>NC_134530.1:194616194-195816194 GCF_050624435.1 Tenrec ecaudatus | reverse complement strand
CCACCACCAAGTTGGTTCCAGCTCACAGGGACCCATGAGAACGGAATGAAACACTGGCCAATCCTACACCCTTGTTATGTTTGAGCCCCTTGTTCAGTCACTGTCAATTCACATCCTCCAGGGTCTTCCCCGTTTTCACTGCCTGTCTGCTTTACCAAGAATTATGTCCTTCTCCAGCGACTATTCTTTCCTGATAACATTTCCAAAATATGTGAGATGAAGTTTCACCATGCTTGCTTCCTAGGAGAATTCTGGTTGTATTTCTTCCAAGACAAGGTTTGTTTGTTCTTCTGGAAAATCCATGGTATTTTGAATATTCTTCTCCAGCACCATAATTCAAATACATCCATTCTTCTATAGTCTTCCTTTTTCAATGACCAAGATTCACACTCATAGGAGGCAATTGAACATACCATAGTTGGGGTCAAGTTCACCTTAGTCCTCAAAGTGAAATCCTTGCTTTTCAACACTTTAAAGAGGTAATGCCCAATACAAGACATCATTTGATTTTTTTTAACTGCTGCTTCCATAAACATTGATTGTGGATTAAGCAGGATGAAATACTCGACCACTTCAATCTTTTCTCTGTGTATCAGGGTGTTCTCTACTGGTCCAGTTGTGAGGATTTCACCAGCAAGTACTTTAAGACTTCCTCACTTTCAGCAAGCAGGTGTATCATCTGCATACAACAGCCTGTTAATGAGCCTTCTCCAATCCCGATGCTTCATTCTCCTTCATAGGGTGTGACTTGTCATATTACTTGCTTTGCATATATATTGAAAACGTATGGTGAAAGGACACAACCCTAACACCCATCTTTCCTGAATTTGAACCATGCAGTCTCCCCTTGTTCTGCTCAAACAACAGCCTCTTAGTTTATGTACAAATTCCACATGAGCGCAAGGAAGTGCTTCGGAGTCCCCATTGTTCTCAAAGCTATCCATACTTGTTGTGATCTACACAGTCTAATGTCTTTTCCCGGTCAAGTAAAGACAAGTAAACACCTTTATGGTTTCTGGCATTCAGCCAAGAGCCGTCTGACATCAGCAGTGATGTCCCTCATGCCATGTCCTCTTCTGAATCTGGCTTGAATTTCTGACAACTTCCGTTGAATGATCTTTAGCAAAAATTTACTTGCATGTGATATTATTGGTATTGTCTAATAATTTACACGTGGTGTTTGATAACCATTCCTTGAAAGGAGTCAAAACGTGGCATTCTCGTCAATTGGCTGGGTAGATGACTTGGCATAGGTGACTGAGTGCTTCCAGTGCTTCATCAGCTTGTTGAAAACGTTCAGTGGGTGTTCCGTCAGTTCCTGGAGCCTTGTTGTTTGCTAACCTCTTCAGTGTACTTTGGAATTATTTCTTCAGTACCATTGGTTCTTGATCATATGCTACCTCTTGAAATGGTTGAATATCAATTAGTTCTTTTGAGACAGTGACTCTCTATTCTTTCCATGGTTTCTGCATCAAATATTGTGCCCATAGAATCTTGGACTATTGCAATTCAAGGCTTGAATATTTTTCTTTTCTTTCAGCTTAAGGTATTCTCAGCATGCTTTTCAATTTTGACTTTCTAATTCCACGTCTGCACCTTTTATTATACTTCATCTTCTTAAGCTGCCCTTTGAAATTTTCGGTTCGCCTTTTACTTGCTAATTTCTTCCATTAGTTTTAGTTGCTGTACAATCAAGAGCAAGTTTCAGAGTCTCTTCTGACATTCACTTCGATCATTTCTGTCTTTTTATTGACCTTTTGCTTTCTTCATATATGATGTTCTTGATGTCCTCCCAAAGCCTTTCCGGTCTTCTGTCATTAGTGTTTAATGAATGAAATCTATTTGTGAAGTATTCTCAAATCCAGGTGGGGTATACTCCAGGCTGTGTTTTGATCCTCATGGACTTCTTTTAATTTTCTTCAACTTCAACCTGAACTTACATAAGAACAATTGACTATTTCACAGTCAGTTCTTGGCCTCCTTTGGACAGCTGATAGTGAGTTTCTTCATCTTCTCTTCCCACAGGTGTAGTCGATTTGATTCCTGCATATTCCATCTGGGGAAATTGGTGTGTAGAGTCCGTGTTTATGTTCTTGGGGAAAAATGGTGAATACACTGAAAAAGTCTTTGGCCTTGCAAAATTCTATCATGGGATTTCCAATTTCAATAAAAATAGCAGACAGTTGTGCTTGTTTGTACAAGGTCATTGGGTAGTGCAAATAGTTGTAATGATTAACCTAAAGTTTAGTGATCTGAACTCACCCAAGTGGCACCACTGAAGAAAGGCCTGGTGATATGCTGCTGTAAATATTACAGCCAAGAAAACCCTCTGGCGCAGTTCTATTCTATAGCACAGTGTGTGGCCACGAGTTGGAATTGATTCCATGGCCGTGGCTTGTTTTCATGATTATACATGGTGAGTACTTATTGGCAAGATGGTTTCATTTTCACTGCTGTCTCCTTTCAGTGTTGGCATCCACTTCCCCACACTGCGGCTGAGCATGCTCACACCCTGGGTGAAAGAGCCCCAGTGCAATTCCTTATGCTTTGTTAATGAAGGAGCACTAGGCATGGAAGAAGCCTATTACTGGGAACTCTCCTATTCTCTGTGCCTCCTTGAGTACTGCAATGAGAGATCACACAAGATGCAATGCAGCTCTGGTGCACTTTAAGGAGAAATATCAGTGAGAAACAAGACTCGAACCAATTATAAATATGGTCAGAGGCCATTCAGGGTAAACAAAAATATTTCCTGGGAGCCTTCTAGACCCAGGCCTTCATGTATACAACTGCTGTCCTGACCTGATTGTTTCCCACCTTATCTTTGAAGCCTTGGTTTCCTGTTCCATTTAAACAGTCACTGACTCGTGGGTCTTGTGTTCATCTTGCTCAGTCGCTCTCTCTCCTTGAAGGGTTCAGAGTCTATGATGAGCCTCTCGATCCATATCTCTGCTTTAGGAACTAGATTTCAACCACTTCCAGAATCTCTTTTCTCTCCCTTCTCACTTTTATTTTCTTCTCCCTCGGGATCCTTTAGCTTTGTAGTTCTTGATGTCTTGTATTTCTATCTTTGTGCTGAAGTAATCATTATTAAAATAGTGAAAAAGTACATTATTCATTGCCCTCAACTATTTAGCACCATAATGAACTCAGAAGCAAATAAAGATGCCTTGGACAATTGGCACCTACAGTAAGAGAGAAAAAAATGTGATGTATATTGTGTGAAAAAATAAAGTCTAATTCTAATGGTCACTGACGGTAAATTCTACAAGTCCACAATATGAGGGCAGTTTCTCATAACTGAGAACAATGTCCCATTTCAAATGCAATTAAATTGAGCATGCATTTGATATCCACTACAAGAAATCACTGTTATGCTAATCACTAAGGAAAAACAAAGAAGAATAAGATCTAGTCTCTTTTCTTGAAGACCTGACCATCTGTGGGAGACACACATACCTTACTCTGTAGACCAGGACTGCCCAGTAGAAATGTAACGCAACACACATCTGTAACATTTACATTTTCTAAAAGCTATGTTAAAAAATAAAGAGGCATAAATAATTTTATTAGTTTTATTATTAAAATTATCATTTTAATAATAGAATGGAAAAATCTATTCTTTTTGTCATACTTAGTCTTATAAATCTAGAGTGTATTTTACCAGTTATTATAATTTTGGCATTATATTTTCACCAGGAATACTTAAAATTTGTGTGCACAATTCATAATGTTTACAGTGGAAAATGTCCAAGTATTATTAAACATTTTCCAATAGCTGAAGCAAGTACCTAAGCATAATATTTTTTAAAATATTTGCATTAACATTTGTGAAGGTGGCTTATCCTCTCTAGAAATTATTTGACTTTGAAGCAAAAGCATTTCAGTTTCAAAACTGTTTGCCCAAGTGAAACAAACTCCTAAATCTCATATTATTAACATCAAATTCAATAGAGTGTTGTATAAATTGAAAATCAACTCTTCAAATTTATGTAGTTTTTGCAGTCAATTTACATAATACTGCTATTATTGATTCTTATTAAGGAAATTATAAAAATTGTTATTATTGATTTATATTGTGAAAAATTTCCATTTCAAAATGAATTCTCATACATCACTAACCAAACCCATTGTGGATGCTTACTCAGACTGACCCAATCCAATATAGAGTTTTGAATCCATAAATCCGTGTGGGAGCAGACAACCTTTTTCCTCTCGTGGAGCAGCTGGTGGGACTGAAAGTCCGACTTTGCAGTTAGAAGCCAAGTGCCTAAATGACAGCACCTCCAGGGCTCCTTCATACCTCAGTAAACCAAACCCACTGCTATTGAGCTGACTCAATTCAGAACAACCCTATCTGTGGTTTCTGAGTCTGTGACACTTCAGAGGAGCAGAGAGTCTCATTTTGTTCCATTGAGTAGCTGGTGAGTTTGGACGTCTAACCTTGTGGTTAACAGTCCAAGACTTAGTAGTTGGCTCCCCAAGGGCTTATTTCATATTTCACTAGCTAGGACATACATAAGCTTTTCCTTTACTTTCAGCTTCAAATTTACCCCTTTCTCATGAAATGTGAGAAAGTAGAAATTACATCCTACCATTTTTTGTCTTTGATTATTTAGTTAATAAAACAGTAAATATTTGTGAAAATCCTTCTACTACCCAACAAAATGCATTTGCACAGAACACAACATCATTAAATATGTCCTCCATTTCCTGCAAATATTGTATAAACCAAAAAAGCTCACAGCATTTTCACATAGGTACTGAATAATACTACCCATTGTATCCATGGCACGTTTTGGAGAGTCGATTTCAGGAAACTGAGAAAATATCTTCAATATTTGCCATGCCATAAAACCATTATATGCAATGAAATAATGGTGTAGCTATTAACCTCTTGTTTCAAAATTCCAATTAATTTGGACTTTTTAATCTAACATACTTGGAGCACTGCCCATCTCTACTCGAAATTCTCCAGTGATGAATGAAAAGGATTATAAAGTTTCTATGCAATGAGTTGTAGTTTTTCAAACCATGAATTGATATTTCTTCATAAATTTGAATATTATTGAGATAAAGCATGTCCAGAATATTGATGGTGTGCCTCATGTTACATGATCATCTTAAAATAAAGGAAAGTTAGACCAATTTATCTCATGAACACAAATGTAAAAATGGTCAACCAAATACTGGCCAATAGAATCCAATAACGTATCAAAAAGTAATATGCCATGATCAAGTGGGATTAATACCAGGCATGCAAAGATAGTTCAACATTAGAAGAACAATCAATGTAATCCACCAAGCAAACAAAAGATAAGAACTATGAGGTCATGTCAATCAGCACAGAAAGGCATTTGAAAGTATCCAACACCAATTCCTGATAAAACAATCAATAAAGTAGGAATAGAACTTATGCACAAAACTAATACTTAGCTCAAAGGGGAGTAGCTAAAGCCTTCCCCTTGCGAACGGAAACCAGACAAGTATGCCTCAGCCATCGCACTTACTGAACATTGTTCTGGAAGTCTTAGCCAGCACTACACATAGCAAGAAGAAAACGAAAGACTCCATACTGTAAAATTGAAATGGGCACTATTTTCAGATGGTATAATTTTATACATAGGAAATGCCAAAAGCTCAACAAAAAAATATGGTAAACAATTGGAAGATTTGACAACACAATAGAATACAAGATTAGCATACAAAAATCAATTGTATTTCTGTATACTAATGAGGAGAACTCTGAAAAAGACATCAAGAAAATAATACCTTTAAAATAGTCACACACAAAAAAATGGAATGCTTAGGAATAAACCTAACCAGAGATACAAAAGACCTGTATAAAGAAAACTACAGAACACTATTACAAGAAACCAAGGGATCTACATAAGTGGAAGAACATCACATGTTCGTGGATTAAGGAAGGAGTAATATTGTGAAAATGTCAATACTACCCACAGCGTTCTGTAAATACAATGTAATTCTGAACCAGGTCTCAGCTTTAATCTTTAAAGAATGGAAAACCTAATTATTAACCTTATATTCAGGATAAGAAAAGACCTTCTTAAGAATAACATAGGAGTGGTCTTTACCGCATAATGAAAAAATAAAACACCTGTGGAAGAAAAAAAAAAAAGAATAACATAGGAGGTCTCTCACTGCCTGACCTTCAGCCCTTGAACATGGCCACAATAATTAAAACAACCTGGCACTGATACAATTACAGATACAGAGACCAAAGAAGCAGAATAGAAAACCTAGAAATTAATTAATTTACTTAAAAATCTTCAATAAAGGCAAAAAAAAGTTAAATGGCACAGACGTGGTCTCCTCAACAAATGGTACTGACATAATTGGATTTCCAACTGTACAGGAATGACACCGGACCAATACGCCAACCCACGTGCAAAAATGAACCTAAGTTGGATCAACCTAAATGTAATTCCCAGAGCTATCAAGATCATGAATGAGAAAAGAGGGTCTAACTTGAAGCCCTTATTGCAGGGCAAAGAGATAGCACCAAATATAATAAAGGAAACACACAGTAGATGACAAAATGATTACTAGGAACTATTAAAAAGAAGATATTTGTTTGTATTAAAATAATTCATCAAAAGAGTTGGAAGAGTTTTCACAGGCAGCCCAAGAGCTGCCCTTTCTGGGAGCATTTGCATCTGTCTCTGTATGAAACACGCCACCCTCAGAGGACTCCTCAGCACAGACGTCCCTGTGTGCCACCCGTCCTGTCAGCAACTCCCTCTGTGGACTGAACTTCATGCTTCCAAAAACATTGTCTGCAAATATCAAATGTTGTTATGCAAGAAATCATAAATTGAAGACTTACACCATTGTGGTTTCAGCTGTACTGAACTAAATCTGTGGAATGTGTTGTGAACTGTCAAAGCGAAGCATCAATCAAGCTTATAGATGTTAAAAAAAATCGAAAGAGAACTCACTGAATGAGATAAAAATTTGACAATGACACAACAGCCAAGGAACTGATCTCTGAAATCTATAGAAAACGGTAATACCTCAATAAGAATAAAAGGCAAATAACCCAATTAAGACATGGGAAAACACACAGGCAGTTCACCGAAGAAGATATTTAAATGGCCAACAAACCTATGAAGAAGTGTTCATTATAACTAGCCATCCAGGAAGTGCCAGCCAAAATAACGATTAGACAATGACAACCAAGTTTTAAAAATTATCCATAAAATAACAAAAATGCTGAGGGAGGTGATGAGAGATTGGAACCCTCATACACTGCTGGCAAGACTGTAAATGCGTGCAACCACTGTGGAAAGTGAGGTCGCGCTACGTCAAACAACTGGAATAGAAATTCCATTCCACTCAGCAATGCCTCTGCTGGCTGTATCCTCCAAAGAAGCAATGGTCATAGCATGGATGGATGTAAGCACACCCACGTTCATTGCAGCACTGTTCACAATAGCAAGAAGATGGAAACAACCTGAATGCCCATCAGTGGAAGGATAGAGGAATAACCTTTGGTACACGCACACGAGAAAATATTATGCATTTGTAAAACCAGGGAAGAAACCCAGCACCTCATGGCTTGGAGGGACGTGGACTGAAGTTAGGCAATCACAGAGGAACAAATATTGTATAAAAGAGTGGGGGAAAGATAAGGACTTTTATACCAAAAGCAACAGATTTGGAGTTTGCAGGTGGGGTGAGGATGGGGGTGAGGCAAGGGCACAAGATCAAGAAATAGATGAGACGCTAGATGGACTTGGGTGAAATGGAGGACGGTGAGTCACGAGAAAGAAAGAAATCACGGAGTAGGGGAGGGGCAAACAATCGTTATGTTGTTTTAAATTGCTGACTATAAAGTTGATGATCTGTAATATAAGCCCCCACCTCATTGACAATAAGAATTAATACATAATGAAAAGTAAAACTAACGCTCTTGAGGATTCTGGGGAGAGGGTGGTGCATGCGTGCATGCAAACCATCATTTTGATCCCCCCTCTACAATACAACAAAAAATACAAAGAAACGCTGTTCCTCTGTGAGAGGCTGAATCTGGGACAGAGGAAGCCCCTGCTAACGAATCCATCAGTCACACAGGTAGGAAAATGGCGTTTCCACTGTCACTCCCCCTGTCCATAGCCATGTGGGCAGCCGACTGCTGTGACCTGGGTGGGTGGAAAGAAAAGGAGGCTGTTTCCCTAATTTCCACAGCTCTTTCCTGTGCAAAGAGTCGGCGCCTTGTGCTTCGGATCGAAAGCCAGCAACACCAACCTCACTGGAGGCCAGTTTGGAATGTGTAATAGTGGAATAATTATAATAACCAAACTAATGTGTCTGTGATTACATAATAGAAGCATATGCTTGTATCTCTATAAGATGGTATATGCTGAGTGCATCATTTGTAGTTATAGGTATATCTAAAAAACAAAGCAAAATCAGACTTACTGCTAGTGTGTACCTCATGATGGAAAAAAGGACTTTGCTAAATCAAAGTATGGTAAGAAGTCCTGGTGGATCAGTGGTTAAAGTCATTGGATGCTAACCAAAAGGTCAATGGTTTGAACACACCAACAACCATTCCATAGATAGAAGAAAGATGTGGCTGTGGACATCCACGAGGATGGGTAGCCTTGGAAACCATAGGGCAGTTCCACTCTGCCCGAGGAATTGGAGTGAAGTGGGTGGCAATGAGTGTGGCCAAGGGCTTGATGGGAAGGAGAGGGGTGCAGCTATCCTTGGGAATAACTCGCCCCTCTAGACTATCTCCTGCCTCTGCTTTTCTCAGCAAGTTGGCTTCGCTCTCCCAGACTAGCATCCGCTTGTAAGGGCAGAGTCATGAGCATTAACATTTTTCAACTTCAACTTCAACTCCCATCTCCAGAGATGGGAGAATTCTTATCAAATAATAGTGCCAATTTGAAAAATCCCAGAAAGGTACAGAATGACTTAAGTTTGATGATCTCCTATTCATGGCGGAAGTAGTAAGAGAAACAGTTCTCCCAAAGAGGTAGCGATGCTGCTCCAAGAGGAGGGAAGGGTGCTGGAGAGACGTCCAAACGATGCCCCTTGCTGGGCAGTATCACGTATAAGCCTGACTTATAATAATGCCCTTCTGCATTGCTTTGTTCCCCCTATTTAAATCCTTGTATAAGGCTGGGTACATTAGAGAAATAAATCCACAGAAATTCATATATATAAGAGAGAGTTTTATATAAAGGGTAAGTGCACATCAAGAAAACATCCCAACCCAGTGCTGTCCAAGCCCACAAGTCCAACATTAGCCCATATGTCCACCACCAATCCACAAAGTCCTCCTCCATCTCACAAAACACATACAGTGTTGCCAACTGCAGGAGGAAAGCCAAATCAGTGAACTTGTAAGTGTTTCAGTGCTGGCTGGGGTCTCCACACGGCTGCTCCAGAACCCAGGGCTGCATCAGGGTATGTCCATGTGGCATCCCCTCAGGGATGTCTTGCAGGAAGTGAGCCCTGCCAGCTTAAGCAGGGAACTGGCTAAGGCAGCTGCACCCTGGTCCGACCATCAGAAAGCAAGAGACCTGAGAAACCTAAAGGCGAGACTCACCAAGCCATTTATCTCTCCACCCTTCAGTTAACCCCACATGTGTTTATTGGCCAGGTTGGCATAATAAACTAACTCAATCCTTCAGAAACTTTATTGGCCAAGTGACATCAAGCCAAGATTTAGGTATTTCTGGAATCCTGATGTTACAAATGGAGATGTTCATCTCCACTTCTAGTGCAGGTCTAGAAATGAGTGCACATTGTAGAATGCTTAGAATGTTTCTGAGTGCATATGGAAAGATATGTTCCTTTTCTTTTAAGTAGCACACGATCAGGTGACTTTATTAATCTAAGCTCTTTCTGTTGTGAATGGCTCATGTTAACCCAATAATTTTCCTAGAAGTGGGTGTCTAATTGCCTCTGGCAATCTTGGCTTGGGTGGAGTCAAGCCAAGGGGTAAAAGGGCAAGTCAACTTCACTGAAATCACATGAACCCAGAGAAAAGGGCCAACACTCGCTCCCCTGGAAGACAAAAATGATCCCTCTCTGAGCAATACTTTGGAAAGTAAAGAAAAATAATAGCACATGATCTCCCTACTCATATACAACTTTTGTTAGCATTTTGGAGAATTTAGTTTCATTATTTTCCTCTGCATTTTTGGACATAATTATAGCATACTTATGTTTCCTCCCACTTTTTTCTCTTGACATTCTATCATCTGCATAGGTCTTTCTATAATTATAGGAACTATGGTTTTAATGACCACATATAAATGAATTATAATTTATTTCCATGGATACCAAAGTTGCTCCCATCTTCTTCAAACATCATCCTGCATACACCCAAAAGGATAGCACTGACTGACAAGCCTGCCACCAAGATATGAAAGGCAATCCTATCCAAAAGGCTGTGGAACAAAGGGCACTAGCAAAATGGAGATGCTAGCAGTCTCTCAAGGTTGATAAAATGCTATAAGAAATATTTGTTTAAAAATCTTTTAAAATTCTCTTGCAGAAATCAGCCAAATCACATGGTGCAGTAAAGCGTTTGCTATTAAAATATCCATCGCTGTGTTTATATGTCAATCATGTGTTGCTGCCCTGAGTTGATTCCAACTCATAGCAACCCTCAATGGTAATAGAACTGCCCCCTAAGTTTTCCTTGGTAAAGTGGAGAAGCATTGAAAAGGAAGCAGACCCCCAGCCAGATCCATTGACACATAGGGTCACAAAAACGAGGTTCGAGCAAAACTGCTTTTACGAAACAAATTCACTATGACCAGGGAGAAGCTTCCCAGGTGACCACATTGGGTGCACTAACTCAGAGAAGTATTGTTGAATGCTTGCCCCAGCTGGAAAAACACATACTATGAATGCTCCTCTCTGCCCAGTGAAATTCTGTTTTTGACTTTTTTTGTGTGAGTTTTTTGGGGGGGTACCCTCCATATTAGCCTGCATGCATTAATGGCTACAATAATTGTGAAATTTGACTTTTTCCAAAATTCATGAAAATATAAGAGAGGTTTCCCCTGGTTTTCATCATCTGAAGTACCCATCCTAAGGAAACAATCCAATATTCAAAATTCAAATTTTGGCACTAAGACATGTACAACATTCGTATATATCACAGAAAAGAAGGAAACAACACTGACGTCTAACTACAGAGAAAGGGTTAGGAAAACACGCCTAGTCTATAGAATATTTGAAATCATTGACTGTAAAAGCTATGAAGATAATAAAATATGAAAATACAATTGTAATATATTTTCAAGGGATAAAACAAAACAGACAATCATGCACTAACCTGAGGAGGCCCTGCAAGGTAACTACCTGCCTGTCATAATGCTCTTTGATACTCCTGACATTCCTTTACACCACATGACCCTGGGTCAGAGCTCATTGAACAAAGGATAATTTTCTATTGAAGCTCAAAGTTCAGTGATCATGTCATTAATTTTCAAGAGTTTTGTCTTGTTCTTTGATTGTTCTTGTTGCAGGGATAGACTCAGACAATGTTCCATCCCTCTCACATTTCCCAGACTCCCTTATATTTAGATAGGGATCATGTGATATATGGCAATCCTAGACCAGGGAAGTTGGATGCTACTGAGCTGTGGCCTATCCCTCTTTTTCCCACGGTGTCCAGTTAAGTCACATGTAAAGATGCCACCATAAAATGAAGAGAACCTACATCTCTCATTCTTAAAGAAGAGCCTCTTCTTATTGTGTCAGAATTGATATGAGCTTTAAGCTCGATCATTGAAAACTGAGGGTTATATCAGTTATCAAACCCACTTCCACTGAGTCAAATCTGACTAGGGTTTCCAAGATTGACAGTATTTACAGAAATAAATAACCTCATCTTTCTCCCAATGAGACACTGGTGGATTTGAACCACTGACCTTTTGGTTAGCAGTCTGTTCCCTAGCCCACAGTGCTCCCAGGGCTCCTTACAGCATCATATGTTGTCGATAACATATGTCTTGATTCATGAAGGTATTATTTTTCCTCATCCATCAAGAGATTGTGTAATTATTCAGCTCTTTGCATAGTTTCTTGTTTTCATTCTGACTCCCTTTTCCATTTGTGTTCTTTTTCATTTGTATGCCATCAAGGCCCTTGAATATCAGGATTTTGACCATTCGATTTTAATATGAGCACTTTTGCAGGAGTTGACTATTTGGCCATGTCACTTGGAGAAATGGGTCTGTGGGTCCCACTGTTCCTTATGTAGATTTCAATCAAGCCCCCTTTTTTCAGCCCTGTGTCCTCGCCCTCATCTGCACTCCTGCCTGGGTCTCCAAATGTTAAGCGTTTCTGGAGACCTGTGATGCTCTTTGCCTGTTCCTGTGTGGACACATACTCTGGCCCACACCGCACTCTGCCACATCAGTCATTACTGCTGAATCTCGTTTCCATCTCCTAAATGTGCCAATGTTTCTTATTTTCTATGGTCTCCTCCTATCTTTTCGGGTTCCTTATGAATTTGTGCAATGCTTCACTATGTGACTTACCACCTTTAAAGATGCCAAAGAGATTTTAAAAAATAAATAATAAATCAAGTAACTTATCTAGAGATCTATTGGATTTAGAGCAGAAAAATGTGAATACTCTTACAAGGATAAATCGACACTGCTTGCTCTGGACAACAGAAATCAAGACAAGCACAGCCAGCAAGTGGCTGGTGTACATGGGTTATTTGACTTCCCCCTACCCTCCTACTTCTGATCTCTGCAAAGATTGCAGAGCTTTGTAGATGCTTGTGCTGTTCTTAGAATACTGAGGAGGGTAATTATCCAGTCTCACAAATACTTATTGTTAAGACAATCACATAATTGAAACCATTTTCTGAAAGTGCTTTCTGAAATTTGGCACAAATATTAGAAGCAAGAAATAATGTTTTAACTTTTCATTGCTTTGTTTTCAGGCTATCTCTCAGAGAAAATCTGTAAACATGAAATATTGACTAGTTTTTTTTAGAAATAAGTGGATATAAACATCATTTGGATTTGCTGCATGCTAGCATATAAATCAAGCATATTTCCTACACGTTAATCTTTATTTTGGTGTAATTTAGTTATACTAGGAGCCCTGATGGTTTCTGGCTTACACATTGGCTGACAACAGCAAGGCCAGCTGTTCAAAAACACCTGCAGCCCCTTGGGAGAAATTTGAGACCTGAACAGTCTCAGAAAGTCACCAGGACAGTTCTGCCCTATCCTGTACAGTCACCATGAATCCTAATTGACTTGATGGCAGTGAATTTCAGGGAGATGATAAGGCTTTCTACTCCGATAAAAGACTTAACACTCAGAAACAGGGAGTCCTGAAAAATCTACTGCCAACAGTTCTATCCTGTTGTGTGAGGTCGATAGGAGTAGAAATGGACCCAAGGGTACCTAACACCAATGATGCTTTCAGAAGTCTGTAGACCAGAGAAAGCAAAGAGCTAGACATAAAGTTATCTCGAGTTCTCATAAAGCATGCACAATGGAAGAGAGACTACAGAAGTGAGTATATATAAAAACAAAATCAAAAAACAAGCACTGCCATTGATTCAATTCTAACTCCTAGATGCTCTGTAGGTACAGGGTAGAACTTTCCGTGTGTGTCCAAGGCTGTAACTCTTTATGGAAGTAGAAAACCTCATCTATCTCCCAAAGAGCAGTTGAGGGTTTCGAACTGCTCACCTTGTAGTTAGCAGCCAAACCCTTAACCCATTAGACCACCAGGGCTCATGGGTATATATATAACGGAGTGACTAAAGAATTTAAGCTGGGTGAGGAAGGAAGAGGAGAGGCTACCAAATGGGAGGGGACAGTGAAAAGGTGCTGACATCAATGGATCAACGGTTTCAGTGGAATTAAAGGGAGCTTGAGGGAAAAGACGGAATACAGGAGACAGGGAGCCTGGAGAGGGTGTCCGGGAACTTTCCTGATGGTGCAGTCAGAGTGATTTGTTATGGCAAAGTCTAGGCTGCCACAAGGGAGTAAGAAGTTGAGGAAGACAGAGGCCAAGGTCATCAGATATATATTTAACTGCCTTGCCAAGCTGCCTGAAACTTCATCTTCATGTATAGTCAACTAATCGAAAAATTAAGACAGAAGCAATATAGGGGGAAATGAAAGTGAACCAATATGCCATGGCTACAGTCAGAGCCCTGGAGGCACAGTGGTCACGGCTAAACTGCTCACCAAAAGGTCATCAATAGGAACCCACAGGTGCTCCACTGGAGAAGGACTCACAATCCTACCTCCCAAGATTACAGCCTTAGGAAAACCTATGGGGCAAGTCAACAATATCGTACAGAGTAGTAACGCAGGGTGAACTAGAACACAACAAGTTTGGCTTTTTGTACACAACTGGGAGTAGTAGTTGCTATTATTTGATGACACGTGACTTAACGTTGAGATATTTTGGATGGAGAGATGGAAAGTGCCCTAAAAGTGACGCAAGGAGCCAAAAGGACCCTAGCCCACTTCAAACCCAGGCACACGTATGTGGTCTACAGGAGGAAGAGCAAACCCACTGCTCTGAGGGACCGTCCTCAGGGGAGAGTTCCGTTTTTATGACAGCAAGGAAGTAAAAGGAGGCTGCCGACATGGGGTTTCTCCAGTGACGGACCATGCACTGGAGGTCACTGAAGTGGGTTTGGGGGACTGGGGAAAGAGCAGGACACAATAAAAGGAAATGTTGGCATGTGATAAACCTAACTAACGTCCCAGGGTGCAGGCAAGGATGAAGGTGAAGGGCAAGAAATCGGAGGGTAGTTTGCAGTTTCGTCTTTTTAAGAAGGTCACGCCCTCAAGGAGGCCTCACCAGTGCGTGGGCAGCCTGGTCAGCTTGGATTCCACCCCTACACTTTCACACAAAGTCCACTTGACACAAAATTCAACTACCATGGTCCCTAAATGTCCAAATCTACTCAACAGTAATGGGATTGGTTTGGGAGCATATGCAAATAGGTGTCCTTGGGTGGTTCAAATGGTTAACAGGCTCAGCTGATAACTGAAAAATTGGTAGTTAGAGTTTATCCAGGGCTGTCTCAGAAGGAAGGCCTGGTATTCATTCTTCTGAAAACTCAACCACTGACAACCCTTTGAGTACAATTCTGTTCTGACACATGGGATCCTTGTAAGTCAGGGTTGACGCCATGGCTGGTTTAGCTTTGGGGGTTTGATGTGTCGATGAGAGTAAGGTGACTGGGAGCAGGGCTGGTGAGGATAGGGAAGTAAGAAAGGGCTTGGGAAGGGGGTGAAATGTTAGGCAGTCCCCGCAGGCAAGGAGAGTGTGCAGGATCAAGGAGAAGGACTATACCAGCATGACAGAAGGCTCCGCAGAAGCGAAGCATGAAGATGTTAGATTGTTCTCTAGTTATTAGCCATTCAAGGAGAAAAAGCACAAAGGTGGTGGGGGCTGCGGGGAGATAGGCAGGGTTCCTTGGCACTGAAGTCTGCAGCACTGTTGTGGCATAAAGACAAAGACATAATGTTGTGAAAAGGGCCGATGAGGCAGTAGTTGGTGAAATGGGCCATGGGTCCAGTTGGAGCCAAGAGAATGTGGGCCAAAGGAGGAAAGTAGAGAAAAAAGACAGAAAGCTCTGAGAGTTCAACAAGACTGAGAGAGGGATAGAGGGGGAGAGGGTTCTGGGGTGAAGATTAGCAGCTGGTGTTTCTTTCCTCTGGGAACAAAAGCTTTCATTGTGGTCCCACCCCCACCCCCTCTGTGTGAGCACTGCCTGGGTGCAACAAAGCCCTGCCTCTAGGCTTTCCTTTTTTCCCCTGAAAGGCTAACACCTCATGAGGCCACAGTCCAATAAAGCAACTCACCCCACCAGCTCTCAGAAATCTGAGTTGAGAAAGGTTACTGAGGACACCTCATCCCCCTTCCCAAGGCTGGTTTAGCCTGCTCCCCTGAAACAGGTCTTCAAGTGCTCGTCCTTTTGAATAAAGACCCCAGAGTCCTAGAGCTGCTGTTTCTCCCACACCCACTTCTCTCTCTAACATCCCACTCTCTGGTTAGGGAACAATGTTCTCTTTTGCCTGCTGCTCCACATACGGGGGTGGGGGCTGCAAGCATTTGATTTCCCTCGACTGGAAATTGAATACATCGCTGCTCCTGCAATTGTTCCATTTGCATTTGCTCCATTTTATCAGCTCATGATTCTATTAATCATGAGTTGCCTCCTCACCTTCCTCCCAGCCCACAGTCTCCCCAGAGCTTGATTCCTTGCTTTCTTGCTTTTTGTGGTTTACCTTTTCACTTATTGCTCCTCCCATCCAGTGTCATCCCGTATACACTGTCTTGGTATGTTAGTCAGGTTCTCTAGAGAAACACAATCAGGACACTAATGATGTATTTATATATATTTACATAGACATATATAACATAAGAAAGAAATAGTTAATTAATCTATAAAGCAGTACAAATGGCTCAGTGCAACCCATTTCCATAAGACAGCTAATACATTGGCAGTCCTGCAAGTCTTGAAGGCTGCTGGGTAGCCCTCTGTAGAGCAGTTCAGGCTATCTGGCCACAGGCAGCAAACACCAAATCAAGTAACTAACAGTCAACTAGATGACAGGGTCCGACATCAAGAGATGTATACACCAGTAGTGTGGTGAAGCAGGTCTTGAAGGAACCTCAAACCACAGCAACACAGTCCACAGGTTAGGTGTTCCACAGGTAGTGTAGCTTGCAAATTGAGGCACAGAACAAGCAAGGCAGCCGCACACTGGTACGATCATCAAAGAGCAAGAGATAAGAAAGGCGAGGCTCACCGAGCCATTTATCTCTCTCCCTTTCAATTAATCCCACATGTGTTCATTGGCCATGTTAGCACAATAAACCTACTTAATCACAATCTACTCCTTGCCAACTTGGCACCTGTACACAATTATTTTGCCATATATAATTTCCAGACATTAAAGAAATCACATTACACTTAACATCAAACATCTATCATGCATATAAATGAAAACACACCGAATCTAATTGTATGTGATACATCATACATGAACAAAGAACAGATATTCAATAAACACTTATAAAGAAAATACACCGACAATCATAACCTCGCTTTTGCAATTGATCATATGATTGTAACTGATGGGTAGAACCACCTTCTTCTAGTACCCATTCTGTATCACCTTTGCCCTCTGCAAGCACCTCAGCTGGCTGTGGTTGTTTGCCTGGTGGGTTGATTCAGACCTTCATTCCTGAGGGGTCTGGGTCATTAGACATCCTGTCAGGACTGGCTTGCTGTAACAGAATTCATGGGTCCAGGAACGAAGGGGAGATGCTGGCATGGCACCACTCACTATTACTCCTAGTGATCCACTTGCAGCATTTTTGCTTCCTGTGCCAGAAACCCTATGCACTTTAGGCTTGGAGGTCCTGGTCCCAAAGGAAAGAACTCTCCCACCTGGAAACACAGCAAATGCAGTGTGGCAATGGGCCCATTCCCATGGAATCCACTGGTTTTATCATGTTCCTCATCATCCTGAAGCTGCTGGCTTGATAGAACGATGGAATGGACTCCTAAAGACACAATTTAGGTGCCAACTAGGTGGCAACAACTTGCGGGGCTGGGGCAATGTTCTCCAGGAAGCTGTATACACTCTAAACCAGTGGCCAATACGTGGTGCTGTGTCTCCAATAGCCAGTTCCCTGCTTCAGCTGGCAAGGCTGACTTCCTGCAAGACATCCCTGAGGAGAAACCACATGGACCTACCCTGATGCAGCCCTGGGTGCTGGAGCAGCTGTGTGAAGTTCCCTGCCAGTGCTGAGATGTTTACACGTTCACTGATTCAGCTTTCCTCCTGCAGTTGGCATCATTGCAGGTGTTTTGTGAGATTGAGGAGGACTTTGTAGATTGTTGTCAGACATATGAGCTAACATTGGCTTTATGGACTTGGACAGCACTGGGTTGGGATGCTTTCTTAATGTACACTTACCCTTTATATAAAACTCTCTCTCATATATATGAGTTTCTGTGGATTTGTTTCTCTAATTTACCCAGACTAACACACTTGGGAAAGAGCAGGGAAGGCCTGTGTGAATGTTCACTGAAGGTGTTACCATTGTGCTCGGCTGGCGTTCCTAATGCCATAGGTGATCTGTCACCGGAGTCTCTAGAAGCAACACCTTTCCTGCTGCCTTTTTCTCTCTGTAGCTTTCCTCCTGAGTCATAACTTTGGTAACTTGATGTACTCATGCACCATTGTGCCTGTGGCACAGTTAGGGGCCATTTTAAAGTCATAACAAATATCCTTAGTCTTGGGGCCATATAGAGACCCAGTGGGGGGCCATTAGCTGGAAAGCCTGAGGCAGATTTTCAGTTGCCTTAGACAGAACTTCAAATCAAAGGAATGTTTTGGTCAAATATACTGGGACAGACTTTAAGCTCTACCACCAAGAGTCTCTCTGTTCTCAATTCAGATGTATTTCACCCCAAAGGGTTTCAGGTTACCATTCATGGGCTTGTCCCATGATGTCTGCTTTCAATCATGGCCCTCACCAGGACCAGGCTGAGCTCTCTCAGCCCACTAATTAAAGGGTTGGTCAGGAACAAAAGGGCAGCTTCTGTTCAATATGTCACCATGGATGCAGAGATTCCTGATGATCTACACATGAACAACTAAGGACTTAGGACAATCTATTTACAAGTCAACTAAGTATAATCATTCTTTGACTTTGAAGACATCTCAGTCACACTTCAAAAGGATGTCATCAACTATTCAGACAACCAGTTTTCTATCACACAGCCCAACATTTACTGTGGAAGTCAGCTGCTTGGAGTCAGGTACCAAGTCTCTTGTCAATGAACATGACACATGTTTGGCAAGAAGTGGGATCTCAGGGTAGAACTGAGCTGGACCTGGACCTGGACCTGGAAGGAGTCCACAGGGTCATCTATTCCAGATTTCCAAAAGTATGTTCCTTCATGGGTAGATCATTGAAGCCCAAGGAGAAGGACGGCTGTCTGGCTGAAGGAAGGAGAATAGCATAGGAGACTCTTTGCCAAATAATTTTGGAAAATATTACTAATCACAAGGCTTTTGTTCGTTTTCCTTTCATGAAAGGACACCTTAGATTCTTGAAAGAGCTGGCGAGCGTGTGGGTAACCAGGAAATGGATGAAAGTGTGTGCGTTCGTTCCCACTGGAATTCTGTGGATCAGTGTGGGGAGAGCTGGGCCAGGTCACCCACACATCTGACAGCTGAGGACCAGGAGGCGGAGAGAGGAAGACCTGGCTTCTGAGTAGTCCATGTGGGCTAGAACCTAGACATCTCCTTGCTGTGCACCTTTCACAAGTGCCCCCAAAGAGCTCCCTGCATTCCAGACAAAAGGGGAAAGGCAGGCAAAGGGGCCAAGCATGTGTGTGACTCTGATGTCAAGGTTAAGGTCCTGTGACTAGCCACAGAATCGTCAAGCCTCCCCGGTCCTTTCCAGGAGGAGCACGTTGTCCCTCGCGAGCCATGCAGCTCCCGAATGTCTGTTCTATGTGAAGGGATGATGTGCTCTGCTTTGTGTCTTATTCATGTTCTTCGTAGCCACGACTTGACCTTAAAAAAAAAAAGAAAAGGAAAAGGAACCCTAGAGAAAGGATCTCTGTGGACAAGGCCCTCTGGGGAAAATGGAAGAAGAAGAAGAAAGTAAAATAAAATGCTAAGAAGAAGTTGAATGTGTGTGGCCCTCTAGACAGAGAGGTGTGTGTGCATGTGATCGAGTGGGGGTGTCTTCTGAATCATTTCCCTAAATTTAGCAATGCAGTTAAAAAGAAAAAAAAAAGAAAGCAAGAAACCAGCCTTTAAGATCTGCTTCCTTCAAATCCTATTATTTCTCTGCATATGTCTTATATAAGGCTGTAGCCCGGGCCTGCAAAACAGTCCGATGGGAAGGGTGCAGGCTTGTCCTGAAAGAACCACCAGGAGACATTGAACAGAGGATTGGAGAGGAGAGGAGACTCAGGACAACCCCTGCTTTGCCTTATCTATGGACCCCGTTGTGTGCTGTGGTGCCCTGTGTTGGAGGGGTGTCTGAGACAGCCTGCCTTCTTAGAGGCTCTGGGGTGGCCCTGGGATGTATTCCTTCCTCCCTCCTCAGTAGTGCTATTGCTGTTGTTCATCATTCCCCAAAGCAGTGGTTCTCACCCTTCCTGATGCCGCGACCCTTCATAGAGTTCCTCATGTGGTGGTGACCCCCAACCATAAAATTATTTTCATTGCTACTTCAAGACTAATTTTGCTACTGTTATGAATCAGGCGACCCCTGTGAAAAGGTCGTTTGACTCCCAAAGGGGTCGTGACCCACAGGTTGAGAACCACTTCCCCAAAGCCTTTATCACTGTGCGCTTTCAACTCCTCAAGGAGCTCCTTCCCCATCGGCACCCTCCCCCATTCCCCCAGCTTTTCACTCCCCCTCCTCATTTTCCTGTCTCAAATTTCACCCCAGTAAGTGATTCCAGAAAGAATCGGGCTTCTAGAGGGTTGTGAAATCCTTTTCTTTTTTAAGATTCCTGTTCCAGCATCTATCTGGTAAGTACTCATGGGTGCTCTCTGAATGTCCTCTTACAAGTGTGCAAGGTGATGAGAGTCTTGATGGTCATGGTGGTGCCATAGAGAGGCCACATTTAAGGGGGAGCACAGGCCCCAGCTGTTTTGCAGCTGTATTCGGCCTGCCTCTAGGAACATCCACGTTTGGATCAGCATTGAGCGGCCCAGGGGAGCATGTGACCGTTGTCATGGCCACTAACTCCTCGCCAGGAGCCCTCCAGGGGTCCTCTATGTAAGTGCAGCCCCTTACTGGCTGTTTCACGGACCTGAGCCTGTCCTTTTTTTACCTTCTCTTTGCACGTTGGTTTCCAGTCTGAAATCCTGTCTAACCCCTTGGGTTCCACACCGAATGTCTCGAAATAGTCCTATTACCTTGTGCGTGAAAAGTTGAACAACAATTCACAACCACTGATAACAGCTTCATGTATTACTTGCCTAGGACACGACATTGTAATACACTGTGCCCAACCTTGTTCCGGGGATTAATTCGGATAAGAATCTAATTCTAGTAGGAGAGGCAGACAATAGCCAAGTGAACCAAAAAGCCATTTTCAATAATAGTAAATGCTATGAAAAATTTAAAACAGAGCCAGGGGTGGGTGGGAGGGGGAGGAGGCGCAGTGAGCTAAGCCCTGAGCCGCTAACCAAAATGTCAGCGGTTTGAACTCACCAGCCACTTCTTGGGAGAAAGAGGAGACCGTCTGCCCTGTAGGGATTTAAAGTCTTGAAAAGCTAAGTGAGTCGTTGTGTGCCGTCCTTAGGGATGCTGTGAGTCAGAATGGACCCAATGGCAGTGAGTTTGGGAAATCGATGAAGAAAATAAAGCAGGTTAATGTACCAGAGTAATTTGGTGATCCTGGGTGATCCTCATTGAGGAAGGGAATTTGAAACTTCATCTACCAAAGAAAAGGGGGAGCATTAACTTGGGGAATTTGTGCTGGCAGAGGGCACAGTAAAGGTTCCCAGGTGAGAGCAGCTTGGATAGGAACAGAAACAAGGCAGGGAGACTGTGCTGTAGTGAGTGAGAAGGAGACTAGATGAAATACATTTGGAGAGGCAAGCACAAGTCAGATCATGTGGCACTTAGTAACCTAAGTTATGAGGTTTGCATTTTCTATCATTGCAATGGATGCCTTTGGAGAGTCTTTAAGAAGAGGATTGATGTGATCTGATTTACATTGTAAAAGACCAGATCTTACCCTACCGTGAGTTTACACATGGAACTTGTCATCCATCCGAGGAAGCACTAGGACGTCTGGATTGCAGTTGTGCCTTGGCCCCAGTGGTTGTCCCCCTGCATTTCCTCATTCCCTTTAAACTCCCCCTACATACACATCACACCCCAACACCTCCATGCCCACGCACACCCTAGGGAAAATGATGTTGCGGGACCCTCAATGCTCCCAATCCTTGTCACATTATAATGAACATAGCAAATGAAAATATTCATACACTTCACCTAGACATCAATGGGACTGCCCAAGGGCTGAGGTCCACTCACAGTGGATAAGGAGAGACTTTCTAGACTAGACGGTCCCTTAAGCAATCTTGTTTCTATTGTTTTAAAATTTCATGACAATTTCTCATCATGCTCCTCAATCCATATTGCCCAGACAGTTGTCTATCTGAACTAAAGTTAGAGCAACATCACCCAAGACAATAACGATTGCTATGACCGATTAGTTCACATTTGCCAAGCATTCAATCTGTCCTAAGCAATCAAATACTGTTGTCTTGTACTTTTTTGCTGACAAACACACTATTTCCCCTGACACATTGGAGGATTTCAAGTCCTCCTGCTTCTTGAAATGGGCTGCCCAGCTAACTGGTAGCGCCTCAGAATCCATTGACTTGCTGGTTGGTAAAAGTTTTATTTCAAACCAAATGGCAGGACAATCCAACACAAGAGCTCATTGAGATGAAAGTGTTTCTCCCCTTTTCTGTAACTGACAAGAAGTTTTCTAGGATTAAAAAAAATAGCCTTTTTAAATATAATATAGGAAGCATGAAGATTGGAGCATCTGTGCTGGATTATCAAAATCTACTCTATGATAATAAGAGATAAATCTATACAGGCAGCAAGCTGGCCCTCTGGTCAAAAGATGTGTCCTTTTACTCATGCGGTCAATAGTGCATAATCACTTAAACATATATCCATTCTCATCATCCTGCTTCCTTTGAGACCTGTCCTGGAATATACAAACTGATGGAACACGACATAACGTTTTTGCTTCCCTCCCTTTTACCGTTTATTACCTTTCTCTTCACCCCGGTTAATATGTGCCCAGCTTCTATTAGTGATTGATCTCTTCCCTCCAACCTCTGGTAACCATCAAGATGTTTCTTTTCATGTGAAAACGTAATATGAAACTCATAAAGCTGGTAGGAATTCCACTTGGCCATGATGTGCTATCATTTGGCGAGTTGTTGAATTCTATTGACTAGCATTCTGTTGAGAAATTTCACATCTATGTTCCTAAGTCTATAATCTTCTTTTTCAGTATTGTTTTTGGAAGATTAAACCATTGTGATCCAAAGGACTTGGATTGACTGATTTTTCTGAAGTAGATAGCCAGAAATTTCCTCTTAGTCTGTCTTAGTGTAGAACCCCCACAAAAACCTGTTCAGCATCATAGCAACGTGAGCATCCTTTGATGGTGGCTGCACATGACATGCAAACCTGGGTCTCCCATACAGACAGCAAGAATACTGCCAATGAGCTATCAACATTGTCTCCTGATTAAAATTTGAACATTAAGATTTTCATGAGAATCCAATTTATATCAGTAAGAAATTAGAAGCAATCTCTGTTTCATATACATGCAGATGAGCACAAATGCATACACATGCATTCTCAATGCACTCCGTTTAGATATGCAGCTAAAGTGTTCATCTTCGTAGCCAGAGGAAGGCAGAGTGTATGGGTGCAGATGGCTGGAGGTGGGCGTTTGTGGAAGTTCTCTTCTGATTGCTCCAAGCTTGTTAGGAGAGTAAGCAGCAAGGTCACCTGCTGAGAACTGAAATTGAGGTCAGAGGTGGTGAGGAGGAAGTAGGTGTGAAGCAGTCATCTAGCAGAATAGGAGCGCAAACGGGGCAGCGGTGTTTCATCTTCTTCTAAACTCTGGAATAGCTGGAGTAGAATTGGCATCAGCTCTTTTCTGAATGTTCAATAGAATTCACAACCGGTGACGCCAACCAGCCCCAGATACATTTTGATGGGCTTTGAGAATGACCTGATTAAGATCTTCTGTTATAGATTTGCTCAGTTTTCTACTTCAATTTGCGTTAAAGTAGATCATGTCCATTCTTCTAGGTTGTCAAAATTGCTGGAGCAGAGTTTTTCATAGTATTGTGAGACCACCCATTTCATTTCTTATCCATATAGCAGCTGTGTCATCTCCTTTACCTTTGTTAGATTGCTGCTGGTTTGTCAATTTTGTTCATCCTTTCACAAAACCAACTTTCTGTCCGGTTGACTCTTTCTGTTGTTTTTCTGTGTCATTTACTTCTATGGTAATCTTTATTATTTCTTGTCTCCTAGTTATTGTAGGCTTTTTTTGGCTGCTCTTCTAGTTGTTGGAGGTGTTGGGATCAGGTATCTGCTTCGTTCTCTTCTTCTTTTTTGGTGCGTTCATTTATTGCTATAACTTGCCTTCGGAGCACTGCTTCTGTTGTCTCCCAAAGGTGTTGGTATATGGTGTTTTCATTCTCATTTGAGAAAAGGAATTTTAAAATTTCATCTTTTGTTTATTATATTACCCAATAGTTTTTGAGTAGAATTTTACTCAATTTATATGCATTTTACTTTTCGGCATGATCTTCTTTTTATTGATTTATAATTTTCTACTTTTGTGACCTGAGCAGATGCTTTAAAACATCTCAGTGTTTTTAAATTTATTGAGGATTTCTTGGTGGCCTATGCATATGGTCTATTCTGGAGAATGTTCCTTATGCGCTATTCTGTATGTATCTAAGAAGTCATGTCAGCTGATTGTGTTGTGTAATTGTTTGGGGTTTTGTTGAATTTCTTTCTTGTTCCGACTTTCACTAAAAGTGGTGTATCAACATCTCCTACTATTATTGTAAAGTGTCTATTTCCCTTCACTTCTGTAAGACCTTGATTTCTGTATTTTCAGGCTCTTTCATTGGGTGCATAGGTATTTATTATGGCTATATCCTCTTATTCAATTAACCCTTAACATATAATGTGCTTCCTTGTCTCTTCGACTAGTATTTGCCTTAAAATCTATTTTATCAAAATTAATACTGTTACTCTTGTTCTTTTTGATTGTTCTTATCTTGACATAATTTTTCCAGCCTTTGATTTTAAGTCTACTTGTGCTTTTAGGACTAAGGTGAGCATCTTTTAGAGAGCATGTTGATGGTTCTTATTTTATTGTCCTTTCTTCTATTCTCTGTATCCTGACTGGTGCATTTAATTCATTTACATTTATTATAATTTTATAGGTATAAATTTATGGTTGTCATTTTATTTTTTTTGTGTGTGTTTTCTTGCGATACTGCTTTTCTTTTATTCCAAACAATTTTCTGTGCTGAGTTCATTTTGCTTGTAGGTTTCAATTTTCTTCTCCTTCTGTTGTTTCTGTTTTCTTCTTCTACTGTTGTTTCAGTGTTAACTAAATCTTTATTATTGTCCATTTTTATTTTGAAGTTGTCCTGTATTTTAGTAATTTCTTCCCAAGTTTAATACAGTCTGTTCTATCTTGAAATTTACTTGACTTCCTTTACATCTGAAAGTTCCGGAACTATATAGGTCCCTATATTTACATTGTAGTTGTCTGCATTACAAATTGATATCTCTGGCTCTCTATTTTCAATCTTGTAAGTTTGTTTTACTTTGGAGACATCTAGAAATGATGACCTCTCAGGAGTGTTTTCATATATATGTGTTAATCTCGGGCAGTCATCTGCTGCTGTTGGTTCTCTGTCCATAAAACATTTCTTAGTATTTCTAGTAAAGTTTAACTGTTTTTGTTTTTCACAAATTTCTTCCATTTCTATTTATCTGAAAACATCTTAATTTTACTATTGTATTTAAGGGATAAATTTGCTTTCTGAATAATTATTAGTTTGGATTTTTTTCTCTCATAGAAATTTAAAAACATCATCTCATTACCTTCTTGACTTTTTGGCTTCTACCCAAAAAATCAGAGCTTACTCTTATCAATTTCCTTTTATAGGAAATGTGTTGTTTTTGTCTGTTTGTTTCTCCCTAATGCTCTTAGGATAAGTTCCTTGTATTGGATCTGGTAAAATTTGATGGTAAATTTATGATTTGTTATGATGGCTTTATGCTGGAGTCTTTCCTATCTGAGAGTTGTTGAAGCTTCTTAAATGCATATTTTCTCTCCTTTCATGATATTAGGAACGTTTTCTCCCAATGAGTTAGTGAATTTTCCCTGCTCTTCCCCCCCCCCTTTTTTTGATCCTTTTCTTTTCTGGAATTCTGTCACACAGTCATTTCTCTTGATGGTGCCCCACAGAATTCTTCAGTTTCCTTGTTTCTTTTTGCACCCTTAATTGTCTCACCATCTAATAGAAAATGTATGGAGAGACTTGCCTTTGGTCTCACAAATTCTATTTTCCATTGATTCAACTATATTCCTTTGTCATTTCAATGTATCTATTTATTGAATCTTAGCGTTAACTTTCTGGATAACTGTTTATTGTTATCATGTGGTTTCTAAATTTCATTTGTTTAGCAAGTTTGTTACTGTAATATTTTCCTGAATTCTTCTAAATTTTCTGTTGTTTCCTTAATTTTATATACAGCTCTTTGAATTTTTCTCTCAATCTATTGAAGGTGCCTAAATAGCATTCTTTTGAATTCCTTATTATGTAATTTTTTTTAACTTTTTTTTAAATTTTAACAATTTATTGGGGCTCATACAATTCTTTTCACAGTTCATGCATATACATACATCAATTGTATAAAGCACATCTGTACAGTCTTTGCCCTAATCATTTTTTTTCTCTTTTCTTCTTTTACATTTTATTAGGGACTCATACAACTCTTACCACAATCCATACATATACATATATCAATTGTATAAAGCACATCCATACATTCCCTGCCCCAATCATTCTCAAGGCATTTGCTCTCCACTTAAGCCCCACATACCTTATTATGTAATTTTAATGTCGTTTCTTCAAGAAAATTTTCTGGATTTGTATTTTGGTCACTTGTTTGAGCCTCTGCATCTTGTTTCTTTGTGGGAACTGAAATGATCTGTGGTCTCCATGAATCTGTGGTGTTTTTGACTTGTATTTAATTGGTGATAGTATATTTGTGTGTGCTTAGTGTACATCACCTGTCTTCTTGTGAGTGTGATAGAGAATGAGAGTATATGCACAGTTCTCTGTCCTGGTAGAGTGATTGAGGGTTGGTTGAGTTCGTGTTGGCTACCATCTATTGTTGATTAGGCCGGGCAGGAGCAAGTGGTGGCCCTCAACTGGAAGATGTGGCTACGGGTAGTGCAGGTGTGGATGGCCTGGGGAGCATGATTGCACTCTTCCACCAAGTGAAGCAAGAAACAAGAAAGAGAGAAAAAAAATTTTTTTAAAGCAACAAAAAATGAAATAAATAACCAAAAAGAGAAAATATAAACTTGATAGAACAACAACAAAAAGAAATTGATCACTGAAAATAGGGGCGGGGTGGGGGGATTGTAGGAAAATAAAAACAAGGCGATAAGAAAATGGGAAAAAGACAAAATCTCTGCTGGACAAAATGAAGGGAGAGGAGAGAAAAATAAAATAGTAGAGAAAAAACTAAGGGAAAAAGAACGAAAAGGATGGAAAGGAAAATATAGGGAAGAAGTAGGAAGAGTGATATTGCATTATGGGGATTTCATTCAACATTGAAAAATAAAATGTGATAAATTGTTGAATTTAAAATTAATTTATTCTATATACGCAAATCAAAATGAAAAGTTAAAATTAAAAAATTACACATTTTATACATGTCCAATTTAGATTTGGGAATCATCTACAGAGATGAAGATAAATAGACTCGATGGCTGGATGAAAGTAGGGAAGGCAAGACAGCCAAGAAACATAGGAAAACTGAGGGATGACATTTTAGCATAGGATGGATATGCCAGTTTTTGTGTCAGCTTGGCTTATGGGAGAATTATACCTAACCTTCACTGACTTCACAAAGTAGAAGGTGAGAATCACCGGTCTACGGCCAAATCCTGTGAGGCAGAGATCAGTTATGCCCCCATCCTCCTGACCTTTTCAAAGTTTTGATACCAGTGGTCCCTCTTACGGCATTCTAAGTTTCTCTCTTGGGTTTGCTAACCTACTGCAATGGCCACACATGGGCAGTACTCAGGTTTCTTGAGCTCATTAGGGACTCCTTTCCTCCAAAACAATTTTAATGCCATTGAGTAAATTATGACTCATGATGATCCTATAGAACAGATGAGAACTGTCCTTAAGGGTGTCTGAGACAGTAACTCTTTATGGGGGTAGACAGCCTCGTCATTCTCTCAGTGAGTGGCGGTGATTTCAAACTGCTGACCTTTCAGCTTTCAGCCCAACTCATAACCCACTAGGCTAATCGGGCTCTTCCGAAGGAAGTTAGCAGGTTACAATTCAGGACCAGAAGTGGTCATGATACAGCACCTCTTTTCAGAGGTGCCCACAGGTAATGCCTCTTCTCTGATCCTTGACCTCTGAGCCACACAGAACCTTTGCTTCTGCATTGCTCTGGCAAGTGTTACGAAACTTCTTTAGTGAGGATAAAGAATAGCCAAAGGCCAGCTCAGGCTGGAAGCCAGCCTCCTGTCTGAAGGCACTTGGCTCTTTCCCTGGGACAGGAAACCTGCCATTCTACTCGCCCTCATACTGCTGCTCTTCCTTCCACATCTGCGGCCAGAGCTTCTCCAGGGATCTCACGGCCCAAAGCGCGATCCGCACTGGTGGCTTTTCTTTCTTGATAGTTGTGAGGTCCCTGTGTCTGCCTTGCGCTGGCTCACTTTAAACAAAGCATGATGGCAAAACTGATTAATCCCTCCTTTAGAGTTTCACACCCGACCATTTGATGGGAGTTACAAAAACCGTGACCGCAAGAGCCCTATCAAGTAATTTCGCTTTGCCAAAATTACAGTCGTGCCGCTCCCATTCTGAGGTTCTGAATGGCTGTACCAAGCTCTGATGACCTGCCCCAGCACCAGAACCCAGCCCTGTGCTGGAAGCAAGCCCCGGCTCTCCCAGTATGAACCCTCGCACCCGAGGAGTGCCTCACGCCAGGAGCATTTCTCAGCTCCCATTCGCTTACAATTCAGCTTGCTACTGACTCAAAAGCTGTGGGGGATAGCATACTTCTCAACTGGGGTGGAGGTGAGGAATACTTCTATCTGAAAATGCAACCTAAGGGAGATTCCCAATATAACATTAATTTAATATGGCTACGTATTTTAATGGTGTTGTGGGATAGATGTTGGGCTGCTAATGGAATGACTGGGCATCACCAGCTACTGCTCCATAGTAAACGAGACTGTCTGCTCCTGTAAAGCACGACAGCATTGGAAACCCAACATTGGGTTGCTAGGAGGCAGGATTGACTCCACAGCAGCGGATTGTTTGCAACATCCTGAGAGATCTTGCTGTCTGTCTTCTTACCTAAAGAGGTCTTGCCCCTCCTCTCATTACCTGTCCCATTCCTTCCCTCTGTTCCTTTCCCTCTTCCCCAAGACATGCAGACGCTGGCCCATGGGAGCTGCATGGACTTGTCACTGCTCTAAAGTTTAGTTCACAGACTAAAATAGTCTTTGGGGAAATGGGGACAATAGTAGTTGCCTCTAGAGTCGTTGATTGGAAGGTGAAAGGGATAGTCTAAGGAGTAACTAAGTGTTATGGACTGCATTGTGTCCACCCTCGTGTGAGTTGGAATCCTGATGCCTATACCTGTGTAGGCAATCCCATTTGGGAGTCCAATGTTAGGTTAATGAGACCAGAACATAACATTTTTAAATGCCCCAAATTCAGGGCCTTCAAGTCCATTTGACTCGTAGCAACCTCATAAGACCGAGTAGTGAGTTTGTGAGGCTGTTAATCTTTACAGGAGTAGCCAGCCTTATCTTTCTCCTGCCGAGCAGCTGGTTGAGACACAAAATCAAGCTAAAAGCAAAAACTAATCACCAGGGAGTTGGTTCCGACTCTGCATGACCCTGTGCAGGGCGCCCGAGATTGTGACTCTTTCTGGGAGCAGACCGCCGAACAGCTGGTGGCTTTGAACTCAAAACTGGTTAGCCCTCTTTGCCACCAGGGTGCTGTAATTCAGAGTGAAAGCATAAAAGCTGATGGCTGCTACATTTGGCCATTGTCATCGTTATCTTTTAGTTTGTAGTGAATTTTTAGTTGTTTTAGTTTCCCAGTCTCACCCCCTCCTGTCTGTCTTTTTTGTCCCTACATCAGAAAGCCTTGTTTTCCCCACAATGGTTAGTATCTTTAGTAATTATGGAAATTCAAAAGTAGAGGAAAAAGTGATGTTTTAAATGCATTACAGATACAAATTATTATTTTTTAATTTTTTATTGGGGCTCATATAGCTCTTATCACAATCCATACATACATCAATTGAGCAAAGAACCCCTATATATTCATTGCACTCATCATTCTCAAAATTCGCTTTCCACTTGGGTTCCTGGAATCAGCCAGGTTTCCTTTTTTTCCCTCCTCCCCCTCCCTCCCTGCTCCCCACTTCCCCCTGCTCTCTTAATAGTTTATAAATAATTATTTTATCTTATCTTACACCGCCCGGCATCTCCCCTCACCCACCTTCCCATCGCCCATCTCCCAGAGAGGAGGTAACACATAGATCTCTAAGATCGGTTCTCCCTTTCTACACCCCCTTCCCTTCCGGTGTTGCCACTCCCACCGCTGGTGTTGAGGGGTTCATCCGTCCTAGATTCCCTGTGTTTCCAGATCCCTACTGCACCACTGTACATCCTCTGGTCTAACCAGGTCCGCAAGGTAGAATTGGGGTCATGATAATTGGGAGGGGAGGAAGCGTTCAAGAACTAGAGGAAGGTTTTGAGTTTCATTGTTGCTACACTGAACCCTGCGTGACTCATCTCCTCCCCACTACCCCTCTGCAAGGGATGTCCAGCTGTCTACAGATGGGCATTGGGTCCCCATCACGCAGTCCCCATCATTCACAGTGATGTGATTCTCACCACCACCCCGCCTTTGTTGTTTGAGACCTGGTCTCCTCTGCCCTTCACGATCACCCATGTTGGTGTGCTGCTTCCGTGTGGGCTTTGTTGCTTCTGGGCTAGATGGCCGCTTGTTTGCTTTCAAGCCCCCAGACGCTATATCTCTCAGTAGCCGGGCACCATCAGCCTTCTTCACCACACTTGCTTATGCACACCTTCATCTTCAACGTTTATGTGAGGAAGGTGATCACACAATGATTGTTTTTGTTCCTTGATGTCTGCTACCTGGTCCATTCAACACCTTGTATTCGCTTAGGCTGGTGTGCTTCTTCTCTGTGGGCTTTGTTGCTTCTGAGCTAGATGGCCGCTTGTTTACCTTCAAGCCTTTAAGACTCCAGAAGCTATGTCTTTTTGATAGCCGGACACCATCAGCTTTCTTTACCACGTTTGCTTACACACACGTCTGTCTTCAGTGATCATGTCGGGAAGGTGGGTATCATGCAATGACCGTTTAGCAGGGCGAGGTGCTATTGTATTGGGGGATTATGCGTGAGGAGACCCAATGTCCATCTGCTACCCTACTACTGAACCTATAAATATATGCACATAAGTCTATTGCCCCCATAATCATAAATATATTTACATATGTACATGTCTGTATTTAGGCTTCGCTGAATGCACTTTGCCTCCTACTCCTTTCCTCTATTTCCTTTCACTTTCCTCCTATCCCACTACCATGTTCAGCCTTCATTCTGGTTTCAGTAATTCCTCTCAGTTACCTTGTCCTTGGTCACTCCCTACCAGTCCTCCCCACCCCTCCCTCCTCTGGTTTTGAACCACTCGCTGTTCCCTTGTCCCTGTGTTGGGCGACATCTCCTCCCTTCCCCTACCTCCCACACTCTCATGTCCCTCCAGGACCGTTGGTCCCGTTATTTTCTTCTCTCATTGTTTGTCCAGCCTATCTTGTCTAGGTGGACCCGCTGATATAGTAATATGTGCATACAAATGCAGATGACTTTGACAGCGCCCAAGTGGCACATATGAACATGGCTTCGACAGCAGCAACACCGACACGCTGATAAGCAGAAAAGCCACTAAAATACAAAATTTACAAGGTTAAAAAAAAGACAAAACAAAAAGATAGCAAAAAAAGAGAAAAAATTGCTAGTAGTTCAAGGTCTGTTTGTTGGCCTTTAGGAGTGTTTTCCAGATGAAACTTGTCCATCCATCCTTTATACTCCCTCGGGATCTCTTTGCTCTGCTTCCCCCGCTGCTCCATTGCACGCCCCTAGTGTTTGCCTCAGTATGGTGGGGTCAGCTCAGTCGCACATCCCCCCACTGTGTCTCAAGTGCTGTCCCGTGTAGGGCCATGGGTCGGTGCAGGATCTCAGTGTGGCCAGCTGTATGGTCCTCTCTGTACGATGGGCCCTTTGAGCTGGGCTATCGTTCTGTGGGCTTGGTGGGCCCAGGTGTGCTCCATTACATCCTTTCTCCTTCCTTTGTTTCAGCTTCCTTCTGGATGTGGTGTGGTGGGTCAGTTCCTTTCCCACACCAGACGATCTATTTTTGTTTTCTGTGGTATTCCCTTCAAGTGTGGGGGTCGGCCTAATTCTGGTTTGGGCCAGCATAATGGTCCAGCCTCTTTGTGTAGTCCTCCGAACTTTACATTGCCCTCCTTGTTTGGTGTGTCATGGTGGGGTCTGCATGCATGTTCCAGTTCTGTGGGGACACAACCAATACTCTCCCCCGGGTGGGTTTGTACCCGGTCCCCCCCCATACCATCCACTTAGATTCTCCCCATCCCGGTTCTCCCTCCCCTTGCCCCACTTCTCCTTCCTTATGCTGGGCTCCCATGTACCTCCCTAAGTGTGGCCTGCCCTCCCTCCAACTATCTATGCTTCCCCCCGTTTATTGTGGGATGGATGTTTATTCTTCTATTTCTGTCACGCTGATTGTACTTACCTCAGGGGACTCGTGTTGTACCTGTCCCTTTGGGTCTGGCTTACCTCACTTAACATAATTCCTTCCAGCTCTTCCCATGAGATAATGTGTTTCATGTGCTCGTCGGTGCTTTTCAGTGCTGCATAGTACTCCACTGTGTGTATGTGCCAAAGTTTGCTAATCCACTCATCTATCGATGGAAACTTAGGCTGTTTCCAAATCTTTGCAATTGTGAATTGTGCCACAATAATCGTTGGAGTGCATATGACTGGTCATGTTTTATTTGCTGCTTCCACCGGGTATATGCCCAGTAGAGGGATGGCTGGGTCATAAGGTAGATCAATTTCCATTTTCTTTAAGTATCGCCAGATTTCTTTCCACATTGGCTGTACAAATCTACACGAACACCAGCAGTGGAGGATGGTTCCTATTTCATCACAGCCCCTCCAACACTTGTTGCTCTCTGATTTGCTGATCTGGGCTAGCCTCAGGGGTGTTAGGTGGTATCTCATGGTTGTTTTGATTTGCATTTCTCTTATGGCAAGGGACTTCGAGCACTTTCTCGTATGCTTATTGGCCATATGGGTCTCCTCTCTAGTGAAAGTTCTTTTGCCCACTTCCTTAGGGGGTTAATTGTTTTCCTCTTTTTGCAGGTCAAGATGGTGTTGTAGATTTTAGTAATGAGCCCTTTGTCTGATGTGTCATTACTAAAAATCTTCTCCCAGTCTATGGGTTGTCTTGTCGCCCTCTTGGTGAAGTCTTTCGAGGTGCACAGGTACTTTATTCTTATTAGATCCCATTTGTCAATTTCCAGTTCAACTGTGCGTGTACCCTTCCCTATTACAGTGAGCCTATGTGCTCCCTGGGCCAGTGCTCTGAGATTAGTCCCGATTCCCTCCTTAATGGTCCTGATGGTTTGGGGTTTGACTTCTAGATCTGTGATTCACCTGGAGTGTATTCTTGTGCATGGGGTGAGCTAAACGTCTTGTTTCATCTTTCTACATGTGGATATCCATTGTTTCCAGCACCACTTATTAAAGAGGGCATCCACTTCCCACTTGATGCTTTTGGGACCCTTGTCGAAGATCAGTTGTCTATATGCTGATGATTTTACTCTTGGGCTTTCTATTCTTTTCCACAAGTCTGAGTGTCTATTGTTGTGCCAGTACCACGCTGTTTTGACCACTGTAGCTGTGTAGTAGGCATTAAAATCAGGTGTGTCCTTATTCTTGAAGAGTTCTCTGCTAATTCTGGGTTTCTTCCCTCTCCATATGAAGTTGGTGGTCAGTTTTTTCCAATTCTTTGAAGGTTGATGGTATTTGACTTTTAAAAAAAGAGGGGTTATTTTACTGGCACTGAGTTTGATATGTTAGGGAACTCTGATCTCTCAACTTCTTTTTTTTTTTTTTTCTTCTTTTACATTTTATTAGGGACTCCAACAACTCTTACCACAATCCATACATATACATACATCAATTGTACAAAGCACACCCATACACTCCCTGTCCCAATCACTCTCAAGGCATTTGCTCTTCACCTAAACCCCTTGCATCAGGTCCTCCTTTTTTCCCCCCCCTCCCTCCCTTTTCCCCCCTCCCTCATATGCCCTTGGTAATTTATACCTCGTTATTTTGTCATATCTTGCCCTATTCGGGGTCTCCCTTCCCCCCTTCTCTGCTGTCCCTCTCCCAGGGAAGAGGTCACATGTGGCTCCTTGTAATCAGTTCCCCCTTTCCAACCCACTCACCCTCCACTTGTATTTGAATTGGTATAACATTGAACTTGTAAAGTGCTTTAGGAAGAACTGTCATCTTTATTATGTTAAACCTACCTATCCATGATCAGGGAAGGGTCATCCATTTGTGGAGGTCGCTTTTGGTTTCCTGTAATAGGGTTTTATACTTATGCTTATATAGGTTTTTAGTATTTTTTATTAAATATATTCCTAGGTATTTCAGTTTGTTCTTAGCTACTGTGAAGGGTACTTCCCTCTTAATTGCCTCTTCCATGGCCTTGTCCAATGTGTATAGAAAACCTACCGACATCTGTTTATTGATCTTGTATCCTGCTACTCTTCCGTATTCCTGTATTGCTGTAAGTACTCCAGCTGTGGAGCTTTTGGGGCCTTCAATGTATAGCAACATGTCATCTGCAAGTAGCAATAGTTTCACCTCCTCCTCTCCCAACTGGATCCCTTTGATGTCCTTCCGCTGTCTTATGTTGTTAGCCAGAACCTCCAAAACGGTATTGAATAGAAGTGGGGACAGGGGGCATCCTTGTCTTGTACCCTTTTTCAGTGGGATTGTTCTTGTCTTTTCTCCATTGACTATGATGTTGGCCATTGGTCTTTCATAGATAGCTTGTATGAGCTTGAGGAACTTACCTTCCAATCCTATCTTCCTGAACAGATACAAATTATTAAAAAAATTATAGTGTCCACTACTAAGAGAGCAATTTTTAGAATCGATCATGAATTTTCTATTTATCCAAAGCATCTTCTTTTATGAGGTTCAGAGGTTTGTTCAAGCGTCTAAATGTTCTCAGTCCATACTTGGTGTATCTTAGATATAAACAAAGTTGCTGGGACATTAGCACTCATTAACGAGCTCAGGTTGATGCAGGACTGGGCAGTCCTTTGTTCTGTTGAACAGAACCGACTCTGTGGCATCTGACCACAACCGCTGTTCGCACTAGTGGTGGAGATCCCAGGGCTGCCTTGTCCACTTCTCTCGGACAGGATCTTCTCAGAGGAACTGCCCATCAAGATGCCGTGAGAGGGTCAAATTGAGAGACATCTTGCTGCCCTCTTCCACACTCCCCTGCCGGGCAATTTGGCCTCGGAAATTACAAAGTCATTACAATTTGGGAAAGGCAGTAAGTAATTATCAGGTAGCCTAGGAGGAAGCGAGGTAGGTAGAGAATCTAGGCTCTTCCGCACATCCCCTTCATAAGTGAATCCTCCACCATCACACCCACCTCTGCCAACACTCTCTCTGGGGTCTGGTTACTGGCTTGTCTTGTGCGGCCACACCCAGCATCAGAGCGGGGAGGAAACTTTCATGCCAGGCAGGCTCTCAGATGGCCCCGAGGGTGGCTCTTGAAATATGTATAACCCGAGTCACTTAGAATTATATCCTCTTAAATGAGATATTTTTTAAAAGTGAGAAATAATTTATAAAGATAAAAATAACTCAACCTTGCCACAAAAGAGCAAAAATAAATCCTGTACCTTTTTCTTCCCAGTTCAGGGAGGGAGAAGGCAAGGGAGAAAGAGGGAAAAAGAGAGAGGAGATGAGAAAGATATATTATTCAGACTGAAATAAGTAAGAACAAAACTCCATCAACCAGCAGTCATGCCCAGAGGCCCAGGACTCTTGGGCAAGACCATGAAGCGGGGTTGGATTTCTTGACAAAAGAACTCATACTTTAGTTCAGAGTTTGCAAAGTCATTCCAGTTTAGTACTTTGTTTCTAGATAATGACATGCCCAGGAGCACAAGCCTCACCCAGCACTAGCACCTTCTCCACGTCTGCTCTCATACCTTTGAATCATAGGGCCTTGACAGCACACAAGGAGCTCTGGTGGTGGTGTAGCTATGAATTAGGCTGCTAACCACAAGGTCAGCAGTTCGAAACCATCAGATGTTCAAAAAGCTCCCAAGGGAGAAAGACTAGGCTTTCCATTCCCATCAAGAGTTATAGCCTCAGAAACGGAACTACAGGGGCACTTCTACCCTGTCCTAAAAGGTCACCACAAGTCAGAACTGACTCGAGGGCAGTGAGTATGGTTTTCGGATTTCAGAAAGCACACAATAATAAAGCTCTCTCAGGCTCATTTCTTCCCATGGCCTGCAAATGGTGTCCATGTGGCTTTCACGCAACCTCGGCTTCCACTGCTCCCCACCCCCTCACCAGCACCAGCCTCGCTTCTCCCCAGGTTGCTCCTTGAAAATAGCAGCTATAAAACAAAAAAAAGAAAAGAAAGAAAGAAAATAGCAGCTATGCGCCTGCCTCAGGGCCTTTGCACTAGCTGGTTCTCTTGCCTGGAGGCTCTTTCCCAGATAGGCTTATAACTCTTCCCTTGCCTCTGTGAAATAACCACCTACTAATTCCCTGCCAGGCCTGGCCTTTGCTCCCTATCCTTCAGCCCTGTTCTGTGTTTCTCCACATTTATCATCTCCCAGAAAACCATACAACATGGCAGCTTATTAACTTACACTATTGTTCATCTGCTTTGCTTATGGGTAAATTCCAAATTCCTAAAACAGGCCCAACACATAACTTGATGAATGAAAAGTTTTTCAGAAATCCTTAACCACATCTGACCCACTGTCTGTGAAATAAGATGACATTACTCACTGTCTTTGCACCACCGGATTTTAACACTGATCTTAATGAGGATGCTACATTCATTGAGTACATACTACCCACTAGGACACTGGTTCTCAACCTGTGGGTCGCGACCCCTTTGGGAGTCGAATGACACGTTCACAGGAGTCTCCTGATTCATAGCAAATTTACTGTTATAAGTAGCAAGGAAAATAATGTTATGGTTGGTGGGGTCACCACAACATGAACTGTATGAAAGGGTTGTGGCTTTAGGAAGGTTGAGAACCACTGCACTAGGTGTTAGTAAAAGCATGTTTGTGGGTACGTATGTGTTTTAAAATAGCTGTGTGTGTGTTAAAAACCTAAACTCATCCAAACAAAAACAGTGGTTGATTTAGATTCATAGCTACCTCGTGGATGTCAGAGCTGAACTATGATCCATCATTTTTCAATGGCTGGTTATTTGGGAAGTAGATTACCAGTCCTTTCTTCTGAGGGGCCTCTGAGTGGAACCTCCAACCTTTCCGTTTCAGCCAAGCACATGAACTGTTTTCACCCCCGAAGGACTTCCACACCCAAGAAGCCCTCCTGTGTCGTGCTTGACTGCTCCACTGCTAACGGAGGAGGGCTAGCCATGTGAGCTCCCATGCTGCTCTGCAGGAGAAAGATGTGGCTGGCTGCTCCCATGAAGTTCAAACTAAAAATAAGCTCCCTGCCATGTAGTAGATTCCTGCTCACAGCGACCCTGTAGTGGGGCCCCACGATAAGACATGGCATTCCTCACTGACCATAGCCCTAAGGGGACTGTAGGACAAAGTAGAACTGCCCCTGTGGGCTTTCAAGACTGTTATATCATATATATGCTATCTATAACATAATATCTATGTATATGGAGCCCTGGTGGCATCGTGGTTATGAATTGGGCTACAGTATGCATGGTTGGCAGTTGGAAACCCCCAGCAGCTCAGCAAGAGAAAGACTTGGCTTTCAGAAACCCACAAGAGCTCACTATCTATCAATCTATGGATGAGTATTGGACATATGGGCTAATATCAGATTTATGGACTTGATCAGAACTGGGCTGCGATGTATTCTCAATATAATTCCTCTTTGATATAAAACTCTCTCTTATGCACATATGAGTATCTCTGGACTTATTTCTCTAGTCAACCCAGATGAACACATTATGGTACCTTGGGAGTGGGGTACTAGAGAAACATATCATGAAGATCGAGAGCGGATGCTTGTTTGACCTATACCTTATGGTAGTTTTTCTTTGGCTAGCCAGAGGTCAGATGTGGCCACACTGCTTACCTGTTTTCTGGAGGAGACATGGAAAGTGAAGGTTTTGATTCCTAGAAGTTGCCTTTGGTTAATCCTGTTTGAAATGGCAAAAATGAGTCTAATAAATGTCAATGTTGAGCTCATGGACAAAATCATCCCTTGAACTTTTCCACTGAGACCACGATGCTTAGTGAAAATGTCTGTCTGGCAGAAAGCCCAGCCCTGGCTTGATGCAGGCAGAGACCTAAGGCCATATTTTATATCAATGGAATCGTTCAGATAAAGATTCAGATAAAACAGATGAGGATTGAACTTCCCTGTTTTGAGGATTGAATTTAGGATCTGGCTGTACTAGGTTTATCTTGTTTGTTTTTGACTATTGTTATTGATTTAATTATTGATATAAATGATGATTAGGAAGTAAAAATAGAGAGTTTGTAGGCCTACTTGTCATTAAAAATTGCTTCTTTAAATGGGTGTAGAACAGGCTGCAAAGAAGTCTCTGAAAAGATAAGCCCCACCCTGTGCTCAGGACATTTGAATTTAGAGACTTGCCTAGGGGGCTGATGACAAACTGATGACAAAAAGGAACTCTTTGGGTTCTCAAACTTTGAACCAGTGGTTTGTGCCTGAAGCTGGACAAATGTGGAGCCATGCAGGAACTCTCCTCTCTAGGACTGAACATTGAAGAGAGCCTGCAGGCAGCCTGGCATGCTTGCTAGGGGAACACCTGGATCCACTTGTTGAGTGGAAGTGGAAGAAATGCAGCAATAAAGAGACAGGTTGAGTCTGGCTACCAACACCTGTGGACCTGGTTCACAGGGACTAGAGAAGACTCTAGGGCAGGTTGGCTGGTCTGAACTTCATGACCTAGCCAAAGAGGACTGGGGCTGTTGAGAAATTGTGGAGGAATTCATGGTCAAAAGGAAGGCAGCAAATGGGCACCCTGGTGAGGCTAAGTGAGGCAGTCTGCTTGGAGTTGACCAGATGAAAATAGGATTTTTGATCTTTTGAATGTGCATGTTGCTGTTGACTTTATGGATAGCCTGCCCTGATTTGACGTTGCTTATGGATGCAGGCTCACCAAGTGCCAGCTGGAATGAATATTCTTCACATCAAAGAATATGATTGTATCCTCAGAGCGCAGGGTTGATGTAAGTGGGCTGTATAGAAATTGGATATCCAAAATTGGGCAGATAAAGGCATGAAGTGGCTGGCTTAGTAGCTTCCATAAGTTGGGTAATATGTTTATATAATTGTAGGATTATGATGTAGATGTTCACATAACTGCAATTGTTAAGTATAGATTTTTTAAATTTTTCAGTTATAGGATATTATGTTTAAATGAGGTTGGCACATTTTGAGTTGTATGCATTTTAGTTTTATCTTGTTAGGCACAAATATGACTTTATTAGTGTTTTGTTTAAAAATTATGTATGGCTAAAGAGTTGTGTAAAAGTGTCAAGTTGACAAGGGGTGGTCTGTGATGGTTAATCTCATGTCAACTTGAGGATATTAAGAGAAAGGGTTAAGTCTAGCCTGTCAATAAGGTCACAGCCTGATGATGTCTCCTTGGATTTCTCATGAGGATTCTGGGAACTTCCTCTCTTTCTCTGGTGAGGTGTGCCCCACACACTCTCTCTCTGCTTCAGGTTCCTGTTGAGAAACCACATGGAGCCACTTTGATGGCAGCCGGATCCTTGGAACTGGAAGAATCACGTAGGGCCCATGCCAGTGCTGAGATGTTTCCACTGCCAATGGATCCACAATGCTTTCTACCCACTGGCCTGCAATTTTCCTGCATTTGGCATCATTGTATGTGCTGTATGAAGAATTTATGGACTGGCTTCAGACTTATGGACTTGATCTGCAGTGGGCTGGGATGTTTTTGCAATATATCGTTGCTTTTTACTATGAAGTTCTTTCTTACACAGATATGAGTGTCTCTGGATTTGTTTCTCTAGTCAACCCAGACTAACACACTATCTATCTATCTCAGGGATGTCTGAGGTGAGGTTACTAGTGGTACCTATGACTGCCCATAAGAACTGTTCAGCTCATGGTATATCGAATAGTAATGGCCACATTTGTTCTTTTATAAACTGGAAATAAAATTACAGAGAGGGATTCATGCAGAGGGCTTAGAGTGGATTATCCTCCTCCTGCTTGTTTTCCTCCACTGACTGGAGTTCCATCACAGGCAGGGCTGGGAGGGCAGGAAGTAGGGCATCGATTGCACATACTGTGCAAAACCCCATTATTTTCTCAACCCCTGTGTTCTGGGCTTGTAATAGACCAAGTTAGTAATTGTGAGTAATTATAGTAATGCACGCTTCTAAGCAATTTGTGCATAGTTGTAAATACATCTTTAATTTGTAACAATTACTGTGAAGGATTCTGTCCAAAACTTGAGTGTGCTTTCTCTGTTTTCCTGCCTGCTTCCCCCAAGAAGCAGAAGACGGGTGAGACCTCCGAACACCAGGCAGGGAAAGCAGAGAACTAGCTCTGGCACGTGCGAAGCAGAAAGAAGGAACTCAAGTCACTCTGCCCCTTTGGAAGAATACCACCAAGAAGGCAGGTAGTATCATGTGACCTAGACCCAGGGTCAAAACCACGGCTCAACCACCCATTCCTTCCACTGCCAGTTTTGCGAGTTTGGGAAATGAATTGAGTAAAGTCAAACTTCATGTCTACCTCTGGGAAATAAGATGGCACTTCATATTCTGTTACTCCGTACACAAAACCATTTGTCAGTGAGTCAGTTTCCACTCATGACAACCCCAGTGTTAGAGTAGAAATGTGCTTCCTGAGATTTTTGAGGCTTCTTGTGGGAAGGAGGCCACCAGGCCTTTTATCTAAAGCCACCTCAGTTCAAAACACCAACTTTCAGCTAGAAGACAAGAACTGAGACATTTGCGCCCTGCAGTAGGCCATGTGCTCCATCGGGGTTCACCACTAATAATAATGGAAATGGCAGCTTCCTATGTACCAGGTACTGTTGAAAGAATGCTTGCATATGTGTGCATCAAACAGTACATATATGCATAAAGAAGACTAGGCTTTCTGGTCTAGTAGAGACTGGTGGAATCTCCAAGAGTATGCACGGCCCTTACATACCTTTTAAACATGGAACTGAAACTATTCCTGAAGATCATTTTTCAGCCAAACAATTGTTGTTGTTAGGTGCCATTGAGTTGGCTCCGACCCACAGCAACTCTGTGCACAGGAGAGCCGAAATACTGACCACTTCTGTGCCATCTTCCCAATTTTTGTTATGTTTGAGCCTACTGTTCCAGCCATTTTATCAATCAATCTTGCTTAGAGCCTCTTTTCCACTGTCCCTCTACTTTACCAAGCATGATGGCCTTCTCCAGGGACTGGTCTCTGCTGACAACATGTCCAAAGTATGTGAGACGGTCTTCCCATCCTTGCTTTTAAGGATCATTCTGGTTGAACGTCTTCCAAGACAGATTTGTTTGCTCTTTCAGAAGTTCATGGTACTTTCAATAGTCTTCGTCAATGCCAGAATTCAAATACATCAATTCTTATTTAGTTATCTGTATCCCATGTCCAACTTTCACATGCATATGAGGCCATTTAAAATACCATGGCTTGTATCAGGCACACCTTAGTCCTCAAAGTAACATCCTTACTTTCCAACAATCTGACAAGGTCTTGTGCAGTAAATTTACCTAATACAACCCATTTTTTAATCTCTTGATTATTGCTGAGCATTGATTATGGAGTCAAGCAATATGAAATCCTTGACAACTTTAAGCTCTTCTCCATCGATCATAATGTTACCTATTAGTCCAGTTGTGAGCATTTTGGCATTTTTTGCATTGAGATATAATTCATACTAAAGGCTGCTATCTTTTACCTTCCTCAGCAAGTATGTCAAGTCCTCCTCATTTTCAGCAAACAAGGTTGTGGTATCAAAAAACAAACAAAACATAAAAACAAGCACAAAACCCAAACTCACTGCTATCCAGTCAGTGCAGACTCACAGCAATGGGCTTCTGAGACCATGGCTGTTAAAGCAGTAGAAAGCCCGAACTTTCTCCTGTGGAGCTGCTGATGGTTTCAAACTGCTGATCACAACCCTCATGGAACCACTACACACCAGGGCTCCTGGGCATCACCAGCCAGGTCTTTAAAGTAAACAGTAATGCCTGTGAGAGGGTCCTCCTCAGAACCATCAGTCATAGGAGACCAAGAGGGCAGCAATTGCCCAAAAGTGAAGTGCAGATGCAGGAACAAACAGAAAAGATGGGCAAATGGGAACAGGGAACTCAGCGAGGAAGTAGGGAGAGGGCTGGGGCATTGAAGGGATTTGCAACTAATGTCATGAAACAACACGTGTGTATATACATTGCTTGAGTGGGAAGCAAATTTTCTCAGTCAACTTTCATCCAAACCACAGTCAAATATTTTTGAAGCATCTAAGTACAAATATGCAATTATATGTATAGGTAGATAATTGTATACAATACTAATATGTCATATATGCATATGAAGACATACATATTTGTATAGGTGTATACACCATAAGGAGCACAAATGTTATGTACACACTTAGTGAAATTTGCACCGATGTACATTTGTATGAGACCCAGTGGTGCTGTTGAGTCAACTCTGCACCGCTGTCCACAGGGCAATGTTTCAAAACCACCAGGCACTCCATGGGAAATGATGATGTCATCTGCTCCCATAAAGAGTTGCAGCCTCAGGATCCTGTAGAGGGCTGCTGTGAATTGGAATGGACTCAATGGCGGTGGGTTTATAGTTTATGAAAGGAGCTTTGGTGGTGCTCTGGGCTAGGTGTTGGGCTTTAAATCACAAGGCTGGTGGTTCAAACCTATCTGTGGGAGAAAAATGAGACTGTTCGCTTCCATAAAGATTCATAGCCTTGGAAACTCAAAGGGGCAGTTCTACTCTGTCTTAGAGGAGAGACTATGTATGAGTCAGAATCAACCTGATGGAAGTGGTTTGGGTTTTTAGTTCATACATTTGTGAAACCACTACTTAGATTGAAATATAGACTGTTACCATAATTCCAGAGCAGACCTCCATGCCTGCTCCCAAACACTAACATCAAATATAACCACTATCAGGTCTCTTTCTTTTTTTAAATTGTAGTTTGGGTGAAAATATTTTTTTTTAAAGAATCATACTTTGGGTGAAAGTTTGCAGGGTATATGAGTTTTCCATCTTAGACATATTTTTTTCATGACATTGTTTGCAATCCCCTCAATAGAGTCTTGGTTTTCATTCACCCTCCTTTCCTGCTTCTTCCTACCTTCTGAGCTTTGTTTTAGGCCACATGTCCTTCTGGTCTCATGTGGCTGTAAGAGGATACATTCCTCTCTGGTGCTATTTGCTTTAATAGCATATTGTTGTGTGTAGAGTGGATCCTGGGGTGTAAGTTCAGTTCCAGGTTGGAAGGAAGTTTAAGGGCCACAGTTTTAGGGTCTCTATCAGACCAGAAAGTCTGTTGTTTTTCATTTTGTTCACTTTTTAAAAAAATTTCCTCCCTCTCTATCCAGAATTTCTATTGTTATCCTGATCAGAGCTGCCAGTAGTAGTTATACGTTTATATAAATGGAATAATGAATATGCATTAATTTATGACTCACTATCTGTGTGAGAATTATTTATGTGTCCATGCATGTACCTGTTATTTGTTCTTATTTTGCTGCTGTGTGCAATTGAATCATATGGATATGTGTAATTATTTATTCATTCTGCTTTGGAAGCACATTTGGATTGTTTCCAGTTTGGGGCTATTATGAATATGAAGTGCCTACAAGCATTTTTACCAAGACTTTCAGCAGACATGTGTTTAGTTATCTCAGGTATATACCCAGTTGGTCAAGTGCTGGCTCTGAGATTTATACTTGGATGGGGCAAACAGTTAAGCACCAAACTACTAGCCAACAGGTTAGCAATTCAAACCTACCAGGGCGCACTTGATCAGAAAGATCTCGTGATCTTGAAAACCATATGGAGCAGATCTACCCCACATCCATGAGGTCATAGTCAGGATCAACACTGTAGCAACTAACAACAAACAACCTTTACTGAAAACCCAGTTGCCATCAAGTTGATTCTGACTAGTGGAAACTGTTTGTTTCAGAATAGAACTGCCCCCTCTGGGTTTTCATGGCTAATATGTCAATAGCAGATTGCCTGGTTTGTCATGGGGGCACCTCTGCATGGACTCAAATCTCCAATCTCCACTAGCGGTTAAGCAGGTTAACCGAATGCACCACTCAGGGACTCTCAACCTTTAGCAGAGACGACCCAGTAGTTTTTGACATGTTTATGCCAATTTACACTCTCACCAGCAATATGAGGAGTCTTCAAAAAGTTCATGGGAAAATAGAATAGAAAGGGAATGGAATTTTTCCACAAAATTTTTGAAGCTCCCTCAGTGATGACAGTGTCCTGTGTTCTTACTGACATTTGGTATGGCCAATGTTTTAAATTTTAGCCATTCCAGGAAGAGTGCAGCATTATTTCATTGGGGCCTTCATTTGCATTGCCATGGCACCGGTTTTGGTTTGGTTTAGGATAATATAGTTTTGATAGCAGTTCATTATCACATAGATATTTTAGAAATATCTTGTCTAAATATGTGTTCTGAATTTTCACTCTGTTAATTTTTCTTAATTTTAATTAAGTTCAATTGACAAATCCTTTCTTTTATGAGAATTTATTTTTGTGCAATGTTTAAAAATATCTGCTCATATCCAAGCCTTATGAAGATATCCTATGTTTTTTACCAGAATCTTTCATTTCATATTTAAGTCCATGATCCATTTCAATTAGTTTATGTAAGATGCATGTCAGGGTGTCAGGGTACTTTTATTTTTCCAAATGAACGTGCAATTGATCCAATGCTGTTTCATCAGGTCGACCATCCCTCTCCCATTGAGCTGTAATAGTAACTTTGTCATCAATCAAATGACGGCATATGTATGGACCTGTTTCTATACTCTATTTTGTGTATAGTTTATATTCTGTAAACGACTCTATTTATCTATCCACCCTTGGTGGTGCAGTCAGTCAGGCAAATATGGGACTGCTAACCACCGTGTCCGTGGTTCAAATATCTGCTCCTGTACAGATTTACAGCCTTTGGAGTATAGTTCTACTCTGTCCTCTTACAAACTCCAACTCACTGCTTGAGCTGACTCCGCCTCGAAGCATCCCTCTCGGACAGTGTAGAATCTCCCTGCCGAGTCTCCAAGAAATTGCCTATGGGAAGTAGAGAGCCTCCTCTCCCTCCTGCCACGTGGCTGATGGGTTCCACCCACCGGCCTGTGCTCAGGAGTCAGAGCATAGCTCATGCCAACCACGGATCTGTCTTAGAGGGTCGCTACAACAGGGTGGCAGTGGGTTGGGTTTGGGCCTTAATCTATCCCACAGAGTGTTTACACGACTTGAGCTTTAAAATAGTCCTTCAACTTTGCCTTTCTTCAAGATTTTCCTCATGATTTCTGGTCCTTTGCATTGCCATATACCTTGTCAGAGTAGCTTAGCAATTTGTAACAAAAACCCCTGGAGAATTTTTCATTGGAATTTCATTGAATATATAGATCACTGGTGGAAAAATTGAAATCTAAACAACATTGACCATTTCAATTGATGAAATTGTATTTATTCAGACATTCTTTACTGTCTCTCAGCAATGTGTTATCATTTCCTGTGAAATTTTAGCAAGACATTTCTTTAATCTCCTGAGCAGTCTTGGGAGACAGACACTATTGTCATCTCCTCACTTGCAGATAAGGAAATAAGGCGTATAGAGATTATGTGATTTCCCAGGGTCACGTAGCTAAACTGTGGAAAAGTCATGTGAGGATAAAGTATAATGACGCCTGTACAAGAATGTGATGGATTAACACATGCCATTCAAATGTCAGCTAGGATGATGGCTATGTTTCCTGCACACATGGCCCCCAAAGCTGCCAAGTCAACAGTAAGAGATGCATTCCTCCTGTGAGCCCAAGTGCCTTCTGAGCATCCGTGGCTCAGTTGGTAGACTTCCATGTGCTATTTTGAATTCCCCTTCTGAGTAACATTTGGTTTCCTGAAGGAAAAACAACTAGATTTTCAGTGAAAGACCCAGGATCACCTCCTTTTTCTCTTCTTTCCCATTCACCCGCACCTCGCTAGCATTGTGTCTCACAGGGAGTTTGTGTCCCGCAGATTTTGGCTGCGCTGATGGTCCAGCCACACTGGTGAATTTTATTCACCCTCCTTATGCTTTCTCAGAACAATCCCTGTGTGAGAACAGGTTGCCATGGCTCAGCCAAGTTATAGAGGCCAATGGCGAAAACCAAAGGACTCATCACCTCAAACGGTCCCCTCTCAAGTTTCAGGAGAGAGAAAGAGAAGAAGATGAGGGCAAGTGAACAAGCTTCCTCTCCTTAAAGATTCCTCTCCTCTGGTGTCGTTTTTTAATTATTACAACGCGAGCTTTCTCTTAGCAAAGTCCCATTTAATCAGCAGACATGCAATTTAGTGAACACTAGGTTACAGTTCAGGAGGGAAATCATTTCAGGTCTTTGAATAGGAGAATGTTTTCTATGTAGAAATTTCCCAAACATGCAATTATGGAAAACAGTTGGTTTCAGAAAATGAACCACAAATGTCACTGTTACTAGCTCATTTGGAAAGGCTTTGTGTGTATCATTTCAAGAAGATATGGAAGTAAAGGTCCATAAATTTAACCCCCAAAATCTAACTAGTTTCCATTACTATAGATCTGAAAGTGTAAGACAGAAGATTTTTACTATCTTATCAACATCTTGGATTATTGGATGGTGTGAATGGTTAAATACTTGGCTGCTAACTGAAAGGTGGCAGGTCAAGTATGACCAGAGTCACCGTGGATAAAGGTCAGCAGCCATTGAAGACCCTACAGAGCACAGGCCTATTCTGACAAAGCTGTGCCGTGGGTTGGAACTGGCTGGACAGCAACTAGTTGCTTATAAGACATACAGTATAAACAAGGAAATGAATTGTAACCTATGGCACAATGATTTTTATTACCCTCGAGTTAACAAATAGAACCTAAGAGCACCTCTAATATCTTAAGGAACTGGTGCTGCTGCTGTAAGTGCTTGATCCTGCATGTGATGAGTAAATATCATGCACAAGGAGGGTAAGTAAAATGTATTTCTACTAGCGTTCAAGTTCAACCATGCACGGGTTTACTCCAAAGAAAACATGCTTAAATATGTCTCTGTGACCAGTGGATGAAAAGCAAGTTCTCCCAGTAATACATTTGTCTTAGTCTTCTAAGGTTGCCTTAAAAAGAGAGATTTGAAGTCAAGTCTAATATTAAATTTTTTAACAAAATGCAAGAGGAAATCTTCCGAAATCATTGAAGTTTTGCAAACAGTTTACAAGGATGCTGTCCCACAGAGAACAGCAGTCTGGATAGATGAGGTGTTTTAGGGAAGGCCCTTAACCTCTGAAACAGCAGTTCTCAATCTGTAGGTTGCGACCCCTTTGGGGGAGTCAAACGGTGCTTTCACAGGGGTCACCCAATCATAACAGTAGCAAAATGACAGTTATGAAGTAACAACAAAAATAATTTTATGGTTGGGGGGTCACCACACATGAGGAACTGTGTTAAAGGGTCACGGCATTAGGCAGGTTAAGAACCACTGCTCTAGAACGAACCTATGAATGGAATTCAGAAACTCTTTCATGTCTTACACTGTCCAATGTCTCCCTTCACCCACTTTTCTTTTGTCCATCCCCCAGGAAGGGGGTTATATGTAGATCATTGTGATTGGTTCCCCCTTTCTCCCTCACCTTCCCCTTCCCCTCTTGCTGTCAGGAATTGGTCCTGGGGGGTTTATCTGCCCTGGATTCCCTGTGTTTCCAGTCCTTATGTGTACCAGTGTACCTCCTCTGGTCTAGACAGATTTATAAAGTAGAATTGCAATCATGATACTGGGGACGCGAAGTATTAAAGAACTAGAGGAAATTTGTATGTTTCATCGGTGCTCTACTGCACCCTGACTGGCTCATGACCTCCCTGTGACCCTTCCAGAAGGGGATGTTCAGTTGCCTACATATGGGCTTTGGGTCTCCATTCCGCACTCCCTCTCATTCACAGTAATATGATATTTTGTTCTTTGATGCCTGATACCTGATTCCATTAACAACTTGTGATCACACAGGCTGGTATGCTTCTTCCCTGTAGGCTTCTCAACTAGATGGCCACTTGTTTATCTTTAAGCCTTTAAGACCCCAGATGCTTTATCTTTTGATAGCGGGGACCATCAACTTTCTTCACCACATTTGCTTATGCACCACTTTGTCTTCAATGATCATGTTGGGAAGGTGAGCATCATGAAATGCCAGATTAATAGAACAAAGTATTCTTGCATTGAGGGAGTACTTGAGTGGAGGCCCAATGTCCATCTGCTACCTTAATACTAAATCTATAATTATAGAAATATATAATTATATAGCACATAGATCTATTTCCCCATCATTAAATATAAATCTATATTTACATATGTACATGCCTGTATTTAGACCTCTATAAATGCCCTTTGCCTCCTAGTTCTTTCCTCTATTTTCTTTTAATTTCCTCTTGTCCCGGTATCATACTCAGCCTTAAATTTGGGTTTCAGTAATTCCTCTTGGTTACATTACCCTTAATTAAGCCCTACCAGGCCTCCTACACCCTCATCACCATAGATTTTAGGTCGCTTGTTGTTCCCTTGTCCTTGGGTTTGTTAGCACCCACTTCCTTTCCCCTGCATCTCCCTATCCCATGTCCCCCTGGAACTGCTGGTCCCATTGTTTTCTCCTTCAGATTCTTTATCCTACTTATCTTATTTAGATAGACTTGCAGAGACAATAATAAGCACAAAAAACAAGACAGAGCAAAACAAAGCAACAAAAGAAAACAAAACAACAACAAAAACCAATGACCAAACAAAGAAATGTCTGTAAATGGCTCAAGGTCTGTTTGTTGACCTTTAGGAGTGTTTTTGGTTTCAACCTGAAGGGGTGCCACGCCTTGCCCCCAATGTCTACTTTTGGTATTCCCTGGGGACTTCATTGCTCTATTCTCCTTGCTATTCTGTTGCACGCCCTTAGTGTTTCATCTCAGTGTGGTGGGGTCAGATGGGCCACAATTCCTGCAGTGTCTCCTTTGTTGTCCTCTGTAGCGCTATGGGTTAGTGATGGACATTATGCCTCATAGTGGGGCCGGCCCTCTGGTCCTCTTTGTGTATTGGCTGCTCTGAGGAGGAATATCATCCTTGGTGAGCCAGGATATGTTCCACTCTCTCTTTGTCCCCCTTCCTTTGCATTTGTGTGCTCTGATCAGACATTTCCCTCTCCCTGAGCTGTGTCTTGTGCTGAATGACAATTATTTTCTGAAATAAATTGAATTGTAACCAGGGGCAAGTCTTGGGTTACAATTGCTTCTGCGGCAATCTGTTGGATCAGTGACATTCAAGGCAGAGAGATCAGTTCAGAAAGTTATGGTGACTGTCTTTTGAGGGGATGCCAGAGGGATAATCTTGATAGATTCTCTCAAAGGGCACATGACAATCACAGGTCTTATTAGGAAGACATTTTAAGAAAATTGAAAACTACATTTGTGGGGCGGGGCGGGGGGGAAGGCCAAAAAGTTGTACTGAGCGATTTGTTTTCATCATGGCCATTATCTGCTCATTCTTCCAGGATTGCTAGCACTATCACATGAGGACTTCATGAGGACATCTTACCACATACGTCCCACAATCCTAAATCTTACTCCTGTTTTGTTCCCCGAGCTCAAAGGAAACTTTAAAAGAACATGATTTGAATCACTCAAAGATACACAAACTGCCACTCTGATGAGATGTAAATCTTCAGAGTGCAGACTTCTTTAAAGAAGAGTTAGAGAGATGGAAGTGCATTTTCAGAATCCTTTAGGTCTAGATGGAGGGTATGTTTAGAACAATAGCTTCAGATTTTGATACTTTATGCTGAATAAAAATTTCTGTGATTTTTGTAGCAATCCTTTTGATTTACCCTCTGATGGGCACCAATGTTTGCTAAAAAGGGTAAAATGATATCTAGTGACAGGGATAGCTGAGAATCAAATAATTCTATGGAAAATGGCATAATTGAAAAATTTTTGAGGAGAAACAGAAATAATAAAGAAATAACAAGTTTCTTTAAGTAACTTTATTCATGAGAACCTCTGTTCCAAGTGACAAATATCTGCTGTTTGTTTTGCTTTTCTCATTAAATAGAATATCAAGAAGTAAAGGCAAATGTGTCTATTTGTATATTTTCTAAAGATGTATCACCCTTAATAGATTTCTCTCTGTGGAATTTTCTCACCAGCCTTCTGAAGTTAATAGACTATTGACCTTCTCAAGAAAGCAAAAAAGAGAATAATAATCATAGTAAAAATAATAGCATTCATAATCTGCCTTGAATTTTTACAAGGGTTTTCTGATGTCAAATGCAAAGTGTTTCCCATATATTTTCATATTAATGCTCATATAAAGTTTAGGCAATTTAGGAGCTGAAACAATTAGTGCTGTATAGATGGGATGCATTGAAATAAATTAAATGACTTGCTTTACATTATACATAGTATTAATGGATGAAATGGGATATTCGACCCAGAATTCCCACTCCAAGCCTCTTTCAAATAAGTTGTAATTTTTTTTCTCAATGTGATAGCATGCAGCAGCATATTTCTTCCACTCCTCTTTGTCTGGAACTGCAGGGAGGCAATGGGCTGCTACACACAAGGTTAGTGGTTCAAATCCACCAGTCACTCCTTGGGAGAAAGATGAGACTATCTGCTTCCACTAAGATTAACAGACTTGGAAACAAAATCTATGCAGTGGAATCAACTCGATGGCAGTGAGTTTGGTGGGGTTTTAATATTATATGAAATTAAAGTGCATGTCCTCTCATAATGAATTTTATTTATTATTCATGAAAATAGCAAGTGCCAGTTTGGTGAACAAGTAAGAGAAACTAAATCATATTGCTATCACTTAAATGAATGATTTATTATAGAAAGGTCAGCACAACGCTGGCAGGGCTGATCTTCATGACGCGGAGTTTAATAAAGTGGTCCCAGATGTCCGTCTTTTGCAAACTGCTGCACCGCTCCATCTTCTCTAGCACCACTCCTCCTCTCAGTACGCCCCTCGCATCTGAGGCTCTTGAATTCACTGCAATGTCTCGCAAACCCACACACTCTCAAGGAATGACTCCTACGTTTGTGGAGACTGGCAAGTCCAAAATTATGGGTCAGATGCCAGTCTGGCGCATTCTCCTCATTCACCTGATTGCAGGAGTTAATGCGCAAAAACAGGTAGGTCAGACAGCAGCCTGCTAGTTTATGGGCCAGTGAAAGCTTATCAATCGGGTCAGACATAGATTGCTGGCTTCAAGGGCATCAGGGTAGTGGCTCATCCACTTGAGGCTGGAAACTCCCACATCTGCACATGAAACATCAACCTGAAGCCTTCTCCAGACTCATGCAGCTGCAAGGGCTGAAGAACCCCAAACTGTCAGTTCAGATCACTGACTTTCATCCTACGAGATTATGGAAGCTGGTGAATCAGGCCGAGGATAAGCTACTGTTGTAAGCCCTAAGAACTGGAGGTCAGATGAAGACAAGCTCGATGCAGATTCCAAAGAAAGATAACTGTCTAGGACATAAAACATTATATATCAGAAGCAGACCACATGTCAAGAAACCTAAGGGTGAAAAAAATTAAACATTAAAATAATAAAAAAGAAAACTAAGGGTGGTAACTTCAGTCACACCCTATCAATAGGTTCAAGATTAATCCCACCCTAACCCTGCCTCATTAACATAATAGATAAATCAATCAAATGGTGTCTTATTGCAGTCATAGTCTAGACTAAAGATAGTATATCCATACTAAGTAATTCATTGCCCTCCACACTTATTATCATTTAGAGCATTGCCTATATTTAAACTCATAAAAGAAAGGTTTTAAGTCCATTTAGCCACTGAAATGTCAAGACTGCAATGCGAATACAATCACCCAACATTTCATTAGCTCCAGAATTTTTTATGGTGATCTTAAGAATTATTTATAAATTTCAGGGCGGAAAAAATGCATTCCTTTATAATACACATTTTATTAAATCTGTAGCTCAACTAGAAATTATAGGTAGGCAAATTATGACTAAGTATAAAGAAATATCTAGTAACATCTTGGAAATACAAAGAATGAACAATCACCTGAGGATCATCTATTGTAGAATTTGATGATTTCTCCAAATTACTCAATATCTCAAGAAAGTAGAGATATGAACTCTATAAATTAAGAGCAAAAGGAAGATCACAAGGTGAAATTATGTTGAAATGAAAACCAAAAGATAAAAACTGAATAAGAAAGTTTACAAAGAAATTGAAATATATACTCATAAATTCCAATTAAATTTTGCCTTGCTATAGACTAAAGAGCAGAATTGAAATTGTAGAAAACTGAATTGGTGGACAAAACTGGGAAGGCTTTCAAGGGAACAAAAAGAGAAAGAGAAATTCCAACTGAGAAGATGATATATGTATGGATGGGCGGGGGGGGGATTAAGGGCTCAATATAGGGATAATGGTTGTTCTTGTATGAAATAGCAGAGTAAATGGAACCCATATAATTATCCAAGAAATAAGAGAAAAGAATTTCCATTAGGTGAAAAAGAGACCCATGTTTGCACAAGGCTTTTGGCAAAGTAACTTTAAGAAGAAATATAGAGCTAACTATTAAAAATAATTGAAAAAGCTTATATGCACCAAAAAGCAGGCTAGCAGAAAAAATTTTAATCCGGCTGGAGTTACATTTCTGGCAGTGGCAGTCATTCTCTTTCTTGATGAGAGCAACAATCTAGAAAAGGTATTTCACAAATCATCTGTGTGAAGGCTTCCAAGAGCTCCCAGGGAAGTTAGAATTTGTGGGCCTAAGATCTTGGAGAAAAGAGGAGACAAAGTGAGCAAAGCCAGCATTTTGTATACTGTTACTCTCAAGGTAATTACCAAAATTTCAAAAGCAGCTGCTCAGAGACTCAAGAGCCGGGCCGAGCTTGAGATGAGTAGGCCTCACTCACTGCCAGTGAGTCCATGGCGCCCACAGCAGCCCTATGGGACTGGGCAGGACTGCCCCTGTGAGTTCCAAGACTAACTCTTCATTAAAGGGGGTAGCACCAAATCTGAGTCCTAAGCTAAAACAAGGGCTTGTACTTCCGCCCGGAGATCGGAAGACTAAGTAATGTAGGAGCAAACGTGAATGAAGGATATACCAGTTCCCACAATGCATTTGAATGGTGGATTGGGAGAAGACTATCGAAAGCACCACAGACGCTAAAAGGACAACAAATCTGTGTTGGACGAAAGAAAGCCAAGGCGCCCCCTAGAGGCAAGAGTGGCAAGACATCGTCTAGTACAACCGGGCAGACCAGTGCCTGGAGAAGAGATGGATTGACACAGAGTCTGCATCAATGGGCTCAGGCATAGGGACAATTGTGAGGATGGCGCAGCACCATGCAGTGTTTCATTCTGTAGCGCATAGGGTCGCTATGGGTCAGAGCGGATTTGATTGCACCTAACAACATCAATAAGCTCCCTCAAGGACAAACACTTCACTTTTGTTGTTAGTTATAGTCAAGTTGGTTCCAATTCATATGCACAACAGAACCAAACACTGCCCAGTCCTGTGACCTCCTCGCAGTTGTTGGTAGGATTGAGCCCATTGTTGCAGCTACTGTGTCAATCCAAATCTCACTTTGGATCATCAAAATCCCTCGTGGCATTAGACAATTTGAAATTGTTAGCGCTCCCAGCCTCACAGATCCTGGAAAATAAGCACAAACTGTCTCACAAGGAATACAATATCCACCACAGCCTCAACTATGCAATGATGGGTGAGACATGTGGTTTGGTTGGCAATGTCCAGCAGGCAATCAAATATGACTAGGTATATGAAAACTTAAGACTTGATTGATGAACTAGAAGAAAAAATGCACACAAACAATAAAAACAGATCCATGGAAAATTCAGATAATGCTATTACAAAAGCAGTTATAATAAGCTTAAAATAGCTGTAGTAAGATGAGGCTATCTGACTTCACAAAGATTTACAAAGCCTTGGAAACCACGTACAGGGTAGCTTTCAAAGCAATGGACTTGACGGTGGCAGTGGGTTAGCTGGTTAGTTGGCTGGTGTGATTTCTATGCTAAAGGATCATTCAACATGAGCAAGAGAGAAAGATGGCAGTTATCTAAAAGTTATTAATGTAATCAAGCAGGGATTCGATCATTGAAAAACATATTTGCAATTAAAACGGGCAGTAATAGTTTTAGATACAGATGAATTGGAAGATAGGTAGAAATGAACAAGAGTCAAGAACAGGGGAAACGATGGTACCACAGGAAAATAAATAACGTAAAGGATATATGCAGTGTGGTGAGGTCTAGCATGCATATAGTTTTATTCCTGGAGAAAAATTAAGGGAATGGAATAAAAGCAGTAGCTGAAGAGTTGATGAGTGATACTTTTCCAAGACTGAAGCTACATATTGAGAAAATAAGACAAACTTTAAGCAAGATAAAGAGGGATAATTCACAACCAGGAGCTTCAAAATAAATTTTCCAAAAGTTGGTAATAAAGAAAAAAGTCTGAAAGTAAACCACTGCTGAGAAAAATAGACTAAATTATATATAGCACATGGAAAAAATTAAAGGAAGAGTAAGGATTGATGATTTTTACTATATTCAAGTTGAAAACTTTTGTGTGTTAGAAGTACCATGAAGAAACTCAGAGAAATGAAACATTATAAATTTATTTTGACATGTATGACAGATAAAATACTAATCATCTCCCCAGAGAAATAAACAAGGATGCTCCCTATTACCACTTTTATTCTGCTTCGTGTTGGAAGTCTTAGCCAGAAACATTAGACACAGAAAGAAATCGAGGGAATACAGCTGGGCAAACACGAAGTGAAGCTCTTCATATTTTCAGATGATATGATTTTATAGAGAAAAAATTTGGACATATTTAAAGGCCTTATTGCAGGGCATACACAGATGAGCAAGTATAAGAAAGGAAACACACATAGTGGAAGACAAAATAAATAGCACACTAAAATAAAACACCTGTAGAAACTTCATCAAAGCGTGTCATTGATTAAGTCTTCAATGAATCCCCTCCGAGCATAGTCCAGGGCTGGGAACAGCCTTGCCTCCAGAGCACTGCAGAGTCAATCATAGCCGATGGCGTCAGGTTGAAACACAATACCTAATCCTTTGATCTTCCTTTTGACCCCCTGTATATTTGTCCAGCTATTAATTTTCTATTTTATTTTCAATTAAGTTTTTCTCTGTTTTAATTTGTCATTGTTGCTGGAGGGTTTTTTTTGTTTGTTTGGTTCTTGTTTTTGTTTTGTATGTTTTTCTGACTATGAAATCCAGGATAGGTAAATCTTTAGAGCCAGTAACTGGATTGACAATTATCTCAAGGGACATGACTGGAGGGGAGGGGGAAATGGGAAGTTAACAACAATAACTATAAGAAAGAAGAAAATGTTCTGAAATTGAATGTGGTGGTGATTGCCCAGCTCCTACTCTGATTGAACTATTGAGTTGTATGAGATCTGAACTATATGCCAATAAACCAGCTTTCAAAAAAGAAAAGAGTATCTCAAGTCAGTAGAAAATGGGCACGGAACTTATGAGAAATTTTTAAACTTACCAGACATCAAAGAAATAATGCAAACAGTGAGATGTTATTTTCACCTATTGGATCCACAACATAAAACCAATTTTGACCCAGACATGAGAAAAGGTGCACTCTCGCTTCAGGTCAGGACTATAAATTTAGACAATTGTTTAGACGGCAATTTGATAATGTATATTAAAAGATTTAAACATTCTTTAGCCCTTTTCTCAGCAATATAATTTTAGAATTTTTGTCTAAAGGAAGTGTTTAAATAGTATACTGTCACATCTTTTATTCATGCAGCAGGCTAGTGGGCTCCAAGTGCCAATCTTTCGGTGAGCGGTCAACTCCTTTACCCCCTGTGCAACCAGGATTCTTATAAAAATATAGGTACAGATGCTGATTTCCACATTAGAAAAACATTACAGTCCATCTTCACCTTGGGTTGTTTACTATGTATTCTCTGACTTTAAGATGTTCATATCTTCTCAATGTAAATATAAATTCCAGTTGACATTAAAAGACTACCTACAGTTCTTAAGCAGAATAGGAGGTTATTTTGTGTTTGGTGGTTGTTGCTTTTGCATACATGAATTTAGATATTGCATATAAATTTACATGAACTTGTCATTGTAGTTGAGTTACAAAGAGACTTCAAAATATGGAAAATTCCATTTCCTTTCATTCTAATTTTCATAAACATTTTGAAATCCCTTGTATTTAATTATAATAACATCAGTCATTGATTTGTCTTACTTATTTTGGGATGTCTCTTTTTGCATAAAATTTATCTAAAAGATCTGTATGATGACTGTATTAAAATAAAAAGCTATTGCATAAGTAAATGATTGCTAGGCAATGTAATAAAAGGTAGTAGGTACTGCCTTTGTCCCAAATATAATTTTCAAAATTAGATGAATTTTGAGTAACTTATTTACGTGTCTGATAGGACTACTATCATTCGGGTTAGCCAAATAATTCAATTAAGGGAATAATAAAAATTTTGAAATGAAAATGCAGGCAACGATCTTGGCATTCCTTGAGGTGCTTTAAAGTGCTGCTGCTAGTCCTACAGGGGCCAGTGAGATCAAGGTTGTGGACGTAGGTCATAAAAGCGCGTCACTGTCATAGATGAGGAACCTTCACAGAATTTGTGGACAATGAAATGAAAAGGTAGTGGAACTTTCCAGAAACGTTTTAAAGTTTCCTTGTATAATTACTAATGGTCAAAATGCTTTGTAATTATCTTAAGCCTTTAGATAAGAAGAGTTTGATTAAAATATTAAAATGTAATGTAATTTTATATGAACACATGCATTTTGTTGCCGTTTGTGAGACAAACGACACAATTTTTGCACTTGAATGTGATGTCACTTTTTCCCAAAAGGCTGATGTTAAAATAATGCTGCAAATCACAATCAGTGTCCATGGAAAACAATATGGTAGTTATAGGAAAGAATCTGAAACTATTAACATCAACATTTAATGTTGACTCAGAGTGCATTTGGAATTCATTCCACCAGGTCAGACTGTTAAATAAGCTTTCTATTTAGAGGTTCTGAAAAGCTTGCATACCAGCGTGTGACAAAAAAGGCCTGATTTGTGGCAAACAGGGGACTGGTTTTGCCACCACAACAATGTACCTGTTCACGCAGCCAACTCAGTGTGCTAGTTTTAGGCATAAAACAGCATGCCTCTCTTGCCCCCCACACCTTACTCAGCTGACTAGGCTCCATGTGACCATGAAGAGGGACATGAAAGGACAGCTATTTGACGATGTAGAAGGAGTGAAGATAAAAACGAGGGAGGTGCTGTCAGGCATGCAAACAGATGAGTTTGAAAAATGTTCCCAAGAATGGAATCGCAGTTTTGACAAATGTATTCAGTGCAATGGAGAGTACTTTGAAGGTGATAAGGTTGTAAAAATAATTAAAATACATAGCTCTGAGGGAAAATTCTGATTGGGGGTGGGTGGGTATCTCCTTGTATGTTCTTTTATTTGCTCTTCCTGATAGCTTAGCTCTCTGGTGCTATAAGAACAGAAATACCACACGTAGGCGACTTTAACAGACAGACCTTTATTTTCCCAGAGTAGAGGAGGCTAATGTCCAAATTCAGGTTATGGCCTCTAGGGGACAGCTCTGCCTCTGTCAGCCCTTAAAGAGGGCCCCCCTCTCTTTTCACCTTCTGACCCTCTGTTCCTTGGTGATCCCCTTGTGGCTTGGTATCTACCTTGCTTTTTTGTACTTAATCTGCTCATTTTAAATCTCAAGGGTGATTAGTTTAAGGTCTAGCCGCACTGGCTTAATGAAAACTCTATGCCCAAATGGGAGTATAGCCACAAGTATGGGCGTTAGGATCGATAACACAGTCTGGAGGACACATGTCTATCCATAACACCAAATAAAGCAGGCTGACCCTATACCTTTCAGAAACAATAAATTCCAGAAAATAACAGAACACAGGTTGGAAAAGTTTGAGCCTGAAGATTTTGTGGGACGCTGGTGGCTCAATGGCTAAGCTCTTGGCTGCTAACATTGCACGCTCCCCAGCAGGCTCGGGGGAGAAGGCAGCGGCAGCCTGCTTCCTAGAGATCTGGCAGCCTTGGACACACCGTGGGCAGTTCTCCTTTGCCTTAGAGTTACGACGAGTTAGAATGGCCTCGATTGCTTGCTTTGGATGCAGGGAATGATTTTGTAACAGCTAGTTTTTTTCTTTATTGTTTTGAAAAATAGCCTACTCTTTCTTCAAACAACTACTTGTAGATTGCTTCAAATGAATGAAGGAGAAAAATTAGAGGCCTCAAACAGGCAAGTCAGGACATAAATGGAATAGCAACGACTATTTGATGGAGGTGTCAAAATACTTGCTCCCAATATGAACATAACAATTTATGAAATTTTCAAAATAGTTATTCTCAAAAAAAAGAATAATATCATGAATAGAAAATAAGAGCAGTATTTAACTAGCACATAAAAGTTGGTGGTGATAGAGATGCCAAAAGGGTAGGGGGAAGGGGGGAGAGGTGGGGAGGGAGGGGGCCCCCCATAGCAATGAATGGCACACAACCACACCCCCCCTCCGGCCAGGGGGAAGAACAACAGAAAGCAGAGGAGAAGGGAGACAGTGGTGAGTGTGAGATTTGAAAATAATGAACAATCTGCAATCTATCAGGAGACCACGCAGTTGGGGGGAGGGAGGGAACAAAAGAGAAGCTGATCCCAAGGACTCAATGGAAAGTAAATGTCTAGAAAAGAACAATGGAATATAAGTTAATAAGATATTTTTTAAAGTTTTAGGAAATCAATAATATAATCTGAACTGCTTAGATATAGTTCAAAAAATAATAAATTGTAAATGCAAAGAAAATGTTATATATGTATTTATCAAAGGATGGGAAACAGCAAGAAAATATTTTAAGAGTATAAGATGCTACAATATGTAATTTTAAAAAATAAATATAAATGAGATGGCATGAATAGACAAAGATTTTCAGATTGAATAAAAACAAAACCGACTGCATGGTATTTATCAAAGGTGTACTTAAAGCAAAATGGCAATAAAATTATAATCAAAAGGATAGATGAAAGTATTTATGCAAATGCAAGGAAAAGAGGAGTGTACAGTACCATTATCAGACAAAGCTGCTTGCAAAGAAAGAGCGAGTAGTCAGTGAGAGACGTCTTTTACAATTTTAATATCTGAATTAAGACAAGACATCTGAATTCTCATGTGTTTCTACATTCAATCTGTTTCTTTATCACAGGCCAAGCAGCCCCTAGAAAACTTCTGAATACATTCATAATAGAATTATTATGAAAATAATTTTGACCTTGCTGAACCCTTCAAGGTCTCCCCAAGACCACACTTGCAGAATTGTTGCTCTAACACAGCACCTTGTCCATTTCTCAGAGAGATTGATAGTATATTAAGCTTTTAAAATATGCAAAGATGTTAACTCCCTGAAGGTCCCCCACCCTCTGCCACCCCTCAAAACGTAAATACTGAACAGATTTTGGATTTAGAAATTTCGTACTATAGAATTTCTGAGAGTTGTTTTTGGGGACAATTACAGGGAGATGGAGAAGCTCTTGTGTCAAGCAAGATGGCCATTGGATGGCACTGCTGTTCCATTCACAACGACCTCTGCTTTCAATAAATGGCCCCAAGCTTGTGCAGACCCATATTCCCTGGAACCCTGGAGGATTTAAGACAACAGATGATGGATGGATAGATAGATAGATAGATAGATAGATAGATAGATAGATAGATAGATAGATAGATAGATAGGAAAAATTGTTACAGAGGGGAACATATAAATTTTGGATTCTTCATTGTTCAAAATCCATTTTCCACTTCAGTGCAGACTGGGTGGGGGTGGGTTGGGGAGGTGTCTCTGATTATGGAAATCAGCAGTGAAGCTACAGGAATAAATCCCAAATATGTGGAACTGGTTCAAAAACCTAGAGTTTAGAATGTGGAGATTCAGGTTCTCTGACTTCAAAAAAACTCACATTCTAAGACAGTAGCTGTTATCTGCCAATATCCCAGATCTCGTTAATATTTTATAGTAGTACAAGGATAACTTGCCTTGCAAGGTGTGTCTGTCTTGAAGAGAAATGGGGTATGCTCCTAAATTGTCCTGATGATCAACTATTCCAGGGCGTAAAGGGCCAGTTATCACGTCAATAGCCTCTGGAAGAAGCTGTTCAGAAGGAGGAAGTGCTTGATTTGTGGCCTGGCCTACATGATGCACACTCTCCAGAGAGAGCGAGGCCAACTCCATCTCCTGGGCTCTGCCATTTGGCTGAGCTGTGTGGCTGTACGTGGAGAGCAGATGTTTTGAAAATGATGAGGTCAATGAATGTACAAATGTGCTTTACACACTTGATGTATGTATGGATTGTGATAAGAGTTGTACGAGACGCTAATAAAAGGATGGGGGGAAAAAGAATTTTTAAAAAAGTGGATCTAGGCAGGAGATGGCTGTTCAAGAGGAGTGGTCTCCCCGTGCAGAGTCCTGGGGAAAGCCCCCAGCCGGAGAGACTTCCACCATCCAAAGTTACTATTGCAGGGCTACAGTGTGAGGGCCATTGAAGGGAGAATGGAGGTTGCTGTCGCTAAAGCCAGGTCTTGGGGAACTCTAGGCAGGTTAGGAAATTGGGTGTTTGGCCTCAGGGGCAGGAGAGAGCCAGTGAGGGCTTTAAGCAGATTCTCTGTGTGCCTTGTGCATTAATGGAAGACTAGAACATAGAGCTGCAGATGACCAGGTGATCAGTGAGGGGCCAAATCTAAACATAAATGAAACCCACTGGCATGTAATCAATTCGGAGTCACATCAACTCTGAGAGGACAGAATAGAATTGCTCCTTAGGGTTTCTGAGACTATAAATCTTTAAGGGAGAACAGTCTCAACGTTCTCCCGCAAAGTAGCTGTTAAGTTTGACCATCGACCTTGTGGTTAACAGCCTCACACTTAAAACCCCCACCAACAAGCTTTCCTAAAAGAGGGAGGGGCATATCAAAATAATAGCTTACACTTGTTGTGTGTCAGCTATTAAAATTAATTTACTTAATCCTTTTACTCCTCCGCTGAGATTTGCCCATCTACGCACAGCTATTAAATCAATTCCAACTCATATCAACTCTTTAGGGATGAACTACTACTGTGATCCCTTCCTTAAAGTGGTGAAAACTGCGGAGCAGAGAGGGTAAAGGACTCGCTCAGCATCACAGAGTCAATAATTGGCAAAATCAAAATTTGAACGTGGTTAATCTTGTTATGGCAACTATGTAAGTATCACAATATACTGCCTCACTAAAAAAAAATCCTTAAAATGCTATTGCTATGTTGTCCCAATTATTGTCATAATGAACAGTCCAAGGTCTGTCATAAAGCCCAGTGTGTCTATGATGGAAAATATCTACAAGCCTACAAGGATGACTAGTTATTATGACTACAAGGATGACTAGTTACTATGACTAGAATTTAAATATATGCGCGATCACTTAAGCCAGTGATGATGAAGTTTAAAAAGTCTACCAATTTTTGCAATCCAACATTTATCAATCATGCAACCAAAATGCACTGAAATTACTAGTCACTGGAATGCAAAAATTAGAAATGAAGAGGAATGATCAGTAGTTGGAAAATATGGCCTTGGTGATGGAAACAAACCTGGAGGTAGAATGATAGAATTTTGCCGGATCAATGACTTCCTCATTGAAATACATTTTTCTAGACAACATAAACAGTGACTATATATGGAGACCTCCCAGATGGAATACACACCAAGCAAAATGACAACATCTGTGAAAAGAGCCAATGGAGAAGCTCAATATCATCATCTAGAACAAGGCCAGGGCTGATCTTGTGAAACAGAGCATCAAATGCTCATTTGCAAATCCAGGTTGAAGCTGAAGGAAATTAAAACAAGACCACAAAGACAAATATGACCTTGAGTCCATTCCACCTGAATTTCAAAACCAGCTCAGACAGACTTGACCCTTTGAATACTAAGGACAGGAGACCTGAAGATCTGCAGGAGGCCATTAGAACACCATACATGAAAAAAGCAAAAGGTCACTAAAAAGACAGCAAAGAAAGAAATGAGTGGATGTCAGAAAAGACTTTGAAACTTGCTCTTGAATGTAAACTTGCTAAAGTCAATGGAAGAAATAATAAAATAAAGGGGCTGGACAGAGAACTTCAAAGGGCAGCTTGGGAAGACAAAACTAAGAATTACAATGCATCGTACAAAGATCTGAAGTTAGAAAAACAAACAGAAAGAAAATACTCGGCATGTCTCAAGCTGAAAGAACTTAAGAAAAAACTCAAACTTGGAGTTGACATATGGAAAGGGTCTATAGGCAAAATATTGACTGTCAGAGTTGAATTCAAACATTTCAAGAAGTATCATATGATCAAGAACAAATGGAAGAAGTCCAAACTGCCCTGAAGGCAGGGGGGTGCTTGGGGGTGGGGGAGGGGAGGAGCATAAGAAATGATGGAATGCGAACTGAAATGGGTCAGCAACCTGATAACAGTGTTGCAAACAGTCACTAGTTTAGCTGAAGAAATTTGGAAGGCAGCTACTTGGTCAACCCACTGGAGGAGAACCGTATTTGTGCCCATTCCAAAGACAGATAACCTAGCAGAAGACAGAAATTATTAAGCAGCATCACTAATATCATAAGAAATACTGCACTGAAGATAATTTTTAAATAGATGCATCAACAAGAAGTTGTCAGAAATTCCAGTGAGATTCACAAGAGGACATGGAACCGAGGGCGTCTTTGCTGGCATCAGACTGATCTTTGCCGAAAGCAAGGACTATTGGAAAGACACTTGCTTGTGGTTCATTGACTAGGCTAAGGGATTTAACAGTGTGGATCAAAGACACCTAGGGATAGCCTTGAGAAGAATTGGAATTCCAGAACACTTACCGTAATTGTGTTCAGGAGGAGACGGTACATAAACCAAGAGTGGTCTTTGGAACAGAGCAGGGAGACACTGCACTGTTTAAAATGAGCAGTGTGTGTGTGTCAAGGCTGCACCTGCCATTATCTTTATTGAAGCTGTGTGCTAAGCAAATATCTGAGACGCTGGGCTAAAAGGAGAAGGAAGCAGCATCGGGCCCAGAGGAAGACTCATTAACAGCCAGATGACACGATCTGGGCTGTTGAGAGCAAGGAGAACTTGAGGCACTTACTAATGAAGATCAAAGAGTTCAGTATCGATTACAACTCAATATAAAGAAAAAAAATTCTCACAACTGGGACTATAGGTAAGATTATGACAGAGAAAAGATAGAAGTCGTCAAGTATTTAAATTTACCTGAGTCCACAACGAATGCTCATGGAAGCAGCAGTCAAGACATCTAAGGATGAATTGCACTGGGAAATCTGCTGCATAGCAACCTTCTGAAATGTTCAAAAGCAAGGAGGCTACTGTGAGGCCTAAGGAATGAGTGATGCAAGCCACGGTATTTTCAATCACCTCATATGCATGTGAACGTTGGCCATTGAATAGAAAAAGAATCAACGCATTTGAATTGGGCTGGTGACGCAGGTTGAAAATACCCTGGGCAGCCAAAAGAACAAACCCATCTGTCTCGGAAGGAGTACAGCCCAAGTGCTCCTTGGAAGTGAGGACGGAAAGACTTGGTCTCACAAACTTCAGACATATCAGGAGAGACCGGCCCCTAGAACAGGACATCACACTTGGTAAAATCAGGGGTAACGAAAAAGAGGAAGACCCTTGACAGATGGCATGGTGGCAGCAACCATCGGCGCCAACACAGGAACCGCTGAGAGGATGGTGCAGCACTGGGCGGTGTTAAGCTCTGTGGTACCTGGGTCGCTATGCGTTAGGACCAACACAAGCGTGCCCAAGAAGGACCACAAAGCTTATTGCTACCGCAATAGACATGAACTGAATGTGCATATTTTGAAAGAGAGAGTGTATGTCCCACTAGACTGGGAGGAAATAATGGGACATTTCCCAAAGGAGAGCTGCATGTGGAATTTGAGTGTGTGTTTAAGCATGGGGCGGGGCACGGAGAGGGGGGGCCTATCAAACCGAAGCAAGATCTGTCTGTAAAGAGGCACGAGATCTCAAAAACGGATTCTCTCTGTTCAGAGTCTCAGGAGCCTATGCACCCAGTAAAGTTGGACAGGTAATGGTGGGGCCATAAAGCTCATACGGAGGAATTTGCCCTTGTCAATACTAGGGTTAGGTTGTTAGATTTAGCCTATGGTTCTCACATTTCAAGCTCCTTTAAGAACGTGCCTCTCCTTCCCGACTATGTCGGTCCTCGCAGGGTCTGACCCACAGAAACTTGAAACAAATGCCGTTATCTGATTCCTGATTTACAATATTGATTTCAGTAAAATGTTTAGGGGTTAGTCCTGAACAACTGGCATGGCCTTTCTTGTAGTTGCTCAGTTACATGGTCACCCTACCATACTTCCACCTCATGCCTTCATCTTCTCCACAGTGAGACAGGCCATTATTTAATTGAGATTAAAAAAATCCAATGTGTCAGCTCTCCACGCAGTGACCCTGCTGGATAAGGAGGAGAGATTAGGCTGGTGTGACGTCATGAGCCTGGGTTGCTTTTTACCCTCCATGAAACCATTCATTTGAAAACACACTCTAGAATTTAACCCGACTGCAATTTCCTGGAAACCAGACCAATTAGCTGCCCTTTTAAGGGAACTCAGGTTCTGTGGAACCCAGAGGGCAGATCTACCCTGTCCTATGGGGCTGCTGTGAGTAGGAATGGACTCCATGGCAATGAGTTGGTTTGGTTTTAGGACCTTGACCCCTATCTCACTACCCACAGTTTGAAGGCCTCATTTGAGATTTCTCACAACATTCTGGGAAGGGATGTACCTGGGTGCCTGGGTGTAGAGCACACAGGGCCTTCATGATCTGATTTCTGCATTATGCTGCCATGGAGTCAATGGTGACTCATAGCGCGCCCCTGTGGGTTTGCCAGATTGGACGTGTTTATGGGAGTAGAAAGCCGTCTTTCTCCTGCAATGCTGCTGGTGGTTTTAAATTGCCCACCATGCAGCCTGCGGCAGGCCAGTGCTTCCGGGCAATTCTCGGTACACACTGCAGCAGATCCTCCTCCATACGTGCATTTGTACCCACATTTTCTCTGTCTTTAAGACTGTTTCTCTATCCTCTCTATCAGGATAAATCTTACGTATTAAAAATGACTTCAATCTGAATTATGCATGTTCTTTCCCTCCCTTCCCCAGCATCCCTCCCTCATGAACCCTTGATAAATGATCGATTATCATTTTTTTCATATCTAACCTCATCCACTGTCTCCTTTCACCCACATTTTTGTTGTTCATGCCCCTGGGGGAGTTATATGTTGATAATTGTGATCAATTTCCCTTCCCCCTCCCCCCTTCGCCTTCCCCTGCTGGTATCTCTATTATGATTATTGGTCCTGAGGGGTTTATCTGTCCTGAATTCCCGGTGTTGCAGGCTTTTATCTGTAGCAGGGTACGTGTTCTGGTCTAGTCAGATCTGTAAGGTAGAATTGGGGTGATGATAGTGGTGGGTGGGGGGAGCATTAAAGGTCTAGAGGAAAGTTGTTTGTTTCATCGGTGTTCCAGTGGGCCCTGACTGACTCGTCTCTTCCTTGTGACCCTTCTGTAAGGGGATGCCCAATTGTCTACAGAGGGGCTTTGGGCCTCCACTCTGCCCTCCCCCTTGTTCACATTGGTATGTTTTTTTTTTGTTCTGGGTCTTTGATGTCTGTCTGATACCTGATCCCATCGAAACATCATGATCACATATGTGTGTGCTTCTTCTATGTGGACTTTTTGCTTCTCAGTTAGGTGGCTGCTTGTTTATCTTCAAGCCATTAAGACCACAGATGCTTTATCTTTTGATAGCCTGGCACTATCAGCTTTCTTCACCACATTTGCTTATGTACCCATTTTGTCTTCGACAATCGTGTCGGGAAGCTGAGCATCACAGAATGCCGGATTATTAGAACAAAGTGTTGTTGAGTTGAGGGAATATTTGAGTTGAGAGGCCCAATGTCCACCTGCTACCTTAATACTTAACATATAAATATAAGTATATAGATCTATTTCCCTATTGATCTATTTCCCTATTGTTATATATGAATATATTTACATATGTACATATGTATTTAGACCTCTATAAATGTCCTTTGCCTCCTAGTTCTTTCCTCTATTTCCTTTACTTTCCTGTTATCCCACTACTGTGTTCTGCCCTCATTCAGGTTTCCGCAATTCCTCGAGGTTACATTGCCCTTGATCAAGCCCCGCTGGGCAGCCTATGCCGCTCTCTCCATCAGTTTTAGTTCACTTGTTTCCTAGTTTCTGGGTTGGTTGACATCCACCTTCCTTTCTCCCACTTCCCGTCGCCCATGTACCCCTGAACTGTTGGCTCCGTTTTCTTAAAAGTCATATAACTACAGTCTTTATTATGAAAAACAGAGGTTCTTTGGCCTTCTTTCATGCCTACTTCTCAGAGGTAACTGCTTTCAGCTCTTCAATTGTTCTTTTGAGCACTAATCTCCACATTTACATATAACTCACTTCTACTATGATCCTCTTGCTTTTTCGGTTTTAGAAATCATCTATTTAATTCTAACTGTGGGAGATGAAGATTCGGTTCTCTTTAGCACCACGAGTAGACGCCTCCAAGGAGCCTTGGCGACACTCAGCTGCTAAGGAGAAGGTTGGCAAATCAAACCCTCCCAGGAAGTCACTTATCAACAGCCTTGGAGGCCGTAGGGTCAGGATGCACTGAAACCGACTCACTGGCAACAGGTTTAGGGTTTGGGCTTTCACTCACCTCTCCCAGTTTCCTCTCGCCAGCCTCCCAGTAGAGTCATGTCATCATCTGGTGTTAGGTGACTCGGTGCACTCAAGCACGATTGCACTTTCTTTCATATACAACTTATAATTGTCCTTTGAGTTAATAATTGTCTTCTTTCTTTATTTGTGTAGTTGTTTTATGCACCTACTGCAAATTCTACTAGAAGCCTTTCCATGTATGGAAAAATTTCCTCACAGTGCATTGATACTCATCAAATATTCCACCCCTCTCAAGGTGTCAGTGTTGCCTCTCTAGGCCTGCGCCGGCCCTGGAGCAGCTGTTATCCTGAGTCCTTGCTTCCTCATCCTCCAGCACTTTTCTCTCCTGCTCTCTTATCTTTAATTTCAACTTCTCTGTGTGTGTCTCTGTCTCTCTCTTTCTGCACACACACACACACACACACACACGCCCTTCACATCTTATACTGGTGGTAATTTTCGAAAACTTGCATGCCTGAAAATGTTTTTTTTTTCTACTCCTACTTTTGATTAACAGCTTGGTCAGGTACCAAATTCTAGGTTGGAGATTATTCTTCTTTAGCCTGTTGAAGGAATTCCTCCATGTCTTCTAATTTCTTGTGCTATCGTCACGGAGTCAATGTAAATGTAGAGAATACTAAGCAAGCCGGAGGATGCTTAATGCTTGATCTTTCATGCATGAACCGTATCTCTAATGCTGGTGTTCTCAGAGCCCACACGCATGTGTTTTGATGTGAGTCTACGCTCTGTCGTGCTGGCTGCACAGGATGGCCTTGTCATCTGGAAATATATGTCCTTCCTTTCTGGAAATTACCGTGTATTATTTATTTGATCGCTTCTGTTTTTGCCATTCTCTCTTGTTGAAATTCTTTCGTATTCTTGGTCTCCTTTTTTAATTTCATACATTTCCTCTCTCATATTTTCCATCTCTTTGTGTTTTGTTCCACACCCTAGGAGGCCTCTTCAATTTCTCCCTCAAATGTCTATTGAGTTTTCATGCTTTCATATTTCCAGGACATCTTTTTCTTTTGATTCTTTTGATCTACTAGAACAGCTCATTCTTGTTTCACCAGTAAAATTACTTTTCTAAGGACATTGAAAATACATACACAGATTATTTCCAACAGTATTTTTTACCCCATAAATTGTCTTGGTTTTCCTCTAAATTTTTTGTTTTCATTTTTTTTGGCGGGGGGAGGGTGGGACTCCAATATGAGAAGCTTTTCTCAAAGGTCTGGAAATAACAAAGCAGGGCACTAAAAATCTCCAAGCTATTGGTGGGTCTGTTCAGGAGGTCAGAGAGGTTCACGTTGGAGACACCCTTTAAGTCTTTTCTCAGAAAGGAATTTTCCTGTCCTTCTTTTTAGGAGACAAGTCTGACATAAATGTTCAGGTTACAGAGTATAGAAAGCACTTACAACTTTGGAAGTAGATTTTCATGAAATCCCCCTATCTTCAGGACTGCACTTCTACCCTCAATGGACCTGCTGCCCTGAGTCCAGGCTGCCTTCCATTCACCCTCTTCAGAGGATAGAGCTGCAGCCTTCTGGAGGGTCAACTACTTATGTGTTCAATCATACGTACTCGATTGGAGGGTGAGGGTAGCTACCTAGACGTGTCAGGGAGAAGAGGGTGGTAGGAAGAAGCTAGCTAAAGTTCTACTGATGCTTTTCTTTTCAAATATCTTACTGTGTTTAGGTGAAAGTTTATGAGCACAACTGGTTTCCCACTCAGCAATTTATACAGATTTTTCTGTGACATTGATTGCAATCTGTATGCTGTGTCAATACTTTCCCCATTTCAACCGTGGGTTCCCCATTTCAGTTTGTCCAGTTTTCCTTCCTCTTCTGGCCTTCTTAATCTGTCTTTTGGCCAAATAAGGACCTTTGATCTTGTATAGTCATAATCAATTGTTCTGAAGAGTACTTTCCTTCTGGGTATTATTGTGCACTTTATAGGCCTCTGTTTTATGTGACTGAAAGGTGATCTCTGAACAGAGTGGCTTCAGTGCTAAATTAGAAGGGTACTAAGAGCCACCCTTTCTTGCAGGTTCCACCAGTCTCTATCCAACCAGTACGTCTATTCTTTTCCATGAATCTGAATGTTGTCCTACTGTTTTGGCCCACTCTGTACCCCCTATTGTCATCATGGTCAAAGAAATCAGTGGTAGTTGCTGGGTACTATCCAGTTTTTCTGGTCTCAGGTTAGTGGAGGGTGTGATACATTAGCTTTTTGGACTAATTGTTTCTTTGAGCTTTTAATGGCCTTTACTTGTTGCTGCTCCAGATAGAGACCAATAGTTATAACTTTGATGCTCATTTGCAAGTTTTTGGCCTCTGTCACTACTCACCAGTGTAGGATGTAGAACATTGCTTTTCTAGACTAGGTCATGCCCATTGACCTAGCTATCCCCCAAGATGATGGTCCCTTGTCCTCAAGTTCAGGGTCTCAATCTAAGGGGCTGTTTGGTTATGGTTAAGACTATGCCCCTTGGGTACTTTATTATGATATCCATGGAATCTGAGCAGAGTTACAGCATATCGCTATGGGAACCGCTTCCAACCCTACATATGCGTGTGGTTGCACCCCCATACACTTTCCAACCCCCGATCAACTTATTGAACTACTTGCGTGTTCAATCACAGATCATTGTCTGTGTTTGCCATTGCTGTACTATAGTAGTATTCACCATCATTGCCTTTTACTCTTCCATGCCTGTCAGTGTCTCCCTTTGACTTATGTTTTCCTGAGTTCTCCCATATTGCACCTTGTCTTTCTCTTTACCAAAGTTAACACATCTCTACTATCTAGTTAGTGGTCATTCCCCATCACACTCCTTCAGCCCTTATAGTCATCAAAAAATACTTCCTTCCATACATAAGTGTTTTATTGACTTGTTGTAATAATGGTTTCATTCAATATTTGTCTCTTGACAATGACATTTCTCTCAATATAATGTCCTCCAGACTCATCCATGTTATAAGATTCATCTCTTTTGTGAGATGTTTCATGGATTCATTATTACTTTTAGCATTGTATAGTATTCTGTTTTGTGTATGAACCACACATTGTGCATTCATCTGTTGGTGGTCACTTAGGATGTTTACATCATTTTGCTATTGTGCAGAATGCTCTATGAACATGAATGTGTGTTTGCATATTTGTGTCTTTTCTTTTCTAGGATATATATAACTACTAATTATATATATGTGATTATTGTATCATATGGTACATATAACGGAGAAAAACTTATAGGACCTTACTTTCCCTGTGAAGTATGACACAAAATGAGAAGACAATGCTGCAAACATCAATTAATAATCAGAACTTGGAATGTACAAAGTATGAATCCAGGAAAATTAGGAATTGCCAAAAATGAAGTGGAATGAATTAAGATTGATATTCTAGGCACTAGTGTTAGCCATCTTAAATCAGGCAATTATATTGTTTACTATTCCTGGAATGCCAAATTGAAGATGAATTTCATCACATTCATCATCATAAAGTACATATTAAAGATATCTCTTGAAGTAAAACACTGTCAGTAATAGTATCATATCCATATGGCTACTATAGCAGTTAGTGCAACTATTATTCAAATTTACTCACCAACTATTAAGAAGGATTCTACCAACTTCTGCAGTTTGAAATTAAGCATGCATTCAAGATGCAATGATAATTACTAATGACTGGAACTTGAAATTTGATAGTTAGGTTTTGTATCAACTTGGTGGGGCCAGGATTCTCAGTAGTTTGGCAATAAGCCACTATAATGTACCCTAACACGATGTAATCAATTCCATGATGGCGTCTGCTATGAGCAGCCAAGTAGTTGTGGGAGTGCAAGTCTCTTATTCATTGCACAGCACATACTCCCTGCATATGTTGAAGCTGTGGAGAAATTCGGTTACTTCATGTTGGGTCTAGGACCTGCAACTGGCTCACTGATGTCTGGTTCTTTGGATTGGAACCAACAGCCAGTCATATTGCTTGGAACCCTGGTAGTCACCAGGTGCTTGCCATCTGAAATACCCACCTTAGATTAATCAGACTCTGCAGCCCCAAGCTTCACCTGCTGCCCTTGACTTAACCTGCTTTTACATCCAGCAACTTATGATCTTCCTGGTTCCGCATTCTGCTTCCTGGTTTGTCAACCCTGTAGCTACTTGAATCAGGAGCAGCTTCCAGCTTAACAACTGACCCATGGGCTTGAACCACTCTGTACTAGCAGGATTTACCTGCTAATACAATTGCATGATTATATATATACATATATACCCTCAAGGGGTCGCTATGTGTCAGCATTGACTCTATGGCAATGAGTCACTGGTTTGGCTTTTCTACAAAACCCACTCTAACATGATTGGAAGCAAAGAGGAAGGATCGGTGTTTGGATAATATGGTCTAGGTGATAGAAACAAAGCTGAAGATCAAATGACAGAATTTTGTAAGCCCAACAACTTTTTCATTGAAAATACTTTTTCATCATTATGAAATGGTGACTGTATCTGCGGAGCTTTCCAGACAGAATATACAGGAATGAAACCAACTACCTCTGTGGAAAGAGACAATGGAGAAGTTTAACATTATCAGCCCAAATAAAGCCAGGGGCTGGCTGTGGAATAGGCCACCAATTACTCGTATACAAATTCAGGTTGAAGCTGAAGAAAATTTAATCAAGTTCCCAAGCACTGAAATATGATCACCTAAATTTAGAGATGATCTCAAGACTAGGCATGATGCATTGAGCCCTGATTACTTCAGTCAGAAGAGGTGTGGAATGGCCTCAAGAACACTGCACATGAGGGAAGCAAAAGGCAGGAAATGAAGAACGGAGCAGAATGGATATCACAGAACACTCTGAACTTGCACTTGAAGGGATTGGTAAAAGTGATCAAATAAGGATCTGACCAGAACATTTCAAAGAAGAGTTCAAGAATATAACGCAAAGCATTATAATGAAATGTGTAATGGCCTGAAAATAGAAAATCAAGTGAAAAGCATTCTCAGTATACCTCAAGGTGAAATAATTGATGGGAAAAAATTCAAGCCTTGAGTTGAAATATTATCCTATAGGCAAAACATGGAATGATGCAGAAAGCAGCAAAAGAAGACGGCAGGGATACATAGAGTCACTGAGACAAAAAGAATCTGGTTAACACTCAACCATTCCCAGCAGTAGAATATGATCAAGAACGAATAGTACTGAAGGAGGAAGTCCATGCTGCACTAAAGACATTGATCAAAAAAAGCAAACAAAAAGACAAGACTCGGGAACTGTTGGCACACGCACTGAAATGTTTCAACAGCCTGATACAACACTGGAAGAATTCACTAGTCTGTGCCAAGAAATGTGGAAGTCAGTTACTTGCCCAACCACTTGGAAGAGATCCCTATTTGTGCCTATCCTAAAAAAAGTACATGACTCAACAATGTGAAAAATATGCTGAAAAATATCATTAATACCACAAGTGGAATTTTGCAAGTAAAATTTTGTTGAAGCTAATTTTTAAATGATTGTACCACTACATCAGCAGTAAGGTGCCAGAAATCCAAGCTGAATTCCAAAGAGGATATGCAATAAGGAAGGTCATTGCTGATGGCACATGGGTCTTGGCTGAAAGCAAAGAGTACCAGAACAATGACAGTTGTGCTTGATTGACTGCACAAAGGCTGTGTGGTAATATTTCAAAGAGTGAGAATTTAAGAACACTTCATTGCTCATGCAGAACCCTACACAGATCAAGAAACAGTCTTTCGAACCAAACAAGGGGATATTGAATGTTTTCAAGTCAAGGCAGGTGTGTATCAAGGTTGTATTCTCTCATCATACTACCTTAATCTGTATGCCGAGCAAATATTCGAGGAGCTGGGTTGTATGAAGAAGAATGCAGCATCAAGATTGGAGAATGTCCTATTAATAACCTGAGATATGCAAATGAAACAATCTTACTTGTTGAAAGTAAGGAGGGCTTGAGGGGCTTACTGATGGAAATCAAAAACTGCAGACTTCTGTATATATTACAACTCAATGAAAAGAAAAACTTCCTGACAACTTGACCAATAAGCAATATCATTCTAAACAGAGAAAAGAATGGAGTTGTCAATTTACTTGGGTCCACAATCAATACCCATGGAAGCAGCAGTTAAGAAATCTAAGGACTTACTGCATTGGGCAAAGTTGCTGTGCAGGATCTCTATTTTTTTAAAAAATCATTTTTATTGGGGGCTCTTACAGCTCTTATAACAATCCATACATCCATTGTGTCAAGCACTTATTTTTTGCACGTGATCTTTAGAATGCTAAAGAGCAAATATATTGCTTTAGAGACAAGGACGCCCCTGATTCAAGTCGGTGCACCTGACTCAAGTCATGGTCTTTTCAATCACCTCATACAAATGTGAAAGTTGGGCATTAATAATGAAAACCAGAAAAGAATTCATGCGTTTGAATTATGGCTTGGTAAGAAATATTGTATATACCACGGACAGCCACAAGACTCAGCATTCACCTGATGGCAATGAGTTTTGTTTTTGCCATAAGAATAAACAACTGTGTGTTAGGAAAAGTACAGCCAGAATGTTCCTCAAACGTGGACCAACTCTCACATCTATGAACATTAACATGACCCTGGATAAGGATACTGTGTAAAGGGATGGGTCGGGGGATTGACACGGGAGCTGCGACAGTGGCTCAAATAGAATCATGATTGTGAGGAGAGTGCTGGACTGGACCATGTCTTATTCTGTTGCACATTGGATCTGTATGAATCTGAACAAATTAAGGCACTTAACAGCTTTCTGAGGAAGTGCCGACTGATTCCCATAATGGGTATAGCATTGGGCCGTCCCCCCAGCAGTGTACGGGAGTCCCAGTCTCCCCACCTCACTCATATTTGTTGTTTTCTCTTGCTGTTTTCATCAGCGCCAGCATCTCTTTAATGGCTAATCACAACCATCATCTCTTCTGGGATTTATTAGCTGCTTAAATCTCTTCATTGTTGACATGTCTGTTCCTGTCTTATACTCATTTTTAAATTGGATTATTTGTTTGGTTGTTTTTGTTCTTGAAATGTTAACCTTTCTATATATTTTAGAAATCAGATTTTTATTGGATATGTCATTGCTAAAAATAAATTTTTGCCAGTCTGTTGGCTCTTTTTGAAATCTTTTGATATACATAAATTTTTAAGATGTATCACTTTTCTAGTTTGTCTTCTGCTATTTGTATATTTTAGTTAGGCTTAATTATGTATTTATGCGATGTTTCTCTTTTGAAAATGGATATCCAGTATGCTAGGCTGGGTTCTCTAGAGAAATAAAGCTGTATATGTATACGAATGTATATGTGTACATGCAGGTGTGGGTGTAGGTATAAATGTATGTATACATGTGGACATTTACACTTATGTTTACATTTATATTTATAAAGAAAGAAATGTAAATCAAGGAAGTGGCTCACACAGTTGCGAATGGCCAATTCCAGTTTGTTCAAGTCTGTGGGTCAGATGTTAAATTGGAAACTTATCTTGACTCCCATAGTGCCTGGAGCTGATGAACCAGGAAACAGGAATAGAAAGTAGGAAGACCGCAGGCTGTTGATAAACCCAAGATTGCAGGTCAGATGTTAGGCTCCAATAGTTCCAGCATCAGCATGCAATATGGTGGGCCATTGGTTCAAATTCCAAGAACTGAAGGTCAATCAGCTAGATGTAGGATCTAAGCCTGCAAGAAATGAATCACCCCTCCACGGCATCTACTTTTAGGTCACATCCCCAACAGACTTACCTTTGATTGCACTCCCCGCCCAATCTGCTTGGCTGCTCTCAGCAGAACCTATCATGGAGTCGATTACACTGGTTTAGGTCACATCACGGTATATACTAGGCTGTAACTATCAAACCAATGAGAATTCTGACCCAGCCAAGTTGACATAGAATCTAACCAGCACATCCAGTTTTGCCAGAACCATTTATTAATGAGATTATGTCTGCTGCATTTAATGGGTTCTGGACCTTTATTGAAGATTAGGAGTTCTTCTGGTGGCATAATGGGTCACACACAGTTAACAGTTCAAAACCATGAGCTGCTCCATGGGAGAAAGATGACGCTTTCTACTCCTTAATAAGTTACGTCTCAGAAACCCAGGGCAGTTTTACCCTGTCCTGTATGGTCACTATGAGTTAAAATCAATTTGATGGCAGTGAGTAAGTGACACAAAAATAAGCTGTCCATGGACAGATCTCACAGCTTTTCAGCCAACACTCAGCCATTTCTTTTGCTTTCAGATTCACCGCCACCACCACCCCTCCCCACCACCAGAATCGCTCAGACTTTCACGCTCAGCTTACCAGCTTAGGTGTCCCCGCTCTGTTGAGTCTACTATCAAATACCCAGGTACTTTTCCAATAACAATGCATTTAGGGTTATTTCCTTTGCCTTTATCTTGATCCTTACCGATTTCATCTTTAAAAATACACTTGTAGTGCCATCATAGTGGGGTTTCCAGTGAATGTGGAGATAATGTATGTTTAATCTAGAAGATGAATGGGAAGCATTTGCCTCTTATTCAAATCCATGGATGGCATGACCTCCTTTTAGGATCTTCCCTAACTGCCTCCACAGCTATAGAATCATCAGCTTCCTTCTCCACAGCACCTGGTATTCGGATCCTTTTTGCATGTACAACATAGTTACATAAGAAACTGAGACCTTTGTACTGGTTTCTAGATTGCCTCAGTAAAAGAATCCTCTTACTTTATATCCTTAAGATGTAATATAGAACTGGGTACCTAGATGCTCAATAAGTGTGTGTTGAATTAAGCATAAATAGGATAGGGTGGTTTAAAAGTGAACTCAGCTATGAAGAAATAGTTGGCCCAGTTCCCCTGCACACTGAAAGCTCCTAAATAGAGATATCTTCCGAGGTCCGATGTCATCATTCCTGGGGGCCGGGAGCAGTCGAACTGCAGGCCTGGCCTTTCCTAAAGAAGGCCCATCCAACGTGGGACCAGCAGTGAGCTTGCTCGCCTCCCTCAGCACAGGGAAGAAGGGACTGGAAGCAAGGGTGGCTCTGGGATGAGGGATAATTGTTTTGTTTTTCTAGAATTCATCAGGATGAGCATGGTGTCGTGATTCAGGAAGGATCGGTGTTTCTCATCATCTTATTTAACAGATGAAGGAGTGCTTGTGTGGTCAGGTGTGAGAGCTGAATACTCAAATGCTTCCTTGGATTTTTCTCGACCCTGCAGCACATTTGCATGATTCATACTAATGAAACACAAGGCTGCTCTGGATTGAAGAGCCTCCAGCAGCTTCGAGGGCCTGTAGTGACATAAATACTAGTCTTGGAGTCAGATGGAACAATGAACAGGTGGTGCACTCTCATATGAATTGGTCAACAAATGCCTGTTCTCCACAGGGGAAGAAATAAAGAAATGCCTTTCACACTGGCAACCGAGAAGCCATCCTACACCCTCAGCATCCCTAACGTGAAACTGTGAGCTTTCCATTGGAGAATACAGATTGTGGAAAGTCAGCAGACTGACTTGTAGAAAGCTCCATTAGATTAAGAGGGTACTGGGAATAAGTGAAGCTGGGAGGGATGTGATTCCAGGCAGTGTAAGTAGACATTGTCAGAAATAAAAGAACTGATTCTATGTATTCCAAATAATGGGTGAGATAAAAATGTAATGAGATGCTGGTAGGTGGGTCAATGGAGAATGGGCTACTACTGCTGTCTCCAACTCATAGCAACGCTATAGGACAGAGCAGCCTGTCCTCTATGGTTTTCAAGGCTGTAAATCATGATGGAAGCAGGATGCCTCATCTTCCTGTGAAGTGACTGGTGGGGTCAAACTAACAGCTTTGGGGTCAGCAGCTGAGCATTTTGACCACTGCACCACCAGGCATCCTTAAGAGGGAGTTGGGTCCCTTCTGTATGTTGCCTGACGCTTGTAGGACCAACTAGGCGTGATAGAGCATCTAGTCTGAACCAGACTCCCAGTCCCAGCAGTATGCTACCTACTCCCCTGTTCTGCTTCAGAAGGGTTGTTTCTTACAATCTGGGCACCTGTTTCCTGCAAATGCCCCCTGCAGTCTGCCATTTGACTCTGAATGACAGCTCCCCATTCACCATGGTGACAGTGTTTCCTCAGGACCTGTTCAGGGCAGGAAAGGAGAATAAGTGAAGGAATAAATATTTCCTTAGGAGTGGGGAGGAATTAAACATTTCTCTGGGGAAATAAACCTGTCAGGAATTTGTGGGCCTATTTGGATCATGACATGACATTGCTACTGACACAGAATCCAGGTGGCCTCACACACTTTGGTGATTGACAGCTTTGACGTCATCGGCAGAGCGCATGCTGGAAGGAACCAGACTTTCACAGCCTGAACAGCACATCGGATGGAAAAAGTAGCAGTTTGGGAATGGACCAGTATAAACCCCCTTCTCCTTTACCTCTTCCTTTGTTTATCATCCTGCTGCATATAATAGATTTCAACAATAAGTGAAACCTGGATATGAAGCTGGAGGTTACTGAGTTGCAAATAACATGAATTGACCCTAGGGGGAAAAAACAAAAAACAAAACAGAGAATCCTAGAGAAAAGGTCAAATAAGCCTGATTTCAGGAATTTTCCAAGTGGCCTGTGAGGTCCTCTGAGCTTGTATACTGTTTTGATGGAAGAAGGCTTTCAAGTATTATGGATGAAAATGTAAACACTGAAGTCAAAAAGACTGGGCTCAAGTCATATGATCTTGGGTATGTGCATTAATTTCTAGAAGGTTCAATTTCCAAACTTGGAAATTAGGAAAAGTAGAAATACCTACTTTAGAGGCTTGTTATGCATGTCGCTTAATAAAATGTACATAGTAGGCTTCACTCAGGACTTGCTACATAATATATGTTCAGCATAGCATATCTACGAAGCCAGTGTTCATTTTTATCACTCTCACCCTGGGTAGAGGGGAGCAATGGACTAGTTGTAGCAATTCTACCTGTGGACAAGCAGCAGGGGTCACTCCTGAGGGGATTATATGAACTTGGCTGAAGATCTGGGGACTAGAAATTACCTCACAAAGCTGTATGCATTACAAGGGGAAATAACTATGAGGGAACTTAAGAAATGTTATTTTTTTAATTATTCATAATGTTTCCTGGGAAGCAGTGCAGTGGAGTTCACAGAACATGGGCTTCAAACTCAGACAAATACAGATTCCAATTCTGACATTGCTTACAAGTCCCTTGTCCTACGACAAATTCTTTTAACTCCTCGAAGCACCACGAGGTTCCCATCTGTTAACACAGCAAAAGCAACACTTATTTTGCAGGTTGTTACTAAGAGTAAAGGAAACAAGACACAGGAAGATATTTTGCCCAGAAGCTTGAGCATGGAAAGCATTCCCCACAAATGTTAACTCCTTTCCTTCCTGTGGTTCCTCTTCTATGGCCTTCTCAAGAATCTCTGATGCAAAAAAAAAGAAAGAAAGAAAGAATCTCTGATGCATTATTCAGAACCCAGCTGCCCGGGCAGAGAAAAACACCGATAGATGACAGAATCCTGATGGAGTCACAGCTCAGTAGTTAGGAGCCTGGAGACAAAGATGGAGCTTGTTAGGGTTTCAATTGTAGCTTCTCTGCAACCCCTCCCCACTCCACCCCAAACCCCACTGCAAATATGAGGCGCTTCAAGAAGTTCGTGGAAACGGGGAATAAAAATCATGGACATTTTGAATGACATTTTTGAAGCTCCCTTGTATGTGTTCTAAGTCATAATGTCCATGTCTATAGTTGTAGAATTCCATGGGGAATTGGTAGTCTGTTTTTTGTTAATGAGATAGCATTTGTGTTAGGTCGGATGTATCTTGAGTTCATTGTGTTTTGTTTTTGTTGTTGTTTTGAGAAGGCAGAGGAGAGATGACGATTCACGTGAAGCTCATCCAGGAGCAGAAGCTCAAAGAGACAAGGGCCTGCCCAGAGCCAGCAGAGGAAGTCTTCCTGTAGAGCCCAGGCCCTGACTTTGAACTTTCAGGTTTCTGACCTGTGAGAAAATTCGTGGCTGTTTCCTAAAACTGCCGATTTGTGATCTTTCTGTTAGAGCAGCACTCGATAACAAAGACAGAAGGTGGCGCTAGAAGAGAGCGGTGAGGGACCTAAAATGTGGAGGCTGTTTGGGACGTGAGCAATAGGGGAGGGTGGAAGAGTTTTCAGGTCCTTCACCGTAAAAGCCGAGGTGGCCTTGAAGACTGTGGGCAGAGTGATAGACGTCAGAGGAAACTCTGAGGGGTCAAGGTAATGAGGAGAGGTGTAGAGGGAGCCTCTATTGTCTTACTATGGACTCACTGCCATGGAGTCAGTGCTGACTCACAGCGACCCCTGTGGGTTTCTGAAACTGTCACTGTTTACGGGCATAGAAAGCTAGTCTTTCTCCTGAGGAGCTGCTGGTGGTTTTGAACTGCCGACCATGTGGATCACAGCCCAACACGTCAGCACTCCACCATCAGGGCTCTACCTCTATTGTCTTAAGGACTACATATGGCACCAGTAGCACAACAATGCTAGGAATTGGGGGCATTCAATGTGCTTCCGGTGAGACTTTAAAAGAAAGTGACGTGATCTAAAAGTGATGGCAAGGAGGGTGTAGGAGGCCTGGTAGGGCTTGATCAAGGGCAATGTAACTGAGAGGAATTACTGAAACCCAAATGAAGGCTGAGCATGATAGTGGGACAAGAAGAAAGTAAAATAGAGGAAATACAGGAAAGAACTAGGAGGAAAAGGACACTTATAGAGGTCTAAATATAGGCATGTACATATGTAAATATATGTATATATGGCGATGGAGAAATAGATCTATATACTTATATTTATAGGTTTAGTATTAAGGTAGCAGATGGACATTGGGCCGCTACTCAAATACTCCCTCAATTCAAGAACACTTTGCTCTATTAAACTGGCATTCCATTATGCTCAGCTTCCTGACACCATTGTTGAAGATAAAATGGGTGCATAAGAAAATGTGATGAAGAAAACTGATGGTGCCTGGCTATCAAAAGATATAGCATCGGGGGTCTTAAAGGCTTGAAGATAAACAAGCAGCCATCTAACTGAGAAGCAACAAAGTCCACATGGAAGAACACTAGCCTGTGTGATCATGAGGTGTTGATGGGATCAGGTATCAGGCATCAAAGACCTAGAACAAAAAAATCATATCAATGTGAATGGGTGTGTATGTGTGTGTGCGTGTATGGAGTGGAGACCCAAAGCCCATCTGTAGGCAACTGGACATCCCCTTACAGAAGGGTCGTAAGGAAGTGACAAGCCAGTCAGGGTGCAGTACAGCACCGATGAAACACGCAACTTCCCTCTAGTTCTTTCATGCTTCCTTTCCCCACCCCTCCACTACCATGACCCCAATTCTACCTTACAAATTCTGTTAGACCAGAGCATGTGCACGGCTACAGATAAGAGCTGGAAACACAGGGAATCCAGGACAGATAAACCCCTCAGGACCAATATCGAAAGTGACCATACCAGAAGGGTAAGGGGAAGATGGGGGGAGAAAAGGGGAACCAATCACAATGACCTATGTAACCCCCTCCCAGGGGGATGGACAACAGAAAAGTGGGTGAAGTGTGTCATCGGTCAGCATAAGACATGAAAAATTTTTTTATAAATTATCAAGGGTTCATGAGAGAGGGAGGGTGGGGGAGGGAGGGGGAAAGTGAGGAACTGATACCAAGGGCTCAAGTAGAAAGAAAATGTTTTGAAAATGATGATGGCAGCAAATGTACAAATGTGCTCGACACAATGGATGGATGGATGGATGGATGGATGGATGGATGGATGGATGGATGGATGGATGGATGGATGGAAGGATGGATGGATGGATTGTGATGAGTTGTATGAGCCCCCAATAAAATGATTTAAAAAAGGAAAAGAAAGTGATGGACATGTGATTGGAAAATGGAGAAAGGACAATACTTTTTAGGCAGTGGCAAAGAACTTGTCTGAATGATATTGCAATGTTTAGTGGAAGGTAGAACTTGTAAATGATGAACTTAGATATCTGACTGATGATATCGCTAAACAAGGTCTTAAAGGGACATGGCTTCTCCTTGATGCTTATAAAATGTGTGAAAGGAAAGATGGGAACTTAAAAATGAACTGTATAACATGAAAACTGTGTGCAAACTTCTGAGAAATCACATTGTACACACTGAGGGCACACACGCTAGATTCTTCACTAAGGCTATAGCTACATGATCTTTTGTTAATGAGCTTAAGCCTGTGGTTGACAGATCAGACTTACTACCACCATAGAAAACCCATCAGTTTAAATGGAGGGGATCAAAGACAGGATGGAAGGAGAGAGCACTGTTGGCCTTTTGGCTCAAGGTCAAGGGGCCGTCACCCAGAATGTAGAAGGCATGGCCAACACTCAGAGCCTGGAGGATAGGGCCATTGCCCAGATGGTCTCAAAGAAGAGAAGATAATTTTTGAGCCTTTTGAGCTAATGTAATTTGTTCTGCAGGGTTTTTACATGCTTGCTGTCTGGTTTCCCCCTGCCCTCCAGCTTCTCTCGTTTATAATGGGAAACGTCTACCTTGTGCCTGGTCTACCATTCCAGTATTCCAGTTTTCACAGGTTCATAGATGAGAAGGAATTTCACCCAAGAATGGAATATGGATGAAGGCTCAAACGGCTTGGACTTAGATGATTCAGAAGATGAGAGTTTGAACTTGGAATTGATTGAAAGTCTTTGGGATGATGTGATGGGGTCAATGTGTTTTTCATGTGGCAAGAACATGAGGTTTGAAGGACCAAAGGGTAGAATGTTGGTTGAACTGGCTCCCCCGCAAAAATATATGTTGTAAATTCTAACCTCTGTGCATATGCCTATAATCTCATTTGGGAAGTGTTGTCTTGGTTTGTTAATGAGGTATGATTAGTGTAGAGTACATCTTGAGTCTGTTTCTTTGGAAATATAAGAGATTATACGAATATGCAAGAAGCAGAGGTGGGGGAAGAGAGATGTTTAGCCACATAAAGAGCACCCAGTAGAAGCTCAATGAGATATGGACCTTCCTAGAGAGAGACAGAGAGGAAAAGGGAGAGAGAATTTAGATGTTTAGCTACCTAAACTATAAGAAAATAAATGTTTGCTTGTTAAAGCTACTTATTTGTGGTATTTCTGTTAGAGCAGAACTATATAATTGAGACTGGGATCTATGTGAGAACTGGTATTTTGGCTTGATATCCACTTGGTGCATAGTGTGTGATGGATAAGTGGGAATGTGTGTAAATTTATATACATCACATCACAGGCCTCAGTACAGAAGCATCATGCAGTTCTGGAATTGCTGGTTGTACTGTAGTCAGAACTGGGCAGATCACCCCGTGATTGCATCACACCGGGAGACAGACTTTTAAGTAGGAAATCACTGGGGTGCACTGGTGCCTCTGCAGCAAGGGAGGTGGCTAGTTTGATAAGGTCCCTGAAACATGGCTGAAGGAATTAAATAACTTTAGCATAAGAAAGAGAAGACTCGGGAGAAACATGACGGTTATTTCTTTATTTAGTTTAAAGAGTGTTTTATGAAAGAGAGAGTAGGTGGGTAATGTGTCATACAAGGAAGCAGCATCAAGTTGGAAGTTTCAAGAAAAACAATTTGACTCCCAGTAAGGGCAGAAGCGTTTATTCACTTATATATTCATTCACTCACATGCACGGGGTATCGGACATGGCGCCCTGCAGGCAGCGGTGGGCTGGTAATAATGTTTAGCAACTGGACTCCCCAGATTGGCTTCTTTTTCCCTTGAAGCTGCCTTCCTGGTTTGCAGCATTTGCGTCATTGGGGTGTGAATACTGCCATCATGGGTGACTCCAAATTACACAGTGAACATGGCACCAGGAAGAACCATTGGCTCTCCCAAGCCACAGTATTTAAAGAGTTCAGAGGCACGATCCTTATAAATGAAAACAGTGGGGTAGCCCACTGAAAGCTTAAAGGTTCAAGTTCACACAGTGGTACGTTTGAAGAAAGGTCTGGCAATCTATTTCCCCCAAAATCAGCTATTTAAAATTGTGGTAGCTGGATGATATCATGCCAACTTGCATTTGTATGAAAATGTAGAGATGGATCCAACCTGTCAATCATGTCTCAGCCTGATGATACCTCCTTCCCCAAGGACATGCGGTGTGGCCTTCTTATAAGGAAGAAACTGGCAACATCCTCTCTTCCTCCCTCCCCCCAACCTTCCTGCTTTCTGTGACTCTGCTTGCCTCCAGGGGTGGGCCCGTGTGGGCCACCTGATCCTGAGAGCTGTTGGTGTTCTGCCATGTTTCCACTGACCTTGGATCCACGTGACTCTGCACCCACTGTCCTGTGAACTTCCTGAACCCTGCTTCACCTTTCTGCTTCATCAGCCTGCCGCTGTGTGAGTCTGAAGTAGGCCCCGGCTTGCACTAGATGCATAGACTTGAGTTGGACTGGGCTGTCTTCTTGATATGGGATTACTTCTTGATCTAAAGCTCTTTGTTATACATATATGACACACTGAGTTTTGTTTCTCTAGATAGACCAGCCTAACACCCAAACTTGATGGAGCATTGCTCTTCTCTGATGCACATGGGGTTGCCGTGTGTTGGGGCAGATTCCATGGCAACTACAAATAGCTGAGTGAAGAAAACATGCTTCCATTTGACCATCACCTGTAGGTGTACATAGTTCTTAAGGAGAACACAAACCCGGTTGGGAGGAAGCAACTGAGTTCCAAATGGGGTTGATTAGAGCAAGAAGGCACAGTCACTTCACACGTGCAGGGCTCCCATGGGAAATGGTTAGCATGGGCCTGCCGAGGTTGTCTGGTTGCTTGGAGCACAGAGGATCTCAGTCAACATTGGAGAGAAGTGGGGTGCAGAACACGATAGTAAAATTGTACCTAATTTTGAAGACAACGAAATGAAGGGAAAGTTGTTTTTTTAAAAGAATTTATTAGGGGCTCATACAACTCTTATCACAGTCCATACATATACATACATCAATTGTATAAAGCACATCTGTACATTCTTTGCCCTAATCATTTTTTTCTCCTCTTTTCTTTTTTTACATTTTATTAGGGACTCATAGAACTCTTATCACAATTCATACATATACATACATCAATTGTATAAAGCACATTCATACATGTGGTGGTTTGCATTTTCAAGAGGTCAATCTAAGGAAAGGACAAAAATGGATTGCGCTGGGTCACGACTGGAGGTAGACGTATGGCATAAAGACAGTGACATTACCGAAGGAAGGAGAGTACAGATCTCAGAGCTGTCAGAAACATTCGACTAGAGGGGACGTGATGAATGACTACGTCGCACTGTGAGGAAGGGTGAATGAGGCAGAATTTGTAGGTATGTGGGTTGATGGAAGTGACATTAATCTTTGTTAGGCTGTTACTCTCAGAATTAACTTGGAGAGTTTTTATTTTGCTTTGTTTAGCTCCTGGGCTCCACCTCTAGAGATTCTGATGGAGCTGGCCCCACGACGAGTATTTCGAAAAAACCCCAGAGAGCTCCATTATTTAATTCTTCCGACCACACTTTCATCCATTCCCTCCACAAATATTTGCTGAATATCTATTCAGTGCCAGGCATATTCTAGGCACTGAGGACGCCTCTGTGAATGAGAGATAATATGCCTTCATAGTCTGTAGTCGGGGAGACAGAGAACAAAGAAACAAACATAATATGCAATAATGTTTAAGGAGCAGTATTTTTATGGAGAAAAATAGAGTAAAATTAGATAGGGTGATTAGAGAAGTTTCTCTGAAAAGGTGACATTTAAGCTGAGAAGTAAAAATAAGTGAAAAGACTGAATTGCCAAATACAGAAGATGTGTTACAGAATGTAGAAATGGCAGAACCAAAGGGGAGTAGGCTTTGTTTTGGACATGAGTTAAAATTCTTTGTTAGCTACTGGGTGTCCTGTGAGCCTTTGAAGATACCAGCTTAGAGTTCATGAAACAAGATCTGCTCTCTGGTGACAGATGTAGGAGACATAGGGCTATGGATGGGGCTGGAAGCCATGAGATTATATGCCAGAGAGAAATCCAAGGGAAGAAAGCTATTTTGAGGTTTGGAAAGGGAAAGAGGGAAAATGAGAGGCAGCAGTTAGAGAGAAGGGAAGAAATCCCGTAGGCAATATGGCCAAGGAAGAATGCAGTTTCAAGGAAGATGCAGCAAGTAGACTCAATAACAGCCTAGGGACCAAGTGAGACAGGCAGAACAACTTGGAATTCCATTGAATTTCTTGATTGAAGATACATGTGTATATATGCATATTTAAGATATCTATAAAGATATCTTAAAGGAAATAAGAGAGAGTGGACACAGAGGAAAGAAATCTCTTCCTCTAAGACCAGAGAGTAGAGAGATGCAAGAGCAGCCTGTGCAAATCAGCTTTGGGTGGGTTTTGGAAATAACTTATTTTCACTCTGCTGCTGCTATTGTTAGCTGCGAAGTCTGTGCCGACCCATATCGAGACCCTAAGCACCACAGAACAGAAGACTGCACGGTCCTGCTCCAGCCTCACAATTGTTCCCACACCTGAGCCCACTGTTGGAGCCGCAAGTGCCAATCCATCCCTTTGAGAGCCTTCCTCTTTTTCCATGTCCCTTCACTTTACAGACACGTGGTCCTTCTGCAGGAAGCGGTCTCTCCTGACAAGATGTCCAAAAGATGTAAGACAAAGTCTTGCCGTCCTTGAGTCTAAGGAGCACTCTTGCCATACTTCTTCCAAGACAGCTAGATCCGTTTGTCCTTTTAGCAGTCCATGGCACTGTTAGGTAGCTAGCTAGCATCAGGGATTGGAAGTCCATTGACACATGCCCAGGAGAGCCAGCATAGGACAAAGCTGGATTTTCCCACCGGTGGGCACGGATGGGCATTAAACCTGGATCAGCCCACCTGGGCCAGGTGATTGCAATTCAGCCAATGGGATCGACCTGGGGTCTTTCACCACGCCTCCCCCGGGAACCCTTGAAAAGGCAGGAACCGAGGGGGAGAGGGGCTTGTCTGGTCGTCTTTGTGGGAGGGAAACTTGGGAGGGACATCTTTGCGTGACCCCAGCAGTCTCTGCCAGGCCGCATGGTCAAAAAGAATCCTATGGGTGCCGCGTAAAACCTGAAGCTTCCTTTAATTCTCATTAAATTCACTTGGCTCATGAGCCCGGCTTTGGCGTGAATTCTTTCTCACGCGGAGCCAAGGACCGAGGTGTAATCTAGCCAGAGTGAGAGACCCTACAGTACTTTCAATATTTTTCTCCAGCCCCACAATTCAAAGTGGAAATTAAGATTAAGGTGGTATTATATAAAAAATGTCCTTGGAACTAAATGAGGGGGATTACCTGGACATCAGCATGAGGCCTACGGCATGGTCAGCTGAGTGAGCAGTCCAGCCTTTGAGGGCCACCAGGCTGTTTGGTGCCTTTATCAAAGAGCACTGAGTCTCCCAGGCCTCCAATCCAAAAATGTGGGCAATTAAGATAGAATTGGTATTGGGTTCCATCCAATCGGTTTGGAGAGAAAGGACATAAAATTTCCAGCATTATCAAAGGAGACAATGAGGGCTTCCAGCAGGGAAACCTCTTGTCACAGGGTGACCCTCTTTTGGCATTGCCAAATTTCTTGGAGCCTCTAAGCTAATGGCAAGACCGGTAACTTCGGAATCACCTCTGACCTTGCAATCCTTGCAATGAAGGGGGCGGGAGGGGCAGGCGGAGCCGAGAGATATGCATTTGCTGTCTTCCCGGATGGTTCTCATACATACAAAGTCTTACAAGCTGCTGCTGCCCAAGGCCTGAAATCCCCCTACCGCGGCCTGATGCTTCTGACCGCTACTCACCACACTGCTACCAGTGAATGGGGCAGTCACCTATCACAGAGGATGCTCCAGACTAGGGACTCCAGAAAGACCCCCTACTGTATAGTCTGCCCTGCAGTGGGAACACGCCAATCATTCCATGTGATCAACTCTCCCAGCAAGGCCTTGGCTGCCAGGATTGCTGCAGTCCCCACATCCGATTGATGATTGATTCCAAGAGGGCAGTCTGCCGCCTCTGACCAGCTCCCCGGTGCCCTTCTGGCCCTGGGCAGTGCCCAGGTCTTCTTAGCAGGGGTACATAAATGTCCGCGGGCCCCAAACTGGCCCCTAGTGACTGAGGGACTCTGACTGCAGGCCTCTCCTACCCTATGTGCCCCCTACCCCCACCCAACCTGCTATTCGCTACCCCACAGGAGTCTGCCCCACGTTCACCTGGAGCTCCAGCGGATCCCACTCCCCCGCAGCTCGCAGCCGCCCCGGCATGGCCAGGAGAGCGGGAATGTAAGAGCCAGAATTAATTAGGCAAATGTCAGGCGGGCGTGAGTCACCGCAGCCCAGGGTATTTTAGTAGATTACAAATGGGAGCCCTCGCAGCCAGGAGAAGCCTGCGGCACTGTCAGCCGCCCCCGCAGCCGCGGATGCTGAGCCGCGCCTGGGGCGTCTGTGCGCTGACCTGGCGCGCACTGCGAGCGTGGGGAGGCGGCCTGGTCTTCAGCATCCGTGCCCATCCGAAACGCTGAAAGAAACAGCGCTGCTGCACGCAGCCTACTCAGGCAACTGGGGACGTTCTCTTCGAGTAGCGACCTCGCAGAGGATTTAAGGGCCCCTGCTCCCTGCTCCATCCTCTATGTCCCTTTCTCTGTCTCACTGTGGGCTTATGTAAATGGAGGGAACCTGGGGGCGTGGTTTACTTGACTTGTGGGATCCTTTGGTTTACAGGAAGGGCATAGTCCATATCTCCCAGACAACTCTGGGAATCTTCACTTAATTCACAATGAAAGAAAAAGATGCAGCAGAGACTTAACAATACCGCTGTGCTATTGGCTTGCTCCCTTGAATGCCTTTACCAGGAGAAGGACATGGCCTAGGGAGCTTGCCATTTCCTGAGGATGTGCAGCAGAGCTGTCTAGAAAGGACCCCTCCCGCGGAGACCTGCACGTCAGGACCCAGCCAAGGTGCCCTGAACCTTCAGCCAGGTATTGTACTTTTAAAACACAAACCCAATCAGGCAAACATATCCTGCTTTCTTGTGGTTTAGGATAAAACCGAAACACCAAGTCTATTATACATAACCTTTGCAAGTCTTTCATAGACATAATTCCCCCATTCAACTCCACCCCTGAAAGACGTCCATACTTGCCTACTTTACTTGATCTTTGAACCTTCTGTTCTCTTGATTTAGAATCCTCTCCCTCCTTACCTCCTAGAGGAAACACTACTTTTCTTTCAATATTTCACCAAGGTTCACCTCCTGGATCTGTCCTGCGGTCCTTAGGCACAATTACTGGCTCCATCTTGATTTTTGCTTTGTTTGTTTTTCTTGGTATTTTATACACGTCCTGTAATATTTACCTCTTTGTTCTGGAGCCACCTGGTCTGTTAGTGACCTATGTGTATCATCAGACCATGAGCGTCCTAGAGTCAGGGGCCTATACCCTCTATGTCTTTAGATTTGTGCTGCTCAGGATGCCACCTGATATAATAGGTGCTTGATCATTGTTATCACATGGCTATAAGCAAATAATGTGAAAATATTTTCAGAGACTCTGGCTTTATAAATAGAGAAGAAATTTCTGCTGAAAGCAATTAGGCAATCGTGTTATTTCCCTAAGACCACAATAACAAAATGCCACAAAGTGGGTGGTTGTAAAGAACATCAATTCATCATCTCCCAGTTCATTCTGGAGGCCGTGAATCCAGGATCGGGTCTTTGGCAACGCCATCCTCTGTTCACTACTTCCAGTGTTTGTAGTGCCTCCCACCTGCCATCTTCTTTCTGTGACCGTTTCGTGCCTGTTGTCCCCCTTGAAAAGGCATCACTCAAAAGGAATTAGGGCCCACTCCACTGTGCTGTGATGAATAACTCATATAACTAATAATATCTTTAAAGAATCTGTCTCTAAGCAGAGTCAACTTCTCAGGTACAAACGTTAAGATCACAACTTATTCAGGAGGTGGACACAACCCAACCCCTAATAGCAACTGAAAGTATATGTAGTTGATTTGCTCTGACATAGCTCCTTGACTTATTGTAAAAAAAAAAATGCTTCCTTCATCTATCATGAACTTGAAGCACATAGCATGTTACATCCATTTGCAGTTCAAAAGGGAATTGAGAATCCTACTGCCATCCAGTGTTCCCAGAGATGTGGTCTCCTGATTCTGTCATGTTCCTTAATGAGCAGGGAGGCATTGGTGCCTCAGTGTCCCAGAGTGTAGCATGCTGCTGTTAGTTGTCAGCAAGTAGGCTACAATGGAACCAAATGTTGGCAAGTCCTGCTCTGTCTTCATACTCATTGGTATGTCTGAGTCCACTATTCTACCCACCTGGATGCTCATTTTCCAGTCCTATGCCTGGCTTGATGAAAACGAGGAGGACTTGAGGCACCTGCTGATGAAAATCAAAGACTACAGTCTTTAATATGGATGGCGGCTCAGTGCAGACAAATCTCAAATCTTCACAACTGGATCGATAGACAACATCAGGATATGTGGAGAAAAGATTGCAATTGTCAAGACTTTCCTGTTACGGGGATCTACAATTAATGCTTATGGAAGCAGCAATCAAGAAGGCAAAGGACACATTGTTTTGGGTAAATCAGCTGCACAAGACCTCTTTAAAGAATTCACGAGCAAAGATGTCACTTTTAGGGTGAGCCTGACCCAAGCCATGGTATTTTGAATCATTCAATACACACGTGAAAACTGGAAAATGAATAAGGAAGATTCTTGTTTGTTCTGATGGTACTCAGTGGTATGCTCAGTATTCTTTGGCAATCCATAATTCAAAGGCATTCATGAAATAATGGATGCCCTTGAATTATGGTTTGCCAACGAATACTGAATATACCAGAGCACCATCAGAACAAACAAGTCTGTGTCAGATAAAGTACAGCCAGAATGCTCCTTAGAAATGAAGATGGTGAGACTTTGTCTCAAACTTTGGGCATGTTATCAAGAGAGACTGGTCCCTAGACAGGACATTGTGCTTGGTCAAGTGGAGGGTTATCAGTGAAAAGGAGGAAGACCTGCAAGAGGATGGATCGACACAGTGGCAACTGTGGTCTCAAAGCTAACAAAAACTGGAGATGCTGTAGGACCGGGCAGTGTGTTGTTCTGTTGTATGCAGGGTCTCTGTGAGCCAGTACCCACTCAACAGCATCTAAAACAACATATCTGTCAAGACTATGCTATGATCCACAGGATCTTCATTGGATAATTTTTGGAAGTAGACCACCATTTCTTTAGTATATCTTCGTTTAGAAGTTCTGCCTAAATCTGACCACCAGGGGTGAGCCTGTTGGTACTAGAATGACACTGGCATCGCTTCTAGCATCACAAGCCACCACAGTATAGCGAAGTGACAGATGGGTGATGAATCAATGTAATAGAAATAAACATATCAGCCTTTATCATCCACTGTGCTTTGAAGTGGTCAAATGAGATCGTGTCTCTGCAGGCACTGGGTGAAGAAGCACTATGAGGATCTGAGGCCATGGAGCTGGCAGATAGAGGAGCTGAGTTAGTCCGTCCTGAGTCTGAAGGGGGTTTTCCTCAGGCCCAAGGTGCTCTTTATCTGCAACTCCATTGGCTCATGGGGAGAAACGTCCCAGACCTTCCACAGATGCTACCTTGAGAAACAACTTCCCTCTTCAAAGAGCGGTGAGAGCCGTGGGCCCAGGGTGTCATGCAGATCTGGCTGAAGGTGCTCATTCATCTGTTTATCCCTTGTGTGTGGGAACCCTTCACCGTCAGTGTCTGGCTTCTGGGCCCAGGGTTATTCAGTCTATCTTTTTTGTTTCTTTTCAATCTCTTCAACTGTGACCAGTCAAGAGCATTGAAAAGAAATGTTAAGGGACCTGGCTGCCCTCCTCCCCATGGCTGATTGAGTTTTTGTGATTATTTATGGCATAACAGACTCACAGAACAGACAGGCCTTCTATAAATCTGTGTGGTTATTATGTTCTCAGTGCCCAGCTGAAGCCTGCCTCCAAGCTTGTCTGGGCCTAGCCTTGAGGCCCATCCTACGGAGAACCATTAGTTAAAGCAACTGAGTCATCCTGTAAAGCTGGTGCTACAGTCTGTTCGCATACCCCACCCCCACCGGGCAGGCCACAGGGACCTGCCTGACCATTCTTCCTGTATCCAGAGCAAACCTGAGGGCCCACATTCAGTTGAAAAAAGAAAAGCCATCCCATGTAAGGATTTCCCAGTATCACCCTTCTCCCACGGACACCACCTGAGTGCTCTCAAAAGACAAGGCTAGCTTAGAGCAGCGCTCCCCAGTGTAGTGAGTATCAAGTGACTTGAGTTCTTTCTTTTAATTAAATACTTTTATTGGGGGCTCTCATATCTCTTCTCACAATCCATAGAAGCACATTTGTACATGTGCTGCCATAATCATTTTCAAAGCAGTTTCTCTTGACTTGAGCCCTTGATATCAGCTTCTCATTTCTTCCTCCCCCTCCCCCGCCCGCCCTCCCTTATGAACCCTTGATGAGATCTAGGTTATAATTTTTATATCTTAGATCGTCTGTTGTCGCCTTTTACCCACTTTTCTGTTGTCTGTCCCCCTGGGAGGGGGTTATATGTTGATCTTTGTGATCAATTTCCCCTATCTCCCCCCACCTTCCCCTTATCCTCCTGGTATCTATTCTCTTTGTTGGTCCTGAGGGGTTTATCTATATACACCCTGTGTTGCCGGCTCTTGTCTGTAGTAGTGTACATGTTCTAGTTTAATCTAATTTGTAAGGTAGAATTGAGGTCACAATAGTGGGGGGAAGGAAGCATTAAGAAGCTAGAGGAAAGTTGTGTGTTTCATCAGTGCTATACTTCACCCTGACTGGTCCATCTCTTCCTTGTCACCCTTTTGTGAGGTGATGTCCAATTGTCTACAGATGGGCTTTGGGTCTCTACTCCACACCCCCACACCCCCACCCCCTGCTTCACATTGGGTATGATTTTATTCTGGGTTTTAGATGCCTGATACCTGATCCCATTGACACTTCATGATCACACAGGCTGTTGTGCTTCTTCCTTGTGGACTTTGTTGCTTCTGAGCTAGATAGCCACTTGTTTATCTTCAAGCTTTTAAGACCCCAGGTGCTATCTCTTTTGCTAGCCAGGCACCATGAACTTTCTTCACCATTTTTGCTTATGCATCCATTTTGTCTTCAGAGATTGTGTCATGAAGGTGAGAATCACAAAATGACGGATTATTAGAACAAAGTGTTCTTGTGTTGAGGGAGTACTTAAGTTGAGGCCTAATGAATGACTTGAGTTTCTGTTGGAAGTGGGTCCCTGGTTGGGGCAATTGGTTATAATCATTGGCTAATAACCAAAAGGTTGGATGAGGGAGGTTCAAATTCACCCAAAGGTATCTCAGAAGAAATGGAATGGCAAGCTATATATTTTTAAATCAACAACTAACAACAGTATGGGGCACAGTTCTACTTTGACATGCAGGGTATTGTCATGAGTCAAAAATCAATTCAACAAAAACTGAGTGCTTGGTTGGTTTGTGTTGAACATACAGATTTTTGGTCTACATCCTCAGGCTCTGCAGCACCTGCATGTTTAGCAAGTGCCTCTAATGATTCTGATGTAGGAAGTCCCAGGACAATGCTTTGCAAACAACACCAGTATAGGACAACAGCTTAAAAGTTGTAGTTAGAAAGAGCAAGGTTTGAATGACAGTTCAATATTGGACCCTGGGCAAATTCTTCAATTCTCCTAAGTCCTCATTTCCTTATGTATTCTATGGGTATAATAACACAATGTATAACTCAATGTAAAGAAGACCAAAATTCTCATAGCTGGACTGACCAATAAATAACATCATGATAAATGGAGAAAAGATTGAAGTTGTCAAGAATTTTGTTTTGCTTAGCTGTACAATCAATGTTCATGGAAGCAGCAGTCAAGATATCAAGAGATCCAAAGACATGTTGCATTGGATAAATCTGCTATGTAAGACCTTCTTTAGAGTATTGAAAAACAAGGATGTTACTTGAGGACTAAGGTATACTTGACCCAAGCCTATTTTCAATGACTTTACATGTAAATGAAAGTTGGACATTGAATAAGGAAGACAGAAGAAGCCATGCATTTGAATTACCATTCTGTCAATGAATATTGAAAGCACCATGGTTTGCCAGAAGGACAGACAAATATGTCTTGGAAGAAGTACAGCCAGCATGCTCCTTATTGGCAAGGATGGTGAAATGTTGTCCTGCATAGTTTGGGCATGCTTTCAGGAGAGACCAGTCTCTGGAGAAGGACATCCTGCTTGGTGAAGTAGAGGGCTAATGACAAAGAGGAGGCCCCTCAGTGAGAAGGATGGACACTGGTTACAACAATAGGCTCAAGCATAGGAACTGTTGTGAGGATGGGGCAATACTGGGCAATGTTTCGTTCTGTGGTGCAAAGGGCCTTGGTGAGTTGATGGCACCTAACAACCGCAACAGCATTTTATATAGTAGTCCAGAACAAGTAAACATCATGCTAAGATATGGCATGTTCACTATGGAATCTGGCATAGAATAAGGACTCCATATGTCTTAGAAACAGTGTTGTTGGTGCTGTGGCACAGGAGCCTAGAAGTGATATGCTAATCAGATGGGACAATTCTGGCGAGCTCTAGCCAGATCACCTGGGATATCTGCTTCTTAGTAACAGAACCTCAGCTTCCACATGGGCTCAAGCACAGGTTTCTGACTCCCAAGGCAAAGGTTGCAGGAGTCTGATGCTCACAGGAGGAACTAAGAGAAGAGACAGCTCCCAGGAACAGTATTATGATGAGATGGAAGCATAAGCTCAGTCATTCAAACTGAGGCACACAGGATAGAGTCTTGAGATTGAGGACAGGGAAGGAGTCGACCTCAGGGAATTGAGCATGGGGAGAAGTCTGGGGGAGCTGGCACATAAGGACCACCCTGCACCTCCCGCGGAAAGGATTAGTTCTAGACCCTGGTTGTCAGAGGATTGATTTGGAATTCAGTGCACAACTCCATGGTCACTGTGGGATCAGGGTCATGGAGCGTGACAGAGTGTAAGCCACACTGGAGAGAGGGTGTAGAGTTGACTGTGACGAAGCATTCATTTCTTCCATGTTCTAAAAGTCTCGTTTTATCCACCTGGATGTTTTGCCTAAGGATGAACTGATCGTTTACAGTCAATGTACAGCCTATAGGAGCAGATGCTGGGAGAAGACGTAAGAGGAAAGTGCAGTGATTTCACGGCTGGAAGGAAGATAGCATTGAAGAGAGACTGTAAAGTCAGATGTATCTTATTCTTTGAGGGTAGAATGGATGAGATTGGCTAGAAGGATCGTTTATGGGTGTGGGAGGAGAGAAGGCAACCAACAAGTCTCCAAGAGCTTTGGCGAAACACATGGATAAATGATGATGCTATTTCTTGAGAAAGGAAACACTGGAGTATAGAAAACTGGTTTCCAAGGACAAGTACCAAGGGTTTGGCTTTGACTATTTTAAGCTTGAGAGGTCTATTACACATCCAAGTATAAAGGAAAAACAAACATTGAGTATATAAGATAGAAGTGGGGGAGAGGCTGGCAACTGAGGTGAACATTTGAGAGTTGTTGGCATATAGATGAGAAGGAGGACATCATTTAGTGAGTTAATGGGTAACTATAGATCTAATGACAGCTCTGGGGGCTCTTCCATGTTTAGAGGTCTGGAAGAATAGGAAGTTCTCTGGAAGAGAATATTGTTTTGTATTTGGTCGCCTCCTTTTATAGCACCTACCCAGTCCTTGAAGACCATGAGTGGTGAACAGCACCAACTCTGAAGTTCAGCCACTCCCCCTCCATCACTTATCAGTGTGAAGAACTCTGGAGAGTTGTGTGACTTTCTTTCCTTCCTCCTCTCCCCTCTCTTCTCTTTTGATAAAATAGAAGTAATGCCAACTTCCACAGGCTTTTGTGAAAATTAAACATGAAATTGTATGTAAATCAGCTGACAAAGAATTTGGCACATAGGGAGTCCTCATACAAGTTTAGCTACCATAAACAACACATGAAAGCTATTTTATAAATTATAACATACCCTTTACCAATTCTGAAGTATGTTCTTTGGCTTCTTGACATTTGAGATGATCTACTGATCATGGATTGCCAAAAGAACAAGCAAATCTGTCTTGGAAGTACAGCCAGAATGCTCCTTAAAAGCAAGGATGGCAAGATTTTGCCTCACATACTTTGGACATGTCATCAGGAGAAATCAGTCCTTGGAAAAGTACAACATACTTGGTAAAACACAGGGGCAGCAAAAAGACAAAGACCCTCCATTAGATTGATTGACAGAATGACTTCCACAATGGCCTCTAACTTAAGATCCATGTGAGCATGACGCAGGCCAGGGGTGCTGTTGCACATAGGGTAACTACGAGTTGGAACCAATTTCATGACACCTAACAATGCAACAACTAGTTGTGACCAGGTCCACACCAACTCGTGGGGCCCCGTGTGAGACTGACGCTTTAGAAGTTGAGCATCTGACTTTCTCCCAAGGTGCTCCTGTGCAGACTTGCATTTCCAACCTTTGGATAAGTAGCCATGTATGCTAACTGTGTGCATCACCCAGGGAGCTCTTTCTCTGGAATGGACACAATATGACTCTCCTCTAGCTGGTTGGCTATATGCCTGGCTTCCAAATTTCTTGTCATGGACTAGTGGATGCTTGCAGTGCTTCTCAACCTCAGTTGCTATTCTGTTCATTCCTGAAGAGTTGGGTTTTTGTTTGGTTTTTGCTAAGACCTTCAGTGTAGCTTGGACTTTTTCCTTCAGTACCACTGGTTCTTGATTATGTGTAATCTCTGGAAATGGTTGAATGCCCACTAATTCTTTTTGGTAGAGTGACACTGTATTCCTTCCATATTCGCTGATGCTTCTTGCATCATTCAATATTTTGCCCATAGGATCTTTTAATATTGTAACTTGAGGCATGACTTTTTCTTCAGTTCTTTCAGCTTAAGCTCATTTTTGGTCTTCTAACTCCGGGGCCGTGATAAACTATGGATAGAATTGAGAAGAATGGGATTCCAGAACACTTCATTGTGCAGAGGCAGAAACTATGCTTGGACCATGAGGCAGTTGTACAAACAGAACAAGGGGATGCTGCATGGTTTAAAATGAAGAAAGGTATGCATCAGGGTTTTTACACTCTCACCATATTTGTTTAATCTATATGCTTAGCAAGTAATCAGAGAAGCTGTGCTTTATGAAGGAAAGCATGATATTAGGTTTGCAGGAAGGTTTGTTAACAACCTGTGATATGCAGCTGATACAACTCTGCTTGCTCTAAGTGAAGATAACTTGGAACACTTCCTGATGAAGATAAAGGCGGGCAGCCTTCAGCGTGAATTACAATTCAATGTAAAGGAAAAAAATCCTCACAACTGAACCAACAGGGAGCATCATGGTAAACAGAGAAAGGATAGAATTTGCCAGGATTTCATCTTGCTCATGGACTCATTAGTCAAGAGATCAAATGACACATTACATTGAGTAAATCTGCTGCACAAGACCTCTTTAAGGTGGTGAAGAGCAAGGCTGTTACTCTGAGAACTAAGATTCTCCTGATCCAAGCTGTGGTATTTCCAATAGCTTCATATGCACATGAGTGTTGAACGATGAACAAAGAAGACTGAGGAAGAATCTATACATTTGAATTATGGCTTGGTGAAGAATATTGAAAGTACCATGGTCTTCCCAAAGCACAAACAGATCTGTCTTAAGAGAAGTACAGCCAGAATGCTCCTTAGATGCAAGGGTGGAGAGACTATCTCAAGTACTTTGGACATGTTATCAGTAGAGACTTGTCCCTGGAAAGGGACATCTTGCTTAGTAAAGGGCATAAAAGCAGAGGTAGACCCTTGACAAGATGGAACGACACAGTGGCTGCAACAAGCATTATGCTCAAATATAACGATTGTGAAAACAATGCAAACTGGGCAGTCTTTCATTCTACTGCACACAGGCTACTCTGAGTCAGACCCTACTTGCTGGCACCTAACAGCAACGACGAGGACGGACTCCTTGCAGAGACATATGGCATCTTTTGTAAGAGAGTCTAAAGATAGTCTCTTGATGACCTGCAGAAAGGCTATTTCACGCATTCTCTGATAATTCTGCTTCCATAATTTAAAAAAATGCTTAAAAACATGGAGAAGGCTGCAGTAGACAGGAAGACTCTGCCCTACTTAGTCTGCAAATGTCCAGCCAAAATAAGTATGCTCCCTCTTTAAAACCTGAAAGCTTGGAAATAAGAGATTCTGGCACCTTAAAGCCAGATGTGGAGCTCCCGGGAGACCATTTACATCTCCTCAGAACTTTATGGAACATTGAGGAGTATTAAATACCTGTTTCCTCTCGCCATACAAACACCGATGGCAGCAGCCTCCAAAGAGTCGAGTGACTTGCTCCCCTGCTGCTGATCTCAATTAATGCTGGGCACAGTTAGGCCAGCGACCTGGTAGGTGCACAGAAACATGCATCCTAGCACAGTCAGATGTCTGAACTCCCTCCTGGCATTGGATTGTATTCAAACTCCCCTACACGTTGAGATGTGTCTCCTAAATAGGGGTGAGTGCCCAGTTTCGCATCAGAATGGCAGCCAGAAGTAAAAACATGTCCTTCCGGGTCTGCTAGGACCACCACTGGGCTTTTGTTTCCTGTGGGCATATGGGGTAGAGAATATTCTTGAAGACTCTGGCAAGTCTACCAAGGCAGTGTGAAGGGGAAGCCAGCGAGGCCTGGAGTCCGCCGGAAAGCATTAAGCAGTCGTCAGCAGACACGTCAGAGAAGCTCATTGGAAGCAAGACTTCTATGTCCTAAAATCAAACCCTTCTCAAATGAGCCCAGCATTTTAATTTTGCATCAGTCATTTGGGTATTAACCAGCTCTTCAACTGGTCAAGTCATTTAATAATTCAGTAAGTATAAAACATTCCCAGCCTGGCTGAACATTAGGATTGCATGGAGAATTTTTGGAAGATATTGCTTCTCAGACACACTTGCTAAGACCTGACTTAATTGATGGGACATTGGGCTCTGGAAATTGGTATTTTAAAAAAAAAAGGCTTCTCTGGTCATTCTAATTATGCAGGCAAGCTTGAGAATTATGAGTACAGCGGATACCTGAGCTTAGCCTGTGAAGTACCTGCCGGCGCAAACGGTTCAGCTTTCAACTACTAACGAGAACCTTAAGATGGTTTGGACCCGCACAGAGGGTCCTTGGAGGAAGGACCTAGCGAACTGCTTCTGAAAGGCACCCCTGGAAGCCCAGGAGCACAGATCTACTCTGCAGCTCATGGGGTCTCTCGACTCAGCACTGACCTGATAGCAACTTGTTTTTTGTTTGTTCTCAGCCTTAATCTAACTGTTACAATATTTAGAAATTTTAACTATTGCAACTTGGATTTTTATTGGTGATTAAATGAATTTCTCAGCAGCTGACCAGAACTAATCAGGCAAGTTAGCCACTTAGAAATGACCTAGGGATTCATATCCCCATTTCCAACAGTATAAGGGCCCTGGTAGAGTAGTGGGTTATGCATCACATTTGCTAATCACAAGGTCAGCAGATCGAAGCCACCAGCTGCTCTCTGGAAGAAAAGATGAAGCTTTCTACTTTGGTCAAGAGTTACAGTCTCAGAAACCCATAGAGGTTTCTACTTTCTTCTATAGGGTTCGTGATCAGTTGGAATCGACTTGATAGCAGTGAGTGATGGAGAATATATAAACTTCCTTCTAAAGAGGAAGTTGTGCTTGATCCACCAGAACCAGCCTCACAGATAGAGATGTGTGCGTTCCAAATCCACAGCTGATTTTGGATATCTTAACAGTTAGATGCAAACAGAGAAAATGGAGCCTTTCCAGCTTGAGTCAGACAGAGCACCCACAGCTGTCAAAAGGCACTTACGGCTGGACCCTGGACAGGGCTGCACAGGTCTACAGCAGACCCAGCAGCACCCATCTTCGGTCTGGAAAAATAAGAAAACCAGAAGGCAAGACAGGGTGACCTACAGGAACTGACCCCTAAATCTCTCTATGGGGGCAGAAAGAGGCCAGAATTGCTCTGGGGACACATGGGCTTGAAACCCTGAAAAGGACTCCAGAAGGTAGAAGGTGCAGGGAGGCTCCTCCGAGGGAGGGGCAGCACTCTGACCGGCACATCCGCACACCTTCGATGTGCAGGCCCGATGTCAGTGTGCGTCCCAAGTTTAAAGGGCCAGCACTAACTGTTCTTGAGTGTGCTCAGGACACAGGATGGCCAAGGGACACAAAACATCAACCATTGATAGTAAGGCGCCTCATGGGGAACTGGGACAGTGTGAGAAAGTTGTTGTTTGGGCTCAGGGCCTTTGACTCATAGTAACCATATAGATAAGGATGAGTCAAAATTATTGCTACAAAATCATGGACACCTTTATTATACAAAAATATCAAAATGGGAAGTCATTGTGCCTCAATATATCGCCCATCTCGATCTATAAAACTCTGAAGGTGGTATTTCTTTCTGTTTAACTCAACCCCAGAGAATTCCATGTTTTCCATTTTATACCAAATCAAAGCAACAGTTTTGGTATCTGCAAAGGTTTCAATTTGTGTTCCTGTGAAATGCTCTAAGTTTGGGGAACAAAAAGAAGTCTGAAGGGACAAGATCGGCACTGTAGAGTGGGTGGGGTAAGCAGTCGCAACAAAATTCACCCAGGACACAGTCCTCCTGCTCCTGAAGAATGAGCAGCTACATCGTTGTGATGGGGGGGGGGGGGACTAGGGGGGTCCTCTATGCAACTTTCCTGACCTTTTTCTCACCAGGGCAGTTTTCAGTTTTCATAGAACTTCTTCCAAACAGATTCCCATGATCACCCTATGCCCTTCAAGAAAATCTATCACAATTGCTCCTCTGGCAACCCCAAACAGTTACCATAGCCTTCTGTGCTGGTTCCTCTGCCTTGAATCTAACTAGCTTAGCAGGTCCTCCAGGAGGCTATTTTTTTATTAGAAAGGCTATTTTTTTATTTTTAAAAGAGGGCACACTAAAGAGAATAAGGAGCACTAGGCTGCTAATGTGTGGCCAAACCCACCAGCAGCTCCACGGGAGAAAGGTGAGGCTGTCTGTTTCCACAAAGATTTATCGTCTCAGAGACCCTATGTTGTCCAAGAGTTGGAATCAACTTTATGGCATCAAGTTTTCAGACTGAAAAAAAAACAAAACTGTATTCCTGCGAGAACTTGTCTGCGGCCATCCACTGGTCACAGAGTTAAGTTCAAACATGTTTTGTTTGCTATATGCTCATGATACATAACTTGAACTTGGTGGCAATATTTTTTCACATATTCTCTCACAACAGAAAGCAATGCTGCCTGGTCCTGTGCCGCCCTCACAGCCGTTTCTGTGTTGGAGCCCATTGCTGGAGCCATTGTGCCCATCCACCTCCTTGAGGGTCTTCCCTATTTTGCTGAACTTTCCGTTTGCAAAGCATGATGTCCTTCTCCATGATGTCCTTGAGCTCTCTTGATAACATTTCCAAACTATGGTACATGAAGTTTTGTCATTTTCCATCCTAAGGAGCAAACTGATTTTCTTTTTCCAAGACAAATTTGTTTGTTCTTCTGACCGCCATGGTATATTCCGTATTCTTTGCCAACATCACATTTCAATTGAATCCATTTCTCTTTGGTGGTCTTGGTGAAATCCGATTTCAATGAACCATTAAGAGCAATCTTGAAGGAATGAGAAAGGAGGAAGGTTTCCTCAAAGTCTAAGGTCCAGGTGGAAGAGTGGATGTGGAAGGAAAGTGGGGTTATGCTACCAGAGCTTTATTAGGTTTTCTTAAGGTCAAGGGCAGCTAAGGGTGGCCTAGTGCTGGTCTGATATGTCCTAGCATCCAAATCACTCATCAGTTACATCCTCGCCTGTTCACTGTCTCCCAGAGTTACTGTCTCCAGCTACTTGGTACTTATAATAGCGGGGGCTTTCCTTACCCTTCCTCCTTGCAGATAAGATTGGAAAGATGAGGGCGTTTTCCTCCCCACTCTGCTGCAGAGCTTTGCTATGACCTCATGCTATGAGGTCACAGGCTTCCTTCCCTTCCTGAGGATTGATTTCTAGGGTCCATCCTAATTGATTTGATTTCACCATTCAGGAGAAAAATATGTTTAGCTGCCTACATATATGGAACAGACTCACGTATGTAAAGATTAAGAACAGTGCCTGGCATCGATTGACCACCATTCAATGTTAGCCCTCATCAGTGACTGAGAAACCTACAACGTGCTACGATACTAAGAAGCAGCTCATTTAATTTGGTGCGGAGTGAATCGTTATAGAACCCCACGGGAACGGTAGACACGATCCGATCAGGCTCTTTGGCTTGGCTTCAGTGGTGCGTAGAATTTGCCCTCGGGTCCCAGAAACTAGAGGCTACCTAATGATCTGCCAGTTTAGGGAACAGTGAAAGTGGGATAATCAGAGATCATTCGCTCATCTGGAAGTCTCTGCTTCTACTCTGACTGAGGATTGGCCGGGTTCTGGGAGTTCATAGACTTCCAAGACTAGGCCTTCAGTAGCTGGCGGAGAAGAAAGACCAGAACTTCAAAAGTCAGATCAGTCTGGGCTCAAACCCCCTTCTGAGATGTGCCGGTGTCCAAAAAGCCAAACCAAGCTCACTGACATTGAATTGATGCCAGCTCACCGGAATCCTGTGCAGCAAGATGGAACTGCCACTGCGAGTTTCTACGACTGGTTGTGGGAGCAGAACGGTCCGTCTTTCTCCCTCCGAGCAGCTGGTGGTTTCAAACGGCTGACTTTTCAGCTTGCAGCCCAACATGTAACCACTGCACTAGCAGGCCTCATGAAGACCTCAGAAAATCCCTCTCTTTATTTCATATCCTGACTAATTTATGTGCCCTGTGAACCCTGGTCAAGGCAAACCTTTCGTGTAAGCCTTCCAATTTAGACTAAATTTGCTGAATTGTTCTCTAGTCTTACCTGCCCAATCACATTGCAGGCCCCCTCAGCTTGAATGGCACAGTTAAGCTAAAATAATATACAGTTGAGTAACATGGACATTAGAGGCATTGACCCCTGAATAGTCAAAAATAGAACAGTCAAATACATTAACTTTTGACTCTCAAAAAACTTACCATATATATTCAAATATAAGCCAACCTGAATACCAGCCAGGCACCTAATTTTACCACAAAAACTGCATTCAAAGTGTGCTGAACACCAGCCTGTGTGATCACAAGGTGCCGAAAGGGATCAGTTATCAGGCATCAAAGAACAAAAAGTCATATCGTGTGCTCACCTCCCTGATACGATGGCTAAAGACAAATGGGCGCATAAGCAAATGTGACAAAGAAAGCTGGTGGAGCCTGGCTATCAAAAGATATAGCATCAAGGGTCTTAAAGGCTTGAAGATAAACAAGCAGCCCTCTAGCTCAGAAGAAACAAAGCCCACATGGACGAAGCATACCAGCCTGTGCAATCACGAGATGTCGAAGGGATCAGGTATCAGGCATCATCAGAACAAAAAAATCATGTCATTGTGAATGAGGGCGAGTGCAGAGTGGAGACCCAAAGCCCATCTGTAGGCAATTGGACATCCCCTTGCAAAAGGGTCACGGAGAGGAGACAAGCCAGTTAGGGTGCAGGGTATCAACGATGAAACATACAACTTTTCTCTAATTTCTGAATGCTTCCTCCCCCACTCCCCACTATCATGATCCCAATTCTACCTTGCAAGTCTGGCTAGACAAGAGGATGTACACTGGTACTGATAAGAACTGGGAATTCAGGGCGGACGATGCCTTCAGGACCAGTGGTGAGAGTGGCGATACCGGGAGGGTGGGTTTGAAAAGGGGAACCGATTACAAGGATTTACATGTGACCTCTTCCCTGGGGGATGGACAACTGAAAAGTGGGTGAAGGGAGACGTTGGACAGGGCAAGATATGACACAATATTAATTTATAAATTATCTAGGGTTCATGAAGTAGGAGGGTGCGGGGAGGGAGGGGAAAATGAGCTGATGCCAGGGGCTTAAGTGGAGAGCAAATGTTTTGAGAATGATGAGGGCAATGAATGTACAGATGTTCTGACACAATGGATGGATGTATGGATTGTGATAGAGTTGTAAGAGCCCATTTTTTAAATGTTTAAGCTTCAAAAAAGACTATTCAAGAAAGTAAATAAGGGCCATGAAATATACATATAGAAGGTGTTGAATTGGAGAATGTTTTGTTGTGTACAGTTTTGTCACAATTTTAAAAAATGCACCAAGAGTGGGTACAAGAAGACAAAAATGTTTTAAAATTGATTGTGGTAATTATTGAATCAATCTTACTGATATGACTGAACTAGTGAATTGTATGATACATGGAAGAAGTGTCAGTAAAACTGTAAAAAATAAAGTACATAAGATGACTCATTTAAAAAAAAGTGCTGAAAATCTCGGCTTATACACGAGTATATACGGTAATTACAAATAGCCTACCCTTCAGTGCAAGCTTTACCACCAACACAGAGTTGATTAACATATGCTCTGTGTGTCCTATGCAGTATAGGAGAGGGCTTCAGTTTGTGGAATTTTTGGAAGTCTCCTCATATGTTGCTCCCACATAAAACATGTGTTCTCAGAACAAGATTAAAAAGGTATTTTGTAAAAAGTGTCAACTTTTCTTCCATGCTGGCATAATTGTGGTGATGGTTTCACACACTTCTTTCTCTTAGCATGGACCTTACATTGGATTCATTTATCCTGAGATAGTGGGCAACCACAATGACAGACCTCAATCGATGGTACATAGCAAGCAACTCAACGTTCTCTTGTGATGCCCGAACTTTTCTTTGCTTCCTGGAGCACTTCCCGTATCCTAGGGACATTTGATGGGTCCCCTCATCTTCTGTACGCTTCACAGCACAGCACTGAGCACAATGACAAACATGGGCTCCCTTGTCGTTGCAATACACAATTTACTAAATAGAAAAACTGCTCAGGAAAGATGATGAATGACTTCTTTTTTTATCTGAGTGGCAGCGGACTTGCCCAGTTAAAACTCATGTTGTTCAATGGCCGACAGGATTACACATCATTTTAAAAATATGGATTACTGTGATTTGGGAGAACATTTGTTGAGCATGTCAATTTTCCATTTAGAAATTCATACATATTTTGTCTCATGACATTGATTATAATCCCCCCTATGTTACAGCACTCTTCCCACTTGCTCCCTGGCTTTCCTGCTTCCGTTTGGCCTTGGTTCCTTTCCCTCCTGCCTCCGGAGCCTTATTCCTTGAATGATACTGCCCTTCTTCTTTCATTTGGTTGATTGTTCTAAGGGGTATGGACCTCTTTGGTGTTATTATTCACCTTGTAGGCCTGTCTATTATTGGTGGAAAGTTGAAACATGGGGGTGAGTTCAGTTAAAGATTTGAAGGGTAACTAAGGGCTATAACCTCAGATATTCAACCAGCCTATGAGACTCTCAAACTCAAAATTCACTGCCATTCAGTTCAATCTAACTCACAACGGCCCTATCGGTCAGGATTGAACTACCTGAGTTTCTGAGACTGCAACATTTTACAGAAGTAGATAGCCTTGTCTTTCTCCAGTGGAACGGCTGGTGGTTTCAAACTGCTGACTTTGCTGTTAGCAGCTCAATGCATAACTGATATGCTACCAGGGCTCCAGCTAAAAACATAGGAAAGTCTGTCCTCATACTTTTTTGAGTTTTGTTTCACATTCACCCCACCCCACCCTTTCTATCTAAGGCCTCTCTGAGCATCTCATAGGGGTAGCGCCGCATTATCTAGTTCTCCTAGTCTCACACTCTATGGGAGTGAAGCATTCTACACCTATAAAGGTCTACAATCTTGAAAGCCTTAAGGATCACATCTACCGTGACTTATTGGGTCGCTGTGAGTCAGAAGCAATGTAATGGTGGTGGATGGGTGGATGGCAGCCTACTGACCTGAGACATAGCTGTACATCATTCCCCTCATCATCCAACTCTATAAAGACTTGCCTTTTTTCACCTCAGAGCATTTAAAAAATTTTTATGTTGGTAACATATATATATATGTAGCATAAACGTTGCCATTTTAACTACCTTTAAGTGTGCAATTCAGTGACAATTATTACATTGACCATGTTGTCCAACCATCATCAGTGTTTCAACTCTCCAAACAGAAATTCAGTTCCACAAGCAATGTCTCTCCATTGTCTTCTTCCCTGTGCCTTAGGACTATCCCATAAACTTTGTTTTCCATGCATTTTCCTAGTCTATATATTTCATGTAAACGGACTCATACAATATTTTCCCTTTATGACTGATTTATTTTATTCAATTTTGCATTTTGAAAATGAGCGTTGGTGACACAACAGTTAAGCATTTGGCCACTGACCATAAGGTTGGCAGTTCAAACTCACAGTGATCTACATTCTTAAAGATTAAACCAAAATATAAAAGACAAAACCTGTTGTCTTCAAGTGACTCTACCTCATCTGGACCCTCTAGGACTACGAAAGCTGCCCCAAAGGACTTTCAAGGCTGCAATCTTCACAGAAACAGACAGCCTCGTCTTTCTCCTGCACAGAGGGCTGGTAGATTCGAAGAGCTGCCCTTAGGTTGTGGCCAACCAGCTAACCACTATACTGCTTAGGCTCCTTTCCATAGATTATAGCCTAGGCCACTCTAGGCGGCAGTTCTACTTTGTCACATGGGGTGGCTATAAATTGAAGTAGACTCTGCAGCACATGACAACATTGATTAAGTTCATGCATGTATCCTGAATGAAAAGAGAATTTAACTTTTTTAATGCTGAAATAGTTCACACACACACAAACAAAGGGGTACCCCTCCCCTCCAAAATGGAAAAAGAGCAGTGCTGGGAGGACACCTTTTCCCACTAGGCGGCCATCTAGTGCAACTCGCTCTGAGTCAGTACACCCAGTGGCATTACCTGGGAAAGTTATCTCTGGTCACAGTGACTTTTTTCATGAAAGTAGTTTTGCTTGAACCTAGTTTGTGTGTGTGTGTGTGTGTGTGTGTGTGTGTGTGTGTGTGTGTGATGACCAATTTAAGAGACTAGTGTGCAGCTGCTAAATTTTGTTTCCTGCTCAGGAAATAAGCGGCAGAAACTGTTGTGATGTTGAACACAGCCAACAAAGACAGCAGTATGGGAAAAACTTGAGTGTACGAGAGGTTTTCTCATTTCCAAAAGGGTGAAATGTTGATTGATGACAAACTTCATTCTGGACGTCCATCAACATCCTAAATGGACAAAAATGTGGATTCATAGTGCATTTGGGGTTCATTCCACCAGTTCTAACTGTTAATCAAGCTTTCTATTTAGAGGTTCTGAAAAGATTGTGTAGCAGTGTGTGACCAAAAAAAGGCCCAATTTCATTGGTGCTATACTGCACCCTGACGGGCTCATTTCCTCCCTGTAACCTATGAAATACACAACTTTTCTCTCGTTCTTTGGTGCTTCCTTTGCCCCACTATCATGACTTCAATTCTACCTTACAAATCGGATGAGACCAGAATTCCCTGTACTCCCGTGAGCCTGGCTTCAGGCATCTGCTGCCCTGCTTGGCCGAGGATGCAGATGACTCAGCTATTCTCCAAGCAACTGGGAGCGAAATCCAGGTCCAGCTGGCTCTGTCCTGGGTCCTCCGCCCCTTCTGCATACCCCCAAGCTGCAGAGCACGCAGGGTTCAGCAGCCAGGAAGCCTTTCCCAGCTAACAGACTTATGACCCCAGAGTCAAATTCCACAGGCGAGTCACTGGAATGCCAAGGGAACCCTCTGCTGCCACCAGCCCCCACCCGGTGTCCCAGACTGCTGGGGGTGCAGCCTCACACCTGGAAGGCCTTGCCATCCCCCCTAAGCTAGGATGATACATGGGCACAGTGGCAGGGGCTGCAGAAGCCTCTGGCTGAGTACCTGTACCCAAACTGGAATCTGTTTGGGGCCCCTCCACAAACCTGAGGCCTGGGAGAGCTGCTGCAGACCTGGGGTGCTAAGGTGCCCCCAAGAGCTTCCGGTTCATGCACTCGGAGATGTTTGCCTTTCATCTGGAGCCCGTGGCCCAGGCCGGCCAGGTGACCATCATGCTTCTGGCTTCCTCCAGCCTGAACAGGGCACATGGACAACTCAAGAACAGGAGCTAAAGTCCCTTCAGGAGCAGCTGGAGGGCATCAAGCACAATACTCTAGAGGTAGAAGCCATCACGACAATGCTGGGAATCTGCCTTGTGCAGGTGGGGACAGTGTCAGCAGTGTGTGCTCAGCTTGGCGGAGCAAGAGCAGGCCCCGCGGCTGAGGAGCTGTGAGGTGGAGCCGCTGCCCGATGGGGTTGCCAACCTCATCAAGCTGCAGCTCGTGGTAGAAAGTAGTGCCCAGCGGCTCATCCACTTGGATGGCCAGTGGGAAGAGCATTGAGTTCCACTCTTTGCTGAGTACAGCCATCCGCAGAAATCTCAGGACTGCAGAGAGCTGGAACCGTCTCAAAGGCAGGCAGGGAGCCAGAAGCTGCACCAGCATGTTCAGGCAGCTGCCGAAGAGGTCCACAGGAGAGTGGAGGGCTAGAATCAGCTGGAGTCAGAGCTGGAGGTTCTGCCCAGAGACGAGGCCCAGCTGGCCTGTATCTGACACATCCTGGAGATGTGGGCAGCACCCCGAAGCAGAAGGAAGAGATCACTAAGACCCTGTCCGACACAGAGCAGCTTCAGAAGGAAATCAGCGCCCGCCCTCCCTGGGAAACTGGACCAGACATTTGCCATGACTGATGACACTGTGCTCAAGGTCGCCAGAGAGGCCGATGCCTGGCTGTCCTACAGAACGGCAGCCAGCTCAGCTAGACAACTGAGGACGCAGACATAGCTGTGCCGAAGACTGGAGACCTTGAGGAGCAGATGGAGACAGAGATGGTCAAGCAGACCCTTGGTTACCTGGAGAAGGTCCCTGAGGACCACTGAGTCCTCCACCAGGAAAATGCCAGCCTTCTGACACAGTCCCGGGGGCCTGAGGCATCCCCAGGCTTAGACGGGGTTTGGCATGCTAAAGGAGGTGTCCAATGTTTGTCCCAGTGATGCTCTAGCTGCCATCCACCCCACCTGACCCCAAGCCTGGGCTGAGCTGATGGTCCAGCGTACAGGAATCAGGCTGCAGCGTGTGGATGAGAACTGGAGCCTTAGAGTCCATATAAACGAGGGACTCTCTAAAAACATAATACTAAGTGCCTTTCCCTCAAATTCAATGAAATATCCAGAGGAAGCCTCCAAGGTCAGGAAGCTTAAGGGGGGTAGAGTTAGGTGGGGAGGCGGGGGAAGATTATTTAACTCCACGAGAGAACACTCTGCTACCTGTCCCTATTGAAATCTGTCAGCTCTACGGTGCTTCCCCCCACCCCTCACTTCCTTCACCTCGCCCTCCTCCAATCAAATAATTCTCATGATGTATTCAACTGAGTCAACAGCAATCCAGTAGGGCAGAGGTTGATGTCGCCTCTGGCTGTGGTAACATTTCCAGCCATTGGTTCTCCACCCATGGAAAGAAAATAGGCTTGTGTAATGGATGGCAGTCTAGGGGGGCGAAATTGATGTCAGGTCCCCAGTGGGCATTTCCAGACAATCAAGTGTGTAGCAGATGACACAGGCCCTTATTATGGATTGCCCCAACTGCTCTCAGTAAGCCACCACATCTGGAGACACCCAGGCCTCATGGTCTCGCAGGAAGACCATAGCTGAGGCTCCAGTGTCCCCTATGTCTGGATGCAGTCCTGCCGGGCTGCAGAGTGTTGCTGATCTGCAGAAACACATACAGCTGCGGAAACTGCAACCTGCTTCAATGTCTGCAGACACTACGTGTGCACGAAGCCGGGGGGCAAAAGAGTTACTGAAGGCTGAGCACACCCCAGTGGGGGGAATTGCCTGGTGGTTATGTTGCCAAGAGCCAGATTACAGCCTCAGGATTTATTCTGTACACGTGAATCATTCAGGTATGGGGGTATATAGTAAGCCTACACTTGTTCAATCTCCCTCTCTCAATAGTGTTTTAAAAATTAGTACCAGGGGCTCATCATTGACACGATTCACAGAAGATCCTGTGCTCCAGGGAGATGATTGATAAGACTCTCTACCATAAATTAACAAGGATGTCTCTAAGGTGGATAAAAAAACAGAGATCCAGGAATGGATGTCACGCCTGCACTTAATACTAGCAGTAATCTAAGAACCGTTAGTTCCGATGACCTGGTCCTGCCTGATAGGAAACACAGGTGATAGGGATGCTAGAGCACAGTGTGGTGAAGAAATTAGATGGTGCCTGGATAGATAGAGCAGCGTCTGCGGTCTTAAACGCTTGTTTTCAAACAAGGAGTCAGCTAAGGAAGATATAAACTGAATACACAGGGAAGAAGCACACCAACGTCGTGATCCAAAGAGTGTAAATGAGATAATCCAAAGCTGAAGAAGGGAATAGTTCCAGAGTTTAAATGGTGAGATTCTGGTTTTCAGAGGGGTATAGATGGCAGTGGAAGCCCACGATACAATTATGAGAGCTACACAGGACCTAAGCTTCCAGTAATTTCCCTCTAACCATAATTGAGGGATGGGAAGAAACTGGCTGCCATACATTGAGTATTGAAGAGATGACTATAGTGGATCAGAATGATAAACCTGACTGGAGCAGTTCACACCCTGTCACTTGATTCCCACCCCACCCCCCACCCCCCAGAGACTCTTTGGGCTAGATCTGGTTTCCATCATTTTCTACCTGTGTGTGTGCATGCTTGTTTTGTTTCATATTGGGGTTTATCTCCGATGCACGTTGCCATGATGGGTAGCCTTCTTGAATCTTTGTTATGTGTTTATCTGTTTTTCCATATATGAAACGCAGCAATTAGAATAAGGGACACTGACTGGGAAGTCCAGTGGGGGTGGGGTGGGGAGCAAAAAGAAGCTGATGTCAAGGAGTTCAAGAAGGAAGAGAATGTTTTGAAACTGATTGTGGTAGCATTGTGCAATGCTGTTTGATGTAATTGAACTATGGAATGACAGGATATCGGGATCAGCTGCTAGTAAAATGGTTGGAAAACAAAACAAAAAACCCCCCACCATCTAATGATCCTGTGATTTGGGAGCAGAACATGGCTCCTGAGTTTTTGCTGTGGCATTCAGCCTATGTGTGGTGACACACACTAACACCATGTCTGATTTATAGAAAGGTCCCACAACAGCCCTAGGAACTAACAAAAAAAACATATGGTCCAAACTGCCAAGTATCATTGAGATAGACTGCTCAGCTATTACTTTACAGGTATGAGCACAGAATTTAAATTAATCTAGGCTGAATGCTTTTAGCAATGTCCCCAAAGGCCCTATTAGGGGCACGTGTGTTTTGAATCCAAACTAAGCTCCTGAATGAATATCTGCTTTATGAAGAATGCAGTGGAGCCAATAAAGGAAAAATAACAATAAACCCAATTGGATTTGGCAATCCTAGCTGGAAATGCTGTTTGTAAATATTTTCACTGCTGCTAGAAAAATGCTTCCGTGGCCGTGTGTGTGTGTGTGTGTGTGTGTGTGTGTGTGTGTAATAGCCACAGAATAAAAGCATTGTAATCCCTTTAGAACAAAGCTTCCTAGCTGAAGTAAAATCACTGGTTAAATTTAGCAAATCCTTTTCCCTTTCTTTCCCTCCTCATCTTCTCCCCAGTTTCCTGCTGTAAGTTACAAATAGGCTTCTAAAGATTCAAGACTATTTGAAACCAAAACAAGAGTCATAAAAAAACAAACAAGTAAAATGTATTTCATCAAAATTTTTAAAACTTCTGCTTTTCAAAAGGCAATGACAAATAAGTCACAGGCTGGGAGAAGATATATGACAAGAACAGATTTGATTCAAGAATATCAATGAGGGGAATATCAAAGTATTGGTGGGAAAGTTCTAGGGTCTTTTCATTGCATTTTTCTGTGAAAAATTTTAAATCTCTGTAGAATATGAGGGTAATTTGAAAAGCATTGCTAGAAAATGATGCTAGAAATATTTTATTAAACCAGAATATAAAACTGTGAAGGTACTGCTTCACTGCATATTCCACACTTAGGCCTGTGTACTTCTGCAGGAGGTGTTTCCATAGGCCTACCCCCCGGGAATTTGTGCTCTTTAATTTGAGCCACATTCAAAAGGCAGGTGGGGCATCCTCCAAGTACTCAAGTCAAAAAGAAGTCTGAAGGGGCAAGATGAGAGGTGTATGGTTGACGGGGTAAGATTCCGTAGGAAGTTTCTCAGAATAGCCCTTCCTACCCTCACAGAATGAATAACTTCACTGCTATCATGGAAAGAAATGACTCGGTGCAACTTTCCTGAACCGTTTTCTCATCAATGCAGTTTTCCATTTTCTTAACACTTCTTTCTCCTAAGCCCCCATGCTTACCTGTGTCCTTTGAGAAAGCGATCGAGATTACCCCCTTCGCAATTCTAACAGACAGTCACCTTCTGAGCTGACCTGTCTTCCTTGAATTGAGCAGGCAGAGTAGTAGCCCTTGGAAGCCACTGTTTTAGAACATGTTCTCTAGCGTGGACTGGTAAATCCAAGACTCGTCCGGGCTATGATTCAATCTGCACAATCATGTTTAGTAGCCCCACTCGTGCTTAAAAGACTGATGGAAAGATCAACACTTGGAGGTAGCTGGCCTCCATGCAATGCCTTTGCCTTCCACTAAGCCTGAAGTTTGCTGATGCCAAGGTGTTGACTTAAAATTGAAAAGGCTGGACTACGTGAGGTCCTAACTTAAACAGCTGTGGTATCAGTGGTAACTTCATGGACTTCCTCCACCAGTGTTTGCACTTCAGCTATCACATTCCTCCATCTATCAACATTGGATTTCCCGCTTTCCCTCTCTTGGCTCCTTTTTGAGGTCCTTCGGACTTTCCTTAAAATATTTGGTACATCTAAAACCTACTGCTTTATGTGTGGGGGTTGAGGGGTTGGGGAGGGTGCAGAATTCCCCAAAACTTGTTGCAAAGCTTCAATAATTGGAGAAGATGCCCGCTTCAGTTTTGTTAAAAATTTGATGAAAATCCTTTTTCCCCTATGGCACACATTCAGGTTCCTAATGAGACAAGGACACGTGTTCAACTTACTGAAAGCGCTTATCTGTACTCATCCACTGATTCAGAAATATGTCCACACGTGTTCTGTGTGGAATAAGCCCAGGCATGTATGAGCTGGAAACCTGGAGGCAGTACTCTTTTACTTACCCTCACATAGAATGAATTATCAAAACTTAGTAAAAATGAGATAAACAACCCAATAACAAACTGAGCAAGATACTTGCACGGACACTTCACTGACGATGATAAACAGATGGCACTTAAGCACATGAAAAGGTGATCCATATACTTAGCTGTTAAGGAATTGAAAGTTACATACAAAATTGTACGCTTTCACCCAAAGCAAACAAAACCTCACTGCCATCAAGTTAATGCCAGCTAATATCTCCCCTATAGGATAGGTTAGAATACCACCTGTGTGTTTCTGAGGCTGTAACTCTTTTAAAACATCATTTTATTGGGGGCTCATACAGCTCTTATCACAATACAGCCAGCCAGCCATTGTGTTAAGCACGTTTGTACATTTTTAGCCATCATCTTTCTCAAAACTTTTGCTTTCTACTTGAGCCCTTGGTATCAGCTCCTCATTTTCCCTCCCTCCCCCACCCTTGCTCCCCACAAACGCGATAATTTACCTTTTTTTTTCATGTCTTACACTGACCAATGTCTCCCTTCACCCACTTTTCTGTTGTTCATCTGGGAGTGGGTTATATGTAGATCATTGTGATCGGTTCTGCTCTATTTCCCCTCACCTTCCCCTGGCCCTCCTGGTATCACTACTCTCATTATTGGTCCTGAGGGGTTTATCTGTCCTGGATTCCCTGTGCATCCAGCTCTTATCTGTACCCATGTACATGATCTGGTCTAGCCGGATTTGTGAGGTAGAATTGGAGTTATGATAGTGGGAGGGGGGAGCATTAAAGAACTAGGGGAACGTTGTATGTTTCATCAGTGCTATACTGCATCCTAACTGACTCGTCTCTACCTTGTGATCCTTATGTAAGGGGATGTACAGATAGCCTTTGGGTCTCCACTGTGCACTCCCCCTCATTGATATGATTTTTTGTTTTGGGTCTTTGATGCCTGATACCTGACCCCCATTGACACCTCATGATGACACAGGCTGGTGTGATTCTCTCCCTTGTGGACTTTGTTTCTTCTGAGCTAGATGGCTGCTTGTTTATCTTCAAGTGTTTAACACCCCAGACATTATAGCTTTTGATAGCTGGGCACCATCAGCTTTCTTCACCACATTTGCTATGCACCCATTTTGTCTTCAGCGATGGTGTGGGGAAGGTGAGCATGACAGAATGCCAGGTTATTAGAACAAAGTGTTCTATCTTTTAGAGAGTACTTGAGTAAAGGCTCAATGTCTGTCAGCTACCTTGATACTTAGCATATAAATATATGTATATAGATTGATTTCCCTATTATTATATATAACTATATTTACATAAGTACATGCCTATATTTAGACCTCTATAAATGCCCTTTACCTCCTAGTTCTTTCCTCTGTTTCCTTTCCTCTTGTCCCACTATCATGTTTGACCTTCATTTGGATTTCAGTAATTCCTCTCAGTTACATTGCCCTTGATCAAACCCTACCAGGCATCCTATGCCCTCCTAGCCATCAAATTTAGATCACTTGTTGTTCCCTTGTCCTTGGGTTTGTTAACATCCACTTCCTTTCCCCCACCTCCCCTTCTCCCATGTACCCCCAGAACCACTGGTCCCATTGTCTCCGCCTCCAGTTTCTTTATCCCACCTATCTTTTTTTTTTTTTTCAAAGTCAACGTTTTTTATTTTTTTTAACATTTTATTAGGGGCTCATACAACTCTTATCACAATCCATACAATACATACATCAATTGTGTAAAGCACATCTGTACATTCTTTGCCCTAATCATTTTCAAAGCATTTGCTCTCCACTTAAGCCCTTTGCGTCAGGTCCTCTTTATTCCCCCTCCCTCCACGCTCCCCAGTCCCTCATGAGCCCTTGATAATTTATAGATTATTATTTTGTCATATCTTGCCTTATCCGGCGTCTCCCTTCACCCCCTTCTATGTTGTCCGTCCCCAAGGGAGGAGGTCACATGTAGATCCTTGTAATAGGTTCCCCTTTTCCAACCCACTCACCCTCTACTCTCCCAGTACCGCCCCTCACACCCCTGGTCTTTATCCCACCTATCTTATCTACATAGTCATGCAGAGACACTAATAAGCACAAAAACAAGACAAAGCAAAAGAAAACAAAAAGCCAAACAATAGCCCCAAGAAACCCAACAACAAAAAAGAAAAGCCTATGAATACTTCCAGGTCTGTTTTTGACCTTTAGGAGTGTTTTCCAGTTGAATCTACTGGGATGCCATACCCTGGCCCCCAAATCTATTTTTGGTATTCCCTAGGGACTAAGTTGCTTTGCTGCTCTTTTGCACACCCTTAGCATTTAACCCCAGTGTGTGTAGGGGGTGGGGAGTGTCAGATCAGGCACCATTCCCTCACTGTGCCTCCAGTGTTGTCCTTCATAGCAATATGGGTCTGTGAGGGATGTAATGTCTTGTGGTGGTGCTGGCCCTATGGTCCTCTCTGTGCATTGGCTGCTCGGAGAAGAAATATCATCTTCAGGGCCTGGATGTGTTCCACACTCTCCTTCCCTCTTCGTTTGCTCCTGTGTGCTCTGATCAGACATGCCCCTCTCCCTGAGCTGTAGATTCAATGCTGTCCTCTGAAGTGAATTCTTCTGGGGAGGGCTTGTCCATATAGTTGGGATTGGGGACGGCCCTGCAGACCTCTCTATTGTTTCCCTGGAACGTGCCGGCATGTTGCACTCACATCTTGGCACACCGGGTTGAAGTCTAATTCCTCTCTCCCTCTCAATTGGAGTTATAAACCACATCCTTCTCTTGGGTAAGTTAGTGCCCTGTCCCCCTGCTACCTCTGGTTTTTTTTTTCTTTTCTCCTCCTTTAAGTTGGCTGCCATATGTATCCCTAGATTGACATGGCCCCTGCCACAGTATCTGGACCTCACTCCAGGACTGTATGTATATAGTAGCTTTTCCCCTATGACCTGTTTGCATTTTTAAGCTTACGTCAGTGGACTCTTATTATACTTGTCCTTTTGTGCTTTGCTTACTTCGCTTAGCAAAATTTCCTCCGGTTCTTCCCATGCGGCAATGTGCCTCATGCGTTCATCACTGCTTTTTAGTGATGTGTAGCACTCCATTGTATGTATGTACCACAGTTTTTAATCCATTGGTTTGTTGATGGAAATTTGGGTTGTTTCCAACTCCTTGCAATTGTGAACTGTGCTGTGGGGAGAGGTCAAACGCTTACAGACATCCTCCCCAGGGCAGTTAGTCAACCAGACTTTATGGCAGGCCTCACTCCCTGCTACTGGGGACAATAGACTATTCCTCCTGAAGGCCTGAGACCAAGCGTTCACACCCTACTGATAATGGTTCCTATGGAGATCTAGGGAATAGGTCAAAGTTAGGCCATCATCCTGAACCTAGGATCTGCCCATCTTGTCACATGTATAACCCCAATCCCTCCCCTTCCTATTGCGTGTATGTTCCTAGACCACCCCTTCCCATTACTGTATTGCCTATAGTACAGCCCCTTCCTGTGACGTATGTCCTCACCTGTAATTAGGGGGCTTGCACGTCCCCAGAGAATATAAAAGGAGCCAGGGCTACCATTAAACGCTCTCTCTCTCCCTCCACGTGGACCATCATGCGGGGCAGAGGTGAGCATGCTACCATGAAACGTGTCTGACTCTCATTTATTTCAATACTTCTATCTCTCATGCTCTCTATGACTTTACTATGATATTTACTTATTATCGCTGTGCAATTGCGCCTACCGGACCTGTAATGATGTGTTAGGGGCTGGCTTCCCCTGACACTGTGCTGCGATGAACACTGGAGCACAGATGTCTGGCCATGGTTTGTTTCTTGCCTCTTCTGGGTATATGCCCAGTAGTGGGATTGCTAGATCATATAGTGGCTCAATTTCCCACTGTTTAAATATCACCAAATTGATTTCCATAGTGGCTATACGTACCTACGTGTCCACTAGCAGTGGATAAAAGTTCTTATCTCACCACAGCCTCTACAACACTTGTTATTTTCTGATTTTTTTAATTGGACCATCTTTGAGGGTGTTAGGTGATATCTCATAGTTGTTTTAATTTGCATTTCTCTTATTGATAATGATCAGGAACATTTTCTCATATAATTATTGGCCATTCGGATTTCTACGCTTGTGAAACTTCTGTTCAGGTCCTTTGCCCACCTCCTCAGTGGGCAATTAGTTTTTTTCTTTTTGGAAACTAGCAGAGTATTGTAGATTTTAGTACTAAAGCCCTGATGTGTCCTTGCTAAAGATGTTTTCCCAGTCGGTGGGCTCTCTTATTAAGCTCTTGGTGAATTATTTCAATGTATACAGGTGTTTTATCTTCACTTGTGACTTTACTTGTGAATTTGTCCCTCCTCCTATTTCTGATAGCCCATCTATTCCCTGCACCAAAGTTCTAAGGTTTATCCCAATTGGCTCATTGATGGCCCTAATAATTCGGGGTTTTACCTCCAGGTCTGTGAGCCACCTTGAGTTTATTCTTATGCATGAAGTGAGGTAAGTGCCTTGCCTCATTTTTCTGCAGGTAGATATCCATTTTTCCAGCACCACTTGTTGAAGAGAGCATCCGTTTCCCATTTGATATTTTGGTGGGGTGGGGTGGGGAGCTTATCAAAGATCAGTTGTCTGTATGCTGATGATTTTAGTTCTGGGTTTTCAGTCCTTTTCCATTAGTCTGAGTATCTGTCATTATACCAATACCATGTGGCTTTGATCACTGTGGCTGTATAATAGGTGCTAAAGTCAGATAAAGCAAGCCCTCCCACTGTGTCCTTCTTCTTGAAGAGTTCTCTGCTAATTCTGGGCTTCTTCCCTCTCCATATGAAGTTGGTTATCAGTTTTTCCATTTCTTTGAAGAAAGACAATGATATTTGTATGGGAGTAGCATTAAACTTATCTAGTGCCTTGGGCAGAACTGACATTTTTTACATATTGAGTCTTCCAATCCACAAGCATGGGATATTCTTCCATTTGTGGAGATCACTCTTGGTTTCTTGTAAGAGTGTTTTTTTAGTTTGGTATATCCCTAGATACTTCAATTTGTGCTTGGGTATTGTGAAGGGTACCACCTTTTTGATCCCTTCTTATGTGGTCTTGTCTGATGTATATAGAAGTCCAATAGACTTCTGTTTGTTGATCTTGTATCCCGCCATACTGCCACATTCCTCTATGGCTTCCAGTACTCCCTTGTGGAGCTTTTGGGATAATATATATATATACATATATATATATATATATATATATATAATCTGCAAACAATGATAGTTTCACCTCTTCCTTCCCCAGGATAACACCTTTGATGCCTTTTCTTTGCCTTACATTTTTAGCTAGTACCTGCAGTACGATGTTAAATAAGATTGCGGACAAAGGGCATCCTTGTCTGGTCCCCTTCTTCAGTGGGATTGTTTTTCTCTTTTCTCCATTGACTACCACATTGGCTGTTGGTTTTTCATGTATAGCTTTTACTATATTGAGGAATTTTCCTTCCATTTCTATCTTCTTCAATGTCTTAAACAGGAATTGGTCTTGGATGTTGTCAACTGCTTTTTCCGCATCTATCGATATAATCCTGTAGTTCTTATCATTTTTTGTGTCAATATGGCAAATGGTCTTTCATATGGTGAAACCATCCCTGCATCTCTGGTATGAATTAAATTTGGTCATGGTGAATTATTTGTTTTATATACGTTTGTATTCTATTGGCCAGTAATTTGTTAAGAATTTTTGAGTGGATGTTCATTAGGGATATTGGTCTGTAGTTCTCAAATCTTGTAGGATCCTTGCCAGGTTTCAGTATCAGAGTTATACTAACTTCATAGAGTTTGGGAGTTTGCTGTCTTTTTCTATATTCTGGCAGTGTTTGTGTAGGATTGGTGTCAGTTCTTCTCTGAATGCTTGGGAGAAATCTCCTGTGAAGCCATCTGGTCTGGGGGATATTTTTGTTGGTAATCTCTTGATAACCTTGTCTATTTCTTCTATTGCTATGGGTCTGTTGAGATTTTTGATATCCATCGGAATAGTCTAGGGAGGCATTGTTTATCCAAGTATCTGTCCATGACCTCCAAGTTGTTGAATTCATTGGAGCACAGGCCTTCGTAGTAATGTGTAGTTATCCTTTTGATTTCATTACGGTCATGGTAATGTCCGGTTTCAGCTCTCATCCTCGCTATTGAAATTTGTTCCGGTCTTTCTTTGGTTAGGTTTGCCAGCAGACTGTCAATTCTGTTAATACTTTCAAAGAACTAACTTTTAGCAGTCTATCAATTCTGTTAATACTTTCAAAGAACTACCTTTTAGGTGCATTCACTTTTCCCATAGTTTTTCTGTTTTCCCTCTCATGAATCTCAGACCTGATTTTTCTTTCTTTTTTTCTATTAGTAGGATTGTCCTGTTGACTCGATTCCAATTGCTGTACATTTTGTGTCTGCACATCAATCATAAGTTTCTCTTCCTTTTTTGTGTGTGCATTATTGCTATCAAATTTCATCTGCTAACTGCCTTTCCTGTGTCCCAAAAGTTTTTGGTATGTTGTTTTCTCATTCTTATAGGTTTCTAGAAACTTTCTAATTTCTTCTCTGATTTCATACCCAATCATTTTGCAATGGAGTGTTATTCACCCTCCAACTGTTTGCCTTTATTTTCTTAATACTCTTTGTTGATTTCCAGCCTTATGGGAGAGTGGTCAGACATAGACGTCTGTATGATTTCTATATACTTGAATTCACATAGATTCGACTTGTGTCACAGCAGTGTCATCTACCTTCTAGTATGTGCCATGCGAGCTTGAAAAGAAAGTGATTTTTTTTTCATTTGGCTGAAGAGCTCTGAAAATATCTTATCAGATCAAATCGTCTAACCATAGTGCTAGATCTGTAGCCTCCTTGTTTACCATTTTTTCCCTGTGATATGTCTTTCTCAGAAAGAGGTATGTTAAAATCACTTACTATAGTTGTTGAACCTTTAATTTCTTTTCTCATCTTTTGGAGTATTTTATTGATCAATTTCATGGGTCTCTCTTTGGGAGGGTATATATTTATTATGCTTACTGGTTCTTGGTCTACTCTTCTCTGGAACATTAGATAGTGCCCCTCTTTATATTTTGTTATGGCTTGTACCTTGAGATCAATTTTGTCCCAGATTAAGATCGGAATTCCTGCTGTATTTCGAATTTCCATTTGCTTGGAATATTATTCTCCAGCCTTTGATTCTCAGCCTATTTTAGTCTGTAATCTTGAGATATGGCTCCTGTAGGCATCAGATCGACAGGTTGTGTTTTCTAAGTCAGTCTGCTAGCCTCTGCCTTTTAATGTCCATTGATATTCAGGGTTCTTACATCCATCTGTGGACTCTGTGATGTCATCTTGTACATTTTGGGTTAGGTGTTTTCCTAACTCCCTTTCTTATCAGTGTGTTGTGTGTGTGTGTGTGTGTGTGTGTGTGTGTGTTTCATTCTTGCCTTCTTTTCACCCTTGAGCCAATTCTATTTTGGGGGTTGTTTTTTCTTTGTTGCCCTCTGGCTGGGGTTATTCTATGTGGGACCGTCTCTTATTTGCTCGGTAAGTGCTGTTCTGCCCACACTGGGTTGGTAAGGATCTTCTGTGGGGTTTGGTTTCTTTTAACATATTCTTTGAATTTTTCCTTTTCTGGGAAGACTCTTACTTCTCCATAAATCTTGATAGATAATTTGGCTGGATGGAATATTCGTAGGTTTGTTATTTTCCTTCAATTTTTGGAATATGTTACTCCACTCTCTCCTCTTCTTCATAGTATCCGCTGATAGGTCTGAGCATATTCTTATTTTGGTACCTTTACATGTGACTGCTTGTTTTTCCTCAGTTACTCTCATGATTTTCTCCTTTTCATCAAAGTTAGGTAGTGTAACTATTATAAGCCTTGGTGACTTCTTCTTGGGATATGGTATAGTTGGTGTTCTCTCAGCTTCCCAAATTATTGCCTGGTTTTCATTCATTGAACTGGGGAAGTTTTTCTCTAAAAATTCCCTCACTATTTTTGCCATTGCCTTCATTGTGTCTTGTTAGGGTAGTCCGATTATTCTAATATTGTTTCGCTTCATAGCATCAGACAAGGCTCTCGGGTTTTCTTCAGCTTCTCTGATTATCTTATTATACTGCCTTTCCCATTTGTTGAAGTCTGCTTGGTTATCGTCTAGGTCACTGGTGTGATTCTCTGCCTCCTCAAGTCTGTTGGAAAAGTCTGTGAATTTGTTACTGGCTTTTGCTATCTTGTCCCTTGGGTCTTGTCTTTCCCTTTGGTGTGTGGCCTTTATCACCTCTATCATTTCGTGCTTTTTCTGTATTGTATTCCTCCTATCCTGTATGACTCCAAGCAGCATTCTGAAAATTTCTTTCCGTAGTTGATCAATATCTGCCTCTTCTGTGCATGTTGTTAGGTTCAGGACTTCTTCTGACATTGCCTTTTGTTTATTCTGTTTTTTGCTGAGTTTTTCGGGGCTGATAGCTGTTTGCATTGTGTTGTTTTAGAGGAGCCTGGCGCCATTCCCCAGAGAGCTGTATAACACTTGGCTCTCCCTTTGGGAGACTCATAGGAATGCTTCTTTAAACTGCCTGCATCTAATTTCACTGTGGATTCAGGCTAGAGCTTTATCCTCCCGTGCTTTCACTCTTTCCCTAACCAACCAGGATTCTGTTATTTGGAAGGCAAGGTGGATGGTCCTCTTAGGGGAAATTGGTTGGGTGGCTCTGGCCCCACAAAGTTGGTGCTGAACTGGATTATCTCACAGGAAACCATGGTGGTGTTGCCCATGGTGGCTTGGGGTGCCTCAGAGGGCATTTGGTGTGCCTGCTGCAAAGGGAATGTGGTGCATCTACTTAGGTGTAGAGCACCACGGATGGTGGGCAGAATTTCTCTTGCCCGCTAGATTGCCATGTAGTTGGTGCAAAGGTTCCTGCAGCTGCATGGATAGCTGGAGAGTATTGTCGGAGCTCCCTTAGGTCATGTAAGGGACTATGGCAGGAGGAGGATGTTCACTCAGCCACGTAAAACCATGGAGGATTGACAGCGCCTCCCCCAGCCATATGAAGTGCCATGGAAGCTGGGAAGAGTTTCCCCCAGCCAAGTGGAGCAGCTGCTTAAAGGACTTGGAGGGTAGCTGTGAGTTCCTCTGTGGTGGAAGGTGGGCAGGATTTCCCCAGCCACATGTTATGCTGCAGAGGGTGGAGCTCTCCCAGCTGGGTGGTGGGCATAATTGCAGTAGTTGAAGGGGAGTGACTTGGAGGCTGGCAGTGGTGTGTGAGAGGAAAGAGATGAGAAGAGGAAAAAAGCCTGAGCCCAATGAGACTGTGGGGGGAAAGAGAAGAGAGGGAAACAAAGTAAAGGTATACCTGAGCCCCAATCACCTGACTGTAGGACTGGAGGGTGTTAAACCCTGCCCAGACATGGTGGCAAGCTGTGACTGTGTTGAAGCAAAACCCCTGAGCTGGCCAAAGGAGACTGACTCAGGGCTCAGGTTAAGTATTAGCTGGCCTCCACAGTGGTAAGCCAAAGGTCCACAGCTCCTTAAAACCTAGTGGATCTGTGCCTACTTATCTTTATGATGCTCCTCTTGTGACCCAGCAGCATGGAATTTCCCTCTCAGTGACTCTCCTGCACTGATTTCTACAGAGTCCCTTTGGTATGTGTTACTTGGTCTCCAACTTGCTGGAAGTCCTGAGGTTATAACTCTTTATGGGAGCAGAGATCCCTGTCTTTTTCTAGAGGAGCATCTAATAGTTTTGAACTGCTGACTTTGCAGTTAACAGCGCAACATGTAACCACTATGCCACCAGGGCTCCTTTAGAATGACTGAAAATTAAACAATGCAAAGGCATGAAACACATGGAGTGTATGCTCTACAAGGACTTGCTCATTGTTCCTAGCTGTTTTACTTGTACTAGCCTCAAACTGGAAACAAGTCAAATGCCCATCAACAGAATGAACAAATTGTGGTATATGATAGACTACTACTGGCATTCAGTTTGTGACTTGTTTTTCATCATCTGATTCACAAAACATTATGGATAGATCTCAAAATACTTTTGCTGAGTCATAGAAACCAGAAAAAAAAAAGTACATATTGTATGATCCCATTTATATAAAATTCTAGAAAATAATGATTGGCAGAAAGTGGAGTCCTGCATGCCTGAGGAACAGGGTGCTTGGAGGGGCAGTATGCAAAACTTCAAGGGGCATAGGAAACTTGAGAATGATACATATATTAATTACCCTGATTGGAGGAATAGCTTGAGTGTCTATATAAAAATTATCTGGCTGAACACTGTAAGTATGCTATTTATGTTAAATCGTATATATCTCAGCAATGTACTTAAAATGCATGGAAGTGACATCCATGAGATTTTTTTTTTATGTGCACGATAAGAAATAGTGATAGCCAGCATGTCACCCCTGCATGTTTGGATTCATGGGGTTCTGGATTATGTTGGTTTCTTGCAATGACATATCCAGAGCATTCTGAGCTGCACCTTGGGATTGCTTTTAAGGAGAAGAGGACATCAATGGAGTCATTTATTGACAATGCAGGTCACCTTGTCATTGTTCTAATTTAGCCCTGTGCTTATGGGAACATGGTTTAGAGGTGTGGAAGTCTTAGTCCTTAGTGGAAATTATGAATCTAATGGGAAAACCACGTCAATCATTGCATATATTTATTCAACATAGAAATTGTATAGTGCAGTAGACTTAGATCTTAATTCAATTTTGTATTCTGATTTAGAACTATCCTCATTTATACAACGGACCTTCAAACTTTACTCTGTCTTTTGTGAAAGATACTAGAAGCATCAAATTAATTAGGTAATTATGGGAAAGTGTCAGATAATTACTTGGTATCAAATATGATTACTAGATGCACATAATGAACAGCAGCAGATGAAGACTCTGTGGTTCAGTTGTTGGCTTGGAGGGTTTACTAGATAAAACTTCTTATAAGAAGTGGAGGAAGCAGGAGGAGAAAGGGGGGCCAGAAGGGAGATTTCTGGCTCAATTCCAAAGAGCTAGAGAGCAAACAATGAGACAGATACAATTCCACATCCAACAAAAAGCAAGTCAAGATCAGAAACAGTAAAGATACAGCCATTGTCCCTCAACCAGCAGCCAAATCTCTTTCCAGTTCTCAGCCAAGGCCATATTTTCTAACTGCTCTTCCAACTTTTTAATTTCTAACTTTCATATTCCAGTCATCAGTAATTATCAATGCATTTTGACTGCAAGTTTGAACAATTTCAGATGGCAGGAGTTGGTAAAATGTTTCAATTTCTTCATCTTTGACATAAGTGATTGCTATGTAAATTTGAATAGCAATCATATTAATTGGTCTTCCTTGTAAACGTGGATATTTTCATTTCATTTTTATTAGTTGCAGTTTAGCAGACTATAGTTTAGGAGGGTTTTCAGTTTATATAAATATTATAAACAGAGTTTAAAGAGCCCCCTCCCCCACATTATTTCACTTACCAACATCTTGCATTGCTGTAGTGCATTTGCTGACACAATATTATTAACTAAACTTGTAATTTTTAAGTGGTAAGGTTGTTACTTCTTTTACTGTTTTCTTACCTTTCTTTACTCTCTGCCCACCACCAGAAGCTTGACTTTCTAATGAGACTCTGTTTAATGTTCATCTCAGCCTCTAAGTCTTGGACATGGTCAAAACAACATTTCTAACCCAGAGACATGACCCTGTTTATACATTTAAACATCATTTGAAAGAGCAGCATGTTCAAATGATCTGACACTAGCTCACATTGCAATGAATATTCGTCCTCTTACAATCTAAATATAGGATTCTCTCAGGAGCTTCATTTCTCCACTTTCAAAATAGAGGAAAGAACTAGGAGTCAAAGGGCATCTATAGAGGTCTAAATACAGGCATGTACTTATGTAAATATATTTATACATAATGACAGGTAAATAGATCTATATTCTATATTAATAAGGTAAGTATCAAGGAAGGAGACAGACATTGGGCCTCTAATCAAGTACTCCCTCAAAGCTAGAACACTTTGTTCTAATAACCTGGCATTCTGTCATGCTCTCTTTCCCAACAAGTTTGCTGAAGATGAAATGGGTGCATAGAAAATGTGGCAAAGAAAGCTGATGGTGCCTGGCTATCAAAAGATACAGCATCTGGGATGTTAAAGGCTCAAAGGTAAACAAGCAGCCATCTAGCTCAGAAGCAACAAAGCCCACATGGAAGATTCACGCCAGCTTGTGCAATTACGAGGTGTTGAAGGGACCAGGTATTAGGCATCAAAGACCCAGAAAAAATCATATCATTGTGAATTAGGGGGAGTGTAGAGCGGAGACCTAAAGCCTATTTGTACACAATTGAACATTTCCTTACATAAGGGTCACAAGGAAGAGACGACTCAGTCAGGGTGCAGTATAACACTGATGAAACATACAACTTTCTTCTAATTCCTTAATGCTTCTCCCCCACCCCCATTATCATGGCCCTAATTCTACCTTACAAATCTGGTTAGACCAGAGCATTTACACGGGTACAGATCAGAGCTGAAAGCACAGGGTATCCAGGACAGATAAACCCCTCAGGACCAATAATGAGAGTAGTAATACCAGGAGGGCAAGGGGAATGTGGTGGGAGACAGGGGAAAACTGATCACAATTATCTACCTATAACCACCTCCCAGGATAACAGACAACAGAAAAGTGGGTGAAGGGAGACATCGGTTAGTGTAAGATATGAAATAATAATTTAAGGAGCTGATACCCAGGACTCAAGTAGAAAGAAAATGCGTTGAAAATGATGAGGACAACAAATGTACAAATGTGCTTGACACAATGGATATATGTATGGATTGTGATAAGAACTGTATGAGCCCCCAATAAAATGATTAAATAAATTAAATTTAAAAGTCTAAAAGATGTCTCTACTTTCAGAAAATAGTTGTCTTCCTATCATCTCCATGCCCTCCTCCACCTTACCCCCTTTGAATGCATTTTCTAGAGAAATAAAACCAGTCAAATATATGTACTTATATGACCAGTGAAACATAAATATATATTTACCTGTTTTTGTTTCTTTGGAGAACCCAGCCTAAGGGAAAATATATATATACATGAGGGGGTACCATCCCAAAATACAGAATTTTTTTTCAAATCTATCAATTTTTTTTTTTTTACTAAACAACCTTATTAGCTTCAAAGTACTCTCCATTATACTCAATACATTTGTCAAATATCTGATTCCATTCTTGGAAACACTTTTCAAACTCATCTGTTTGGATGATGACAGCACCTCCCTTGTTTTTTTTCTTCACCTCTTCTATGTCATCAACTCACTGTCTTTTCATGTCCTTCTGTATTCGTGGAAACAAAGAGAAGTTGCATGGAGCAAGGTCAGGTGAGTAAGGTGAGAGAGACATCCTGTTTTTTGCTAAAAACTGGCACATTGAGACTGCTGTGTGAGCAGGTTCATGGTCGTGGTGACAAAACCACCCCCTGTCTGCTACAGGTCAGGTCTATTTTGGCACACACGGTAATGCGATCTTTTCAGATTCTCTAAATAGAAAGCTAGATTAGCAGCCTGATCTCCTGTAATGAACCCCAAATGCTCCACAAGTCGACATTGTTGTCTGTTTAGCAAGTTGGTGGATGTCCAGAACAAGGTTTGTCATCAATTGAAATGTCACCTTTTTTGAAAGGAGAAAACCACTCGTACACTTGAGCTTTTACCCCAGCCCTGTCCTTGTAGGCTGTCTTCAACAGCACCACCGTTTCTGACGGAGCCATTTTTTCCAAGCAGGAAACAAAATTCTCTTAAATCGGCCACACACACACACACACAAAACAAGGTTTGAGTGAAATTGCTTTTACAAAAAATTTCAGTGTGACCAGAGAGAACCTTCCCAGGCAATGCCATTGGGTGAACTAACTCAGAGTGAGTTGCTTGATGCTCGCCTAGCTGGAAAAAAATGTATACTTCAAAAGCCCCAGTCTATCCAATGCAATTCCGGATTTGGGGGGCACCCCTTGTATATCACTGTAAAGAAACAAAGACAGTGAATAGATAGATAGGTAGATAGATAGGTAGATAGTTAGATAACTAGATAGATAGATAGATAGATAGATAGATAGATAGATAGATAGATAGATAGATAGATAGATAGATATTTACTGGTTTTTCTTCTTTATAAAAAAGCACATAAATTGCAACCGTACACATGGCCATGGCTGGATTGAATGCAAAGGAATTAAATGAACTCTATCTGTGCAAACAGAATGTGGAGAAATTCAATATCATTCATCACAATAAGGCTAGTGGCAGACTGCAAAACATACTCTCAGTGTTCATCTGCAAGTTCAAGATGAAGCTGAAGAAAATTGAAACAAGGAACTGGCACCCACAACATGACCCGAACATATCCAGTATGAAGATAGAGGACATCTCAACAATAGACAAACACTGATGATGAAACATCAGACACATTGTGCGATCACATCAATGACAGCACACATCAGCTCCCTTTTACACCCCTATGCCCCCAAGGAACCCTTATTCTACTTGCTGTCCCTATAGATTCATCAATCCTGGGTTTCATATACTGAAAAACAGAAAAACCATATAACTAAAACTCAAGAGGGTCACCCTCATTGACAGAACACATCTGAGATAAATATGAACAAACAAACAAAATACAGAAAAATCTTAAGACCAGATCAGGCCTAACAGATATCAGGGTGGGGATCAGCTGACAAGATGTCACCATTCAAGTCAAATTTATCATTTTGAACTTCTGTAGTCCCTCTCCAATACACTCTGTTTTGGTAACCAGTTTTTTTTTCCCATCCCTCTATTACGGAAAGAGGGAAATCACTGGAGGCTTATTTTCTATGCAGATCCCACAAAAGTATCATGTGCTCCCACCGCCATCCACAGCTTTCTGCCAACCAGATTCTCACAGTTTAGGCGCTGATACTATTCCCTCCTTTGGCTTTGGAGTCTATGATTTACAATCCTTTGGTCCCTTTTTCCATGTAGACTTAGTTGACATCTCACTTAGATGGTTTCTTGTTTGGAAACAAGTCTTTAAGACCCCAGACACTATTTAATTTGATAGCTGGGTACCATCTACTATCTTCACACACTTTTCTATAGCGCCAATATCTTCTGTGTTCCCTTCCTGAAGGTGAGTGTCATCTGAAGGTGATGCTTACTAATTGTTCTTAAATTGGAGCTAGGATTTAGTGTGAGGCCAAAACCTATTCCTGGATATATGCTTTGTTTTTATCTGCCTTTGGCTCCTTTTTAACACTTCTTTGTTAATTTATGATCATTTATGAGTCTTAATGATCATCCCCCTGGGGCATACAGATTTTCATTAGTATCATTGTTGATTAGTCCCTGATACTAATTTTTAAAAGCACTGTTGACTGAGGGATATCGGGTCCATATCACAGTACATGAATTATTCACTTGTACAGAACGCATTTATTCGTGGCTGGTTGCTTTTTTCCCAAACAATGGGAGTTGGTTGTCAAGAAATTTTACAATAAGAGGCCATAAGATTGAAAATTCATGTTGTCTGAGGAAGCAGAAGACAGCTGTGCCAAGATTGTTGAACTGTTGGTAGGTGGACAATCATGGTCTTGCTCCATCAATGTCCTGTGTGCTGTTTTAGGATATATATTGTCCCTGGTATGGTATCTTCAATTGCTCTATATGCATGTGCAATCTGTACAATGAATGAAGAAGACTGTAGAAAATTCGATACATTTTAATTATGCTCCTGGTAAAGAATAATGAGATTATTATGGACTGACGGAAGAATCGCAACAACAAAAATTATGTCTTAAAAGTACAGCCAGTATGTGACTTAGAAGCGAGACTGGTAAGACGCTGTCTCTGGTGCTTGAGATATATTATCAGGAGATACCAGTCCTGGGGAAGAGGACAGTGAAAAAGCAAAACCCTCAGAAAGATGGACTGACAGTGGCTGCACCCTAGACTGAGCCATAGGGTTGCCAGTGAGGATGGAGTGTTTCATTCTGCTGTGCATAGCATCGCTAAGAGTCAATGGCACTTAACAGCCTAAGCTATTAAGCACTAGCTGGTTGTCAATAAGGAGGCCTACAGTAAGGTAATTATTTTTTATCCAGATTAAACTCCTGTTGAGTACTTACTGTATGCTGTATTTCACCATATGTGATATTTTATTTAATTTCCTCTGAGGACATGGATTTTGATTTGGGTGGCCTGGTTTGTACTAGGCCCAGATGCTGGATTGAAGACACCCATTGAGCATGCAAATGTTCCATCTTAGAGGTGTTTAGAAAACTTCAGGATGTAAAGAAGGAAGAAATAGGCTACAGGAGCTACTTTGAGCACCTTTACATAAGATGGTTACAGCTATCAAGGACCATGAAGCTTGGGATCCCACGCCTTTTTAGAGTCTGGACGATAATTAAACACTCTGGAGCGTAGCCTAATCTGTTTCCTAAAGAAAACCCCAGAGCCAAATTGGCCAACTCAGAGAATCCTCCTTCCTGTTCCACCTTGGAGTCCCAAGAAATTGAGAAAAATTAAAAAGCAGAATTTAATTACATCAAAACCTATTGTTAAGTAATCTGGATGTCTATGAATACCTTTTATCATTCAGAAAGTTTATTTGAAGCCCGTTCATTTCCATCACTTTCTTAAGCACCTTATGTTTTGAGATACAGAAAGCAAAGTCCCATGGCTACAGAGACTCGGGGTTAGACGTTATCTTCTCTGTTCTATAGAAGTTCAAGTCTATGCTGAGCCCTACTAATTCCTCCTGTCACGTGGTTCTACCATCTTTTGGGTCACTTTCTTCTTCACAGCTCTAACTGGTCTTTATTATATCCCGACTCTAAAGTTCAGAAGGAACCATAATGCTCTTGGTGTGTGCCAACCAGGGCAGCCTATAGAGAGCCCTTTCTCTGTGAACACTATAGCACTTGTCAGCGCAGCCACACTTGAGTCAGTTCTTTGACTGCACAGCACTGAGCATGGACTCCTTCTCGGTCTGCTATCTGCACTGCTGCTGAAGTCCTTCTTCTCTGTTCTTCTTACGTAGATGCCCCATGGAACCAATTGACAGCTTAGGTGGATGTTCTGAGAACTGGATTCTTCATGAACTTGAACCACCGTTCATGTATCATTCAAGTGGTTTTATGAGCGCCTGCTATACTGCAGTCACTGTTTTCGGAATATAAATTGGAGACTATGGCAGACTGAGTCCTTAGGTTCATGGATCATTCCTTCCAACAGTAAACATAGACACACACATAGATCAACGGGTACAAATGCGTTCCAACAGGAAGTATGAGATCACGTGGAAGAGAGCCTAACCTAAGTTTGGGGAATGAAGAAAATCTCTTGAATGACACTGTATTTTTTCCGAGTAGTGATTGAAATGCAGGTATTAGGCAAAAAGAGGACAAACGATCTTCAGAAGCACAGTGTAAGCACAGAGGAGCTCTGCTGCATGGAGATTCTGAGGCATCGGGTTAACTTGGGAGTGTGGGAGTGGTAGAAGCAGTGAAGAACAGTCAAAGGAGATCATCCCAACTGGAGTCTTGATTTTATCCCCTTAGGAATGTTTTTTGAATTCCTCTTATTATTTTTAATCATTTTAATGGGGTCTCTTACAGCTCTTATTACAATCCATACGTCCATTCATTGTGTCAAGCACATTTGTACGTATGTGGCCATTATAATTTTCAAAATGTTTTCTTTTACTTGAGCCTTTGGTATCAGTTCATTTCCCGCTTCCCTCCCTCCATCCCTCTCCTCTTCCCTCATGAACCTTTGATGATTTATAAATTATTATTATTTTCAAGTCTTATACCAACCACTGTTTCCCTTCACCCACTTTTATGTTATTTGTCCCCCTGGGAGGGGATTATATGTCTATCATTGTGATTGGTTCCCCAAAAGGAATATTGTGGCTGTGGTTACTTGCCATTGTCTTGACTCTGACTCATGATGTCCCCCATACAAAAGAGAACAAAATCCCATGTCTTTATTATGATCATTAGTCTTTTAAGTTTATTGCTGCAGCTATTGTAGGAGGCTCATCTTCCAACACTCTCAGACACTATTCTGTTGAGATCTATAGTTGTGTTAGTGTGCATACTTTAGAGAAACAAATCTGCAGAAACTCATATGTATAAGTAAGAGTTTTATATAAAGGGTAAGAGCACATCAAGAAAACATCCCAACCCAGTGCTGCCCAAGCTCACAAATCCAACATTAGCCCATTTGTCCGACACCAATCCACAAAGTCCTTCTCCATCTCACAAAACACACACTATGATGCCGACTGCAGGAGGAAAGCCGAATCAGTGAATGTGTAAGAATATCAGTGCTGGCAGGGATCTCCACATGGCTGCTCCAGCACCCAAGGCTGCATCGAGGCAGGTCCCTGTGGCTTCTCTTCAATGATGTCTTGCAGGAAATGAGCCATGTCAGCTGAAGCAGGGAACTGGCTAAGGCAGCTGCACCCTGGTCTGGCAAGGTTGGCACAATAAACTTCAACTATCTCAATAGTGTTCATTGTTTCATTTTTAAAAATTCATTATTTAATAACTAGCATATTAAGAAGGCTTGTGCATTCATCACCACAATCGACTTCAGAACATATTTTCTTTCTTCTTGCACCCATTGCTGTTGACACATCATTGCCTCCACCACCTCCCTTTCTGTGCCCCAGGTAATTATTAATCCCATCCTGAGATCCCTATACAGAGGAACATACAAAACAAAGACCAAAAAACAGTAAATATCCATCAATGATGACCAGATAAAACAGAAAAACCTCAATAGAAAAGAAAACAGAAAATATTTTAAAACAAAACAGAAAAACAGAATAAGTTAAAAACAAAATCAAAATGAGCTGTAATAACAAGGTGTTATATTCCAGCCTAATAAAAACTGCTCAAATCCATTATACAATGCTCTGTGTCTGATATTAAGGCTGTTCACACTCCTTGACTATGGTCAGTGGGAATTCACTGGAGACTCAATCAATCCATGTAGGGATGCTACAAATGGATTTGGGGCATCCACTATCACCCATAACATTACACAAATTGAATGTTTAGAATTTAGGGTCTGGTATAATTCCCTCCTCTTGTTTGGATTTATTACTTGCAATTTTTGGATCACACAGCCTGGTGTGCTTCTTCCATGTAAACTTAGCTGACTCCTCACTTAGATGACTGCATGTTCTGAGCCTTTAAGACCCCAGATGCCATTATTTCTAATAGGCGAGCATCCTCTGATTTCTTCACCATAATTTTCTATAGCACCCATATCTTCAGGGATCTCCTCATGAGGGTGAATACCAATCAGGACCACATCACAAGAACTAAATGTGTTCATATTAGGCTTACAATCAAATCAGAGATCAAAATCCATTTATATAGCTATGATTTATATATGCCCCTGGCTCATTCTACGGACATCACTATCATTTTATTGGAGTACATCATGTATCATCGCCATAAGGTAATCTTACGAATAGTATTATTTTAGTAAGTAATATAGAATTTAAAACATCATTGAGAAAAGGAATTTATACATGTAGGGCATCTTTTTAGACTATAATATATGAATTGTTAATTTGTAAAGCTTCAGAACGTGACAACACACAAATTACAAACCATGAGGGTTGGAGATAGGACAATACTTTCAGTAAGACCCACATACGAAGGCACAACCACACCTGATAGGCTACCATCTGTCACAATAAAAACGGGAAAGCAGTGAGTAATATGTTGGTCACAGGTCACATTTCGTTGGGCACCCTCAAAGCAATAAGTCCAAACCAAGCCAAAGTCCAACAACCACCAGATGGAGTGGTTACTAATTATGCTTATCGATCTAGGACTTAGGCCCAATATTTGGGGTTATACCCATGATTAACTCTGCTCTGAGCAGCCAATCAGTTGAAAGGAAGTTGCTCCGGAGCGGTGGCCTGCTTCTAAGACATACAGACTTTCTGGAAGCTCGTCTTTTTCTTTTTGCTGGATCTGGATTCTGCATCATCTGCTCTGCAGTGTTTGGCACATAAGTCAGAAGCCTGCCATACCGTCTGCTGACCTTAGCATTTGTTCATCTTGGCAGCCTCAGCGTCAGTGACCTGCCATCTCACATGGACATTGGACGTTGGATTCATCTGTCTCCACGGCCAGCAATCTGACCCCTCATCTGCCAATTCTGAGGTTACCGGACTCTGCAGCTCCATGAGGGAAGAGAAGCCTCCAGCTTGACATCTGACCCACAGGCTTGGCATTTGCCAGCCTTTATAACCACATGAGGCTATTTTATTGAAAAAAGACTATCTATATCTACAAAATTATCTGAAGTACATAATTAATTAAGAATTTATATATATAATGGGGCTTCAAAAATGTTTGTGGAAAAAATTCCTTTATTCTTTCCATAAACTTTGCGAAGCCCTTCCTATATCTAACATCTAAGAGGATATGGCCTAAAGTAGTGCTACAGAAAAACCAGCCAGTAGACAGGTAACAGAAGTAACAGAAGACAGTAGTTTACAGAAGGGAAAAATAAAAGTAAGACATGAATTAAAGGTCAACTATTGGGGGCGGGGGGCGTGATCAGTAGTTTAAACTGTTGAATGCAAAGTTGATGATCTGAAATGTAAAGCCCCACCTAATTTGCAATCAAATTTGAAAAGAAGCCCTGCTACGCAATCGTAGAGACGACCATCATTGAACAAAAATATCAAAATGTGAAGCCTTTGTTTCTCAAAAATCTCCATCAAGGTCTATACACCACAGAAGGCAGGGTTTCCTCCTCACTAAATCTACCACCAAAGAATTTTCTGCTCTTTGACGTCTATCCCATCAAAACCCCGAGAGACTCAAATTATGTTCTTTTTCAGGATTCATTTCGCTTGAGGAACAAAGCGATGTCTAAAGGGCCAAGATGAGGGCTTGTTGTCAGCAGGCTAGTATAAGATTTCCCAACGAAATTCTTACGAGCTCTTCCTGCTACCCTCAAAGAGTAAACAAGTGCATTCTCGTGATGGAAACACAAGATCATCCATGCAGCTTTCCTGACCTTTTATACATCAATGCAATCATCAATTAAAATATTTTTTCATAAGCCCCAGGGATTGTCTTTTGTCCTTGAGAGATTCCATCAAAGTTACTCTTTGAAATAGTCTGTTCAACCTTCTTTTTGATCCTAGTCTTGACTGTAACTGGTCCAGCAGATCTCCCAGCATGCCACTGTTGGGATCGCACACTTGTCCTCAGCACCCTGAGATGACTAGGCAAGCGTCTTGCTGGGGAAACTTGTCTGCAGCCATGCACTGCCTGCAGAGACCCATTGAGACAGGTTTTGTTAGGACTCAACCTATGCGTGCACTAACGAAGAAAGATAACAGCAGTACTTTTATCCTTACACCTTCACATGTTGTGTGCAAGAGGCCTCAAAAGTGGTGCCGAAAATGTCCAATTTGGGGTGTTTTTGAACAAATTTTGCCTCACGTTGCCATTTATGGTGAAGACCGAGGTCGGCTAAGGTTTTAAACTTGAAAACCCTAAGCACTCACCTAGTTTCCTTTTCTATAACCAAATCATCCAGAGGGAATTCATGAGGGAAATCTACATGTATTTCCCCTTTACTTAAACAAACAAACAAACAACCCAGCTTTAAAATGAGTCTAAAGGTAGATCCAATGAGAACATGTTCCGGTTGACCTAAGTACGGCTGCCGCAATGAGCTTCACAGTCCTTCCTGTCTTCCACGGGGCTCTGCACGGTCTTCAACTAGGAGCGGAGGGGACACCCAGAGGCTACGTCCATGGGTGGATAAGTATGGGAGAGGGAATTCTGCTTGCTTTAAAACCAGGAAAGATTCGAAATGACAGGGTTGTATCCTCTCACCATACTTATGCAATCTGCATGCTATGCATATAATTGAGAAGCTGGATTATAGGAAGAAGGATGTGGCTATTTATTTATTTATCTATTTATTTATTTATTCATGATCTATCTCCTTCACTAAGATAGAAACTCAATAACTAATATTTATATACTGTGTTAATCTGGGTAGACTAGAGAAACAAATTCATAGTCACTCATAGGTGTATAAGAAAGAGATTTATATACAAGAGCAATTGAATATTGAGAAAATATCCCAGGCCAGTCCAGAGCAAGTCCTTAAATCCGATATTAGCCCACACATCTGATACCAATCTATAAAGTCCTCTTCAGACTCATGCAACACATGCAATGACACTGAATGCAGGAAGATCACAGGCCAGTGGGTGGAAGTCCTCTGGATCCAGTGACAGTGGTAGCTCCATGTGTTTTCTCTACAGGAATGTCTTGTATGGTGTGTGTGTGTCCTGCCTCCAGCAAGCAATTTATTTCCTTAGTGCCTCCAAATGAGGTCATCAAGGTTCCACCTGATTGACAGACTAAACTCCGCCTTTTCACTCTCAAGTCTCAAATTGACAAGAGATTATGAAACTATCACATATACCCTGCTTCTTTGCACCCTTCTAAATACTTCTCATACAACATTGTGTTTACTCTTGTACATCTTGACTGTAGAAAAGTAAGTACGATAACCCTCTGCCATGTTATGACATACACAACCCAGTCACAGTAACTATGTTCCCCATGTGATACCGCTATCACCACTATCCTCTCCCAAACCTTTTCTTATTATTCTTAACACAAGCTCAGTTCTTCTTAAAAAAATACCTCTCCATTCCCCCCTCCCACATGCTGCTGGCAGCCACTAGGGAACGTTAATCTCTACGTTTTTGTCATGTCTGGATGGTTCCTGTAGCCCACTCAGGGTGAGGCCTTCAAGAGTCTTCCACAATATAACACACATCGGAGTTTCACTCCTCTTAGCTAAGTAACGCTCTATTGTACGCTTGCGCTACCCTTGCGTATCTGTTCACCTTGATAAACACTTGGGTTGTTTTCATCCTTTTGAAAATAATGCTACAATGCACATTGCTCTTACAAGTATCTGTTTCAGTCTTACTCTCAGATCTTTGGGGGTAGATATTTAGGAGTAGAATTGCTAGATCACATGGTACTTCTGTCTTCTCATTTTTCAGAAAGGGCCAAACTATTTCCCGCAGTGCCTACACTATTTTGTAATTCCACCAGTACTGGATGAGTTCCAATTCTCCACATCCTGACCATTTTTCTCATACTAGCCCAGTGGATATGACGTATATCTCACTGTGGTCTTGATTTTACATTTCTCTGCTGACTCAAGATGTGAAACATCTTTATGTGTTCTTCTTGTCCACTGATCTATCATCTTTGACTGAATATCATTTTAAGACCTGTTCCCTTTTTTATATTGAGTTGTTTGTCTTTTTGTTTTTCAGTCTTAGGAATTACCTATGCATTCAGATAATAAATCCTTATTAGACATATGACTATCACTTTGTAGATGATTTCTTCATATTGTTGATAGAATTCTTTGATGAACAGTGCTCTATTTTGATGAAGTCTAGTATATCTACTTTATCTTTCATGCATGGCTTTTGTTGTCTTCTCTAAGAATCCACTGTTGAAAACTAGGTCCCGAAGCATCACTCCTATGTTCTGTGACAAGAAGTGCATGGTTTTAGTTATTACATTTTAGGTCCTTGATCCTCTGTTAGTTGTTTTTCTTAAATTGTATGAAGTATGGGTGTAGCTTCATCCTTTTAGGAGCCCTGGTGGTGTAGTGGTTCTAAGTTGGGCTGCAATCAGCTTGGCTGGCAGTTTGAAGCCACTAGATGCTCCTTGGGAGAAAGCTTTCTACTCCCGTAAACAGTTACAGTCTCAGAGACCCCCAGTGGGGTCGTTATGAGTTGGCCTGGACTCAATGGCAGCGAGTTTGAATTTCGTTCTTTTGCATATATTGATCTAATTTTCAAACTATAAAAATCTAAATGTAAAAATTTAATCTTACAAATAACCCTGTGAGCTAGAGTTACTATTATCGACACTTTATATGATGATACTGAAGCAAAATTAATGATGAAATTGAGCCAGGGAGAGATAACATAGCTGGTTAGAAAATGGCAGGGCAGGGGTTCAAATCCAGACAGTCTGACTCCAGACTGCATGCTTTTAACCACTTCTTATCTCCCCTCGGCAGGGATTTGGAAGACTGATCATCAGGGTTGTCGCAGCAGCATTCGGGATTAGATACATAAAAGATGTATTGAGAGAAACATCAGTAAGGTAACCTGGGGAACGAAGCAGAGAGAACTGAAGACAGACCAGGCCAGGGTGCACTCTGGGCCCTTTCAAAGAGCAGAGGGCAGGAAGAAAGGACCAGAGAGTGAGCTTAGGTTGCAGTGCAATTTTAAGAAAGCCTCATCAACTCCCACAGGGATCTTTAATTCAAAGTCACTCATCAGAGGAATCCTATCTCTCTCAGACCTGGTCTGCCTTAGTGTCCCTGTCATGCTCAGTTATTGGTGTGGAGTAGCCTGTGGAAAGTTGGTCCTGTCAAATATGCGGATGGACTTCAGAACCTTGCATCTAGGGCTGTCCGTTTCTTAGATTCTTTGAAGTAGGGCATCTGCGTTCTGATTTTTGTCTTTTTCTTCCAGAGACATTGTCTCCTTCACCCTCTGTTACAGATTGTATTATGCTCTCCCCAAATATGTGCCTTATGTCCTGACCTCTCTGTTTGTGGTTCTAATCTCATTGGGCAATGAGTTAGCTTTGTAATGTTAATGAAGACTGTATCTGGAGCTAATCTCTCTTGGGATTTAAAAGGAGATAAAACCAATCTGAGAGAGAGAGCTAGAGCCCGAGAGAGAGAGAGAGAGAGAGAGAGAGAGAGAGAGAGAGAGAGAGAGAGAGAGAGAGAGAGAGAGCTAGAGCCAGAGAGAGAGTGAGGGATAAAAGAATGCAGTAAGAGTGATGCTTTGTTGGAGATGCCGTGCCACATGAAGATGGCAAAGCTCAGGATAGGCAAGACCCTTCCTCCAGAGCTGATAGAAAAAATTTTCCTGTAGATTCAGTATCCTGAATTTGGATTGCTCACCTCCTAACTCCTTTCACCCTACTTACTCAATCTGTGTGCTGACCACATCACCTGAGAAGCTGGACCATAGGAAGGAGAACATGGCATCAGGGTGGGAAGAAGGCTCTGTAACAGCAGGCTTTCCCAAAGCCAAGAGGACTTGAAGTGTTTGCTGATGAGGATTCAAGCCATCAGGAAGGAATATAATTCAGTGTAAAGAACTCCAAATTTTTCACAACTGGACCAATAGACAGCATCATGAGAAATGGGGCAAAAGATTGAAATTGTCAAAATTTCATTTTACTTGGATCCACAATCAATGCTTATGGAAGCAACAGTCAAGAATTCAGAGGACTGAGTGCATTGGGCAAAGCTGCTACACAGACCTCTTTAAAGCATGAAAGAGCAAAGCTGCCATCCTGAGGACCAGGGTGTGTCTGTCCAAGCTGGTATTCCCATCACCCCAGGTGCAGGTGAAAGCTGCGTGGAGATCACGGAAGACCAGAGAAGAGGTAATGCCCTTGAATTAGGGTGTTGGTAAAGAATATTAAAAGTACCATGAAACGTATCATGGACTGTCAGAAGACGAAACAAATCTATCTTGGAGGAAGTAAAGCCAGAATGCTCCTTAGAAGCAAGGATAGGGAGACTTCGTGTCTTTTTGCACATGTTGTGAGGAGAGAGCCGCCCTGGAAAAGGACATCACACTTGGTAAAGTAGAGGGTGAACAAAAAGAGGGAGACCATTCAGGAGACGTATTGAAACAATGGCTGCGATGATAACTCAAAACCAAAAAACCTAAACTCACTGCTATGGAGTCAATGCCAACTCATAGCGACCTCATAGGACAGGGTAGAAGTGTCCCTGTGGATTTGTGACCCTATAACTCTTTAAAGGAGTAGAAAGGTCTGTCTTTCTCCCTTAGAGCAGCTGGTGGTTTCGAACTGTGGACTTTATGATAAACAGCCAACACATAACCAATATGCCACCAGAACTCAAGCATGCCATTATTTATGAGGATGGTGGAGGATCAGGAAGTGTTTCATTTTGTTTGTACATAAGGTTGCTGTGACGTACAATTGACTTGATGACACTTACCAATGACCACAACACACCATCCTGTCAGGGTACCTGCCCTAGCACATCATCACAGGCCCAGAAGGCGCAATTGTACAGTGATAATAAGTAAAGGTTATAGTAAAGTCATAGAAAGCATGAGAGGTGAAAGAGAGATAGAAATAATGGAGTCAGACACAATTCATGGTAGCATGCTCACCTCAGCCTCACTTGGCAGTCCCCATGGAGAAAGAGCGAGATTTATTGCTAACCAAAGCTTTTGTATTCTCCGGGGACACGCAAGCCCTCTAATTACAGGTGAATATATACATCACAGGAAAGGGTTGTGCTATAGGTGATACAGTAATGGGAGGGGGTGTGATCTAGGCTTATCCACGTAATAGGAAGGGGAGTTATTGGGGTATACATGTGATAAGATGGGCGGAACTTTGGATGTCACTGAGCTGGTTTGGCCTATTCTCTGACTCATAGAAACCATTATCAGTAGGGTGTGTAAACCCCACCTACCGCACTAAATCAATGACTATAAGCCTTAAAGGAGAAGTAGTCCATTGTCTTTAACAGCAGGGAGTGGGCCCTACCAGTCCAGAGAGTTGTTTGGCAACTGACTGCCTTCAGGGAGGTAACCCGACCATCATTTGCCTTTAGCTGCAAGCAGTGTCCTAAGTCTAACATATTTGGGGGAGACGACATGGGAGAAATCTTTCTGTTTCCCACACCATCCCATCTCTGAAACTTAAGAGCAGTGTCTAGAATATGGCAGACACACATAATATGAGGAAGCCTAAAATTCTTCATGGAAAATTTCCATTATATTTTAATTCCATTTTTCCAAAAATGAATGCACAGATATGGAACATATATGGCACGCCTTAATGACTTGTTGCATATGGACGAGCAAATAAATCAATACACAATAAAATCAGGTCCCTTGCCACCCACGCAATTTGCCCGCCACCATTGCTGCTCTGGCGAACAGGAGAACAGGACGAGGGGAGGGGTGGGGGTGGGGTCTTGGCAGACAAAGGTTATCTACTTCCCTCCGCCGCCCTTCGGGTAGATATGCCTGCTTTGGGTCACGATTTAGGAGCAGAGGCACATTCCCGCAGGGAAATGAATGATCCTTGGCTAGGGTTTGGACAGGCATGCTTGACACACTTCTGCGCCGCACCTTTCCAGCACTCAATGCACCTGAAATCATGACAGTTTACTCAACGAACCCACTCCGAGCCGGCTAGATAGATCGCGTTATGCACCAGAGTGCAGCGGCTTCAGCCACAGTGCCTGTGGCTCACAGTGTGCATTGACAGACTTTCAGGAGAGAGCCGCAGAGACTGGCAGCTGCTCTCCCCCACGGGCTGCTTCTTAGGGTTAAACATGTCCTGTCCTGATGGGGCAGTTGACGGTGGGCACATCTTCTAATGAATAAAGGCCAACAGGCTGCTGAAGATGCCAGTCTGAAGAACCAGAGGTTAGATAGCAAGTCAATTGCGGGATCCAGACTCAACTGAAAGCAAACAAGTTTGTCCCCAGCTTCTACTTCTATTGGGAGAAGCCCACACCCTGGAGATCTTTTTTTTTTTTCTTTTCACCCTGGAGATCTTATGGATGATGACTAGGTCTTGCTGCCCAAACTCTGCAATCCTGCCCCAGCCAAGTTAGCATAAAACTTTATCGAGCAGCACCGTGATGTAAGAACTAATTGTTTTTAAATTGGAGCTAGGATTTAGTGTGAGTCCCAAGCCCATTTCTGGATCTATGATTTTTAAAACTGCCTTTGACTCCCTTGAGAGATCTCCTTGTTAATTTATGGTAGAGAGTCTTATCAATCATCTCCATGGAGCATAAAGATCTTTAATTAATACTGTCATTGGTTAACCCCTGCTACTGATTTTGAAAGCACTGTTGAAAGAGGTATACTGGGCCAACATAGGCTAACTCCATACCACAAAACCTGGATTCTCCACTTGTGCAGACGCAATCCTTTCTTGACTGGATGCTATTTACACAAACAATGGGAGCTGGTTGTCAGAGAAAAATTACAAATATTACTCACTGAGAATGTCAGTCTTAGGTTTGCCAGAATAATACATATCTTAATATAGCATAGAGGACATTGATGTAGTAGATCAATGCTTGCCCGCCTACTGGCAGTTCAATAATCTTGGTATAGCTGTCTTCTGCTCCTTTAAACACTATGAATTTTCAGTCTTAAGTCCTCTGGTTTCAAGTGTGTTTGAGACAGTTCAGTTCACTTAGTGGGATTTCTGCATTGGATCTCCCTGGTGCAAACTTTAACTTGAAGATCCAGGGTTCAATGCCCCAGTGTTCTATGGCACTTGGCCTGGGTCCCCAGGATGTGCTCACATGCCTGGGGCAATATGGCTTATTCAGTGCATATTACCAGGGATATCGCCCTTAGGGTCCTTAAGAGTGTTTTTAGTCATTTCCCTCTCACTTGAAGGTTATGTCACTTTCCACGGAGGTTGTACGTATTTACAAGCCCCGCTGGATACTAGTCCTCAGGAAGGGAACACAGAAGAGATGGGTGTTATAACAAAGTATGGTGAAGAAAGCAGATGGTGCCACCTATCAAATAAAATAGTGTCCAGGGTCTTAAAGGCTTGTTTCTAGACAAGCAACCATCTAAGTGAGATGTCAACTAAGTCCACATGGAAGAAGTACACCAACATCAGCTACCGACAGATTGTAAATCATATAGTCCAAAGCCAAAGAGGGGGCGGGAATCCTATCAGAACCTAAACTGTGAGATTCCGGTTTTTAGAAGACTATGTAGATGACACTTGGAGCCCAAAATATATTTGTGGGATCCACACAGGAAGCAAACCTCCGGTGATTTCCCTCTCTCCATAATAGAGGGATAGGAAGAAAGTGGTGAACGAATAGAGTGCATTGGAGAGATGACAATAGAAGATTAAAATGATAGACCTGACTTGAATGCTTAAAACTTTTTCAATCGATACCCATTCTGATGCACATTTGGGACTGATCTGGTTTTCAATATTTTCTGTATTTTTTTGTTTATTCATATTTATCTTATATGTTTTTTGTCAGAGGATGACATTCTTGAACTTTTGTTGTTTTTCTGTTTTTCGGTATATGAAACCCAGGATTGATGAACCTATAGGGTTAGCAAGTAAGGGTTTCTGGGGTGTACGGTGCTAGGGTGAGGAGTCTGATGTCAAGGGGATTAAGAAGGAAGAGAATGTTTCTAAGGTGACTGTGATAGCAAATGCACAATCCTGCTTGACGTGATGAAACTGTAGAACAATATGATATCTGTATTATCTTCCAATTAGATGGGTATTTCTAAAGGAGGGGGACAAAAAACTCTTAATTATCACAGTAGCTGTTACCACTACAATATGCTTTGGTTGTTACATGTCCTTCAGTTTATCTCAACTCACAGCAATCCAGATGACAGAGTAGAATGCCCCATAGGGTTTTCTTATGTATAGTTTTTATAGCAGCACATCACCTGCTCTTTCTCCCATGGAACCTGAGGTGGGTTTGAACTACCGACCTTTCAGTTAGCAGCCAAATGCTCAACCACAGTACCAAAGAGCTACTACATCATGAGCAGCTTTCAGTAAACTATTCCTAAGCATATCAAAGGGCAAGGGAAAAACATCGTCTGAAAAGACAGTCATCAAAAGCAGACTAAATATGTCTCAGATATTGAAATTACAGACAATGATGTTAGAGCTTTGTTGTGGTGGTGATAATTGTTAGTTAGGTACAACAAAACAAAACATTGTCGTCCGACCGCCCCCACCCCGCCCCCCACCATCATTCTTGCAATCACCATTACAACAAAATCCATCACTGGAGATTCTGTGCCCTGATCCAACTTACCAAGGGTCTCTCACGTGGGCACCCTTGAGAGAAATTCATGCAAAGCATTTAATTTGTTCATGGATACTAATAAACAATTAAATATTCCTGCTTCAAACTAGTGAATGTTTAAAATGGAAAATGAATTTTTAAGTAGAATCTTCCATCATATGTATTTCCAATTGTTTTTTCTTTATATAAAACAAAACAGAAAGCCAAACCCACTGCCATCGTATTGATTCCAACTCATAGTGACCCTGTCCAGAAATTCTGAGACTAAACCTTCTCAAGAGCACGCCGGCTCATCTTTCTCCTGCGGAAGGAATAAGTCTGAACCATTGACCTTGCTTTTAGTGGCCCCATGCCTAACCAACAGCTCCACAAATAACATAAAGGGATAAGAGTGGATCTTAGAGATCATTTAATTCGCTCATGCATTTAGAATTGAGTGAGACAACATCTCGAACACAAGGACTCGCTGTAGTATGTGGGTAATTGTAGAGCCACACTCTCCCCAAGTCCTACCAGAGTACTGTGCTTGAGTATGCAGAGCAATATAGCTTTAGATACCCAGAAAGAAAAATCTTAAAAAGAGGTAACTGTCACATGTAAAGAGATATGCGCGCATAGATGTAACACAAACAGATAAGCAACACTAGTGTCTGCAGACTAACAAGTCCTTTGATGAAATAAAAGCCTCATCATGATCATAGGCAAGGGTGCTAGGTTCCTGAATGACTTGCTTTCCCTTAGATTGGTCTAGATAAATATTCAAGAAGCAAAATTAGTAAAGCCAACATGTCCAAATCAGCAATGAGAGTAGATTCTGTTTTCTGTAGGAAATACCTGATTGCCTTGTGACCATGTCTTCAAAATACCCTGATTAACTTGAGTCCCTTGGTTAGGTCACAGGTGGGGAGGATGTTTCTGACTCCCATGGGGAATGTGGCAGCCACACAGGGAGCCATTGGCCCTAATCATAATTTAGATCATGTCCAATGTTGTTTAAAGCCCTCTTGCAGGCGTCTCAGCCCCTCATTGATTAGGAATTTGTTTCAACAGGCCTTAAGGTTTACTTCTGCTTTACGAACACGTCCTCCACAGAGAATGTAATTCAAGTGTGCTAATGAGATTGCTGGAGGGATAATCACTTACGAAGTCTGCATAATCTGTTGCCTTAATTTTTGTAGTCCTGTGTACATATGATCAGATATATTGTGTTTTCGTGCATAAAACGCCCAAATAAATAATTTGAATATGTTATACATGTGTGTGTGTGTGTGATAGGTTTATTGTGCCTACCTGGCCTATGAACACATGTGGGATTCATTGAAGGGCAGATTAATTGAAGGGAGGAGAGATAAGTGGCTCAATGAACCTCTCCTTTCTTTTCTCTTGTTCTCTGATGGTGAGAACAGTGTTCAGCTGCCTTAGCTAGTTCTCTGCCTCAGCTGGCATGGCTCACTTCCTGGGAGACATCCCTGAGGAAAAGCCACTTGGACTTACCCTGATGCAGCCCTGGGTTCTAGAGAAGCCATGTGGAAGGAAGCGGCCAGACTTCTCGCTGGGCGTCATCAAATCTTGCCCCCAGTGCCACATCCACTCCAGCTACATCATCCCCAACAAAAGCTGGGTTAGCAAAGGTCCCAAGAAGGAGCAACACATCCAGAACTTCAAGGCTCAGACAAGCCAGATCCAATGCCGGTTCTTCTGGAGGGGGAATGGCCACTGCCTCTTCAAGTCTGACTGCGCCTTCCGGCACCAGTTTCCCTTACAAAAGACCTCGATTTCTGCTACTACCTGGCCTGTGAGTGTGTAGTTGCCTTCTGGAGTGAGGTGCCCAGTCCAGCGTGCTTCTAGGGCACCCTGAGCTGAAGGACTGTGTGGTCTTCACAGACTGGCTCTGCCCATGGCCTCTGGGTTCTCCCCTCCCCTTCCCTCCTCCTGGAACTCCTCCTGGATGCCAGCAGTTTTGACCGTGGCCTCCTAGAACCAGGATCAACTTGCTGGGATGAAGGGCAGAGTTTGTTAGGTGGTTGGGTCTTTCTTTCCCTGGATGGTCATGGCAGTGGTGGTGGTGGTGGTGGTGGTGTGGGGCGGGGGTGCAACAGTGAAGAGACTGGGAAACTTGGAGAGGCATGGAGCATTCCCCAGAGGATGGAGGGAGTGTTCCGTTCCTCTCTCTTTCTGGTCTTTAACTTTGCTTCTTTGTAGAAGGATTCTAAGATGAAATGAATTCCAGTGCACTAGTGCTCGTATAGGACTGGGGAGAGCTGCCCCTGTGGGTTTCTGAGTGTCACTCTTCCTGGGAGTAGAGAGTCACCTCTTTCTTCTGTGGAGCAGCTGGTAGTTTTGAACTGCTGACCTTGTGGCTAACATCTCAATGCATAACCACTATGCTACCAGGGCTCCTCAATTAACACTTCAATCTATATCATTTGTCCTAGGCATTGGAATCATCAGTTTTCCCTATTTGGCCCTTCCAAAGTGTTATCTCATTTAAGGAATGGCCACCAAGTTAACGGCAGAAGGACTAGACAAACAATGTTGAATAAAAAAATCCTGTGTTAAAAGGAATTTTTATAGTTGCCCTCTCCAGTTTGGTAGCTACTAGAACTTGAAACCTGTCCTGTGTGACCATGGAAAAATATTTTATAGTTTATTAGAAATGCAAGGGCTACAGAGATCATGCAAGGAGTTTTATGGCCAAGCCTGGACATGGTGCACATCACTCTATCCACATCTCACTGCTCAGAACCCAGTCCATTTGCACCAGTCGAGCTGCAGAAGTGTACTGGGAGATGCAGGCTTTGTGTATGCTCAGAAGACAACCAGTTGTCATTGAGGCCATCCCGACTCATGTGTGGCAGAGCAACTGTGCTCCATAGCCTTTCCAATGGCTGGTTTTTCAGAAGCAGACCACTAGGCTTCTGGTCTAAGTCATCTCTTGGGTGGACTCAAATCTCCAACCTCTGGTTGCAGCCCAGCATGTTGACTCCTTCTGAGGCGTTCTGGAAGAGCAGAAGGGGAGTGGGGAGCATCTCTCATGCTACGGCGACAGGCTCCCCTTCTGGTCATGGAATTCTAGTTTGCTCTTCCGTTCACATTGGAACATGCCCACCTAGGGAACCACCCAAAGTCCCACGCAGTCTCTGTGCCTGGTGGTCATGAACACTGGTGATAAGCAGTTCTTTCCATCATTTCCAGGAGTGGCTTATCTTAGTCTACAGACTGAGAAGTAGGAAGGTTGATTATGTGCTTTACCCCATTTCTCCTACACACACACACACACACACACACACACACACACAGTACAGAAATTGCTACCAAATCATAGATTTCATTACGCAAAGATGTAAGAGTGTGAATGTTTTGTTTCTTGACATCTCCATCTAGGTCTGTCCACTCCTGCAGGTGGTGCTCCCATCCATCGTGAGCATGGCGCAGGACCGGGGAGCAGTCCATTCTGCTGTGCACAGGGTCACTTTGGGTTGGAACTGACAATCTTCTGTTGGCATCACATCAAAATGTGGTTCTGACATCCTCTAAGGATGTCAAAATGTGGGCTTTCTTTGAGCTTGGGGAACAAATAGAAAGCTGAAGGGGCAAGAATGAGGTTTGTAGGGTGGATCTTTGGGATCCCAAGACACAGTTACCATAACCATCTGAGCAACCCCTCTGCCTTGAGTTGTAACTGGCCCATCTCCCTTCAGAAGTCATTGTCTTGTCTAAAGGGCACCCTGGAGTTGTGAAAGCACTCTGAGGTGGCTAAGACGAGCGCGTTGCTGAGAGCGCTTGTCTGCAACCGTGCACTGATTCCAGAGATGTGCTCAAACACATTTGGTTTGGAATAAACTCAGGCACTTGTGGACTAGATTCCCCCAGGAGCTATACTTTTTGGCTTACCTTTGTACACTGGTGAACTAAGATGGGATTATGACATTAAGCACCCCTTCAAAAAGAGAGATACAGGGAAAGGTGTCTGAATAGTTGTTAAGTTTATTGTGCCAACCTGGCTGATAAACACTTCATTGAAGGGCGGAGGGAGAAATGGCTCGGTGAGCCTCACCTTTCTAGTTCTTGGGTCTCTTGATTTGTGATGGTCAGACCAGGATGCAGCTGCCTTAGCCAATTCCCTGCTTCAGCTGGCAAGGCTCACTTCCTGCAAGACATCCCTGAGGAGAAGCCACATGGACCTACCCTGACACAGCCCTAGGTGCTGGAGCAGCTGTGTGGAGATCCCTGCCAGCACTGAGATGCTTACACATTCACTGATTTGGCCTTTCCCCTGAAGTCGGCATCAATGTGTGTGTTTTGTGAGATGGAGGAGGACTTTGTGGATTGGTGTTGGACATATGGGTTAATGTTGGACTTGTGGGCTTGGACAGCACTGGGTTGGGATGTTTTCTTGATGTACACTTACCCTTTATATAAAACTCTCTCTTATACACGAGTTTCTGTGGATTTGTTTCTCTAAAGTACCCAGACTAACATACTGAGCAACCCAGAGCAGACCTGGTAGTCAGGTGGCATTGAAGGCATCCTGCCCTTATGGTGGCATGATGTCGTCTTCATTGTACCCTGATTCCGAGAACTGCTCCCTTGTTCATTGTTCTCCATGGCTTCTGGTTCCTTTGGGAGGCTCCGTCTTAGTATAATTTTAAAAGCTTTCTGAAGTGCCCTCTTGGAGGACTGACGTGGTCATGAGTAAGGCTGCTAAGCTCAAGGTCAGCTGTGCCAAACCACCTGCAGCTCTGAGTGAGGAAAACAAGGCTATCTGTTCCTGTAACGAGCTAGAGGCTTGGAACCCCACAAGGGCAGTTCCACCCTGTTGCTCTGAGGTGGCTGTGAGTTGTTAGGTGTATGGCTTTGACACTCTGCCCCCTGTTCATAGCGTGCTAAGAGCTCAAGGATTGCCTGAAGCTTTGAACAATCAAACCACTTTTCAGTCCAGATTGTGGTTTCCTGGGTAATATCTTTTCCTCAAAAGCTTAATGAGCGTCTGACTTATTTATTTCTGGTCCATTCCATGCACCAATAGCCACACCCAGACTTTTTTTGTGATGTAGTTTTTTCCTCTATTTTCTCATCACCATACATCCCTAACCCAACTTGAATGTGCTACCTTGGGACCTTGCAACTGTTTTTTGCCCTCAGTCACTCTCATCAATTGAAAAATGTATGGAGCTGTTAACATCCAGAGACATTAAACACTTTATCTCCAACATTCTAGAGTAAGAAGCAGTTAGATTTTCTAATCCTATGAAGCTCCATCTGAATTCTGAACTCTATCTGATTTCTGTTTGGAAACAAGCAAATTCTTTTCTGAATTCATCTTTTCGGTAACAGGTTGCCAAATGCAACTAACAGTTGCCTGCACACACTGGTGGCATTCTGGTCTAGAACTCTTCCCCTAGAGCTAATCATTAGTCACCAGGTATGAGGCCCAGGTTATCAGCATGGCATGTCAAGTTCTCTCATTATACCACAGAGGCGGCACCGCATCCTATGCACCGTTATTTCATGTAGTGGGTTTGCTGGCCACCGCTGCTGGTCTCATATACCTTGGTGTAACTTCTAGGCTTGCTTCAGCTGCACCCCAACTCAAGACACTAACTTTTTGTTAGTCCAAGTAATTCATGCTAGCTGCTCTAACACACAGCTCCCGACGCATAACAGGGTGGCATCCCCAAGGTGTAGTTCTTGTTCACATCCTTACCCCATGCGGTTCAGGAGTTCTTCGCTGGGCCGTGACTTCAGGGTCTCTGCCTTCTGTGAAATTGACAAACAAGTGGCTGTCAAGGCACCGCGTAAAGAGGAAGAGAGAGTAGGAGGGAAGAGGACACACACAGTGTTGTGGCCACGCCTGAGACTGATATGTAGCACACCCATCACAATCTGATGGCACTTGTCTCATTTCAGAGGAGACCCCCAAATGTAGCTTTTCTTTGTGCACAAGAAGAAGAATTTCAACTGATGGACGTCTCTCCTGTCCCTGCCACATTGAGGATTTTCCAAACATGCTCTCACTGCTATCTAAAAAACAAAAAAAACCAAAAACAGTTTTATTGGGACATAAGCTATACATCATACAATTCAATAGTGCAATCATGTCAAGAAGAATGGTACAATGATTACCACAATCAATTTTAGTTTATTTTTTCTTGTACTACTTGTTAATAACTCCCCATTTCCCTCCAACCTCCCCTGCCACGCCCCCAAGGAACCATTAGTCCAGTTACTGTCTTTACAGATTCACCCATCTTGGATTTCAAATACTGAAAAACATGCAAAGAGTCAAAAAAGCTAACAACAGTAACAAAATGAAATAGGGAAAAAACAGTTGAAAAGAAGACAGAAAATATTAAAAACTAGACAGCTTTAAAAGGGGTGAAACGGAGATTCAACAGGAAGATGTCAGAGTTTAACCTAGTTATGTCTGTCACAATCCACTTTCAGCGCATTCTGTGTGGTAGCAAAGCTGTCCACATCTCTGGGCTGTACTTAGAGGGGATTCCAAGAAGTTTCATTCACATGTATTTCCCTTTCACTTTCTTAACAGCCAGAGCTCTTAAATGTGTCAAAAAGATCAAATCAGATGTTGCATTTCAAACATTCAAATCAGATGTTGCATTTTGATCTTCTCTAATCATCTCTACCATTCTGTCTGATAACCGGGTATGCACACCCCTCAACTAAGGTCAGAGGGAAATCACTGGAGGCGTAATCAATGTATAAACTCTGCAAATCGATTCTGGTCTTCCACTGTCATCCATAGCCTTCAGCAAGCCAGGAGTTCGCAATTAAGCTCTGATACCACTCTTTCCTTCTCATTTGGAGTATATTATTTACAGTCCTTGGGACACACAGGCTGGTGTGCACCTTCCATGTGGACTTGGTTAATACATCATTTAGTGGACTGTTTGTTTTAAGACAAGTCTGTAAGACCCTAGAGCTCTTCTTTCTGATAGGTGGGCACCATCTAGTTTCTTCACCACACTTTGTTGTAGCACCCATGTCTTCGGTGATCTCTTAATATCCTTGCTATCTTATTTGATTCAGAGAACTCCTAAGAAGAAAGTATTTTTGTTCCCATTTCTAGGAACTGGAAAGAGATCGGAGTATTAGTCTTGTCACATTTTGATGCCTAGAGGGAAACGTCCCCATCATCTAATCAGATGGCAGCAGGAAGACCAACTGACTGGTGGTAATCTGATCAGTTGGTTCACATCCGTCTAGGTCAGCCGTTATTAAAATGTGGATCACGACACCTTCGGGGATCTAATGACCCTTTCACAGGGGTCGCCTAAGACCAACAGAAAACACATATTTCCAATGGTCTTAGGAACCAAAACACCATTCCTCAATCGATCTCCAGGCAGGTCCACCCACATGCAGATAAACCCACATCTGAGTACCCAGTGTGATGACATCATCCCCATCACATGCACCCCATACAAATACAGGTGTATGTGACAGGGTTGGCGCCATAATGTACTTATACATACCAGTCACATATATGTAGAGAGCCACTACTGTGTAGAAAACATCTGCTGTGTTGAAAGCAGCTACTCTGTTAAAAGCAACTACTGTGTTGAAAGTAGCAATATTGGAGGTAAAATAATACTTCATAAATTATAATTCCTGGGTAAATGTAAAATCATGTACTGTAAAATCATCAACTACTGCAAAAAGAAATCTGTATCATGGGAACTTAATCTGGATGCTGATCAGCCTTTTTATATTCAGCTGTGGTTATGTTCAATTTGTAACAATGAAAATACATCCTGCTTATCAGATCTTTACATTACAATTCATAACAGTAGAAAACTACAGTTATGAAGTAGCAACAAAAATAATTTTATGGTTGGGATCACTATAACATGAGGAACTGTATTAAAGGGTCGCAGCATTAGGAAGGTTGAGAACCACAGGTCTAGGTGTTTGTCATCAGCTTTGAGCACCAGACATCTGATTGTAGTAAATCAGTCCCTCAGATATAGTTTTACATGAACAAATATGACATTCATGTATTCATCATGTTATTGACTTATTAATATATATATAAAGTGTTGTATTTGATATATGGGCTGGAATTCCAAGTGAGTGTGAATAATGTGCTGTTTCCCAGATGCTGGTGATGTTCAGGGCTGTGATGGGATGGGTAGCCAACGGCTGCTTGCTCTTTCCTTCACAACCTCCCTAGGTGATTCTCAGACAGCTGCAAACTACTGCTGTAGAAGACCACATCCATGGTAAACACACTGATATTTCTGGAAGGCTAAAATGATTGCGGAATAGGCAAACCGGACAAGAAGATTTACTTAGGTAAGGTTGCTTAGCAACCTAAAGCTTAAAAACATTTAATACACTGTAGGGAGGTTCTTGGAGTTTTTGCATGGTGCAAACTGTATATTCAATGGGTAACCCAAAAGATGAAAGATGGGGAGGCTTGAGTTCACCCAGAGACACCTCAGAAGAGAGACCTGGGTATCTATTTCCCCCAAACCAGCCATTGGAGCCCTATAGACACAGACAGGTCTCTGACACACAGGATCACTGTGAGTTGGAGTCAATACAGCTAGTTAGGGAGATTCTTAACAGTGGTACGTAATATTAACAATGTATTACCAGGCATTCTCATCTTCTGGACACTGCTCAGAAGTTCGTGCTGTGTTTTTTCTGCCCCTCCAGTGTGGCTTCAGTGATCATTCTATGAATCATCCTTTTCTAGACTTCTCTTACTGACCAACCGGAATCCAAATGTCAAATGCTTTCAAGTCTGCCAGACACCCATCCAAGGTACAATCAAATCTTGGGTCTTTTGCTGATCTTCCTTAGAATCCATTATGTTCCACTGACTCATCACACTGTGAGGCAGCACCGCCCACTTTCCAAAGTCTTGACGGTGACTTCTTTTTGCCTCTGTGTATCACTTATGAATTATAAAAGAAAAAGCGAATCATGAAATAAGTAAACTTCCATATTCTTTGAGGTTTTCTCCAGTTTTACTTTTTCAAAGCTCTGATGAGCAATTATCCATCCTGGGGGAATCTGAGAGGAGGAGAATCTCTAAGCCAGGAGTGACAGCATTTTGGCGTTAGCCGCTGCTGTGTCTATAATAGACATCGTTAATGGATCTAGGGATCTGACATTTGCAATCAATAGAAAACATTCATATCCCTCTTTTAAAACAAGTCCATATTTGGTAAGGAGATAGGCTCTCAGTATATTTTAGGATTCTCTGAATCATAATTTTCTTAGGACATGACTTGATTAGTGAGTTTTAAAAAATGCAATAAAAGAGTGAGCAAGACATCTCTAAATTGCAGGGGCAACTCAGATCCTCCTATAGTCTTCTCTATGGAGAATACTGGCTGGGTGGGAGGTGAAGCTATATGATCCATAGGAGCCCCTCTAACCCTGAGAGTTTAGCAGTTTCTTGGCTCTTCTCGGGGCCCTTAGCCACTCCGTGGGAGTGGGTCTATGTCCAGCACCTGCGGTAGGTTTCTTTCAGTTTTTGAGCTTTCTGCACGTGCTACTGAGCTTTCCTTCCTACTGAGAGGTGGTCTTTAATAGAAGTCTGACTACAGCTTAACAATTGTACCCTTTAGAGCAGTACCCCAGGAATTTAGGGACCTTTATATTTCCTTATTTCCATTACTTCCATGTTTCTGTAGAGGGTGCCATATTTTTCAGTTGGCTAAATGGAATGAATAATGGCTGGGGAGCAAGGAGGGAATCTTGTTCGCAGCAGAGTGGCCCATGATAGAGTCTCCAGTGAACCGGAATGGGCTTTGTTGTTCAATTTCCACACCATGCATAGCTCTGTCCTTCTGAGGACTCATGGTTTTGCCAGACCTGGTTTGCATTGGCTCATGCAAATCAGCTACACACATTTCTTCCCAAACCTCGCCTTCAGATCGTCCATGAAGGCAGCTTGAAATTGGACCAGAGATGAATATCCACACCCTAGAAATTGGCAACTCGTCTACATCACAGTTGGTCTCCATCATCCACCCCAAGAACAGGTTGTTAGATGCTTACCATCCCAAGCCTGTTTATGGTTGTAGTCATGGCACTGTGTCAGCTGAGGGCTGAAAAGAGATCAAGGACAGAGAGCGAGCCACAGCGAAGGAAAGTCAACGCTGTAATGCAGGCCTGTTGCCTGGTCAATGTGCAATCTTAATTGCATGATGGAGAGACAAGGCACACACACAACAGTATCTCTATCTCATGTTCCTTTCTATGGTCCTACGGCGTGATATGTTGAAGATCCCCTGTTAAGCTGAGATTCTATTACCTGTGTTGGTTGGTTGGTTTCTGCCGAGTCCCGTCCAACACGTGGAAGGCGAGCAGAGGAGACTGTGCCCCAGCAGGTTGTCAAGGCCACACTCTTCTGGAAGTGGATTGCCAGGACCGTCTTCTGAGCCACTTCTGGATGGATTTGAACCACTCACCATTTGGCTAGTAGCCGAATGTTTAACTGCTTTTGTCATGTAAGGACCCATTTTAGCACGGATTATAGTATCTTTAAAAATTCCTCATTCATTTTCACAGATATCTAAATAAAATGTCATTGGGAATAATGTTTAGGCTTTCCATATTTCTGAAATAATGCTCCAAATCATTTTAAATAACAAGCAAACAAAAATAGTGTAAGGAAACTCCCAAATCCAAGTGGGATCTACAAGATAGCAATTAATTGACACCCTGATTCTCACTAAGAAATTGATCATTGTATCTACAATTATTAAGAGCTCATGGAAATTTACAAAAATCAGATGTAAAGACTTAGAAAAATGTGGAGGCAGTTAGGGCTCACTTAAAAACCAAACTCACGGCCATCAAATCACTTTTGCCTCACAGTGACCCTTTAGAACAGAGTAGAACTGCCCTGTGGGTTTCAGAGCCTGTGCCTCTTTAGAGAAGTAGAAAGCCCCATCTTTCTTCTGGGAGCAGCTGGTGGTTTCAAACTCCTGACCTTGTGGTTAACAGGTAAATTAAAATTCCAGAGGGTGAAAGGTCTCTTCCTCTGTGAGCTGATATTGTCCAGTCATTTTATTTCACGAAGATATTTTCCAAACCAAGGAAAAGGCCAAGTACTAGGCTTGACCTGAGAAGTTAAGCACTCCTGCAGTTCTCGAGATCAAAAACACTCATAAGACACTGAAATCAAAGGGAGGCTCAGAAACCCGACCTATTTTTCTTTCTATCTATTTGTTGAAGTATGGCTCTGTGTAGAGGCTGAGAGCCTGAAGTAGACGAGTAAACTCTTTGCAGTTTTGTAGGGGACAGCCGGAAAGGTCCTGCCACAGACAGACTATACTCTCAGTGGAAGGAAAATAGAGCAGGAGGCTTAAAGAGCTAAGTCTAAAACCACTGAATATAGCAATAGAATCTCCTGCTAATTTATTTTTGCTCTGCATGGTAATTCATTTGATAGTAATACATTTCAGCTTTTTTCTTCTTTTATGTTCTTTCTCTCTAACTTTCATTACATTGTGTATTTTTTCTCTTCATTTACTCTTCATTGAGCTTTGTTTTTCTATTTTAAATATGTATCTTCTAGGCAGCATGGAGTCATGCTTTTATATTCAAGCTGACAATCTCTGCTTTTTAAAAGTATTTTTATTTTGGGCTCTTACATCTCATATCATAATCCACACTTTCATCCAGTGTGTCAAGCACGTTTGCACATGTTGCCATCATCATTTTCAAAGCATTCTCTTCCCACTTGAGCCCCTAATATCACTACCCATTTCTTCCCCTTCCCTCTGTTCCCCACCCTCCCTCCCTCATGAACTCTTGATAAGTTATAGATTATTTTTTCCATATCTTACATTGTCCTCTATCACCCTTCACTCACTTTTCCATTATTTGTCCCTCTGGGAGGGATCTCTAGTTTGATTCTTATGATTGATCCTCCCTTTCTCCCCACACCCTCCCCTAATCCTCCTGGTATCTCTACTCTCCTTGTTGGCCCTGAGGGTTCTATCCTGGATTTCCTGTGTTGCGGGCTCTTGTCTGTAGCAGTGTGCATGCTCTGGTCCAATCTGATTTATAAGGTAGAACTGAGACCATTATAGTAGGGGGAAGGAAGCACCAAAGAACTAGAGGAAAGTTGTGTGTTTCATTGGTGCTATACTGCACCCTGACTGGTTCATCTCTTCACTGTGAGCCCTCTGTGAGGGGATGTCCAATTGTCTACAGATGGACATTGGCTCTCCACTCCATGCCCCTTACACACACACACACACACACACACACACACACACACACACACACACACACACAGTTTTCTTCATCACATTTGCTTATGCACTCATTTTGTCTTCAGCAATCATGTCAGGAAAGTGAGAATCACAGAATGTTGGATTGTTAGAAAAAGCGTTATTGTGTTAAGGGAGTACTTTATCAAGGCCCAATGTCCATCTGCAACCTTAATTCTTAACATATAGATATGAGCACATAGTTCTAGTCCCCTCTGGCTATATATGTATTTACAAATGTACATGCCTATATTTAGGCCTATATAAATGCCCTTTGCCTCCTGGTTCTTTTCTTTATTTCCTTTTACTTCCTTCTTGTCCCACCCTCATGCTCAGCCTTCATTTGGGTTTAGTAGCTCCTGGCTGCTACATTGCCCTTGATTAAGCCCCACAAGGCATCCTACGACCTTTCTTCCATTGATTATAGTTCACTAGTGTTTCCCTTGTCCCTGGGTTGGTTCTCCCCCAACCTCCCCTTCTCCCATATTTCCCCAGAACCATGTGTCTCATTCTTTTCATCTTCAAAGTATTTATCCCACCTATCTTACCTAGATATACATGTAGATTCATTAATAAGTGCAAAAACCAAATAAAGCCCAAAAAAACCCCAAAGGAAGTCAAAACCAACAAAACAATAACATCCCAAAGCAAAATAACAATAACAAAAAGAAAGCCACTGACAAAAATAAAACAGCCTATAAATAGTTGAAGCTCTGTCTGTTGGCCTTTACTAGTGTTTTCCAGCCATGTCTGATGGGGTGCCACACTCTATCTCCAAAGTCTATTTTTTGGTATTCCCTGGGGATTTCATCATCCTGCTCCTCCTGCTGCTCTGCAGCATGCCCTCAGTACCTCGCCCCAGTGTGATGGAGCCGGACCATGCACTATTCCCACATTGGGTCTCCAGTACTGTCCCCCTCAATACCATGGTTCAGTGAGGGACGTCGTGTCCTGTAGTGGGGCCGGCCCTATGGTCCTCTCTGTGCGTTGTCTGCTCTGAGCAGAAACATCATCCTCAGGGCTTGGTGGGCCAGGATGTCCTCTCCTACTTCTCCATCCCTTTTTGTTCTTCCTGTGTGCTTTAATCTGACGCACCCCTTTCCCCAAACTATATCCCCAGTGCTGTTCTCTGAAGTGCATTCTTCTGAGGTGGAAGGAGCAGCGGGTGTCCGCATAGTTAGGGTTGGGGCTGACTTCTCTATTGGTTCCCTGGTACATGCTGGTATGTTGTATTTACATCTTGGTGCATTGGGTCTCTCTCCCTCTCCCATGGAGATATAAACAACACCTGCCCTGCTTACCACCCCTCCCCTACCATGTCTTTTTTTTTTTCTTTCCCCTCTTATTTAGTTGGTAGCAGTATATATCTCTGGATTGGGTTTGGCCCCTGCCATAGTTGCTGGACCTCACCCCAGGAATGTATGTGTATAGTAGCTTTTCCCCTATGCTCCATGTGGCAATGTGCTTCATGCATTCACCGCTGCTTTTTAGGGAAACGTAGTACTCTATTGTATGTATGAACCACCGTTTTTTGATCCATTCATCTGTTGATGGAAATTTGGGTTGTTTCCAACTCCTTGTAATTGTGAACTGTGCCATGATGAAGATTGGGGCACAGATGTCTGGCCATGGTTTGTTTCTTGCCTTTTCTGGGTATATGCCCAGTAGGGGAATGGCTGGGTCACATGGTAGCTCAATTTCCATCTGTTTTAGATATCACCAAATCAATTTCCATAATGATTATACATATCTACGGGTTCACAAGCAGTGGATGAGAGTTCCTATCTCCTCACAGCCCTTCCAACACTTGTTACTTTCCGATTTTGGGCTATCTTTGAGGGTGTTAGGTAGTATCTCAGAGTTGTTTTAATTTGCATTTCTCTTATGGCTAATGATCGGGAACATTTTTCCATATGTTTATTGGCTACTGTTCAGGTCCTTTGCCCACCTTCTTAGTGAGCAGTTAGTTGTTTTTCTTATTGTAAGCTTGCAAAGTATTGTAGATTTTAGTTAGAAGGCCTTTGTCTGATGTGTCATTGCTAAAAATGTTTTCCCAGTCTGTGGGCTGTCTTATTACTCTTATGGTGAATTACTCTTATGATGTACACAGGTGAGTTATCTTCAGTATATCCCACTTGTCAAATTTGTGACTCCTCTGTATTTATATCCTTACTTATTTTTGGTAGCCTATGTATTCCCTGTCCCAAAGTTCTCAGGTTTGTCCCAATTCCCTCATAAGTGGCCCTAATAGTTTGAGGTTTTTTTACCTCAAGGTCTGTGATCCACCTTGAGTTTATTCTCATGCATGGAGTGAGGTAAGGGTCTTGCTCTGTTTTTCTGCAGGTAGATATCCAGTTTTTCCAGCACCATTTATTGAAGAGGGCATCCACTTCCCATTTGATATTTTTGGGGCCCTTATACAAAATCAGCTGTATGTATGCTGATGTTTTCATTTCTGGTTTTTCAGCTCTTTTCCATTGGTCTTAATATCTGCCGTTATACCACTAGCACACTGTTTTGACTACTGTGGCTGTATAATATGTGCTTAAGTCAGGTAGAGCAAGCCCTCCCACTTTGTCCTTCTTTTTGAGGAGTTTTCTGCTAATTCTGGGCTTCTTTCCTCTCCACATGAAGTTGGTAATCAGTTTTTCCAATTATTTGAAGAAGGATGATGGTAATCATATCAGGATAACATTAAACTTATATACTGTCTTGGGCAGAACTCACATCTTTACTATACTGAGTCTTCCAATCCACGAGCATAAGATACTCTTCCATTTGTTGAGGTCACTCTTGGTTTCTTGCAATAGTGTTCTGTAGTTTTCCTCATACAAATCTTTTGTTTTTTAGTCAGAAATATTCCTAGATATTTCAATTTGTGATCTTATCTGAGTGTATAGCAGTCTGATAGACTTCAGTTTGTTGATCTTGTATCCTGCCACACTTCCATATTCTTCTATCACTCCCAACACTCCACTAGTGGCGCATTGGGAATTTTCGATATATAAAATCATATTGTCTGCGGATAATGATAGTTTCGCTTCTTCCTTCCCCAGGTGAATACCTTTGATGTCTTTTCTTTGTCTTATGCTGTTAGCTAGGACCTCCAGTACGCTGTTAAATAAGAGTGGGGAGAAGGGGCATCCTTATCTGGTCCCCTTTTACAGTGGGATTGTGTTCATCTTTTCTCCATTGACTACCACGTTGGCTGATAGTTTTTCATATATAGCTTGTATAATATTGAAGATTTTTCCTTCTGTTCCAATCTTCTTGAGTGTCTTAAATGGGAATGGATGTTGGTTGTTGTCAAATGCTTTTACATATCTATTGATATTATCATGTGGTTCTTGTAATTTTTCATGTCAATGTGACAAATAATACTAATGGTCTTCCATATGTTGAACCATCCCTGCATCCCTGGTATGAATTCCACTTGTTTATGGTGAATTATTTTTCAGTATGTGTTTGTATTCTATTGGCTAGTATTTTGTTAGGAATTTTTGCATAGATGTTCATTAGGAATATTGCTCTGTAGTTCTCAAGTCTGTGGGATCCTTGCTCGCTTTAGGTATCAGAGTTATACTAGCTTCATAGGAAGAGTTTGGGAGTTTTCTGTCTTTTTCCATATTCTGGAAAATGTTGTGCAGGATTGGTGTCAGTTCTTCCCTCTATGCTTGGTAGAATTTTCCTGTGAAGCCATCTGTCCCAGGGGATTTTTTTATGGTAATCCCTTGATAACCTTGTCTATTTCTTCTATTGTTATGGGTATGTTGAGGTTCTTGATGTCAATCTGCGATAGTCTAGGGTGGGATTGTTTTTCCAAGTATTTGTCCATGTCTTACAAGTTGTTGAATTCATTAGAGTACAGGCCTTCATAGTACTGTGTAATTATCCACTTGATTTCATTAGGGTCCACTTTAATGCCCCCTGTTTCATCCCTCATGCTTGTTATTGAAATTTGTTCCTTTCTTTCTTTGGTTAGGTTTGCCAGCAATCTATCAATTCTGTTAATCCTTTCAAAGAACCAACTTTTAGTAACATTAATTTTCTCCCATAGTTTTCTTTTTCCTGTGTTTTCTCTTTACTGTGGAGAGGGGAGGGGGAGCCAACAAGAGGTCAAGGGAGGAGCCGAGAGAGAGAGAGAGAGAGAGAGAGAGAGAGAGATCTCATTTTGTTTTTATAGATATTCAAAACCACAAAATACAGTTAAATACTTTTGTTTAAATGTTTACCTTTTATAAAAATTCAAATAATAAAAATATTCATATTTACTAATTTGGTTATAATTTCCAGGACTCTTCATTTCTTTTTTATAAAGCAATTTTTATACCTACTAACATTTTATTTCCACCTGAAGGGCTTCCCTGAATGTTGTACAGCAGATCTCTTTTTGGCGTTTGTGTATCTGTACAAAACATGACTTTTATTTTCATTTTTCAAAGATATACTTACTTGGTATAGAATTCTAGGTGGGCCTTTAGTCTTTAATATATGAAGGATGTCATTTTACTGTCCTTTCTCTCATATTGCATCTTTTTTTGTTTTCCAATAAAACTTTATTTATAGACAATGAAGTTTGCATTTCACATCTTTTTCTCATGCCATGAAAGAGTTCCCCCTCTCCCCCAACCATGTACAAATATTAACTAACCATCATTGGTAGTTGGAACCCTGCTGTCTGTTCCCACAGCCTGACCTTTACAAGCGAATTCAGGCTCTGAAAAGCTTCAAGGGCAAACCCCACCCCAGGAAAGTGACAAGATGAGCTCAAACTCCCCAAGTACACAGTCCTAAATAAAGTCGTCTTGTTTGCATCCTAACACTGTCCTTGAGTATAGGAAGCCCACACTGTATTTATTTATGTGGCCCACCCTCCTCCCCTCAGCCTAGGATGATGTTCTGTCCATAGAATTCACTTTCAACTCACAGTAAATCATTACTTCAGACCCCATTGTATTTCTCATGTGGCCCCTCCTCTGAAGCCAATATGAGTGTCTGCCATGGTTAAGCCCAATTTACAGTCGCTGTCAATTTCTTTGTTACATTGTGTATTCACTTTTATAGGCTGCTGTGATAGATAACAATAACTTTAGTATTTTAAAAACAACACAAAGTTCTTATTTTGTGGTCTTGGAGGTCAAAAATCCTAAATAGATCAACTGCATTAAAATCCAAGTGTGGGAAAGGCTGCATTCCTTTGTAGAGGCTTGAGGAGAGAATTTGTTTCTTCTCTTTTCTGGATCTTAGGATCCCTCACATTTCTTCTCTCATAACAGTCTTCCTTTCCATCTTCAAAGTCACCAATATCAGGGCAAGCCATTCCCACATGGTCATCTCTCTGGCTTGCCATTCTACTTTCCTCTTTCTTCTTTAAATACCCCTGTGATTATCTTGCATCTCCTCAGATAACCCAGAATGAACACCATATCTTATAGTGTGCGATTAGGAAGCTTAATACTATTTACTATTTTGATTACCATCGACCATGCGCAATGAATTTCTCTTTACATATGGCCTTTCTGGCCCTGGACCTCTAGTTCCAGCAAGATTATTTGCTAAGGCACATTTCCCAAAGTAATTGGACAGTTTGCCATGCTAATACAGTACATGAAACTCTTGCAAGGACTGATCACATACTAGGAAAATTAAGGGAAGGAGACCTGGTGGCATAGTGGTTATGTGTCTAGCATCTAACCGTAGCATCAGTGGTTCAAAACAGTTCAAAACCTCAGGAGGAAGATGAGGTTTTCTATCCTGTAAATCAGTGGTTCTCAACCACTAATGTCATGACCTGTAATACGGTTCCTCATGTTGTGATGATCCCACCAACCATAAAATTATTTTCGTTGCAACTTCATAACTGTAATTTTGCTACTGTTATGAATTGGGTGACTGCTACGAACGGGTCGTTTGACCCCCCCAAGGGTTCACAACCCATGGGTTGAGAACTGCTGCTGTAATGTGTTATGGTCTCATAACACCACAGGAGCAGTCCTCCCGTGCTCTATAGGGTTGCTATGAGTCAGAATTGACTCAATGACAGTGAGTTGGTTTGAATGGCCCACTGAGGTGATTTTGTTAGTTCATGGTCTTAATGGGAAGAGTAGACTAAAAGAGATAATCCCATAGAAATGGAAAGGGACTTCACTATCATCACGAAGAAGACCTGGGAGTGGAGCATGATCTTGAAAGTGACGCTGCGCACCTCTTAAACCTAAGAGACAGAAAGGGTTGTCACCCTGGAGATAGTGCTAGCTGGCCAGTGGTAGAAGACCATGCCAGTAGCACACACAGCAAGAACAAGGACAGCTCAGGTGACTGCAGTTGGCTTCCAGGCCCATGGAAGCAAGCAGCAGCATGAACTTGCCTTCCTCTACCCCTACCCCCACCCCACCCCCAGACCAAGGGAGCTTATCATTTTCAGGAAAGAGGCCTATAAAATGTGACCTCTTGCCCACATGGAAGAAACATACCAGCCTGTGTGATCACGAGCTGTCAAAGGGATCAGGCATCAAACATCAAGGAACAAAAAATCATATCATTGTAAATGTGGTGAGTGCAGAGTGGAGACTCAAAGCTCATTGGTAGCCAACTGGATACCCCCTTACTGAAGTGTTGTGGGAGGAGATGAACCAGGCAGGGTGCAGGGTAGCAATGATGAAACATAGAACTTTCCTATAGTTCTTAAATGCTACCCCCCACCCGCACTATCATGATCCCAATTTGACCTTACAAATATGGCTAGACTAGAGGATGTGTATTGGTACAGATAGGAACTCGAAACACAGGGAATCCAGGACAGAGGACTCCATCAGGACCAGTGGTGAGAGTGGTGATGCCTGGAGGGTAGAGGGATGTGGGGGTACAAAGGGGGAACGGATTACAAGAATCTACCTATAGCCTCCACCCTGGGGGGATGGACAGTAGCGAAGAGGGTGGGGGGGACGTTGGACAGTCTAACATATGACAAAATAATAATAATAACTTATGAATTATGAAGACTTCATGAGGTAGGGAGGAGTGGGGAGGGAGAGGGGAAATGAGCAGCCGATATTAAGGACTCAAGTAGAAGGCAAATGTTTTGAGAATGATGATGGCAAGAAATGTACATATGTGCTTGACACAATGGATGTATGTATGGATTGTGATAAGAATTGCACGTATCCCCAATAAAATTATTTTTTTTAAGATTTTAAATGCCTTGCCTATGATGTTTCCAAGGGACAGAGATGATGGGACACACCTCTTTGCAACTTCTTGAACTCTGTTAGAATCATAACTGCCACTTGTTAAAAGAAGGTCAAAGATTAATAATGAAGAAAATGTTGTAAAATCGATTGTGGGGATGATTTCACAACTCTTCTATACATTTAAACCATTGCATTGTATGATATGTGAATTGTATGCCAATAAAAGTGTTTTAGGTGTTAAAAAATGTGACTTCTTATAAAATATTATCAGTAAAAGTTATTCATCATCCATTCATCTATTAAATGTTTGTTGAGTACCTACCATGCACCAGGTACTAGTTGGCACTTCCATTGTCTCTGTTTGCATATATAAGGGGGCTTCAAAATGTTCGTGAAAAAATTCATTATCTTTTAAGCTCACTCTTCCATGAACTTTGTGAAGCCCCTTGAATGTGCCTCGCTTTAGCATGGTATACTTTGTTACTCTTTTCTGTGTCAATTTTCCCATCTGATTTGTGAACTTATTTCACTTGAAGCCTTTGCCTTATTTGTCATTGTTAAATGTAGCCCTCGGAGCCCTTAGCACAAGGTTAAACTAGAAAGTTTTCAATTTCAAGAAACACGTGCCATTTGGAAGGGACTTCTGAAGACACACAGGCATTGTGGTTCTGGATGTCTAGACCTCTACCTTCCTTGTCTGTGTACTCATGTGCTGCCTTGCCCAGGAAACAATTTGAAGCGTGAATACATTCTTTCTAAAAGCCATTCCTTCTCAGAAGCAGCATTACTGCTTTGCAAGTGGATCAAAGCAGGCCAGCACCCACTGCGAGGCCCTTGTTGTTGGGCTTAGGAGAAAGAGGGTTCTGTTTCTTTTAAAGGTGAATACTGGGAAGATGAATGGCTCTGGGCTGATGACACCGGCCAGTGTCAGATTATCCAATACATAAAGTAAGCACAGGTTGACTTATGCTTGCTGACTAACCTGTAGGGAAGTTTCACTTATATCTATCTATCTATCTATCTATCTATCTATCTATCTATCTATCTATCTATCTATCTATCTATCTATCTATTTAGCCACATCAAAGATTCTGCTTTTAGCTATGGCTGGCATCTGCCTTTCCCTGCCCCACAGCACCTTACTACAGAATCAAAGCCTCTTTTCAAATGTACAACCTTGACTGGGACAGAGTACCCAGTAACAAGGTAAGCCCAGGCTTATTTGTACTTGCTTACTAATCTGCTATAATCAGTTTCACTACACATTAGCTCAACACAAACCAGTAGGTAAGTACAAGTAAACTCGTGTTTACCTTGCTTATTTAGTCACCCTCCCCCATGCTTATCCCTCACAGTGATGGGCTGCAGCCCTTCCTGTGGAACACCCTGGAGCTCTAGGCTGAGAAGCTGTGATGGTAGATCTGACATTTCATATAGTCCCTGTCTCCCCTAGTAGCTTTGCTCAGACTAAATAATAACAAATTCAGGCTTTTCAAGACAGTTTTCAGAAAGGGTAATGTCCAGCTTTATTTAGGCCCATTGGCATACATATCCAATGATTCCCTAAGTGTTACGATTAGGTAGCAGGGTAGCGACAGGGCTTCCCTTTTCCATGCCCGAAGGCCCATAGAAAAGGTTGGAAGAAATCAGGCAAGCCTTAGCCATCCATACACATGCGCCCATTCAAGGCCCAGCCAGGTGGGTGGTACACCTGGTGTGAGAGTTAAGGTTTATTATGCCAACCTGGCCAATAAACACATGTGGGATTACTGAAGGGCAGAAAGATAAATGGCTCAGTGAGCCTCACCTCTCTTTTCTCTTGTTCTCTGATGGTGGGAACAGTGTGCAGCTGCCTTAGCTAGTTCTCTGCCTCAGCTGGCAAGGCTCACTTCCTGTGAGACATCCCCGAGGAGAAGCCACATGGACCTACCCCGATGCAGCTCTGGGAGCTGGAAAAGCTGCGCGGAGACCCCTGCCAGTGCTGTGATGCTTACACAGTCACTGATTTGGCTTCCTTCCTTCCTTCAGCATCTTTGCATGTATTTTGTGTGTATGAGGAGGATTTTGTAGACCGATGTCAGACATATGGGCTAATTTTGGACTTATGGGCTTGGACTGGACTGGATTGGGATGCTTAATGTATAATTCCCTTTTATATAAAACTCTCTCTTATAAAATATGAGTGTTTACGAATATTGTTTCTCTAGTATACCCAGACTAACACATTATGGTACCTTGGGAGTGGGGTACTGGAGAAACAAATCATAAGTAGGGAGAGTAGATGTTTGTTTGACCTCTCCTTTGTGGTAGTTTTTCTTCTTTGGTGGGCCAGAAGTCAGATATGTCCACGCAATTTACTGGGTTGTTTTCTGGAAAGAACCTGGGAAGTTAAAGTTTTGATTATTATGTTTGGTTGTAGTCTTTGGTTATTCCTTTGTGAAATGGCAAAAATGAATGTTGTTCATGTGTATTTTGAGCTCCGGGGTAGAAATCGCCATTTGACTTTCTCAGAAACCATGCCGCTTAAGGAAAATGGCTGACAGAAAGCCTGGATCTGGTTTAATGCTCTCAGAGACCCAATCCCATATTTTTGCATAAATAGAAGAGTTTAGATAAGGATTTTGACAAGCTAAATAAGGATTAAACTTGACTGTTTTAAGAACTGAGTCTAGTATCTGATTCTACTTTTTTATTATTGATATACTGATTGATAGAAATGTTTATTGGGAAGTATGAAAAATAGAGATTGTACGCCCACTTGCCTTAAGCCATTAATTTGATTTTTTGATGGGTTTGGGACACACCTGCAAGGAAGCCTTCAAAGAGATTAGCCCCACCCAGTGCTTTGGAGTGCTCAGGACATGAAGAGGTGAAGAACTATACCTAGAGGCTGTTGACAGATTGGAAAAGCAAAAAGGAATTCTTTGTATTTGAAGTTTGAACTCTAATGGTCTTTGTCAGAAGCTGGAAAAAAATCTGAAACCATGAAGAAAACTCCCCTCTAGGACTGAACGTTAAAGGGAGCCCGAACAGGCTGGATTGCTTGCTAGGTGACCACCTCCATCCACTTGTTGAGTGGAAGTGGGAGAACTGCAGCAATAAAGAGACAGGTTGAGTCTGGCCACCGACACCTGTGGATTTGGTTTACAGGAAAAAGAGAAGAGGCAAGCGGGTTTATTGGTCTAAAGTTCATGACCTAGCATGAGGGAGCTAGGCTTGTTGAGTATTTGTGACAAGCCCATGGTCTAAAGGCATGGTGACCAATGGACACCCTGGTGAGGCTAAGTGAGGCAACCCACATTGAGTTGACCAGAACCTGACCAGATGAAGAGAAGATATTTGAGCCTATGAACTCATGCATACTGCTGCAGACTTTATAGATGGCCTGTCCTGATTTGACTTTGCTTATGGATGCTTTCTTAATGTACACTTAACTTTTATGTAAAACTCTCTTACATACATATGAGTTTCTATGGACTTGTTTCTCTAGTCTACCCAGACTAACACACCTGGGCAGCCCAAACTAGGCCCAGATGGACTTAATCCAGCCAATGGAGTTCACCAATACCTTCGACCACACCTTCTAGCCAGAGGTTTCAAATACCTTGACTGCAGGACCTCTGGCCTCCCTTTTATCTTCTTCGCCCTTTGGTTCCTGTCCTGCGCCCATGTGCAGAGGTCTCTCTGGCTTCAGGCTACCATGTGTGGCTGTGCAGTTCCGTGAGGTTACTGGTGTTCAGTGGTGAGCCGCAACAGAGTTTATGCATGGCTTGGCACGCTTCCCTAAAATAGTGTGTACTTTTTTGAGACTGTAAAACTTGAAACCTCTTCCATCCCTTATAAAAACCCACTTGGATCACACACCAGGCTTCAGTGTGTGAAGCCAAGAACCGAGGTATTTCCCACTCAAGAAATCTAACATTGCCAGTTCTAAGAACAGGCTTCTGGCTGCCTTCTTTATCGTTCTCATATTCTCCTCTGCAACCATCCAGCCTGTGTCAACGGATGCGTGTTGCTCCCATCCCTCAGTCTCTCTGGAGAGGCTGATCCGGACTCTGGGGAACACGAGGGTGGGCTCATTACTCATAACTAACTCAGAATCTATGGAGTTATGAGTGCTTCTCCAAACCTTAGGACAAGAAGCCCCTGGGCTTACTGATTCAGTCTTTTTCTTTTCAGAGACTGCAATCATTTTCTAAAGGCCAGTGAGGAGAAACTCTTGATAAAATAGCTAATTTTCTTTGGTTTATTTTAAAATAGTACTAAAAGAAAACAAACTTAGATTTGGGGAGAAATGAGAAATCTAAATTCACATATTATTATCTCCCTCTTTCGCACTCTTCTCTTTTATTTTTCGTTCTGTAGTCGCTACTTCCCTTGCTTAGGAACTTTCTATTTCAAAAAGTGCATCAGGACAAAACTTCACTTTAGAGATAGAAATAATTAAATAAAAGATCTCAGGATGAATTTTGGCTTAACCATGAGGAAATAAGAAGAGCCAATCATTTGTCAATTTGAAAGGATTTTGAGTGAATGGCGTGGAGTCTAGTCTGTCAATTAGATAATAGCCAATGAGGTCTCTGTGTGGGCATAGCCTTCTCCTGAGAATTCTGCGAAATCTGGTATGTTTCTCCTTGGAGAAAGGAGACACTTCTCTCTCTCTGCCAACTCCCTGGGAGACTGTCTACTGACAAGGCTGAGTCCCAGTGAGACATCCCTGAGGAGAAGCCACATGGACCTAACCTGATGCAGCCCTGGGTGCTGGAGAAACCATGTGGAGACCCCTGCCAGTGCTGAGATGCTTACAATGCCACTGGATCCAAAGACTTTCTACCCACTTGCCTGTGATGACCCTGCATTCAGCATCATTGCAAGTGTTTCATGAGTCTGAAGAGGATTTTATAGATTGGTATCACACATATGGGCTAGGATATTTTCTTAATGTAAATTACCCTTTATATAAATCTCTCTCTTATACACATGAGTGTGTTTATGAATTTGTTTCTCTAGTCTACCCGGACTAACACAGGCAACTAAAAAACTTGGCAAAAATATCAGAAACAATTGTTTTCAGATATTGGAATGTGATGCTGAAATGCATAAGTGGAGAGAAACAAGTAAGGCAACCTCTATAATTACTCCAGATTTCTGCCTTGAGGTGAATCTTGAACCATGTACTTGGTAGGACAGAGGGGATGCAACTCCATTAGGGACCGAGAGCTTCACTGAGGGGGGGGGGATGAAAATTAGAGCTTAAGGTAACTATGATGGCTAAGTATGTTATACAGAATTTCAGAAAGTTGATATCTACACAGAAAACTCCAGAAACCAACACAAGAGCCTCCCAATTCTTTGCTAAGTACTAGATTGCATAGTCATTCAGGAAAACTCTATGCTAGGCCAAAGAAATTCCCAGAAAACGGTAATCTGACTAGGAAGAGTTCTCCCAGATCAGTGAGATGTTCACAAGGTGAGGAGGCTCCCAAGCTGTGATCAGCCAGATTGGAGAGTCATTGGTGATCACTTGGACACCCCAGAGAGGTCACAACTTAATGGATGGGTACACGGAATGGGCTGATGATCACTCTTTTGAAAAAATACTTCACAGTCCATGTGCTCGAGACATTACTAGATAGAACTAGAAACATGGTGTCACTCATAATCAGGGCAAAAATCAGTCCCTAGCAATCCATTCAGAAATGACAGGGGATGGAATAAAGAGCAAGAATGTTAAACCCAAACCCAAACCAGGTCAGTGCTGTGGAGCCCATTCCTTGTGACGGCACCCTCTCCAGGACAGAGTAGAATTAACCCCCATTCGATTTCCAAGATGACAAATCTTTACATAAGCAGACTGCTACATATTTCACTTATGAGCTGAGCACTTTCACCACGATGCCATCCACAGTCCCTTAGTGGTAAAATAGATCCCGTAAATATGTTCAATTATATCAATGAAAGGATGTTTTATAGTTTTTAATGTACAAGTCTTTCACTTCCATGGTTGCATCTATTGATAGGTGTATTCCTCTAGCTGTATGGTAAATAGAATTGTTTTCTTAATTTGTTTGTTCATTGTTGGTAGATCAAGTCACACTGATGTGTGTGTGTGTATCACGTGCCCTGCAACATTGCTTACTTTGATAGCTGTAGTAGTTGTTTGTGCATTCCTGTGGAACTTTTCTATATTTAGGATCGTGTTGCTGTGAATAGAGATTGTTTTGATCATTTTTTGTAGACAAAAGGCACTGCACTCTTTTTATTCTAGTCAAGGAATGTCAGTGGTGCCATTGTGAAGCACTGGCTGCCAATGGAAAAGTCGGTGGCTTGGGAATAAGAGAGAAAAGATGTGGTGGCACTTGGCTGCCGTGTTGATTGCAGGCTTGGAACCCCTATGGAGCAGTTCTGCTGGGCTGCTGTGAGTTGGAATTAATTCAATGACAGTGAGTTTGATTTGGGTATATACTTAGGCACCTTTCCAGACACTAGAAAATTGTAATGGGAATTAGAAGACCTTGTTTCTAAGGCAAGCGTTGCCATTCTGCCACTGGCTAAACTTGGGTGAATAAGTAAGTTGTCTGAGCTTCATTTAAAAAACAAAATAAACCCCAATTTTTTTCACTAAGTAAGACTTGTTATTGGGGTGCTATTGAGTGAGCCCATGGTACAAAGTCGGACTGTCTCATCGGGTTACCTAGGTTGTCGTATCTATGGGGACAGATTCACAGTCTTTCTTCCACAGAGCAACTAGGTGAGTTTGAACCCCCAACGTTTGGTTTGGTAGCCAAGATCTTGACCACTGTTCCACAAAGAATCTACCCAGTAGGCAATAGCTGCTCCTGTGCTAGTTTCTAACCATGGACTCTTTATATACGCAGCACGGTTAGTGGGTTAGGTATAGAAATACAAACTCTCATGTCATCATGAAGGTTTACCCTGGTAAAAGTTTACTAAGAGTAAGACTAACAAACACTGATATAGAATCAGGCTCTGTTTTAAATGCTTTTCCCTTAATCCTTATAAAAACCGTGGGAGGTGGGGACATTGCTGTCCTCACTTTACAGGGAGAACCGATGTCCTAAGGTGTGTAAGTGCAGGAGCCAGGATTTGAACCTTGCCAGGGAGGCTCCAGAGTCCACGTTCTTAGTCCCTCCACAAAACCACAAAAATACACCGGATTTTGTGGCACATTAATACTACATGACAGAGTCACTTAGGATCGGAAATGCGTTCGGCCCACTTCTCATTTTTCCATAGTGAATTCCTAATACCTAATAGTTCAAAGGCAGGTCGTGTATCACAGCTATCAGGGAGTGATGATAATTAGGCAATACATTGATTAGGATGATGTTTAAAATTCTATTATGTTTCTGAGGTGATGACTTGGTCATGGATATACAATTCCATAAATTTAAAAAACACCACCGAGCTGTCCAATGGAAATGGGTGCCGTGGGTGGGCCGCGACTCATATCTCAATAAAGATGGTAAACATTTTTGAAAGAGAAAACACCACACTCTCTAATCCATGAATAAGCTGCTTGTATTGAGAGAGAAGAAAAGTGTATTATGGTTTGTGTGCCCGCGTGTAACACAGCCTGGAGGAGGGTATGGTCAGGAAGTCTTTATGCCAGGGTTTTGATGTCTCATCTTCACTGCACTTCTGTCTGTCCTCGCCCCTGCTACAGCCTCTGCAGTCCGCAAGGGGACGGAGGGATGTGGGGCGCATTCCCCTCCTGCTCTTGTATGAATGGGAGACTGGAGTCAGTTCAGCTGACCCTTGTCTCCATTTGCACTGGGGTATATCTACGATGCACAGAAGTACCAAAGTGCGCAGTAGCCTTTCCCTGTTCAGCCCCAGTGCACTTCCACATTCCGAGCATCAAGACCTTTGCCTAAATTCTCTTGGTGTGTCTAAAATGATGCCTCTTTTCACCCACACTGTATTCCTTTCAGGCACTCACTTTTTCTTTGCTCATTAATTCCTCTCCACTCTCCACCCCTCCACACACACAGTGTCCTCTTAGAATCTTCGTCTTCATTACTTGGCCAGGTTCCTTTTTACAGACTCTTCTTAGTCCTAGGAATCTTCAAACCTCCACATGAGACGTGAGTCATCTCCCTTTCCCTTCCTGACTCCTTCTCTTGATGAATGCGGGGCTGCGCTGGGCTGGGCCTGGTTCTGGGCGATGAGCTTTAAGGAGACAGCAATGTTCTAGAGCACAGTGGAGATGGACTAGGAGCTTGGTGCTGACTAATGCAGGGGTGATTGTGCTGGCTCATTCTTGAGAATGATCTTATAAAACTTAAAGAACTGACCTCGGGCGCCCTGTTGGGGAGGCTCTGGATCGCTGCCCCCAAGGCTGGAAGCCACTCTGCTCTCCTATGAGGAATTACACTTGGGGAGCTCCAGAAGACAAGCCTACGAGCAATAGAGGAAAGTTAAATGGGGGAGATTTCTGGACACTAGTATTAGGCCTTTGGGTCGAACAGCAAACTATAAAATATGAGGGGTAACACAGCAGCGAGCGAGAGAGACCAGCATAAACTGCAGCTCACACCAAAGTGCAGGAAGCCAAACCAAGCCCATCACCATTGTCTGACTCTATAGGACAGAATGGAGCGACCCCCGTGGGTTTCTGAGGCTGTAAATCTGTATGGGAGCAGAAATTGGCCGAGCTCTCTCAGAGGAGCTGGTGACGTAACAGCAGCACCATGTGAGCCTTCTGCCCCAGGGCTCAGAACTAACTGAATGCTACTTTCAGAAGCTCAACAATGAGTCTCCACTGCACTGGCAAACCATGGGTGAGGCTTGTGGATAGCAACTCTGCTTGACATGATCGATCAAACAATAGAACTATTTAATCGTATGATATGTAAATTATGTCAAGAAGGGGATGAAGAAAGTGGGGGTGGGTGGGTGAGTGGGGAGCGCTAGAATTGAATGTGATTGCACGATTCATTTGAGGGGGGTTTTAACCATGAGGTGGGGGGGTCTAAAATTGATGTGGTGATGATTGTACATTTCTCCTTGATATGACTGAACGATTGTACTGTTGCATTGTGTGATATGTAAATTATGTGACAACAAAACTTTAAAGAAAAGAAGTGCCGTGGGTTGATCACCAACGTGCAGCGTCCCCTTCACATCTGCCTCATTAGCATCTCGGGCCCTGGCAGAGTGGGTGTGAGGTGTCCCACTGCGCACACTAAAGCAATCTGCCTCGAAGGGACTGACACTTCTAAGAAACTCCTCCAGGAGGCAAACAAGCCATTGGGGCTCTGGTCCTTTGAAGCCTCTGTTAGCTACTCAAACAGAAGCGAAGCGCCGATTCTAGCGCACAGCACTGCATGGAGTGTGTCTCCATTTTCCTTTTTGTCAAATGTTTTCTAGGCCAGACTGTATTTTTCTATCAGGACAGTATAAAAGGGCTTTTGTAAGAAGCAGCGACTGCGTGCCCCCCCCCCCCCCCCGCAGTGATGGGAAATAATTGCTGACGGAGAGAGCGGCGTGTGTTTGAGGCAGTGTGCGTTAGTGCAGACTCGGGCGGCTGCCATGATTCTTTTGGCTCCAGTTCTCTAAGCAACGAAAGGAGAGCCTGAAATTCCATTCCTGATTCTCAAACATCAAGTCCCTGAGTGGTATTCAAATGGCTAACACGCTCAACTATTCACTAAAAAGATGGAGGTTTAAGTGCCCCCAGCCATTCCTTGAAAGAAAGACCTGGCAATCTACTGGTGAGAACTCGGTCACTGGAGGTCCCCTGGGCACAGCTCTGCCCTGAGACCCGTGAGGTCGCCTTGAGGTGGAAGCCACTCTGTGCACTAGGATGGAGGTTCTCCAACAGAGGACCTTGGACTTTTTGGAATCAGAGTCACTCCAGACCAAGACACCCAACTCATTGCCACCCACAGAGTCAATCCCAACTCTTAGCAAACCATTGGGACTGGGCAGAATTGCCCTTGTGGGTTCCGGAGACTATAAGTCTTTCACAAAATCACTCCCTGCCACTGAGTTCATGCTGACTCATAGTGACCCTCTAAGACAGGGTACCACTGCCCTGTGAGTTCCTGAGACTGTCACTCTTTCCAGGAGTAGAAAGCCCCATCTTTCTCCAGCAGCGTGGCTGGTGGTTTTGAACTGCTGACCTGGGGATTTGTAGCCCAACTTGAAACCACTATGCCACCAGGGCTCTTTCACCTCAGGCAAGATGCTTGTCAAATAGTAACCCCAGAGCTGTGGTTGCTAGTGGCTGTGGACTCAATTCCTACTTCCAGTGGTGACCCCTTATGCCAGCCTAGAAGAACTCAGTAAGATGTGCAAGCCTGTGACCTGTCAGAAGCAGGTCTCTGGGTGTGTCTTCCGAGGATCCTCTTGGTGGAAGCAAACCTCCAGACTTCGGACTCATAGGCAAGCTCTTAGCTACTTGTGCCGCTCAGGGACTCCATTGAATCGGAAGCCCTACAGGTAGGGTATAGGGACAGTCCAAGGGGTGTCAGAGATTTCTGGATCAGTGACTCCTATCCTTTCCAGCTTGAGCCTTTCCTCATTGATTAATGTGTTCAGCCAATGGGGAGGACCTGCAATTGCTTCCAAGCAAAGGCTTGGCTCCACATCATACACTAGGATGGCCAACCCCCTGGTGTGCAGAGACTGAGAGCATTTCCAGGATGTGGGACTTTTAGTTTTCAAACCCGGACAGAGTCCCAGCAAACAGACCAGTGACCATCCCAAGACCTAGCTATTGTGGTTATGTGTCTAAGAGCAGAGACTGGAAAAATGCCAGGTCCCAGGCCGCGTCTCATTAGAGATTGTTTCCTTGGTTCTGTTTAGCAAAGAATCAAGGGTCCCTTTCAGCCTGCCGTCAGGAGGATCACTCCCTGCCACTGGCACTGCTCCGGGGGAAGGTGAGGGGGGTGGGGGAAGGGCTGGCAGAGTATCTTCAGTTGGCTGTTCCCAGCCATCTCTGCACAGCTTGCAGGCTGGGTGCTGAGTCATCTCTGCTGCATCAGGGCAAACCACCCCTGGGGCTTCCACCTCCGCCTGCTTCCCGTGAGGCATTTAACGAAGACTGACCTAATTCAAGCAAAAATGGCCTTGATTAGCGTGTGACTAACCTTTCCCTTTGACTAATTCAAAAACAAAACTAAACAAAAACCCTCTTTCTTCAATGCTTGGAGAGGAAATTGTGACACTTGAGTTGCCCTTGGTTACATTACTACTTATTCGCCCTCCCTGTCCTCTTCCTCCTCAGTCCCTCTCTCATCTCTCAGGCTCCATCTCTCTCTCTGCCTCTGTCACTCCTGTCTTGTAAAGCACCCACCACATGGAACTCCTCTCCCTAGGCTTTGCCTGAGCTTAGAGTCACCATGTCACAGTTCAGATCCCAGCGGCACCTGCTTCTACCTGGGAGAGGCTGGCTCACTCTGCACAGGTTACACCGCCAGCTGCCTCAGGTGGAATCCAGGGGGTCCACTCATGTGGGGGCCCCTAGTTTAGCTCATGCCACCTTGGTGCCTGGCTAGGAGGGGCTGCAGTTCTCCCAAGAGCCACTCCTGTCCACCCAAGATGAGTTATTTTGAACTAATTCTACGCAGCAAGGAACGTCTAAGAATGCCACTGAGAACCATTTACAACTCTGGTTTACTTGGGACGACCCTTCCTGCCATTGCTACTTTGCGCCTCACCATTATAAATGTCCAAGGAAACTGACACAGAGTAAGGACCGTTCCTAACTACCCCAAAGGCAAGAACGGAAGGCATGCTGATAGGTCTGGGGCAGAAATAGGATGGGAACAGGAGTCCCGCGCTAACAGACGTGGCCTCTGAGTGAGAACTGCAAGTAGAATCGATGAAGCGATTTTTACCTCAGCATCTACCTTCTTTCTCCTGAGGCAAATCTTGAGGCGTGTTTCACTCTCTGCTTCAGACACGTTCCTGAAAGTTGTTTACCCGCCTGTTTGCTGTAAACCTAATCAGATTTTTAAATGCATAAAGGGACCTGGGTTTTGCTCTAATGGAACAAAGAATGTGTTCCCTTTACAAACCAAGCTTCTACACTTCATCTTAATTACTGGCTCTGCTTTTGACAGAGGATTTTTATTAGAAAAATAAAACACTGGCCTGATTTCATTTCGTCCTCGTCGCATCCTATGAGAGATGTTCTCACGAAGCCGAGTGTGGGTCTTTGGGGGCTATAGATGGCCGAGGGGGTGCAGACTGGAAAGATGGGCCCACCTGTGCTCTCCATCCCATTGCCTGACATGGGCACAGCTGGGTGCAGCAGCGGCGGCTGCTCAGATACAGGAAGCAGTGCTCTCTGGGGTGCTGGAGCAGCTGCTGCTTCATTCTGGGATGCACGAGGTCAGGGTGGGCTGGAGGTGACCCGAGGCAACTGGAAACTACCACCCTCTGTGGTGGGTTGACTAACAGACCTCCAAGGGGTCCCTGATCGAATCCCCAGAAATCACGGGAGTCACCTTCAATGGCCAAAGGGATGGCATAGATATAATAAAACTGACATGAGAGAAACATGGAACATGTTCTATGCATTAAATCCCAAGTAATAAATACATAGAATAAAAACACGATGGAGAGTCTATCCTGAAGTTTCTGTGTGGGCTGACATAATCGCAGTCTTCTTCTGTGTAGGAAGAAGGAGGGGCCAGAGGTGAAAATAATGTGATGCTGGAAGCAAAGGCAGGCGTGATGTGCTTTGAAGATGGAGGAAAAGGCCACAGACCAAAGAATGCAGTGACCATGAGCAGCTGAAAAAGGTAAAGAAATTTATTCCCACCCCCGCCCCGTACCTCCAAGAGGAACCAACCCTGCTGACATCTTGACTTTAAACCCAAATCCAAACCCAAATTGCCTTTGGGTCAAGTCCGACTCACAGCAACCCTACTGAGCAGACTAGAACTGCCTCATGCCTCAAGCAAATCTTTCTGGAGGATGCTGACTGCTACATGTTTCTCCCAGGGAGTGGTTGATGCGTTTGAATGGGTCTTCTGGTTAACGGCCAGGTGTTTTAACAGTTGTGCCGCCGTGACTGTACCACATCTTGACTTTAGTCCCATGACATTTATTTTGGATCCCTGCCCTCAAGAGCGGGGAAGAGAATAAAAGTGCGTTGCATGAAACCACCAAGTGTGTGATCTCTTGTTATAGTCATCATACGTAATTATGCACCATCTCAACCAGCTCATCAGTTTCGTGTGTCAGTGTGACCCACTGTTGATCATCATGCTCCATTCCTCCCTAAACGGCCTTCTCAACAACTCTGACCACAGACTTCCATCTCCATGGTCACCGTCCCAGTCCAGGCTGCCGCTGTCACCTCACCGGTCTCACAAGGATCTCCTAAACTTTCCCCCTTTCCAGAGTTCTCCCACTGGAACCCATTCTCCTCCTTCACATGGGACGACTTCTCTTTCTTTGCTTTTACAAACCAGATCCTGCCATTCCGGTGCAAATCCCCTCAATGGCTACTCACTGCCCCAGGGGAAATCCACGCAAGGTTTAAACAGAGGAGCTAGACAAAGAGCCCAGTTAGGCCTTCCCCGGGCTGCTGGGAAACTGACCCCTGTGCAGTTCTGTATCGCTGAGCTCCAGAATGTACTTGACCTGCACTGAGTAGAGCCAGGGAGGCTGACGGCAAGTGGAAACCGTGTCCAGCCGGAGGGTTCTACACTGTCCACACTCTGTCGCCACACTACACAGGGTGCATCTTCAAGAGGAATCAGGTGCCTCAGTCGAACTGAGATACCCCTTGGTATCTCTTCAACGTAACCACGAGCTCCACCCAAACCAGCTTCCGTGCTGTGTTCCTGAGCTGAAACTGCAGGAAGTAGTTCTCACTCGGGGTTCTGATAGGACCTTCACGTGCACCACTCTGGCGGCCAGAAGCTGTTCTCCCTGTCTGACTTGAAGAATATATTGTTGTACACATGGTGTATACTGACTACACTTTCTTCTTTGGCCTTTGGGTAAGTAAATCCAGTTCGGTTTATCCAAGTGCTATTTGTGCCTAGGCTTTCCATGATTGGTTATTTACCAGTGTCACTTGCCAGCGCAGTGCGAGGTGCAGGCTAATCCCTGTGCATGGTTTGTGAAGTAGTCTGCAACTCTCGCAGGCTCTCTTATAACACACCTTTGCCAAAGTTCTGCCCTTGAACTGCATCAAGCTACTTTCGGTTACCTCTCTACCTTGGCACGTTCTTCTCCATCCTGGTAGAGATCCATCCATCCATCGAGATAACACATGATAGCCTTCAGTTCCAAAGCCAGCTCTCCCAAGTTGTTTCTGATTCCGCAGATGACTCCTATGGGTGTCCGTAGCATCCTGAAAAGTTTTCCATCCTCACAACATACAATGGTTTGTTTTCTTCTTTGTAGTTTCTATTTTGCCATGGACAATTCAAGGATATCTCCTTTATCTGTCTGTTGATTATCGAAACCCTGCTATTTGTCGCCATAGTAAGTAAGCAATAAAGAACATGGAGTGAATGAATGGAGTCATCATTTTCAAAGTCATGTTTTATTGAATGTAGGCTATGTATTCTGTATTATTTCTAATCCCAAACTGCAAAAGTGCAAAATTGGCATTGTTATCCTATTTCTACAGCTGAGAAAAACAAGGGACAGAGTATAAGTAGCATGGTTGGAGCCACATGCTTAGCAGGGATTTGGTCTCAGGTCCATTTAGCTCTTGATGGCAATGGCAGCCTATTGATAAGTGCCTTTTCTCTGCTCCACCCACCTTCCAGCCACGTCCACTGCATTCCCATCAGGGAGGCTGAAGAAAGCAGTGTTTACAATCTGCCCAGGAACGAGCTTGATGCTGTTCTTCATTTCCAATCTTAAATCATTGGATCTTTTGTAACGCTTTAAATATTTTTGAGGCATGCAACACTGCTTTGTGCTTGGTACTTCCTTAACTGGAGCTCTTGGGTGGAGTGAATGGTTAGCGTCCCGGGTTACTAACCAACCGGTTGGAGGTTCAAGCCTTCTCAGAGGCATCGCTGGAGGAAGTCTGGTGATCTGCTTCTGACAAACAGCTGTTGAAAAAGTGGAGCCCCTCCGGATAGGGCAAGATATGACAAAATAACGATGTATAAATTACCAAGGGCACATGAGGGAAGTGGGAGCGGGGAGAGAGGGGGGGAAAAAAAAGAGGACCTGATGCAAAGGGTTTAAGTGGAGAGCAAATGCTATGAGAATGATTGGGGCAGGGAATGTATGGATGTGCTTTATACAATTGATGTATGTTTATGTATGGATTGTGATAAGAGTTGTATGAGTCCCTAATAAAATGTGAAAAAAGAAAAGAGGAGAAAAAAATAAAGAAAATGATTAGGGCAAAGAATGTACAGATGTGTTTTATACAATTGATGTATGTATATGTATGGACTGTGATAAGAGTTGTATGAGCCCCTAATAAAATGTTAAAAAAAAAAAAAAAGAAAAAGTGGAGCCCAGTCCTTCTTTGACATAGATGAGGTAACTGTGCGTCCAAGTGGTCTTCCTGTCCATTAGTTCTGGTGTTTCCCTGGTCTCTCCTGCAATTGTTAGGCACATTCTAACTTGCCTCTGGGGTGAGATTGGTGGTTGTGAATGAACCGAGGTTTTGTGCCATTTTCAAGGGAAAGAATCCATAGATTCCATTAGAGTCCCAAAGGAAGCTCCTGGACTTGTTAGAAAAGGGCCTCCTGAGATGTCTCTCTGTTTTCCCTTCTCTTCCTTTGTGGAAGTTTGTGCTGAGGGTGCTGGCACCGCCCACCCCTACCACCTACGCTCTCCAGGTCCCAGGAGATCATGCTGGACAGCTCCTTGGCCCTTGGAAAGGATGATTTTGAGTTTTCCTCAGTCTCAACTTAACTCCTGTCGGTGATAAAACCATTGATTTATTTAGGAATTTATTGATTCAGGATTAAGGGGGGAGGGTTGATTAGGGAATTTAATAGGTCACCACAAGCCAGGATCAGAAAACATTAAGGATATAGTCATGGGTCCACAACACCATCTCTCCTCAGCCGGCAGCCAAGTCGCTCTCTGGTCCTCAGACCAAGCGGTCCCTTCGTCTCTGTCTCCGTGGGCCAGGAGGCAGCCCTCCGCTCTCCCTCGGTGTTCTCTAGTCTCTGTGCTGCTCCGCTGCCTCTGGACCCTCTCCTCCACTTCAGTTAGATATCTGAACATGCCCCTCTTCTGATGTCTCTGCGATTTCTCTCATGGAATCATTCAAATATTGCCCAATGGAGGCGAGAGGGTTTTTTGTTTTGTTTTTGCATGCACACCTATGACTTTGCACAAGAGGCAGAGGACAGAGGCCTGGACACGATGTTGTGAAGGATATGTGCCCTTTCCCGGATGGACTCATGTAATTGGTGGTTTTGCCTGAGCAGGTGCTTGGCAACTCCAACAGGCTGGACGCAAGCCTCTAGGCCTCGAGCTGAGGTCTTATAAATGAATAGCTTTCACTGGCCACCAAGAAATTGCCTTTTAAAGGGAGTGTGCTTACTTTCTTCCTTTGTTTTAATATGGTTTTTTAAATGGAGGAACAATCAGGCCATCGATGCTGCATTTGTAATTCACTTACATGTGGCATTGGTTTATGAGTTAGGAGAGGGCTTCGACAAGTTCATGGGCTCAAGTGGAATGGAAAGATAATGGAATTTTCCCATGAACTTTGTGAAGCTCTGTCATCCTTGAGATTTCTAATTGCCTTGAATATTGCTATGTTTACATGTGTACAGTGTTTTTAATGTTGCCATTAACTTTATTGCTACTTTCACAATTACTCTCTCCCACTAATGTTTCTCTCATTTTGCTATTAAATGAATATGGAAATTAGAAGTGGAGAATAAGCAAATTAGGGCTTGTTTCTGAGACAAGGGTGGAGGCATTACTTAAAAATAGATGTATAATAATGATTTGCTTACTTTTTTTTTTAAAGCTAATTTATTCCCTTTCCCTTAGAAACCTGTCTGAGGATCAGATTGTCCTCCGTGATTCCTCAGCAGAAAGGGAACAGCCACTCGGCTGCACAATTTTCTGCTTAGAAAGGGGTACAGTTCCTCAGGCTTGATGGACTCTATACTTGTGCTTATGTACTTTTTTATAATGATGATGATGATGAAACTTGTCATTTAATCTGTGTGGCTCAATACATTTACGTGGCATGGCTCTTGTAGCCCTAGTCATTGGAATTCCACAAAATGCGTGAATGGAATCATGCAAATAGGTCATAGGACACTCTAATGTAGGATTGGTTCATTTTGTCATCCTACGGGGGTGTGGGGAGTCATCTCAGAAGCACAGGGGATCTCACACTCATCAAGATAAAAGAGCCACAAATAGAAAGAAAATCCTTTGAAAATAATGATGGCAACGTATGCACAAATGTATTTGATACAATGGATGTATGGATTGATATAAGAGCTTTAAGAGTCCTCAATGACATGATTTTTTAAAAAGATAAAAGATTCAGAAACACAGCGTGTCCTTGGCACCCTGAGATCTTTGAAAAGAACCTCTTGATTCAGGACATAGAGGACTTTAAACCAGATGCTTATCAGAGAACATGGCGGCAGGAGAGGCAGCAGCACCGAAGAACCAAGAGCAAGAGACAGAGCAGAATAACAGGCTTTTTGGGCCCTAGCCCAAGTAAAGCTGAGCACTTCCAGGCAGAGTGGGCTGTCTCTAGGCACTTAATCTTGGGGGGGTCAAGTTTACTGACCCATGGAGTTAGGGCAAAGTATCTTTAGATTGAAGCTCATTTGTGAAGGACACAGCCTTTCCCATTTATCAAGAGCACTGAAGGACTCTTGTACCGTTTGGTCAAGTAGAACAGAGGTCCAAAAACCACCTGGCTGAGATGTTGAGTACCAGAGAGAAGCATACCTTCAGGCATGGCTGAAGAGTGAAACTCTTAATGGGAAGAACTGTATCCTAAGTATTTCTGATTTTGAATGGTAACTTCTCTAACAAATCCCATACTCATGATATTGCTTGAAAATTATGTAGCCATTGCAATGAATTACTTCATCCACCAGGGAAGTAGTGAACGTCTTGAGAGGGATAGTTGGTGTCAGAATTGGTAAAGGAGGAAGGGGCAGGGGGTGTTGGCACACGACATAATTGAACTCCTTGGTCAAGGGCTGGTATTGATGGTGATTCTCCTCCTGCCACTTTGTGAAGTCAGAAGAGGTCAGATGACACTTTTACCTCTGTTGTTACCATCTGACGTTTATTGACTATCAATTATGGGACAGACACGGGCTGTGTTCTTTATCTGCAGCAATTTGCTCATTGAACACACAGTTCCATGAGGTAGCGACGATATTTCCTCCCATCTGAAAGACAAGGGCACGGGAAGCTGTACCCCAGAGACGAAACATTGCACTGGGCAGATCTGCTGCACAAGACTTCTTTAATGTGCTGAAGAACAAGGATGCAATTTTGAGGACTAAGGTGTGCCTGAGCCAAGCCATGGCATTTTCATTTGCCTCGTGTGCGTGTCACAGTTGGAAGCTTGAAGAAGAATTCATGCATTTTAGTTGTGGTACTGGCGAAGAACAGTGAAAGAACAACGGGCTGCCAAAAGAACAAACAGCTCGGTCTTGAAAGAAGTACCCAAGAATGCCCCTCAAAGGCAAGGGTGGCGAGACTTCATTTCTTCTACTTTGGACATGTTGTCAAGAGAGACAGGTCTCTGGAGAAGGACATCGTGCTTTGTGAAGTAGCGGGGCAGAGAAAAAGAGAGACCTCTGGGACATGGAGTGACACAGTGGCTGCAGCCATTCGCTCACACTTAAAAGCAACCATGAGGATGACACAAGACCACTGGGCAGGGCTTCATTCTGCAGTACACCAGGTGGCTCTGAGTCGGAAGGGCCTCGATGGCCCGAGCACCATCACCCACAATAAAGACGTTTGTAATGCCCCAGAGACACACTTTACAGGTAGGGACATTTTGAGCAAAAGCGACCAAGAAATGTTCAAAAGCATAATACAGACACACCTGGAGAGCCATTCAGAACAGAATCGATTTTTTCTATCTCTGTTACAGGTACCACTCACCTGTGAAACACGTGTCGACCCCAAGTCTGGATTAGAAAGCATGCTGCAGTGATTTCCTTGAGATTGCCTTTCTGGTCAGTCTTTTTACTTTCCCCCAAATGATTGGGTAGGTCCATGCAAATAAACTGTATGGAAATTTAATGAGAGAATTGGTCGATTTTGCCATCCCAGTGGATATTAAATGAGCCATCTCAGAAGCAGGGACTGGGGGATCTGACTACTATCAAGCAGGAAGAGCCAAATTTGTCGCACAATACCTCTTTAAAGTGTTAAGCAGCAAAGACGTCACCTTGAATATTGTTTTCATCATCTTGAATATTAAGGTGTGCTGGACCCATGAGATTTTCAGTTGCCTTCTATAAAAAAGAAAGAAGAGCCAGGATTTGCAGATCCGGCCACCTAAATTGGTAGCCTTGTCTGGTTCCATTGCATCAGCCCTACTGTGTATTTAGATTTCACCATTAACAGTGAGCCCCTGGGCCGCATCTCTTTTACGAGCTAGCTGTTTGCATAGTTCCAAAGACAACAGAAAACTCTCATTCTCCGAGCACCAGGGAGAAAGGATTTGGATATAATGTCCCTGCGTTCACAGAATCATCCCAAGGTTTATATGATGCCAGGGTGGTGACTTCACACGCCAGAAGGGCACTGGTGGCAAGTCTATCGAAGATAGAACGTTGATGATTGGTCCTTCATCCTGAAGCACACAGATCCTGGCATTCTGTCCATGGCAAATGCTGGGCCCTGTACTAACGGTCCCCAGTTTGTTTTGTTTTTTATCTGCAGTGCTAAGACTGAATGGTGGATGGCAAGCACATGGTCTTTGGTGAGGTGCAAGAAGACTGTGGAAGCCATGCAGGGTTTTGAGTCCAGGAAAGGCAAGACTATCAAGATCACCATGGTAACTGTGGACAGCTCTTAAAAAACTGATCTGGATTTCATGTCTTATCTTAGGCACCACACCACTCCTTGTGTAGCTTGGGGAATCACCCTTCAGTCCCTAATGCCGTGCACTATTGTTTAATCTTTGTGTTCTCCCTTTAGTGCTTTGGGTCCCCTACTTTCCTTATTCTCCTCTAAGCCCAGCTTTATAACAGAGTGTGGCTATGAAATAAAAACGAAACAAGAAAAAAAGAAGAGCAAGCTAATGTAGTTCACAAAGATAAAGTTCTACATCCTATTTGGGTGAGTAGTGACATGAACAGCCACCAAAGGGGCATCAGTTGGTATCTCCATATCTGGAGGAGAAGCGTGATAAAAATAGAAAGATACAGGGAACCAACTAGTCCAATGGACCAATGGACCATGAAAACATCAGTCTCCACAACCCCAAGACCAGAAGAATTAGATGATACCAGTTACCACAGCCAGCTGCTGTGAAAAGGATCACATTAGATGGTCCTGGAGAGAGTGAGAGAAAAATGTGGAGCAGAACTCAAAATCATGAGGCCAAAATAATTGGTTGAATAGACGACACAGGTGGGAACCCCAAGATTATCACCCCTAGTCACCCTCCAGGTCTGGAATGGATCTCACCTGCATGCCGGGATCATCCAGTGTTTCAGGTAAAAACCAAACCAATCCAAACAGCAGGCTTAGGAAAGAAGGGATGGGAATAAGAAACAGCAAGAATGAACTGTGATAAGAATTGTATGAGCCCCTAATAAATTGTTAAAATTAAAAAAAAAAGAAACAGCAAGAGGAGGTGGGATAAGTGGTTATATACACTGAGGGTATTGGATGGACAAGTTAAAACAGAAATTGTTCAATGTGAAACCGATGATCTGCTTTGTAAACATTCAACTAACTCACCCTAAAAAGAAACAAACAAGAGCCACAGTGGAGCATATTCTTTGGACCCTGAACTCCCTGCATCCTTAACCTGGATCCAGGAGCGCGAGCTGTGCTAGCAGCGATGACAGAGAAGTGGAGTGGCGGCAGCAGGAGGCAGTAACAAGAGCAAAGAGCATGAAGCAGAGCAGCGAGCTTCCTAGCCCAAGGAGTGAGGAATGTGACTTGGGGCAGGAGGCTCATCTGTGGAGTGTTTCCCTTAAGTGGGGGACTAGGTTTGTTGACCCAGAGAGCTAGAGCCAAATCGCTTTAGGCCAAGGCTTATGATGCAATTGAGTGCCTTTGGGCACTTACAGACAGCACTCAAGGCCCATTGGCAGAGGCCAGGGGCTGGCTGCATGGCTAAATCAGAGGGCCAGGCTTGTGTGCATGATCAAGTAAAGGCAGTCCTGACCCAAGAAGTGTTAACTCCAGCATTTCTGACTTGTGTCCTATTAACCTCCCTGATAAACCCCATAATTGTGAGTACTGTCTGCGTGGCCACTGCAGTAAATCATCAAACTCAGGAGAGAGGTGGAACACGCCTCTAAGGGTGAGTTGGGCCAGCTAAAGGGGCAAAGAAGGTGGACACATATCTGCCTCATCGGTATTGGCCTTGGGCTGATGTGATTGGATCTCCTTTCTTATTGTCAGAGGAGAACAGACACAGGCTCCATTCCCTTTTGACAAAAAGGAACCACAAAATCTCTTCAATCCATAGATGTCTGAATAACACACTTTGCGTACATAAATCGTTATTTCATAAAACTCTTAAATTGGGGTAACTTTTGGTCAAATTCCATTGAACTACATTGGTAACAGCGGCATGGTAAAGAAAACAACACAAAATCTAAGAGTTGGACAGGATTGTGGCGGTTTCCAATCCATCCAGCCTCCAAGGCCCTAGATAACCTTCAGCGAATGGCTCCCCGCCTTCTTGGACAGCCCAAGACAACTCTTTCCTAACACAAACATGTATTATGGAACTTGAGGAGATCTCTTTGTTTAAACTGCAAAAAATCAGAAATGTCCTAGAGAATTCTGGTTTCTACTTAATAGACATTATTCATATTTAAAAAATAAACCCCAAACTTAGTAGTTGAGGAAGGTGACATGTCCTCCGTGATGAGACAGAAAATGATTGAGCTTGGAGAATCACATCAGCACTGGGCCTGGGGTCTGCTGCTTCCTTTGAAGGAAGAACCGATGATTGGAGGAGCCCCTCGGTGGTGTAAAAGAGCGACACAGCAGCTGCTAATGAAAAGATTGGTAGTTTGAGTCCACTCAGAGGTACCTCAGAAGAAAGGCCTGGTGACTTAATGTCCCCCAATCAGCCACTGCACGTTCTCTGGGGCAGAGGTGCACCCTGACATGCATGCTGCGGGGGAGTGGCATGGGATGAAGGAGCCCTGGTGCATAGTGGGTTAGGAGTTGGGCTGCTAACCACAAGGTCAACACTTCGAAACCACTGGCTGCTCAATGTGGGGATGAGGTGTTCTAATTCTGTACAGAATTGAGTCTTAGAAACTCATGGGGGCAGTTCTACTCTGCCCTGTAGGTCGCTGTAAGAGAATCAACTAGATGGCATGCATTTGAGTTTTTTGGTTTGGTATTGGATTGGGGTCAAATGAAGAGATCTAAACAAAAGGGAGGGAGAATGGACAGTGTCTCTTGAAAGTCTTGGAAGGAAATTTTCCCCGGAGTTGGCAGAGTTGGTGTTCCATAATCCTTATTCCCCACCAGAGAGGAGGCTGGCCAGCGTTCACTTAGTCATAAATCCCTATGATTCTATAGAGATTCTCTGCCTATCTTTGTAAATTCCTCAACAGGCCACTATTTTTCTCTGATCAGGAGACAGCTCAATCTTTTCAGGGCACCAGTTTGTCTGGACCTTATGGTTTCCTACTCTTCCAGGAAAAGGGCTGTCAAAAATATGACAAACTCCCAAGACGAGGTGTCCTTGGAATGCTGAGAAACTCCAGAAAATCTTCAGAGGTTTCCCGGCTGAGTCAACTACACCAAAGGCCAGGACCCTGGTGATGACCCACTCCTGGGGGCATTCCTTTTAGAAGAATAAAAGGTACAACTCAAGCAAGAGGCAATCAGGCAGAGAAATAAATCAAATGAGAGGAACCAGACCCATTAGTTCTTTACAACAAGGTTTTATTTATTTATTCTTTTCTTTGACCCCACCCCCCAAAAAAAACATTAAAGTTGTCCATCTTTCTTTTATTTGCAATGGTTTTCCTTTTGGATCTGGACGAGCATCTCTATTACAGGATATCCACCTGGTCGACATGCAGTGCTGAGCTCTGGCCTTAGGAGAGATGCACCGATGCTCTGGGTGAGCCAGTCTGGGCTGCCAGTCAAGCATTGTTATTAAGCAGCCTGCTGTCAGTACGGTAGTGTCTCTCGGGCTTTGCCCCTCATGTGTAAAGCGGGTGGCAGCATTAGAACAGCCAGAGGCAGAACATCCAAGTTTCCTGTGACCCCTCTCAGAGCACATTGAAGAGGGAAAGGCCTGACCTTGGTCCTAAGGGGCAGAGGGCGCGAACTGGGCACCGTGTAGTCCACCTCCTTGCAATGTGAGCCTTTGAGGCTAGTGCCGGTGCAGCCTGCAGTTGGAAGTCTAGCCCATCCCCTGTCCCACTCCCTTCGCACACTGCTCACACCACTTGGCAGGTCAGTGAACTCTCTCCATTGCCACTTTATGTCGAAGAGGTGCTGAAGTCAGAAAGAGTAGTCTTTGGGCTGCTAGAGAGCCAGGAACTTCCTTTGTCGCCATCCCCCCAAGTCTGGTAAATCCTTCAAGGGTCTTTTAGTTCTCGAAACCCTTCAACTCCTTCTTGGAGACTAACAGAAGGAGCCTCTGTGAACCCAGTACCATGCTGATGACTTTAATCTGAGAGCCAAGTAGAAAGGGGACCCGACCTCCCCCATCTATAAGCGCGTCCTCTTCTTGGGACTAGTTGCTCTCCCGCCCTCAACCCTGTCTTTATCCTGTAAGCTAGCTGACCTCCCCCCACTTGTACCCACGTGGTCCCTGCTGCAAAGTGCCAAGCACACTTGGTACACTGGATTTTTCACCTCCATTTGTTTTTCTGGGAGGATTCCAAATCTTGGACTCAGTTGGAGTCGAGTGGGGTTAGAATGCTCGCTAATGTCACCAGGAAGGAGGTTCCTATGCAGTGGCAGCACTTAGGGCCGGCTCTGTGCACATTTTGGCTTGTTCCCCAAACACCAGGATATAAAAGCGTTGCCTGGAGTTCAGCCTGCAGGCGAAGTGTATATCCCCATTGGTAGCCATTACAAGTCAATACCGATATTTTTACTAAGTCTGTTGGGATCTTTTTGATGTTATACAATTCATATCAAACGTAACTAAGACCAGAGCTACTCTCTACTTTAATTGGCAGTTAGGTTCCAGTGTTTAGCCCTCATTTTATATTACCTTTATCTAACAATGAAAGTTAATGGCACTTTGAAATTCAGGATTGTGTTTTTTTCTTTTTCTGTTTATCCTTGTTTTAAATCTGATCAGTTGCCCAAAAGGTCTATAAAGATTTCTAATCGGAAGGAAACTTGCTTTGAGTGGTGGAGCTTGAGGGGGTGTGGGCTGTTATTCTAAGAAATTATAATCTTTGAAAGAAATCAACTGAGTCCCCAAACAAAGTCAAAGTCAGTGTTGGCTGTTTTGTTTTCAGTTTTAGGGACACCCTTTGAGGGAAGAGAGGAGCATGTCCCCTTACCTGGGCAAACTCTAGGATCGGGCCCCCAAATCTGGAGCGCCATCCATTCATATCTCAGACAGACTCGTCGTTGTACAAAGAAAGAGAAAGAGAGAGAACGAATCCTTCTGAGTTTCAGTGCTGGGTGAGAGAAGGCATCTCCAGGGTGAAGACCCTACAGCTTGACAGTGGTTATTTGATCTATGACTTAAGTGGACACAAAGAAAGTAGATACTGGGAAGCTCTGAGCATAAAAACCCAACTTCCTGTCGGATCCCTTCCCTAACACCCCATAAAAAAAGAAAAGAAAACCAGAAATGGGAAGACTGGAGTTTGAATTTAAGCTGACCCTTGACTTAAGTCCCATTCAAGGTTGAATTTCTTTTTTAAAAAGCAAATGCTTATAGCAATGCCATGAATTTCATGGGTAATGGTTTGTACAGACCAAGCATTTACAGTATGTATTAATTTTATGATCATTGGACAAACCCAGGAACTACTCAAGTATTAGCATTTTGGTTTTCTTAGCAAGGAAAGTAAGTAAATGTGAATCCCCTTGCTGAAGGCAGAGTGAGGACAGAACCCTAGAATTTACTAACTTTGACTCCCACTATTTTTCTTTTATCACACACAGTATCTTTGAAAACATTTTCATCAGTATTTATCAATTTTGTATTTTGTTGGTTTAAGATGCCCTGAAATTTTTCTATATCCATTCTATTATTTCTTTAGCTTAGGCTGAAGATTTCAAACATCATTTTATTATTTGAGGTTAAATTTGTACAAAGAGGGGAGAGAGATGAGACAGACTGAGAGAGACAGAAGAAGACAAAAATGGCCTCAAATATGATATCATTAAATTTGACTTAAATTAAATCCTAGAGAGAAGCTGGCTCAGACACATGGCAGAACACAAATTTATCTCTGCTGTCACAGAACAAGTCTGACACTGAAGCACAAATAATCCAACAAATTAATCAACCAAATAGGCCCCAGCAAATAAACATCTCTTTTTACCTGATTTACTTAATCCTTCCATACTCCCCGAAATAAAAATTCAAATTTTAATAAATAATGTATCCCCTTACAGGTGGCTCATTATACTTTTTTTGCAGGAGATCAAATATTAAGCCCCTTGCTTACAACATGGGGCAGGGTTGGGGCGTAGATGGGAGCAAGAAATCAAAAACAGGAGGGCTGCTTCAGGGCCCCCTACTCAGTAGACCATCCAATGAGACAGGCCCAGTCATCCTTCATTAGTTTCATGAAGAGAAGCTTTCCAGCTCTCTGTAGTAATTGACCTTTCATGCTGGAATTATTTGCCAAAACGTATTTACGAGGAGGGCAAAGCTCTGTCTGCTGGGCAGTCTGGGGCAGGCTACGAGGCTCTTCTCTTTGTCTGGCTGTGTGATGCATAAGCCTCAGAAGGTCAATGCAGAAAGGATGCAAGGGAAGGGCAGGTGGCATCAGAAACCAAAGAACGTGGTTTGGTCTCTTTGTCCTCATTCTTAATCCACTGTCCCCACATGCACTACATTTCCGTGTTGTCAATGGACTGGTTGCATCAGGTGACAGCTGACATAACCCCTCGTGGTCTGTACTTGAGCCCTCCCTGAAGACACCTGCTGCTGCTCCTCCAGAGGCAGACCAGGCTACGAGGCTCTAGGTGGTCCAGAGAGGAGGAAGACCAAAGCAAAGCAGAGCTGCCCGGACAGGCAGCGCTTCCTGAATCCGCGATCTCCTCTGATGATTTCATGAAAAGGCTAGATTCCAACCTCTGAGTTCATTTTGTTCGGCTTTTGTTCAAAGAAGAGCCTCCGTATGGAGATATTTGAGAGAGAGGCTCTTCAGAACTGGTCCCACTGGGGACCTAGTGCCTCCCGAACAGTGCTTAATGCCAGGGAAGGACCAATATGGTGGGTGAATCAGGACAGAGCAAATGAGGACACCTTCCCCCAGGCATGGAGCTGCCTGGAAACATCTCAGTGCCATTCTCTATTTCCTTTGCTTCCATTGACTCTCTGTGCCCACTGCTCCAAGTTCCAGATGGTTCTCAAAGCAGAACATCATGAAACAGAGTAAGTAAAAATAGGAGGGCAAGAGTCCTCAAGTTTAAATCTCACAAACCCCTCCAAGGTAGACATCTATCTGTTCCCCTCCTGCTATACATATACATTTCCTCTTTCACACAAACTCTTAGCATTTATATACTAGAAACTCAACTAAGTCATGGACTCCAGAATCCCCCAGCTTGTCCTAGGCTTCAGCCACTAAGAGAATGCTCTCTCCAAGACGGAGACATCCAAAGCAGCAGGCTTTAGAAATAGCTCAAATAAATGAACCCACTGCCATCAAAGTGAGGCCAACTCATAGTGACCCTACAGAACAAGGTAGAACTGCCCCTGTGAAACTCTTTTTGGGAGCAGAAATAATGGACAGTGAGAAATTGAGCTCTTTCTTTAAAAACAAAATCAAAATTATTAACCCTTTTAGGGGGGGTCCAATCATACTAGTACAAAGTTAATTCCCATGTCCTGAGCTTTTATCTGATATGTAGACCTCTCTCTCTCACACACACACAACTCCTGCACCTTATATCCTTTTAAATTTAATCTCATGAATCTTAACTGGTGAGGGTCAAAGGGTTCTCTCCTCAGAATGAGAACACAGGCCAATATTATTAGACAGCATTGCAGAGGCAGTCAGGTATGCAAACACCTGGTGGATTTAGCCATCTCAGGGGTTGGGTTAATGCTACCAAGCAGCAAAACAAGGGCTGGGGATGACAGAGGTGCAGTCTGCTCACCTCGGGGTGAAGATGTACAGGGCAGGGAGATGCTAACTGAACAGTACAGTGCGGAGGTTTCTCTTTGTGGCCCCAGAGCCAGGAGAGGACACAATCCAGAACATTGAGTTTGGCTCCAGGGAACTATTCTCAGCGATCTCAGTCCCTACGGGGCATCGAGTAGGGACTAGAAAGAGACGTCCAGGATGGAAATGACCAGAAAGGTGGCACAGCCCCAAGTCGCAGAGTGATGTTCATGAATTATGTTGAGTTTAGAGATTCAAGGCATCCCTGGTGGGTAGTGGTTATGGGTTGGGCTGCAATCCACAAGGTTGGCAGTTCACAACCATCAGCCACTCCTTGGGACAAAGATGGGGCTTTCTACTCCTGTAAATAGTAAATATCAGAAACTCATTGGGTCACTATGGGTTATTATTATTGACACAATGGCCGTTAAGTTTGAGATTGAGTGGCTCAAGAGCACACTGTCTCTTCATGGCACAGGTAATTCTAGACTGGCTGTAGCTTACATGACACCCGAGCTCTACCTCCATGTCTGGATGCCTGGTGGTAGTCTGCCCTCCAGGGGAGAGAGAGAGAGAGAGAGAGAGAGAGAGAGAGAGAGAGAGAGAGAGAGAGAGAGAGAGAGAGAGAGAGAGAGAGAGAGAGAGATTCCTCACTAAAACTGTCTAGAGCCTTAAGTAACATCATCTAAACAACAAACTAATTAGAACATGCATCTCCCTGCCTTGCTATTCTTTCCCTCCTTTTCGCTTTCCTTCTTCCCCCTCTCTTTATTTTCAGGAAATAATGAAGACGAGCAATAGCAAGGGAATTTGAACATGTGGCTAAAAATACTTTTAATGGAACGTCCAGATACTGAATTTGATCATGGTATGGATCTCAAAAGGCGCCCTGGTGGTGTATTCGGAGATACACTGGACTACTAATCTCAAGACTGGCGGCTGGACTCACCAGCTGTCTCAGGGAGAATGATGAAGCAGTTTGCTCCCGGATCCTCCCAGAAACCCAGAGGGGGGCAGTTTTACTACTCTGCCCCATGGAGCTGCTATTCATCAGAATCAGCTCAATGGCAGTGGGCGCCTCAAACACTAGGGCAGTCCTCTTCCACCTGGAGTTTCTCAAGATGCTGGCATCATTTCAATGTCAAAGAGCAGTCTGGGTTTTGATACTCAAAGGGAACTCACTCAAGGGAAAGAAGTGGCAGAATTTGATACCCAGGAAGGAAGGTCCTAATCAGCTGAGTGGGAAGTGGGGCAAATGTTTCTTCTTCAGCGGCAATAATGACCTCAAGAGGATAAGGAGAGTTCCACGACCTTATCCTTCTCTTCAGCATCTCTCTTATTTCCTGCTTTTAATCAAAGGTTAACTTCAGGCTAATGGAGAATAACCCAGATTTCATAAGAGAAATTGGAATAAAGGTAAATAAGTAAAGAGTTCCTAAGCTCCTGGGTCTGCTCCATGGGAGAAAGATGAGACTGTCTGCTCCTGTAGTTACAGTCTCAAAAACCCACAGGGGCAGCTCTCTGCTGGTCCACAGGGTTACTCTGAGTCAGGCCTGACGGAGGGTAGTGAGTGTGTTTTTGAGTACTAAAAATCAAAACAAAGCCCAAGCAGTAGGCCAAGGACATTCTGCTGTGCATGCCACTTCACTCAGAACTCAAATGCCTCTCTCTCTTTCTCTCTCTCTGTTCAAGGTGGTCAGGTATACAGGAAGCTCTCCAGCACAGTCCATTCCGTGTTTATAATGTTGTTTGCAGGCAAATCCCATTTCTGTTAATGGCTCTGCGAGCTTAGATTTCGCCTACTGTTGGGATGGCATAAGACATCACTTCAATTCACCCAGAACACCACACAATAAACTCTCAGGCTCAGAATGGCTGTCCTGTGGCAGGCCTGTCCCCAGGGAAGGCTGCATTTCCAGGGTGGAAGAAAGCCGTTTCCTAAGAAGAGCAGCCCAGAGCAGCACTTTGGGGCATGAAATGACGCTGAGCAGAAGGAAGCTCAGACACAATTCGAGACCCGGGGTCCTCCCTGGTCTTATGAAACCCTCTTGCCTGGTAGGACCGGGGTGTTGAATTTGTACTCACATCCTAGCCAGCCCCAGCACACTCAGGCTGAGTAGAAAGAGATGGACAGGGAGGCAGGGCTGAGAACGAGAGGCTGCCGTTTCCGCAGCTCTGCTCTGGGACAACTTTGGTGTGGGGTCCACCGACCTTGGGTCATGGAGCTCCGGAATACCTAGGAGGGAAGGAGGGTCCACGCCAAGTGGTTCTGCCGCCAAGAGGTTGGATTTGGCTGTCAGGGTTAATGACACCGCACGTCTACTTCAACCACAATGACAACAAAAAAGAAACCACTTCCTAAGAAAGGAGAGGCTTCTTTTAAGGAAATCTCACAGGGGCTCAAGAGGCAGTCTTCTCTGAGCTGGAGGAGGGGCTTGGGCTGTATCCACTGAGACCGCCAGGAGGTGTGGTCCCTCTTCCCCCCCCTGCAGAAGAGCCGGGAGGAGGCTCCACCAGAGTGATGGGGCAGGAGGGCTCTGCCTGCAGCCTTCAGCTGGGACCCTCCCCTAAGGGGCCGGTCTTGGGGGCAGGAAATGTGTATTTCCAAGGACTGCCGGAAACAATGCAGAGATCTGTCTAATAGCCTAAAGGAGCATTGCTCAGCTGGAAGGGACTGTCCCCTCTCTGCTCCCGAATGTGGGGGGATTAGGAATGACATAAGTGGCCCAAAGCTCTATTTTGCCCACCGCTGACTTTGGGTAGATGTGAACCCCAACCTGGCGCAAGGAACGAGGTGGGTCACACCTTGTGTGACGAGGCTGCACCATAGCCTGTTGGTTTGCACACTGAGCCTAGGGCTCAGCTGCGGTATGTTAACTAGTCACCCTAAAGACATCAGAGCACAGGGACCACAGGCAAGATGCAGAAGCTGCCAGTGTCAAGGTCCCTGCTCACTGGAGGCCCTCGGTCATCTCACACAGACTCATTGCAGATCGTTCCCACTGCCCGCCGTGCCCTTCTGTATGAAAGTCCCAGTAGTTGGTGTGCGGCCTGTCCTGGATATGTATGCTCTGCCCTCTCCGGGCAGTGGCCAGGAGGCTGAGCCCCAGGCACTCTGCCTCTCTTGCCTTGACCCAATATTAACTGTGCCGCTTTGCAGAGAGGCCCCGGCTTGCCTTTCTGGACCTGATTCTAAGGCAGTCACTCAGCCTGTCTGCACCCTTGTGGCTTAGCCCGGTCACACCTACTGACTGACGTCTATTGCAGCTGACAGACTCCTACTTGAACCCCGTGCCTTCTGCTACCCTATCCGCATAGGGTTCCCCCATGACCAGCATCAAAAGGGTTAATGCCTGGCATACACCGGGGCCCAGAGCTGGGACCCCGATCCACCCCTGCCTTGCGGGCTCTGAAATGCATTTACTATCACCCTTGCCAAAGCTTCAGACACCTCGTGGGCCCCGAGGGGCATCCTTAGCCTGTCCTAGCCTAGCTGACACAGCACCTACTGTGGGGGGAAGAGGTCTCACGGATGGAGGGCTACCCCCAACAGCGCCACCATCGCCCTACTTCTTGGACCCACCTCGCCCTCTGTGGGATGAGCTCTGAGCTATGGCTTTGTTCACCCAGACCAGCCCTTGCTGCTGTTTTCACAGCACCCTGGCTCCTTCCACTGGGCTCTTTCCTCCCTCTGCCTCCTTCCCCTGCCACCCAAGGCTCCCGCGCTTTGCCCGTGCGTCTCTGGGGAAGCCAGCCACAGGAAGAGGCCTGAGCTGCTGCCGCTGTCCCTTGCCCTGGTGGCAGTGGTGCTGGCTGAGGAGCAAGAGTTAGTGAGGGGGGGATGGCGCCCCTCTGGTCTCCACGACTCCCCCGGTGGGTGATGTCATCCAGGCTTCTCGAGGCCATGTGCCTGACCACAGGTCGGCTAGATCCCTCCAGCTTTGAGGAAAGTGGGAAGGGGCCAAGGGAAGCAAAGTCGTCCTCCTGTCTGTCCCTCCTCCGAGGGAAGAGCCCTCCGGGTCCCTGTGTTTTCTTTCCCCAGCAAAGAGGCAGAACTATGGCAGTGCCCATTTTGCAGTGGGAAATAAAAGCAATTTGGTGGGTTCGACTGGTTGTCCTTTTGTCCTTCGCGTCCTCTCTTCTGACAAAGCACGGTGTCCTTCTGCCGTCCTCCTCCCTGGTCCTCCCCCCCGGGCCTCACAGGCTTCCCAATTCGGTCTGGGTTTTCTCCACGCGAGAGAAGAGCATGCAGCGGAGGGGGGCAGCTCTAGCATTTGTCATCTTCCTCCGTGTCACTCAGGAGGTCGCTGACAGCCCCACACATCATGCCAGGCCCGGGCCCCCCACGCCGTCGCCTCCGGTAGTGCCCATTGGGCATCTGCCAGCTGTGCCGCAGGGGCGGGGCGGAGCCGATGGTGTTGGACCGGCCCAGGCTGGTGGCCACAGCGGCTTCGAACGTGAGCGTCTCCTCCTCGCCGCAGTCCGAGGCGTGTGAGTCTTCGTGCAGGGCCAGGTAGGGCTCAGAGATGTAGCGCTGCGGGGAGGCCTGCTGGCTCTGCTCCGTGTGTGCGGAGTCGGGCAGCGGCCCGGTCAGGCAAGCGTTGTTGCCCCCCAGCGCTTTGGACGGGAGCAGGGAGCCGCCCTCGCTGCTGTCTGCCGAGGGAGACAGGCTGCTGGCAGCATGTCGCATCAAGGAGCTGTAGGACAGGAGGGGCCGAGGCTTGGGAGGGACTGGTGGGAGCTGCCGCCGGCTTCGCCTTGGGGTGCTGGTGTCAGAGATGGAAGGGATGGAGCTTTCGCTCAAGGACCCGGTGCCCTGGAGAGCAGGGGAGATACAGGGTGTTAGTCTGGACTTAGCAGGGTTCTCATACAGGGCCCTGCGAAGACCCCTAAGCCCGCCTACCTAGAGCCCAGGGACTCTGAATTCCGGGGGTGGAGAGCTGAGCTGGAGCCCCTCCTGTAATCCAACTCAGTAAAGGAGGCAGGGAGGGACGGCAGGGATTCAGGAGCTTGAAGAACCTATGTCATCTACATAGACAGGATGTCTCCACCTTCGTGCTCACGAAGCAACCTGGGGTTCTTGTTAAAATGCAGAGCATCTTGGACAACACCCCCTGTCCCCTGCCACCCTATCCTCAACCAAGGGTCCCCCATGATCAGCACCTAAGGGTCAATGCAGGTCTAGGTTGAGGTCTGCCAGGCTGCCTTTCCAACCCAGCTCCCCGCAGAGAAGGGTGGCATGGGTGTTTGTCCCTAGAGCAAACACTTGGAGCAGCGAGGGTCTGGAAGTCCCGTGACACTTTGCAAGGCTTTAAAAATGTGAGCAAGACACACTGACACAACCCACACAGCTTTCACAGGGCCTTTCCACGATCCCCGGTGTTTCCTATTTCTACCATTTCTGTCAGCTTCTCATCCCCCTTCCTAGGAGTTACTGCTTAGAGATTGTCAATCTGTATACGGAACAAAGATCCCCAAACTCCGAATCCAGTGTCCATTCCCACCCTCCAGTGAGGCCTGAGCGCACTACGCCTGACCTCAGCCCCTCTGTCCTGCTCAACCCACATCCCAGGTCCTTCCATCGGCCCTGGCCGAGTGATGGAGCCCTCGGGGCTGTTCCTTAGAGATCCTTCTCTGAGCAGTAAGCTGAGCCCATCAGAGAGGGTCGCTTCACCTCTGGAGTCTAGCTATTGAGCAGAGAACAGCTTCTACTGATTAGCAGGAAAAAAAGCCAAAGCCCACCCTCCCTTAGGCTGGCCCCCAAACTGAGCAAGAGCCTCCCCTCCGCTGTCGGACAATCTCAGTGCCAGCCCAACACCACCTCAGGCCAATGCCTGAAATGGAAATGCAGACCATTCCAAATACTCATGAACTTCAGACTCACCGGAGACATGGAAGATGAATGAGCCACTGAAATATGGGCCTGAACTATTCTTTCAACTGCAAGCCCCAAATACCCTCTACACTCATCTGAAACTGGAGCAACTGTTTAGCAAACGACATGAGCATTGTGCTGTTTTGAGACCTAGAGGAGATGGCGCTGACAGTAAGAGTAGCTCGGACGATTAGCCAGGAGGGCCGTGAGGTTCTGTGCACGAGGCGGAAGGACCCGGAAAGGGCGCGTGAGAGGGACTGCACAGTCAGAGGGGAATCAGTGGCAGTAAACCAGGCATATGCTTGCTTTGCTGGGCATATGTGTTCTCCACAAGGACAGTTTTCAAAAGTTTTCAAAAGATGTGAGTGCGTGCTCTGGGGGTTGTTCTGCCTGGGAAACCCTCTTTAGAAGTGGGTCTAAAAGAGTCTCAACTCCTTGCTCTTACCTTCACTTCCCGCTTCCCTGACTTCAGGGAAGCTGGCCCCTGGAACGAACAGCTCTGCAGGCCACACACGCACCTGCTGGAACAGCCATCACGTGACCTACCCCTTATCCCCAGAGGAATCTGAGTCCAGGTATTGGCACACGGACCTCCAGCATAGCGTTTTAAAGGTGCGTGTGGCCTACAAACAGGCTTCCCAATCTCCTGGGGAAATGCCGATTTCTGAGTTGCACATGCAAGCTATGAAACTAGAATCCTCGAGGTCCCGGGAATGTGCAGTTACATCCTGGGTGCTCCTGTAGTACACGTCTCAGCTGCCTGTCTCCACACGTGTGCTGTCGTAGCCTTCTGCTCAACGGAGCACTTCCCTTGAGGGAGTCTCCCACCTGCGCGTGGGCCCCTTGGATAGACACAAAGTGGGGAGCGAGGAGGAAAGTACCCCCCCCCCCCGCAACTCTGCAAAGTTTTAGTTAGGCAACAGCTAAGCAAAGGCCAGGAGAGGCTGGGTTTTCCTCTTGGGGTAGTTAGAAGCGAGGTGATGGTGGCTGACTGTTCTGACTAATGACTCCAGGCCTGAAAGCTCAATCATCATCCCCCCAAATACCATGGGTCAAATGAACAATCAAAAGAAATTCTTCTAACTCAAGGACACGCCTATCCTCCAAATGAGATGTCCTGAACGTCTGTGTTGTAAAACTGGACTTAGGGTGACCAGGATGGGATGGCCTAGAAACACCAATGCCCGTCTTTGGGTGAGTGGAATGGGGTTCTACGGATTCTTTAATTTCTGAGCACACATGCAGGATGCAGCGAATCTCCAGGCCTAGTGCCTATAGGTTCCTATGAAACGGAGTCTCCCTGCTCCTTCCATGTGCTGCTGAATGCCCCCCACACCATGCACCTAGAGTCAGCGACCACCCTCCTCGCCAAAGGCTCGGCTTGCTCTCCAGGCTCACCTGTCTGTTGGGGGTCGGTGACCTGCCCTCACTGGGTGACCTGGACTCTTGACGCTCGGGCGACTCCCACTCGGCCTGGGTGCCTCGCTCCTCCGAGTTGCAGCGGGAGACATCAGGAGAGAGAAGATGTTTTCGCTCCTTCGATCGTCCCCGCTCTCTGCCTCCTGAGCGGTGGGTGTCAGACTTGTGGCCTGCAAGAGACAACTGATCATACTTGGGCCCACACGAGCCACTGAAGATAAAGAAACCTCTCCCAGGTGTTTCGTCGCTCCCTGGGATTGCGTGCCAAAGGTGCGCTGCCTTCTCCCGGCACGCCACCAGTGTTCTGAAAGGCAGGCAGGAAAGAAAGTCTAGAAAAACCCTTTTATGAGCCGGTAAGCTTGCAAGATTCTGCCAGAAATTATACGTGAGGGTCAGTCAAAAAGTATTCCTATTAGGACTCTAGTCCATCAATGTACGTTTATTCCCAACTAAAGCTGGCCAGCGAATAGTCCACACTTGTCTCCATAGGGCACCTACAAAACAAGATCCATTCCAAGGAGGGCTTTGAGGGGGTATGCTGGCTAGTCAAAGTCAAGGCAGAGGTTGGCTTGGAAGTTTATGAAGACTGTACTGTGCATTTCCAAAGGCGTCATATCGATGCATTTTCTTAGAAGACACGTGGGGGGGGTTATTAGGAAGAAGTTTGGAGCAAAGGGAAAAATGCTTTGGAGAGGAAAAAAATGAGGAAAGTTGGATAATGAATATTCCCCCCATCATGACAATACAGAACACCCTCTTCAAGGGTAGCAAAGCCTTTCCTGTAAGAAGTTCATCAGAAAAGCTTATCTCATCCACCCTACAACCCTGAGCCTGCCCATTCAGACTTCATCTTGTTCTCCATACTCAAAAAGCATGAAGCAAAAAACCCCAAAAAACAACCCAAACATTGGAGTCCTCAACTATGTCCAAACTACCAGTTTGAAGTGGTGTACACATTACAGCACAGAATTCTTCAGAGAAGGACTGCTGTTTGCTCTTTTGGCAGTCCATGGGACTTTCAATTTTCTTCACCAGCACCGTACTTCAAATGCATCCATTCCTCTTTGGTCTTCCTTACACAATGCCCATGTTTCACATGCATAAGAGGCCACTGAAAATACCAGAACTTGGGTCAGGCATACCTTGGTCTATCCTCAAAGTGACATCCTTGCTCTATAGTACTTTAGAGAGGTCTTGTACAGCAAATTTGCCCAGTGCAATGCTTTGTTTGATCGCTTGACTGTTGCTTCCATGAGCCTGGATTGTGGACCCAAGAAAATCCTTGGCATTTTCAAACTTTTCCCCATGTATCATGACGTTACCAACTGCTCCAGTTGTGAGAGTTTTGTTTTCTTTACAGTGAGTTGTAATCCACACTGAAGGCTGCAGTCCTTGCATCAGCAAGTGCTTCAAGTCCCCACTATCAGCAAGCCAGTTGGTGTCATCTGCATACCAATACTGATGGCCAAGTCTCCCTCATATAATCCAGCTTCTCTGATAATATGCTCAGCATACAGATTGATTAAGTATGGTGAGAGGATACAACCCTGACACACAAGTTTCTGATTTTAAACCAAGCAGTATTGCCTTGTTCTGCTTGCACAACTGCCTCATGATCCAAGTATGGTTTTCACAGAAGAACAATGAAGTGTTCTGGATTTCCCATTCTTCTCAAGGCTTCCAAGAGGATGCTATGATCCACACAATCAAATGCCTTTTCATAGTCAATAAAACACAAGTAAATATCTTTCTGGTAGTCTCTGCTTTCAGCCAAGATCCATCTGACATCACTAATCATATCTTTTGTTTCATATGCTCTTCTGAATCCAGTCTGAACCTCTGACAGTTCCTTGTCAATGTACTACTGTCACTATTGTTGAATTATCTTCAGCAAAATTTTACTTGCATGTGCTATTAATGATATTGTTCTATGATTTAAGCATTCTGTTGGATCACCTTCTTTGGAATTGGTGCAAATGTGGATCTATTTCAGTCATTTGGCCAAGTAGCTGTCTTCTACATTTCCTGGCAGAATAAGTGCTTCAGCTTGTTGAAACATTTCGATTAGTATTCTATCAATTTCTGGTGCCTTGTTTTTAGCTAATGCTTTCAGTGCATCTTGAACTTCTTCCTTCAGTCCCATTGGTTCTTACTAATATGCTACTTTTTGACACTGTTGAATGCCGATGGATTCTTTTTGGTACTGTGATTCTGTATTCCCTCCATATTCTTCCTGCATCATTCAATATTTTCTCTATAAAATCTGTCAATACTGCAACTTGAGGGTTGAAATTTTTTTTTTCTGGAACTCTTTCAGTTTCGAACAAGTTGCGAATGCTTCCTTTTGGTTTTATACTTCCAGGTCTTTGAAGATTTCATTAGAATATTTTACTTTGTCTTATCATGTTGCCTTTTGAAACATTTTTTGACTCTCATTTTTTCTATCAGCCTTAGCTGCTTTATGATTAAGGACAACTTTCAGAGTGTCTTCTGACATCCACTTTGATCCTTTATTCTTTCTTGGCTTTTAAATGACCTTCTGCTTTTTTCATGCATGCTGTCCCTTATGCCACCCCACAGCTCATCAAGTCTTCTTTCATTGGATTTCAAAGTGTCACACCTTTTCTTGAGAGTTATTGAAATCCAGGTGAGATAGACTCAAGGTTTTATTTTGGCTCTTGTGGTCTTGTTTCAATTTTCTTCAGCTTCAACTTAGATAGGTGCAACTGATGGTCTGTTCCACAGTCAGCCTCTGGCCTGGTTTTAGCTGCTGATATCGAGCTTCTCTATCTTCTCTTCCCACAGATGAAGGAGTTCAATTTTATTTCTGTGCATTCCATTAAGAGAATTCCAAGTGTGCGGTTGCTGTTCGTGTTGTTGAAAAATAGCATTTGTGATGAAGAAGTCATTGGCCTAGTAAAATTCTATCATGCAATATCCAGCTTCATTTCTATCACCAAGACCATATTTTCTCACTATTGCTGCTTCCTCTGGTTCAAGTTTTTGGATTCCAAATCACCAATAATTTTCCATGAATCTCAATTGCATGTGATCAATTTCAGATTGAAGACGTTGGTAGAATTCTTAATTTCTGCATCACTAGCTTTAGTAGTAGATGTGCAAATTTGGTGAAGAGTTGTAATGACTGGATTTTCTGGTATGAAGCATTGTCTTATCACAGACAGCACTGCATATCAAGATAGATCTTGCAATGTCCGTTTTGATGATGAATGCGATGCTGTTATTCTTGAAGTGCCACTCACGGCATGGTAAACCATGATTTTCTGATTCAGCATGGCCCTAGCAGTTCCTGTGAACTCACCAGTGCCTGGAATATCGCTCTTCATGCTTTCCATTTCATTTTTGTCAACTTCCAATTTTCCTAGATTCATACTTTGTACATTGAAGATTCTGGTCCCTAATTGATGCTTACAGCAGTTTCTTCTCATTCTGAATCGTGCCCCATCAGCAAACGAAGGTCTCAAAGGCTTTACTCCCTCCACGCACTATGGTCAACTCTACCTTGAGGAGGCAGCTCTTCCTCAGTCGTATTTTGAGTGCCTTCCAACCTGAGGGGGCTTATCTTCTGGCACTATCTCTGACAATGTTCTTCCATCCATGAGGTCTTCAGTATCTGACAATGTTTCAATGGCATCCATAAGGTTTTCCATGGCTAACTCCTCTGAAGTGGCCAGCTCATTCCTTATCCTGGGGCTGTACCGAGTCTGGAATCTGTTCTCTTTGAGTGACTCTGCTTGTATTTAAAATGACATTCACATAGCTTTCCACATCACCGTAACACACGTGCCACCCCAGCAGAGAGCATGAGATGGAAATACCACCTTCAGAAGTGTTGACCTAGCGGGAGTACCTTATACACTCCAGTATAAGCTGACCTGAATATCCGTCGAGGCACCTAATTTTACCACAAAAACTGCATTAAAAATGTGCTGAAAAACTCAGCCCATACTCGAGTATATATGGTACTTGTTGAGAAACAATAGTTTCACGGGTGGATCTTTTTGCTAAACAAAGTTTTCTATGATTTTATAACAGTCCTTGTTGACTTACCTTCATATATCAAATGTAAACAACCTGTTCTCTTCTGCGTCTTCTTTCTGACAGACTCTTTGCCAGTGATATAACCCAGGAATCCTCTGGCTCCTAAATACAGCCGTGAAGCCCTCCTTTTTGAGGAGATGGTATTAGTAGAAGGGGCATGAGATGCGTGTTTTAAATAAGCAGTGGCACACCTCCCAGCTGGGTGAGAACCCTGGATTTGAAATCAAAGGATCCTGGTTCTCATCCTACTTCTGCCATTTACTAGCCCTATGACATTCGGGGCTAGTGACAGCTTTCTCATTTTCGACTCCTCACCGAGTGAAGAGGTCACACCAGACAAATGGCTTTTCTAACCGCTGCCTACCAGCACACCCTTGTTCCTTTAAAAATATTTTTAAAAAATTAAGGCCAATTATTTAAAAGCTTAAAGGAGAAATACAGAAACACCATTTTAGGTACTGAGGTAGTTTATTGTGCCAACCTGGTGGCTGATAAACATATGTGGGATTAATTGAAGGGCGGAGAGATAAATGGCTCAGCGAGCCTTGCCTTTCTTATTTCTTGCTCTTTGATCATCGGACCAGTGTGCGGCTGCCCTGCTTGTTCTTTGCCTCAATTGCAAGCTACACTACCTGTGAGACACCTAACCCATGGACTGTGTCGCTGTAATTTGAGGCTCCTTCAATACTTGCATTGCCACACCGTTGGGATTTACATCTTTTGAGCTGGGGACTATGGAACCCTGTCATCTGGCTGACTGTTGGTGACCTGCCTTGCTGTTTGATGCCTGTGCTCAGATAGCCTGAATTGCTCTGCAGAGGACTACCCGGCGGCCCTCAAGACTTGAAGGATGGCCAATGTCTCCCAACTGTCTCACAGGAATGAGTTGCACTGAGCCACTTGTACTGCTTTATAATTTAATTAACTGTTAATTTCTTATGTTATACATCAATTTATCTGTATAAATATATATATTGGAATTCTGATTTGGTTTCTCTAGAGAACCCTGTCTAACACAGGTATCAGTTTTTGTAGCTGTGGAATTGGTGGCCGCAGCCAAGCCTAACTTCCATCTGCTCCCCAACTAGGAGTTCTCTGATACCTTCTAAGGAATCCCAGGAGTTTTACAAAAGGCCATTTGAACAATGGAATTCTAGGACGTCTGTAATCCTGATCCTGCAGGTAGACATCCTCTCAGCCTTTGGATGACTACAGGGAGCTCTTGTCTGCTTCAGGAAAGAAGTCAGCTAGGAGAATCCTCTTTGGAAAGGATCATTCTTCCATCACTGTCCTCCCCCCTTTGCTTGGTGCGAATTCTGTCCCCAGTGCATTGAAGTCCTGGTTGCATCAGTCCATCAGGACAGGGACCCACTGTCTGACAAAAGAGGCCAGCATGGAAGCCCTCACCTGAGTCGGAGTTCAGGCGATGTGCCGAGAGGCGCAGGGAGGAGTGGTAACTCCGGCGACGTGATTTGTAGGTGTTCTCACTGCTTCGCTCCATGGAGAATTCCTCCAACCACGAGGAATTCGAACGCTTATCCCGAATAGTGGAAAAAGAACGCCTCATGGAGCTAGGGTCTGTCACCACCTGAAAACAGGAGCGCCCGCAGGGACACAAGGTCTGGATTAATGACTGCTGGGGTGGAATGGGAAGACTGAAGCGGGGTGGAGATTGTAAGAGACTACAAACCATAACCGGGCTTTGGCATTCCCTCGGGCCATTCTTGCTCAGACCTTAGCTGGGGAGGCTGTTCTAGAAGGGGTGCCATGCTAACGTAGTCACTGGATCGGGTTCAGGATCTCCTCTGACTCAGGAGGGCAAGCAACTGAGTGCACTCGGGCAAATCCAAACACAATGCAGGCAGGCACTGTGGTGCAAGCTTCCCAGAGAGCCATCTACGAGAAGGGCTCGGCCGGGCCCTGGCGTGACCACAGAGCCATTTCTGAAGCAAGCCTACAGCAGTGGTTCTCAACCTTCCTCACGCTGCAGCGACCCTTGAGTATAGTTGCGCATGTCCTGGTGACCCCTCAACCATAAAATATTTTTGTTGCTACTTCATACCTGTAATTTTGCTATGGTTATGAATAGGGTAACCCCTGTGAAAAGGTCGTTGGACCCCCAAAGGGGTTGCAACCCACAGGTTGAGAAGCTCTGGTCTACAGTGATTGCCAAAATGTATACCTCCTGAAAGAAGCCTGGGTCTGCCCCCTTCTTCCCCATCATCCTCGCCAAGAGAAAGCCTGGCCCTACTACGTGAGAGGAGAGCGAGCCATCCCACAGATCCAGAGGATGCTACATGGCGACAGTCTCCCCAGACCTTCGGGCCCACCTAGTCCCCACTCCAAATGCTGGCATTGTGATTTGTCACAGATATCAAAACAGACCCACAAAAACTTCTTGTCTCTGTCAAAACTTGATGTAAGACAGACAGACAGGAAAAATCAAGCCAGGTAAACAGACAAAGAAATGAGGCGTGGCCTTCACTGGTCAGGACAAGACAGTCCCGACACAGAGTTGCGTGTAAGTGGTGCATGTGCTGGGGCAACCAGGGGAGGAGGACAGGAAGACATTCTCTAAAGGATCTCTTGCACGGCTGGTGGAGCCTTGCGAGCCACTTTGGTGCCTAGGCTGTGTGGTGAGGGGTTCACTGAAAACGCAGGAAGCCAAGGAGCAGGGTCTCTTAGAGGAGGTCTTGCTGATGGGACAGGGCCAAGTCGAGAGCTCCCCTGAAAACAGCAGCTTGATTTCATGACCCACCAGTTCAATACAGCATGGGTTGCCACACTGCATGTGGTGGGTGGTGGTTGTTTTTTACCTGGGGATCCACCGTCAGGCGTGGCATGGAGGCTGCCCTCCCAGATCCCGCGTGCTCCTGGGTGTCCGGAGGAAGGTAGGCGCCATGGTTAGAGGCCTGCACGCTTTCTAATTCACTAACCTCTGGCTCCTGGAAATAAACACACAGCCATGCTTGTGGGACTTGATTCCGGTTCATTGTTTCTCCCTCCATGGGGATATTCTGCTTCCTCCATACAAAGAGTGGCCTTCAGAGAAGAGACCTGTATCCTGAAAGTCTCCGCTCTGTGTGTGTGTGTGTGTGTGTGTATGTGTGTGTGCAGCTCAAGACATCTCCAAATTCAAATTCAATGAAGGTTTCTTAGCTTTGTTTTCTCTTTAATTTCCTGCACAGGAACCGGGAGGCAAGGTCTCCTTTCCTCGTCCAGGCTTGCTGTTGTGTTTTGTCTCCATCCTGGAGCCTGGCTCCTGGCTTACAGCACTGGTGACGCACGCTGCTGGGGCAGCACTGTTTCGATATGTGCGTTTACTGTCTGAGGGGTGGTGCTGTTGGCTTTTCAGTGACAAGAAGCCCCTTGTGACTGACAGAAACACTCCCACCTTACAGCGTGTGTCAATCTGCCGAGTTACTCAGAAGACAATGGTCTCCCGCTTCCTGACACCTGATTTTATTAGGTCAGAATTCTCTCACGACTGAAGTCATCCTAAAATGTGGCGAGTGGCCATCTGTCAGGAATGCTCGAGACAAGTGTCTCCAAAGAAATAAAATGCAAGCCACCCAGACTTAGCCTTTCACACTCCTCCAAGCTTCTTGCCATGGAGTCAAGGCCACCTCAGAGCGAACCGGCAGGACAGGGTAGAACTGCCCCTGTGAGTTTCTGAGAGCGTAGCCGCTTATGAGGGTAGGAAGCCCGCCTTTCTCTCTCAGAGTGGCTGGTGCTCTTGGAGATCTCGTGCATCACAGCAAAACCAAAAAGACCATAAAAGGCAACATGGGATCCTAAAAACATGTTTATCTCAATATATGTTTAAATACCATATTGGCATATAATCATTATACAATTAGATATTTTACATTTTTTAATACTCAAGCCTTTGACAAGTATAATTATGCATTTTACATGCTCAACACATCTCCATTGGAACTAGCCCTGTGTAAGGGCTTAGTGGTCACATGAGGCTAGCGGCTCTCGTATGGAATGGTGCTGCTCTGGGGCATTTGGAAGATGGCCAGAGATCCCCTGTCCAATTCTTTTGGGCTATTTTTCTCATTCTAGAACATTCATATGGCAGGTGTGCATGCTTTATACACATAGGAAGTGCCAGTGCACAGAGAATGGAGCCGTCTAAGAGGGGTTGACTTGGGCCACCAAAGAGAGAAACTTAGAATAAGTTAGATCTCTGGAGACTAGACTAGGGGAAAAAACCCCAAAAAACTCTTCTTAGGGAAAGACTTGAGTGTATGAGTAGGGCCCTGTCCAAAGCAAAGGGTGTGTGCCACGCCTCCGAGCCTCTGTGGCGTGGCAGAGTGGTGTCTGGTTTGAAGTGTGGGTGGGGTGGGATGAGGAGTCTTCTAGGAGATGCAATGTGTGCACCGGAGGGAGTGACAGAGTATACAGGACAGGCTTTATACAGCAAACAGGTCTGACCCCAAACAGATGCGGCACAACACTGTGGCCCATGGGTGTCCGAGGCCATGGAAGACACACGCACACACACACACGCACACGCACACATCATGTGCACACGTACAAGTCACGGCCACGCCTCAGGACACGGAGCAGCAGCCCCCTGATGACCAGGCGGACACAGTGGTGAGTGTGCAGCACAGGCTGACACCTGGACTGAAGAACAGACACCAGTATTGACAGTGAGGTGATGGACATGTAGCCAAAGAGTCCTGGCACTACGGCCCGGTCTTGGGAACCCACAGAAGTGATGAAACAATACGGAAAGCTTCCCTGTGGAAGAAAGGGCACATTATTCAGACGTTCCCCACCAGACCCGTCAGCGGGCAGGCAAGCTCAAGGGCGCTGTGAGGAGACCTTGAAGGATGGGTCTCGGGGATTCCTTAGGCTTTGGGGCTCCATTTCTTAGAGGGAAAGGCAGGAGATCCTTCCATCAATTCTTTCCACCCCCTCCATCAATCAAGCACTCCCTCAGGCAACCACTCACAATCTCTGGGGGGCCTGGGTGGGCTGTCTCCCTGAACACAACCATGTGCAATTCTCTCGTCTCTACAACCTCAGATGGATGACTAAAACACTCATCTGTCTGAGCCCCGGAGAGGTTTTCTCCAGCTCTGCATGGCATCCATCATCCACCAGACATGCACCCCACAAGCAGGCCCCCCACAGCACATAGGACTTCCCTTCAGGGTGGTGCTGGGGTCTGAGTAGCACCAGGAGAGGGATGAGCGAGGGGGAAATCACCCGGGTGCCGTAATCCCGGTGATGCCGAACTAGCCGACGTGGCCTAGGTGAGCTCTCTTCAAGGGACAGCTTTTGCAAAAGGTTGAGGAAAAGTAAAACTGCAAAAGATTTGGCATCTTGAGTGACAAACATGTCCATCTCAACCGAAAACAATGACCAAAGGCTGAGGTTTTGTCTATTTTTTGTCTCCAGGCCAATGAACGCCCCGGCTGTAATTCTACGCTCAGGAGGGAGCTTGATCTCCTGTCTCCTTACGTTCACCTCACCTTTGTATCAGCAAAGCCTGAACTTCAATCTGCCCTTGCTTCTCTAAACTCAAACTGGACTCAATGGGTCTCAAGAAAACGTCACCATTTATGTTAGTAAGGAACTCATGGACCTGGCAGCCTGCTTGAACTGTGATCGGAACCCACAGAACACAGAGGCCAGGGACACCTCTGCCTTCTAGTCGGGAGCTAGTCTCGATCACACAGTGCTCGGAGGCTCCTGAGAAGATGGACATCATGAAGCTTCAGCTGGGACCATGCTGCGTTCTCAAAAGCAGAACTGGCTACCCAGCTCAGAGCAGCCCCATTGGTGCTACCCCTCTACGATGGTTCACCTGAAGCCTCCGTATCAAAGGCAAGGCTTTATGTATGTTGTTTGCTTTTATATTAGATGCTCAAAGGTATAAACCAAGAGGGATTGGCCAGAAGCAATACAAGTCTCTGAAGTGGGTTAAAGGGCCTCGGGGATTGTAAAACCTGAAGAACGAGCATTTGTTAGAGAACATGAGAAACTCAGCCATGACAGGGAAAAGACAGGCCATTCCCGAGTAATTGGTTGGACTAGCAGAATGGGTTTTTCTGGTGAATCATGACTATGAGACAACATTTGGAAATGAGGGTGGGAGAGAGCAGGGAACCAAAGAAAGATCTTCCAGGCCATGTGACTCATTCATTCATTCACCAGAGACTGTTGTTCCTGGAATTGTCCATCATCGGTTGGATCCATACATGCCAACTGGAAGATTTCCTGTGGGGAGAGTGGGCTCATCGAAGGGTATCCACTCCGGCCACTCCTGAAAAGTGATATAAAATTCAGAGGGAATATGAGAGAGAGAAAGAAACAGTCATGCCACATCTGCCTACTAAATTCCCACCCAAGCAGTACATCCTGCCCAGCAAGGGCAACCGATTTTAGCCTTTGTTCGCCCGTCAGCCCAGTAACGTACAGGTGGCTGAGCCCCAGGATGGAAGATATTAGAAATGCATTGGAAAGGAGAGAAGCTATTCCCAACTTGCCTTTGGAGCCGCTCATCTTTTGCTGAGAAGATTATTTGTCACCCTCAGCCCCATGGGAGACCAGCGCTAAGACTGCACACCCATCTCTGCTCAGTTTCCCCATTTGGTGGGAAAATGTCATCGTTTAAACAGTGAACAGTTTGTTTAAACATTAAGCAGCTGCAGTCTTTTAAAAATTCTCCCTACTCTCAGTGAGTAGATGGTCTTATTGTGCCAATGTCCCCGGCCAAACTAAATTTAATTCAGTGAATATTTATTGAAAAACCACTTGATGCCAGACACTGCCTATTGGTTCACGAATCTGGGTGATTCTGAGAAGGTGAAAATGGCTGTAAGGACGGGGACAATGTCAAGCGGGCAGGGGCAAAGTTGGCCGAGGGTTTAGGAACCTAGGACTAAAAGTATGGAGAACTGGCACAGCGATGCTTCGGCCACACTGCTCTTGAGCACCAACACTCGTGACCCGTGGCACCACTGAGTTGGTAAGGAGACAAAGAGACAACCAACCTTTCTTAGAATTTGACTCCTACGACCTACCGTTCACTGTCACCAGGACAGAGCAGCTACCAGCTCCACCTGATCAAGAACCTAGAAGGGCGCTCTGGTTATGCGAGGGGGGATGGGTCCCTGGCGGGACGCAGCTCCATCAAGGGGACTAGAGCGAGGCGGGAGAGCCAGAGCACCTCTCCCCCAGTGTCTCAGTCTGCTGCTCCACAGCGGCACCCAAAGGAACACCTGAGGCATGAGTAAGAGTGGCCAGCGACTTGAAGATCGGCGGGTACAATCTTGCATACAGGGCCCTGGTGGCACTGTGACCAGGCCCGTGACTGCTGACCATTACGTCAGTGGCTCCTCGGGAGAAAGATGCGGCAGGCTGTTTCTGGAACAGGTGACAGCCTTGGACACGCTGAGTCGGGTCTTCGTTGCCTCATAGGGTCACTGTGCGCTGTAGTCAACTCTACGGCAACAGGCTTACAATCTGACTTAGAGTGGGATCACAGGGGAAGGTGAGAAGAGGAGCACATCACTCATCCGACAATGAGGGTTTCGGCTGTGTTTGTACAGTCGCTCCAGAGTCATTTGATATTGACGCGATCTGCTGGACGGTCAGCCCTCTTCCGCAGTGAGCTTTCTCCTGAGAAGAGCCAGGAACCAGATGAGCAGAGCTATGATGGCCCCCTTTGTCCCACAGAGAATGATGAGGAACTGCAGTATCTCCAGTGAGGAGATGGGCTCTTTGGAATCGCTGAACCACCTCACAGAGTCATTTGTACCTGGATGGCAACCTACTTAAAACCCTTGTTAGGCTCTCATTGCCTTTTGGATAAAGCCATGAACCTGGAACCCTCTCTTCTCACCGCACACCCTGCTTGCTCCCTTAATCGCAGATACGCGGATCTTCTTGAGTTGAGTGTACCAGACCTCTGTCTGCCTCACAACAGCTCGCATCACACATGCTGCCCACAGCCAGCACTGCGCTTCTTTCCAACACTTCCTGTCCCCAACACGTCTTTTTTGTGTAATATTGGATTTATCCTTCAGAACTTTTTTTGATCGAAGTTTTTCTGTTTTTTTGCTGCTTTGTTTTTTTTTTTTTTCTCTTTTCTTCTTTTACATTTTATTAGGGACTCATACAACTCTTACCACAATCCATACATATACATACATCAATTGTATAAAGCACATCCATACATTCCCTGCCCCAATCATTCTCAAGGCATTTGCTCTCCACTTAAGCCCCTTGCATCAGGTCCTCTTTTTTTTCCCCTCCTCCCTCCCCATTCCCCCCTCCCTCATATGCCCTTGGTAATTTATACATCGTTGTTTTGTCATATCTTGCCCTATCCGGAGTCTCCCTTCCCCCCTTCTCTGCTGTCCCTCTCCCAGGGAAGAGGTCACATGTGGATCCTTGTAATCAGTTCCCCCTTTCCAACCCACTCACCCTCCACTCTCCCAGCATCGTCCCTCACACCCTTGGTCCTGGAGGTATCATCCACCCTGGATTCCCTGTACCTCCAACCCTCATATGCACCAGTGTACAGCCTCTGTCCTATCCAGCCCTGCAAGGTAGAGTTCGGATCATGGTAGTTGGGGGGAGGAAGCATCCAGGATCCGGGGGAAAGCTGTGTTCTTCATCGATACTACCTCACACCCTAATTAACCCATCTCCTCTCCTAAACCCCTCTATGAGGGGATCTCCATTGGTCGACACTTGGGCCTTGGGTCTCCACTCTGCACTTCCCCCTTCATTTAATATGATATATATACATATATATACATACATACATATATACATATACACATATATACACATACATACACACACTTATATCTTTTTTTTTTGCATGATGCCTTATACCTGGTCCCTTGGGCACCTCGTGATCGCACTGGCCGGTGTGCTTCTTCCATGTGGGCTTATTTGCTTCTGAGCTACATGGCTGCTTGTTCACCTTCAAGCCTTTAAGACCCCAGACACTATCTCTTTCGATAGCTGGGCACCATCAGCTTTCTTCACCACATTTGCTTATGCACCCATTTGTCTTCAGCGATCCTATCATGGAGGTGTGCAGTCAATGATATGATTTTTTGTTCTTTGATGCCTGGTAACTGATCCCTTTGGGACCACTCGCTCGCTCAGGCTGGTGTGTTCTTCCATGTGGACTTTGTTGCTTCTGAGCTAGATGGCCGCTTGTTTATCTTCAAGCCTTTAAGACCCCAGTCACTATCTCTTTTGATAGCCGGGCACCATCAGCTTTCTTCACCACATTTACTTGTTCACCCACTTTGGCTCCAGCCGTTGTGTCGGGAGAGTGAGCATCATAGAGTTCCAATTTAATAAAAGAAGGTATTCATGCATTGAGGGAGTGTTTGAGTAGAGGCCCAAGGTCCTTCCGCCACCTTAATACTTGACCTATAAATATAGACACATAGATCTATTTCCCCATCCTCCTATATATATTTGCATGTACATGTCTTTGTCTAGACCTCCATGAATGCCCTTTGACTCCTAGCTCTTTCCTCCATCTCCCTTGACTTTCCTCCTGCCCTACTACCATGCTTCATCGCCACCTGGGCTAGAGTATACCTCTTCTCTATGCAACCTTACCCTTGATCATTTCCCACCAGACCTGCCACTCCCACTTCTCTACCATTTGGGGTCCCATGTTTTTCCCTTGTCCCTGGGTTTGTTAACACCACTTCCGCTGCTTTGTTTTTATGGTCTGTTTGTCTGTGTATCCGGATCAATAGTGTCTTGGGGGTCAATGGCACAAGAGGGTGGGGGGAAATGGAGAGTTAAAACAATGAGGACAAGAAAAATGAAAATGTTCTGAAACGGATTCTGGTGAGGACTGTACACCTTGTTTTAATACGACGTAACTATTGAATTGGTTGCTATGTGATATATATGCCAACTAAACTGTTAGAAAAAGTTGAAGACATGAACAAACAATTCACTTCCTAAAGAGAGTCTTTTCTGACCCAACCTTTCCCTCGCGCTAACTGGCCAGGTCTGTGTTCCATGCATGCATATCCTGCTGGGGCCTTCTCCCTCTCACTTCTCAGAGCTGCAGCTGAATCATGGAAAATGACAACTCTTCTTCTTTCTAATAATTGGCTGTATCATGTCTGCTTTTTCCAACAGGTGGGATTAATTTGTAGAGAGTAAATTGTTAGAGATAAATCTACATGAGGGTGTATGTCTCCATTTCTAAACCAGGGGTCCTACAGCCCAACCATCTCCCCTGAACTTCTTTCTGCACAGGCCCCAAAGAACCATCTAAACTGATTTCCCACAGACAGGAAAATCCACACTATTAGCAGGGCAGTATTAGAGGAGTTGGACCGGCCAATCGCAAGGTCAACAGTTAGAACCCATTAGGTAATCCTCTGGAGAAAGATGAGGCTGTAAGCCCCCATACATTTTTTTTTTTTGGTGATCCAAATGGGTTTTTATTAAGGAGAGAAGGTGATAGAGAAGAGAAGAGAAAGAGAAGAGAGGAGAAGAGAAAGAGGGAGAGAGGGGGGAGGGGGAAAGAAAGGATTGAGAGAGAGAGAGAGAGACCACAGCAAAAGAGGACCCCCATGCATTTTTATGGCCTCAGAAACCCACAGGACCAGTTCAAATCTATCCTATAGGGCTGCTACGAATCAGGATCTACTCGTTGGCAGTGAGTTTAATTTGAGTTTGACCTCATCCCATCAAATTACTTCTACAAAGGGCCACGGGCTTTGCTCACACTTCTGAACCTCCTCTTCTCCCCCAAAAGTGTTGGATTATGACACATGAAAACAAGGTTTGGAATCAGGCCTCCAAGACCATTAGTAGAAAGAACTTAGTGGAGTCCGAGATTCCTAGTGGATTTCCAACAGAGGTCTCAGTCCCTGCCCTCGGTTTTGTTTTTCCTGTTGGGGCCGGTGCTCAGTGCCACGGAGTCAGTCTGACTGATGATGACAGAACAAGGCACTGCCCAGTCCTGTCCCATCCTTCCAGTCACTGGTATGTTGGAGCCCATTGTTGCAGTCATGGTGATAATCCATCTCCTTCACACTCCTCTCTTGTTTGCTGAACTTTTCTTTACCATGATGTGTTTCTCTAGGGCCTGGGCCCTCCTGATCATATGTCTGAAGTACACAAGGCAAAGTCTTCCAAGGAGCACTCTGGCTGTCCTTCCAACACAGATGTGTTCATTCTCCCCGTCGTGCATGGTAGAGCCAGTCTTCTCTGCCAACATCAGAATATAAATGCCTCGATTCTCCTTTGGTCTTCCCTATTTCTTGTCCAGCTTTTACATGACTATGAGGTGATTAGAAAGGCCATGGCTTGCATCTATTGATTCGTAAAATAATTTATTCTGATAACTATTTAAATGATTCCATCTCATCACAATTGCTTCTAGAATCCTTGAGAACCACCCAATCACAAGCACACATTGACATTGAGGACTGGGTCTCATGCCCTTCAGGTGCCCAGAACATGCTTGTTAGCAGTAAAAGATAATGATTTGATTAGATGTCTATGCTATAATAGTTCACTGAGGTTAAGACCTGCAACTTGGAAGAACTGGAAAGTTCTTAATGGGAGTTTGGTTCCACGTCCATGAGAGAGAAAAGGCAAGACACGCTTCTTGCCTGCTCTGAGACCTTTTGTTCAGTCCAGGGGCCCTGGGTTAGACCCATTGCCATGGGCTTGACTCGGATTTAAAGGGGCCCCTTGTGGGCTAGAGTAGAAGTGTGTTGCACTGGGCTTCAGTGGTTAATTTTTCGGGAGTAAATTGCCAGACATTTCTTCTGAGGGGACTCTGGGTGAACTTGAACTGCCAGTCTTTTGATTAACAGCAGTGTATTAATCATACTCTGAGTTAATGCCACTCCAGGACTCCTACAATGATACGAGGGACCTTACAAAAAAAGTGCCTGGAAAGATGGAGCTAAAAGATAATGGGATTTTTTCCCCATGAACTTTTAGAGGCCATATTAAAAAATATCGAAATGTAATAAAAGCCTATGTCAAAAACCAAACAAATCCTAGCAAGTTACGACTCGCTGCACAGGGAAGCAGCAAGAAACAATTAGACTGGGAAATGATCATTCTTCACTGCGGAACGACAGCTAAGCAGGCGAAGAAGCCCCCTGCTCCCCTCATTGCCTCTTCACGGGCACTCCCTGCCCCCAGAAGGGATCACGGTCCTAAACATGCTTAGCCAGCCTGCCTTTTGCACCTGCTGAGAAGATACACAAGGAGTCTTCTCAACCTCCGAGAAAGGATGGGTTTGGCTTGGTGACACTCACAGGCCGGCCACAGTGTCCTGCTGGAGATAGGGCAGGGTTTTGGCGTTGGCGAGGATCTCCTGCGGCAGAGACGAAGGCTCCATGCGCTGGAACATAGGCGCATTTTTCTGGGTAAAAGGCGAGAAGAAAGAAAAATCACCATGGGCGCTGTTGCTGGTGGGATGGATGTACCACTTAGAGCATCTAGGACCACGACTGATACCGTTACAACAGTGATTTACGCCGTCGCTGTGAGAACATACACAGCAAAGCAGTCACCAATTCAACAGTGCCTGGCGCACCACGGGCGATGTTTCTCTGAGCTATTCCTGATAGATACCCACTTGCCCCTAAAGCTTCCTCAGGACTGATACCATTTATCACCTGAGCAGGTGAGCTTTTGCTTCAGCAGGGAAGGGCCCATGGTCAATCCCACACATCGCTAGAAAGCTCCAGGGCCCAGCACCCTGTATTTCTGCTTCGGAGCTCCTGCAGGGCTCCGGACTCCAGAGATGCGAGGGCTTGACCCTGCAGGAGCCCCATGGGACTCCCTGTGTCTCTATCAAATGTCATTTCCCACCCAGGCCCCATGCTGGGGTGGACCTTCACCTGCTCCTCCAGCTGCTGCCTCTGCTTCTTCACCTTGCTCTGTTTGTAGTAGTCCATGATCATCATAGCTGCATAGATTTTGCCCACAGTCAGGTCTGAGGCTGAAAACAAAAATGGGGCATATGGTGAGCAGGGGCAAAGAAAGGTGCGAGGGAAAGGGATGCCGGACAGCCCTGACCCCCGGGGGTGAGCAGGCGGGCTGCACGCATTCACCCACGCTCTATGTCTGGCACCATGCAAGGCACCGAGTGGCTGACGGGAACAGGCCTCCGCCTCTGCCCTCGGACAGCAGACACAGAAACCCAAGGATGGTGATGGGACTGGCGAGAATACCTGACCAAGTACTGCCTTCTACTGGACCACGCATTCCTACCTATGGAATACCACCCCGTCCCATCTGCATTAGGAGCTGCCGGGCCGGGTGGGGAGAGAGCTATGCACCCAACCATGTCCCTCTGCCACCACAGGGACCCTCCTTCTAAACATGCTTTCTTGTTAATAACGACCAGCACTTTGAGACATTCTGACTTCCTCAGAATTAGAGAGCAACTCCTTGTCCCCTGGCTCACTCCATATTCCTCAAGGATGTGGCTTTACTGCGCTGGGCCCCCAGTCTCAAGGATCCCCAGGAGGAGACCTCACACCTTTGGGCATGGGCACCAGCAGGTCCAGCATCTTCTGTGACAGGTGAGGCCAGATGGCCAGGGTCTCCTTTTGTAGCTCCGAATCCAGCTGCTGCCTGTCTGCGCCGCCTAGAAGAAGGTGTGTTGAAACGAAATAAAACAGAGATCGCCAAGGACTGGGGGAGTAGGTGGGGACAGGTGCTGACTCGGCATGGCACCTCAAATGCTGAGAGGAATTCTTGGCAGTAGCTCTCCAACACCACGTCTTTCTGCTGGAGGAGCAAGACAGACTTTGGCTTCCATTTGCCGTGACTCAGGGAGAGGCGTGCTTGCCCCCGGGAGCTGAGGCCCTGAGACCAAGACCAGTTTTCCTCATGCTTCGCAAAGCCTCTCAGAGGTGTCGAACCAAATCAGACTCATGCACAGAGCAGGCTTGCTGGTCAGACGGGGTGGGGGTGGGGGGCAGTGGGACCCCCTCTCAGAGGTTCCATGGCCGGCCAGACAACAGACAGGCCCATACAGGGAACAAGAACACAGCGAGGCACACACGCCTTAGGTCAAGCACTGGGGATCACAGGGGCGGCCATTCCCCAAGGACAGAGCGCAGGAGGAGGGCTGGAGACCGGAAACACGGGGAGGAAGTGAGAGCAATGGGGCGCGTGGTGGGGATTGCACTCAACGGCAGGTAACGAACCCGTATGTACTCTGGAAGGGAAAACTGATGGTCTGCTCTCTAAATCTTCACTCAGCTCACAAAAATGTCAAAAGATTGAAGTAAACAAAAGCCTCCGGGTGCTCCACACATGAGAAAGGAAATGAGTAAGCTCCTCTGCCTCCGTCTTGGTAGAGAGCCTGCGGCGACCCCCCTGCCTAGAATTTTCCAAGGGAGCTGGGTGTGGCAAGGTCAGAAAAGCTGCAGGTCCATCTAGAAGTGGCAAACCCTTTCCGTGAGAATTCAGGTGAGCAAAGGGTCCCCGTGGCCCCGTGGCAGCGCCTGCCAGAGAGGGGCTGCCTCCAGAGAAGAAGCCATCGACTAGAGAATAGAATTAGAAGTCACTTGTTCAATATACAAATGCTCCTAAGATGCATCCCACGTACCAGACACAGAAGGAACTGTACTGTGAAAGCTAAAGGGAGCCTTTGAGAGGATCCAAGTCATTCGTTTACCAGAAGGCAATGGCACATATCAGTCATTGAGGCCCATGGTGAAAGCCAGGCTCTCGGTGCCAGCATTCCAGGCGAGCGAACAGGGGTGTGTTCAGCCAGGAAGGTGACAGTCCAGCGATCTCACCAGTTGTTCCTACATCCATCCACCCACCTTCGGCCCTCCTCCACCCCTCCTCCCCTGCCAACATGTCTCCCCTCCTTCCTTCCGAAGTTCACCTTTTGCAATCTTGATGTCCAGTGCTGTCCGGATCAGAGCCATGAGTGTGGAGGTGAAGTGGACAGTCATGTCCTCGGCGACAGGCATATTCATCAGGACCAGTCTCTGTGTGCAAGAGAGAACAGAAACAGCAGGCAAAAAGCATATCGACAGACACCTTGGTACGAAGGGATTCGAAGTGCAGAGGTCAAAAGCACAGACAAAAAAGAAGGGCAAGGATTCCCCACCCACCTCCCAGAACCACTCCTCCGATTCCTCACTTCAGGCTCATTTGCTGCTCTTTTGTTTTTCCTAAGGAGTGATTCCAGATTCCAAGGAATCGGGGCTCCCCAATCATTCTGTAGGACTTCCCCATCGTCCTAAGAATGTTTTAGACAGGGAAGGGGAGCGATTGCTAAGAGAAGCGGCCTGGGGAGGAGCTAGCTCTGGGAGGTGGCTCCATTCCTCATTTCAAGGCCACTCCACATCTCCACTTGTTCTGTGAGCAACCCCAAAACACAGATGGAGAGGTAGCAAAGGGAGGGGGGATTCTGCTTTGCTTATCTGACTTGAGAGATGCATCCTGGTGCCCCCTTTTTGAGTCTTAAAGAGATGAAAGTTGCCAACACACGGTTGAACATGCAAAAGTCCAACCTATCCCGAGGATGAGGTGGAGCAGGATGGAGAGGAGGGGAGTGCAATCGGGTCCTTGGGGAGGAGGATGGGGTGACCAGAAGTGAAGAGAGTGCAGGAAGGGTGACAAAGGCAGGAGCAGAGTGGGCAGGCCTTGTTCCTTTCACCCACGGTAAGGTAGCCAACGGAAATGGCCAAATCCACCGTCCAGAGAGTATCTCGCCTTTGGAATTCCTGTGACTTTTTTCCTTCAACCCCACACCCTGCCTCCCACATTCCAGGAATGCCAAGACCTCAGGGCCACATCTTGCCACCTGGCACTTTTGGATCTGGCCATCTTGAGCACAGAGCATGCCAAGCCCCTAAGCTGTGCATGAGGGGCCATGGATTGGGGTGGATGGGTGGGGGCTCCTGATGGCCCAAGTTCAATGAAGGGCTCTCTGGAGCTAGCTACCTGGGAGGGAGTAGAACCACCAGCCTGGCCAGGAGGGACAGGTCTCCTCTAAGGGAGGTGCTGTTCTCATGTCCCCTGGGGCATCTCGCTCCAACCAGGTCCACAGACAAAGTCTCTTAGAATGGAGAGCCCGTTGATTGTTGGTCCCTGAGCCCCATCTCTCCCGCATCTTTAAACTCTCAGAGAAGCAGCATCATGGCTTCGGTGTGTTTCTAAGTGAATGAAAGAACTCGAGGGTACCGGGCCAACCTGACTCCCGGGAGCCTCAATTGTGAGTAACAGGTGGAGGCAAAGCAGCCAGACTCTGCGCACTGCAATGCAGGTGGCCCCAATGCTCAACGCTGCTCTGAGCAAGCTTTGGGGACCCCACCTGCCAGGTCCCATGCCAGGTCCATGGATCAGCTGTGCCAAGGAGGTGAAGCTATGAATAAAGGTCGCTTGGGCCCACCATCGCCTTTCACCTGAGTTTTGCTGAGGGCCTCAGGGAGCTGGGCGAATGGAAGTGAAAGCTGTTTTCCTGAGCGTGTTGGGGGGTTGAAGCCAAGCTCCTGTGTCTCCTCTCTCAGACTCGCAGAAGCCTATGCCCTATCCCTTCCAAGGCTATCGAGGAGGGCAGGGGGGAGCTGTCCTGAGCTCTGTTCAGAGGGATGTCCTTCATTTATCTGGCTGAGAAAAGGTTTCTCTTTTTATTATCTCTGATAGCTGCTGGGCTGTCGGCCCCGTGTGCCACACCACAGGCTGCCACTCTGTCTCCTCTAAAAGCAACGCACCATTGGACCCTTCCTCTCTAGAAGCCCCCTCACACCAAGCCACACACTGTGCAGACACAGAAGAACACAGTCGAGAAGAAGAGAGCTTGGAGCAATATTGCAAACCAGTCTCCGAATTACTTGCCCATGTCATCCTCACCCTTCCTGTGGACCTTCCCCCGTGGACCGCCATCGCTTGTTCTCCTGAGCACCCGCCGCCCGCCCCACCCCCAACCAACCCATGTGCCACCCCACACCGGACCCCAGGTCCTGTTGGTCTCTAGCCCAGAACAAAGGAAGGGGTAGTCTACCTTATATGCCACTTTGGGGGGACATCTCTTGCCGAGGCCTAGCGGTGGTGACATGAGAGTCAGCATTTCATACATCTCAGTGTAATGGATGCGGCCACTGCGCATGGGGTGGCGAGTGGGGCCAGGGTGGGGCGGCAGGGCAAGGAGCGGGCGTAGGGAGGAGGATGCAGACAGCGAGGAGAGAACAGGCATTCCCAGAGAGCAGAACAAAAGGATACAGAAACAGGAGCAGACAAACACAAGGTGGACACACAGGAGAAGAATAGGAGACCTGTTAATCAAGGCAGATCATACACGTGAGTCCATCCTGGTGCACGTTTATATCACACCCCACACAGACCCGGGAACACCGGCGGGAACCTTTCCGTCCAAGACTCTCCACGTGCTCCGTCACCCAGCCTGGCTTTCTCCTCCTGGATGAGCAGGACCCTGGCTTCACGACATCCGTCCCCAGTACAACACAAGGTGGGGCTGAATTCCCAGGGCTGTGCGCAAGTGGTATAAACCAGATAGACGGTGCTCCGGCCTTGGCTGGGAATTTGCGGGCCCCGCTGGGACTGGGGGTGCTGGCCCGCAAGTTAGGCCCTCCTCTTGCCCGGAAGCCCCAGCTGGAGCACCGTGTATCCCCACCCTTGGTAGTGTGCTTGCAGCAGGGGGCAGCGGCTTGCATAGAGAGTGTGGTTGGGGGTGCTGGTCAAGAGTCGGCCCAGTTGCTTCCACCTGGCTCTGCGGAGAACAGTGCTCTGAATTCCCCAGCATTCACCAGGTCAATGGCATGCTGGGGACAGAGGAACAAAGCCTGGAGGAAAGAGAGCCTCTAGCATGCCATGCTGTCCTCCGGGCTCGCCCCACATGCGGCTGCAGGTCTCACCAGGGTGGAGTTTAAAGAGTCTCAGCATGGGAATCACAGTGTCCCTGTCCCAAGCCAGCTCTGTCCCACTGCCCAGTCTGGCAGCCTTTCTGGGCCTAGGTCTTCTTCCCACACCTGCCTCCTGCGGCGCCTGGAGTTTTCTTATCTAGCGGGCGTGCCTTGGACAGCGGAGTACGGCAGAGCTGGAGGGGCCGGGGTCCTGTATGCCTCTGAAAAAGGCCCTTGATATCACATACAAGCAGTGGTTTGGCAAGTAGGGCAGAGCCCACAGCCCTATCAACAGTAGATGGCAGGACGCTGAGGCAGGGCGTCTGCTCAGCCGTCCTTTCTGGTCTGTGGAGGTCTCCCTAGGTCCTCGGAGCTACTCAATGCTTCCCACACTAAACCTGCGCCTCTTTAACTTACACTCACAGGTTTCTTACGGTCCTCCGCCCCATTCTGTCCAAATCCTACATCACTCCAGACCAAAGCCCCAGGAGGATGTCTATACCACACCTCAGTCCATTATTCGTGGGGTGATGGGGTCAATTTGCCAAAATGAGGGAATGCTTAGCTCCAGTGAAGGGAAACCAGAACTCTTTGCTGGGTGGGATGATGTCTGTATTCTCTAGAGAAGGGTTGGTTCGCTCATAAAATCTACAGACTATGGTGGGTGGAGTGAAATGTGTGTGAGTGGGAGAGAGAGAGAGAGAAAAGTGAGAGCGGACATCAACCTTCACTAGGAAGTCGTTTCCTGCCTCCTGCCTTGCCCCTGCACGTGGCCCTCCTCTGTAAGTCACAGTTGCTGATTCTGGGAGTGTCTGGACCTCTTTAAACTCGAAGGGAAGCAACATGAAGGTGCCCTCATGTAGCGCGGTGGTGGTGGTGGAGCAGAAGACAGGAGGGGTTAGATGTTGCATCCCACCGCCGCCGGTCATGGCTGGGGACTGGGGGGGCAAACCTTGCAAGCCACCCTGTAGGGGCAGTTCTCTCCCAGGCCCAGAGGAGGCGAGATCACCCGCACTAATTTGTACATATCCTTATACGGGATCCTGCCGCTGGAAAGGAAGCACACATGGGTTAATAGGACACTCAGAGAAGGCGGGAAAGGAATGTCAGCGTGGCCGCGAAGGGGAGAGCAGCTTCTGTCCTTGGGCCCGGCACAGCCAGGCCAGGAGAGACTGAGAATGGTAAGCACCAGTGGACCACTGTTGTGCCCAACTGCACTGCCAAGTTCCCCTTGGCAGTGCCCAAAGGGCCTCAAGAGATGTACGGAGCCTCGGCAGTGCTGCGTGCCATCCAGCTGATTGTGACTCAGAGCCATCCTACGGGACAGAGCAGAACTGCCCGTTGGGTTTGCAAGGCTGTAACCCTTCAAGAAGCAGGCTCCCACATCTTTCAACGGAAGGAGGGGCGTGAAGCATTCCAACTGCTGACGCTGAGCACCACCTGGGCTTCTGAATCGAGCTAGACGAGGCAGAACCTGGACTCTGGCTCACAGGCGGCCTCTAAGCAGCGAGGCAGGGGGATTCGCAGTGGCTCTGACAGCTGTCAGGAGCGGACTTCAGGCTGACTGAAGCAGACTGCTGAACTGTTTGCCTTCAGCAGACACCGACAACATTCAGTTACTCAGCCCCACTCCTCAGGGGCAGTGGGAAGTCGGCATCTTTCTGCTGAGAGACGGCGAGAGACAAATTTCCCATTAAGCTGATTAGCAAAGAGCACAGTTGGCACAGAGGGACTTGCAAAGGGCTCTGCTTCTCTCTGTGATGGGTTTTCCCCTGGTTCAGCTTGGGCAAGCATTTCTCTACTCCATAGGAGCCTGCTGGGATCTGTGTTCACAGGGCAGCCAGGAAGGGTGCATGTACTGTCTTCTCCAGCCCCAGTACATGAGCCAGATGACCAATCCCATCATAACTCCAGGAGGGATGGGTTCTACTCAGCAGCCTCTCTGGCTCTGTGTGGGAGGGACAGAATTAACTGTGCACTCATTTCCACTCATGGGGGGTGGGTGGGAGATGGGTGGGCAATGCTAGTTCTGTGGGATTTTTTAAACACTCCGTTCAGGAGGCCAAGGTTCAATTCCCAGCCAATGCACCTCCTGTGCCTCCATCACCCATTGGTGAGAGAGGGCTTGGGGATTGCTGGGAGGTTGAATGGGTTTCAGTGGATGTCCCAACCCAAGACAGACTAGAAGAAAGGGCTGGCACTTTACTTCCACACATCAGCCAGTGAAAACCCTGCAGATCGGCACTCAGTGGTGGGAATGGCCAGAATTGTGCAGTGTTTCATTCTGCTCCGGGGCTGCCGCGAATCGGGGCTGAAAACATTGCCAGTGACTTTAAGCATCTGCCCCAGCAGGAAGAAGCCAGACCAAGGGTGCAAGAGGCTGGGAGCAGCAAGGCTGAATGGACCCCGGTACAGAGCAGGGTTTCCAATGGCAATCACACACCTGGTCTCTCTATCTCCGAGCATATAGTTCTGGCCAGCAGCCATCTCTAGACTAGTGATTTGCCTTCTTTCTAGTCTTTTCTTGATTTAATTGTTGAATACTCCTGGTCTTTCAATGGCAGCTCAGCAGTCTGTCTAAAGTCTCTGGATCCCTGCGAGGTCACTGGACCACGCATCGTTTCACAGAGAGACTGGGGAGTGGATGGGCTGGCAGTGGAGATAGGCTGGTGTTCTTGGCAATCTACCATTGGTCTTCCTTTTCAATACATTGGCTCCCTTGGCTTGTGCCAGTTGTTTTCTTCCCCCATCTTCTAGAGAAAGCCAATGACTTCAATCAGAACTAGCTTGTGAATTGCAAACCGGATAGGAAGAAGGTACTCCTTTGGCTTTTGGCTTTCTCAGTTCATGCATCTGAGTCTCATGATCAATGCTTATGGGATCATTTCGTCCCAGCAGCTGAAGTGAGTGGTGAGGTCTAGTGCACATGGAATTTGAATACAGAGATTACCCGAAACCACAGGAAGGTGGCATTTCTGTGAGCCGATTGCCCTGAGTGGACCGAGGTGAGCAATGAACTTCTTTAGTAGCAGCTGGTTTCTCCTCTCTGGAAGGAATCAAAAACTCATTTCTTAGGCTCCCAACCTCCTGCCACTGGTGAGGTTTTGTAGGTACTGATTTTCCATGCATTCCCGCATGGCTACTGTCCATGCTAAGAATGGTTATTCAATAAAGAGTTAGCTACAATTCTCACCAATACCCTGAAAGATAGGAAGCATTATCATCATCCTGCAGACGCAGGGGGCTCAGCGGGGTTAAGTCACCTGCCCAAAGCCTCACGCCTGCTTGCGGCCCCCTGGAGCACACTGCCCGTGGCTGTCTCAGTAGGATGCCAACCACAAAGTACACCCAGAAAGGGCAGCTGTGTGGAGCCGCCATCAGGAAAGACCTGGGGGAGCTCCGTGCCCTGCATCTCCATGACTGAGGAGAAGGGGGCTTCTTATTCACTTTTCCAGGCCCTGGAGCCACCATCCAGGTTCCACCGCCTCCCAGGAGGATGGCTTTTGAGAAGTTTCAGATGAAGAAGGGGCTCCAGGTGGAAGCAATATGGACCGTCCCTGCCCAGGGTGGTAGTCCTTCTGCATGTACTTCCAGAGGGAAGACAGAACGGACCAGAGGAAAGTGCAGATCCCGGTCAGAACATTTCCTGTAGCGCTCCTGTTCTGAAGCGCTCTCCCGCTGTCCTCAGCTGAGGGAGCCCGAGGCTGCCCCACTGCAAAAAGCAAGGGGTAGGCTTTTTTTTCTTCTCTGAAGAGTTTGAGATAGTAAATATTTTGCATTCTTGGGGCTGTACTATCTTTGGCATTATTAAATCCTGTGTAACGTAGTCATAAAAAATTCACTGTCATCGAGTCCATTCTGACTCATAGGGGGCCCACAGGACTGGCAGGCTTGCCCCTTTGGGTTTCTGAAGCTGTAAATCTTTACAGGAGTAGGAAATTCTCATCTTTATCCCCTGGATGAGTATGAACTGCTGATCTTGTAGTTAACGGCCCAAAGTGAGACCCACTGTGCCACTCAGAAAACCAAATCCGACTCGCTGCTATCAAGGCCATTCCTGGCCATAGCAACTCACAGGGGAGAGCCGCCCCTGAGAGTTTTGAGAGTAACTTTTTATGGGAGTAGAAAGCCTATTCTTTCTCCTGAAGAATGGCTGGTGGCTTTGAACTGCTGACTTTCTGGTTGGCAATGCAATCCGTAACACTACCACTCCACTGGAGTTCCTGAAAGAGCTCCTTAAATATCCATAACATTCCAAAAACAAACCAAAAACCTGCCCCTGCTGGTTCCCAGGACTCAGAAAGCCTGTCTTTCTCCTATGGAGTGGCTAGTGGGCTCAAACTGCTGACCTTTTGGTGAGCAGCCCAAATGGGTATGGTGGTATTACAATGAAACTGGCTTTAAACCTGGCAGTGGGCAAATTTAGTCCGTAGGTTCTGTTTTGCCAACTCTTGCTCTGAGGCCGAGGAAGTACATCATCCCTTCAGAACAACAGGACAGGGACGAGACTTGGAAGGTGATTAACCAGCAAGTGCCTACCATTTAGTCCAATCCTATGCAATCAAACCCAAGTGATTACCAGAACAGGTGGGAGAAAAACTTGCTTGTTTTAAAAAATATGTATCAATACAGTTATCTCAAATTCTATCTGTTGAGAGTATGAACTGAAATATTACTGTCACTAACTACGATCAAGTGTCTAGCTGGCCACACTTGGGGGACTGAGAGGAGCCCACTAGTGACTGTCAGGAGGAGACGAGGGGAGAGCTCATCGGGAGCCCCTGTGAGGACACACCAAACACTCTGAGGGACCTCTGAGGGGCAGGGGGCTGCTTAAGGAAAGAGAAAGGCCTGCCGGAGAAAGAAAGAGAGGTTAAGGAAGTTTAAAAAGGAGAGTTTGGGGTAATTGGCTTAATAGCAGAACCATCAGAGCAAGGTTTAAAAGAATCTTCTATCCCTCTGCAACAGGGAAACATTTGGGAAGCTCGAATTCCAGCCTCTTCCAATGAGAACTCCAGAGGCCATGGATCTGCGTTCCCTGGGGTAGCCCAGAGGTCTACGTACCATGCAGCTCTGTCATACTCCGCCCAGATGCGGACAAACTCATCCAAGTGGTGAGGTCCCAGGATGGAGGAGTCTCGAGTCAGATACTCAAAGTTGTCCATGATGACAGCCACAAACAGGTTGAGCATCTAAAGGGTGGTGGGAAGAAGAGGCGTTAAGGGAAAATTAAAGCAGAGCAAATGAAGCAGAGATACGGGTCTCAAGGCAAACAAAGGATTCAAAATTTGGTAATGCTGCAGTTCCCAACTAAAATGATGTAGACCTTGCTGAGTGTAGAACATTTTCATTATTTGTGCCACACCTTACTCATGTGTTCATTTAATTTTTCTGTCTTTGTGGCCCTGGTGATCAAGACAACAGGTGAGATCATGTGATAGACGATCACGTGATTTTACAAGCTCAATGGCTTATTCAATGGGAATACTGTTTTTCAATAATAAAAACATCAAATGTACACATAGACGTCACTGGATGGAATACACAGGAATCACGATGATCACATCTGTGGAATGAGATGATGGGGAAGCTTAGTATCATCAGGCAAAACTATGAGGGACTAACTATGACACAGACCATTAATTGCTTGTGTGCAATCTCAAGTTGAAGCTGAGGAACTGTAAAGGAAGTCCACAAGAGCCTTGTGTATAGCTTTGACTAAATCCTACCGGAATTTAGAGCTGATGCATTAAAGACATCAAGGACATCATACATGAAGAATGCAAAAGGCCAATAAAAATTCAGGAATGCAAAAGCTGGAATATGAAGAAGGAAGACTGAAGACGAATGGATGTCTCTGTATCATGGCATTGGCATAGAGTATAGACTGTACCATGGACCATCAGAAAAATAAACAAATTTATCTTGGAAGAAGTACAACCAGGATACTCTTTAGAACTAAAGGTGAACCCTACTCTGGTGAATAGGGGTGGCGTTTTAGAAACACAAGAAGAGCAATTATTGGTCTCTCCCTGTCTGGAGTAAGGAAGATTGAAGAAGCTTGCAGATGAACGGAAACAAGTAGTCCAATGAAATAGTGAACCACATAACTATCAGCCCCACAATCCTGAGACCAGAAGAACTAGAGGTTTGGCTAGATGACCAACTGCTCTGAAAGGAATTGCACTAGAGGGCCCGAGTAGAGTGAGTTTGCAATTTCAATCATTTCTGTCACACAGCATTACTCATCTTTTGACTTTTGGGTAATAGTCCAAATACGTAACAATCATCCTTAGCTCATGTCCACTACAAAAGCAGGTAGTGTACTGGACTTGGCCTGTGGTCCTAGTCTGCCTACCCCTGGTCTAGACGATAGCAGTCACAGATGGGCTTTAACTAGGAGAGATTCCAAGGGCTTTTCATGTTCAGAAAGAACCCTTGGGGGCAGTGTGGGGGCTGGGCAGGGGGCATGAGTGGGTGTGCTGGAGACCGGGTCAGATGGGTGTGTGTGTAGGCAGGGTTTCTGAACCAAGCTGTGGAAGGGACCACAGTGTGGACAAGAGTGGAGCATTCAAGGAGATGGACCCGACTGGACTTACTCATCACAAAGAGCAGCATCATTGTGTTGTCTCTTGGTTGATTGATGGGCACTCTACTTCCAGTCCCCTTGAGTCTCCACCCCTTGCCTACCCAGTTAGTGCGCTTCCATGGGACACTGCTGGCAATCAAGCCACACCCGTGAATGAACCCCATTCTGAGGCATCAGGGATGGGTGAAGGAAGAAGTGATCGAATGAAAGCCAATGAAATGGTACTAAACCTGGGCTAAAGGCTGATTTTTCCTGTTGATCTTGAATATTTCAGGTCTTAGGCTGCTGCTACAGCCATCTTGGTGCCACGGAGTTTGAGGAAATGGTATGGAGGAGAATGGGCCAAGGGATCTATAAATAGAGAGAGGAAACTGGTCCTGTGAGTCATCTGAGCCCCAAGTGAGGAGGGATGTTTATTTCCCTCCCACAAGCAGGGCAGCCTGGAGGAGGAGGCAGGCGGGCTTAGGATAGGGGCTCCACAGAGCCGGAAGGCACCAGAATCCTTCCTGTGCTCTACTCCATCCCCCAGCATAAATGAGGGAATGTCCGCCATTCTCAAGCTAAGAGATGATGGTTGGACCTCAGGCCTCCACTTATCTTCTAGGCAACAGACTGGAGGAAGGAGGAATGAACAAGATGAGGTTAGCTGGGAGAATACACCAGAAGCAGCCTTTCTCTGGATGTTTTCTTATCCCATATACCTCGTCGTTGTGCCTCCGTCTGCTCCACCACATATCTGGAACCCGAGAATCCTGAATAGCGACTCCGGTGTGCTCAGCCCCGACAGGCAGTAGCTGTCTGTCAGGAGGAGCAGCTAGTCTAGCCTAAACAAACAGGACTTTCAGAGGTCCATGTGAATGGGCTCAAGCACAGGACTAGGGAGTGTTTTGTTCTGTTTTTGCAGAGGGTCGCTGTGGGTCAGAACCTATTCGATGGCACCTAACAACAACGACATGTAAAGGAAGAGCTCTGGGACAGGACAGGCAGACCCACAGGCTTGACTTGGGTCTCAGATGACTCGCGGGACCAGTGGCCTCTTGGCCATCTCACTGTAATCCGGGGGAGGGGGTGGGTTGTGTGTCATGCAGTGGAATCCAATTGAACATGGGCCTTTCTTTTTGTCACCGAGACTGGAGATTCAGATTGGAGACACAGCATTTATTTATCCACTGCCGAGGTTGTAAAGGGTTCTTCCATGTATCCTCACATTTCTTCTACCCTCCTTTCATAGTGCAAAATGATTCATGTTAACACCATTATTAGTCTTTCTGATTTACATCTGCAGAAGCCTTTATAGGATGGCATAAACACCCACACCCATGATTTGTTCTAAAGCTTGCTCTACCCCTTTGATCCGCAGGGGGAGTTACTATCAACCCTTCAAGGTCAGAAGCACTACTCATCCACCTTCGGACTTTCACGTATATCAGCCTAATGCATCACCGGTCCTTATGCTTGGTACAGACGGGGTTGATTTGAATTGAGAGGCTGTGTGTCTGGTTCAGGGTCACACGGTCCATCTCCTAGAGGGCCATGATTTGAAAGGAGGCCATCTAGTACTGAATATAGCCTCTTTCAAATTCATATTAAAGTGAATCACGCGGCACCCTCCATCTGAAAAGTCCAAGCGTATCTTTATAGTCTGATACATTTTCTCGTTATAGCACTGGTTTCTTTTAATTATGTATTATTAAACATTTAAATCATGTCCGATAAAATTGAGATACCAATCTGCCTTCCTAGGGAGGCATGGTGGGTAAGGCACTGGGTTACTAAGGACAAGGTCAGCAGTCAGAAAACCCCAGCTGCCCCGAATGCTAAGGAAGAGGCAGTGTTTCACTGTGTGTTACATGGGGATTCTATGAGTTGGAACTGACTTGATGTGTTATTACTGATGAAGGGAAAGAGAACCCACAATGAGCACAAGGTGACCAAAGAGAAGAGACTAAAGGGTATGCAAGATTAACAGGCAACTACAGCAACCACTGTAAAATATATAATCCTGCAACATCAGTAATAACACTTAATTTTTTGAGTAGGCATGTGCATACGTAGATATGTTAACCGGGTGTGTGAGGTTGGATAGGACTGTATGTCAATGTAAATATAAATTTGGTTATGGGACTATATAGATATTGTGGCAGTGACATAATCTGTCAATTTGCAAAGGGGAAGAGCCTAGCCTGTCAATCAGGTGACAGTCAATGAAGCCCCTGTGTGGGCATGGCCTTCTCCTGAGGATTCTGGGAACTCCTGTCTTCCTCCCTGGAGGTGGTACAATCTCCCTGCAAGACATTACTGTTGACAAGCCACATGGAGCTACACTGATGAGCCATAGCCCTGGAGCTGAAGGAGTCCTGGAGCTGAAGGAGTTATGTGGAGACCCACACCAGTGCTGAGATGCTTTCATGGCCACTGGAACCACAAGGCTTTCCACTCACTGGCTTGTGATCTTCTTGCATTCAGCATCATTGCATGTGTTGCGTGAGTCTGAAGAGGAATTTATAGACTGGTATCAGGCATCCTGGCTAATATCGGACTTATGGATTTGATTTGGACTGGGCTGGGCTGTTTTCTTAAAATACAATTACTCTTTATATAAAGCTCTTTCTTATACACATATGAGTGCCTATGAATTTTGCTTCCCTCGTTTACTCGGACTAACACAGGTGTTATTTAGGTATATGTGCTGCATGTTGTTGTTGTTGTTAGGTGCTGTCCAGTTGTGACACATAATCACCCTGTGTACAAGAGAACAACACTGCCTGGTCTTGTGCCAATCTCACAGTTGTTCTTATGCTTGAGCCCATTGATGCACCCACTGTGCCAATCCATTCTGTCAAGAGCTTTCTTTACCAAGCATGACATTTTTCTCAAGGGACTAGTTTCTCCCCACAACATGTCCAAAGTACATGAGACGAAGTCTTGCTATCTTTGCCTGTAAGCAGCATTCTGGCTGTACTTATCCCAACCTTTGTTTTTAGCTAATGTGTTCTGTGCAGCTTGAAGTTGCTTCTTCAGTGAGGTAGTTTATTGTGCCAACCTGGCTGATAAACACATGTGGGTTTAATTGAAGGGTGGAGGGATAAATGGCTTGGTTAGCCTTGCCTTTCTAGCTCTCAGGTCTCTTGCTTTCTGATGGTCAAACCAGAGTGCAGCTGCTTTAGCCAGTTCCTTGCTTCAGCTGGCAAGGCTCACTTCCTGCAAGACATCCCCGAGGAGAAGCCGCATGGACCTACCCCGATGCAGCCCTGGGTGCTAGAGCAGCTGCGTGGAGACCCCTGCCAGCGCTGAGATGCTTACACATTCACTGATTCGATTTTCCTCCTGCATTTGGCATCATAGTGTATGTTTTGTGAGATGGAGGACGACTTTGTGGATTGGTGTTGAACATATGGGTTAATGTTGGACTTGTGGGTGTGGGTAGCACTGGGTTGGGATGTTTTCTTGATGCGCACTTAAGCTTTATATAAAACTCTCTCTTACGCAAGAGTTTCTGTGGATTTGTTTCTCTAAAGTATCCAGACTAACACATTCAATATCAGTGGTTCTGGCTTATACGGTATGTCTTGGAATTGTTGAATGTCAACTAGTTCTTTTTCATACAGTGACTATATTCTTTCCATCTTCTTTGGTTGCTTTCTGCAGCATTCAATATTTTGCCGATAGAATCTTTCAATGTTACAACCTAAGGCTTGCATTTTTTTTTTGAGTTCTTTCAGCTTAAGACATTCTGAGAATGTTTTCCTTTTTGGTTTTCTAACTCTAGGTCTTTACACATTTCATTATAATATTTTAGTTTGTTTTCTCAAGCTGTCTCCTGAAATTTTCTGTCTGCTCTTTTAAATGATCATTTCTTCCATTTACTTTAGCTACTCTATAATTAAGAGCAAGTTTCAGGCCTCTCTTCTGACATCCACTTGTATCTTTTCTTCCTTTCCTGTCTTTTTCATGATATTTTTTATGTCATCCCACAGCTCATCAGGTCTTCTCTCATTAGTCTTCAAGGCATCAAATCTGTTCTTGAGATGTTCTTAAAATTCAGGTGAGATGGATTCAAGGTATTTTTGGCTCCCATGGACTTGTTTTAATTTTCTTCAGCTCAACCTGAACTTAAACAAGCACAACTGATGGTCTGTTTCACAGTCAGCCCTTGGCCTCCTTTTGGATTTTGGTATTGAGCTTCTCCATCTTCTCTTCCCACAGTTGTAGTCAATTTGATGTTTTTGGATTCTATCTGGAGAAATTCATGTGTACAGTCACCTTTTGTGTTGTTGAAAATAGGTATTGGCTATGAACAAGTCATTCGTCTTGCAAAAGTCTACCATGTGATCTCCAGCTTCATTTCTATTCAGCAAGTCTATATTTCCAAACTATTGTTCTTTGCTCTTTATTTCCAGCTTTTGCATTCCAATCACCAATAATCATCAATGCACATTCATCGCATGTTTGATCAATTTCCAATAGAAACCACTGGCAAAATTCTTTATGTTCTGCTTCCCTAGTTCTAGTGGTTGGTGCATAAATCTGAATGGTAGTAGCACTGACTGGATTTCCTTATATCTGGGCATATATTATCCTGTCACAGACAGTGTTGCTCTTCAGGGTAGATCTTGACATGTCCTTTTTAAAATGATGAATGTGATGCCTTTCTCTTCAATCGATCATTCCTGGCATAGTAATACTATGAGACAATTTTCTGATCCAATATGGGTAATACCAGTCCATTGCAGCTCACTAATGGCTACAATGTTGATCTTTATGCATTCCACTTCATTTTTGACAACTTCCAATTTTCCTAGATTCATATTTTATGTATTCCAAATGTTTGCTGTTATTTCTCCTAATTCTGAGTCCCCAGTAAAGGAAGGCTCTGAAGGCTGTATTCCAGTAGGCTTTACTCCATCTGCATTATTACTGTCAACCCGCCCCTGAGAAAGCAGCTCAACTTCCATTTTATTTGGAGTGCCTTCTGACCCGAGGGGCTCATATTCTGGCACTATTTCTGACAAGGCTGTTCCTCTTATCATGAGGTTTTCTGTCTCTGATGATGTTTTGAGGATATCCATAAGGTTTTCAGTGGCTAATGCCTCAGAAGCACTCCTTTGTGCTGTATGTATCACGTATATTTTAATTCCTCAGAAACACTCCTTTGTGCTGTATGTATCATGTATATTTTAATCCTCAGAAGCACTCCTTTGTGCTGTATGTATCACGTATATTTGTGACCATGTGCTGCATGTATGTCCACCTAGGGGGCAAAGTTAAGGAAACTTCTTACATGTAACCAAACACCTCATGGAGCTCAGTACTGAGCTTGAAGGCGGACGCCTAGAGTCTCAGTAGACATCTACCAGTTGGCATAGCACAGTTCATAGAGAGTGTTCTGCGGTTACTTTGCCGCTCAGGTCTGGGGCTTTAAAAGCTTACAACTGACTGTCCAACTATGGTGTTTTCCAAACAGAAAGGGGAGGGAAGACAACCAGAGTCAAGGAAGCAATTAGTCCAAAGGACTCATGAACCACAGGAACCACACTCTCCTCTAGTTATGGTGCCATCCCAGGGCCACAAAAGAAGGCCCTGGTTAGAATGGATGGAACATTTAGAACAAAAATATGAATGAAAAAATAAGGACCAGACATACCGATGTGATAGAAACTGGAGGGGCTCCAAAACAAGTTACCCCAGGCTACTTTTCTAACCTGGACTTAAAGCCATTCCCTGAGGCCGGCTCTTCCTGGAACAATAACTGATGTGTAAAAGAAACAATCACGCCTGTGGGGAAAGTGTTCCTAAGTGCTCCTTGTACCTGTCCACCATGGGGAACCAAAGGAACCTCTCTGCCCAGAGGCACAGAGAGAAGGCTGGGAGGGCAGGCAGGCAATCCAGATGAATGGCCATGGGACCCCCAAGGTGGACAACAGGGGTGGGGTGAGGGGAGTGGTGGTACATTGCAGGGATGGCAACCAATGTCCCAGAACAAGCTGGGTATGAATTCTTAAACAGAAAAGTAATTTGCTGTGTATGAAGCACAATGAATTGATAGAAAACAAAATCAAAAGTACTGAATACACGAATGAGTAAGTTTAAAACAGCAATTTAGATCATTGCTTGAAATGCCTTCCGTTATTTGCACTACCCGTTATACACTGTAATTTTAACACCATCTACTGTTTTGTGTTACTTGTTCATTATAAAATCGTTCATGCACATGAGACCAAAGCACATTAAAACACGTGTCCACCATGCATATATTCTTATCATCAGCAGTCGGCACCTCACATTTTTCAGAAGCTCTAAAAGGGAAAGTGTTTCGGTCAAGGTTAGAACATTGATACCTCCAAGACCACAATGGAGGTTACTTGAGTCTCCAGTTAGTATACTCTGTGATACATTAACCTGCCAGCTACACCTAATAGTCCCTGTGGGGTCCTCCTTTAGCTTTAGGGAGATAGAGAAATGCCTTAGAGCCCAGACAATCAATGCACTTTTTGATGCTTGGCCATGAAATTGATCACTTTCCAGTGGCATCTCTGAGTCGTCTGCATTCATGCAGTCAGTGGCGTTAGCACTGAAGCTGAGCTGATGGATAGCGTGTGCGTGTGACACTCGAGACCTGCCCTTGTATTGATCTGGTGGCATCCATTTGTTCTGCTGATGTCTGATTGCGCAGGTTAGCACTTTCTGGATGCTGACATGCTGATTCATGCTATCTTCCAAAGAAAGAATTGAGGAGGCACCTAAGGCTTCCTACTGCTTTCTAAGTGGGTGGAATCCACAGATGTTACTCAATATTTACTAGTATCCAAATCAATCATCTCTCTCATGTCTATCTAGCTGGCCAATTGTCAAAAATACAACATTACAAGTAAAGAGCGAATCACATTGACTGAAATACTGCTATCATTTGACTTATTAATGCATTCACTTTATATTTTCAAGGTTGTTTCTTTTTCCTGAAATAGTTCAAAGTCTCCAGAAGATCATCTTGCCCTTACTTGTAAAATAACAGAAGGGCCAGAGGAGAAAGGACTTTGTTCTGGGTCTGCACAGATCTGACATGGGGCTCAATGCCTTCTTCACGGATGTAGAGCCCACTCACCATCCCTTCTCACAACAATAACCCTTCCCTAGAAGAAGTTTCTCAGCCATTTAAAGCCACACGCCCAGAATCTAAGACTCCTCCTGACCTCCAAGAATCCTCTTAGGGACTAGTTTCATCATGTGGGCTGTGTGTGTGTGTGTGTGCGCGCGTGTGTGCGTGTGCATGTGCATGTTTGAGAGGGAGACACGCAGACTTGAGGGATGGTCTGAGGGGACACCTTTTATCGTGTATCAGAGCAGCTGGGGTGGGTCGGGATGGGCCGCCCCTCCAACCCAGCGCCTGGCGGTGCTCACCAGAAAGGAACAGAAGAAGATGAAGGAGACAAAGTAGACGTAGGCCAGGTCCGTGCCGCAACGCTCGTTCTCGCTCTGCCCCGACGGGGCCGTGGTGTCGGGCTCACAGCCTTTCTCCCCCAGGCATGACAGCATAATCTCCTGCCAGGCCTCACCTGTGGCACTCCTGAGCCCAAGAGGCATTTGGGTTAGTGGTAGCATACCTGTGGCCCATTCCTTCCTCTGCACGCACCCCCAGTTCACTCAGCCCTTTCTCTGGGCTGAACCCCGACACATGCCCATTTTAGCCAGTGAGCCTCCCTCTCGGACTGGCCACTGTGGGATGAGGGGTACCGGGAGGTCCCTGGGCGGGGGGCGCCCTCCGGCTCACTATTGGTCCATCTTTATTAGGGGTTTTGGCCCACGGTGGTGGAGGGAGTGGAAAGGCCTTACATCAATCTGACCATCCAAGGGTGCAGGCTATAAACAGAATCTTGTCTGAAAGCAACTCTCCTGACTTGCCCCTGTGCAGGGTCCTGGAGGCCATGCTGAAGTCATTTAATGAATGACTACAAAAGGGAGTTGATCGAACTTTGCTAAGCTCCTTGGGCCATTCACAAAGTCTTTGTCTGCCTCCCTCTCCTAGTCCACCTCACAGCCTGACCGGAGTACAGGAAGCAGAATTAAGGGATAGCGGAAAAGGGGAACATGAGGCAGGTCAGTTCAGCAACGCCCCCCTCATCCCCCCCAAATCAGGGCTGCCCTGACTACAACAGTTCTGGACCCAAGTACCTGAAGAGCAGCATGAGGGACCCAAAGAAACTCCGGAAGTTGTTGTGTCGATTGATGTGACTCTCCTCATCTAATTTTATGTTTCCAAAGACCTCGGAGAGAAAAACAGCAGAGCAATGAGCATTACTGAGCTGAGTGATTGCCTGGAATTTGGCACCAGGTACCTCTCAGGAAGGCCAGTCCACAGGCACGGTTTTTCCTGAGGGCCTCACCTGCAGCAAACACCCCCTCCTGCAGTGACCTTCAGCAGCAATGGGGTTCCCCGGGGCTCCAGGACGAGCCGGAAGATGAATGCCAGCGGGAGCCATAGGACATAAGACCAGATGAAGACATCCTGCCTGTGGACCCCACACCTCACCTGGTCTCCATTTCCATGGAGACTGTCCCCGTGGCACTCATCTGGTACTTAAGTAGTTTGTCAAGGACATTTCCTCTAACATGGATGTAGGGAACAGGAGTGCCTTCTGCCTATTTCTAGTAGTAGTGATGGGGACATCTATATTTGCAGAAATTGTAATCTATTGCTCGGGCAGATGTTGCCCTGGGATTGGCAAGCAGCTTCAGTCAGAAAGGGGAATCTCTATCTTCCTTGGTTATGTGTCTAATTCAGATAGTTAAATCTCAGAATGCCCACATGCCTGTAATCTAGAGTCCACGAGAACAAAAATACACACGTCTACGCAAACACACATGATCCAATAGACACAATTTCTAACTACCACCCAGAAAGGAAGCCAGTAACCTGAAAGTGACCTGTTATGCAGAAGCTAAGACAAAGAGCAGACTAACACCAAGACAATGGAATACTTTGAACAGGAGAAAGAAGAAGACTTCAGGGAGGTCTGGCCATTGGGAAGCTGGCCTCTCTGCACTGGTCGCTGACCCAAGTCAACAGTCACAGTGGAAATTCATGTGAAAAAAGAGGGGCTTTCAGAGACCTTTAGCCACACTGCACCGCAGGCTCTCCTCCCACCAGTCAACTGCATACAACTGGGGGCTTCCTGGGTCACCTTCCCGGCCATTTGCAGCATGCTTCAGCCCACTCGGAACGTGCCCCCGTTCATCTGATGCATGCTAAATGGGACATATTTTCTCCCTAACAGTTTTGAGAATGTGCAATTGAGGAACAATCTCTGCCCCCAGCTATTTTGCTCAAATAACTCCCACGGACACCTGCTTTGGGAATTTGTTCTCCACATTGTTTTCCATAACCCAAATACTACTTGTCTCTCAGGGGGGAATGGAGGTGGCAAGCCAGACAGCAGCGGGGAAGAAGGGGATGAGGAGGGCAAGTAGGCAGTGGGCCTTCGAACAGACACACAGCGACGCTGAACAAACCCCACCCAAACAATCACACTGAATCTGCTCTGGAAACCCTGGGGAGCACCTGCCGTGCTGCCCCGCCCCTCTTCCCATCTCCTCCTCTCTTCCTTGGACCCTCTTGGAATCCAGTCTGTGCTTTTTCCTGCCCTATCACACACGCATGACGACAGTACCTTTTCTGCCTTTAACATTTGTGATTCTGTTCTCACAGTCACTTTGAGTCTACTCTAGGATAACTGCTAAAACCAAAAGCAGGCATTTCTTGGGAAGGTGGCCTTCAAATCTTTGTCATGATTTAAAAAATTTTTCACCTAGTCCTAGTGACACCGAGTGACATCTAGCTAAAATTTCCTACACCAAAGGATGTGGTAGATAAAGGTGGGCTACTGAGACCCATGTGAAAGTTTACAGAAAGTATAAGCTAAATCACTTTGACTTGGAGTCATAGCGTGTTAGAATCAGGCAAGGCACCTGTGCCCATTAAGTTGTTTTTCAACTTGAATACGTATGAAAGTAGGGGTGGAATCCGACCTGTCAATCAGGTCACAGTCTGATGATGCCTTCCTTGGGGTTGTGACTTTCTTTCAAGGAAGAAACTGAGAAACTCTCTCTCTGCCCATTGTCTTCCTGCTTGCCGGGGCTCTGTCTGCCTCCAGGAGCAGCCCTGTGTGGGCCACCTGACCTCGAGAGCTGTGAGCATCCTACCATGCTTCCACTGATTTAGAATCCACGAGACCCTGTCCCCATCTGCTTGTGATCTTCTTCCTGCATCACCTTTCTGTGCCATCAGCCTGCTGCGACATGAGTCTGAAGAGGGCCCTGGCCTTAGTAACTTGAGTTGAACGGGGCTGGCATGCCTTATGGACATCAGATTGCTTCTGGAAATAAAGCTCCGTCTTATACTAACATGAGTGCCACTAATTTATTTTCTCTTGACAGCCCAGCTTAACACAACCTGTGAAGCTAGTTATACAAGCCAGTGCTATACTGGGGAAAGAATTAAGGTAGGTCCAGCGAAGTGCAGTGACTTGACCAAGCTTTCCTATCTGGCGAGTGGCAGAGCCGAGGCTGGAAAACTCCCCGCATAACTACCTGTAACCCAAGAGCTCTTTGCGATGGCCAGCAAGTTACTCCTCCTTTCCACGTGAAGTTCTTCTGAAAAGCTCTCTTCTTCCAAGCGACCTTTGACAGTTCACAGCAGAGATTCCCCTCGGAGATCCATCATGGTGCTATTTATATTTTCCCAAAGCGTGTCCTCTGCCTTCTTTCCTGTGTGGATTACTGTTCCCTGACTATGTGAGCAGTGATCTCTCTGGGAATAAGCTCAGATGCCTGCCCCGTGTACAAGGCTGGGTCTCTGTCATGGACTAGGAAGAAGCCAGAGAAGCGCAAGACCCAGTGGGTGGATTCGAGAAGGTGCTCTTATTTCTTGGAAAGAAGTCTATGGGGAACCAACTATGAGGCATTACAGGGGCTGTGAAGATCACAAACCATAACTAGATGACTCCCACCACCTCCCACTAAAGGGTCAAAGAAAGGAGAAGAGGGGGCAAAGGAGGCGGGAGAAGAGAAGAGGGGAAAGAAAGAGGAGGAGACTAAATGGCCGCAGCCGCTAAAAGAAGAAAAGAAAGGTAGAGATGGTGGAAGGGGAGAGAGAGAAAGAGAGAGAGAGAGAGAGAGAGAGAGAGAGAGAGAGAAAGATGAGGAGATGAGGGAGGGAGAAAAACACCCCCAGCCTGCAATGTCTCAAGACCAAGGGGCCCCAGCGAAGGCAGTACTGGCAACATCATCAGTATGCTGAGGATCAGCAACAGGCCAGACAGACGGGAGAGGGCTTATTTTAGTTTATTTTGCTTGAAGAGGGAACGTAAACAGGATTTTAAGTATGGACAAACAGAACTTCATCACATTTGCATTTGCCTGTCCAAGAGCATCCAAGGGCCCAGGTGGTATAGTGGACGCTGCCGAGTTAGGCTGAGGTCCCGGGTGGTGGGGGGTAGAGCAAGGGGAGGGCTGGCAGGGCGGGGGGAGGGGGGAATTAGGCTCTTTATTCCTATACAGGCTGACAGTTCTGGAAACCCACAGGGGTGATTCTACTCTGTCTCTGGGTTTCTAGGAGCCAAAAAAATAGACTCTCTAGCAGTGAGTTTGATTTGGTTCGAGAGCATTTTTCCTCTAGAACAAACTATTTGGGAGTGTGAAGGGATTTCAGAAAATATCTTCAAGTCACCCTTAAATCTGGGCAAGAATTCTGTTTGTAACACTCCTGACCTCCTCATGACCGAAACCCAAGGATCCACTGCTTTGCTGTGGATTCCCAAATCTTTCCTTAAATATCCTCAATGAAGAGGCAAGCACTCCTTACTTCTCAGACTTTTTGCCACTGACATCCTCTTGTAATTGAGGAGGAAAAAATCCCCAGGAGTGATGTGCTGTTAGAGAAGGGGTGGAACTGAGAAGCGCAGGTGCGGGAGAAAAGTAAAACCTGGAGACGAAGCAGCGCCGCCCTGGAAGGGCTGCGGGTGCAGCCTCCCCAGATGGAGGTGTCCTGGAGAAGACGCTCCTGGTCCAAAGGCAGCCAGATGGCCTGACTGCAGGAGCCTGCAACCTGGCGGAAGTTCTCTGCTGGGGCTTTGTCACGATCTCTAGGTCTGAGGGGCTCGGCCTCCCTACGACAAGCAGAACACTTGTGTATCCAGCCAGGTGAGCTCATGGGAGGTGCTGTGGGTTGTTTGCTGTAGGAGTGCACTCTTCTCTGAGTGTCCTTTGCATACATGTTCATGACCTTTAGTGCCCAGCAGGAGCCCTGGTAGCCGAGTGGGCCAATAACCACCATGGCAGCAGTTTCAACCTCCCCTTGCTCCTTGGGGGATTCGTGCACAGTCTAGGAAACCCACAGGCACAGCTCTCCCTTGTTCTATAGGGTTGCTATGCACTGTCTGTGAGTTGGTTGGGTTGGGTTTGCTGCTCAGTAGGCCTCTGGCTACCTACCTAAATGGCCAAGATCAGAAACTGATTGTGTCTCAAGTTCTTAAACTGAGCAGAGTGTGGTACCTCAAGAAAGAAACTGCTCGGCCAGTTGCATGCTCCTTTAAGGGAGGAATGCGCTGTCTTGTGGCTCTGGGGTCTCCCTAGAAATGAGCAGATCAGCAGAGCAGGAATTCATGGGCTATTCACAGTGGTGGTGGATCTGCCTGCATAAAGACCTTCAGGACCTGACTCAAGCACTTATGTTATTGTGAACAGGAAGCAGTCATCTGATCCTCTTTTAGGCATTGTCTAAAGTACCAAGACCAGATGAAGTGCTCACCATGAGACTCTCCCTCTGACTCAAGGCAGTGACTTCAGCTTTGGTTCATTTCTGTTGGTGTACGTGCTGTATGTCAGCACCACGATCTAACAAGACTCCATGAAGGCCCTGGCCCAGACTACCCTGGTGACCTGGGCCATCAGAATGTGGTGACACTGGGCTTATGGAATTCCCAAGGCCACACGCATCAGCCTTTGGAAAAGTGGTCCCTGGGTGAGCAGGATGTCAGAGTACTCTCTGTCTTGCCAGCTGAGGCTGCTCAGGTCTCTAGCTCATTTCCCTCCCCCTACCCAGCCCCTGAGACATCCACCCTCTCACCTGCATCCCGATGATGGCGTAGATGAAGAACAGCATGGCGATCAGGAGACAGACGTAGGGGAGGGCCTGGGGCAGAACAGAGATGCAGCCATTCAGCCAAAAGGCAAGCATCCCATGGCCCCTGGCAGTGCAGGGACCTTGCCCCCAGACAGTGATGTACACAGCACTGGGGCTGTGTCCTAGGGATGTTCTGTCTGGGGTGCCATGCTGATGCTCAATGTCCTTGTGTCATGAGATAGACATGGAAACGCTGGCTGAAGAATGGCTCGTGATTTACCTACTGCCCCAGATTCTCCACTCATCCAGAATTGTGGGCCAGACCTGATCTGGGAAAACTCCCTGGACTTGGGATTCAGGTTGCATACAGAATACTATTAACCTGGATCATTGTGATACAAATTACAAGGCAAACCTCTAGCTTGGGCTTCCAAACCCCGGTAGTACCCCTCCACACTCCTGCATGCCACGTGAAGCCCAGGATGGAAAATCTGGAGGCCGAGTGAAAGGGCTGGTTCCTTTGTCTGCTGGTCCCATGTAGGCAGCACCACCGTCCGATGCTTAAGGCTCTGATGCTTCATCATGTGTCATGTGAAATTCCAAAAAAACAACTGCAACATTAGCCACCATAAAAATTCCACGACTCCGCGTGGCTCAGAATTCCATACTGTGCAAGGTTATTGCCACTTCAAAATAATAACATTTCAGTCATGAGGGTTGGGGGTGGGGGGCAGGCCCAGCAGAAGTCAAATCAGAAAGGGTCCTTGGTGGCTGGAGAAGGAAGGGGACACCAGGCCAGGGTGGGCCTCTAAAATCCCGAGTGATCTCAAGCTGACACGGGTGCCCCTCTTCTTTAACACCTAGCCCACTCCATGGCAGGAGTCTCCACCCTCTGTCTTGGCTGTTGGCTGCCTTTGGGGCAGCCCCTAAGCCACGGCAGCCCTGTGCACAGCAGAACAAGATGCTACCCAGTCCTGCACCCTAAATGGACAGCCGTGGATCAGACCACGTTGACAAAGCACGCGTTCCCTAGCTGAATTGGCGGAGCCCATCACCACGCCTTTCTTTCCAGCCCCTGGTGGCCAGGCAGCTCAGCCTCAGCGCCTGCACACACCTCTGCCAACAGACAGGAGGGAGCAGCTGGAAATCACACTGGGTCTTGGCTGACCCACCACAGGACTGAGGCTGCAGGAGCCAGGCAGCACTTCGCCACAGAGCCCTAGGAGTCTCTTTACAACTCAAAGGCAGGAGGAAAACTTACAGGCAACTGAGCTTTGAGGGGAGCACCAGCTCTCCCCTGAAGTGGCATCCCAAGATCTCTGAGGAGGGTGGTGAACACTCCCTCTGCATAAAGGGGTGTGGAGGGAGGGGGCGGGGCTTCCTGCTGCCTGGAGTGCTGCACCCTCTCACTGTTCACCCCCCTCCCCCAGCCCACCCCCTCCCCTCTCCCTGCTGGAGGCCCTGGGGGAGCAATCCCTGTCCCCAGCTTTGGAGAGAGGAGCAAACACTCATTCTGTTCTCCTTGCTTGCCATCGTCTAAATTCTAAGGCTCACCAAGGGAAGAGCCTCGGAGCAGGGTGCAGTGGTGGAGAAGTGGGTGCCGGGTGGGGGAAGGGCAGGCAACCACAGTATGCTTGGTATTGGGCTATTGGGCAGCTTTCTGCCACATGTTTGTAGGCGCAGCCTTTGTTCACAAAACTTGAAGTAGAGAACTTCGACGCTGTGTCCCACAGCTGGGCTGAAAAGGAGACTACCTGTCTGTCATAGTGCTACCCAGGGGTGGTGGACCCTGTGTTCCCTGTTCTTTGTGTTATTTGCTGGAATAAGCCAGCCATCTCTGTCCCTGGTTCCCATCCCTCCCTGGGCCCTCAGGAGTGCGCAGTCTCACAGGGAACGGGCGCTCCAGATGGCCTGAGAGGCTGACGCACATTCCCCTGGAGCCTCTGGGACAGCAATGGTTTACTACAGGATAGGCCTCTTACTGGAGGAAAGGCAAAACAGGTGGGGAGCGGTGGGGAGGGCTTAGGAGCATCTCACTGCAAAGTCACTGGATCTCGCCCCTGTCCTTGAACTCTGGGAAACCAGTTCTCAGGGAGACTTTTGTGGAAGTTACGGTGCCAGAATTTCTCTGGACATGATAAAAAATGCCAAGGGAGCTAGCTCCTTGGAGCTTCAACATCCTTAATGTTGATTTCTTGACAGTAACAAGGGTGCGGGCGAACTTCCTTCCCAGTGATGAGAAATCACTCACCTATTGATTTACCTTCGTTGCATAAGAAATATACAAACCACTGAAATAAAGGAAATCTGTGAACTCATGATTTTCATTTCTATATCATTTAATTTCCTTCCAATTTATATTCAAAACAATTAGAATAAAAAAACTCTTTATATATATTGTATATATATATATAAACACACACACACACACACACGCAAACGAGTAAGCACCTGAATAGCACTTAGGCATCCTAAACCCTTAACAAAATTAATTTTGATATTTGCTAGATCCTAACAATATTAAAATGCTTGGGCATTTTCCTTTCCTGGGAGACTCTGCCATTGAAGTGGGCCTCGGTGCCATTTTAAACCAGGTATTTATTACATAGGTCACCTCTGGGCAATGGCATGAGTCTGTCAAAAGAAGCCCACTGGAACAAACTTTCCAAGCAGTCCCGCTTGCTTGTAGAACGTAAGCGTGACCATGAGCATGCTCTACTTTCAGTGGCCCAGGAAATGACACGAGGAAGACCTGAGGCTCGGATGAGCACGATCCATCTTCCTATGACACACCACGCAAGGAGACTTTTGGAACACGACTGTGTGATATAAAACCAGTGACAATGTTTCTGAAATGCAGAGGATATCTGCCCACAGGCGACTAGGGCTCTTCCCAGGGAAGGCATTGCTCAGGGTGATTTGTAATCAAGGGGGAGGTGCCCCTCACAAAGCATACTCCTCACTTCAGAGGACAACGAGGACACCTGAGTTACAAAGCCAAGGTGTCTTTGTAGGATAAAATTAAATCCTGTGGACATAAGCTGACCGTCATGTGGTAAAGCTATGCTATGCTGTCGTTGTTAGTTGCTACCGACTGCAGTCACCCACCTGACCAACAGTCACCCCTGGGTTGATTCTGAGTCACAGCGACCCCAGTTATGTGAGTAGAACTGTGCTCCACAGGGTTTCAAGGCCTTTCTGTATTTCTCTAATGCTTGGACACACACACACACACACACACACACACACACACACACACACAGTACCGGCTCCCAAACTCCCAGAGGAAAGGGGACCGGAGCAACAGTGCCTGATGGCAGGTGTCTCCGGCTGTTCTGTCTGCGATAACACGACTGCCCAACCATTGGAGAGGGGCTCTTACCTTGAAAGACTGCACAAAGGTCCACAGTAAAATGCGTATGGTGTAGCCCTGTCGTAGAAGCTTTATGAGGCGGGCAGCTCGGAAGAGCTTCAGGAAGCTCATGTTGAAGCCACTGGTGTTCACCAGCTGGTGGACCAAAAGCAAACAGAGTTGACGACAGTTCACTCGTGATAGAACAATCCGTCGAAGCACCAGAATTTGCATACATATCCCTTTGTAAGATCCTAACATTGGACCCCCGCTCTGGCTTTTGCAATGTCAATTCCAGCTGAAAGGTCAGTTAAGTCCATCTCTCAAAGGCCTCCTAGTGTACCTTCTATTCCCACATAGAGGGACCACGAGCAACCACCCTGCACACATCCTGCCCACCCAGCCTTCCTATTCTGCTGTCCAGCGGTCCCCACCCTGCATGCATGCAGATGCCACGGAGAGCAAACCAGTTATCCTCCGGCAAAAGGAATTATGATGAGTTCTCTGTATTCTTTTAAGGATGAACAAACTTAGGGAAACATTTCAGCTCTGAGAACTGAGCAGAGAGCCAGTACCTGTCTTTCGTATCTCAAAGTACGAGAGGGCTTCAAAAGCTCATGGAAATATTCCATGATCTTGTCTTTCCACTTCCACCAAGCGCCCTCATACCTGGCAGGACCCTGTGCACACTAAGCTTCCTTGGCACCCTCCGCTGCCACTCGCCCGTCACGGGCTGCTTTACGGGGCTTGCAATTTCACCCTAGCCTTCCGTAGAGTTCCGTGCCCGTCCAGGGTTGGCATTCTCTGGCTACGGGTGGGAGGGTGCAGCCCTCAGCGGGGTCCACATTGGTTTGATGGGGGGTTAGAAATGCACATGTGCAGAGGATTCTCAAAATGCTACTTTGGGGCCAAGTTTCTATAGAAAGGTCCCATCAGCTACTCACCTTGCTGTCTGTCAGGATAATTTCTGTGATACTGCCAATCACGGTGATGAAGTCAAATATATTCCAGGTATCTCGGAAATAGTTCTGCCAAGCGAGTCCAGCCATGGAAACATCAGAATGGGGTGGTGGGGGAAGTGGAAGAATAAATAGAAGGAGCAGAGACATTGCCATTATGTAATGTTGTCAAATGGTATGGAAACTTGCCAGTTGGTTTTTGCTTTGGCTTCAGGCTCCTGTTTTCAACAGGCATGTCTTCCCTGACCCCCACCCCCCCACCAATTTGGTAATTTCTCATTACCAAATTACCATAAAAGACCTTGTTTTTCAATATGTCATTACAAAATTCACAGGTGAAAAAGAGTTTTGGGGGCAAGAATATCGATGAAGTCCACAGGGAGAGACCATCACTGTCACTAATAAGACCATGCAATTATCCATAGAATCCCTCTCTGTTGCGCCCTGTGACCCTGTGGAAACGACAGAGCTCATCATGAGTAAAGGTGACAGATGTGCCCCACATTGAGGTTTTTTACACGAACTGATTGACAATACGATGAATCGATATTGTCTTTCCCTTCTCTCTCTGCTGTGCTGTACCGCGAGAGATGTAGCGCAGTACAACACAAGGAATTAGCCATAAGGGGGCAGGGCTGAAGAAATGGAGGAGAGGTTAAGGTCTCTTAAGAGGAGATGTGGATGTCCTCCCACCTCTCAGGTTCTGATAAACACACGCCTGAAATTCCTGAAAACAAATAGGGCTATAAAACATCACCTGTTTGTGCGTGGGGCTCACCTTGCACGAGACTCCTAGAGCCCTGTTTGGGGTCCCAGCCTCAACCTGACTCTACAGGAGGGAATCCGGCATGGCTGAATCCTTACTATATACGCTCCATGAGGGTCAGGCCCTCGGTATGCTTCCCCCAGATTTAATCCTCCCAGGGATCATATCAGTGGGTGCTGATGAATAAATACATTCTGCCCATAAAGTCTTAGGTGGGATAATTGCCGAGAAGAGTGGGGAGAGGGGTGTGATGGGGAGATCAGTGAAGCAGAGGGACAGAGACCACACCTAACAGGTCAGCACCCACTCTGGTCTGAGCTCCTTCTGTGTGTTACACCTAATGGGATCCACACAGGCGGCTGCTATTAACCCCAGTTAATGCACGAGAGCACCGAGGTCTGTCTGATTCCAGAGTCACAGTCACATGCACTGACTTTCCATGAGAATACCTAGCCCATCCTTGGTGGAGCCCAGTTGAGTCTCTGTTCCTCAATTCTCAGAATCCTCTCTCTTATCGCCTAACTGGGTTTGGGCTTCCTAAATACAGCAGAGACAACATAAGTCTGGATCATAGAGGACCGTGGGCCCTGGAATTCAGCTGGGCTGCTGCCCAGCACAGTGTGAACAGGACAGCTCAGTCTAGCACCGGACAGTAATTACAGTGGCAAGAGCATGGGCTTTATAGTCCAATACAGCTGGGTCTGAATCTTGCCTCTGCCTTTATTAACCCTGCGCCGTTTCCTGAGCCCCCCGCTAGTTAGTCCGCAATGTAAATGATAATGCCTATCTAATAGAGTTGTTATGGAGATGAAAGGGAAGATATGCAGAAGAAAGTTGGTACTTAATAGGCAACCAATATATGCTAATTTCCCCCTTATTCCTACCCTTTTTAATGCCACTCGATTTCTCAGTTCTGTCTTTCATTGTGCAATTCTCAACTTGAGTTGAGTACAGCCCACAGTGACCCCGGAGGACGGAGCAGAGCTGCCCCACGCAGTTTCCAAGGGTGTGTGTCTCCACAGAAGTGCCCTGCCCGGTCTCCCTCCCACTGCTTGTCAGTCAGCAGCCGAGTATTTTAACCACTGCACCACCAGAGCCCGTGGGAAATACAAATCCTAACAAAAGTGGCGATAAGGAGGCGTTCTGCCACGCCAACTTCCCGGAGTCATTGGGAAGAACGAGAAAGCCGTATGCCCGGGGCATGCTCAACACCAAGAGCTGTGGCAGTGACTCAGAGGGCCTCGGCCAGTGTGAGAATGCCTCTGGGCCTTGAATGAGAATACGGCAGTGAGGGCCAGACGCAGGCAGGCTTCAGGGCTGAATCATCTTGTTAAGCCAATAAGTATGTATTCAGCCTTCACCATAATTAGACACCTAATTGGGGACTCGAGTTACTGACGATGTCAATACCACATGCAAGTAATCAAGATGCATGCAAGCACTTTCCCTCCCCTTCAGTTCGCCTGCTAAGGGCCAGACTGTATCATAAAGCCGTCTTTGTTGGTGGCAGTGTGTGTTGCTTTTGTATTTCCTCGAGCCTCAAAGCACTCAAAAGGGGGCTAAACAAGTGACAATGCAGTTACCTGCCATGGGTGCCCTTAAAGTCTCCACCCCCCAAATCATAGGAATGATGTTGAAAGGCCCATTAGGAGCCGAGAAGCAACCCCCATAATCAGCACTCCCAGGGCTCAAGTCCCGCCCAGAGCCCCTGCTCAAGTGGCTACCAGACAAAACATGGATTTAGAGAACAAGCAAAGTTGTTGTGCTTGCAGGGAGTGCCACACACACACACACACACACACACACACACACACACAAGTTTGAAAGTGTAGCTGACACTCTCAGTAAGTGTGAAACAGTTGTCAAGTGGGTTTATCTGCAGCCCACTGATTGCGTGTACACGAGGAACATGGGGGCTGCGGGGGGGATGGTTTTGTTTCTAGGACACTGATGCAAAGGGTTAGCTTTTCTTAACACCCCAGAGAGCAGAGGCAAGAATTTGCCAAACAAGTATCGCTAGTGATTGAAGAGAAGCAAAAGGAAGGCTCAGGCCAGGAAAACTCATCGGCAACCCTCTCAGAAACAGAACCAGCACGCACGCACACACCCCTACATTAATGGCCATTAACCTTTGTAACCTTCAATAACAGACATCTATTTTGGGTGACAGAAATTACTCTTCGTGGAACCAATGGGGGTGGCAGACAAAACTGATTATCTGGCAGGTTTGCGGCATCCTGGTGGTGCACCGGTTAACAGAAGGGCCAGTCCTTTGCACGCACCTCGGAAGCCCCTCCGAAACCCCTGTGGGTGAAAAATCAACTTGATGGCACCCAGTGACACCATAGGTATGTGACTAAGAGGGGCAGATATTTCTCCCTATCTAGTATGATCCTTACTCTCTCTGTCCACCTCAGTGGCAGTTTGGGGAAAACCCAGGCCGCCACTCCGAGCCTCAGAGAATTCGAGAGGACCAGGGCGAGACATGCGCGGAGCGAGGGTTGCATATTCCTCTGCCCTCCCTCCCTCCCAGCACGCTCATATATCATCTTGTCTCTGCCACAGTTTACTGAGCCGTTAAAACAAGCCCTCCTTTTGGAGGTGGGCAGCTGTGCGAACCATTTCAGAAAGAGCAGGAACTATCCCTCCTGCCACAAAAGCCTGGGGATGCACCAGCAGGCAGGGACCACGGATCGATGCTGAAGCTGAAGCTGGGACATACCAGGAAGCCAAAGGCGATGATCTTCAGGACACATTCCAAGGAAAAGACCATGGTGAAGGCGATGTTCAGGTACTTGAGAGCCAGTTCGTAGGTACAGGGAGCAGAGTAGTACTGCCAAGAAGAGAAAGGGGGAGAGAAAGACAGTCAAAGCCTACGGTGAGCGTGGTAACACAGGCCACTGGCCCGGGGCTAGGGCCAGAGGGGGGCTGGCATGGAGCTGGAAGGAGGACATACCCTGTGCAGCGAACGAGGCAAAGCCTACAAAGGGAAAAAGCATCCCGTTCCTCACCTGGACTATGTGTTACAGAGACGGAGGTGGGCAGAGTAGAGACTTTTTCTAGAGTTTTAGCATTCAGCTAAGAGCCTAGGAGGCCTGGTGGCGTGTTGGGTTGGGTGTGGGGCTACACACTGCAAGGCTGGTGATTCTTCGGGAGAAAGACGAGGCTCTTTGTAGAAAGGTTAAGATTTACAGTCTCAGAAACTCTAGGCAGTGTTGCTCTGAACCAGAATCAGCTCAATGACTGTGAGTTGAAGCATCCTGGCGGTCAGCCGTTGGCACCTTCCTGCTGCCACTCCCCGGGAGAACTGATGCAGCACGCATCCAGCTTCTATCAAGATCTGCAATCTAGGAACCCTATGGGGCGGTTCTCCTCTGTCCTATCGGGTCTCTGCCCATTGGAGTGGACTCGATGGCGGTGAGTCTTTGTAGTACATGGCAAGCCCTGGGTGGCGCAGTTGTGTAAGTGCCCGGTTACTAACTGAAAGGTTGGGGAGTCAAATGTGTCTGAGGGGGCCTACAAAGCAAGGCTTGATGATCTACTTCCAAAAAGACTCCCCCCAAATCAGTGTGCCCTGGCACATGTGGCTTCAGGTCCAAACCCGCTCGGGGGCACCTCCTTTGACAATGTTTTAGGAAATGGCAGTAAGCGGGCTCAAGCCTTCCCTACTGGTCTGACATTCCTTTGGGGTCCCCCCATTATCCCGTGTCTTGCTATGCACTACCTGAGTCTGCAGCCGACTCCATCCCTGCCAGTTGTCTTGGAAACTGCAGGACCTACTAACAGTTTCACCGCGTTCTGGCCCGGGGCCCACAGGCTGGGCTCCTGAACAAGGTCAGGTCTAAGTGAGATTCCATGGGGGGGGACAGTAAGGTAGAGTGCTTTTCCAGGGTGCCCAGGGCATCGCCAACTGCACCGTGCAGGACAGTCGCAGAGGGGCAAGCCTGCCTTCACTCCCCCCCCCCCGCCCCACCCCGCGAGTCACCAGCCGCTCACCTTCATCATGAGCACAACCGTGTTCAGAGCGATCATGGCCATGATGGTGTACTCGAAGGATGGAGACACCACGAAGTGCCAGACGCGGTACTGGAAGGTGTGTCTGTTCTGCGGCATGTAGCGGGTGAGAGGCTTGGCGCTGATGGCGAAGTCGATGCACGCCCTCTGCCGGAAAGACGGGGTTGTTAGTCCGGGCCCCCGCTCTGGAAACAGGCAGTGGGGTGCTCGAGGATCGTTACCAGGAGGGAAGGGGCTTGGGCAAGGGACAGTTAACCCAGCCACAGAGAGGACCTGCAGCTCCTGGAGAGAAGATACCTTGAAGGAGTACAACTAGCCGGGAGGGAACTGTCACACTGCGGGGGAGCTCAGTGGCTCGTCACAACTTCCTTCGACACTACGTGTGGCCGAGATGCCTACGCAAGCAATCTTCCAGGATGCCTTCAGTCAGAAGGAAAATTCTTTTGTGGGATTATTTGCATTTATTTCATTCTAAAGGAACCCCGTTTCCAGCATGGTCAAAGCGGTTGGATGGTAACAGAAAGCCTGGTGGTTCAAACCCACCAGTGACTCTGCAGGAGGCACGACCGGGCAGCCTGCTCCTGCAGACATGACAGCCCAGGCGACCCTATGGGAGAGTTCTCCTGTCATACAGGGAGCGATGAGTTAGGGTCGACTTGAGAACACCAAGCACCGCTCACGTCCATGCGGTTCAGTTCTCAAAACCCTACCTGATGGCCTAAAGGAACACCGACTAACACCCCACAGAGAGCCAGCACTCAGCGTGTGCTAGAAATGCAGTGATGAGACATGTCCTCTACCCCTAAGGCAGGTCCAGGTTAGCGAAGGGCAGTCAGGTAAGCAGATGTCTTCGTGTGATGATCTTGGCCCAATTCCTAGACTCTATGCTGCATCCAAAGCAGGGGCTGCTGCGCCTTCAACCCCTTCAGTGTCTTTCCGCTTTGTGCACCTCACCCACCTCACACTTGGGACATACACAGAGCAAGTGCTCCAAAATGCTTATTTAATTACTATATATATATAATTTATATATGTATATATAATTTATATATATATATATATAAATTTTTTTCTTTTTCTCTTTATCTGTCTTGGGACCCTGATTCTCTAGAACAGTGGCTGTCAACCACACCCCCACCACAAAATGATTTTCATTGCTACTTTATAACTGTAATTTGGCTACTGTTATGAATCGACGACCGCTGTGAAAGGGCTGTTCGACACCCCCCCAAAGGAGTCACGACCCACAGGTTGAGAACTGCTGCTCTCGAAAGTCAAGAAGATTCCATTGTTCTTTCTAAGGCTGTGGTCCACGCATCCTCTGTGTGGCCCCGCTGCACACCCCCTCCCCGCCCCAGACCTGCAGCAGTCACCTCGTTCTTCTCCAGGCTGCACTCCTCCATCATCTTGTCCCCTTGCTCCTGGAAGGTGATGATGATGAGGGCCACAAAGATGTTAACGAAGAAGAAGGGGAAGACCACAAAGTAGACCACATAAAAGATGGACATCTCCATGCGGTTGCTGCGGCTTGGGCCTCGGTCCTCCTCGGTCACATCTACAGAGTGCTGCAAAACCCTGTGGGGACAGAAGGTGGGGCAGGGATGGGGGGTGGCCATCACGGCAGCTGCCCCACTCAAAGCTTCAGCAAGAGTCGGACCTCCTAGTGCAGCGGGGCTCAGTGGGTGGGCCAGCCTCGTTTTCCAGGGTCTCATGAAGAGTTTCTGTCTCTGACACTTTTCTATGCTATTAGTAGACAACCTTTGGGCTGCCTCTCTGACAGGCTTCTGCCTTACACAGGTTCCCACTTGGGCAGGTTTCACTGTTTCGTTTTTCAAATGATCTGGATGCTTTGACTTGGTGTAGTCTCCCATTAGTTTTGGGGGGACTCTAAGGAAGTTGGGAAAGACCCCCTTTCCAACAACACATCCACAGCCCACAAGCAGTGGAATGCCATTCTGTCACAATTTAGATTGTCATGCCTACTGTCCGAAGTCTCCCAGGTTATTTTGTCACCGATTCAAATACATTTTGGCATTTTGTCACCAATTCAAATACACTGCCACTAGAAGAGTTGGCACCAGTGTTCAAAGGTGCCAAGTCTCTGAAAACCAACTTCAGCGACAGGCCACAAAGGAAACTGCATTCGGCTGTTTGACTCAGACAAGGAGGATCACAGGAAGCGATCCTTGACCTTAAACCTCAGATTTCCAGGTGCAGGGACCCAGCTAGAGGGTGAGTCTGTTCAAACGGCTCCCAGAGACAGACATACTGCTTGTTCTTCCAAGGGGCAGAGAGCTGTTGAAACCCATTTCTTCAGGACTCAGATGGTTCTCATCGATACCGCAGTAACTGCTCAGAGCAGGAAGATTTTCCAGTATCGTCCCACCTTTGTCTTCTCCCTCTTGACTCTGCCTCCAGGATTTCCATCCTTCCTCTCGCCTGTCTGTCTCACCCACATCAACATTCCGTTCCCTCGGTACCAGCACAAATGCTTCGCTGGTTACTGGCTTCTCAAGGCAACCCCATAGCTCTCCCCCCTCCACACCCAGACACACACGCCAAGCCCACGTCCACACTCACTGCGGCCATCCCTCCCCGGTGGAGACAGTGAAGAGCGTTAGCAGGGCCCAGATTATGTTGTCATAGTGGAATTCATGACGCTTCCATTCCCGGCCCTTCACCTCCATCTTGTTTTTCTCATGATCCACATAGTTGCCTCTGAAACCACAGGAGAAACAAATGGAGCCTCTTCGCTAGAGCCCATGAAAGAGAGAGGGGAGTCTGTGGATTTCTCAGAGTGAAAGGGTGAGAAGGTTCTCCGTGCAAATTCCAGGAAGACGCTCCAATCAAGGCAGTGTGCCGTGGAGTACAAACGGGATTCTGAATCCAGCAGACCTGGGGTTACGTCCTAACCCTTTCCCGAGTCACTGGCGCAGATTTGGGTGGCTTTCTCACATTTTCTGAGCCTTCGTTGCTCAGATAATATGCAAATGAAACCCAACTCATAAGGCTTTAAAATGACAGGACTGAGTGTCCACTGATTTGTACTCAGCCGGACACAAGACAAACACACAGTCGATGCTTCCAGACTTCCTACTTTCTCTTTGACCCCAAAGAGACCCGGGGCAGGTGAGAGAGACGGGGACAGGAGAAAGAGCAGGCATTCCAAGGGGGGCGTTGGCCCCCCAGGGCATGCTTAAGCAGGAAGTGAGCGGGGGGTGGGGTTGGGGGGCGAGGGCTACTTACATGCACTCCTTCTCTGTGTCCTTGGAGCTGTCCGTGCAATAAAAGAACTTCCCCTTGAAGAGCTGGACGGCGATGACGGCAAAGATAAACATGAAGAGCTTGTACACGATGAGGATGTTGAAGACGTTCTTCAAGGAGGTCACCACACAGTCAAAGACAGCCTGGAGACACACGCAAAGAGCCTGGGTGTACGGCCCGTGACAGGCCTGTGCATCTGCCTGGAGCCGTGCTCGGGAGCAGCTGCCCCCACCCCGCCCAGAAGATACCCCCTCCTAAGACGTGAGCCCAAGAGGTGAAGAGCTGGCCTCCCACCTGCACGTGGCCATGGGACACCCCCCCCACCCGCCCCCGCCCCCGGGAGGGTAACCCAGTCTCTGAAGCGGAAAGCCAGACCAGAGCAGCCAAACCCAGCCTGCATCAGGCTCCCCTGTGGGGCTCTGAGCGGGGATGGGGACTGCACTTGGTGGGAAACACAGGTGTGCGGAGACGCCGGGGTGTTCAGAGACCAGGCAGCCCCTTTCCTCCATTTTACAGGCGAGGAAGAGGAAGGGGGCTTCGAGAAGACACAGCTTGTCTCTGACCCTATTGGATGAAACTCACAGATCTGATTCTCGTGAAAATACCCATTTCCCCCCTTGTGCTTTGTAAATGGATCAGGGAGCAAGATAATGAAACATTATCTCATTCACCTGAATGCTACTTTATAAGTTCATGCGTGCGTTCCGGTTGCTAAGCACTTCAGGCAGAGTGTAGCTAGCTTCAAACTGGCTGTGACATGGGGCGAGGGAGGGTGAGCGGGGGCTGATGGCCCTGCTCTATGTGGAGGGAGACTAGGTGGAAAGAGTCGAGAACCTCGACACCAGTGAGCAGGCGCTGGCTCTTGAGAGCCTTCCATGCTAGACCCTAGGCCGTGAGGAGTTACATGGCATTCAACACGTGGCAAGCACACTTTGGGATGATTTTCTAGGTTTTTCCGTTTCGCTCGCAGGAGCATCTACCCGTGGTGGTGCTGCGCCTGTCTAGTTGCTTCTTTGCAGTGCTGGGCGAAGCACTGCTGGTTTAATCCGTTCAACATTGTGAGGGGTGTGAGTGACACGCAGCCCTGTGGAATCATCAGACTCACCCATGTCTCTCTCAGGTTCCTGAGATGCCGAGAGAGGAGTCAGCACATTCTAATTTAATGTCATGAACTAGGCTGGGCCTGCTCCTGCACTCTGCGTCTAATCTCCTCAAGGTATCTGCACGCAGCTCAGCTCAGACGAGCTCCTATCTTGGGGGCAAGTGCTGCAGCAGGGAAGGACAATGCCTAGGCGCCCACGAATCTTACCTACCATCTGCTGGGGGGTGAGGAACAAAGAACGAGCATCTGGTGGGGTGGGGACGGTCAGAATGGGCAAGGCTGCCCGGTGGTGCTGTGGCCAGGAGCCTGCTCCAGGAGGGGCAGGCAGAGCAGTCCGGACCTGCATGGTTCTCCTCAAGAGTCCAGCTAGAGGGTCAGGGCTGTGGACTCTTGAGTGGAAGTCATATTGCAGGCCAGGCCGGGGAAGGGAGATTCCTAAGCTACCCAGCTTCTTATCACCTTGTTGGTGCAGGCTCCTCCCTGCAGAGCCCTAGGGCCAAAGGGAAAGCGGCCAGTGTGCTGGGGAAGACCAGTGGAAAGGAGAACCCAGTGAGCAGTGGGGCTTGGAAAGTAGGAGAGTCTGAGTTGGGACGCGTCCCCTTTCTGCCCTCAGTCTTATGCAAGGGGGCTTCAAAGAGTTTGTGGGAAAATCCCGTTCTCATTTCATATCAGTTTTCAAATGCAAACTTTCTGAAGCCACCTGTATTCTGTGGTTGGCTTAGGAGATGAGGGCTAGGCACACCAGGAACACTGTCAGACTGTGAGGGAGCACTCTTGTCGCTTTGCGCTGGGCTTACAGAGCACCTCTGTTTCCCACTCGAACCAGGTTACAGAATAAGGGATTTTCTCTATGGCTGCAGAACTCGAAGTCCCAGAGCTGGGCCTGGTATGCAAGGGGGTGCTTTTCATGGGATTGAGGTTCACACACCATTTATCCCAAGTCCTTGGGGAATCTTGGAAAGGCACATTCTAAGAACCTTCCCAGAGTCTGGGTTTTATGTTGGCTGTGGGTAAAAGAAGCTACGAATGAAGAAGCACCCAGTGTCCTTTTAATGCAGGTGCCTGTGAGAAGCCCTGCACCACTCCGTGGGGCTGCAGGCCAAGCATCCTGTCTGCTGCCGCCTGCGGAGAAGCCTGGTGTGCCAGGAAAAGATGGGTGCTGAGCCTGCTACCGAGGTTTGCTTGGCTCCTGGCGAGGCCCTGGCAGCAGCAGCAGCACTGCAGGGCTGTGAGCTGGTGCCTTGGCCTTCTCCCTGGAAGCGGCTGGCTGCTTCTATGCACAGGGCTTCAAGGTGGAAGAACCTTTTCCCTTCGATGCCCCAACTTCCATTAGCAGCAACACTTGGTCAGCGTGTGGATAGGGTAGGGGTGGGGGTCGGGGGAATCTGCTGGCAAACCTTCCGCCAGGTCTCTGAAGGCTGGAAAACTCATGTCGGGGAAGCCCACTGGGGTTTAGTAGGGTGAGCACTGCAAAGGGAGGGAGCCGGATCTGGTAAGAGGCCTACCAATCTCCAGTCCTGGCAACAGGAGAAACTTACTTCATGTTAGCTCCCTTCCCCATCTCTCCTCTGCTTCGGACCCAAATGGGATATAACCTACATGCCCCCCTAAATATTAAGGGTCAGGGCTAGAAGATCCTCTCTACCTCTAATGGTGAGGCTAGAAAAGATCCTAGGTTACCTGGCTGACCTGACGTGCAGGCCACAACATATTCAGAAGGTCTCTCCTGCCGGTGTTGTGTTCTTGACCACCTTAAGGTCATAGGAGGGTCCAGGCCAAAGCTACCAGGCTTCCTTCTGGCAGGCAGGTCATAACCAGAGCGCAGATCACTAGCTGGGTGTGGGCTCAAGAGGCAAAGGTTGGCCCCTTTGTGGATTTCTTGGGTGGCTGGTTATTTTCCTTTGCAACTAAGCCCCTTCGCTCAAGCCCTGTTTCTCCACCAGCAGGCCCTAAACCCACTTCTACCGAGCAGCATCTGACCCAGGGTCCCTGCGGACGGAGAGCAGCTCTATAGGGTCTCTGAGGTTGTAAATCTTTACTCTAGTGGATAGCCTCATCTTGGTGCCGTGGAATGGCCAGAGAGTTGGAATGGCATATCTTATGTTCACAGTTCAACACTTAATCCACTGGACCACCGGGGCCCCTGAAAAGCGAGATGGACGGGATTCAATGGGCAAACACTTTGAAACCATTACCTTGAGCTTGGGCAGGCGCTTGATGGTTTTCAACGGCCTCAGAACTCGGAGCACCCGCAGAGACTTGATGGTCTTGATGTCCCGGCCCTTGTTGGTTCTGCAGAGGAGAGGCCCCCAGAGATCATCAGAAAGGCAGGGTGGTGAGGGGGTGTGATAAACGGTAGAGCCCCCACACGGCAACAGTGTCAGCAGGGTGGAAAGGGATACGTAAAGCTAGAGGCCATCGATGAAGTCCGAGTGGACGCCCTCTTCCGGGAGATGCCGCCGAAAAAGGACCACAGGAAGATGTTCCAGCTCTCCCTCTGGCCTGCCTGCACCATGCCCACCCCTGCTCGCTTGCGGGCACGGACACACAGAGGAGCTGGCTCACAGATGAGCCCCCGCACACCCAGGCACATTCATGAGTAAGTACTTTCTCTTCCTAACAGCTGGTGGCAAAATGAGTACGGACGATCAGGCAGAGCAGTGAACGTGAGCCGTCACCCATTTCGGATTCCCACTGTGCTTAGTCCGGGCTTTGGTGGTAGGAAAGAGGCAGCAAGTAAGCCAAATGGATCCTCAAATCGATAAAATGATCACTTTCCCACGGGGGCTTGGCGATTCTTATTATTTTATCTCTTGAATATCAATGAAAACTCACCACTCTGGTTAACTCACTACTCCATTCTCAAGCAGCCAGCTCCTCCTCCTCCTCCCAGCATGGTTCCGCCCTCCTCCCATGCACCCCTCCATGTTTTTTACCTTCAACAGAAGTGAAGAGGATATTTACCCCAGAGCGTTCCTAAGGAGCATCCAATCAGCCGAAAGCAAGCAGTCAAGAAAGAGGTGGAGAGAAGGGAAACAGTCAGATAACTTCAGGGTGCAAACTTCAGGCTGTATGGTGACAAGAAGTCACAGAAGCACAGGCCCCAGGGACCCTGCCACAGCCTTGGCACTTGCAGAGTCCAACACCACTTGGCTCAAACCTACCTCCTCCAGCTGCGAGGGGAAAGGCATTAGCTTCCTCTGGGGGAACTGTGTCTAACGGGATATTATTCCCGATATTGAAGTTTATCTCATGAAGCCTAGTCTAATTGAAGTTTCCTGCACGTAATCTTTCATTCGGATTCCCTTAGCAGTCTTCAGAAAACGCTCTCTGTTTCTAACAGATTTATTAGAAACCAATAAAGGATTAGAGAGAGTAAGACTGTTCTGGACCAGACACTGTGGCTCTTGGGAAAAGGCATCTCAAGCCACAGTGGGATATGTATGCGGAGGGAGGGTTCTGTTTGAAGAAGGGCTCTGACTGGCATGTGTCACCGGTGCAGGTGAGCAACAACATAAAGCCACTGCGGAGTAAAGGGAGCGCATTCGGCTATGTAGGTCCTAGTAGCACACAAAGGATGCCTTCTGATCAAATAAAGGTTCGTATTTTGAGCTTTGTACTGTGAAACTTGAAGAAAGCCCACCCCAGATCTACCATTGAGGCGTTCCCTGAAAAAGGAGTCTGAATATAAACATTTTGAGAGCAAATTAATGAGCCTACTTTACTGAATATTACTCTGAGCTACATTCCAGGCTAAGAACTCTCAGTGCATTGTGTTACTTAAGCCTCTCAGTACTCTCAGACACAAGCATTTCACACATGAAGCCTAGAGAGGTTAAAGAAGTGTAAGGGCCAGTACGGCTGGGGGAGCTGGGACTTCGGCCCAAGTTAACTGAGGCCGGAGTCCGTACCCTTCACGACTGAGCCTCTGTCTCAGCAGGTCTGAAGCCAAGCCTTGGTCAGCAGGAGGAGGTCCTCCAGTCTTGGTCAGCAGGAAGAGGTCCTCCAGTCTACTTGGCTACCGAGGAAACCGGGTCCCGGGAACAGAGGGCTCGCATAAGATGACCCAGTGAGTGCAGTGTCAGGGGGCGCCTCAGTACTCCTGTCTTGCACTGTGTCTGGGAAGAAGTGCCCAAAGCCCAGAGAGAGAGAGGGAGAGAGAGATGCTGAGAATGAGAGAGAGCCTCTGAGGCCAAAGTGCAGGTTCCTTGTCTTAACGTTTTTACTGTACCACAATCCTATGTTCCACCATTGTGTCACAGAGAATTCTAATGGCCATTGGTCTCCATGAAAAAGGTCAACTGAACAGTGACTTGGATCTCAGTCAAAGACCTCATGACCCTCAAATCCTCATGTGCTAACCTGTAAGTGTAAGTGATAAGCGTTTCTTCTCCCACTGAGGACTGGGCACATGGTAGCTGAGCGGAACCTACCTTCTAAGCACCGATGGAGTCTTTACCATATGGCACATGGCGAGCTGGTTCTGCTGGCTAAGATCGAGCCTTGAAGACCCAGTAGAGCAGTTCTACTCTGCGCACACGAGGTCGGCATGAGATGGAATTGACTCACTGACAACTGGATTTTTGTTTGGGTTAAGTCAGACCCTGGGCTAGGGACTGGACACACAGTAGTGAACAAAAGCAGGGAGGTCCCTAACCTCTCGGAGCTTATTTTGTTCTGGGGTAAGCCTTCAGTAAATGAACACAAATAGGATAGAAAGAGTTATCCTAACAATGACATAGGCCGCCCTTATTCCCAAAGGCTATATTCCTTTTGAGGAAAACCCAAGGGAGGCACTTCCATAATCCTGACCTGAAGAGAAGGGTTGGGAGGCCGGTGTGTGGAAGGGAAGGTGATCCAGAATCACACGCCCAGGCTGTATCCTTCTGTACAGCCCAGCTCTCACCCAGAGACCTTGAGATCCCAGCAGCCTCTGAGATCCTGCTCAAAAACACCAACCCACCCAGGAAGGCTCCCTCGAGCTGGTCCCTCTCACACACTCAGAAGAGGGAGAGAGTGTGCTGTCTACAATGACTTTTCTCCTTGAATCTGAGCAAACAAACGCTAATGCTATGGAACAAAAGGACTGGGGGTCATTGTGTGTGTGGGAGTATGCATGCATTTCTTTTGTTTTGGAAAAGTGAGGTGGGGGGCGGAGGGGGCGCCTTGAAAGTACACTGTGATATCACAGGTGATTTTGTGAAGGTCAAAGTCCTGAGGGCTACTTGTCTTCTTCTGACTCCCAGAGGTCTGGGGGGGGGGGGAAGCAAGCAGCCACAGGCCACACGTGGAACACACGAGGTCCCGCTCTGCATGTCCCTCAGACAGGTCTCCCGGTGCCGACGGGCCTCTGAGTGCCTGCGGCTTGGAGCAGCTGCAGGAAAACACACTGAAAACCCTGGGTTTGGATAACGTGGGTTAATGGAAAGCAGCGCGGACAGCAACATCACAGCATCACGGACACCGCAGCAGGCTCTTCTTCATGCAGACCCAGCATCGTTGCTTGTCCCAGATCCAGAGTGGCTGAAGCGCATGTCAGAGTCCCACGTGCCAGGGAAATGTTTTCCTAGACCGAGAGCGCAGGCTCCTCCAGACTCCAACTGAGGCATGTTGCTTGCGAAATCATCCATGTGGTTTTTCATAAATCCTTTCAATATCAACACTAGATTAGTCACTTGGCTGCTAATTGTTGAATGGAAATTTTGGCTACTATCTGAAAATTCTGACCTTTGGACCCACTTGCCTCGCCAATGAGTGTAACTTTTGTCAGGTTTCAAAACTGGGCTCGCATGTTGAGGGTAATTCCACATAAGACGTATGCAAGAAACTGTCACCTGACACTGGAACCCAAATGGGCCACCTCTTTGCCGTTTACATCTTATTGTTTGGTAACCTCTTGGCTGCGCTTCAGAAAAAGTGTGATTTTCATGTCTCATCGGGAAGCGAGGGAGAATTTTCCATTTCAGTGGTCAAGGTGCCCTCTGGCTCCGCCATGTTTGATCACTCCGCATTCACCGGAACCGCGCTCTTCAGCTCCCGCCCCCCTTTTAATTAATCAATTAATTTCTGCTATGAATCGACTCTCCTTCCACGGGAACAATGCAGGGAAGGCGAGTTCTGAAGGGTCTTTTGATTGAGTCCTTCCCATAAGAGCCCAGGGCACTGAAGGAATCGCAATCTTTTGCATTAGATGGTCAGCAGCCCAGGCTTGATAGGAAGGGAAGGAGAGATGAGACTCCGAGAAGATTTGAACCCTTTTCTGAAATAGCTGGACCATGATTTGGTGGTTGATCTTGTTGGGGGCCATCGAGTGTGTTCGAACCCACAGCCACACTTTGAGCGACAGAATAAAACACTGCCCCGTCTGGCACCATCGACTCAATCGTTCCTATGCTTGAGCCCCGTGGCGTCCACTGTGTCACTCCGTCTTGTCCAGGGTCTTCCTCTTTTAGTGCTGCCTCTCTGTACCCTGCCTGAAGTCCTTCTCCAGGGGCTGGTCTCAGAAAGAATACCCGCCATTCGTACATACCTACTAAGTGCTTGTGCTAGGAAAACAATCAAGCAACCATGCCGCAGAGTTGACCTTGACTATGGCATTTCCACGTGTTACAGAGCACAGCTGGCCCACAGGATTGCCTTGGCTGTCGTTTTTATGAAGCACACTGTCAGGCATTTCTCCCATGGCATTGCTGAGTGGGTTTGAACCACCAACCTTTAGGGAAGTAGTGGAGTGCAAATTATTTGAGTCACCCAGGGAACTTCCTGGTGTTACAAAATAAATTTACCTAATTTAATTCTCACAGTGTAAACTATAAGTTATCTTTTAATGACCAGTGACAGATAAGCAAGCAGAGGTTCAGAGAAGAGAAGAGAAGAGATTAAGTGATTACTGGTGCTTGGATTCAAACCTCCGTTGGCAGACTCTGACATCTGCGCTCCCATCTACCAGTTCCAATGCTTTTCAAAGGGGAGCCACAGATGGGTTTTAACCAGAGGGGGAACCTGTGTAAGAAGTTGTGTGACAGAGAAAGTCAGCGGTGCCTCTCACCCTCTGGCCCACTTTTCTTGTGTGTCTCCAGGCTCTGGGGGCCCAGGATCGGTCCTTGGTATCAAGTCACCGCTCTGAGTTTACAGATATTTTACTAGACCATCAGACAGAGGAGCCTGCTCAGTGCAATGGGAAAGGACTGAACTTGCCAATTCACACACCCAGGTTGTTCAAGAACTGGCTCTGCTCTCTGCTGCGAGTGTGCGACACTCATAAAGCCTCTGGCAACCTACTTCTCTAGGTTGAAACAGGACGAAGTGGAAATGCAACGAAGCAGGTGGAAACACTTGACACATCCTAAAGGTCTGGGGAAATGAGGAGGCCATTTTCCTCATGTGCATGACACTCGTCTCTGGAGCAGCACCCTCTAGGAGCCACCGATGAGGTAAAAATCAGGCAAAGCTGTTTGAGCGAACAATCGAAGATTCTGTGCTTTGCCCGGGTATCTGCTTAGCTCCTGCCAACTCTTCCTGGTTGATTTTACCTCTGTGTTTCTTTAGGCCACCCAGGAGTCCTAAATCCTGCGAGCCTGCCTTCTGTCCTAACCCTGTGCCCAGAGCACGAGCTACATGCTGCACAGTTGTATATCGGCCTTTCCTTCTTGCACACGGGCCCCCGCAGCTTCTGTCCACTGAACAGGGCTTTGCACACTCTCTCCTTTGCAAGACAAAGCTCTTTAATCCAGCTGGCAGGCATTGGGCCCCAGAACTGAGAAAAGCAGGAGATGTCTAAGCATCTACTGGTTCCCGGCAGTTTGCTATTTGATCTGGTACACAGTGACAGGATTTGTCTCTTTTTAATGTTCACATTCTAAAGATATCCAGGAACCTCTTGTATGTGATCTAAGAATGCCCTAATACTGGCTGAAGTCCGGTTAATTTCCTTCCACAGGGGAGACTAACTCTTAGTGGGAGGCTGAACTTTTACTGTGGAATAAGCAGCTGGCTCGTGGGTCATATGATCTGGGGTGACACTTCCTGATTCATGCCAGGAGACCTTCTAATCTTGAGTTTACCCCCTTTAGTGTCTATAATTTCAAAGCTATTTGTGAAGACTTTCTACTAGTCAGAGAGGGCCGGGCTCTCTCCCGGGCCGTGAACTCCCTGCTCCCATGCAGGGCACGTTTCCTATCCAGTTCTGGTTGTTCTGTGGTGAAGTGGCTCTGCTCACTAGGTCCAGTTTCTCATCGACCATCTTCCAAAGCTGCGCTGTTGATAAAGAGAGGTGCTTGCATGTGCACACCCATTGCCTCCAGCAGAGAAAGTACGTTAAGTGCACCTTTGACGAGAGAGGGGTACTGAACATCAGTGTCACGTGCAACAGAGAAGAGACCTGGGTTTCCCAGGACTCACCGAAACCAAAACCCAAACATGCTTCATGGCAAGATCGGGAAGACTAGGACCTCGTCTTTCTTTCAGCCTCTCCCTCCACCATGCCTTTCACTCCGCCCCTCTCTCCCCCAAACCCATTTTCAAGGCACCACTATCAGGGTGTGCATCCCAAGCCTCCCTCAGTCTCTGCCTGGGCACAAAGTCGCATGAAGCCACTCTCCAGGTGACGCTCCAACAAAGCTGCCATCTTGAGCGACAGCATCCTTGATCATTTTGCTGCTGGAAATTTCCAATTCCTTCTCAGATACTGCCCTAAATCCACAGCTAATGGGCTACCTGACGGTTAAATTTAGTTTTAATCCTTCATTCTTTCTGAAGAACAGTAGAACTGCCTGGCCTGTCTCCGCGTGGTAAATGGGTCTTCTTTGCATGAAGTAGGACTTTGTCCACTTTTTAAAAAATCTTTTCTCGCTACAAGATGAATGTGTAGTCCCAGTTTCCTTTGGGAGACTCCCCATCTGTTCTTCCAGAACGGGGCTGTCAAGAAAGGTGGTCCGGAGGCAAAGCTTGAGGGGGACTGGCAGGCAATGAAGACGGGGAGCAAGGAAGTGCTGGGCGGAGGGCAGACTGTCTGTTCAGTAATGTCTGTGAGCTGGGACTGGCATCTCTCCTAACTCCTCACAGGCCCGCCTTCACAAACACAAAGCCTTGGAACGCCAAACCTGAAACAGAGCAACACATACGGTGGCCTCACAGGGCCTTTCCAAGCCTGCACTTGTCTGCACCTGTGTATTTCATTCACTGAATTTAGAGTCAGCTTGGCTGCTGTGACTGATGCTGAACACATTCGGCTGCCCTTATCCATCTGAAAGTCTGGGGCAGGGTGTCAAATGTCGGGAACGTGACACACGTCAATGAGAAGAGTGTACTGAGCACTCACGTGGGGACTCTGGTTGCTTCTGGCATCAAGAGGAGAACTGACTCACATTTCTCCCTCTGGCTCAGGGCTGATAATGACAGGACAAGTGCGGCTATGGTCCAGATCCCCTGCGTGCCAGGGAGTCCTGCCCTTACCTCGTGCCCTGCTACAATGGCAAAGGTTTTGCCCTCAGCTGCCAGAGAGCCTGCGTGACACTGGCTGAGGCCCCGGCCACAGTAAGTCCCAGAGTAGGGAGGGTTGGAGGCTAATTGCTCATTCTTTTTCTATTACATTCTTTGGGCCGAGTTTACCATTTAGAATCCAATCCAGAAAAGCTCACCTGCCCAGTTCACGTAAGCTAGCTACATAACCCGGGGAGAGATGGGGTCCCGGCTTGGGGTGCAAGTGCAACACCACATGTGCGTGTGCGCCCAGTCCTGCATCATTTCCTCCCCGAGACCCCGTCCTGGCCCGCCTGCTGCCCAGGCCCTTCAGTTCACACTGAAGACACACAACGTGAGGACAGAGACAGCATCCCCTTTGCTGCGCAGGATCCAATGGGATCGGAATTCAACCTGGCACAGCGGTCACATGGCTTCCCTCCAAGACAGCCGACCCCAGGGGGTGCCCTGAAAAGAGAAAACGTGCCTTATGTGCACTTGCCCAGAAATGCCAAGGCTGTAGCCATCTCCGCCTGCCCACTGAGGGGCCCAGCACGCAGAAGTGATGGCAATAGGGGGTGAGGGAACCCGAGAACGCAATTTCTGGCCTTTCAGTGAAAATGATGCTCAAACACAAGGCTCCCCTTTTAGGAAAGAGGTCAAAGAGCAAGGCTTCATGGGCCCCGTCACTCACCAGGCTTTGCTTGAAACCCCGGAGAAGAAAAGGCACATTCGGGGTGTTTATAGTTGATGAACACTCTGCGTCTCCATATGGTCCAGAGAGAGTGGGGTGGGGGTGGGGTGAGGGGTTGGGAGGGTGATGGGATGAGGGGGAGCAGTTCCCAACTGCTGCTCCCCTCACCGGAGGGGCAGAGCTGAAGGGAGGCTGCAGTGTCCTGTCAGCGCTTTATAATGTAAAAGTGGGCCAGGGAAATGGAAGGGTTACACACCAGGTATCTCCCCATTTATTGTCTCACTCCTGACATATCCCCTCCCCCTTTGAAAGCCAGTCAAAGACCCCAAACCCAGTTAGTTAGGTTTACATTATAAAGAACCCTTTTAACTGGACGTGTTCGGTTATAGAGATTCTCTTTAGCCACGGCTTAAGCAACATATATGCTTATAGAAAACATACATGGTGGCAGGCGGGTCACGTCTGTGCAGGCCTCTGCAGGAGAGGGGCTTGGTGGACAAAGTAGTCGTCTTTGAGAATTCAGCTAGAGGCCAGTGCCTCCCCTCGGTGAGGGTCACTGGCTCTTGGGGATGGACCAGGTTCTGAGACAGCTTTGGCTGGTGCTGATGGAGAAGTTGTCAAGCAGCCTGTGAATTCTGTCCAGCCACATAAAAATGCTACCGTGTAAACTACCGTTAGTCACTCAAGCTGACTGATCGACTGTCGTCCCAGAAGGCCCAGTAGGGTGTGGTTTTCATTTCAAGGAGGAGAGAAAAGACATTAGGGCAGGGATCAGTAAATATTCACCGAGGGTCAATATATTGGATATGATTGTGGAAAATAAAAGGGAGACTTGGCTAAACCGGCAGGTACACCAAAGTTTGGATTCCTTCTGGACGCCCTGAGATGGGACCGGGGCTGAGTGACTTTACTTCACTCTCAGCCCACGACAGCCGGTGCTGCTGGCGGGGGGTGCTATTGCTCTCCCCAGCAGAGGGATATGCGAGCTGAATTCTCTGGTCCCCTTGATGAGGAAAGGCAGAGAGGAGAGGTAGAAAGCACAGGCATGAGTAGGAGAAAGCGCTACTGGAGCTCAGCAAATGTGAGGAAGTCAAGAGGAGCGGACGGTGTGAACCTGCCTCCCACACGTGAAAGGGGAGTCAACGTGTGCATGGCAGGCGTGGAAGGAGAAGAGCAGGAAAAGTGCGAGGGGAGAAGGATTGAGCAAGTACCGGCTGCGTTTGGGAGATAAATGGAGGGGACACTCGAGAGGTGACATCACTAAAAGCGAGGGATGGATCATAACTCTCAATCCATCACATAGACGAGGCCTCCCGAACCAGGGGATCGCTGGGTCCCCTGCACTGTACCTGGTCTGAGGACCAACCGAGATGCTTCAGCTCTGAAGTGGAGCCACCAGCACCATAGCCACCACTGCCACGTGTCAAGGGGCACAGAGAGAGAACAAGACAGATGACACCCCTACAGCACATTGTCATTATTCTGGGCCCAAGGAGAGAGAGCTGGCCATGAACATGAGGCAGGCTTACACAGGGCTCCTCTAACAGGCATGTCCTCCCCACACCAAGCACCAACCTACCTGCCTGCTGACCAACACAGAGGCACAGGAGACACGTGGGGAGGAGGGTGTGTGTGGCCTTCCACCATTTGCATATAACATGTGTCAACATATACTCTACTCCCATACTCAGACTTAAGGATGTGATGGGAGAATGGACAAATAAGGGAAGAAATGAACTTTGATCATTCATTCTATGCAGCTATCTGGACCTATCTCACAGATGAGGAGGCTAACGCTGAACTAGTCACATCTCAAGGGTGCCAAGCTGGGAAGGAGGGAATCTGGAGCATGCATGAGGCTCCGGCACCCACTCTCTTTCTGTGCCCTTGCCTTTCACCCCAGGCATCCTGCTCTTCCTGAAGATACGTGGGCTCTCTGGGGAATCCTTCATTCTCCTCATCTTTCACTCCTTCCAACAGGGACAAAAGGCTTTACGGAGACTAAAATAAAGTAAAGCACGGTGAACAAAATACACGAATGAATGGATGGCTTGAGAAGGAAGCGTGTCCTTCTCCAAATCCAAAGGTAAACGTGACATCTAATCAGTAGGGGTCCTGCTCCGGATGGAGCCAGTTAGTGCTTCTTCCCAGCAAGAAGGAAGAGGAGCCAGAAGTTCCAGGGTGGTTTTTCTCCCTATGTTGCTGTGAGAATCCAGACAGCGTCCAGATCTTGGGGAACTGTTGTGCTTTGGTGAAATCCCCTGAGCAACATCTCAGCGGGGTCTTATAGGCCGTTTTCCTTTTGCGAGGGGCCCAGGTGATTCCAAACGTTTAGGGTGTGGCTGCTACACAAGTACACGCGGAAACGAGGGGGCTGAGACGGTCCTCGTGACAGGGCGGCTCAGGGGAAACACCACACGGAACCGAGTGCTCCTAGAGAGAGTTCTCCGGACACGGTCCATCTCCAGATGCTGAGAAATCTTAGCCGCTGAGCAAAGTGTGGGCCCTTTCACCTCTCCTACAGACAGCTTTCTTCCCTGGATCCTGTGAGGCCCCATTCCTTCTCAACTCCTATTCTATTTCTTCTTCTCTGCTGCAGTGGAGAAGGGCTCAATGTCGCCTAGCTAGAGTAGGTGGGGTGGGATGATCTCTTCCTGACCACTTACACAAACCGAGGGAGACAGTGGCTGGTTCCTCTCTTAGCTGCCGTGAATGGCAGTAAGCCCTGAATGCGTTCCTTCTGCCCCCTCATGCAGCATGCTCCTTGAAGGAATGGCTCCCGGAGAGGGCGCTCCCAGAAAGGGTGCTGGGAATCCCACTGAAGCTGCTCTGCTCTGGGACTGGAGTGAAGCGCAGTTGCTGCAGTAAAGGCTGCCATTCACCCCTGTGCACAAAAGTCTACCCATTGGACTAGGTAAGAGACTCAGGCCAGACCCCTGGGTACCAGCTACAACAAGGAAGGCTGTCACATGAACCCTCTTCTTGGGGTGGATTCCACAGCAAATGTCAAAATGTTGTTGAAAACCTGCTACCATTAGCTCCATCTTGTGTGTGTGTGTGTGTGGGGGGGCGGAATCCCCACATGTGCTGAGCATGCTGTACATGCATCGTGGCCTGAAGAGTGCATTCCTATTTCCCTGAGTGTGCTATCCAGGGACGTTGAGGATATCGCCTTTTGCAAATAAAAATATTAGTCTGTTCTTATGAATGGCTCTGGGCTGCTTCTGTTCATGGGGGAAGAACTTCTTTGTGCCCTGGATTGCATGGTCTCCAAGTTCACGCTACCCTCCATGCCCTCCTTTCTTCTTAGCTGCTCCTTTGTGCTACAGAACCAGAAGCTGAAAGGCTGAGGTCATCTCTAACCCTATGGGGACACTACCCCGCAGATGCAGGCCTGCCTACGCTTACTCGTCTCCAAGGAAAGGGACACTGGCCTTTGATGTCCTCCTAGTGATGCTCCCCGCATCTCCTTCCCACTTAAGTTCCATGAGCTGCAGCTGGGAAGCAGGTGGGAGCTCCCCTGAGGACCACCGAAAGCCGGTGTCCAGGGAAGCATCCTCTGGCTCTCCTCGGAGTGCTTCCTTCCCTAGGCTGGCCCGGGGAGAGGACTCCAGGGGGTCCAGGAAGAGCAGAGGCAAGGACTGGAATAGCCAGGGTCACTTACGCCAAAGCAAAGGCCACCAGGGCTCCAACCACCACCACAAAATCCAGGATGTTCCACAGGTCTCGGAAGTAGGAGCCGTCCTGCAGGATCAAGCCCTGATCTATCATCTGCAAGAGAATGACGTGAACAGCCACACGTGAGCCAGGATGTGCGCACAGTGTTGCCCTGCGATCTGGTTTCGTCGTGCCGGCCCTTCAACCCCCCTGGGATCCATGGCTCTATGCAGATGGCCAGAAAGGCTAGCTCCAGGTCATTGTGAGGCCTGCGGTCCAATTAGATACCTTGACCCTCACTACTAGAACCTTGCCACAGCCTTGAATTCATCTGTGGCTTCGGCACCAAAGCATCCTTCCCGTGCCCTGAGGGGAACATGCCATGGTGAACACAAGAGAGAAATGCAGGGTGTGTGGGTGGTGGGGAATGTAGTAGAGGGAAGCGAGCAAGGTTAGGACTGGGGAGAATTCTGGGAGACCCATCTCTACCTAGTCCCTTGCCTTGGGGTTCTCCTGGGTTCAAACCTAGAAGCACCTTGGGGCTAGTGAGATCTCCCAGACTATCGCCCCTCTGATTGCTTTCTGAGAGCAGGCCAATTTCTCTCCGGTCTGGACAAGGCTAAGTTCTGTGCTGCCCAGGTAAAGTGAGGCCAGGGAAGGGGTCAGCACAGGGTCGACAGAGGCTCTGCCACTGGCCAGGCAGTGGCAATACTGGGGACGGGCCCAATACTAAAGCAGCAGACAGGTGACCCATCCACACCCAGAGCACCCATTTCCCCCGAGGCCTTTACCTTTATGACCATCTCAAAGGTGAACACGCCAGTGAAAACATAGTCAAAATACCTCAGGACCTGTAGAAAGGAACACAGAGCAGGTGTGGCCACCAGCCTGCACACACACTCCCAGAGACAGGCCACCCTCGAGAGTTCCCAGCCCCCACCCCTCCCCTCCGTCTCCTGACTTACACCCTTGGGACTTGGAGTCGTCTCAGCTCCCTGCATGGGAGCTACAGCTCCCTTGCTGCACCCATGACCCTGTGTGGGAACCCACATCCAAGCCCATGGCAGGCTTTGGGGATGCGGCCCACTGCTGAGGCATGCAGGGTGGCTGTGGGGAGGGTGCTGGTCTAGGGACCATTCTTCCATCACCCCGAGGAGCACAACAGGGCAATTCCTCAATCCTTCCTCATTCCCCAGGGGCAGTCTTCCCCTCCCACCCATGTCCGTTCTCCTCCAAGGCTGGGCAGGGGCATGCTGGGACAAGGTGGTACCGGGCACTATGGATGTTGGACACCGGGCCCCGTGAACCCACTTTGTTGCGCTCGGAGTTGGTGAGGACAGGGTCTTCCGCGGCGAGGGCAATGCTACTGGCTGCGATCACCAGCAGGATGCACATCTCAAAATAGCGCAGGTTCACGATGTAGTGGCAGGCTCTCCGGATCCTGTATGAGGGGGAGCCATGTGGAGCTGGCCCCGCTTCCTGCCTGTCCCCATTGCTCTCAGCCCTCCAGCCCACAGGAGATTCTTCCAAAGAGCTGGGCCCCCAGAAGAGGAAGCCGCCAGAGAAGGCAACTTAATTTCTTGGGCACCACCCTGGATTTAAAGCCCCAGTGGGGAAAGGGAATCAGATCGGTTAGAGGCTGCAGTCCGCATGCCAAGACGCATTATCTGCAAGCACTGCCGAGCCACAGGGGCAGTTGGCATCAGACCAGACCAGCTTCTCCGTGTCTGCTCCCTCCCTCCACTATCAGGGCACTAGGACATACCAGGGAAATGACATAGGGGGAAAAGCAAGTGAATATCAAGGTTGATCCTATGATGCCTGATGAAGACAGCAACAAGTTTCATGAGCTCCAAATCATCTGAGATATCGACTAGCCATTGACAACGGGCTATGCCCCCAACTAGGTGCTTCTCAGCCCAGCTGCTGGCCCGGGCCTGGTTCACAGCCGCTGAGAGCCTCAGCTTGCTCTCGGCAGAAGCTGGTGGACGTGTAGCTCCTGCTCGCTTCAGAAACAGAGGGCGTCTTTCTCCTCACAGCTCTGCGTTGATTCGAGCTGTCTACACTTGAGTTCTCCCCCGCTCCCCTGCTCTGTGGAATATCTCCATTTCCAAACCCGTGTTTTGCAACTTTGGGACGGACACTCTTCCACTCCAGGGAGGGATCTGGACATTCTAGGCTTCACCATCTTGCCTTTGTCCACCTGAACATTCGGTGGCACACACCCTAGGAGATACCCTGCCCACCCCTCCCTCCATCGTACCCCCTAGCCAAAGGGTAGCTAAAAGGTCTTCCTCTTTGTAGACCTTTCTCACACTTTCCTAGTTCAAGTTACCTGATAGACGATGGGCCCAGAGCTCAGACCCTATTTCATCCCTGGCCCACCTCATCTAGTTGGCATGCTGGAGGCTCTAGGAGTCTGGCTCGGGAAGATGCCTGAGGCCTCATCCCTCCTTCTCTCCATCACCCAGCTCTGGCCGTTTCCCCCAACACCGAAGTGGGGCAGAGGGGAAGAAGGTGTCTTACGGGTTGGTGGTGCTGAAGATGAACATGGAGCTGTGGGGCACCATGGCCTTGCCCGTCTCACGCTTCTTCTTCTCCACCACCACCTCCTCCTCCTCTTTGAGCTCTGCCTCCTTCAGGGGACTGGCCTCTCCGTCAGTCTTGTTACTAACTGCAAAAGGAACATGTTGACATCTTCAGAGACCGTGCTACCTGTGAGAAGGGGGCCCTTCTTTCTCAAGTACGGCCGGGGCGGAGAGGATGGGAAGAGGCTACAGGAGCGACCTAGCCAGGCGCCTTGCAAGCAACGGCTGAGGGAGTTAAACCTTCCTCTCTGCTTTCCCCAACTACCGCCTTAATTTCCCTTAAACAGTGGTTTTTTTAATGTTATATAAATACTCTCAATGTTTCCCGATTCTGCCACACTTTAGGAAGTTTAGCACTTACACGGTGTTCTTTGTGTATGTTCATTCATTGATTTTTTTTTACATCGTTCCTTGTCAGCACACATTATCATTCCCCATTATAAAGCAGGGAAACTGAAGTTCAGGGAATTTCAGCATCTTTACTAATGTCAGGAGACAGAGGACGCTGTCAGAGGTAATAGACTTGGAGACGCACAAGGGCAGTTCTAATCTGTCCTATAGTGTTGTTACCAATGGGAATCAACTCAACGATAGTGAGATATCTATATATCCTAAAGTCAAAAAACTAGTTTGGGTCCCTGATTGGAAATCCTATAGCTTATCAATGAGACCACATCACAGTGGAAGATTTCAGGAAAGCATTATTCTGTCTGTAGCTGCTTTTCCAAGCCATAATTAAGGTTAAAATGAGAATACAACACCACGTGACTCTGGGTCCCCGTGGAGGAGTGCCGAGGGCACTGTGGGGAAACACTGCACTGCTAACAGCAAGGTCAGTCGTTCAAACCCACCAAGAGAGACAGATGAGACAGATGCCCCTGTAAAGCTGTGCTGCCTCAGAAGCCCCATGCAGGGTCAGTCTGAGTCCCACTGGACGCAATGGCAGTGGGTTTGGTTTGGGAGGGGTCCGGGAACTGCATTCTAGGAATGGGGGAAAAGAAGGAGCCAGAGGCTCCGTGGGCATCCAGGGCTGCCCCTCTGTTTTCTTACCCAAGCCCGAGTTGGTTAAGTCAGCAAGAGGCTGCGGCTATCAGAAGGGAGGTGAGCTCAAATTAACCTCTCCCACCGTGCTCTGTGCACTCGAGTGACTCTGCCCCGAAGTCCTGCATAGTGAGGCCGGCCCAAGCTGCAAACCTAGCTGAGGTGTCTTCTGCTACCTGAGAGCGGTGTAAAGCCCACCAGACGGTGCCCTGTCAACGGTGGGAAACGTGGGGGATCCAGAATGAGGGTGGTCCCGGCAAGTTTCTGGCTTGCACGGGTCTCAAAACCACTGGGACCAGTTCCTTCTGTAAAGTAAGTCATAGGACGTATCTGAAAGCCTTCCAATAACATGTTCCTACCTATGACCTGGGCCTTAGAGAAAAATACCAAGGTAACTTTGAATTCCTTATCATAAAAGAGAGGGGGTCTCAGAGCAACTCTTTGTCCCTCCCTGCCCAGAACAAAAAAGAGAGAAGAAAATTATGGACTCAGGGAGACAAAGAGTCCAATGGACCTGGGCCTCCATGGCGCTGACACCAGACCACTAGCTGGAGCCTGCCCAGCTCTGTTGACACTGCACGAGACCAGAGTTGAGGGTCCTGAGGAGAGGAGGGAAACGGAAACAAATGAAAAAGCAGAAAAACCGACAGGGTTGACTACTCTTGATAAAGACTGGTAGAACCTCAGGAACTTTTAGTCACTTTTCCAGGTTGGAACTGAGCTCACTTCCATAGTTCAACGTTTAGCCACACAGGCCTACAAGGCAAACGGTGAGAGCAGGGAAGTAGGGGATTCTTAGAAGAATCAGCCAGCGGATATTAAAAGGGTAGCACGTGCCCAGGGCAAAGTCCAGAAGTTAGGAAAGAAAGGGGAATGCGAACAGTCCACACAGGGAGGAAATGGAGGGAGTGCTATCTCATTGTGGACGCTGTGATCAATATCCCGAAACGAAGTGCGTGTGAGTTGTGCAATGGAAAACCAATGTGCCCGGTAAACTTTCACTCAAAGCGTAATAAAAAGCAGCAGCAGCAGCAGCAGCAGAAGCAGCAGCAGCAGAAGAAGAAGCCGAAGCAGAAGAAGGAGAAGAAGGAGAAGAAGAAGAAGAAGGAGGAGGAGGAGGAGGAGGAGGAGGAAGAGGAGGAGGAGGAGGAGGAAGAAAGTGGGTCAAAGGTATATCTGCTTCTGTCACTCAGACAGAGGATCAAGCAGAACCCACAAGTGGCTGGAGGCTGGAGATCCCAACACATGCCCTGCCAACCCCAGGAAGTCCTATCCACACGTGCTTTCACTCAGAATAATACCGGCTTGGAGTTTGGAGAAACAGAAGGTCTAGAAGTAGGGCAAGGGAAGAAAGAAAACAGAGAGGAAAAAATGTCACGTGGAAAGAGGACAGCATAGAGAAATGCCAACAAGAGAAATGAGCAAAGCATGAGCCCTACGGACACAATTAAGCGATCACAGGGTAGCAGGTGGGGTGAGAGGGACACGAGGGGAGCACAGGGATGGGGTGCAGGTTTAGAGCAGTGAGGGGGTGTGGGGGCAAGGATAGCGTGCAGGGTTAGAGAAGTGGTAGGGTGGAGGTTAGAGCCCTGGGCACGGGTGGGAGTGGAGATGGGGTATGGTGTGAGCACAGGGATGAGGGGCGGGGTGACAGCAGTGATGGTACGTAGATGAGTACAGGGATGGGGTGCAGTTAGGGCAGTGATGGGAGGTGGGGATGGAGTGTGGTTAGGGCAGTGATGAGATGTGTACAGTACTGGGATGCAGGGTTAGAGTGCAGGGTGGATTCAGGGTTGGTGCAGTGGTGGGCTGGGGATTAGCAGTGATGAGGTCTGCTGAAGGTGCAGGGATGAAGTACAGGGCAGGGTGAGTGCAGGGGTGGGGCGGTGGGCTAAGCTCTTTTCTTTAGTGCTTCCCTTTAAGGTCTTTAAGGTTACTGTCTGCTGCTGAGGAGCTGTGATCAAGAAAACGTGTGACGGAAAGCTCCTAGGAGGGAAAGAGTTGATGAGAGTAACAGAATCATAAAATGCTCGTAGAGGGAGAGACCTTAGTGGTCACCCAGGCAATGGCAATGCGCTCGCTTTATAAATGACACGCTGCAGCCCCCATAGACTTGGAGGGTTTCTGGGGCCACTCACTACGTACGCACTCACGGGCAGGGCCCCAGCCCTCTTCACCCTGGGTTCTGCCCACCACAGAGGGACCCTCCTCTGCCAGTGCATGGCAGGGGTCCGGGCGCGCACCATCGGATAGTCACACGCGGACTCCCGGCTGCTAATTGCTAGTGGCTGCAAGTCAGATGTGACCTCTCTGAAGGTGCTACGCAGACACAGAGACCAAAGGTTTCAGAGACTTTTCCGGACAAAACTTAACATGGGGAAAATTCTAGGTGTTTGTTTGTTTCTTTCTTTTTCTTGTTCCCTTATAAGCCAGGAGAAAAACGGATGCTCTTTGCTAGCTGTGGATTCAGATTTAACCCTGGTGGTGCCGTGGGTTACACACTGACTGGCTAATGAGGTTAATGGTTGGAAACTAACAGCGGCTCCGTGGGAGACAGATGAGGCTGTCTGCACGTTCAGCCTCAGAAACACAGGGATAGTTCTACCCTGTCCCCCAGGTCGCTGTGAGTCAGACTTGGCTCGATGGCAGAGAGTCCGGGCTTGGGTTCGAGAAGGTAGCTTTCCTGACATGCCTGCAAGGCCCGGCAGCCCCCAGCCCAGGTGAGAGGGGAGTGTGGTGTGAGGGCAGGGGCTGTGTTCTCACTGTGCACCACGGTAGAATCCACCAGGGGTCCCACGTCAGGGATGGCCACGGTGACGCTGGTGCTCTCTGTGGCTTTGTCTGTGTTGGGTGTGATGCAGGAGAGGTCTGGCTCGCTCTGGCTGATGGCCCGGCCCACATCCAGCTGCACATCCCCCAGGAGGGCTTGCTCACTGCTGCCCTCTGGCTCCTGCTCTGCAAGCACCTCGTCCTTCTCCACTGGTGCTTCTGGAGGGGCAGGGACCAGAGGGGCCTCTGCCTCATCAAGGACTCCCACCAGCCCAGAACCTCGGGGCACCATTAGGCTGTTTGTCCTGTGAAGAGAGAAGAGGAGAGAGAGAGCTGGTGCCTAGACCGTCAGAAGCCGGTCCCCAAGGGCTGATGTGACCGGGTAGTACTAAGCGCTGGACCTCTTGCTGAGAAGCGGGTGATGTCCACCCGCCCAGAGGCTTCTCTGAGGGTGGACTGGGTGATCCGATTCTGAACGAGCACAGCCTCCCAACCTCTGTGGAGCAGTTCTACTGGCACCCACGCTGAACTGACCTGACAGCAACTAATAGCAACCCACTTGGCCAGAGCAGAGGGCACAGGGAGGTCTGCGCCAGACTGGGTCACCTCCACCGGCTCCCACCAGCCTCTCGCTTGACCACCCATCCAGTCAGACAGGGAGGAGTCCACCCATGACCCACATGCCAACTGGAGACGGCCTGGCAGAGCAGACCCTGATCTCTAGGTCCCGACTCCCACTTCCTATTATATTTCTATCCTCACACCTGCATCACCTTCATGGCACAGGCGGAGTGAGGCTCAGGCGTGCTGAACACCGGCCTGGGCTAAGAGCCTCCACGCCACGGTCACGCACCTCCTTAAATCCTGGGCTCTCTCTTCTTCTTGGATCGTGGGCTCTTTGGCCATGTGGCTGCCCCGTGGCTCCCCGTCCTTGTCCCCGTCGGCGGGCACACCTTCATCCAGGCTCCGCTCTTGGCTGGCGGACCGGCTCCGGGAGACCGAGGAGGGCTCCTTGCCTTCTGTCCTGACACGGCGGTGCCGGCTGCGCCGCTGGCTCTGTCTGTGCCTGGCCCGGTCCTCGAAGGTCACCACCGTCTCGCCTCCCCCTGTCTCCTGCTGGCTGGGGTCACAGTTCCCATGACAGGGCCTGGCCAGCCATGGTGGCTCTCGTTTGCCCAGAGACAAGGGGCTCCGCTGGTTGTCAAGGTCGCCTCCGTCCCCCTTGAGGGACCCCCCGCGGCGCGTACGCTCCTCCTCATACTTCTCCGGGCCGGGGCCCAGGCCCTCGAGGGGCCGGGCTCTACGGTAGAGGCTGGGGTGGGCATTGAGGGGGTTGAGGGGGCTGAGAGGGTTCAGGGGGTTCAGGGGGTTCATTGGGGGGGCCTCCTCTTTGTTGAGCGCCTCCTGGCTGGACATCTGCATGTGCCTCCGTAGCTGGCTGGTGCGCTGTTCCCAAACGGACATGTGGTGGCGGCGCCGTCGCTCCCTCCTGGTGGAGGAGAAAGGGTGAGGGTCATGGTCAGAACCCTCCCTGGAGGGCATCTCTGCTCGGCCATGGGGAGATTGGGGGGGGGGACGGGGGGGAGATGGGGAGCAGACAGGAGAGCCCAGGAGCTGCAGACAGGAAGCACAGGAAGATGCCAGGGCAGAGTGGGCCATGGAGGAGTGTGCCTTTGGATCCGAGCTTCTCAGTCCGGGGGCTTTCCACTCTCAGCCCTGTTTGGTAGGAGTAGAAGGGTGGGTTGGAGATGGGAGGTGGTGAGTGGCTAGGCTGACTTTCTGTCTGCTGCTCGGACAAGCAGTCGGAAGGCTTGCCAGCTCCCCATGGCTTTCAGAGTACCAGCCTTTGCCTACTCTGTGCCCACCATAGAACCTTCATCCAAGGATCCTTCCCTCCTGCTCTGTGCCGCTCCTTTCCCTGAAATATTTCAGCTTGGGCGAGCATGGGCTGAGAAGGGCAGTGGCCAGGAGACTTGAGTTACAAGAAATCGTGCATCAGCCTTGGTTCTCAAGGGAGTGCGGTAGGTCTCTTCCACCAAAGCTAATGGAAAGCAGGCAATTGCGTATGCAGAGAATGTTCACACCTACTGAAGCCACAGGGGGAAACTGGACTCAGGCCTAGGTGAGCACTGAGGTGGCGGCAGGAACACACGGACGTGACACGCACAGAGGTCACGCAGCCACTGGCTTGCGTGGGAGGGCATCCTTCACTCACACTGTGAGCCACTGAAGGGACGCGCACATGTACCCACACGTACCCTCGTGGAGGCACACGCATAGCTGCTCACAACTGCCTACATGAAAGGCACACCCACCAACCCCAAGTGTGTGCCCACGCACAGGCCAGACAGAAGAGCAAAGGGCACACGGATCCACATACACTGGACACACACCGATGGAAGCACACGTGGAAGGCACAGAGGGGCATATCCACAAGGGCACAGACACACGCGCACACACCAAGGCACACGCTGATATGCACACCCAGTGCCACTGTGTCCACGGCGAGGGCAAAGACACATGGTCCCCGCGCCCACACGTAACCACTCACAAACACGCAAACCGGTACACACATACAGGTGACTGCTGCGAGGCTCCCACATCGACATGTGGTGTCTTCTCCTTCTGTCTCTTCTGGGGAAGAAAAACGAACAGGTTCAGTTCCCCCCAACCTCTAGGCATTGCAAGCCCACCGCCACCAGCAGGTGTCCTGAGAGGCTTCCAGGCCTCTGCACGTCCACACGTCCTCCACGGACCTGCCTCCCCTCCCGAGACTCCCAGCCTTCAGTTCTTGGAGGGAATGGCTCTGGATTCCTGGTTCCTTGCAAATGTGCAGGTCTGGCTTACCTGCTGTGCAGCAGAGCCTTCATTTGGGAAATCCTGCAAACTTTTATGAAGAGCCGCATCCCCACCCGCCTCAAGTCTCTTTCTAGGCTAGTTCAGCATGTTCACACTCCACAGCAGGCCCTGTCTCCACCTCACAGAATGTGCAGGTGTGTATGGCTGAGGCCACTGTGGAAGGAGAAAGGCAACTCATGGTCCCAGGCAGAGCTGCCCCTGCTAGGGCCACTACCCTTGTACCCCATGGTGTGAACCGAGTGCGCTTCCTGCACTGGCCTAGAACAGGGGCCTAGGCAGTGTGGCCAGCTCAGCTGGGTAAGCCCAGTGTTTATTACATTAGCTTTCACACAGAGAAAGCCCTTCCCCAGGTGGGCACTGAGTCCTTTAAACATGAGATCAATGGGTGAGGGGAGTGTCAGGGAGACCTTGGGTGACCAGGATGCCACTGAGGGAAGGTCAGTGCTCAGAGGGAGGACAGGCATCTGAAACATCCTCCTAGTGAGCCAGTGTCATTTCCGGGCCTTGAGGACCCAGCTTGGCTCAAAGGACTTATCCCGGGTCTGGGAGATGGGCAAATGCCACTCCTTCTTTGATAAAACTGACACCTGTCAATGACGAATGTGCTAGGCGAACTCAAGTGCCACGATTCACGTCTGTCGAAGAGCCTCAGAAAGGATGGGGCTGAAGGAGGAGCAGCAGCTGTCTGCACCCTCCCTGGGGGGTCTGGCATAGGAACCGTGCACTTCAGTGAGCTACACACAGTGATGGCAACTTCCCCATGGAGATGCCTGTGTGCGTGACATCCTCACAAGTTAGTTTCCCATGAGTACTACCCATGGTATGAGCATATGCGTGCTGTTTATATGGGCTCATTATATGGGGGAAATAGGGTAATTACATCAAAGAGTTCTCGTTCTCTCTCTCTCTCTCTCTCTCTCTCTCTCTCTCTCTCTCTCTCTCTCTCTCTCTCTCTCACACACACACACACACACACACACCAGGTAAAAGACAGGCCTGTCTAATACCCTCACAAACCAGACACACAATTCCCGTTCACCTCTCCACTCACATATGCAAAGATCCAACGTTACAGCATTAACACACCTTCACAGGGAAGAGCACAGTGAAAGAGCCACGTAACTCCAACTCCTACCAACGTGGCCTCATGAACACTTTCCACAATAACCACGGGGAACAGGAAGCAGTCTTCTTCCCATGGGGAAGAACATGGGGAAATAGAGATTTGGAGGTGCTGAATGGCTCTCTCTCCAAGACCATAGAGCACATCAGTGGCACCATTATGACAAGTGCTCGGGTCTTTTGGTTTGCGGATGACAACAATGCTCTTTTTGCGTTTCCCACAGGCATCCACGTTTGCACTCCGTGAGCCCAGAGTTCAGAGGCCAGGAGTCTTGCCTGCAGACACAAGCAGCACTAGGTCGATCATGCCAACCATCCCATCCATCCCCGCTACACGTGTAGCACGATCAAGCCTTGCCTCTGCTGGTCTTGGATGTCTACAGTGCCCCTTCCCCTGCTGGGCCTGGACACACACATTGCTCGAGCCCCGCAGCCTTGAGCTTGTTAGTAATTTATTCACTCAACTCCATAACTGCCCTCTCTACTCTGGGCCAGGCACCTTCCCACGCACCTCTCTGCAGACCCACTCCTGATCTAGCTTCCTCGGTCCAGCAAGTAGAGCCACCGTGTGTGTGTGTGTGTGTGTGTGTGTGTGTGTGTGTGTGTTAGACACAGACACGAGGGTTCAGGAAAGGGGTGGTGGAAACTACTTGAGGCCATGAGACAATTGCAGAGGAGCTGTTTGCCTCTCCCAACAATCTTTAAAGAATCTGAGGGTGGGTTCTCACAGGGTGCAATGAACATGACCATGAAAGGAAGGAATTTAAGAACCCTGAAATGCTCTCCCAGGGAGACGTGGGCCATTTGAGAGCCCTGTCAGGTAAGCTCTGCGCAGGCTAAGGCTCCCTTCTTTCTGACCCCAGGCAAAGGGCAACAGGGACCGGTGCCAGGAAAGAGTTCCACCTCAGGGGTCTCTGACCATCTGCATCAGTGCCCAGGGCTACTCACATTGTTACCTAGATCCCGAGGCTACCGCAGCAAGTGCACGGCTGTACAGTCACCTTCAGCACCTTCCTTTCTCATTGCACACAGGTCAGTTGCCAAGCTGACTGCCCCAGTCCTACCATCAGCGAAATGTCCGAGCTGGATCCTTACAAGGCTTTGTCTTTGCTGCTCCATTTCTCCACCTCCTGTTCTCCCCTTAAGCCACCTCAACCAGTGTCATTCCCACCACCACGCTGCACACACCGCTGTCGAGGGCACGGGCCACTTGGACCTTGCAGATCCCAAGATCGTGTGCCTGTCCTTATCGCCTGGGCCCTTTCCACACAATTGTACATCACTGTCCAGTCGCTCCTCTAAAGAGGTTTCCCTTAGGGATCCCTAGGGCAGCCTGCTCCCCTCTGCTTTCTTCTACCTCCTACTAGTTCTTCCTCCACTTCTTTCACTGGTTTCTCCTCTGTGGGACCAGTGAACACTAGGATTCTCTAGACTTCTGTGCTCAGCTCAGCTCCACCCACACTCTCTTGGGTCATCTAGCAAGTCGATAGCTTAACTAGCAGGTTCATGCAAATGATTCTCCTTCCCAGCGGGTTTTTATTTCTCCCGACTGCCCTTCGAAGTTCCAGTCGGTAATCGATGGCCGACTCAACATCTCCACTTGAAGTCTTACAGAGATGTCAAATAAAATGTCATCAAGGCGAACTGATTTCCACAGTCCCCCAAGGCCTATCATGAGACCCCACCCTCATGGACACAGCGGTTTAAATGTGGGGCTCCTTTTGTTTCTTCTCTTTTCTCCAAGCCCGACTTCACATCACCTTCCCGTTATCCATGAGCTCATCCTACTGGCTTTGCTTGTCAACCATCTTGGGTCTGATCCTTTCTAATCTCCTCCCCTGACACCACCCTGCTCTCATTCATTGTCTTCTGTCACCTACTTGCTACCAAGCACACGTACTTCTTGTTTCTCCGCCTCTGCTCTTTGCCCATGCTACCTACTCTCCACAGAGCACAGTGATCCTTGGAAAGCGTCTTTAAACCTTCCAATGGCTGCAATTAGAACAAAAGTTAAAGCAATTCCTAACCCGGGCCCTGGGGCCCTCTAGGAGCTGGTTCCTGCTCCTCTGCTGGTCTTGTTCCCCATCCTCTTAGTCAGACAGAGGTGCCACACTGGGCTTTAGTGAGCTTGCAGGGAGGGGACAGTCCTTGCCTCAAAATATCACATAAGCCCCTTCCACACAGTCAGCTCTCTGATTACATATCACTTCCGCAGAATCCCTCCCAGATGAAGTCCTAACTAAGAGACTTGCTCTAACACTTTCTACTCGCTACCTTATTACTCCATGTTAATATTCGATGGCCTTTAGCTGTTACCAGAATTACTCGCGGTTTAGGATCCATCTCTCTCGCTGAAAAGCAAGTGCCAGGAGAACAGGGACTCTCCCAGGAACAGCTCCTGCACAGAGCAGTATGCGCTTTCCATACATTGTGTTCTCATTGAAGGCACTGTTACCACAGGGTCCCGGGGGCAGGGAGTGGGAACCTTGGACTCACTCAATAGAAGGCATGTTGGGCGCGGACATCGGGCTGACTTCCTTGGCCTTCTGCAGTGCATGCTTCTGGTTGAAGGCCTCCTCTTCCTCCTGCTCATCCTAAACACAAAGCAGAGATGGCACTGCCTGGGGTCCCAGGGAGAAGCACACCTTCTCTTCGCTCCACCCAGGAGGAGGTTTGAGCATTGGGTGAAGTGAGGAAAGCAGGAGAAGAGTTGAACAAGGCAGTGTGAGGCTGGCTCGGCTCCCCGTCTTCAGGTGGCTGGTTCCAGAGGACACTTTGGGAGGCAGGAGGGGGGAATCCACAGGGCTCCGTGACCCAGGCAGCCTCAGCAATGCTTGTCCCTGCCCTGCCCCTCAGGCCCACTCAAGAGGGCTGGCGGTGAAGGTATGGCTCAGCCCTCTGTTGAGCTGAGTGGAGTTATAGAAACCAGAGGCAGGTACCACGCGTTTCCAGATGTTCTGTGGCATCTGGAGGTAACTGAGAAGAGTCCTTCCCACAACAGTTGCCAGGAGTAAAGTGCAGAGGCTAGTCATCCATCATGCACTGCCCCACACAACTAAGTGGCTCATCCTAGATGTTCACATAAAGACCTACGTCCTCCCCTGCGGCTCTGCTTCTAAGCGATGACACCAAGGAAAGCCAATTTAAGTAAAATGACTACAGCTATTAATAACACATCTTCATAACATGCTATGGTTTCACATACACTATTTTATTACTTGATTCATCAGAGTCATCCTGTGAAAAGTACAGAGCTGAGCTTGTGGGGGAACGCTCTCCCCTCAAAACGCAGGTGACTGACTGCCACCTCATGCCTATTCAGATCTCTGCTTAAATATCTCCACGAGACACCATTCCCATCGTACCCAAGTGGAAACCAAAGTAAATGGAGATGAAGGGCGAACCCAAGCTAAAACAGCCAGGAAGTGGCAGGTGAAGAACTCAGGGTCGGTTTTTCAGATTCTAAAACAGGCAACTTCCCTGCCAATACATGAAGGGACCTCAAGGATGTGCTGGAGAGCATCCTAGAACACAGAAGTTGTCCATAAATCTCACCAGGATGCTAAGGGATTTTACCCATATAATACGGGCACTTCACCCCACTCTATCGGCCATCCCAGGAGCTGGCACTGCCTTCTACCCTGGAGTGATGTTCCAGGTAAATAATGGATCGGGTCTTTGAGAAATGTAGTGTTGGCTTCATTGAAACATCCCCTGGGTGACCGGGAACTCTGGATGTCCACAACCTAGGCACAGCAATGCTCTTGCCCCTTCCGACACCGAAACTCAAAGGACTGAGTTGTATGATTGAACTCGCATGACCAGAGGTCAGAGTAGCAGAGATGGAACTGAAATCCATGGTGGAGCTATTTCCTTCACTCCTCGCGTCATAATCCTACAAGGGACCCCGTGGGCTCACCAATAGTCAACTGCTACTTTCCCACAAGGGACCCCGGCTCATCAAGTCCAGGAAGAATGTTGGAAAGCACTTCAACAGCCAAAGAGCACCCAACGACACTAGACAGCAATGCTTACCTTGGTCAGCTCTTGGGCGTTGGCCAGATTGTCTACAGCAATGGCCAAGAACACATTCAGGAGGGTATCTAGTGGTGATAGGTTAAGGATGTACAAGCATGAGGGAAAAAAGGTTTCATTAAGAGTGCACCAAAAGCTTACGTAGAAAGAAAATATTTTGAAAATGATGATGGCAGTATGGATACAAATGTGCTTGACACAATGGATATATGTATGGATTGTGTAAGAGATGTAAGAGCCCCCAATAAAATGATTAAAAAGAGAGTGTGATATCACCCCGTCTTTCTTTCCAAGAGCACTAAAGGGAAGAGATGTTACCCAAAGAGAGTCACATGATGTGAGACTGTGGGAATAGAAAGGGAAACGTTATACTATTATCTTTGAAGGAGAAAAGTGTTGTGTCTTCTCTCCCTCCACAGAAAATGCCTCTGCAGAGGACAACTACTTGAATCAAACCACACCGGAGGCCTAGGTCGGGTGAGGAGGCCTTCAGATAAATATAGCCCCTACTCATAGCAATAAACAAATAAGGGAACAACAAGATGCCACGGGAACTCAGTGGTTCTATCCTTGCTTTCTGGGAAGTTGGGATTGAAGCCCACCCAGACCAATGGTCATTTTGTCCCCAAAGATGAATGAAAGTGAGATACCTAGACCAATGGGCAAGGAGCCCTGATGGTGGAGTGGGTTATGAGTTGGGCTGCTAAGCAGAAGGTTGGAAACTCAAACCCACCAGCTGCTCAGTAGGAGAAAGACAAGGCCTTCTATTCCTGTAGATGTAGAGCCTTGGGAACCCACAGGAACAGTTACACAATGCCTTATGGGGTCTCAATAAGTCAGAATTGACTTGATAGCATGAGTTTCTTGTTTTCTTTTATCTTTTTTATTTGAGAGGCCCATGGGCAGAAGCCCTGGTGCTATAATGGTCAAGTGCTTGAATGTTAATGGATAGCTTAGTAGTTCAAACCCACCGGCGATTCCACATTTCTCCAAAACCCTCCTCACCCAGCATCTTCTGTTCAGGAGAAAAGGCCTGGCTATCGGCTTCCATTGAGGTGATAGCCTAGGAAACATGACAAGGAAGCTCTGCTCTGTCCTACAAGATCACCACGAGCTGGAATCTACTAGGTAACATTGGAAGCCAGCAGCCCAGTTGTTTTCTGCCCTTAATGTCGAAAAGAAAGGAGATCCCATAGCTGCCACCATTGACCGTCTCTCAATAATGGGATGCTAACTTACATCTCTTCGTAGGGTCTGGTAGACTACCACACTTCATGTATCACAGAGCAGACAAGAATCATTAGGCCACCTACTTCATTTCCTGAAGAGGAGTAAACAACACATCATTTCCCCAGACATCTTTAGTATAGCAGCCTACTATGTTATTATTTGTATCTCTACAGATTTGGAGCACACACTCTTTTGGTTTTTTTGCTCCAATGATTATAGATGGTCCTTACTATCGGGATCCCTGTTTCCTTATACATGGAGTCATGCCCAACCTCCTCATCCCACCAACCCAGTTCTCCCACCCACTACCTGCAGGGACGGGCCAGTGCAGAGGGCACGAAGAGCAACATCTGGAAAAGGATACAGTTTCCAAACAAGGTGAGTACAATGAAGTAGATGGCTGACCACATGCCTGAGCTGACCCCGCCCTGGGAACGGATTCCATTGTACATCACCTCGTTCCAGTCCTCGCCCGTCAGGATCTGCACAGAGCACACAAAAGGATAAGAAGAGGCTGGGTTGGTTGAGATAATGGGGTCCGGGTAAAGGGTAGTACTTTAGACTTGGGCCTTTTTCGTGTGCCAGGGAGAAAAATAGCAATTTCCATGGGAAAACAATTCTAAAACTTAATTTTTATATGAAAGAGACTTTGGGGTATTGAAAATGGAAAGAAAGCATTAAAAAAAAGAGAAAGATCCATTCCTCAAACTACAGAGCTCCTCTCGCCCCAGGTTTGCCAAGCTCTGTGAGAATCCCGCAGACAAGGTGGCGTGGCTCTTGGTGACCTGTGTGTCCCCTGAGCAGTCAGGCTGTAGCTCTGGAGATAGGAGCACCTGGGAAAGAGCCCCCTGAGCTCCACTTCAGTAGAGCTGAGTTCATATCTCACCTCAGATTGCTTTAAAACTCCACTGAGTGTGAGTATGTCCCATGACTTAAACTAGGTCTTAAGGGATAGAAGGAAAAAAAAACTCATTAAAGGTCCATGACCTAATGACTCTTCCAGATGTCCTAAAACTATATATGAAGTCAGAGTGAATGCTGGAGCCTCAACACCTCTGGGAGGGAGCAGGTCACCGCAATGGGCTCCTTCAGCACAGGGGAGAACCGAGCCCAGGAATCCCAGAGAGGGCTTTGGTGGTAGTTACTCAGCAAGTTCCCTAGGAGGAGGCTGGAGAGAGACTCCGGGATTGTCTGCATGTTCTAAGACATCACCTTGCAGCGTGTGGACCAAGGCACCCTTTGGACTGTCATTTGGGCTCATACCTGAAACACGGTCATGATAGCCGCAGGAAAGGTGTCGAAATTGGCAGAAGGAGTTCCATCATTAAAGTTAAACCTGAAAAGGCAAAACCAAAGGTCAACATTATTCTCAATGGACAGAGCGGGAAAGCCTTTCCCTGGAGGACAGGGACAAAAGGAGCATGTCCGTGGCCATAACTCTTATTGACAACTTCACGGGAAGTCCTCGTCAGAGCAGGAAGGCAAGCAGGGGAAGTGGAGGGCATCCAAATTGGGAAGGAAGAAGTAAAACGGTCCCTACTGGAAGATGAAATAGTCCTCTACAGAGAGTCCTAGAAGGAGTTATGGGAACCGAGAGAAGAATGCAGCAAAGTGGCAAAGTGTAAGATCAACATACACTCACTCCACTCACTGCCAATGAATCTGTGCTTATAGGACAGGGTAGAATGGCCTCTGGGGGTTTCTGACTCAATAGCTGTGAATTTATAAAACATTACTGCACAAGAGACACAGAAAAACGAAAAAACAACAAAGGCTCTAAGTTCATAGCTAGGAAGATTTAACCCAAAGTGATCTACAGTTATAATATAATCCTGATCTAAATTTGTAAATAACATTCTTTCCCCCCTAAATTTTATTTTGTTGTTGCTGCTGAGAATAAACACAGCAAGACACACACCAATCCAACATTTTCTAAAGACAATCTAGTGGCACTGATTACCTTCCTCAAGGCCTTCAACTGCTCCTCCCTCCCTCACTGAGCTGTCCGTCTCCCCTTAACATAGCTCTCTGACCACGAAGGTCCCGACCAAAGCTTTCGGAGTTGGCTGCTGTCAATTTGATCTCATACTGATACGTTTCTTTTTTTAGTAGTTTTATTGGTATATCCTTCGCATAGCACACAATTGAATCAATCTTATTAAGACGATCTGTACACTCATCACCAGAATCAATCTCAGAACACTTTCTCCTCGCCCTCATTGCTGTTGGTAGCTCCCCATTTCCCTCCATCTCCGCTGCCATGCCCCTATCCAGTAACTGTGTCTATCGATCGACCAATCCTGGCTTTCAAATACAGAAAAGCATACCATACACAAACAGGAGGCAAACAAGCAAATGAATACACAAAACACAGGAAAACCTCAATAAAAAGAAAGCAGTAAATATTAAAAACTGAAATGACTTTAAAGTGGGTCACATGAAAGATCAAATGATAAGGCATCACATTTTGACCTAACTACACCTGCCATAATTGACTTTGCCATGCTTTTTTCTGAGAACAAGACGATTCACATCACTGGGCTATGTTTGGAGGCGATTCACTGGGGGCTTAATCCATGTGGGGACTTTGCAAATGGATTTGGGCTTCCAGTGTCATCCAGAGCCTCTGACAACCAGGTGCTCACAACTTAAGCTCTGATACCATTCCCTCTTTCAGATTTGGATTTTATTATTTAAAATCCTTGGACAATAATGGCTGGTGAGCTTCTTCAATGTAAACTTAATTGACACCTTACTTAGAGAACTGGTTATTTGAAGACAAGCTTTTGAGACTCCAAACGTTATTCTTTTTTATATCTGGGTATCATTTGATTTCTTCACCACATTTTGCTGTAGTACCTCTATCTTCAGTGATCTTTTCATGAAGGTGAGCATCAAGCTAGGCCATGTTGAAAGAGTATGATACTCAAGGAAGACCTTCCTTACTAATTTAGCTAAACTATCACTGTTTTAAGCATACCCAAGGGTACAGCTCTGGTTTAAGGATCAAAGATTATCTCAGGGCAATAGTTTCAAGAGTTCCTCTGAAATTCTAGAGTTCATGAAAATTTAAAATTCTGTTCTACATTTCCCCGCTTGTGATCAAGATTCTTCTGTGGAATCTTTGATCAAAATACCCAATAATGGTCATTGGGAACCATCCAGTTCTCCTGGTCTCATAGCAGAGGAGAGAGTTGTTCACAGTGACAATAAGACAAACACTCTGTATCGGTTCTCCTACTCCTAACTCTCCTTCTTGCTCTGTTGTACATGTGAATAGATATCAATTGATGGCCCTTGGTCATTCTTCAATGAAATGGAAACAATTATAATCTCCAACTCTACATGGAAAGGAAAGAATATATGGCTCAGAATAGCTAAAGCAATGTTAAATAATAAAGTAAGAGGCTTTACACTTGTTGATTTAAAAACTGACTATACAGCTGCAGTAATCCAAAGAGGCTAGCCACAGATTCAAGAGCAGACACAGATCAGTAGAAAAGAATTGAGACCTCTCAAGTACATCCGTTCATCTATGGGCAGCTGATCTTCAGCAGAGGACTGAAGTCCATTCAGTGAGGAAGAAACAGTCTAACAAGTGGTGCTGGCCAATGAGACAGCCTTTGCAGAAAAATGAAACAGGAGCCCCACCTCACACAAACCCCACAGGCGAACTCAAAATGAATCCAAGACCTAGGGGCAAAGCTGGGGGCCCTAATCTTCAGCATAAATGCACCAACAAACACAACTCGTACACATGACTAGCAGAGGGTACGTTACATAATTAGGACCTGCTAAGCATATCTGTGCACATCAAAAGGCTTTACCAAAGCAGTGAAAAAGAACCTACTGACTGGGAGAAATTATTTGGCAACAATATGTCTGATAAGGGTCTAACTCTAAATTACATACAAAACAGCAACAATCCAACCAAAAAAAGGCAAACCACCCAACTTAAATTGGTTAAGGATATAAACCGAGAGTCACCACAGAAATCTAGGGGATAAAAAAACCCAGGAAGAGATGCTTATGATCATTAGCCATTATCATAAAACCAACCCCCAGAGTCCATTCAGATTTGTAGTGACGCTACATAATTTCCCAGTTAGGCAGCCTCATCTTTCTCGTGAATAGTGGTCAGTGAGTTTGGACTCCCGAGCATTTGGCTAACAGCCAACACCTAACCAACAGCACCGCCAGCACTCTGTCATCAGCCATAGAGCGATCTGAATCAAACCTATCATGAGATACCACCTCATGCCTGCAAAAATAAGTAAATGACACTGAGCCAAAAATAGAAAGCTACACATGCTGTTGAGGTGGTGGGGAGATTGGAACTCACACTCACGCTGGTTGGCTTGAAAAATGGTACAACCACTAGGGAATAATGGAATAGCGCTACCTCAAAAAGCTTGAAATAGAAATCCTTTATGACCCAACGATACCATTTCCAGGTATATATCCCGGAGACATATACAGTGACACGAATTGACACGTGTACCTATATGGGCTGCAGCATTACGCACAACCGCAAAAGGATGGACATGGCCTATTAGCTATCAATGGATAAATGCATATATAAACTGTGGCACATATGTGCATTAAAATACTATGCAATTGTGAAGAACAAGGCTTCAAATCATATTATAACACATATGAATCTATAGGACATGCATCGTGTAAACTAAGTCATTCACAACATGTCAAATATTGCATGATCTTACTTTATAGAAAGTCAAGAACGTGCATACGCACAGCAAAGAACCTTCTTTGGTGGTTATGAGAGATAGCAGGGAATGAGGAAGGGAAATGACTTTCCAGGTAGTAGACGTTTGTTATTGTGGGCGATGGGAAAGGTATCTCCCCAAATACGGAAGCCAGCACAGCCTGACAAAGGTCAATAAGACACTAACAGACAAGAATTAAGGACAATTTTGGTAACTGCTTTAACTGACACGATTTTGCAATAATGACAACCAAAAAACATGTGTGCTGTTACTTCACATGTAAATGTAAAGGTATATTTTGTTAGCGTGTGCTGCATGTATGCTCATATATATAACAAAGCACCTCCCCAACTTTCCCCCAAAACAAACTCACTGCCATCGAGCTGATGCTGACTCACAGCAAAGCTTAGGACAGGGTAGAACTGCTCCTGTGGGTTTCCAAGGCTGTAAATATTTATGGAAGTGTGCATCCTCATTTTTCTCCTGTGAAATGGCTACTAGGTGTGAATCACGGCCCTGTGGTTAGCAACTCAGTGCACAGCCCACTGGGCCACCAGGGTCCACAGTTAGGGTGATATCCTGGACATAACCACGCGTCCGAGGGATTGTGCTACTGCAGCGGTTCTCAACCTGTGGGTTGCGACCCCTTTGGGGGTTGAACGACCCTTTCACAGGGGTCTCCTGATTCATAACTGTAGCAAAATTGCAGTTATGAAGTAGCAACAAAAATAATTTAATGGTTGGGGGGTCACCACAATATGAGGAGCTTTATGAAAGGACGCAGCATCAGGAAGGTTGAGAACCACTGCTCTACTGGGTAAGAAGTCTGGGAGCCACGGTTTCCCGGGACAACTGAGGCAGCTGTTCACAAAGGCAGTGTTCTAGATCTTAATTGGGTGCGTAGCGTTGAAGTCTTAAAAGCTTGTGATCAGATATCTAAGATGTAACTATTGGTCTCTTCTCATCTGCAGACAATGAGAATGAAGGAAATGTACGACTCAATGAAGAGGCTAGTCCACAAGACAAATGGCCCACACAAACCACACCCTCTCATACCACGAGACCAGAGAACTGGATAGATGGTGCCTGGCTATCACTGCAGGCTATCTAACCTGGGACACAACAGAACAGGAGAAAATGAAGAAGAAAACTCAAATTCCTTTTAAAAAAGTAAGAGTTACACGAGTGACAGAGACTAGAAGCCCAGATCGTGTCACACCAGGTACCCCGTTAACCTGGCACTAAAGCCACTCCTGGGGAGCGAGGGGGAGGTCACCTCTCAGTCAAATAATGGATTGATCTAAAAAATAGACAAAATCACTCAGGAGTAACAACCGTCAACATTTACCCCAAAGCTAAGCCGAGAGGGCAAGGAGAGACAAGGGGGTTGGACCGTGGTAAGCAGAGCAAGCAGGAAAGGAAGGAGGATGCAGACACCTTGTGAACACGGTGGCCTCGTAAACAAAGGAAAAAGCTTGGTTGCACCGGCCTGCTCCACGGTTTGTGGCTGTGTCGCAAGGGAGTGAGACCACGGAGGCCTGCTAACAGCTTCATTTTGTTGTCATGTCCTTAGTGCATTCTGATTTTCAAAGATTTTTGTTTGATTCTGACCATGAACTTTTACATTGCCTTATTATAAAACTCACTGGTTTTAGTCTCCCCAATAACCAAAAGGGGCCGGGGGGAGGGGGCTTAAAGGAAATTCAGAGAGAACCGTATAAAAATCACATAACCAGTTCCTTCCTGAGATTACAGTGTCACCACTTAACTTCCCCTCTCTGCACATGGCCCTCTTCCCTACAGTTTCCATCATCCATATCACTTAGGAAGATGGACTATGCCCTTTGGGGGTGCCAGGAAGAAGGGGTGTGGGCTGCTTTCAATTATGAAGCCACCTGTGGTACATTTCGGGGTGCTTCCAAAAAGGTAAGTCCTAGGGAGAGGAACATCTTACAATCTGAAAAGATTCAGTGCAGAGGCTGATAATCCATACCTTGACACGATGGTAGATTCGGATCATGCATGAGAGCAAACAAAACAGTACCAAGGCGATCAAGTCACTGATCCTGGAGCCTAAGACTTCCTGAGCCTCAGCCTTGGTTGGCTTTCTGAGATGGAAAGAAAGCTCTTCTGCGCTTACCTGCCTCCAAAGAGCTGCATTCCCAGGAGAGCAAAGACAACGATGAAGAGGAAGAGGAGGAAGAGTAGACTGATGATAGATTTCATGGAACTCATCAAGGAGACCACCAGATTCCGCAGGGAGGCCCAATACCTGCAAAACCCAGACAGTGTTGAAGCTGCGGACGCCGGGCACCCAGCTCTCCCCGACCCAGCGGGGCATCTGCGTGGGCATGCCAGAGGGAGTGCAGAGATGTCTCTCCTCTTGGAAACGTGGCCCAGGATGTGGCATCACCAATACTGTTCTGTCTTGATTTTAGGACGGTGGGTGGGGGGCGGGGGGTGGAGGTGAAGAGTGGAGAGGGAGTGGGGTTGGGAAGGGGCTCATGGGAAGGGGCCAGAGGGAACGGAAAGGGCGACAGAAAGAGGACCAGAGGAGTTTCTACTCTCAACGGTGGGTAGAAATGATCCAATTCGGACACTTACTTGGTTACTTTAAATATCCTCAGAAGCCGTAGAGCTCGCAGCACACTGATTCCAAATGAGGTGCCAGGTCTGAAGATCGCCCAGACGACTTCAAAGATACTGCCCACAGTGACCTGGCGAAGCCAAACCCAGCCACAGTGAGAGGAGGAGGCAAAGGGCGAGAGGAGAGGAGCATGCTGGGCTGTGGTGACATTAAAGTGCCCCTCCTCCGGGGTCTGCTTTCCACAGGTCTTTGTGAGGGCTGCCAAAGTGACAGGGGACCCCACCACCTCTCCCCACTGCCCGACACTCCCTTCTTAAGCCCCCTTCTTCACATTGCAGATGGCCTTTCTGGCTCCTTCCCTGTCCGTGGTCACCTCTCTGCACAAGCAAGGTAGCTATGACTGCTTTCCCGGCCTAACACCAGGAACAAGACAGCTAAGGAGGGAATGCTGCTCTGAACGAGGAATCCCACTGGGACAGACCGGCTGTGCTCCAGTGCCACCACACTCTCCGAGAGAGTGCGTCCATCTTCTCCCACCGTCCTAGGACTTAGTGCTCCTTGTTTCTAACATTTTCTGCTTTCTTCCGGATTGAGGATTTTTCATTTGTTACTATGTTTCACATTGTTACTATTTTTATTTCAGTGTTTTCTATTTCTGTGAATGAAATCCAGGCAAGGCAACGCCATAGCGATGGTAGCTGGATTAATGGCTTCTTGGGGTTATGGCAGGGGAGGTGAGGGGGCAAGGATTGAGGAGTTAGTAACAATGAGTACGAAATGAAGAAAATGTTTGAAAACTGATTGTGGTAATGACTGTACAATTCCTTTTAATGTGAATGAACTACTGAATTGTCTGATGTGTGAATTATATGCCAATAAAACTGTTTTTTTAAAAGAATTTAGTGCTCACAAAATGCTTCAGTCTGTTAGTCAACTATATATTAAAATCGTTCAGTCTATCAGGCTCACCCTCCCCAGGGTGGAAAGAAAACACTGGCATCGGATCTGAAAGCTAGCGAAAAATTGCTATTTCAAATCAACAATTCCATTTATTCTTTGTTTTAATTTGATAGTGACTGAACATTTACTGTGCTCCCAACACTGCACTAGGAGAAATAATGAGAATTAATCCTCATTGCAACCCTGAGAAGTGTGTGCGTGTTTTACTTCAACTTGCACATGGAAGCTGAGGTTGCCTTTCTCTAGCTATTATGGCTGAAAATTGCCCGCTCCCCTCCCCCAGCAGTCCATATTCCAGATGCATCTTGGCAAATGTTCACAATTTTTCACACTTCACTGGAGATCTGGCAGAAAATCGGAGGTGAGTTTGACCTACAGAGAAGCAGTTCAGGAACTTGTTGGGGGAGTTATCCATGCCGGCCTCTGCTTATTCCGGTGTGGTGTAGTGGGGTACAGCAGCGAGCTACAAGACTGCAAGGTCAGCAGTAAGAATCCCCCGGCCACACAACGAGAAAGACGCGAAGGGTTAGAGACTGAGAACTCACAAGAGCAGCTGTCCTCCACCCTACAGGCTCACTATGACGTGGAACGGTCTCAAGAGCAGGGAGTCTGGGTTTGTGGGGTTAAAATGGGGGAGTTTCTTCCTGTAAATGTGGCACAAGAGTCTACAGCTCTCGCAAAAAGCACAGGGGAGATAAGCCATTTGACAGGACCTTAAACACGGTTTGCAGTATACAAATGTATATATTGATATTGTTCAGGAAGCAAATAGCTACTTGAAATAGATTCCGCGTGGGGATTTACTCCTGTGTGTGTGTGTGTGTGTGTGTGTGTGTGTGTGTGTAGAGTGAGAATGTGTGCGTGTGTATCCTTCCATGAGGGTATATTGAGATAATTTCCCCAATTTTAAATTGAGCTAGGAAGAATAAACCAACAAACAAAATATAAGCTGCTTTTAAAATCTAATCTCCTGGATCGAGTCGTTTTGTCTTCTCCCTCATGTTACCCTTCAAGCTAATCAGTGGCTCAAAACTCTGGCTCTGGGTGTCATTGACTTGTAATCTACACACTGGGCTGTCCACGTTAATGTTTGTCTATCATGGCTATGTTGTTCTTCAATACAAAGATTTTGGGATTTTTAAAGAAAGCTGAGGAGAAAACAAACCTCTTGGTGGCTACTATGCACTCCCTCTTGACTCTCTGTGGCTAACTTATCTAGCTCTCTGTCATACATTTTTATTTCAGTGGCCCATGCTGAGTAACGGAGCCAGCTGCTTATCTAGCGCCTTGGCGCATCAACACGGAGCAGGAGGACGGGCAGGCTGCCCGTACACTTACCCCGAAATCAAAGCAGTTGAATGAAGAGTGAAAATAGAGCCGAGGCCCCATGCCGTACATCTTCACGGACATCTCCAAGAGAAAGAGCCCCAGAAACAAAAATTCTGCATAGTCTGGAAGCATGAAAAGCAGACACATTGGTTTGACAGATGGTGCGGCCCTCCGTGCCCGCACTTACTCACCCTCCCACTGAGGCGTCCTTGACAACGGAGTGGCCCCACATGCTTGTGAGGACGCTCAGACTGGCTAATGGTGGCCAGAATCTAACACTGACTTAAGATTCGTCTCTGACCCCCCCATCCAGCAGGTCAGTTTGACTTTCCTTCACCAGGAGGGTGTGTGCTGAGTATTTAAAGTCACTGGCCCCCGGAGGAGAAAGACAACACTTTACCATGGAGTGGATGAAAGAGATGGGTCCTGTGTGCACTCACAGTCTCAACAGAGGCAGAATCCTTGGTCTCATCCCCAGAACGTTCTCCCCAGAACTTTAGTGACCAAAAGGCCCTACCCACCCGTGACTCCTCACAGCACGACAGTGGACGCTCAGTTCACAGTGAGAGGCACAGCTCGACGGGGCTGCCCTGTGCGCCCAGGCTTTGCATGGTTTCCGCCTTGAAAGGGTGTATTAGTCTTACCACTTTCCTGTCGCTCATTTCAGTGGGAGATATTTGAGTGTTCTTTCACTAGCAAGTGTCCAGTGGACACTGGACCTGCCTTTTGCAGGTTTTACTACAAGTGGAAGCCCTGTATTACTCAACACGGAGCTCTGTTGCTAACTGAAAGGTGAGCAGTTCGAAGCCACCAGCCAGTCTATGACAAAATAAGAAGACCTGTGGATCTGCTTTCATAATGACTGAAGCTAAGAAACCCTGTGGGGCAGAACTCCTCCGTCCTAGCTAGCAGGCATGCGCCAGAAGAGGCATACCACCGCCACAGAGCAAGCTTGTTGGCTCATCAGCAGAGACACGCTTGTCTGGCTCAATGGTGAACAGAAGCTGTGGGCGGTCAGTGACCACGCAGACTTCTTGAGGACCACTTTGGGCATCCCTGGCAATGTCCCTCTGAAAGACACAGCTCTGAGCTGGCAAAGCATTCATACCCTAAACAAGTGGCCTCTGTTCACTTACAGAGGAGGTGGGTGAGCCACGGGGGTTGGTTGTGATGGACAATGGCCACGCAGGCAGTGTTAAGAGCCACAACGCCCAGCACAATCCAGTAGAACACCTGGGACTTCACCATGTGGCGAATGGAGATCCGAAGGAGCCTTTCCTTGTGCCGGAAGTAGGAGGCCCCGTCCACCTTGGCGCTTTTGATACTAGCTCGGGCCAGAGGTGTGCCTGAGTGGGGAGAAGAACAGAGGAAGAGTGAGGCTGTAAATGTTCTGGGATGGCTGCCCCTGGCAACGGGGCAGGGCTAGGTGGGCACCAAGACACCATTCAAGAGCTAGGTGGGCAGCTTTATCCCAGGGTGAAGTGACCCCCACATTGCAGGGCGGGCATCCCCATGCCACGGACTAAGTTCTTTCCACAGACAAAGGCTCCTGTCCATCCCCCCCCCCCCCCACACCGCCTCGGAGCACTCATGTTCTAGGAAGCGGGCAGCTCCCCCAGCAGGACAGCCAGGCAATCACTTAGTGTCTGGAATCCTAATAGGAGCGTGTTTGTGTTTCGAACAGATTGGGCTTCTCCCTGGCCTTTCCTTCTAAATCTGCTCCAGGCACTGGGATCCTCCTGCCACATGTGTGGCATTTCTATGACTGGCAGCGTAAAGCAGCAAGAAGCCCTGTGAGCCCCTTCTGCTTTGTAAGGAAGAAGTGAGACCTGCCGCGTTTTCTTCTGGGGAGGAAAATCCTGCCGTCATCAGGGTCTCTAAGAGAACTCGGGATTGTGCACCAGTCGTGTGAAAGAACGGACGACAGGAGCTAGTTAATACCACTCAATGGAGGTCGGTGGGAGGTGCTAGTGTCAAGTGAATGGGTCTCGGGTCTAGAAGCAGCAGCGCCTTGGATCCTTCTGAACCAAACCCCAAAGAAGGCTCTCATGGGCACATCCAGGAGAAATGGGACCACCTGCTATGTACCTGCCAGTCATCTACTGGAGACCCCGGCCAGCAGGCTTAGCTCTGAACCCTAAGCTGCATCTAAAGTGCATTCCTTGGCTCTGTGTTCTCTGAAAACCGCTCACCTCTGGACTAGAAGCCCCTGCCCTTCCCTGGTTACATCCCCACATTCTAGTTTCTTTGGATTCTCTCCCCTCTTGTAGACAAGAGAAGGGTTTCTCCAAAGGCAACCTCAATCTCTCTTTCTCTTTTTTTAATTGGAGATTTGGAGAAGAAGAAGTGGGTGTGTTCTACTCACCCACAGAAGAGATGTCGACGCAGTGTTCATCGCTGGAGTCTCGGGTCATGACCTCCGTCCGACTCCGCTTGATCGTGGCCCTCCGGAGCACTACACCAAGGGAGGGAGGGAGGTGCTGAGAGGCCGCGGCACAAGCAGGTCCCTCTGGTCAAGACCCTGAGGACTGTGGGCTAGAGGCCTTGTGCAATTCCTAGTGGCACGGGCTCCAGCGAGAGCTGGGGAGGCTGAGCAGGTCCCCTACTGACAGCACCTCGGGGACCACAGCTTCCTGGGGACCTCTGCCAGAGCTTCTTGAAAGGCAGCACTCCTCTGTTTGTGCTGGCTCTTCAACAACAAGGTCACGTCCCGAGGATGAAGTGGCCCTGCCCTGAAAAGGGATCGCCCTCCAGACCATGGGCTGTGCACGGCTCTCCCGTGGCACAGTATTGAACACATTCCAGGGACCCCATCTTCATCACTTTAAAGAGCATTTAAATCTGTGACTCCATGCCCTTCATTTTGAAGCACGAGGGGTTTTATGACACAGAGACGTTCCTTTCAAATCCCATGAGCCCCTCTTTTGTCCCCCGCCCCTCTTTCGATCAAGGGAGATGGCTGCCGCTGCATACGAGGGGGTGGCTGCAGATCGGCCGTGGCGCCTCCTTACCTTCCAAGGCCGATGTCCCGGCATTTTTGTTTTCTTCAGCGAGCATGACTTCCTCTAGATGGAGAGAAACGGCTCTGTAAATGATCCACGAATGCCACCTTACCACGACACATGATGGAAACCCTTCACACACGGCCCTGGCTCCGGGACTCTGGGTGGGGAGCGGAGAGAAAGCCCGACTCTGCCATGGACCAGTATCAGGAAGAAACTTCGGGATCACGGAAGGACAGACAGGAAGGTAGCTGGGAAGCCTCTGCTGTGTGTGGGACCTGCTTGTTCAAGAGAAACCCATGGGGGGAGGGGGAGGATGAAGCGATGTTGTAACGAAAATCCCCCAGGTTTAGAGGAGGGGAAACTGTCCATTTCTGCCTTTTCTCCCACGGCCATCCTGCCCTCCCTAAGCCCCGAGCCTTTCTCCAGCAGTGGCGGCTCCCCTGGAGGCTTTGATCCATGGCGTTCCCCATATGTAGAAGGTGAGGTCCTGTTTGGGGGGTCTGTTCTGTCTACTTCTTTGAGGGGTGGTAGAGGGAGAGCCCCAGCGCCCCTCAAAGGGAGCAAGCAAAAAAGCTTGCAGTCTTGTTTCCTCCTGTTCTCACTACCTCGGTCCGGCCGTGGGCCATGGCTGAGCAGGGCTGTCGTGGGAGAGGTGGGCCGGCCTTATCACAAGCTTACCCCTCGGGCTCTCTCTTCTCAGGCTCCCACGGGTGCCATCAACACAAGGAGCCCCCACACGCAAAGCAAACCTGGTGCTGTCGAGCTGCACAAACCTGCAGAGACCCCAGCAGTGTCAGAGTAGAACTGGGCTCCGCTGGGACTTCAAGGCTCTGATTGTTTGCAGGATGATTGCCAGACTTTTCTTCTGAGGCACTGCTGGGTAGACTCCAACTGCCAGGCTTTGTGCTCTCGGCCAAGTGCATTAATCCTCCCTCCTGCCCCCACCCCTGAGGAACACCACAGGGAGGACACCATTTCTATTAAAACTGGTAAGAAGGAACCTCACTAGCATCTCTCCAAACACACCATTCCCAAAGGTGGGATCCTAAGCCCCTACTGAGAGTGATGGGGATGGATGTTGATTTCCACCACCACCACCGCCGCCGCCGCCGCCGCCACCACCACCACCACCACCACCACCTCCACCCACCACCCGTCTCTGTTCACGAGTCAGAGCCCTGAAGGAGGAGCTTGTGGCTGAGCCGACTCCACCATGGCTTAATTTCAGCACTAGTTTATTTAACCAGTAGAGGACGAGGAGGCGAGGGCAAAGTCCTTACCATCATTCCAGCTGCATACACATTGAGAGGATGTCATGCCTTGCTCGGGGAGGGGGCACTTGTGGAGGCTTGGTTGTGACTGGGCAGGGTGGCCAGTATAGCAAGTCATAAATATTTAGCTTTCTTCGTTAAGGACGGCCACTGGCGAAACTCTTTAGTTAACAGGGGAAGTGCTATTGGTGGGGTGCTTCTCTGTGCACGCAGAGAGGGTTTGAAAGTCATTTGGTAGCATATATTGTTTGGAAGCAATCGTTTTAAATTAGGTACTCGTTAGCATAACACATAGCAACATCAATCACCTTAGTCAGAGAGCCACTTCTGCTAAGTTCAGTGTCCAGGCTTGGGCTGGGCAGGTCTGGGGGCCCTCAGAAGATGCTGGTGTGTGGTGGCACTGCTGTATCTCTGGTAGCTCCCAAGCTGCCCCCCACCCGGCCCTCCCCGTGCCTTTTGCCAAGCTCCCTTTGGAACCCGAGTGTCTTTCCAGGGAAATGTAACCCATATGTCTCGGATTCACTCACACTCCATTTGTACCGAGAAGGGCCAGGAAGCACCACTTGACATCGCGGTGCGTCTTTTTCTTAGAAGGAGGGGAAAGCTGGCCTTGCCAACTAGACGGACATGAAGCCTGGGGACTGTGCGTGTGTCTGAAAAGCAGCATCGCACCCACCGGCAGCCCCCCGCCGCCTGACCTCCGTGGGGGTTCTGGGGGCGGTCGGGCTTGTTGTACTTCTGCTGCCAGCTCGTTTGGTGGGCTGTCAGGTGGCTGCTCGGCTGAGGAAGCCAAGGACAGTGGGAACTGCAAGCTGCCTGCCTGGCCTGGAGGCAAAGCTGCTCACCCGCCTGGAGGTGAGGCGGAGTCTCCATGCCGGGCGAGCTGAGGAGGGCTCACACTCCCCTGGCACAGCAGCTGAGGGGGCACGCAGTAGTGCACGGGTCCAGGCTGCCAGAGGAGGTGAGGACCATGGAGAACACCCTGAGTCTAGAGCTTCGAGCAGCGGTTGTCAACCTTCCCAAAGCCACGACCCTTTCCAACAGCGCCTCGTGTTGTGGTGACCCACCCCCCAATTCAATTATTTTTGTTGCCACTTCATAATTGTAATTTAGCTATGGTTATGAATCGGGTGACCTCTGTGAAAGGGTCGTTGGACCCCCAAAGGGGCTGCGACCCACAGGTTGAGAACCGCTGGCTTAGAGAGACCTTTTGCCTGTTGAGGATCAGAACAGGGGTATCCTGGTGTCATTCCAAAGCTTCGGCAATGCTACCCCTTTCTCGGCAGCATGGTACTTTCTTCAGGGAGCAGGGACAAGATGCTGGCTGCCATGTGTATTTAAATAAAAAAAAATTACTCTGTGCTGAGGACCAAGAGGAAGACATAGAATACACAGGCAATCCCACCTTTAACATGAGAAAGCCACGTAATTTCCCTGCACTGACAGATATGGGGTGACTGACTGCTGCACAGAATGCCGAGGCGGCGTGGAATGAGAACCTGGTGACTTCGGGTTAATGCAGTCATGAGAGGTTCTGACCCACCACCACAGGGTAAGGAAAGGATGACACGCCAGGGCTTGAAACAAACCCGGCTCTCACCATCACCATCACCATAACCTGGGTTATGGCAAGGATCTCCCAACCAGTCTCCCTGCTTTGGGCCTTACAGCACCTTGTCATTTGTACAGTCTGCTCTCAGGGCAGCAAGTCAGGCCTTCTAAACCTTAAAGGAGCGCATGTCACTCCTCAGCTCAGAACTCTCCCCTGGTCCTAGCTTGCCCCACTCCCAGTAAATGCACACGCCCCTACGCAGGCTGAGGGGTCCTCTCTGACCTGCTGCCCAGTGCCTTGTCATTGCTCTTGTCTTGGCGCTTGCTACTCTGTCCTGTTCAACTCCACCTTCTGATCCTTGAACAGAAATGTTTGTTTAAAAAAAAAAAAACCACACTTCTCAATTCATTGTTTTAACGAAAAACTCTTCTCTTTCATGTTTAGTTTAAGGGCAGAGGATTCAACTAAAACTAAAGTCCTTGGACTAGAGTTGCTAGTAGAAGCTTCCATCTAGGGCCCTTGGTCCTTGCTATCATGGAAACCTCAGCAGTAAGTGACCTTCCATTTACCTGTTTTAGAAAAAGATGAGCTTGTCTGGAGTATAGTTGGTCACATGTCATCAGCCCAACCTTAGCCCTGGGACTGGGTAATGCTAGTTGAGTAAGTATACCTTGCTAAGCTGTTTGCCACACAACAGGTGTTTGGAAGAATGTGGGGAGTTTGAGGCTAAGGGAGGAAGTGTTTCCAGGAGGAGGCCCCAGCGGCTGGCTGGGCGTTGAGAGCCTCTTTGTTCTTGAGTGTAGGTGGACCGGGGAGTGGGGCTATTGGGATCATTTACCCCTGATGTCTGTGCAGCCCACCAACCCCACCAGTCTCTCGGCCCACCAAGCCTCACCTGCTTTGTCTATCCAGGCACGGTAGCCATTCAGCTCTCGCTCAATCTGCTGCTGGCGCCGTAGCTTCATGAATGCTCTTCGGTTCTCCACCCTCTCTCTCTCTTTGGCAAATTCCCTGTGGACAGAAAGTATACGATTCACTGGGTGTGAGCGGCACCCTGACCGAGAGAGATGGTGTCAGAGAAGTGAGGCAGAGAGAGAGTTTCAGCAGGTACTGATGTGTGCATTCTACTTCCCTTTGCCTTTGCCTTTGTCTCCGCAGCAATGACGAACTGAAAATGCTGCCAGAGAACTGCTTGCTTTAGGGCAGTGAGTTTCCGTTAAGGGGGATAAGGAAATTTGGAAATGGATCATGTTGATGGTTATGGATGCACTTCAGGTGGTGAATGTTAATGAAAGTCAATGAATTGTACATATAAAAACAGCTGAAAGGTCGAGTTCAATGTACATATATTTATATATTAAATATTAAGATGGCAGACGGACTTTGGGCCTCTACTCAAAGCCCCCTGAACACAAGAACACTTCATTCTGATAACCTGGGACTCCTTGATGCTCACCTTCCCAACACGATCGATGAAGACCAAGTAGGTGCATAGGCAAATGTGGTGAAGGAAGCAGATCGTGTCTGGTTATCAAAAGGGTGTCCGGGGCCTTAAAGGTTTGACGTTAAACAACAGGCCATCTAACAGGGAAGCAAATAAGTCCACATGGAAGAAGCACACCAGCCTGTGTGATCATGAGGTGTCGGCAGGATCGGGTAGCAACAGATCCAAAACAAACAATTATATCAATGTAAAAGAGGGGGTAAGAGTGGAGACCCAATGCCCATCTGTAGCCATTTGGACAGGATACCCCCCACAGAAGGGTTACAAGGAAGGGACAATTCAGCCAGGATGCAGTATAGCACCGATGAAACATACGTCATTCCTCTAGTTCCTGGATGCTTCCTCCCACTACCAGATCCAGTTCTACCTTACAAATCCGACCAGATCAGAGGACACACATTGGTACAGACATGGGCGCTGGCCATATGGAATTCAGGACAGCTGAAACCCTCAGAACGGGAGTGGGAATAGCGATATCATGAGGGTAAGGAGATTGGAGGTAGCGGGGAGAAAGGGGGAACCGATTGTAATGATGATGTATAACATCAAACAACAGAAATGTGGGTGAAGGGAGACAACAGGCGGTATAAGATAGGAAATAACAATAATAATATATAACTGATTAAGGATACATGAGGGTAGGAGGGTAGGGGAGAGAGGAGGGAAAGGAGCTGCTACCAAAGACTCAAGTAGAAAGAAAATGTTTTGGGAATGTTGATGGCAACATATGTACAAGTGTGCTTAATACAACTGAATGATGGATTGTTATAAGATTTGTAAGAGGCCCCCAAGAAAGCAATTAATAATAAGAAAGTGATAAAAAGGCTGACATGGCCAATGTTTTTGTTGCATCTATCTCACCCAATGTCTTGTTTCGTTACCACCGTTTCCAGCTAAATTGGGGAAATCCAGCACGGTTTGAAGATGAGGTCAGACTTGGCACAAACCTTGAAAAGGGGGTGAAATTGAGACTGGCCACAAGCAAAGGAATGCAGTCATCGTGTGGGGTACCCCTCTTTCAACCTCACCACTTTCCATTCCGGAAAGTGGCATCTAAGAGGGGGTCAGCGCCCTTCGCGAAGACAAGGAAACAGTTACGGAGAGAAGCTGCCAGGCTTGGATGGTCTATATTCCATCTTCTATCTCCTCTCTCACCGGCCTCTCCCTCAGCCTGCCCCGCCCCCTGCCACAGTACCAACCTGAGCGGGGCCTCAAGTCTTTCATGTGAACCCAGCCTTTCTTTTCAAACTGTGTCTCCCACCATCCCTCTCTGCCCTTTGCCGAAGCAGCCCACGCATCAACCACAGCTCGTTTCTCACTGTTCCTAAACATGCCACGTGGGCTTAGAATGCCCATCCACACAGCGTCTCTGCCTGGGATCCCTTTTCATCTGCCCAAGTCTGTAAAAATGCTTCATCAAGGCCAAGTCAGAAGGTTGCCTACCAATCCCTGTCCCCTGAGTCTCTTGGCTCCCATTGCCCCTGTCCGCTATCTCTTCAGACGTCCTCATAGACCAACCTCCCTGTGGTGGGTTGGGCATGTGACTGTCCTCTCGGTGGGAATTCTTCCAGACACCAGCCTGTGTCATGTTGTCGTCAGGTGCCATCAAGTCGGGTCTGTAAAATGGGATGAAACACTGCCCGGCCCTGTTCTTTCCTCCCAATGGTTCTTGTGTTTGAGCCCATCACTGCAGTCAGTGCACTAATCCATCTTGGGGAGGACCTTCCTATTTTGTACGGTCTCACTACTTTACCAAGCATGATGTTCTTCTCCAGGGAGTGGTCTCTCCTGATAACTAGTCCAAAGTCTGTGAGATGAAATCTCACCATCTTTGCTTCTAAGGATATTTCTCATTGTGAATCCTTCCAGTCTCACCTGGGCTGACTGTCTAGATTATATGCAGGCTCAAAACCAAGTAACCCAATGGCCACGGAGTCAGTTATGATCCACAGCAGTCCTGGAGGACAGAGGAAACCCGCTCTCCAGGATTCCCAAGGCAGTAATGCTCTCCGGCAGGATACACCCTCACCTTTTCCCCTTGGAGCAGCTTATGTCATCAGGCTCCATATATGTTCAACAGACATATACGTATATTTCATTTAATGTGCAGTCTGATGAGGTGCACACACAGTCCAGCTCTGCTCTGGTTCCTACAGATTAAATGACAGAGTGGTCCAGTCCTGCATTGACCGGAAGGGAGCCCGATGAACTGAGCTGGAACGCATGACTCCCAGGCAGCTCTGGACACCACCATCAGACTTCCTCCCTGCCTGTTGCTGTTGCTAGATGGGTCAAGTTGATACCCAGAGACCCTGGAGGAGAGAACAGAACCATCCAACAATGTTTCCTGATTGCCGTCTTGATGAACAGAGCCCTGAGCCCTAGTGGTAATGGATAGGAGCCATGTCAATAACCAAAAGCTCAGGAGTTTCAACCCATCAGCTCCTCTGTGGGAGAAGGATGTGGTAGTTGGCTTCTTGTAACGATTGCAGCGGAGGAAACCCTCTGGGGAAATTCTTCTTGGTCATGCAGGCTTGCTATCAGGCGAAGTCTATGTTTAACTGTATGGCTGTTATTGTTGTTGCTAGATGCCCCCGAGGTGGCTCTGAAGCATAGCAGAATTGGATGAAACAGAACAAAGAACTTCTGATCCGTGCCTTCCTCATCTGTATTAATTCATTGCTGCAGCCTCGGTGTCAATCCGTATCACTGAGGTTCGCCCTTGTTTTGCTGGCCTTCTACTCTAGTAGGACATCCTTCTCCAGGACAGGCGTCTCCTGATAACGTTTCCAAAGTACATCAGACAAAAAGTCCTGCCATCCTCGATTCTAAGGAGCATTCTGGCTCTACTTAATCCAAAACAGAATTGTTTGTTCTTCTGGCAGTCCACGGTACATTCATTTTTGTTTGCCAACACCATGATCCCAATGCATCCATTCTTCTCTGGTTTTCTTTATTCCGTGTCTGATTTTCATTCGAGGTGATCAAATGTACTATGGCTGTGGTCAGGTACACCTAAATCCCCAAAGTGCCATCCTTGCTCTGTAATACTTTCAAGAGGTCTTTGTGTGGTAAATCTGCCCACGCGATATGTTGCTTGATGTCTTGACTATTGCTTCCATGAGTGCTGATTGTGGTCCAATGAAAATGAAGTCCTTTGCAACTTCAATCTTTTCTCCATTTGTCATGTTGCTGTCTGTTGGTGCCATTATTTACTGGTTCATGCTGCTCTGTGGCAAGCAACGCTAATCTTTCTAGGTGCTTACCATCGATCTTTTCTTCTGTGGAGCTACTGATGGGTGTGGACAGCTGGCCTTTCAGTTAGCACGTGAGCACTTAGCCATGGTGGCACAGCCTGGACACAAGTGAAAGAACATTTCCCTGGGGTGGACTCCTACTGTTTAAGCAGCCGGTGTGGGAAGGCCCCTTCCTTCGCCTTTTGGTTGGCCTAGATCTCATATCAGACTCAAATGACTCACCATATTGTCCGTCAACCCTGGGAAGTATCATGGCCTGCCATATTGTCTGCCAACTGTGGATTCATTTGAACCTGCAACATGAATCTGACTTGTTGACTTTCATCCCCTCTGCCTCCACCAGCCTGTGGTCTTTCTGTTTCCTGGTTCATCTTTCTGCTTCTTGATTCATCAGCCCTGGCAGCCTCATGACTCTGATTGAACATTTGACCCACTAACTTGAACTAGACTGGACTTGACTGGTTCTTCAACTATGTGAACCACTTTCTTGATATATTGTTTCCTTTCTTTTTCTCACTGGTTTTGCTTCTCTAAATAACCTAGCCAAACATACTACGTAACCAGCTCCTTTACAGCATTTCTCCATACATGATTGTGATAGAAATAAAGGAAGGATAAATCTAGTCCGTAGAATTCCCAAGAGGGGGGACAAAAAGAACTGCACATGCATGAGGGGGAAATCCCACTAGGTCTGTTCTTAAAGCTACCTATCTAGGTATCCTGCTTTTGCTAATAATTTGGGCAATTCTCTGCCTCAGCTTCATCATCAGTGAACATCCATATGAGGTCACAGTTAGCTGCAGTTGCATTAACATCCGACTCATTGCAATTCCGTGCCCAATGGAATGAAATGCGGTCCAGTCCTGCACAGTCCATCCCCATGATCAGTTAACAGATCAGCCGAAGTGTTGCCATCCATGTGGTTTGCAGTGGTTGATGTTTGGAAGTAGAGTACCACGGCTTTCACGCTAGTCCATCTCAGCCTGGGAGCTCTACTGAAACCTTTTCAGCATCATCACAGCATGTAAGCCTGCAGTGATGGATAGATGGCGGCTAGACATGATATGTACTGGTCACGAACCAAACCTAGATTCCCTGCGTGGAAGGCGAGAACTGAACCGTGCAACCAAAACCACGGGTTTGGTTTACTCTGAGAGTCCCAACTAGATTCCTTGTAAGAGATTGTGTAATGATAAAAACCCAAACTGTGTTCCATTGCTGACATTTATTCTAGCTCAATACTGTTATCCACCATGTTATGCTAGGTCTCTCCCTCCCCCGGCTCCCCCCGGGAGAACAACCTGCAGTTTCCCTCACATACGACAGGAAGGTGAGCTGAAGTAAGGCATGCAGGAGCCTCTGTTCTGCTTACTGCAAATGTGTGCAAGCGCCGAGCTTCCAAATTTGTTGTGGGAATTCAGAGGAAGGCGAAGGCTGATCTCCTCGCAATACATGGTTTGGTGTGGTGTTTATTTCCCCCTGTGTGCTGATTTGTGACTGTTTTTGTTTTCCAGCAGTTTACAGCAGAGGCATAATTTGTTAAAAAATACAAAACAACTTTTCAGACACAGAGTTCTATTTTATTCAAACTAAAATGAAATGGAGGGATCATGTGGATAATTTCAGACAAGGCGTAACACCCAATACATTTGTCATGCATGACTCGGGACATATCGGGGGGAGAACCAGAGTTCTTTTTCAAATCACGTTTGGGTTTAACATGACATTATTTCATAATTTTATGCATTTATGAATCTAGGGCAGAGTCATTACTACAGATAATTCACCAAGTGGCTAATCTGTATATTAGTAAATGAAAGGGACTGAGCTGGCTGACAGCGTGATAGGAAGGCTCTGACCATCTGAGTCTTCAGCATCTATCAAGAGGTTACTAACTCTTAGGAGTTTTAGAAATGAGGATCACTGAAGTCATGCTCTAGCCTGAGCTTCCTGCGCATGCCGGGTCACCTCGGGCCACAGGTCACCTGGCCAGGCCCTCTGTTTCCCAAGTGGAAAGAACATCCTGGACCTGCAGTGCCAGGGAAGTCTCTGTGGGAGGTTGTCTGGCTCACGTTTTAGCCTCACGTTCCAGCCCTTCCTTCTGATCCAGTACACACAGGGAGCTTTGTTTGCTGACGCAGAGGCCCTTGCTGCTGTCATGGCAACCAGAGGAAGACAAAGCCGGCCAGGATGGGTTGGCCCGTGTGACTCACAGATCTGTTTGCCCACACTCCTGTACACACTTGTATGCTTCATCACACACATATTGGCATGAACACACACATGCTCATGGGGACACCCAGAAGCATATGCAGACAGACTTTGCCAAGCACAGAAATGGCCACATGGTCCTATGCCCATTAATTTTCAGAGCCCATATTTTCAGAAAGATTTTCTATACCCAAGGGAGCCTTGCTAGTGTTCGATAAGCTGTTTGTTTTAAGGAGGAAAAATTTAGGGTCAACTCCAAGTAAACCCCTCAACCCTACAGGTTGTGAAACCCACAGAGAACTTGGGAAGAAGCGGAGAAGCAACTGTATGTTGGCAGTGATGTAATAGCAATCTTATTGAAAGAAGGAATGGTGGGGGGGGGGGTAAGCTAGCCTTTCAGTATTCTTAAGATTCTGGAAAGTCTCTTTCTCCCATTTTTCAGAGGAGTAAACACGGCCAAGGGAAAGATGAATACCTTACTGAAGGTCACATGGTTCAGCAATATTACAGTTCTTCATGTACTGTGCTTTGATATCTTCCAGAATGGATTTAAGGAGACTTAGGACTGTCAATAAGGAAAGGCCAAAACAGAATCTAGTCCTCTAAACTCAAATCCAGCGTTCACTCTAATAAGCAGGATGGACATCCAGGTGGGGGTGGGTCACAAATACTCAGGCCCTGCAGCACACCGCCTCACTCTTTGTGGAGATCAGGGGGCTCCTCTGGGGAGCAGAGCTCTTTCTCAAGGTGTGAAAGCCAGTATGATGTACACCCAGAGCAATGAGGAAAAGCCATGGCTTAGTCTCTAAAGAAGACCTGGTGTGTGGGCCTGGCTGGTCCCCTGTCTAATCCTGGCCTTTTCTATGCAAGGACACTGAACACTAGGGGCCCTGGCGCCACAGCTGCTCAGGGTCTACAGAGCGTGGTGCGTTACTCGGAGCTTCACTGAGACTCCTGAGTTCAAAGCCAGTGCTGGTCCACCTCTCCATGTCACTTAGATCAGGCGTCCTCACACTTTTTTAACAGGGGGCCAGTTCACTGTCCCTCAGAGCCATTAGAGGGCCAGACTATAGTTTTAAAAAAAAATTATGAACAAATTCCTATGCACACTGCGCACATCTTATTTTGAAGTAAAAAAAAAAAAAACAGAGCAAAAAAAAAAAACAAACCGGCGGGCCGGATAAATGTCTCGGCGAGCTGCATGTGGCCCGGGGGCCGTAATTTGAGGACACCTGATTTAGATCATGGGGACTCACAGGAGACAGATTTCTTTAGGACTTTGGAAAATGAATGCTGTTGTCTTTTCCCCTTTTCTTGACACTGAAATCTGGCTTATTTGTTTGACTAGCTGCAGGGAGAAAAGATGTGGTGATTGAATTAAGAGGATAAGCAGTTCTCCAGGCCTTTCCTTCAAGGCTTCTGTCTCAGTCTTGGGCAACAGCTCAGTGCTGAAGCATTAGCACCATCAGCCAGAAATTCCTTAGAGGACCACACTCATCCCTCTGAGGAAAGCCTGAGGGGTCAAGTGACCTATTGCAGGACAGTTTTCCAATCACCTTATTCTTTTTTTTCTTAATCATTATATTGGGGCTCATACAACTCTTATCACAATCCATACCTACATCAATTGTATAAAGCACATTTGTACATTCGTTGCCCTAATCATTTTCAAAACATTTGCTCTCCATGTAAGTTCCTGTCATCAGCTCTCCATTTCCCCCCTTCCTCATGAACCCTTGATAATTTATAAATTATTATTTTGTCTTATCTTACACTGTCCAATGTCTCCCTTCACCCACTTTTCTGCTGTCTGTCCCCCAGGGAGGAGCTTATATATAGATTCCTGTAATCAGTTCTCCCTCTCTATCCCCACCCTCCTATCACCCTCCCAGTATCACCACTCTCACCACTGGTCCTGAAGGGATCATCTGTCCTGGGTTCCCTGTGCTTACAGTTCCTATCTGTACCAGTGTACATCCTCTGGTCTACACAGATTTGTTCAGTAGAGTTGGGATCATGAGAGTGGGTGGGTATGAAGCACTCAGGAACTAGAGGAAAGTTATATGTTTCATCATTGCCATACTGCACCCTGACTGGCTCACCTCCTCCCTGCAACCCTTCTGTAAGGGGATGTCCAGTTGCCTACAAATGGGCTTTGGGTCTCCACCCCACACTCCCCCTAATTCACAATGATATGAATTTTTGTTCTTTGATGCCTGATATCCGATCCCTTCGACACCCTGTGATTGCACAGGCTGGTGTGCTTCCTCCATGTGGGCTTTGTTGCTTCTGAGCTTGATGGCTGCTTGTTTACCTTCAAGTCTTTAAGACACCAGACACTATATCTTTTGATAGCCATATCTTTTGATAGCTGGGCTCCATAAGCTTTCTTCACCACATTTGCTTATGCACCCAATTTGTCTTCAGCGATCGTGTCAGGAAGGTGAGCATCATGGAATGCCAGTTTAATAGAAGAAAGTATTCTTTCATTGAGGGAGTACTTGAGTAGAGGTCCAATGTCCATCTACTACCTTAATACTAAACCTATAAATATATGCACATAAATCTATTTTCCCACCCTCATATATAAATATATTTGCATATGTACATGCCTGTATTTAGATCTCTATAAATGCCCACTCTCCTTATTCTATGTCATTATACACGTGATTGTGCTATTTAAGGCACAAACGTAGAGGCAGCCATCTCTTTCCCTCTCTTTAGCTGCAAGCACACCATCGTGTATGTTTCAGTCATAATGTTTCAGTGGGTTCGAGGCCCATGGTGCAGGAAGAATGAGCCACAGGGAAGTTAGAGCATTTCTTATTCTTCCTTCTCCCTCATTTACATCCTCCACCGCCCTTTCATTACAGGATGAAAGAGGCATCTTGACAGAGAACAAATGGCTGTATTCTCTTGGGAGACACATTTTTCACTCCTCTCAGAAGCTGTAGCAATAGGCTCCCTCCCCAAAAGTTGTGTAGGTGCCTGTGGAGTGGGTGTGGCTGTGCTCAAGGGATTGAGTGGTTTATTACCTACCCGAGCTATTACACACTCAGCACTGTGTGTGCATCTTCTCACCCCTTTGGGAAGAGCTTCCAATTTCCCAGAAACCTTTGTTCAACATCCTCAGATAATTTAAACATTAAAGGTTTCTCTCAGAAAGATAAAATTTCGTGGTTCAACATCAAGAGATTCTTTCCCTCTCTGAGCAAACTCTACGTTAAAATAAGCCATTTTCTGACTTGGAAAGGAGAAGTCAACCAGAGAAAAGCCCCCAGGTCGAGATAAAGGGAACTGAGTCAAGCAAGGAGAGAAGCAGGCATCTGAAGGAGGAATGGGACAGAGGAGCCTGGTCCAGAGAGGCCCCTAAGGGTGGGATGCTAAGTGCACCTAGTGAGCCAGAGGGTTATGCGCTGCTGGAGAAAGATGTGGCTGTCTCCCTCCATCTAGATTTAAAGCCGAGGACACCCAAAAGGGCGGCTCTACTCCGTTCAATAGGTGTTCTCTGAGTTGGAAAAGACTTGATGACAGAGAGTTTGGTGTGGAGTTTGGAGGTTGTATCACATGAGAGGCAATGGAGGTCTAGGGGCAGAATTGTACATTTCCATGCTAGAGACCTGGGTTTGAGTCCTGCCCAAGGCACCTCATACAGAGCCTCCACAGGCTAGTTTGTGGTGCCTTGAGTACGACGACACTGCAGGTGCACACAGCTTTCACAAGAGCTCCCAGATGAAGAAAGCAAGTCGGAGTGATTCACTTCTAAAAAAAGTATCAGCCAATGGAAACAATGTATCACAAAAGTCTAAAGATGTGCCCTGGGGTCAGCCTGAGTCCAGGAGGATTTGTCTACAGCTAATGCTGACAATAGATTCTACTCACCATCCTCTCCAACCTTCCTAATGGTTGGTTCTCAACCTTCCTAATGCCGAGACCCTTTCATACAGTTCCTCAAGTGGTGGTGACCCCCAATGATAAAACTATTTTCATTGCTACTTCATAATTGTCATTTTGCTGCTGCTATGAATTAGGTGACCCCTGCGAAGGGTCATTTGACCTCCAAAGGGGTTGCAACCCACAGGTTGAGAACACTGCTCTAACCCATTCTAAGGATGATGTATAGAGGAACTTTCATTCATACCTCCATTCATTCAAATGTTCAGGATACATAAGAAAGTTTCTCAAACTTAATCCTATTTTTCAGAGAGAAAAACCAAGGCATAGTACAGTAACTAGACTTAGCCCAAGTCTCACCGTTGATTGCAGGCAGCTGCACCACAGCCTTTTCTGTGCCTGGTGCTGCACTGGCTGACTTGACTGGTTGGTGACTCTATTACCTTGTACACTCTATGAAGGGACAGGCAGTGTGGACAATTCTTATTCACAGTGACACTGGCTTCCTTTCCACCATTGCCCCAACCCCCCTAGTTCCTCCACAGCAACCAGTAATAAAAAAGTAAAATAAGACAAGCTATTGCTTAAAACTCTCCACGGCCTTCCGTCGCTAAACTCTAAACTCTTCACTTTGGTCCTTATGAGTGGACATGAATCTGAGTAGTCTCCACATCCCTGATTTCAGGGGGCCTTCCTCAATCACCAAGTCAACTTCAACATGCCCACTACCTGCCACACCCTGTTACAGCAACCTATGTTATTCCATTAACATCATTCCATTAGTATTACAAAGATTTATCTTGTTCAATTGTTATTTATTATTATTATTATTGGTCTACCCGCAAGAATGTAAGCTACAGAAGAAGAGACTCTCTTTTGACATGCTTGCTATTATATCTTCAGTGCCCAGAGTATTGTCTGTCGCTTAGAAGGGACTCAACGAACATCTGTTGAGTGAGTGGAGAAAAGTGACAGCACATTCAGAATTACTTATGCTCTCCTCTGGGGGAATCACCTCTTCGACTTACGACAGGTGCAGATCATATCTACTGGTAGCATGGTCAATCCTCTACCTCCAAGAATTATGCCTCAACTCAGCCCATCAGAAAACAGCTGCAATGTATATGAACCTTGAAAGCCATTCCAAAGCTGTAAGGTCTCATGATGGTGGAAGTCATCTCAGTCTATTTACTGTAAACATTTCCTGCTGCAAGTGAGCCTTGTCTCCTGGAGCCTCATTTAAGTTTATGGCTCTCATCTTTTATTTGGAACGTTTTTATTATACTCAGGATATTTCATAAATCACCTACTTCTTTAGCCTCTCCTATGAGTAACCTAGTTCATCATTAAAATGCAATTAATTATTACTGCCTTAAAATTTTCAGTGCTCTTATCAGCGGCAAATACTACAAAAGCAGATGATCTGCAGCCAAAGGTCCTGCTGCAATACTGGTCAAGGTCAATGGTGGGTGACTGTATCCTGTGCACTTTTCAGTCAGGAGTTCAGGATAGTAAGTACACAGCCGAACTGACAAATGCTCTCAAGGCAAATACGCCCGTGGTATAGTACAAACAGAGCCGTGTTGGGACTCAGTATACCTGAGTTTGAATCACACACTGCAGGCATTTAAACTTTCTGAGGCTCAATTTCCTAAAACAAAGGTATTGATAAGAATACCAGCCTCACAGATCAATTCTGACAATGGATCACGAGCAAAGGTACCTAGCACTTACATCACCTGCAGCATCTACTAATGCTTTTAGACACAATAAGGAATGGATCCTATTCACACATCCCAGGGACCACCTATATGTTACATTGACAGATTTTCAAATGGAAAACAACCTTACCTTTGTGGATTAAACATCCCTTAAAAATGACGTATTTATCATCTGTGAGATTTGGCTGATAATATTTTGTTAAGAAATTTTGCATGTTCATGATTGATACTGTTCTGTAATTTTTGTTTCTTATATTTGTCAGGTTTAAGTTTTAAAGTTATTCTTCCCTCATCAAATGGGTTGTATAGTTCTACCTCTCATTCCTTTTAAAATAAATATGTGAAGAAATTGGTATTATTTTCTTCTGCAATGGTTGATAAAAATGAACTAGTGAAGTCATCTGACCTGGCATTTATTTTTTGTGAAAAGGCTTTTGATTATAGAACTCAATTTATTTTAATTTTCTATTTATTGTCAGTTATGGCAATTTATGATTTCAAAGAACTTTCCATATTATCTTAGTTGTTCAATTTATTGGTATAAAGTTATTATTAAATCAAATCAGTCAGCCAGTGACTGCTGAGTGGGTCCTGACACCTGGGGACTCCGTGTGTGTGTGTGTGTGTGTGTGTGTGTGTGTGTGTGTGTGTGAGGGAGAGAGACAGAGTAGACCGTGTTTGTGTGTCAGAGTAGACTGTGTGTGTGTGTGTCAGAGTAGACTGTGTGTGTCAGAGTAGACCGTGTGTGTGTGCCACAGTAGACTGTGTGTGTGTCAGAGTAGACTGTGTGTGTGTGTGTGTCAGAGTAGACTGTGTGTGTGTGTGTGTGTGTAGAGTAGACTGTGTGTGTGTGTCAGAGTAGACTGTGTGTGTGTGTGTGTCAGAGTAGACTGTGTGTGTGTGTCAGAGTAGACTGTGTGTGTGTCAGAGTAGACTGTGTGTGTCAGAGTAGACTGTGTGTATGTGTGTAGAGTAGACTGTGTGTGTGTCAGACTACTGTGTGTGTCAGACTACTGTGTGTGTGTGTCAGAGTAGACTGTGTGTGTGTGCGTCAAAGTAGACTGTGTGTGTGTCAGTAGACTGTGTGTGTGTGTCAGAGTAGACTGTGTGTGTGTGTGTCAGAGTAGACTGTGTGTGTGTGTCAGACTGGACTGTGTGTGTGTGTGTGTCAGAGTAGACTGTGTGTGTGTGTGTAGAGTAGACTGTGTGTGTGTGTCAGAGTAGACTGTGTGTGTGTGTGTCAGAGTAGACTGTGTGTGTGTCAGAGTAGACTGTGTGTGTGTGTCAGAGTAGACTGTGTGTGTGTGTCAGATTAGACGGTGTGTGTCAGAGTAGACTGTGTGTGTGTCAGACTACTGTGTGTGTGTGTCAGAGTAGACTGTGTATGCGTGTGTCAGAGTAGACTGTGTGTGTGTACCAGAGTAGACTGTGTGTGTGTGTGTCAGAGTAGACTGTGTGTGTCAGAGTAGACTGTGTGTGTGTGTCAGAGTAGACTGTGTGTGTGTCAGAGTAGACTGTGTGTGTGTGTGTGTGTGTCAGAGTAGACTGTGTGTGTGTCAGAGTAGACTGTGTATGTGTGTCAGAGTAGACTGTGTGTGTGTGTCAGAGTAGACTATGTGTGTGTGCCAGAGTAGACTGTGTGTGTGTGTCAGAGTAGACTGTGTGTGTGTGTGTGTGTGTGTGTCAGAGTAGACTGTGTGTGTGTCAGAGTAGACTGTGTGTATGTGAGAGTAGACTGTGTGTGTGTGTCAGACTGGACTGTGTGTGTGTGTGTCAGAGTAGACTGTGTGTGTGTCAGAGTAGACTGTGTGTGTGTTAGAGTAGACTGTGTTGTGTGTCAGAGTAGACTGTATGTGTGTGCCAGAGTAGACTGTGTGTGTGTGTGTCAGAGTAGACTGTGTGTGTGTGTCAGAGTAGACTGTGTGTGTGTCAGAGTAGACTGTGTGAGTGTGTCAGAGTAGACTGTGTGTGTGTGTGTCAGAGTAGACTGTGTGTGTGTGTGTCAGAGTAGACTGTGTGTGTGTCAGAGTACACTGTGTGTGTGTCAGAGTAGACTGTGTGTGTGTCAGAGTACACTGTGTGTGTTTCAGAGTACACTGTGTGTGTGTGTGTGTCAGAGTAGACTGTGTGTGTGTGTCAGAGTACACTGTGCTCCCAGGGTTTTCACTGTCTGACTCTGCAGAAGGTAGATCTCCAGGCCTTTCTTCCAAGGTCCCTCTGGGTGAATTTGAATCATCAGACTTTTCAAGCATTAACTGTTTCCACCACCAAGGGAAATTGTGTATATACTTATTCATAGTATACCCTTATTGTCCTTCAAATATCTTTGTATTACACCGATGCACCTCTTTTTATTCCTGAGGCGTATAATGTATGTCTCCTCTCTTTACTTTAAAATTAAAGTTTCAGAAAAAGGTTATTCAGCAGAGTAGTAGTGTAGAAGAAAACATCAAGGAATTGAGAAACACACACACAATGTGGGAAAATAGAATAAAGAAATGGGAAAATGAAAGGAAATTAATAGAAATGTTAGCTAAGACGAAAGTCTGAAGCAGTTCTAGTAAGCATTTCCTAAAAAGAGAAGACAGGAAATGGGCAGAGGTAATAATCTTGAATAGTAACTATTAAGCAAAAATATGGTAGGCACAGGGGTAAATCTAACAAAAGATCGTTGCTTACAATAATAAGAATTATGTGTATGGGGTATTAAAAGTTTGTGAGCACCCATCCAATTTGCAGCTAGTGGTGTCTCTCTGTGCAGAGGAAAGAAGAGGGAAGAAAATCGAAGAAACATGAATGGGTCATGACCAAGAGAAATAGATGGTGCCCAGCTGTCCCTGCCAACTGCTCTGAAAGGGATCCCATGATCAGGTCCAGGGTAGTGTGGGTGAATAACATGGGAAAAACTCAAAATCCTACAGAAAAGTTGCAGGCTTACTGGTTGGGTATAGAAACCATGGCCCTTAGGTCAGGAAATAAACTCACTCAGGTCTAGAAACCAACTTCTCCTGGTGGCACAATTTCCAAACAGTAAACAGGTTTATAGTGGGAACAATAGCCTGGAGAAGGTATGCACACCTTAGAACAATCAACCATTTGAGATCAAGGACAAAGTTCAGAAAGGTTAAGAAAGGAGAATGGAAACAGTAAACACAGGAAAGAAGTGGAATAAGTGATGCTACACTGTAGCAGACTGCAACCAATGACATGAAGTAAAATGTGTTTGGATCATTCTATTGAAGCCTATCTGCTCTGTATAAAGAAAAACATTGTGTCTAAATTGGTGAAAAATACTTAATATTGATAAATAATAGTTTACAAGCTAAAAACTAAGTCCTTATATTGTGCCATAGTAAGTCAGTTAAGAATGCTAGAGAAAAAGTTATGTTTGTCACTGAAAGAACAAAGATAGAACACTATTTTCAAAATGTACAAAGAATATAATGGAATAAAAATCAATCCATCATAGAAACTCGGGGGTGAGAAAAAAGGAGGCATAGAAAGAGTGGCTCAAATTGAAAATACACAAGAGCAACAAAATACATCCAAATAGGAGGTAAGTCAAAGAATATTGCAACAAAATAATAGAAACCTTTATTACACAAAAATACCCAAATACAAAGTTATTGTAGTTCAACATAGTTTCCATCTAGGTCCATACACTCCTGAGGGCCCTGTCATCTATCTTTCTGATGCTTCCCCAAAGAATTCTGCACCCTCTGATTTACACCATGTTAAAATAATTGTTTGGGCATCTTGGAGTTTCTTTTTAATGTTCTATGTGTTTTGTAGCAAAAAGAAGTCTGACAAGGCAAGATGAGATCTCTATGGGGTGTCTGGGATAAGGCTAGAACTCGGTAGATAAAAGTTTTCTCAATAAAATTCTCCTAGGATAGCCCTGGCTACCTTCCAGGAGCAGTTATGATGGGGAAAATTCCATGGTATAACTTTTCAGACCTTTTCCTTACCAATTCAGCCTTTAACATCTTCCTAATAATAAGCCCTCATGTGTGTCCTGTGTCTTTAAAAAAACCTATCAAGATTGTCCATTGGGAATCTTAAAATACAGTTACCATAATTTTCTGAACTGACTTCCCTGCCTTGATGTTTTTCTTAACCCTTTATTGTGAGTTGGATGAAGAGTTATAGAACAGATTACTTAATAGGCCCATAAAATCCCCTCAGAAGCTACTGTTTTGACTGCATATTTTTTGGAAGACACCTTCATGAAACCACGACAAATGTTTTATTAGAAGAACTTGTCTACACATTTTTTTTTCATTTAAAAATAAACTATGAATGTATGATCAGGCACTTTAGTAGTCTTTTCTTTAACCTACTCCTTACATAGAAATCACAATAAATATAGCTGTAATAAAATTTCCAGTTACCAGGAAGAGGCTGCTAGATTTAATTAAAAAAAATTTAGCCTAACTTTCCATGCTGCTCACCTTTCCAACACAATCCCTGAAGACAAAATCGGTGCATAGCAAATGTGATGATAAATGCTGATGGTGCCCGGCTATCAAAAGCTATAGCACCTGGGGTCTTAAAGACATGAAGATAAGCAAACAGCCATCTAGCTGAGAAGCAACGAATTCCACATGGAAAAAGCACACCAGCCTGTGTGGTCACGAAGTGTCGAAGGGACCAGGTATTAGGCATCAAAGACCCAGAAAAAAATCATATCAATATGAATGAGGGGGAGTGCAGAGGGGAGACCCAAAGCCCAATCTGTAGGCAACTGGACATCCCCTTACGGAAGAGTTGGGGAGGAGACAAGTCAGTCAGGGTGCAGTATAACACCGATGAAACAGACAATTTTCCTCTGGTTCTTTAAAGCCCCCCCCACACACACACACCCCTCCATCACTATCATGATCTCAATTTGACCTTACAAATCCAGCTAGACCAGAGGATGTACACTGGTACAGGTAAAAGCTGGAAACACAGGGAATCGAGGACAGATAAACCCCTCAGGACCAATACTGAGAACAGCGATACCAGGAGGGGAAGAGGAAGGTGGGGAGAAAAGGGGAACCGATCAAAATAATCTACATATAACCCCCTCCCTGGGGGACGGACAACAGAAAAGTGGGTGAAGGGAGACATCAGACAGTATAAGACATGACAAAATAATAATTTATAAATTATCAAGGGTTCATGAGGCAGAGTGGTGGGCAGGGAAAATGAGGAGCTCAAGTAGAAAGCAGATGTTTTGAGAATGATGATGGCAACAAATGTACAAATGTGCTGCCACAATGGATGGATGGATGGATTGTGATAAGAGTTGGATGAGCCCCCAATAAAATGATTAAAAAATGTAATCAAATTCTCCTAGGAACTTTTTGACATCCCCTTTTCTTGGTCTGTGATTGTATTAGATGTACCTTTCAATTGATTTTCACTATTGTTATTGGAGTGTTATTTTGTTATTGTAATAAAATACTATTAATAGGAAAAAAATTAGCCAAAGAGAAACATTTTTTAAAAAGATGTCAATTCAAGTTTGAATTGAAAATAAAGGGAAAGTATCACTATATGAATACTAGATCCACTTAATGCAAGAGAATTACCTGGATAAACTTTGCCTTCTCAAGAAGGCATGACGCTTCTGAATAGGTATAACTCACTGCTATCGAGTGGACGCTGATGCATCATGACCCGATAACACAGGTTAGGACTTACCAGGCGAGTGTCTGAGGCTGGAAGGTTTCACAGAAGTAAAGTGGCCTTGCCAAGTGGCTGATGGTTTTGAATGGCTGACCTTACAGTTAGAAGCCCATGGCATCTGCACCGTGCCACCAGGGCTTCTGTGAGTAAGGATGTGCCTCAGGAAATAATCTCATAGTATGAGCGAGCTTCAGAAGGTCAGTGAAAAATATCATTCAGGATAATGGCTTTTTTTTCTATAAATTCTTGAAGCCCCTTCATAGAGAAGACAAATAGTGGTAGCTAGTATGCAAAACTAGTAAACACTATTATTGTGGGTGATTTCAAGCAGCATATTTTAGCAACTGATAACACACAAGCACTGTCGAGAAAGCACAGTAAGGTTGAAGAAAATACTTAAAACCCTTTAAAATATGTATTTATAGGACATTATAACATTTGATAAAACATACTCTGAAGTACAGTGCAATATTGTTTAAAAATTAACTAAAAAGAACTCAGCAAATTTCAAATGATTAATAGCAGAGATAATATTTTAATGTCATTAAATTAGAAATACAAAAGATAACATAACCCTTTTTATATATTTACAAATTTCAAAATACAGTAACCCATAAGTCAAAAATAAAGTTCATGATAAAAAATGTAAAAGCTCTAAACAGCATGATATTGAAAATTACATATAATAAGCCTTGTGTGATGTTCTAAAAGAGTCCTCCAAGGGAGATGTAAATCCAACTTTGAATGTGACTATCAGAAAATAAGAAAGGCTAAAAACCAATTAGGCATTCAGAAGAATTAGAAACAGAAGAAGAACTAATCGACAAGAACGAGAAGAAAGAAGAAGGTGGAGATAGCAGCGGGAAGTAGACAGAAGATGCTGACACAACAGGCAGCGTCAGGAGCACTGAAAAGTGCTTCCTTGAAGACTGAGGACAGACCTCTGGTATGCATGGCCAAAGACCAAAAGAAAGCACAAATAGCAATTATAGATTTTTTAAAAAAGAGAACACACTTACTAGCAGTATAATCATTAAAATAGAGACGAGAATATTAGGAACAACTTTTGGCCATTCATTTCAGATGTCCATATAAAATGGACTAATTATAAAAAAACATAAGTTAAAATAAAGCTGACTTTAACACAGGAAGCCTGAATGGTCTGATAGCCATCAGAGAAATGGAATTCGGAGTTGATTTTTTCCCATAAGCACCACCATGTGAGTTTTACTAAACTCCCGCAGAACAAATCACTGCAACCTTGTGCAAAGCTCATCACAGAGGGAATACAGAAGAGGAAGCTCGCTTTTCAAAGCTAGTACACTTTGTGACTTAAAATCAGACAAAGATGGAGTGGTATGAGAAAGGAAATGCATAGACCGGTTTCATTCATCAGCATAGATGCAAATATCTTACTAAAAATCAAACCCAGCAATATATAATTACATTGTAACCAAGGTGGATCTAGCAGAGGGATATTGGGTTTGCTTATCCCTACAATACTCCTTAGTATAATTCATGCTGCAGGTTAGAGAGAGCCATTTGATCATCCCAATAATGGCAGAAAACGTATTTATAAAATTTAACACCCATTCATGGTAAGAATTCTTTTTGAACTTCCCTGACCAATAACAGGCATCATCCTTAAAGAAAAATATCAGGGCATTTTCAAAAAAAAGAAAGAAAGAGAAAATGATTACCACATAAAACGAGAGAGAGAGAGAGAGAGAGAGAGAGAGAGAGAGAGAGAGAGAGAGAGAGAGAGAGAGAGAGAGAGAGAGAGAAGGCGCGAAGTGTAGAAAACCAATGACAAAAGGCTTGATTCTCTGATGGTAAAGCTGTCTCTGTGTTGAAAACTCCAATTTCCCTCTTCCTGAATAGAATTAAGAGAGTAAAACAAGGATGCGGGTGCTTGGTGGGGCCGTGATTAAGTGCTCAGCTGTTACTGCTCAGGCTGGCAGTTGAAGTCCAGTCGCCAGTCCGTGGGAGAAAAGATGTGTCTACCTGGCTTGGTTAGGATTTCAGCTTAGACCCCGTGGAGGCCATTCTATTCCAGCCTACAGGGTCCACAGGCAGCGGAATCAACTCAACAGCAGTGGATTTAGTTTTGAATCTTAATAAGATTAAGGAATTTAAGAAAATTAGTAACTAACAATTGATTAAACTCTAGAGCCTAGGACAATTAGAAAATCAGTAAAAGCAAACGTTAATATTAATATACTATTAATAATTTCCACAAAAACTATGAGGTAGCAAGAAATAAATCTGTGTTAGCTGGGATTGACAGGAGGGAAACAAATCCAGTGTGTGTGTGTGTGTGTGTGTGTGTGTGTGTGTGTGTGTGTGTAAAGAGCTTTATATCAACCAGTAATTGTATATCAAGAAAACATCCCAGCCCAGTCCAGATTAAGTCTACAAGTCCAATATTAGACCATAAGTCCAATACTAGTTGATAAGATAGCTCCCTCTTCAGACTCACGCAGCCACATGCAATGATGCTGAATGCAGGAAAGCCTGTGGGTAAAAAGTCTTGTGGATCCGATGGCGGTGGATGCATCTCAGTACTGACCTAAGCCTCCACGTGGCTCCTCTAGCTCCCCAAGTGTGGCTCCTCACCAGGAAGGTGAAGCAGAGACAAAGCATGGCCCTCCTCCAAGGAGAAAGAGAGGAAGTTCCCAGAATCCTCATGAGAAGGTCACACCCACCAGGAGGTATCAGGCTGTGACCTTCACTTTCAATATCCTCAAGTTGACACCAGATTATGTAACTACCACAAAATCTAATCTACGATGTACAAAACTTTCCCAGAGTTATGTGGTTAAATTGAAAAAAAAATTTAAAGGCATAAAGAAATGGACATATCTATCTGTTCATAGAGATATATTTATTATTGTAAATGTCAGCTCTCCCTAAGTTGAAGTGTAGGTAGAAAGCATTCCAATGAAACTCCCAAAAGAAGCTTTCTGAGGACCTGATAAGGATTTTAATATTTACATTGAGGAGAACAATTTTTTAAAAACAGCTTTTCCTATATATGGTGTGAGGCACTTTATCATAGAAATGAATGAAAATTGGTGCTTACCTAAAACCATATCCAAAGTACATTTCTAAATTACTTCTATATAAAAAGCAAAACTTTAAAAGAAAATAAGAATATGAAACTTAACAGAAGGTAAGAATATTCTTTTAATTTGGAGGTAGAGAAGGATTTTTACAAGATAAAGCACAAGCCATAAAGAATGAGATGAATAAACACAAGTACGAGGAAGAGGGGAAATAAAATACGGGGGGCAGGGCAAGCTAGTGGAAGGTTGGCAAGTTGGTCAACCTGTTAAATGCAAAAGTGATGATCTGAATCGATGTCCCCATCTAGCAGGGAAGCAACAGGCCATCTAGCAGGGAAGCAACAGGCCATCTAGCAGGGAAGCAACAGGCCATCTAGCAGGGAAGCAACAGGCCATCTAGCAGGGAAGCAACAGGCCATCTAGCAGGGAAGCAACAGGCCATCTAGCAGGGAAGCAACAGGCCATCTAGCAGGGAAGCAACAGGCCATCTAGCAGGGAAGCAACAGGCCATCTAGCAGGGAAGCAACAGGCCATCTAGCAGGGAAGCAACAGAGCCCACACGGAAGAAGCACATCAGGCTGTGTGATCATGAGCGGTTAAGGGGAAGGGTATCAGAAATTCAAAAAACACGCATACAAATTGATATGAAGGTGACTGGATCTAAAGGAGACCCGAAGTCCACCAAAAAGACAATTGGGCAGTCCCTCTGGGTAGAGCCTCATGGAGCAGAGGAAAAATCAAGGGTGCAATGTGGCACTGATGAACCACATAACTCTAGTTTTTTAAGATTTCCTCCCCTTACTATTGTGGTCCGTACATGATATACATCATTGGTCTTGTTAGACCTGTGTATCCTCATTTGCTCATTAAGATCGCTCAGTCCATGGTAGTCAACATAGAGGACTGCTCAGGGACAGTGACAGGAGGAAGGTTCCCTGAGGGTATGGGAAGTGTGTGTGGGGGGTGGGGGTGGGGGGAGACGCGTAGGTAGGGAGAGAGCAGAGGTGATAGCATTCATGGTTGTATAGCCCCACTGGATGGGATTGACCAACAGAGGTGTATGAGAGGGGAAGGGATATATTGAAATGAATAAGAGATGTCAATAAAATATTACTTGAAAAAAATTCAAATTTTTAAATCATATTTAGGATCTCATAGGACACAATGAAGACATGCAAGGCACAAAACTTACAAAGAAAATAAAAAAGCAAATTAATCCCTAATATTTACCTAGAGCATATAAAGAACTAAAATGCACAAAAGAGTACCAAAATATAATGTAAAGAAAAAGAAAAACACCCAAAAGATTGAAACAGACATTTCATAATAAAGGAAACACAATTGGGGCAATATGCATGGAAAGATGCTCCATCTCATCAGCCAGTAAGAAAATAATGACTACAAGGTGGGGAAGCATCAAGATTTCCATAAACCGCCAGTGAAACTGTAAATCAGTATGATCCTCTTAAAAAACAATGGGGTGTTATCTTGTAGAATTGAATATGTCATGCCCTATGACTTCAGAAATTCATTTTCAGATGGCTGCTCATGGCAGCAGAATTATTTATAAATAAATAAGCCAGAAGCATCCATGAAGTAGAGAATGGAACAGTGGAATCGTCCACAGCCATTAACTGCATGAGTGAGTGCTAGAGAAATCAACATGTATGTAAATCAAAAGCATAAACCAACCATATGTTACCATGCATGCAACATTTAACTGAAACACTGTACTGGGAATCACACGTAGGTAATGCAGTTAACTGACAAGTAAAGGAATAGAAAGCTCTGCCCTTGAGGAGGAATAGGACCCCAATCAACCTGAGTCACCTGCTTTGCAGAGTTGGGGCAATGTGCTGCTCAGTTAGGGTTGGGGATGAAGGAATAAAAATGCATGTTTGGCAGTAAATAATGAAGGCAGGAGGAGGGAGGGCACAATAGAATTTCTTCTGATTGTACAACTCATTCTAAAGGCGACTCAACTCCGGGGTGGAAGGGGATGCTCTAAGACTGACAGTACAATGGCCCTTGGTAGGACTGAATGATTGAAAATTGACTTGTATGATACATAAATTATGTGCCAATAAAACTGCTGGAAATTAAAAAAAATAAAAGTGCAAAGATACCTAAAAGAAAAGATTTGGAAATGATAGCATCCTATAATCAATTAATACAAAGTTCCCCCAAACATAAAGTATTTTTCTCTTTCATTCCAAAGAAGAAGCTGCATCCTTTTACCCACACCCCTTCTTTTTTTCTAAAATTTCTTTCTCATAGTTATGATGTTTATAAGGGAAGTTAACAGGTTCCACACAATTCAGAATCAGAAATGCTCAGGATACAGTTCTTTTTATTTTTTAAGCAGTCTGATTGCCACTTTGTCCCCATTTCATACAGTTCCGTAGCTCAGTCACATCGAGAAGAGGTGAACAATCATCCCCACGATCAGGTTTGGAACATTTTCTTATTCCTTGCACTCACTGTTATTTGTGCAATTACTACTATTTTTTACTTTGGCAAAATCCTACACAACAAAACATTCTCCAATTCAAGCACTTCTACATGTACAACTCAGTGCCATTGATTATACTCTTCATGTTGTACAGCCACTATTGATAGCCTTTTCCAAATTCTTCCACGACCATTAACATGAACTCGATGCCCTCTGAGCAAAAACCCTTCCTCCTTCACCCATAGCAACCATTGGTCAAGTTTGGGTTCTTTCTTTCTTTTAGTACTTTTCTTGACACTATAGTAACACACCATACACTTCATAGTTAAATTTCTTTAAAAGGAGTTGTAGCTACATCATCACAATCAGTTCTAAGGCTCCCCCCATGCTCCCGCATTTACTGTTTGCTCTCCAATTCCCTTCATCCTCCCCAACCTGGTCCCGATAAACCATTGCACCAGTTATTGTCTCTATGCATCCACTCTTTCTGTGCTTCCTAGACTGGGAAACCCAACAGAAACAGTAAAAACAAAAGGAAACAGAAAGAAGAAAGTAGGATAGGCAGAATAAACAATCCCAAGAAGCAAACAACAGGACTGACGGTTCCGGGGGACATGGAAGAGGAGGCAGTGGGGAGCCAGCAAACCCAGGGACAAGGGAACAACAGAGATCTAAAATTGATGGCAAGGAGGGTGTAGAATGCCTGGTAGGGTTCGATCAAGTTCAATGTAGTTGAGAGGAATTAGAGAGAGCCTAACAAAGGTCAAGCATGATGGTGGAACAGGAGGTAAGTAAAAGGAAAGAGAGGAAAGAATTGGGAAGCAAAAGACATTTATAGAGGTATAAATATAGGCATGTATATATATTAATATATAATGATAGGGATATAGGTATATAATGATAGGGATATACCTTAAGTATTAAGGTAGCAGATGGACATTAGGCCTCTACTTAAGCCCTCCTGTAACACAAGAACTCTTTGTTCTAACAACGTGGCATTCTGTGATGCTCACCTTCCCAACATGCTCACTGAAGACAAAGTGCTGCATAAGCAAATGTGGAGACAGCTGATGACAGGCTATTAAAAGACATAGCTTCTGGTCTTACAAGCTGGAAGTTCAACAAGCGACCATCTAGCAGAGAAGCAACAAAGCTCATATGGAAGAAGCACACCAGCCTGTGTGATCACAAGATGCCCACGGGATCAGGTATCAGGCATCAGAAGAGCCCAAACGACCATATTGATGCAAACTAGGAAAGTTGGAGTGGAGAGCTAAAACCCATCTGTAGACAATTGAACCTCCCCTCACAGAAGGGCCACAAGGAAGGAATGAGTGAGCCAGGGTATAGTACAGTACCGACAAAACACACAACATTCCTCTAGTTCTTTAATGCTTCCTCCCCTCCACTGTCATAACCCAGTTCTACCTTACAAATCCGACGAGACCAGAGTATTTACATTGGTATAGATAAGAGACCTTGACACATGGAACTCAGGATAGATAGAACCCCTTCGGGAATAGTAATGGGAGTTACAATACCATGAGGGTAGGGAGCAGGTGCAGGGAGAAGGGGGAGAAACAGGGAAATGATCTCAATGACCAACATATACCCACCCCACCCCAGAGGGGGAGCAACAACAGAAATGTGGGTAAAGGGAGAGAGCAGATGGTATAAGATATGAAAATAACAATAATGTATAATTTATCAAGGGTCCGCGAGAGTGGGAGGGTGGAAAAGAGGAGCTGATACCAAGGGCTCAAGAAGGAAGAAAACGCTTTGAAAATGATGATGGCAACATACGCACAAATGTGATTGATACAATTGATGTATGGATTGCTCTAAGAACTATAAGAGCCCCCAATAAAATGATAAAAACATCCCCCAAATAAATAAAGTGATATAAAAAATAAAGAGTAAGACGGAAAAGACTACCAACAATATTAAAAGAGAGAGAGAAGGAATTTCTGTTGTGGAGCAAGTGAGAAATAGTTGAGCCTAGAACAAACTGAGGTTGTGTCAAGAAGGTGGTCAACTGACCAAGTATATTGTACCATGGTTGGATCCACCATAATCAAGTTTACAATACTCTCTGTCTGACAGTAAAGCTCTTCGAGTCCCTTGTCTGTGGCTAGAGGGGACCTGCTAGAGCATTAAACTGACTAGATACTCATTTGGGGCTCCCATTGTCCTCCATAACCTGCAAATTGAAGCACTCCTTCTTTCTAACACCCCAACACCCCTTATTTCCAAAAAGTCACAAAAGCAGTAGGAACTATCTAATTTGTACCCTCACAAAGTGTAAAAGTAAAATCCACTCTAATGCTTTGTGTTTATGTTAACCAGATATACTTCAGTGAAGGCAGGGCTGGGACCCAGACTATTAATCAGGTTGAAGTCTGATGACACCTCTTTGGGGGATGTGGCCTTTGGTACAAGAGAGACCCTGGGCAGAGCTGAGCCTCTTTGGCCCTTCACCTTTTGCTGAAGCTGGATCCTGTATCTGGTTCTTTGATCTCCTGTTCTGTCGCCTGCTGACCCTAGCAGCCATCAGTGGACTCCCAACTTTGGATTAATTTCCTCTGCATTCGCCAGCCTGTGGCCTCCCTCCTTCTTCATCTTAGTTCCTGCCTGTCAGTTTCTGTAGCCTTCAGTTTACACCTGACCTAAAGACTTGAATGGGACTGTACTTATCTAATTATATATCTGCTACCATCCTTCTCTGAAGTCATATGGAAGACTTTGGGGGGGGGAGGGGATGTGGGTGCGGCACACAGACTAGACCTGCTCCAATTCTAAGGTTGCTTATTCTATAACTTCTTGACTGTTGCCAACCACTCTGTAAGCGATCTCAACCCCTCAGGGGCAGAGCTTGGAAGAGATGGGCCCAGTTGGTGGAAGCAGAGGCACTCTGGGTCATCAAACTTGTGTCCACTTAAATCAGCGGTTCTCAACCTGTGGGTCATGACCCCTTTAGGGCTAGAACGACCCTTTCACAGGGGTTGCCCGATTCATAACAGTAGCAAAATTACAGTTATAAAGTAGCAACAAAAATAATTTTATGGCTGGGGGGGGGTTTTCACCACAACATGAGGCACTGTATTAAAGGGTCATGACATTAGAAAGGTTGAGAACCACTGATTTAAATCAATAGAAATTTGCCTGCTCTAAGCATGGTCTGACATAAGAACAAACAAATCTGTCTTGGAAGAAGCACAGCCAGGATGTCCCTTAGAAGCAAAGAGGACAAGACTTCCTGTCACATACATTGGACATGCTACCAGGAGGGACCTGTCCCTGGGAAAGGAAATCCCGCTCAGTGAAAAGGAGGGAGACCTTCAACAAGCTGGCCTGACACCGCGGCAGCAACAACAGGCACGAACCTCACAACCACTGTGATGAGGGCACAGGAACGGGGCAATGTGTTGTGGCGTCGTACATGGGATCGAACCTATGTGTTGGAATCCACTCAACGGCACCTTATAATCACAACACGTGGCATTTTCCATCACCACACATCCATGTGAAAATGGCACGGAGAACTCATGCCTTTGAACGATGGTGTTGGTGAGGAATACTGCATATACCAGAAGAAGGAGCAAATCTGTCTTCAAGGAAGTGCAAGCAGAAGGCCCCTCAGAAGCAGGGTGGCAAAACTCAATCGCATGTAGTTTAGACATGTTTTCAGGAGGGCTCCATCCCCGGAGGAGACTGTGCTTGATAAAGTCGACAGAGGAAATGAGAAAGACCTTGCCTGAGACGGGCTAGAACAGTGGTGGCAACCAGTGTTGAATTACCTAAGAAGCATGGTAAGTACATGCTTACTTGTGCTTACTTACTCGTTGATAGTGAACAATTTCATATATTTTTTCACCACATCAAAGATTCTGCTTCTAGGTATAGCTACCATCTGTCTTTTCCCCAAGCCCACAACACCTTCCTACAGAATAAAAGTCTCTTTTCATACTTATAAGCCCTAATAGGGATGATGCAAAGTAGATTAGGCACATAGCTGCGAACCACAAGGTCAGCAGTTCAAACTCTCCAGCTGCTCTGTGGGAGTAAGATGAAGCTCTCTGCGCTCGTTGAAATTTACAGTCTTGGAAACTCAAAGGAGCAGTTTTACTCTGTTCTAAAGCATTTCTAAGTATTAGAATCATCAGTGTGTTTGATTTGGTATCAACAGCTGAAGTTGTATTATCATGGATATTATTAAGGATGAAGAGAGACCTGCCATTTCACTGAAAGCTATATATATAGTCTGTCAGTCTGAAAGGCCAACACTTGAGACACCTAGTGATTACTTTGGGAATCTGGATCCTTTTTGTCCCTGAAACTCTAAAAAGATCTAGGGAGGGATGTCTTGGCACAAAAATCAGGAGAAACAGGTAAAAAGTAAGGTAAAAAGATTCATCTAACAAGGATAGGTAGAAGGTGGCCAACGAGCATTGACACAGTCAGGAGACCAGGATTCTAGCAGCCATACTTCCACTTGCCACCTCTAGGTGGGTCAAGATCACTAGGAGGCTTGCAAAATGTTCTCCAAGCACCTGTATTATGAGTATGAGTACTCTGTATTATTACTCAAAGCAAGCCTCAAAGCAGTCACATCTGATTGCTCTCAGGATGTGGAAGTTAGAGAACCAAGTCAAGATGGGTGAAGGCTATGAAGTCATGCAACACCATCAGGGTACAAATGAGTAGGCTTCAGAAAAGGACAGCTAAGAAAACTCTGGAATCTAGTGAATTATTCCCTAAAGGATCCCAGGTAAAGAAGAGAGGGCTCCTTTAAAACAGGTCCATTCATGCTTTTCCCAGAGAACAAAACACAATGCTTGGCTCATGTTGGTGTTAGGTGATGTTGAGTCATTTCAAACTCAGAACTTCCTTATGAATAACGACAGGGAAACGCTGCCTGGTCCCATGCCAGCCCCACAACTGCTCTTATGTTTGAGCCCACTGTTCCAGCCACTGTACTGCTATAATCTTGGGGGGGACTTCCTCTTTGTTGGTGCCCCTCTATTTTACCAAGCATGGTGTCCTTTCCCAAGGAGTGGTGAAGTCTCACCATCTTTGCTTCCAAAGCATCTTCTGGCGCGCTTCTTCCAAGGCAACTTTCCGATGCACAGGAGGCAATCGAAAATACCCTGGTTTGGGTCAGATGCAGCCCAGTCCGCAAAATAACATCCTCGCTATTCAACAATTTAAAAAGATCTTGGGCAGCAGGTTTACCCAGTGCAATGAACTGTTTGACCGCTTGGTTGCTGCTTCCGTGAGCATTGATTGTGGATATAAGCAAGATGAAGTCCTTGACAACTTCAATTGTTTCTCTGTTTATCACGATGCTACCTATTGGTCCAGTTGTGAGGATTTGGGTTTTCTTTACATTGACTTATAATCCATCCTGGATCTTCATTAGCAACTTTATAGATGCTTAGTGACTGGATGAGACCAGGATTGAGGGCCCTTCGAGAGGGAGTTTTCTGACCTGATTTTCAAAGTTGGAAAAGCCTGTCCAAGACAGGGTCATTTGGAGTCATTTGAGAAGGACCTAGAAGCCCCTTCCAGAACTGTACAGGAAGCATCCCAAGAGTCTTAGTCAGCAGGCTGAAGAGACTGCCCTCCAGAGCAAGGGTGGTGGCCTGGGCCTGCTGTTGTTAAAGGAGAGACAGCACGAGGCTAATCACCCACAGGGTCTACCTCAGGTCCTGTGCAAGTCCTGAGCGAGGTGTTGATGCACAGTTTATCTGATTGAGAGTACAGCCTGTGTCTGAAAAACAGCTTGCTATTAGGATAAGATGAGATAAAACATTTAAGAATCTGGTGTAATTCTAAAAGTCGGTTATGTGCTACCTAGCCAAGCAAAGAAAGCTTGTCTTTGAGAGCATGCTCCTGGAAGCAGGGGGACATGGGGGCGGGGAGAATAATTTGTTCATCAGAATCTTGTTCAGCATCTCTTATGCACCAGGCGCTGTGCTCAATATTACGGATCATTCTTGATACTGATTGCCATTTATTTGACCGTTTACAAATCACTTTCATGAAAAGAATTTTAAGAGCAACGCATTCTTTGGAATATAGGAATGTTCTAAAAGCCCAGCAACCCAAAACAAAACAAAACAAAATCAAAAAACCCAAACCTGTTTATGTTGAGTCAACTACAATGCACAGTGGTGATCACGTGGTGAGAGTGGAGACAGCCCAGAGGGGTTTCCTGCCTGCAGTCTTTCAGGAAGCAGGCTGCCAGACTGTGCTTCCATGGTGCTGCTGGGTAGATTAAAACACCGGCCTTTAGTTTAGCAGTGAAGCACAAACTATTGGCAGCACGCAGAGACCTTAAATGCCCAATCAATTCCTTCAAGTCATGGGTTCCCAAACTTATTTGGCCTACTGCCCCCTTTTCAGAAAACAAACAAACGTCACCAGCCCCCGGGTTATGGAGGACATTTACCACAGCCCTGAATGGAGGATGAAGTGTAGGCGGGTGCACCTGCCCTCGATTGTTCCAGCCCCCCGGGGCAGTGTCGCCCACTTTGTGAACCACGGCTTTACTTCAAAGGTTGTCAAGCGGAACACGGGAATTAACCCACATTTTATTGAGGATAATAACTGAGGAGAGGGCGAAAAAACATCACATTAAAAATCAAAGCTCAAAACTTTTGTTTCTGGAGAATAGTCATCTTTTATAAGAATGGGACATTATTAAAAAACCAGGAACACAAATCAAGTCAGCAAATGACTGAGGACCAGACAAACATTAGATGAGGAGCCATCTCTTAAATAGGGCGTGCCCCCCATCCTGTAAAGGACTAACGTTCACACACTAAGTATTGAACTGGAGCACAAGAGCATGGATCACAGTGCTCTGAAAGACTGGTCCACTGCAAGCTGGGGCAAACTGTCGAAAGTGATCGGGCACAAGACTCTAGAAGCCCCGCTTTGGGCATCGATTCTTCCATCGTTTGTGAATCCAGTAACTGAAATACAGCAGTTTATTCCGGGCCACTGGATAAAGTGTCACTTGTTCGGTCTGAATATAAAAGGACAAAGACTGCATTCCTCTCTGCAGAGGAAATCCAATCTTCCACAGAAGGAGTGCTGGCGGTGCTGAGCATGCACACAGCTGCCAGCCAGAAGGTTGGTGGTTCAAAGCCACTAGCTGCTCTGAGGGAGAAAGATGGGACCATGTGCTTCCACAAAGATTCCAAGTGACAGAGCCCCCTGAGGAAGTTCTCCTCCGCCCTGCAGGAGGGCCACGAGCTGGAAGGAGCTCAACGGAGGTAGATGGCAATGAAGCCAACAAAGACGCCCTGTTACACAGAGGGGTATGGATGCTGTAGCGAGAGGGGCTGTCTCCAAGGAAAAGGACAGAGAGTTTGGAAGGATATGTGGAGATTACATGCTAAGCACTGTGATAAGTTCGCTGTAACCATTATCTTACTGAATTAACACAAAATGCCCTGGAAAGGCTTAGGGTTCCCACTTCAAAGACTTGAAAACGGAGGTCCAGAGAGGGTAGCACAGGTTCCCACGATCACGCAGCCAGCTAGGATTCAACCCTGAGCCCTCTCCATCTACACCGCCATGCTGTGCCGCCACCTGCTTTAGGTGAGGGGCCCTTCCACATGCTCCCAGTCAGAGGCTGCCTCTTTTCTTTTTTAAAATCGTGTTTACCCCGGCACCCTTTACAATTGCAGTTGTTTATCAGCCTGCCATTTAAAGTAGACTCAGCAGAGGTGCCCAGAACACAGCAGGAAACCCTCTGCCACACAGCAAACACCCTAACAAGTGCTGTCCACTTGGCCGTGGTGACGACATGCAGCCAGCCCTCCGCCGCCCCGCCGGGGCCATTTCATGGGTCAGTGGTGACGTCAGCGTTACTGCTTCTTCATTTTTCTTAAAAAGATGAAAGGCCTCTCTTTGGAAATCTTGTCCCTCTTGATATCCCCTTTGAACGTTGCCGTCTGGGAGCAGGAACTCTCCCTCCGCCTCTTTGCCTCTTCCAGAAGCTCCTAAAGGAAATGCCATGCCGGCTACCTGAACGTGGTTCTCAGTGACGTGCGGAGAGGTGTGGCACTGTCCCTGTGCTGGGGTGGCTCTAAGCTCACAGGAGAGTCGACTGCTGGGGAGGTGTCAGAGGACCGAATTAAGCAGGTGTCCGTGCCCACAGAACAGGTCTGCAAGTTAATCTTGACACTACTAAACCAAGAATGGTCATCCCACTTCCAGAGCCCAGAACCTGAAAGAATGCTCTCCTGCCTGCAGCACAGTGCCCCCGTCTTGAGCCCCTCTACCATCTGACCAGATCCTGCTGAGGCAGCTTTGTGGCCACCACTCTCCAACGCCAGGTCCTTGGTCCTGCATAGGAAGCAGGGAGGGCCGGCCTCAGGCTGCTTCCTGCTCCTCCCCTGGGCCCATCCGCTTCACTCCCAACCCCACAAACCAAACAGGCTGCTTTTGAGTCCTGCTCCAAGGGGTTTTTTAAACGATCCTCTAGAATTAGATCATCAAATCTTTCCCCAAAGAACCTCTGAGTAGATACGAACTGCAGGCCTTTTGGTTATCAGCTGAGGCTCCTCTGCCTTCACTATCTCTCCGCTTAGCTCACTTCTAGCTGCCCACCCTGCATGGCCCACTTCTAACCTCACCTCTTTTGCAAAGCTGCCTCCCAGCCAGACGTCCGAGGGGAATCCCCAGTCACACTGCAGTGACAGCCAGTCCGATGTAGCATGGAGAACATGTGCTCACAAGATAAAGCACCATCTACATGACTTTGGGGAATGTCCCATAATTGGTCATCAGAAGACCATGCTAGCCAAGTGGGCCATCAAGATCACTTCTGCTCTGCGACTGCTCGTTCCCAGCTGAGCCTCGACAGGAACACCTAAGGTGTGTGGCACGGGAGCTCCTGGATTCCTTGGATGTGATGAAAGTCACATCTGAGATTGCACTGCATCAATTCAAAGGATACATTTTAAAGAAAAAATGGATTTCTCATCTAACTTAACAGTACTGTCGGGATCAATATTTAATTGCCCTTTTATTCTCATCCTGATTATGGAATCTACCGAGAGACACGGGGATGCAGAAGTTCAGATAAAGGATGATTAAAAAAAAAGAACAACTCCACTTTATTTCTCATAAAGCCAGTTGGGAAACATGCCTCTACATGTATGGATCGTGGTCTCACTCACACTCACCTAAGAGAGATTTGAGCCGGCCAGTCATGGGCACAGCCACACGTGTCCAGGCCTGCCCTGTGGGCGCTGTCTCTGATAGCTCAGAGTCAAGGGCACATGCATTTTCGGGGCAGGCCAGCTCTTAAAAAGAGAAAGAGACTGAGAGGCACAGATATGGCTTTGCCAAGTTCCCCAAATGGGCAGCGTAAGTGAGTGAAGGGTGGGAACGGAGACCTGGAAGGGTGGCTGGCTTAAGCTCTTCCACAGGAAACAATCAAGGCAAGAAAAAGGAAGTCCCCGTCACTAAGAAATCTCTAGCTCAGAGAGCATCATGCAAATACCGATTATTTAACTGGTGAAGCTCTGGAAGAGGCTGAGAAAACAGCGGTTTATTCCTTGCTAACTAATGTAAGGAACAGGTATTTGTTTATGGCAGTGGCACCTGCTGTAGCAGTTTCCTAGCCACAAAGTGGTGGCTGAAACAACAGAAGCATCCTCTGTGTGTTCTGGGAAGCAGAGTCTGAGTAATCAAGAGGTCAGCAGGGCCGTGCTCTCTCTGCAGACTGGAGGCGAGAATCTGCTCGCTCCACTGTGGTCCTCTCAGTGGGATTTGCCGGCCACCTTTGGCTGCTAGATGCATCACTCCAATCCCTGCCCACAGCACGCGCCCTGTGCCTTTGTCCATGTGTTTCCCTTCATCTTGTTGTCAGGGACCATCAAGTCGGTGCTGACATACAGGGACCGGATGTACGACAGAGCTGCACACCACCAGGGGCCTGCAGCACCCTCACAATTGTTCTTCTGTGCAATGCCATTGTTGCAGCCACTGTGTCCGTCCTCGTATTCGAGGGCCTTTCTCTTTTTTCCTGCCCCTCCACTTTACTAAGCATGATGTCCTTCTCCAGGGACATACCTAGCCTAATACCACATGCTTCTTCATAGAATCCCGCTTCTCTGAGTCTTTGCTCAACATCCAAATTGCAAATGTATGGGAGAATGCAACCCTGTTCTGATTTTAACCTGTGCGGCGTTCCCTTGTTCTGTTCACACAGCTGCTTCCTGCCTCGTGCGCAGACGCCACATAAGCACAATGTAGTGCTGCAGAATCCCCACTCTTCTCAAGGCTAGCCATCGTTTGCTATGATCCACACAGTTGAATGCCGGTGCATAGCTAATAAAACACAAGGAAGCATCTCTCTGGAATCCTGTGCTTTCAGCCAAGAGCTATCTCACATCAGCAATGATGTGCCTTGTTCCACGTCCGCTTCTAGGTCCAGCTCTCTGTCAATGCACAACTGCAACCGTTGCTGGATGACCTTCAGCAAAATTTTACTTGAGTGCAATATCAATTATATTGTTTTATAATCTGAGCATTCTGTTGGGTCACCTTTCTTTGGAATGGATACAAAAACAAACAAAAAAAAAAACCCTGGAAAAATGGTCCAGTGGGCAGAGCTTTTGTATTATGTTCTTTTCCTGCTCTGGGACCATCAAGAAACTCACTCTGAGTTTAGTGCACACAGTGGTGTCACCTGGGAAGGTTCTCTCTGGTCAAAATGAATTTTTATATGAAATCAGTTTCACTTGAACTTCGTTTTTTGTGTGTGTGATGGCCGATTTAAGAGAACAGTGTGCAGCTGTGAAATTTTCTTTCCTGATCAGGAAAAATGCTGCAAAAACTGTTGTGTTGTTGAACCCAGCTTACAAGGACAGCACCATGGGAAAAACTAAAGTGTACCAGTGGTTTTCCCGTTTCTAAAAAGCTGAACTGTCAATTGATGATGAACCTCATTCTGCTGGACGTCCGTCACCTTGCCAATGGACAAAAATGTAGACAAAATGTGTGCATTTGTACTCAGAGATCGACGACAGACCATTGAAAAGATGGGGAAATTATCTGAACTATCTTGGAGCTCAGTTCAGCAAATTTTAACGGAAGATTTAGGAGTAAGAAGGTCGTGAAATTTGTGCTTCAGAGTGTCCAGTGGAAACATGATGTGCTTTGAAAGAACAGTTCTGAAGTGACACAGGCTTTTTTCCCAAGGTCATTACTAGTCATGAGACATGGACCCTGAAAGCAAACATCAGTCAAGCCAGAAGAAGAAGTTACCTTCACCTTTCCCCCAAAAACCTTGCCAAGTGAAATCAAAGAGCAAGGCAATGCTCATTTTTTTTATGTGAGAGGGATCTTGCATTTGGAGTTCGCTCTACCAGATCAGACTGTAAACCAAACATTCTATTTAGAGGTTCTGAAAATATTGCCTAACTGTGTGTGGCAAAAAATGACTGGTTTTGCCACCACAACAATGCACCTGCTCACGCAGCCATCTCAGTGCTGCAATTTTGGGCAAAAAACAGTATGTCTCTCTTGCCCCACACATCTCACTCACCTGATGTCACTCCCTGCAACTTCTTTTGTTTTCAAGAATGCAGAGGACCATGAAAGGACAGTGACTAGATGACATAGAAGAAGTGAAGAGAAAAAACGAGGGAGATGCTGTCACCCATCCAAACAGGTGAAATTGAAAAATGTTTCCAAGAATGGAACTGCAAATTTGACAAGTGTATTAAGTGTCATGGAGAGTACTTTGAAGGTGGTAAGTTTGTGTTGTAAACAAACTTAAATACATAGCTTTGGGGAAAACGAAATCTGATTTGGAGGGATACCTCCTCATATGGATCTCCTCTAGTCAGCTGGCCAAGGAGCTGCCTTTTAAATTCCATGACATAAATGAGAGTGCTTCTAGCTCCTCATCAGCCTGCGGAAACATTCTATTGGTATTCCACCAATTTCTGGAGCATTGTTTTTGGCTAATGGTTTCAGTGCAGCTTGGACTTACTTCTTCAGTACCAATGATTCTTGTTCGTATGCTTCCTCGTGAACTCTCGCATGTCCTCTAGGTCTTCTTGGCGCAGTGACTGCGTGTTCTTTCCATGTTCTTTGGATGCTTCCTCCATCATTCGATATTTTGCTCATAGAATGTTGCATTATTGCAATTTGAGGCTTGCATTTTTTCTTGAGTTTTTTCAGCTTAAGATATGCTGAGTGTGTTCTTACTCTTTGCTTTTCTAACATTATGTCTTTGCACATTTCATTAAAATATTGTACTTTGTCTTTCTAAAGTTGCCCTATGAAATTTTCTGTTCAGCTCTTTGACTTCATCATCTCTTCCATTTGCGTTAGCTACTCTATGATAAGGAGCAAGTTTCAGTGTCTGTCCTGACATCCACTTTGCTCTTTTCTTTCTTTCCTGTCTTTTGAATGACTATTTGCTTTCTTTAAAAAAGAACGGTTTATTAGGGGCTTATAAAACTCTTATCACAATCCATACATACATCAATTGTGTAAAGCACATCTGTACATTATTTGCCCTCATCATTTTCAAAGCATTTGCTCTCCACTTAAGCCCTTTGCATCAGGTCCTCTTTTTTTCCCCTCCTCCCCACTCCCCCCTCCCTTACGAGCCCTTGATAATTTATAAATTATTGTTTTGTCATATCTTGCCCTGTCCAACGTCTCTCTTCACCCCCTTTTCTGTTGTCCGTTCCCCAGGGAGGAGGTCACATGTAGATCCTTGTAATTGGTTCCCTCGTTCCAACCCACTCTCCCTCTACCCTCCCAGTATCGCCCCTCACACCCCTGGTCCTGAAGGTATCATCTGCCCTGGATTCCCTGTGCCTCCAACTCCTATCTGCACCAGTGTACATCCTCTTTTCTAGCCACACTTGCAAGGTAGAATTCGGATCATGACAGTGGGGGTGGGGTGGGGTCGAGGAAGTATTTAGGAACTAGAGAAAAGCTGTATTCTTCATTGGTACTACATCGCACCCTGACGGACTCATCTCCTCCCCTAGACCCCTCTGCAAGGGGATCTCCATTGGCAAACAAATGGGCTTTGGGTCTCCACTCTGCACTTCCCCCTTCATTCATTATGTAAGATTTTTTTGTTCTGATGATGCCTGATACCTTTCTTTAAGGGTGTTCTTGGTGTCATCACACAACTCATTAAGTCTTCTGTCATTAGTGTGCAAATCAAATCAAATCTGCTCTTGAGATATTCTCAAAATCCAGGTGGGATATAGTCTAAGATATATTCTATCTCTGTGGACTTGTTTGCATTTTCTTAAACTTCAACTTGAACTTACATATGAACAATTGATGGTCTGATGGTCTATTCCACCATCATCCCCTGGCCTGGCTTAAGCTGCTACGTCATCTCTTCCAACAGATGCAGTCAACTTGATTTCTGTGTATTCCTTCTGGAGAAGCCACACACACACTCCAAAAGGGGGTATATTCTATGTAGAAGTCGTTATGCTTGCAAAATTTATCATGCAATCTCCAGCTATATTTGGATCACCAATCCCATATTTTACAACTACTATTCCATCTTCTTTGGTTCTAACTTTAGCATTCCAATAGCCAATCATTATAAATGCATCTTGATTGCATGTTTGATCAATTTCAGACTACACATGTCGTAGAATCCTTCAATTTTTTTCATCACTATCTTTAGCAGTTGGTGCATACATTTAAATAATAGTTGAATTGATTGAATTTCTTTCTATGACATTGTGCTTCACGTAGATCTTGAAATGGCCTTTTTAACAATGAATGCAACATCATTCCTCAACTAAGTCATTCCCAACATAGTAAACCAAATAGTTGTCTGATTCAAAACGGCCCATCCCACTTCAGCTCTCGAAGGCCTGGGTTGCTGCTCTGCATGTGTTCCATTTCATTGTTAGTGGCTTCTGCCCTCTTTGATTCTTACTTGGTGCACCCCAGTTCCAGCTAGTAGTAGAATTTTGGAGGTGTTTCTTCTCATTTTGAGCTGCCCCCTCATCGAATAAAACTCAGGAGGTCTTTACTCCCACAGGTCTTCCTTCATCTGTATCATTCTGATGGACGCCTTTGAGAAGGCGGCTCTTTCGCAGTCGTAGTTTGAAGTCTTCTGACCCGAGGGACACATCTTCTGGCACTGTCTCTGACAATGTTCTGCTTTTGTTTATGAGGTTTACAGTATATGAGAATGTTTCAATGCTAGCCATAAAGGGCCAGTGGATAATCCCTCTGAGGTGGCCAGCCTATGCCTCCTTTGCACTCTCTTCTTAGTCTGGAAGCTCTGCTGAAACCTGTTCCCTTTGCGTGACCCTGCTACTATCTGAAATACCAGTGACATCGCTTCCAGCATCACAGCAACACACAAGCCACCAGAGTAAGACAAACGGACAGACAGGTGGTGGCTTATTCATCTTATTAGGACCTCTAATGACCTCGAACTCATTGTAGGTGCCCTGGTGACATGTGGGCTAGGTTTGGGGATGCTAACTGCAAGGTTGGGGGTTCATATGCATGAGCCACTCCCTTGGAGAAATATGAGCTGTCTGCACTCATCAAGATTTACAATCTTAAAAACTGTTGGAATCAACTCAATGGCATCGGCGTTTGAGGCTTCAACTGTGTAATATCTGCAAAGGCTCTTCATTCCAAATGAGCTCCTACTTCAGGATAAATAGGGTTATGATGTCAACATACCTTTGTGGGGGGTTGTGGGGGAATCTATTACAGCTGCTGTCCTCAGGAGGGCTAGGAGTTCACCTGTATATTGTCTGCTGGGTCTTAAAATGGAAAATTGGGAAAAAAGCTATTTGTTGGAATCTAGCCCGAGCCCCACATTTCTACTGGAATCAAGCACTCATTAATTAATTCAATAAACATTTATTGCGTAATTATTGTGTGGCAGGCACTGAGTCTTGGTGACAGAGATGCAAAGCTACAAGGCAAACACAGTCTAGCGGGTACCAATATCAAGCAAGCACAAGGTGGCAGCAGGATCCCCAAATTCAAGCTGTTCTAAAAACAACTGAGTTAATTTGCAGACTGGTTTAAAATGCTATTAGATAAACACTTATTCTCAGGTGAGGGAAGGATTTATATTGCCAAGTTACAGAACCATTTTAATGTCCAAACCAAACCACCTGGGAGGCCTTGATTCTGACTCATAGTGACCCTACAGGACAGAGTGAAACTGCTTCAAAGGGCTTCCAGGGTTGCACATCTTTAGGTAAGCAGGCTGCTTTTTCCATTCTCCCATGGAAAAGCTGGTGGGTTCGAACCACCTACCTTTTGATGAACACTTAGCCCACTGCACCACTATGGAACACCATGCCAATCATAGAAACCAAAACAACCCAGTGAAAATGGGATCGTGGAACTAGGCCAAGAGATTACTGAGAGATGCTTTCACTTAAGCATATATTTTAAGAATAAGCAACTCTTAGATGATATGGGTACATTTCCAATGTGAGTATGAGAGACAAATAAAACCACACTTTACAGAGCCTCAGGTATGCCTCTAAACGCTTCCTCCTTTTGTATGAAGCCCAGACAGCTCTAGGGCACTCTGCTGGAGAGAAGCGCCTTCTGGAGATGATGCGAGCTTAGTAATGGAGACTGCATGTTCTGCACTGCTGTGCTAAGAGTGATCAAGCCCACACTGCCACTTGGGTTGCTGTGAATGTCACAGAAAGGAGCAGAGCTGGGCAACCAGAAAAGGGAGGGCCAGCAGCAGGATGGGAAGGAGGGGAGAGGAAAGGGGAGCAGAGAGGAAAGAGCTTGCAGCAGGCTTTCCGCACACTGTGCTTCACACACAATGCACCGTCTCTTTGGTCAGGGCCTCTTCCCTAAGCATTGTCCAGAGCTCCGGGGGCTGCAGAAATCCTTCCTGCCCCCAGTGGTGATCATGCGGGCTCCGCCGTGGTCAGCCGGCGCATGTGGCTCCCACAGCCTGGCCCCTGTGAGGTGGCCAAGGACTGCTCACAGCCTCTTCAGATGGCCCTTCTGCTTCGCCATCCCTGTTCTTATTATTTTTATTATTTTAATTTTTTTTCCCTTCTGGGCTCCCCTGCCTTCCAGTGCAAAACTGGTTCAGAGATGCCACATTTGGAGCTCATTACATTGTCATGGCAACCAGAATTTTCAAAGTTCATTTCTTCTCTTCTCCCCTCCGTGAACTCTCCTGCCTCATCCCCTTCCCCTGCCACATGCATGCACATGGAGCTCAGGAACCGTGGAGGAGGACAAGGCAGCTACGACCACCACGCAGCTCTCTCTCTCGCTCTCTCTCTGTCAGTATGCCCCTCCTGGGGGCTGGGAATCACCCCAGCTCTCCCTGTCTCCAATTAATCCACTCCAAGCCGTTGTGACGCTGATGAGAACGGCCTTGGGTAACAGCCACTCCCCAGCCCCCACCCCCCATCCTGCTCATGTCAGCCGTGGGCAGGCTGTGTCTCATTTGTCATCTGTTCGCACTGGGAAAGACAGGGGGAAAAAAGAGGATTTGCAAACACCTCAGCTGTGCTTCGCAGGGGATCTCTCTCTGGAGACCGGAGCAGCCACAGTTGCCAAAAATGAAAGGAAAGGAAATCCCAAGACAAAGAAAATTTGCTTAATTGATTGTTTAATTATGCCATTAACCTTTTCTATCAAAAGCCAGGTGGAAACAGAGATGGAAAAGACCCAAACGGGGAAGACAGCGCCTGGACTTGCACACGGAACACCAGTCCACTGTGTGGTGGCTTCGCACCCAGTCGATTCTGTGCTCCCGTGGCCACGGAGGCAGTGTCTGTGCGCCAGCCTGTCGGTGAAGTGGTTGTTTGGGTCTCACAGCTGTCAACAGGGTCAGGCCGCTGGGGCCGCTGCTCCAGCTCCCCTGAGAGGTGCTTCAGGCAAGAACTGTGATCTGCAGCCCCCACTCCCTTCCTCTTGCTCCATCAGGGAGGGGCAAGTTGGTAGAGGCTGACTTGTTGCTAGTTGCCATGCCACTGACCCCTGACTATGGTGACCCTGCACATGGATGGACATGCTGCCAGGTCTTGCACCAGCTCCATGATCAGACTCTTGTGACCCATAGGATTTCTACAGCCTGACTTTTGGAAGCACATCACCAGGAAATAGGTCTGCCTAGCCCATCTAAGTCTAGAAGTCCTGCCGAAACCTTTTCGGGAGTGTAGCAACATGCAAGCCTCCACTGACACACGGCTGGTGGCTGTGTGTGGGAGTCACCCCCGGCCTCCTCAGCCACCCCTGAGAACTAGCCACCACAGAAATTCAGGCTCTGACAGCAACTGACCCGGCCTGGCCCTGAATAGGTGAGCAACGCCCAAAGGCTACATGATAGAATGACCTTCTGGCTGCTAAGATGCCATATTTTTAATTGACAGACCTACTGAATTTGAAATTCGATTCTGTGACATAGAATAAGATTGATGAGTATTTTAATTGGGACTCTGCTTACCTACTATATCATTCATCATTGGTAACATAAGGAGATCCCCAACTGCTTAAGTCATAAACGCTCCAGACTCTATCGTTGCTTAAATGGGCCCTTACCAGGATTAGCTGTCTAGATGGAGAACTAAACGATGGTATCGGGAATACTGTGCCTCGGTGTGGCGGGTAAAAGGGCAGGCAGGCTGGGCAGGCAATGCGCCCAGCAGGACAGAATGAGGTGGTGGTCAGGGGAATGGGCAGGAGTGAGTAGGTGGAAGCCAGAGGAGTGGACTGCTCTTCCTAGTGCTGTAATGATGGCCGGATAACATTATGCGTTTGCCAAGACCTATTCTGTACAAGGCGACCGGCGACACTTTGGGTTGGGGGTCGTGCTGCCAGCCACAATGTTGGCGGTTCAAACCCACCAGTCACTATGTGAGAAAAAGACGAGGCTGTGCACTCCAGTAAAGATTCACATTCTATTCTGATGAAAATGATAACAATAGGAGAAACCATGTGTATTTTTTAATGCAGAGCAAGTGTGTCAAAAGAAAAAACTGGAATCACAGGTGTGCTGGAGAGAGGAGAGGGCAGAAGACAAACGGGCAATAGTGTAGAGTTGGCAGAGCAGGTCTCAGCATATGCACTTTTGAATGGGCCCACGATGAGGCAGGGAGGTGGAACTCAGGCAGCAGGAGGGAGGGGTCATGCCCACCAAATCTTTCAGGACCATGCTGGCCACCATGCTGGTGGACTGGGACAGAAGTAAGGCTGCCTGGCCCATGGCTTTGAAGCAGCATGCTAGTCCCCAGGGCATGTAGCCCCCAGTTCTTTGAAAGACGTTCTGATTTTCATGAGTGGACCACCTTCTCCTCCAGCCTACTCAGACTTCAGCTCTATTCTCACACTATTCATTTTAACCTTCTTGGACATTAACTTCCGAAGAACTGTGTGGTCCGACCTTTGAATGAATGGAATATTCACTGAAAAGAAAGCAAGTAGGGTGTGCTCTGGATCTTAGGTCACCTCTGAGTTCTCCATGGAAGTCAGCTCTGTGCACTTAGACCATGCCCACATCTCTCTGCTGCTCTACTGAGGGATTTCTCTGGTCCTCCAGAAGCAGAGCAGCCTCAGTGCCATCATTTGATGAGGGCTGGAAGGTGGTGAATACATACATCCCCCATCTCCCAGTGCCTTGATGAAGGAATACAGAGGCACACGCTACATAGTTACTCACAGGGCTCTCATTGGACTAGGCTTCAGCCATCCATTCAGACAACCTTACAACAAACACTTAACAACTAACAAACCCTTATTTTCAGGATGGGGAGGAGGTGCAATATTCCCTTTTCTGCCTTAATTTCTCTACTTGTTCCCTTTCACATCCTGGAATTACCTCTCAAATGAACTATCGGTGTTCAAGACCTTTCCTTAAGAACTCATTTCAAAGGCACACAGACCAAGATGCTCTGTGCCATCTAGGTCCCCAGGTGACCTTCCTCCCTGCTGAAAGCCTAGTGGAACAGGTGACATCAGAACAAAGTTGAATGATCTCAGAGCAAATGCCACCTCCCTCTCAAAATTCTGCCAGCAGCAAATCTTATCCAAACGGAAGGACGCTACGGCAAGAGATTCTTAGAAAGAAGGAACCATTTTTGCTCAACTTGCCTTCAAAAACAACCAGTGCGGTTCAACCGGGGGACAGCCATTTGGTACCTATTCTGAAGATCAGGCTGAGGAAAGGGGCTTCCAACATTTGCCTGAAGAAACAAAGCAACTTAGACAAATCGAGAGGCAGAACTTGGCCTTGAGGGTTCGTCTCACCAATTTGGGCCTTCCCCACACACTCATCATGTACATCTCTCATATGTCACATGTCATATGCCACATGTCATCGCCACACTATGGTGCCGTACGTGCTGCTGTACACGCCGTACGTGCTGCCGTACACGCCGTACGTGCTGCTGCAGTGCTAGCAGCTATGCCGCTGCTGCTGCAAATACCAGCAGGGCCCTCGTGGTGGAGAGGTTCCGATAGAACTTCCAGACTCCGCCAGACTGGGGAGAAGAATTTGGTGGTGTGTATCTGTAAAAATGGCCAGTGCACACCTTGTGAGAGCAGCAGAGCAGTGTCTGGGGCAGTGCTGGCCGACAAGCCCCCCAGGATGGAAGGCACTGAAACATGAATGGAGAAGAGTTGCCTGCTCTAATTAGAGCTGACCTCAATTATGTGGTAGAATTCAGCTTCTGAGACCTTCCTTTGCTGATGTGACAAGGTTCAAAATGAGGGCGAAAAGATAAATCAACCAAAAAATAGTCCGCAAACAAGCACCAGCAATCATAACTCGACATGCACGAAGGATGCATTTAGGAAAACTTGAAGTCATCAAAAATGAAATGGAATGCCTGCAGATCAATATCCTAGGTATTGGTGATCTAAAATGTACCGGCATGGGCCATTTTTAATTGATAATCGTATAGTCTACTACGTCAGAATAACAAATTGAAGAGGAAGGCCATCACATGCATCTTTGAAAAGGACATTTCAGGAGATCAGGGCCACCACCTCAGTGGCACCAAAGACACAGTTCAGTAAGACAGTGTGCTGCCTTCTACCCTGGTGAGAAGCAGCTGGGTCTTAGATGTGTGTGAGCAGCTACTTAAGGTGCAACTGTTGAGCATTTCCAGAAATGAGTAAAGAAGAGAGACAAAATCCAAACGACGTGGAAACCATTAGCCCAGTGAACTAGTGCACCCCACAAACACGAGTCTCCATAGCCTCCATACCAGAAGGACTGGATGGTGTCCGGCTAGCACGGCCACCTAGCAGTGAGAGAGTTGCGGTTGGCCGCTTCTGCAACCCTGTGGGCAAGCCTACTCTGTCCTCTAGGGTAGCTGTGAGTGAAATTATGCCATTGAAGCAGCTTTGTAGATTTTGTCTTGTTTTGGTAGCAAATTTCAAGTTTAGGTTTCTCCTTCCTAAAGTGCTATCCAAAGCTTAGTAATCTTCTTCACTATTTACCATTATTCATGTCTGTGATTATTTGCTTATTTCCACCCTATTTATTAAAATATGAAGTCTATTGGGAGGCAAGGACCACATTTCTTGTTCACTATTGTCTTAGTCATTCAATGTTGCTGTAACTGAAAATTTGTATGAGTCTTCCCTGGGTCTGAAGAGCTCTTAGCAACAGGGATGCTGGATTCAAAGGAGACCCAGCTCTGCCTCTGTTTTTATAGTCATACTGAAGCACCCTTGATCTCTGCTGTTTGTTTAATCTCTTTTATATCTCAAAGATATTGATCCAAGATAAAACTTAACCCGGTAGATTATAACTTGCCTCATTAATAAAACTCCCTCTAACCGTGCCTCATTGACATTGTCCTCTCAAACACCAAACAAACACACTGCTATCCAGTAGATTCCAATTCAGTGACTACACAGGGCTTTCAAGACCATAAATCCTTATGGGAGAAAGCAGACACATCTCTCTCCTAGGTTACAAATGGTGTGCTTGAATTGCCAACATTGACGTTAGTAGGTCAACCACAGCACCACCAGGGTTCCTTCATCACAGACGTTGGGATTCACAACACGTTGGTAATTTAGTATGTTCACACAATGAAGGAGATGTACAAAATCGGTGAACGATGGCCTTGCAGAGTTGACATATCAGTCCATACAACATAAATCAATCCACAACAACTCAAAGTGTCCAACACATAGATGTTCAATCATTGTTTGTTGAATAGATATTGTAATAGCTTATCAACTGAACGTTATCCACACTTATCCTCCTCTAAAAAATTGCCATGTCTTCTTCCTTCCGCTATTGGTCTCAGAAATCTGCTGGCTGGGGTATTAATGACTGGTAATTCCATTTAGGTTCTTGTTAGAAGCACATTGGACCCAGGATCCCTGCACTGAGAAGTTTCAAGACCCAGAAAAGATTACTCAAAGGCACAGGGAGATCGCCAAGGCACTCTGGGACCAGAGTTATTGAAAGGAGACAACGACCTTCCTCCTGAATTATCAGCTAAAGTCTTCTCGTGACTTTAAATCTGTTCCCTCCTCAACTAGGAGCACCACTACTTGTCTGCCACTTTGTCCTACCTTGAAGACTTGCGCATTGCTGTAATGCTGGGCGTTATGCCAAAAGTATTTTAAATATCAGCAGGGTCACTTATGGTGGACAGCCTTTCGTGGAGACACAACCCTAAGAACAGACTACGAAAAAAGAAGCAGCAAATCACTTCTGAAAAATTAGCCACTGAGAACCTTATGAAAGTAAGGGAACAGACAGTCTGATACAGCGTCCGAAGATGAGTAGCTGGTAGGCACTCATAAGACAACTTGGAAGTCATCAACACTTGAATGGAATGCACAAAGATCACTGCCCTAGGCATTGTGTGCTGATATGGATGAGTATTGACCATTTTGAATCAGACAGTCCTATGGTTTACTAAGGAGCCCTGGCAGCACAGTGGTTATGTATAGGGCTATGATCTAAAAGGTCATCAGTTTGAACTTACCAGCAGCTCCTTGGGAGAAAGATGGGGCTTTCTACTCCCCAAAAGAGTTACAATCGTGGAACCCACACAGGGGCATTTCTATCCTGCCCTATGGAGTCGCTATGAGTTGGCATCGACTTGATGGCAGTGAGTTTGGTTTTTACGGTTCACTGTACCAGGAATGACACATTGAAGAGGACTGCTGTGACATGCATCATCAAAAAGAGTCTATTTATAGCTATATTCTTAAGTACAATGCTCTGGGATAGAATAATATCTATATTACCTACAAACAAGACTCACCAGTCCAGCTATAATTCAAATTTAAACACCAATCACTAAACCCAAAGATGGAACAATTAATTATATATGCAATCAAGTTGTGTTGATAATTACTAGTGATTGAAATGTGAACGTCAGAAATAAAGGCCTTTTACAAGGTTTGCCGATTCACAACAGTAGCAAAATTACAGTTATGAAGTAGCAATGAAAATAATTTTATGGCTGGGAGTCACCACAACATGGACAACTGTATGAAAGAGTCGCGGCATTAGGAAGGTGGAGAACCACTGCTTTAAAGAGTAAAAGAGAAAATCTCTTTGATGACTAGGAAGTGCCTGGCTCAGGTCATGACAGTTTCAATCACCTCTGCATGTGACAGCTGAACAATGACTTGGGAAAGACTGGATCAAACTGGGAGCATCTGAATTCTGGTGTTAGTGAAGACTGCTACCATGTGCCATGGGTTGCCTGAAGAACGAACAAATGGATGCTGGATTAAGTACAACCATAATGCTCTTTAGAAGCACAGAGAGCAAGATTTCATCTCACATCCTTTGGACAAAGGAGCAGGAGAGACCTGGCCCTGGTAAGGGAGCATCCGTGAAGAAGAGGGAGGCTTGCATTGAGATGACTGGACCCAGTAGTTGTAACAGTAGGCTCAAAGGTAGCAATGCTGGTAAAGATGGGGCAAGGCCAGGCTGTGTTTTGTTCTATTGTACTTAGGGTTGCTCTGAGTCAGAACCAACTAAATGGCACCTAGCAACGGCAATAAATCCATCCGTCCCTCAAACGTCTTTGATCACTGTTGCCTTGTTCTAAACAGAGAGAGCAATTGGAAAATGAGACAGCAAGCTAAAGAAGGAGACACTTCTCCATCAAAGGCAAGGAGGAAAGAGGGAGGAATCATTTCCATTCCATTCCATTTCCATTTCAGTTAACTCGGGTGAGGCTGGTGGGCCTTGTCGGGTCTGCTTGGGGAGAAAATCTTGAAGGAAACCTTAGGCAACCGATTTTTCAGCTGGTACGCAGGAGTGCCTGAGTGGTGCAAGCAGCTTGGTTGCTAACTGAAAACCCGCAGTTTATGTCTACCTAGACATGGCAACTCACTTGTAAAAAGAATAAAAACCATTGAAACTCTGTGTAGCAGTTTACCCTGATACACAGGAGTTGCGCCTACTTGATGGAAACTGGTTTGGCTTTGTGGCTTTAGTTTAAGTGAGGCAGGAGCAGTGTGGCCCCTTTAATAAGCTTCAGAGTCTCCCTGGTCCCCGACAAGATCCCCACTGCTGTTCCATTCCTGGTCAGCTATGGAACCCAGCAGATCAGCATGCCCCCTCCACATCAGAGTTTACTTCTTCAACAGGAAAGAATAATTTCAATATTTTTGCTAACTGAGGAATATTTTGGGACGCAATGATAATTAAGTGTTGAGAATGTAGTGATGCACTTGACACCAGGGGGAAAATAAGGAACTTTTAATCCAACTACACTTCTTAGCAGCATCTGAACGTAACAGCTAGAGATGCCAAGCACCCAGTATATAACCAGGCTGTAAAGACTGTGATTACCAACCGAGGAAATTGGGAGGTATTATTTCAGACACCTCGGTGCGCATGTGTCTGAAAGTGCATGGAAAACATGTCTAATTATAGGGGCTTGACTGTGGGCTATAAGCTCAGAATGAAGCGAGACTCTAACACTATCACCAATTTCCATGTGGTGAAGTCAATTACTATGAGGCTCCACAGACCAGAAAAAGAGACATAAGTTCAAGCACAGAAATACTTTTCTCGTCTTGAAAAGCGTAAGATTTTGGCATGAAAGCTACAGCAAAGTGAGCAGATGGAATGAATGACCACATTTAAAGAAAAGAAAAGCAACTTAAGAGCCTCTCATAACAGGAGGGATTGTATCCTCTGGAGGCACGTCGAGATGATGAGAATGACAAACGGTCCCTCTACGTCCGTGTAATGGAGGATGCCTACAGCCTGGCTTTAAGAACGGTCCCTTGACACCAATGAAAAAAATGAGGTTCTACTACAGTGGTCTGTGCTTGGCTCCTCAACTAATATTGCACTTGGGCTTCCCGGGAATTACATCACGGAACAGGAGCCCTGGTATAGCAGCGGGTTAAGTGTCAGATTTCTAACCCCAAACTCAGCTCCTCCAGGAGCAAGCGGGGAGGCGGTCTGCTTCCATCACAGTTTACAACCTGAAAAACCCTGTGGGCATCTCTGTGCTGTCCTACTAGGTGCTGTGAGTTGAAAAGGACTAGCAGTGGATTAAGTTTTTGTGCTCACAGGTAACAATGCCCAGAGACTCAGGCAAACATCTGAGGGATACTTATCAATAAAAACTCACACTAAAGTCACTGCCATCGATCGAGTCAGTTCTGGCGCACAGCAGTGCTACAGGCCAGGGTCGAACTGCTTCTTCGGGTTTCCAAGACTGTAGCTCCTGATGGGAGTAGAAACCCCATCTTTCTACCAGCGGTTTCAAAGGGCTAGCCTGTGGTTTGCAGCCCAATGTAGAACTCACTACATGACTGGGGCTCTAGTGGGATTTTAATTTGTTCATCAGAGGGCATTTCCTGGGGGCCCACTGTGTACATGTTAACCAGGCCTGCCAAGAGCTGGGCACAGAGACCCTATCGATAGAAAGCCTCGTGTTCCCCCTGCAGAGTGGTAGGTAATTTCAAACCACTAGCCTAGTGGTTAACAACCCACCTCATAATCCATGGCACCACCGGGGCTCCTTGGGAAACAGCAGTGCATTCGAGCTGGTGCTTGCTTTCATAATGCTAAGAAGAAGGCAAAGCACCCACAAATGACAATAAAATAGAACAAATGCTCTAATAATACATGAAGCACTAACAGTTTTCTTTCTATTTGGATCAACAATCAGTGTCCATGGAAGCAGCAGTCAAGAAATCACTGGGCAAATGACTGCAAATGGTATCAATTCTGACTCCTAGGGACGCTCTAGGACAGACTGTAACTGTTTACGGGAGTAGAAAGCCCCATCGATCTCCGGCGGGGCAGCTGGTGGCTTCAAGCTGCTATTTGTTGTCCTTGGGATTAGCAGCCTGACTCAGCCTCTGTGCTGCCAAGGCTCCTGTATAGGCAGTGTCACTTTGATGACGGATGTCTGCCTGACTTGACCATGTTTGTTTCTTTTTCATGTGCACGTGAGAACCAGGCAATGACAAAGAAGGACACAGAGAAACTGATGTAATCAAACTGTTGTTAGCAAAGAATATTGAATATACTATAAATTGGCAGAATAATGAAAAAACCATCTTAAAAGAAATCAGAGTACAAAAAGACTACTCTTAGAAGCAAAGGATTTGTGAGCTTGCTTACTTGGAGCATGTCTGTTATCAGCAAGAGGAGCCCTGCTGGCATAGTGGGGTAAGAGTTGGGTTGCTGACCCCAAGGTCAGAAGTTTGAAACCACAAGCTGCTCGATAGCAGAAAAATGAGGCTTTCTACTCCTGTGAAGATTTAGAGCCTCAGAAACCCACAGGGGCAATTCTATCTTACCCTGTAGGGTCCTTATGAGTCAGAACTGACTGGATGACAGTGAATTTGGTTTGGTTTGGTCATCAGGAAAGATCTGTGTTTAGAAAAGGACACACTGTTCGGTAAAGCAGTGTGCACAAAAACAAGGGCGTCAATGAGATGGAATGACACAACAGCCACAGCAAAGGATCCCAACACATCAAAGATCATGAGGCTGGCACAAGGCCACCCAATGCTTGGTTCTGTTATAATGGGGCCTCTATAAATTGGAGCTGATTTAAAACTCAGTAACAACATATATAGTGCCTTGGGAACACAAATGAGAAAACCGCAAGGGAGTCTGACCTTGAATGATGAATCAGCCTTCCCCCTGCAGCTAGCGCAGGGGGGTGGAGGGGCTGGTTATTTCTAGGCAAGAGGAATAAGGCCATGGAGATGTGGCTAGGGAACCGAGGAACGGTGAACTACGTGATGAGGCTAAGGGAGAGCGGCGTGGGGTGAAGACTAGAAAAGCAGGCTGGGGCTGACTATTGATAGCTCTTATAAGACAAGGCACATTAATTGGAACTCTTTCTTTAAGGCACTGATAGTGAAAGAAGCTAGTAATTAAGGCTTTGCTTGTGATTTAATTGTTTATTTTAAAGCCTTTAACTGCTACACTTAAAAGTCGAATCTGTATCCATCTTTTCTACCCACTCAATGTTGGGTTATTTTGATCATTTTACTTTCCTGAGAACTTACTGATCCATAATGTTTTTTTAAAGCAACCTATTCACTAATACCTCATCTACATTATTTAAATCATCTTACAGCTTTCATATGCATTTGTGAAACTTGTTAATGTTTGTTTCATACCATATATGCGTACATATATTTTTCTTTTTAATGTCTAAACCAGCAGGTAAAAAGTCAAAACACTTACATACTGTTTCAGTACTATAAACTGGTACACTCGGGAAAGTGGATTGGTGGTTTCTTAGAAAACTAAACACGCAAATACCATGCGATCTAGCAATTGCACTCTTGGGCATTTATCCCAGAGAAATGAAAACTTATGTTCGTGAAAAAACCCCGTACACAAATGTTCAAAACAGATTTAATCTTAGTAAAAAAGGAAAGCAAACCAGCAAAATGATCTTAGCAGGTTAATGGCTGGACTGTAGCCTGACCATACCGAAGAAGGCTACTCAGCAATGGGAAAGAGCCAACCACGGATACATGCCACAGCCTGGAAGGATCAAAGAAGTCCCGAGTGAAAGATGACCGTTTCGATGGTAACGTGCGTGGTTCCATTTGTGCTACACCTGTGAGCACCACTTTTGGAGTAAGAAAGGCACTGGGCTGAGGAGCAGCTTAGTGGCCATCGGGGTTGGGGCCAATGAAAGATGGCAGGTGTGACTAAAAGGGACGAAGACACAGAGTCCGGTGTTGATGAGACAGTTCCATACCTTGACTGTGTCGGCGGTCACACAGATCCACAAAACTCATAGAATTACAGAAACACACACACATGCCAAACTGGCGAAATGTGAGTAAGCTTTCAAGAGGATATTGCTATTCATTTCCTGGTTTTGATACTGTACTATAGTCATGTAAGAGTTTACCACTTGGAAAAACTGGGGAGAAGGTAAACAGTACCTTGCCTATACAGTTCTTCCCTAACTCCCTCTGACCTTAAAATTATTTGAAAATAAAAGGCTAGAAATAAAAATCAACCAGGTCCTCTACAGTGCTAACTTCAACAGCTGTCTCTCAGTAATTTTAGGCTTGGATCTCTATGATCTCATTCTGCACGTAGCATCTTGCTTCTTCTTGAAGCTCCGGACTTCTTGGCTGTGGCATTCAGTTCTCTTGCTATCCTTTGGCTCAGTCCTGGGAATGTTAACTCCCAAATAGGGTATCACAAATCTCTATCCCTACCCCTCTTTTTCTCTTTAAGTTTCTGCATACTCTAGACAGGTAACCTTCTCTAGTTGTGGCCTTTCTTAATCAGGCTCTGGTGGTCAGTGCCTCACATCTTTTAGGCCATCTACGTGTTCTGCCTGCCTAAACTGCAAACCCCGTGTGTCTGAAATTGAACTCATCTTCCTCCCAAGCCAAGAGCATTTTTCCCTTTTATTCTTAGTCTCAGCAAATGGAACAAAAATTCCCCAAGAAATTCGCAGCTATCTTAGAGCATCTAATCACCGTCACCCGCTACAACCAACCAGTCACCAGGTCTTGGCTATTCTGTTATTTAACTTCTTCAGCTCTGCTTTCCCTCCCACAATTAATTAGTCTGTTTGTTTGTTTGTTTATTTTAGTTTTCCTCCTTCTACAGCCACTCAGACCACTGCTTAGGTCTGATGGGTAAGGACTCTGGAGGGTGGTTAAAGCTGTGGCCTTTCTCTTCGTAAAAATCCTAACTTTATTTATTTATTGTTTACATTTAAATTTATTGTTCCCTTTTGTCTGTGGAATAACAAAGAAACACACATTCTACGCAGCTGTACAGCCTATCTTATCCCAGCACTGACAGCATCCCATGAACCCGATACATGGTTCCTGCTTGTTCTCCTTTCCCCCCTTGCCTCCCTGTCCCTTCCCTCTCCCCCTCCCTCCTCCAAAGTCTTACCTTCGGTGTGAAAACCATTTTTATTTTTATTTTCCCTTTATAATAATGGTGCCATAAAATATTTATCTTCGTCAGACTGACTAACTTTGCTGAGCAGAGTGTCCTGTAATAGTCTCCATAGCAGGAGGGGTTGGACCGCTCGCTGTTGTTTTTAGGGTACACAGTATTTCACTGTGTGAATGTACCAGACTGTGTTTGTCCCTTCCTCTAGAGACGGGGAGTTTTGATTTGTTTCCATGTCGTTGCTATTATAAACGTTGCTGCATATCTGTATTCATGCTCTGTTCTCTATTTCTTTAGGGTATGTATCAAGCAGCGAGAGTGCAGGATCGTAAGCTATTTTCATTTGCCTTCGTGGAAGGGAGCACCGCACTGACTTCCATTGTGGACGCGCAACTCGGCAATCCCACCAGCAGTGTGCGAGTGTTCCGATCTCGCCACATCACAGCCTCTCCAGCATTTATTACTCTTGTTTTTCTATAATTTTGCTAAGAGTGTTAGTGTGAAGTGGCATCTCATGGCTTCATTAGTATTTCTCTTATGGCCACTAAACGGGAACATTTCTCCCTATGAGTATTGGCCGCCTGGATACCATCTTTAGGAAACTGCCTGCTCGTGTCTTGTCTCCGGTTTTTGGATTGAGTTCTTTGCATTGTCTTTATTGAGGTGGTCTGGCTTTCTGTGGATTTTAAAATGAACTCATGTGATATAGCATTGCTAAATATTATTTTCCCAATCTGTGGTTCACTTTTCACTCTTGATGAAGTCTTTTGATGTACATCAATGTTATTTTTTGTTGCAATTTAAAAAATCATTTTATTGGGGGCTCTTACAGCTCTCATCCCAATCCACCCATCCATGTGTCAAGCACATTTATACATATGCTGCCATTAGCATTTTCAAAACATTTTCTTTCTACTTCAGTCCTTGGTAGCAGCTTTATAGTATCTTTTTTCAAAATCATTTTATTGGGGGGCTCATACAAATTCTTATCACAATCCATGCATACATCCATTGTGTCAAGAACATATGTAAATTGGTTGCTATCATCATTCTCAAAACATCAATGTTATTTTTAGAAGGTCTCAGTTCTCTATTTTGCCTTTGGTAGTGTGTTTTTAATTCAGTTCGGTAGTATACTTATGCCTTGTATTACAGACCTTAAGCTTGTCCCTATCTTTTCACTGATGCCCCTTCTGGTTCGAGGTTTCTAGTCCCTCTATATTTCAGGCATCAATGCTTGAGGCCTGCATCTGTGCCTGTGACCAGTCTTACTGATTTACAATTTTGCTACTACTTCATCATTCTTCTTTTTTACTATTTACTCCAGTTTATGGCACAATGTAATTTGTTTTTGTGTTCTATGTTTAAGTTTGTGACTTTTTAGTTTTCAGTGCATTTTTATTTTACATACAAATATAGCAATTATATATTTTTCAGCTTATTGATTTGCATCATATTTTAAAAGATTTTAAATCATCCATACTTAATTCAAATACTTCATGATTTAATATGTTGTGGCACTATACTAGTTCAATATGTAATATATTTTGACAAAAGATAAGAGATAAGGACCAAACTCATTTTCTACCCAAATGACGATCCTGCTGTCTCAGCCATAGTCACTAAATAAGTCACCCCTTACTAAATCGAGATGACATTTTCATAATATTGTGGATTCTAATAAGTACCAAAAGTTCCATGAAAACAATGGAACTAAGAGATAATGGAAGTTGTCCATGAATTTTTGAGCTTCCCTTATATATGTGGGATTCCTTTGGGGCTCTATATTCCTAAATCACCTGATGCTATCACAATTAATGTAGCTTCAAATATATATTTTACTATCTTTTATTTTTACTATCAGACATTTCCTGGCTATTTTTATGTGTTTGTTTTCAGATAGATTTTAGTATTGTTAATGAAGTGAACATAGTACTTGTGTTCTTAAGAATAATTCACTAAAGAATAAAGTAGAGAAAAGAGATAGCTATGTAACCTGAATGACTCCTTTTCAGATACAGAGCTTTTCAACTGGGAGAGATTATCTATTTCTGAGAATCTTCTCCTGCTGGAAAGCAGGTTCCCAGAGGACAACAGTCATTCCTGTTGTTTGTTCTCTGCTCCATTCCCAGCATCTGGAACACTCTCTGGCACACAGGAGAAGTTCAATACCGATTTATTGAGTAGCTAGGAGGTTCCTGGTATCCTGTGGTTACACTTTGGTCTGCCACACGCAAGATCGTCAGTTCTAAACCATCCACTACTCGAAGGAGAAAGATGAGGCTTTCTACTCCCATAGAGTCTTGGAGACCCACAGGGATAGTTCTACCCTGTCCCATAAGGTCACACTAGGAGCTAGAATTGACTAGATAGTAGTGAGTTTGCTTTGTAGGTTTATATAGATGAATTAGCTCAGCAATAAACCAAAAGAACCCACTGCCATCAAGTCCATTCTGACTCTTGGACCCCTTATGGTTTCCGGGGCTGTACCCCATGACGGAACCAGATCGCCTCCTCTTTCTCCCTTGAATCACTGACCTCATGGTTAGCAATTCAACACTTACCCAGCAGCACCGCCCTGCTCCTATTTAGGTAACAGGAAGCCACTATAAACCAAATGAACAACTCCAGACCCAAGCCCCCTGCTGTGGAGTCCATTTCAACTCATACGGGCCCGACAGAACAGAGTGGAACCTCCAGTAGAGAGTCTAGGACTCTAAGTCTGTATGATTGCACACTGTTCTCCTTTCTCCCATGGAGCACTTGGTGGGTTAGAAAGACCAACCTCGTTTTTTTTAAGCAACCCAGCTTCAACCACAGCGCCACCAGGGCCCTTGTAAAGCATGCAAATAGTGTCATTGAATGTCTGGTCCGGAGAACCTGCTTTGGTAATGGGGACAAGTTGGGTTCGGGTAGGAAGCGTCCTGAAGGAGGTCAGTGTGATAGGATATAATTCATAAGGCAGTTGTGCAAACAGAACAAGGTATCAAGCAGGGCTTAAAACCAGTCATCATCATTAATACTGTACTAGTACCTACGTTAGGGCTATCATGCTAACAGGACGAACGTTTACTGAACACCCACGTAAGTCAGGAGGCTACAGTAAGCCTTTGCAAGCTGTACATCTCATTCAATCCTTCTAACAAATCTGTCTTCACAGAAGAGAAAAATGAAACTCAGAGTTCTAAAGAAATGTGCCCATCTTTGCATACTTGTTAAGTAACACAATGGCACATTAAATCTGCGTCTGTCTGTGAGCAAATCCATCTTCCTAAGCATGACTTCATGTATATATATATATTTTTCACTTGCTGGTCCCAACTCATTGTGACCCTACGTACAGCAGAAACACCACCTGATCCCACACCCTTCTCACAACCATGCCTGGGTGCGAACGCACACAGTTACGTCAGAGGTGACCGATTTCAAGATGTTAGCCGTGCTTGAAAGAGGCGCAAATCGATGGAGAACAGGCCAGAGGAATTCAGAGAGCCATAGGCATTGCCTTGCTTTCTGTGTTATTTCGGGTTGACTAGAGAAACAAATCATGGGCACCGACACGTGTGTAAGAAAGAGCATGTAGAACAGCAGGTGGACATTGAGAAACCATCCCAGCCCAGTCCAGAGCCAGTCCATAAGTCCCATATTACCCCAGATGTCTGACACCAATCTATAGAGTCCTCTTCACACTCTTGAAGCACATGCAATGATGCCGAATGCAAGAAGATCACAGGCCGGTGGGTGGAAAGTCTTGTGGATCCAGTGGTAGTGTAAGCATCTCAGCACTGGCAGGGGTCTCCATGTGGCTTCTTCAGGTCCAGGGTTCTGGTTGCATCAGGGTAGGTTCATGTAGCTTCTTCCTCAGGGATGTCTCACAGGGAGTCAACCTTGTCAGTAGAGAGTCTCCAAGCGAGTGAGCAGAGAGAGAGAAGTGTCTCCTGCCTCCAAGGAGGAAATTCAGAATTCTCAGGAGAAGACCATGCCCACGCAGAGACCTCATTGGCTATGAGTCAATTGACAGACTGGACTCCACCCCTTCACTCTGAATCCTCTCAAGTTCCAACTGACACCAGATTATGTGACTACCACACTTCCCTAAGTACTTCCGGAAGAAACAAAAACTGCAGCACAGTGTGTACAGGTCCGAGAATTTTTTGCATGAATATAAAAATGATGTACATGTGTGACAACACTCGTCATATCATATAAAAAGGTTAATATCTTTACAAAGAGAGCTTTTAAGTCCATATGAAAAGCATAAATATGCAAAAAGGAAACGGGCAAAAGAAATGAACGATTAACTAATAGGGAAAAATCAGTCCTCCTGTATGGGGGGAGTCTGGGGTAACTGTTTATCTGTAAGCCCTGGAAGCGCAGGCACGGACCATCCCTTCCTATGAGGTGGCGGCACTGGTCTCATACAGTATTCGATAGCCAGCTTCTCTGGAGATTCTCCTAGACCTTCAATATCAATGGTTAAGCTCTTGACTTTTTAAGAAACCAGCTTCTTCCCCAGTTCTCTGCAATGTTTTTATTTAGGGGGTCATAAAGACCACTTAAGAGGGGCCCGGGTGTTACTGGGCCTTCCTTTAAATCATTAAAAAAATCATTTTATTGGGGGCTATTACAGCTCTTATAACAATCCATATATCCACTTTGTCAAGCACATTTGTACATATGTTGCCATCATCCTTTTCAAAATATTTTCTTTCTACTTGAGCCCTTGGTATCCACTCCTCATCTTTACCCTCCCTCTCCCACCCTCAGGAACCATTGATAATTTATAAATTATTATTATTTTCATACCTTCACTGTCTGCTGTCTCCATTCACCCATGTTTCTGTTGTTCATTACCCTAGGAGGGGGTATACATTGATCATTGTGATCAGTGTCCCCTTTCTTTCCCCACCTTCCCCCTAACCTCATGGTATCACTATTCACATTATCGTTCTAAGGGGTTTATTTGTCCTGGAATCCGTGTGTCCACATCTCTTATCTGTACCAGTGTACATGATCTGGTCTAGCCAGAACTGTAAGCTAGAACTTGAGTCATGTTAGAGGGGGGAGAAACCGTTGAAGAACTAGACTAGAAGAATGTTGTGTTTTGTCAGTGTTACACTGCACCCTGGCTGGCTCATGCCTTCCTGTGGCCCTTCCGTGAGAGGATGTCCAATTGCCTACAGAGGGGCTTTGGGTCTCCACCCCACCCCACCACCACCCCTTCAACGTTCCCATTGATGTGATTATGTTTTGAGCCTTCTGATGCATGGCTGGTGTACTTCTTCCATGTGGGCTTTGTTGCGTCCCAGCTAGGTGACCGTTTTTTTAACTTCAAGCCTTTAAGACCCCAGACACTGTATGTTTTAATAGGCAGGCAACATCAGCTTTCCTCACCATATTTTCTTATGCACACATTTTGTCTTCAGTGATCATGTTGAGAAGGTAAGCATCAGAGAATGCCAAGTTATTAGAACAATGTGTTCTTGTGTTGAGGGAGGACTTGAGTAGAGGGGGAAATTTTTAAAAATTAGAGGACATGGGTAGGGGGTGAACAGGGCACTAGCCCACCCATGGGGAAGGTATTGTTTATGTCTCCCCAGGAGAGGGAGAAAGGAACCGTGGTGCTCCAAGACCTGAAGGCAATATATCGGCATGAAGCAGCGAGTCAACAGAGAGGTCTGCTGGGTGTAGCCAGTCCGAATCCAAGCTACATGGACCCCCTCCCCAGAAGAATGCACTACAGAGGACAGCACTGAAGATACAGCTGGGGAGAGGGGCGAGTCTGCTCAGAACACAGGGGAACAAACTAAGAAGGAAGGAGAGAGAGCAGGGGCCATCCTGGCCCGCCAATCCCTGAAGATGATATTCCTGCTCAGAGCACCCAATACACAGAGAGGACTATAGGGCTGGTCCCAGCACAGCCCATAGTGTTCAGGGGGGACAACACTAGAGACACAGTGTGTGGATTGTGCCTGGTCTGACACACACACACACACACACACACCATATTGGGGCGAAACATGAAGGGAGTGCAACAGCGCACAGCAATGAAGCCCCTGAGGAATCTGAAAAATACACTTGGGGGCACAATGTGACACCTCATCAGACTCAATCGTAAAATATTCACAAAGGTCAACAGACAGACCTGGGACTATTTAGAGGCTCTTTTTGTTCCTCCATGCCTATCGATATAACATAGGCAGGATAAATAATCCTGTGGAGAAAAAAATGGGACCCACGGTTCTGGGGGAATACGGGAGAGGGGGAAGTGGGAGAAAGAAGGCAGAAACCAACAAACCCAGGAACAAGGGGATAACAAGTGATCTAAAATTGATGGTGAGGCGGGCATAGAATGCCTGGTGGAGTCTAGTCAAGTGCAGTGTAGCCGAGGGGAATTATTGAAACTTGAATGAAGGTCAAACATGATAGTGGGACAAGAGGAAAGCAAAAGGAATGCAGGAAAGAAGTAGGAGGCAAAAGACATTTATAGAGGTATAAAACAGGCACATACATATGTAAATATATTTATATATAACAATAGGGACATTTATCTATGTACATATATTCATATATCAAGTATTAAGGCAGCAGACGGGCACTGGGCTTCTGCTCAAGTACTCCTTTTAAATCATTTAGATCACACGAAGTCTGAATCCTCAAGTACTCCTTCTAAATCATTTAGACCACACGAACACGGCATGTCAGGAGAGATTCAAAAGGGTGGAAAGCCATCCCCAGCATGAGAAACAAAGCCTGTGACAGAAGACAATGTGTACAGTGTGCGGGGGGAGAGGGAGCTCTGCTCCTCACTGTTTACCCAACTTTAAACTAGACCCTTAAACGCTCTCAACCTTCACTGGTGGTGGTGTTAGGTGCCATGCATTGAGTTCCAATTCAGCACCCTTGTGCACAGCAAGACAAGACATGGCTCAGTCCCGTGCCAACCTCACAACTGTTGCTGTGTTTGCGCCCATTGCTGCAGCTCCTATGTCACTCCATGTCACCGAGGGTCTTCTGTTCCCTTGGCCCTCTACCAAGCAAAGTACTTCTTTGTGCTTTGTGCGTCTCCAGTGACTGGGCCCTCCTGATATGTCCAAAGTACATGAGATGAACTACTGATACCCACACTTCCAAAGAGCACTCGGCCTCCATTACACCATTTATAAAATGGGGCTAATACTGCCTCACTCCATCTGGCTGTTATCAAAAGGCATCAAAATGATGTACACAGAGTAGCAAGAAGAGCGTATCTGGCAGTCAAGAAGCTCTCGGTAAAGGTAGCTCTTATCTTTGATGTTATGATCAAATTCTCTAACAGAATCAGAAAATGTTACGGTGAGTAAGCGTCCATAATAAACAAGTACATAGTGCTGCAGAAGCACATATAAGGGACCTTTTCATGCTAATTGTGGAATGGGACATGAACCCGTGAACACCTCAGGAAGGAGAAGAAAGGTGATCCAGGCCAGGGAGGAAAGCAAGGATTGAACAAGGAGAGCGATGAGGTGGAACGCTCAGACCACGGGGCCCCAGAACAGAAAGGCCAGCACTGTCCTAAGGACTTGAAAGTGGTAGGTGTAGAAGGTGATGGTCACGGTCTGTCTTTACCGTTCCCTGTCGTGTGCTGTGGATGGTCAGCCTACTGATGGTATCTGAAAACATCTGAATCTGAGCTGGTGCTAATTTACTCAATGGGGTACTAGTGGGTAAGAAGAATTTCCCTTTCCCACCTCCACCTTCAGGAAGAAGAGGTCTGTTACTCAGAGTTAATTTGAAGTATGTATTATCTGCTAAACAGGAACCAATGAGCTCCGGGGGTGTCATGGCTAACTGAGAGGCTGGTGCTTCAAGTCTACAGTGGCTCCGTGGGACAAAGATTTATAACGTGACCATGGAGGGAATCTATCGGGCTTGACAGTCCCATGGGGCCATTCAAAGTGGGAATGAACTTGACAGTATCCAACAACAATAGCAGGAAGGTACTAACCACTTTACAGACATGATCTGCTCTCCCTCCCCCAATATCCTTAGGTGGTGGATACCAGTATCCTTCCTTGTCCCTGGATGGAGCATACAGTTAAATACTTGACTGCTAACTGAAAGTAGTGTATACAGCCACATTTTGAACAAACAGATCGGTGCTGTAGAAGTACAGCCAGAATGCTCCTTTGAGGCAAGGATGGCAAGACTTGGTCTCAAACACTTTGGATATGCTATCAGGAGACCGGTTCCTGGAGAAAGACACGATGCTGGTGAAGTAGTTTGGTGGAGAAAAGGGCAGGCCTTGACACGATGGACTGACACGGAGGCTGCAGCAATGGGCTCCAACATGGGACCCATTGGGAGGAGGGCGCAGGACCGGGCCGTGTTTTGTTCTGTTGTAGCCATGAGTTAGAACTGCCTTGACGGACCTTAGCAGCAACAGTCACACTGAAAGGTTGGCAGTTCAAATCCACCTAGAGGGGCCTCAGAACAGAACGTTTAGAAATCTGTTTCTGAGAGGACTCAGCTTGAGAAACCTCTGGAATGCAGTTCTAATCTGAAACCACTGTCTGCAGAGCTGGCTGGCCACCCCCAAAGGCCCCTTCATTTTCCTGCTTCAAACTTCAATGGCTTTAGCGGGCTTCAAAGACAGAGTTTAAATTCATTAGCTTAGCACAAAAGGCCCTTCGTGATAAGCCCCTGCTTCCCTAGACACCTCAGTCACTGCACTGGCCTGTCCCACCTTCTTGACTTCCAGTGTGTTGTTCCCTCTACTGAAGTGCTCTCCCCCTCCTTCATCTAGCTCGCCATCTCAGCTAACCCATATTCAGGGCTGGCCAAATTGCTCATTCTCCAAAAGCATGCACCAACAACCCAAATGATCATCACTGGATGAATGGATTAAAGAGAGAAATGCGGTCTGTACATACAAGGGGGTATTACTCGGCACAAAAGGAATAAAGTGCCAGGCCATGCTACAACATGAATGAACACCAATATTATGTTAAATGAAAGAAGTCAGACACCAAAGGCCACATAATATCTGATTCCATGTATGTGAACGTTCCAGAGTAAGAACATTCACAGAGATGAGAAGCAGATTAGTGGTGGCCAGGGGCCTAGAGGAGCAGGAGATGAGGCGTAGCTTCGTAATGGGTACAGGGATGTTTACTTTTGCTTGAGCGTGTTTTCTTTTGTGGCACCAAATATGTATTATAACTAGAGAAAAGAAGCAATGGTTATGCATCCCTGTGAATGTACTGCCACCGACTTTTGACTTTTAAATGTTTAAATTTATACATTTCACCTCCACAAAAAGACATGAATTAGGCATTGGCTCCTTCTTTAGTTGGCCTTCCCTGAACCTGGTCTCCTCCTAATTTAAATGTCTACATCCATGCTGTGTCTCTAAGCAGTCTAGAGCTCCTTGAGGGTAACACCTCCCAGTCCTGGCTTCATAGGGTTCTCTGGTAGCTGTCTACACACAGCAAGAGCTCAAGCTGGGTGGGCCAGATAATTCGTGCTGAGTAGCTCATGTGAAGTCCTGGTTAGTCCACCCACACCATACCTTAGCCAGTTGTCTCCAAATGTCTGCCTGCTTACAAAGGATCAGACACATGTCAAACTAAAACCCCCAGTAGCCCTCAGAGACCTTACTCGGGCCATTGAGCTGGGGATGAATAATCGCCTTCTTTCAACCATCAGCCATTCCTGTCTCAAATCAGGCCTAACATACATCCCGGAGGAACCAATGGCATGTGACTCAAGGTTTCCCTCAAGGGGCATTAGTTAGTGTGTTTCTTATGGCCAAGACCCATTCACCTTTATGTTGTCAACAGTGCCTTGCAAGAGCACAGGTCTCCAAAAACATGTGGACTACATATATGAATTGTAAAAATGGAACTTTTGAGGAGGCTAAAATTGAATTAAGGGAGCCCTGGTGGCAGAGTGGTTTCATGCAAGGCAGCTAACCCCAAGGTTAGCAGTTTGAAACTACCAGTTGCTCCTTGGGAGAAAGACTAGGCTTTCTACTCCCCTACAGAGTGACTATCTTGGAAACTCACAGGGGGCAGTTCTACCCTGTCTTACAGGGTCGCTATGAGTCGGAATCGACTTGATGGCAACGAGTTTAATTTGAGTTTTTTGAAAATGGAATTTAGACCCTATTATATGTATTTTGAAGGAGCCCTGGTGGAGGAATGAGTTATGCATGGCACTTCTAACCACACGTTCAGTGGTTCAAACACACTGCAGGAGAAACAGGAGGCCGTCTGTTCCCATGGAGATTTCCTGAAGTGGCAGTTCTACACTCCCCTACAGGGTCACTGTACAGCAGAGTTGACTCCATGGCAGGGGAACTGTATGCAGTTTGAGTGATTACCTTCATTAGTCTGCAAGCTCCTCACAGAGACTTTGCTTTATTCATCACTGTATTCTAAGCCTAACAAGGTGTCATGTGCATAGTTAGGCAATCGATAAGCATTTGCTGAATTTCCCTGCATCTTCAAACCCTGCCAGGAAATGAGCTGGTGACAAGACCGAAAGCTGTGTGCTTGCCCGTGGTGGGGCCCACTCCACCCACTATAGAGATCCAATCGGAGACCTTTCTGGACAGTTCACCACTCCCTGCCGGTTCTTAGCTTCTTAGGCATAGTGAAACCAGAGCAATGAAAGCCCCACCAGGGTTGAATCCTGTAGGAAAGAAGACATCTGGCACTTGGTTTCAGCATCATCTACCCTGGATATGCCAGGCCATGCAGTGTCACGTGAAGACCAGTGCGGGTTAATAGGTGCAGCAGTGAGTGCACAATTAAACTTGAACCCCAAGCTGTATGCTCAGGATGATTTGCTCACCTTTGGTGGCCTGCTCTATTGTGCCACCTTGCATGCCAGGCACCTGGCGTATGAAGCAGGCATCTAAGCAGACACTGGGATACTGCAGCCTCTGGTCCCAGGGCTGCCAGTAACTAGTGAGAGATTCCCATCTTTTTAACTCCCCTCTTCTCATCCATGGGAGAGGGATGAGCCTTTCGACTCTGGAAAGGTACAGTCTTGAAAGGCCCCAGGGCCAGTTCTACCCCTGTCCTCTGGCTTTGCTATGAGTCAGCATCAACTCAATGGCAGAGTTGTTTTTTTTTGGTTCTCACTCACCTGCTACACCAAATTGTTTAAAGGAGCAAATGAGACCATGAAAAGAAAACGGCACTTTGCTATGTAATGTGCTTATCGTGTGCTTAATATCCCTGAGCGATCTCTATTGCTTATCATGTGCCTCCGTAAGCAGTCCTGGCCTGGCGGTCCCTGTCTGCTGTCCCACAAGCCTCCCCCATCAGCAGGGAAGGGGAGGGTGGGGAAGTGGGTTGGCGAGAGAGCTCCGAGTCAGTCTCTGTGAGAACCCCTGACAGGGGCCTCAGGACATGCTCTGCTGGTCTCCATGGGCTCAAGAAGCTCTGCTTCGCTTCAAGCCTAAGCTAAGGGTTTTCATCAAATCCTATGTCCTTCGAGACAAGTATAAATGCCACAGTGCTTCTATGCACACTTTCTCTTTACATACACCGAAGCTCACACAAAAATCATACTTCACGGCACACCTCCGTGGTGTCTGTGCCCCAAGGTGGGCGCCCAAGGCATGTCCACACTTAGTGGTCAGTGGTCCACCCCCCAGCATTGGTGTATGCTGCCTGTCCCCTCTTGCGATCCCCCTTTGCCCAGCTCAGTTGCCTCCTGTGTTCCTCCCTCCGTCATCCTCGATTTTCAATTTAGGAACAGGTCTGACGTTCAAATTGCCTGCAGGTCACTAGGAACATGTGCAGAGGCTTTTAAAAAAATCGTCAGAGCTATTTCCCAGGCTGCTGTTTAGTGAAAACCCCAATCAAAGCCTCACTCCAATGAGAACGCCAACATCCTCTCCAGAGAGGCACACTGAGCAGAGCAGAGAGAGCCCTGGAACTCAGTGTCAACTGGCTGCTAAATGTCTGCAGCGGTCAGTGAAGGTCCCCATCCCCAATGTGTTGTGCATCAACCGTGAAAAAGTATCCAGGACTGGAGCATCTAAGCGCCAGTCTGCAAGGTATCTATTGCTAACACTCCTGTAAGTGTCAGAACTTATTCACACCAGCTGTTCCCAGCTGCTGCTGTCACTTCCTAGGTTTCTCCAGAAGTGCTAAGGAGGCATCTGCCATTCCAATTTCGTGACATCTCCCAACTCGAAGAGGCCACCTCTCAGGTGTCGAAGAGCTGATGGTCCACAGCTGCCTTCAGCCAAACATCCACAGACTGTGATTCAGATAATGGCCATGTGGGCCAAAACAGGTGGAGGAAATGAATGTCAATAGTACCAAAGACTACAGGCAGCTAATAAGAGCTAAGAGCTCCCTCTGTGTCAGACCCTGGACCAGGCATCGACACCTTGGAGAGAAATGTTGCTATCTCATTTTACAGATGAGGAGCCTGGCTCAGAGAGATTGGGCCACGTGTCCAAATGGACAATGCTTATAACTGGCAGGGTTAGGCTTCTCTCCCAGGCTTGTCATACACCAAAGCCCACACTTCATTCAACATGTCCCTCTTTCCCTCAAGAAGATGACTTTAGAGAACTGGTACAGATAGGTACTGGAAACAAAGGGAAACCAGGACAGATGAACCCCTCAGGACCAGTGGTGAGAGTGGCGATACTGGGAGGGCGAAGGGAAGGTGGGGTGGAAAGGGGGAACCAATTACAAGGATCTACATATAACCTCCTCCCTGGGGAACAGACAACAGAAAAGTGGGTGAAGGGAGACGTCGGACAGTGTAAGATATGACAAAATAATAATTTATAAATTATCAAGGGTTCATGAGGGAGGAGGCAGCGGGGAGGAAGGGGGAAAAATGAGGAGCTGATACCAAGGGCTCAAATAGAAAGCAAATGTTTTGGGAATGATGAGGGCAACAAATGTACAAATGTGCCTGACGCACAATGGATGGATGTATGGATTGTGATAAGAGTTGTACGAGTCCCCAATAAAATAACTTAAAAAAAAAGAATTTAAACAATCAAAAATAAAAGAAGAAAAAGACGCCACTGCAAACCAGAGAGCCAATCAGAGTGAACATGATCCACTACAAGCAGATTCTCCCTCAGAGAGACTCTACAGGGCAGAGTTGAACTGCCACAGAGGGTTTCCAGGGTGGTTTCGTGGGCCAAGCAAGGTCAGCGGTTCGAACCCATCAGCTGCCCTGTAGGAAAAAGATGAGGCTGCCTGCTTCTTTAAAGATATCAAGTCTCGGGAACCCCAAGGGCAAGTCTACTCTTCCCTACAGGGTCCTTGTGAGTCAGAATCAAGTAGTCTGAGAACATTCACAGATGCAGACAGCTTTTCCCAGGAGGCAGCCAGAGTCTTCAGCTACTATGCCACCAGGAGTCCCTTTGCTGCCTCATGACGAGACATACTAAGAGACAGGCTGGTGCTTTACCGAGGACAATAATGATGTCAGTCTTCACGTCACCTATTATTTTCCCTATCCTTTAATACCAAGAATCTCACTTGAATTTTCAAAACAAAAACACACATACACTTAAAAGATGGTGGAGAATAAGGATTTTCAGATAAGATGACACAAAGTAGAGGGTTTCCCCTCAATGGAAAAATAAGAAACAACTCTGTGGTCAGGCCTCCCCTATGGGCATTCAAGGGAAGAACATTTGAGTTGGAGAGCTTTACCAGGAGCAGGTCATGACAGAGTAAACATTTAAGAAATCCCTAGGGTATCCCATCATGTCCTCAGACCCTCCACTCAAGACGTACACTATGGAGAACTCCTTCACAGCGTCTTCTGTTTCTCCTTCACGGCCACTTTCCGAGTTACCAGCACGGCTGCAGACTTGGCATCCCTCTGTGGGACTGGTGTGGTTGTTTCCCCAAGATGCTGCTTCAGAGAGCCTCTGCCAGGGTCAGCCGTCCTCCGCTAACCTAAATCCTGGTCGTCCACATGCCTTTCACCCCACACTCTGGTGTGTGCTATCTGACTTTACATGATTTAAACTCCGGCTGTCCATCTTTCTCAGAGTGGCTACATGCAGAGCTCTAGGAGGCTTATCATGAAAACAAGCAGGAGCCTCCCTGACCTCTCCTCACCCCGGAATCTCACTTCTCAGAGGCAACCACATTCAACTGGTACCTGTTTCTTTCCCGGCATTCACGGTCAAGTTTCTACGCATTACATTTATACTGAGATGTCTTTATCATTCTATTTTAGATACGGCTTAAAGGCTTCCTTACTGTGAAAGCTAAGGTTTTAGACTTGGACCCCTCCTTCCTCTGCCCACACTCTTCCTTTTCCAGCCTCTCACGGAATTCAGGGCACAATCGGGGGCTCTTACACGTCTCGGCAATACCGATGGGACTCCAGCTCACACCTCGACTGCCCACGGGTCTTACCATGCTTCTAGCTCCTTAGTAGTAGCCCTTTAAATATAATGGGGTACATAAGTACACTTGTGCTGTCGTTACTGTTAGGTGCCATTGCATCGTCTCCAACCCATAGCAGCCCCACGCACAAGGAACGAAACACTGCCCAGTCCCCGTAATCGCTCCTATGCTGAGCCCGTTGTTGCAGCCACTGTGTCACTCCATCTCGTTGACAGCGTTCCTTTTTTTCACTTGCATATATACACACAACACACTTAGATGGATGTGTATGCGTACAGATACAGCTGTGAAAAAATCATACAACTCCTCTGGATATAATCAAACACATCAGGAAAAGTATTCATTGCCTCCACTCCCCCTTAACCATGCCATCTGAAGTGCCCTCTGCTGTCCCTTGCAATGTGAATTATATCTTGGAAAACATTAGAAACGTTTCTATTGGCTTCTAACTTCCAATCTTGGCCTTGAAAAATCTAATACCATTCAGATTTCAATTAAACTTGATGCTCTAGAGCGCTGCCATCCCAGGACTTCCCCTTCCCAATATCCTGGGCACTCGCTTGGCACCTCTTCTCTGTTAACACCTTACAGCCACAAATATCCTGTAGCTCTCTTCTCAAATACTTCCTATTTTTGACAACGTTCCTTCTTTAGCTATGACTTGAAAGGGTGTATAAAATATTACAATTATTTCTCACAATAATTGATGTTGCTGGGTATAAAATTATAGGACCCTTGATGGTACAGCAGGTAAGTGCTTGACTACTAACCCAGAGGTCTGTGGTTTGTGCCCCCCAGCCACTCCACCGGAGAAAGATGTGCCAGTCTGCTTCTGTAGATCACGGTCTTGGAAACCCTATGGGGCAAGTCTACTCTGTCTTACAGGGCTGCTATGAGTCAGCATCGGCTAAGTGGCAATGGGCTTAGTTTTTAATTACATCTTGGAAAAAACTAGAAACTTTTCTATTGGTTTCTAACTTCCAATCTTGTCATTGAAAAATCTAATGCTTTTCAGATGCTTGATTTGTTGTTGGTGATGGTAAATTCCATCCCTTTCCCCAGTCTCTTGCTACTTTTAGCATATTCTCTTTACTCAAATGATCTGTCATTTCTTGATGGTTTATCTCAGTGTTGGTCTTTTTCCTTAGTCATGCAAAGAGCTCAGTGATCATTTATACTATTAAATAATTAAATGTATTATTCCTTTTTTTAACTCTCTACCTACTTTCTTGTCTTGTCATTAAATTATATTTAATGTATAATTTTGAGATCATGTGCATTGTGTTTGTGTGCATGAGTTTTTCATTTATGTAAATGATATTAGATTGCACCATTTCTTTCCCTTTTTCTTTATGCTGAACCTTTGGGTTTTAAGATGCTCAGTGTGCTATGTGGATGTTACTTGTTATTTCTAATTGCTGTACATTTCTCTAGGGTGTGCATCCAACAGTTTACTTGTCTACTAGACCAGTTAAGAAGGCTCATATTGCTTCCAACTTCTCATTATCATAAAGGCAATGCTGGACAAATACCCTTGTCTCAATCAACCCTTCCATCAGGGAACAGGAATCTTTTGGTTCATGGATATTTTCTGTTTTTCTTTATTTCTTTCTCTCCATCTTTCTCTACTTCTGTTTCTTGAGCTCCTTTAGTTGAACGCTGATGATGTCATCAACTATATATCAGAATCATTTAAGAGAATATTTCATTTGTTATTTTATTTTTAAGGAGCTCTGGTGGCACAGTGGCTAAACCTGTGGTGTTAACCTAGAGATCCGTGGTTTGCACTCGCCAGCTGCTCCACAGGAGGAAATTGCGGCAGGCGGCTTTCCTGCAGATCACAGCCTTGGACATCCTTGGAGTAGGTCTACTACGCCCTATAAGGTTGCGATGAGTTGGAATCCACTTGACTGGGATAGATCTGGTATTTTTGGCTATTACATTTTTAGTTTTCTTTTTCTAATGAACCATTTTACTGAGATATAATCTGTGTACTACACAATTCAATGCTTTAAATATATTAAAAGTTGCACAATCGTCATCATAATCAATTTAAAATCATGTTCTGCATTGCGTTTTTAATTTGCAAAGGCCTTACTAAACCTCTACATTTCCCTTTTTGTCTTTGTTCTCTTGTAGCAACAGTTATTCTTTCATGAATCTATTACTTCTATCTCTGCTGCTTTAACCTATAGTTTGGGCCTCTTCTGCTTCTTTACTGCTCATATTCCTTCAAATTCCTCTTTTCTATTTAGTGTTCTGTTTTTGGTGTTTTCTGTTGGATGTTTTCCTTGGAAGTGGATAATGCCTAGCTGTACATTCAAATTTGAGACAAGGCACAGAACGCTCACTAGACATTGTGTGTGGGGCTGGGGCTTCAGAAGTGAGAGAAGTGATGGGGTGAAGAGGAGTCTGTTTCTCTGGAAACCCCCAAATATCAGTATATATCACTGCATTTGAGGTGATTTTTAACTCACAACGTTTTCTGACTCATAATGATCCTGTAGAACAGATTGGAACTTTCCCATAGGGTTTCCAAGGTAGAAATCTTGATGGAAACTATCCACCACAGATTTCTCCTTTGGAGCAGCTAGTAGGTTCGAACGTCAGACCTTCTGCCCAGCAGTTGAGCAATATTACCACTGTGCCACCAGTATGCACATTAGATCTTTTCTTTAGGACAGAACGTTTCCCCAGAGAGGAATTTCCTGAGCTCCTGCTAAGGTACTGTATTTCTGAGAGTCAAGCAATTGAAAGGGGCTAGGAGTATTGACATTCAAATTGCAGGCAATTCTTTAGACTTCTTGCCTTCAGTACAATATGCCATCCCACCCTCAGATGTACCTCCTGCCACAATTCCAAACGGGGGTTTGAGCAGACACCTGCACTGGTGGTAGGAGGCATCTACACGTTCCTTACGGGACCTTCAACCAATCCTTCTGTTCTTTGCACCATCCACACTCATATTTCAGAGGTTCCTGGAGTCTCTTACATTCTGAGCCTCTCTAGGGTTCTGTGGGGAAGTTCATATTTTATTGGCATTCCCTACGAGAGGCACCTAAATCTCGCCTTTCCTGCCACCACACCAGTTTCCATTTATTCTCTATCTCCAAATATTTTGCTGACATCTCTCATCTGTTCCTATTTATCCTCCCCTGTTTTCTTTGTCTTGTGCCCTTTAAAAAATGTATCTCTTGTTTGGGTGGCATTTTAAGAGATGACCTCACGGTCCAATCCGCCTTGTTTAACCAGAAGCACCACCTTATAAATTTCCATTGGACAGGGTCATGGTGGTGCTCTCTCACAAGAATTAAAGGTCAGTTTTGCTTAGAGAAACCGAAGCCCCTCTCAAATCTGTCTCCATTTCAGCCTTTCTGCCCTGTGCCTTTCATTTCCCTTGTTGTTAAGTGAGCTTGCATCACACCCTCCTCTTCATGTTCTGAAGTTTTGAATGCTTGCTGATGTTGTTCTCCTGCCTAAAATGTTCATTCCTATGACATATTCTGTCCCAAACACAATCTCTGGCCTTCACGAAGTCACCTGATGACTTCAGATGACAAGGATTTGTCCCTCCTTAAAAACAAATTACACGTGTCTCCCATGAGTCCTTAACAGAACTCCCACCCCTTGTTTCAGGTGTCTGTGTCCTCCTCTCAGCAAAATAAAAGTTTCTTCTGGGCAGGCGCCATGCTTACCCTGGCACTGGACACTGAGTGTCTGCTAACTCAAACAAACGAGTTCATACCAAATTAGGGGATTTGACAACCAATACACAAAGCATGGAAATATTTTCCAGGTAAAGCCTGTACATTACTCAACTTTATACCCCTACCAACCCACCCAGCATTCGACAGAGAAGGGCTGACTGCAGAAAGCTGGGGGGAAGAATGGGTGAATGAAGGAATTCTCACTGAGCACCAGGGCCAGTGTTGTAACATATCGAAAGGATTTTCTTTGTTAAAATGCTTACATTATAAATTCCTAAAATGATGATGATCAGAACGGCCGTTCCCTGCTGCTTCCCAGCCTCTACCACCAGGCTTGCCACACAGGAGAGGCTCAGCAAAGGCCGCCCGAGCGACAGCTGAGTGAACGAGTCTGGAGACACGAATTTACAGTGTGCAAAGACGTTACAAGGAGAGGGAAACATCTGGCTTACCCTGAAAGCACTCCCAGGACTAGGTTAAGAACAAAGAAGGATCCAATGATGATGAGGGGTATGAAGTACAGCCAATTCCAGGTGGCTCCTAAGGCATCATTGGTCTGAAAGACAGAAAAACGGTTCCTTCGTGTTAAACCAAAACCACCTGCCAGGAGAAGGCCCAGAGCCCCACAGTTTCACCCCGGGAGCACTGAGACAAGCACAGTGTGGTGCAGTTACGCTGCCTGTTCCCATGTTGATTTTTGTGTGAGTGAATATTCCACGTACACAGCATCAGCTTCACTGGAATATCCACCGTTGGGATACCTAGAACCCTCACTTAGTAGATGGGAAAAGGGCGCTAAGAAATGTAACGTACGTCCTCACTCAAAATCATACAGATGATCAGTGGTTCACGGTGTTTGGTGACCTTTGCATTCTGAAGCAGACAGAAAACGGGTTCTAAAAGGGACAAAGGCAGGCTCTTCCCATAGCTCTACCTTCTGGACGCCGGTAAGGCCTGTCTGCATCCGGCTCAGCACTTCACCCTGGACTCTGGCTTTCTTTGTTCCACCACAGTAGCTAGCCTGGCCCCAGGAGGGTTCTGGACAGAACAGTGACCAACCAATCCCTCTAGACTGGAAGAGCAGCCTCTCACTTTGTCGTTTTACCACTGACCCCCAGCGGACTGAAACATGCGCGGAAACTCGCATTCTGGGGTGCTGTGCCACGACGGGAGGCAAGGCCCTTGAATGGCAGGGGGGTGAGGAAAGATCATCTATTAAATTGTAAGCCAATATACATTAGTATTTTTTTTCAAACCCTGAAGCCCCCTGTGCGTGGTCTATGTGTGGGAGCATTATTTGGTGGGGGAGTGCCATGGTACAGCACATGATTTAGCCCAGAGGCAGCTCTTGACAGGAAGCCTCATGAGAACCTTCAACCAGCTTGGGGGCATCTTGAAAAAGCCTTCTCCAACACGTGTGTTTCTCCGTGTCAACGGAGAGTCCTCAGGCTGTGTCCCTCTCTGTGATATCATCCCTAATCTTCCCAAGTAGGCCTGCATTGCACTGTAGAGTCTATTCAAAGCAGAACGTGGACACGCCCCTTTCCGCTTCTATTCCCCTACTTTATTATCTGTCTGACACTAACAGAACAGTATCTGGAGAGAAACATATTTTATCCCCAATTCATTGTGGAAATAAGGGCATAAAAGTCAAATGCCGTGCCTAACATCCACACACTATATTGCAGTTTACGCTCAGAAATGCCACGGCACAGTGGTTCTGGCATGTCCCCCTTTTCTCCTCTCCCTGGTAACCTCTTCAAAGCATAGACTGACCCATGCCATCAGGCCTCCTTTGCACTCCTATCACATTCCATCTTGATTTTTCTCTCTAATTATTGTATTTGCCTTCTGCCTTCTATTCAAATATTTGTTCATATAATAGAGCCTCCCACTCATCATGAATTACCCAATTCCCTCAATAGGGCAGCTATCATTGTACAGTCGATTCTCTCATTAAAAATGATTTCTAAGGCAAATTTCCTTCAGCAAACTTGGGCCCTTTGTCGTACACTGTTTGGAGAGAGATGTTTGCATCTGACACAGAACACAAATTAAAATCAAGAAAGCAAAACCAAAAAAAACGCCATCTGAACTTAAGGAGAGAAAGACAGAGACTTTCCGAGGTCAATGTGGAAAATCCAAACCCTTGGCCTGAGCAGCTATATGCTCAGTTAAATGCAAGAAGGAAAGGTGGGAACCAGACTTCAGAGGAGACTGTTTCTGACCATCAGATGGGAGATACAGAAATTTAGTGCCCAGAGTTGTGAAATGAAACCCCCACGCCTCCTTACAATCCAGCTCAGCTCATAGAACAGAAATGCCCCCTCAGGATGCCCACAGTTATCATCTTCACAGAAGCCGCTGCCACACCTTCCTGCAAGAGTGGCTGCTGGGTGCCACTTGCTGACGGTTTGCTCACCATGCCCCAGGGCTTTTTAAAGTGGAACCAGAAAGCTGGCGTTCTTGACAGATGAGGCCCGGGTCTTCCTGTGAGCTGCAGCTTGACCTTTACAAATAATCCTAATCAGGGAGTAGCCAGCTGTCTTTATGCCTGGTTTCATGCAAATAAGCTTAAAGAACAGTTAGTGAGGCTGTCCCGCGGTGGCTCTCCACGCCAGCAGATCCCAGTAGTACTATGGTTTGGCCAGGCCCCCACTCCCACCATGTTCTTCAGTGGCATGGACCAAAGTCGCCTCCCAGCACCTGGGTCAGTGCTCAGCTGTGAATACATATTTGCTATCCTCAATGGTTAGCATAAAATTGCTACTTTTAAGGTGCTGTTGGTCATAGACGTGATTGAGCTAGAGATTAAGAACAGGTCACAGTAATTCCAATGAGTGACAATTTGCCCAGATGCTGTAGATTAAGGAGAATCCAACAAATTGCCCTCTGTGTATGCTGTGCTCTGTGTGTATTGCCCTCTGTGAATACTGTACTCTGTATATTGCCCTGTATATACTGTACTCTGTGTATACTGCGCTCTGTGTATGCTGTACTCTGTGTATACTGTATTCTGTGCATACTGTACTCTGTGTGTATTGTCCTCTGTGTATACTGTACTCTGTGTGTATTGCCCTCTGTGTATACTGTACTCTGTGTATATTGTACTGTGTGTATTGCCCTCTGTGTATACTGTACTCTGTGTGTACTGCCCTCTGTGTATACTGTACTCTGTGTATACTGTACTCTGTGTGTATTGCCCTCTGTGTATACTGTACTCTCTGTGTACTGCCCTCTGTGTATACTGTATTCTGTGTGTATTGCCCTCTGTGTATACTGTACTCTGTATATTGCCCTGTATATACTGTACTCTGTGTATACTGCGCTCTGTGTATGCTGTACTCTGTGTATACTGTATTCTGTGCATACTGTACTCTGTGTGTATTGTCCTCTGTGTATACTGTACTCTGTGTGTATTGCCCTCTGTGTATACTGTACTCTGTGTATATTGTACTCTGTGTGTATTGCCCTCTGTGTATACTGTACTCTGTGTGTACTGCCCTCTGTGTATACTGTACTCTGTGTATACTGTACTCTGTGTGTATTGCCCTCTGTGTATACTGTACTCTCTGTGTACTGCCCTCTGTGTATACTGTATTCTGTGTGTACTGCCCTCTGTGTATACTGTACTCTGTGTGTACTGCCCTCTGTGTATACTGTACTCTGTGCGTACTGCCCTCTGTGTATACTGTACTCTGTGCGTACTGCCCTCTGTGTATACTGTACTGTGTATATTGCCCTCTGTGTATACTGCACTCTATGTATACTGTACTCTGTGTGTATTGCCCTATGTATAGTGTACTCTGTGTGTACTGCCCTCTGTGTGTACTGTACTCTGTGTGTACTGCCCTCTGTGTATACTGTACTGTGTATACTGTACTCTGTGCGTACTGCCCTCTGTGTATACTGTACTCTGTGTGTATTGCCCTCTGTGTATATTGTACTCTCTGTGCATACTGTACTGTGTATACTGTACTCTGTATATTGCCCTGTGTATACTGTATTCTGTGCATACTGTACTCTGTGTGTATTGCCCTCTGTGTATACTGTATTCTGTGTGTACTGCCCTCTGTGTATACTGTACTGTGTATACTGTACTCTGTGCGTACTGCCCTCTGTGTATACTGTACTCTGTGCATACTGCCCTCTGTGTATACTGTACTCTGTGTGTACTGCCCTCTGTGTATACTGCGCTCTGTGCGTACTGCCCTCTGTGTATACTGCGCTCTGTGTATGCTGTACTCTGTGTATACTGTACTCTGTGCATACTGCCCTCTGTGTATACTGTACTGTGTATATTTCCCTCTGTGTATACTGCACTCTATGTATACTGAACTCTGTGTGTATTGCCCTGTGTATACTGCACTCTGTGTATACTGTAATCTGTGTGTATTGCCCTCAGTGTATACTGTACTCTGTGTATACTGTACTCTGTGCGTACTGCCCTCTGTGTATACTGTACTGTGTATATTTCCCTCTGTGTATACTGCACTCTATGTATACTGTACTCTGTGTGTATTGCCCTGTGTATACTGCACTCTGTGTATACTGTAATCTGTGTGTATTGCCCTCAGTGTATACTGTACTCTGTGTATACTGTACTCTGTGCGTACTGCCCTCTGTGTATACTGTACTGTGTATATTTCCCTCTGTGTATACTGCACTCTATGTATACTGTACTCTGTGTGTATTGCCCTGTGTATACTGTACTCTGTGTATACTGTAATCTGTGTGTATTGCCCTCTGTGTATACTGTACTCTGTGTGTATTGCCCTCTGTGTATACTGTACTCTGTGTGTATTGCCCTGTGTATACTGTAATCTGTGTGTATTGCCCTCTATGTATACTGTACTCTGTGTGTATTGCCCTATGTGTATACTGTACTGTGTATACTGTACTCTGTGTGCATTGCCCTGTGTATACTATATTCTGTGTATACTGTAATCTGTGTGTATTGCCCTCAGTGTATACTGTACTCTGGGTATACTGTACTCTGTGCGTACTGCCCTCTGTGTATACTGTACTCTGTGCGTACTGCCCTCTGTGTATACTGTACTGTGTATATTGCCCTCTGTGTATACTGCACTCTATATATACTGTACTCTGTGTGTATTGCCCTGTGTATAGTGTACTCTGTGTGTACTGCCCTCTGTGTGTACTGTACTCTGTGTGTACTGCCCTCTGTGTATACTGTACTCTGTGTGTATTGCCCTTTGTGTATACTGTACTCTGTATATTGCCCTCTTCATCAAGAGAAGATCTATGAGGAAAAAGTGTTTACTTTGCTTTCTCCATTATTCTAGCTTACGTGTCTAGAGCATGAAGCCATCTTCCCTCTGCCAGACACACACACAGAACACACCATACACACCCATATGCACACACAAACACACCATACATGCACACACAACACATGATACACACACCATACCATATACACCCATATGCACACACAAACACACCATAAATGCACACACACACAATACACGATACACACACAGCATACCATACACACCCATATGCACACACAAACACACCATACATGCACACACAACACACCATACACACAACACACCAGACACACCCATACGCACACGCACACCATACGTGTACACATACACCACACACCATACACACCCATATAAACACACAAACATACGTTTCATGCACACATGCAAATCCATGAACATTTTTATGACTACAGCTTGGGAAATGGCCAGGACTCTGGAACATGCTTCCCTGTTCTTCTGTCACTTCCATGACGAGCAGTGTGTCTTCTTTCAGGATTCCATGAGGATGGCTGCTCTTGCTTTAACTGACACCCGCACAGGAACCTGGACCGTCTGCGCCCTTCCGTGTGTCTGGTGTCAGCATTGCGCTTGGCACAATTGAGCAACAGAGGACCACAATTGTAATAACATGAATCTCTCATTTGAAGCACACCAATTAAATTCATTGATATCCGCCCCCTCAATCTGTGGCGTTTTAGCTAAAATGCTACAAATATCATGCACTACAGCATCGGGGCCTACTGGACAGAAAAATAAGAGGAGGAAAGGGCCGAGGAGGAGGAGGAGGAGGAGGAGGAGGAGGAGGAGGAGGAGGAGGAGGAGGAAAGGGCCAAGGAGGAGGAGGAGGAGGACCCCGTCCCAGCAGCACTGTGCCCTCGGGGGTGATGAAGGATGACTGACAACTTAAAAGGTTCTTGGGAGAAAGCATCTTGACAGCTCCCTTGATTATTCACAAACCTTTTTATAGACTTGCCGCACCCTCTCCACACCTTTCTCCTCTCCCTCCAGGTGCCTCTCCCTTCTTCCCCTCCCCGACCTCCTCGCCAGGGGGCTTCTGCCCTACCCGGCTTACCTGTCAATGGACTGATCTGTACCGTGTCCAGTGGGACGAGGGGCATCCCTCAGCAGGAGGTCAAGTGGGCAGGCTGAGGTTCTAGCTGCCCTCCTCACACAAGGCAAGGTGCTTTCAGATGCTAATTCAGGCTGCCATCTACCTCTGATTCATCAGTACTAACACCTTAAAATCGTCCAGTGTAGGAGAGACAACCAAAGGGAAAGAATAATATGAAAGGGGGTGGGGGTGGTGAGGAAGAAGGCCTGGGCGCTGTGAGGGGTGCGGTGCAGAGTAGGAAGCAGGCGCGCCAAGCAGAAAGTTGCCACTTGAACCTCAGAGTGGTGGCTGTTGCCTCTCTCTGCTGTGTGTGTGTGTGTGTGTTTGTGTGTGTGTGTGTGTGTGTCTGGAGAGGAGGTCTGCTGGGGGGTAGGGGGAGGAGGAGGAGGAGATCCCCCTTCCTGCTTCTGCGAAGGGAGTCCAGGAGGCGCAGCCCTTAACTGCTCTGCAGAAGGTCTGTCCTTTGCATCTACCAGCCAGAAAGAACGCTGGGCGGTCTGCTTCTGTAAAGGTGACAGCCTTGGCAGCCCTGTGTGGCCATTCCACACTGTCCCACAGGCCACTGGGAGCTGGAACTGACTGGCGGGCAGTGGGTGTGGTCTGACTGCGTCTGCTCCTAAGGCAAGGTTGAAGTGCTCACAAGCTGCCTCATTCTGGGTCCTAACTCCAACCCTCCAACCCTCAGGCTTTTTCTTTGGGAGCCCGGGGAAGCCATGCCAAGTCCTCCACTCAAGGTCCTTGGGAGGACATCACAGCTTCCAAAGCACGCCCCGCAGGGCTCTGGGCCCAGAAGAACCTAGTGGAAGCATCACTGGCCAGACCGCCACCACGGAGCAAGAAGCCTCTCTCTGGAAACTAAACCGCACCAAGAGTGCCAGGATCTTTATCCCATCCTATTTATGGAGCACCTACTATGTGTGCCAAGGAGCCCGGGGGCAGTGTCAGGTAAGTGCCGGACTACTGACTGCTCGCTCGGAGGTTCAAACCCACTAGGTGATCTGAGGAAGAAAGAGGAGGTTATCTGCTCCCATAAAGATCGCAGCCTGAGAAGCCCTACCTCGGGCCACCATGCGCTTACTGTCCAGGTGACTGGATGCCACAAGCGGTTTGCACTCAGCTACTAACGGAAAGGCTGGGGTACAAACCCGCCATGCAGCACTGCCTGGAAACGGCCTGGCAATGTGCTTCTGGGAAGATGACAGCCAAGAAAATCCCAAGGAACTCAGCTCTCTCAGTGCAACGTGGGGTCGACATGAATCGGAACAGATGAGCCCTCAGTGGGTTGATTTGGCTTAGTGTGGCTGTGTGCCAGGCGCTAGAGAAGAGGGCTTTTCTTGGGGGCAGTGTGGTCTTACTCAGAAGGTGCTTCACCACCCATCTCCCTGACCCCGCCCCTGCCCAGGTGCCCCTGGGGGAGCAGGCAGGCTCTCTCACCTGCTGATCCCACGAGTGACACACACGCGCACGTGTGCATGACGGGGGTGATGACAGACAGAGAGAGCCGTGTGGGGGTGGCAGCCCACCTGCACGGGGAGCGCTCAGCGGTTCCAGTCCTGACACAGTGGGACTGTGTTCCTTTGGGAACCTGCCTGAGTGGAGGTGGTGAGCTCACCCACTCCCTGCGTAAACAGGCACACACGGCAATTATCACATTAATCTCCAGGGAGGTGGGGGTGGGAGGAGCGGCTCAGAGAGAGAGAGAGAGATGGAGAGGGAGGGAGCCAGAGGAAGAGGGCCCTGGCTGGGCACAGCCAGAGCTGTATGGACAAGGCCAGTTCCCCACTCTGGAAAAGCAGGTCCCACCAACCTCCGGCTCCACCAGTGCTGTGGAGACCATGCTGAAGAAGCCTGGGCATGCACCTCCCCACAGGCAGCTCTGCCAATGGTGGTTCTGACTGGGTGGGAGGTGTAAGGGTTGGGGCTGGTCCAAAAGAAAGGGTTCCTGGGTCATAACTGCTCCAGGGGCTGGTGACATGAGGCTTCCACCGTAGAACTATTAATATGCCCTTTGCTATATTGGGTCTAAAACAGCACCCTTGGTCTCTACTCACTCTATGCCATTCCCCAGTTGTGACGACCAAAAAAATCTCCAAGAATTGCCAAATATCAAGGTGACTTCCAGGCGAGGACCCCTGGCCTAGAGGCTCTACTTCAAGAAGATATCCTCCACTTCATTAACTGGCAGCTGAGCTTAGGATCAGGAACGGCTGGACAGGGCTACACGCCAAGTCACGCCGGTCCTGTCATGGCAGATGAAGTGAAACCAGAACAGAACTGGATTTGCAGAATACAGGTGGACCAGAATGATAACCAGAATGTGAAAATTTACTGGTTGACGCCCTGCTGACAACTTGATCTCCCCCCAGGAAAACAAGGACACCACGTGTGTTGCCAGCAACCACATTTCTGGATGGCAGAACCAGAAACAGCATTGCTTGTGTTCAAGATGGCAGCCGACCGCATCACCTTGAATGGGTGATGCGCTCTCTAGTCCTGGCAAAGTGCCAGTCTTCTACACATGCTTCTATGCCTCTCACAAGTCTTCCATTCCAAGGCTCTGACCTGTAACATTTCCCATGGTGGTCACTGATCTGGTACATCCACGTTGGATAAATTTGGAACTCTTCCCATTCCAACCCACTGACCATGACTGAATGGGTTCAAAGCCCTGGGCTGGAGCAGCCCTGGTCTGCCATTCATCTTCGCAGAAGCATTTCTCCGAAGCCTCTGCCAGCCGTCCCTGGGGAAAGGAGCACTCAATGAGAGGAAAAGACAGCCAGAGCTGAGGACTGATGCAATTGCTTCCTGCCTTCTTCCCCTTGGGCCCCAATCCCTCCACACCAAACAGCCAGTTCTCTTCCCACCCTGAGCAGCCTGGGTTCCCTGCTCCATAGTTTGTCCCGCGAAGCTGTAGGCTACCTGTTGTGGTATCTTTGGCTACCTGTTGGGTATCTTTCTACGTGTTAGGGATCAATGGTGAGCAAAATGGCCTCACACCTTGTCCTGGGGTCCCTTAGAATCTACTGGGGAAGCCTTAGATCTCACAGACGATCACACCCACCTCGCCATGGTGGCTGCCATGAAGACACCATGCTGAGTGCTGACCCATGGGTGGATCTGATCGGATGGAGGGGGTTAGGAACGGATTTGCAGATGCTTTCTGAGAAAAGAATCATTTGAGAGTCTAAGAAACTACCCGAAGATAGCAGAGGGCTGAGACACAGAGAGCATCTTTATTATGGTGTTTGGAAAAAAACGTGAAAGAACGTTAAAGATTCGGAATTGCTGGGAATCTTAACTTGAGCTATTCTATATCTATCTCATCTCAGGGTCTCTCAAGCCAGCCACACCCGTCCCCAGAATCACACCTGTTGGAAGGTGTTTCGAAGGGCCACTTGCCCACATGTTGAGAAGAGAACACCAGTGCACTCCACAAGGCCTGGGCAGTAAAAGGCCTGTGGGTAGTCCTGCGTTCCCAGAAGGCCAGTCTTGGAAGAGGATGACGAGAACAGTCAAGTCACTACATCGATCCAGAGAAGGAGAAACTAAGGCCCAGAGAAGGGAAGTGACCTCCCTGGGGAAATCAGCAAATTATTGGCAGAACCAGGACCACAATCTAAAACACGGGTGGGGAATGTCCGGCCTGAGGGCAGCGTAAGCCCCTTGAAATCGCCCAGACAAGCTAGTATCACGTGCCTCATCAAAGAGAAGGCGTTCCAGCCACCACACTAGGGGTGAGTTAATGAAATGTGTGACCACATATAAGGAGGCCAATTTATAATCGGTCTACATAGGCTCAGGGTCCTGCTCCACTTCAAGTCTTTGGGGTGGAACCCTGCTAACTCCATTGTCGCTTCCATGGGCTGCCACTGCCCTTGCTGAGCTCCGCCCTGGGGGGCCAGTATGTAGGTGAGCGATTCTTTACACAACACCTTGCCACTTCTAGAGCTCAAGGGGTTCTCAGAGATTAGCCTTCTCATTGCCAGGAGTTACCTGCTTTTCCTTTGGCCCCTCTACGCTCCAGCAAGATGGTGAGGGTTAGAGTAGCATACCAACCACGGCTTTCCTTTATGTCTGACAGCAGGGCTCTACCCTTCGTGGTCTTGCTTGTAGGGTGTAGTGCTAGAAGGATCACAGCATCTTGCCTGAACCTCTCACATGACAGATAGACCGAGGGCCAAAAGCTAAGTGACCGCTGAGGGATCCTCCACCACTTGGTTGCAGAAGAGGAACTAAAATGCAGGACTTCTGCATTTATATTGATCATTCAATATAAATGAAATCACAAAATATATATCTTCTTACCATTGCATACGTATTAAGCAAAACATGTCATCGTAAATATTTCCTGTGGTTTGGATGCTACAGTTCTAGGGTAATTATGGAGAAATAAATAATAAAAAAATTGTTAAGCCACATGCTGGTAACGAGTCAGATGACCATATATTAACTCTATTCTTTCATAATCACCTGTCATATAGGTGTTATTCTAATTATGTATACATATACATATATCTAAAACCCATATACATATATAATTCCCAGGCTCAGGAAAACTATAGGATATGCACAAATCCCACAGTTAGTATGCTGTAGAGCCAGAATCCAGACCAGGTCTGACCTTCTTAACATCTGCTGTTTCTCTTGCTTTGTGTGGCCTCTTGTGAGGAAAAAACAAAGCATCTATACTGTTTTAAGGAGGAACGTGTTGGAGAACAGAGGTATGGAGGCTAAGTGTTGACAACAGCTATGCCAGCAAAGGAAATGCTTTCTGACCCATATTATATCCTGTCTACACAGTAGCAGAGCCTAATGTTTTTGACTCCTCTGATGTCTACACCTTTAACTCTGAAGCACCTTCTCTACATTGGATGCCTGACCAAGTTGGAAGGCTTCCTAGCAAGTTGCCGGTCACCTGTGAAATAGCCATGATGAGGTGGGGAAGCTCTGAGTACCCGTCAAGAGGGGCACGTGATTCCCTTTCACAGTGGCTCAGGTCATTAGAGAAGGGAAGAGCTATCAGATCTGGCCAACACACCTCACCCTGCCTGCCTCTCCATTGACTGAAAACTTGCAATGGTTGCCCTTATCAAATCTTTTGATCCATGACGGATTCTGGCCCTGCCTCCCCGCCCATGAAGTCACAAGACCATACCCAACTTCTTAAACTCCTCCACATGTCACACTCTTTCTAAACCCGAGGCTTTGCTCTTAAGATATCCACCAGCACTTGGACACAGTTTATAAGGAATTGGCTCCCTGCTGAGAATATGTATTTCCATCCAGATCTACTGAATCAGACTCTACATTTTAGTAAGATCCCCAGGTGATCCCCAAGAATCACCAGGCATTCTCCACTGCAAAACCTTACACCCTTCATGAACAAGGAGCTAGGCTTTATTTGCCTACGAAGCTACTCCCAAACTAACCTACTTCACAGTTGGAACTCAGCAAGTGTTTGGTGACTGAATACGTCAATGAACAACTTACAAGCTGCATGTACGTTCTGATTAAATCTCAAACAAGCAGAAGAAAAACGTAAAAGATAATGAGAAAAAGTATTTCTCAGGGAGTTAATTAAATGCCTGTAGGTTTCTCATCACTAAGAGGGCACAGTTTGTAGTGATTAGAGAGAGTTTATCAGGATCATCACTTAATAAGCCCTCCCAGGTGTATTTTGCCACAAAGGACTTCATCCTGTAATCCTCTCCGGAAAAAGAACGCTCTATCACTCATCACTGAAGAGCCCAGGATTAAAACAAAGCATTCAGTCGACTGACTCAGCCTTCTCATGCAGCGACAATTTCAGCTGTAATGCAGGAGGCAGGTGGTGTCAGGGGAAAATAAACGAACCCAACAACTTGGTACCGTGAGAGTGGGCTGTGGCCCCTTGAAGCCCCCAAAATTATAGGCTCTCTCCCTGATGTAAGGCTGGGGAAACGCCATCTCCCAGGGACTAAGTGAAGTGATATGTAGGTGGGACGAAGCAGCAGAAAATACAATCTTCTCTTTGCTAGATGGCTATAGCTAAGTAATGCTGTCAGCACCCACTACATGGCCCTGGGCATGAGGGGACAGGGAGAAAGCATCTCTCTTGGAAGGTGAGCTTGGTTCTCAATGACAAGTCTAGGCCTCAAAGATGGGAGCTCTCTAGATGGCAGGTGGCGAACTCTTTCTTCCTCAGCTGACTTGGAGTAGAGCTGTTTCCTCTCCTGGATACATTTGTAAATTCTAGTCCTGATAGTCCGCCTCCCCTTGCTCAAGGTCCCCCCGAAAGCCCTGGGCAGCCCCAACTATTTCTTCTCTTCCCTCTCTAGGTGAACTGATGTCCTCATTTCCCTGGGTCAGGCTTCCTCTCGTTGGTGCTCCAGGGCTTTTCAGGAGGACTGCTCTGGGGTCTGCCTAGGTCCAGGACCAGGCATTCTATTGGTTAAAGCCTGAATCAGACAGCTTGAATTTCTTCAGCTTCAGGTCACTCTCAAATATATTGATAAAAATAGCAAAACTTTTTGGAACAATTATGAAGTGTCTTTCACCCAGTTAGTAACTTAATCTTCTCAATGATCTTTTGAAGCAAATGTTAGTATCATCTTTTTTCTCTGAAGACATCATGCTTGGTACAGAAGGGCAGTTGAGAAGAGGAAGACAGACAAGGAGATGGATTGGCACGGTGGCTGCGACAATGGACTCAGACACAATAATTGTGAGGTGGCAGAGGACTGGGCAGTATTTCCTTCAGTTGTGCATGAGTCTCTATGAGTCGGAGTTGGGTCAATGACACCCAAGATAGTACAGAGTAGACTTGTCCTAAGGCTGTAATCTCTATGGAAATAGATACAACATATTTTTCCAATGGAATGGCTGGTAGGTTTGAGCCACTGACGTTTGGATAACTGTGTTACTAGAATTCATATTTATCACGCCACATAGTAATTATGCATTTACTTGTCTGTCATCTCATCTGTGAAGGGTTTTATGTGTTTTGAATGATGAGGGTCTAACCCAAGGGTTGGGGCTCAGCAATCTACTTTGAACAAGTCCATCAGGTGAAGCCTGCCAGATGCTGGTCTAGAATAACCAAAGGGGAGTCTGCCATGGAATGGCTTAGCTGTTGAGAGAAATCAGAGGAAGGAGGAAGAGGAGGAGGAGGAGGAAAAGGAGGAAAGGTTACAGAAAGCCACGGGAAGTGATGGAAGAGGTAAGGAAAGCAGGTAGGAGAGGCTGGTCCGCCTCATCCTCGCCAGGGGAACGAAACAGGTTTCTGCTCTCAGCTGGGTGCTGCCACAGCCACTGGTACAGCCCTTTCCGCCCCTCTCCAAGCTGCCACTCAGTGGACACACCAACGAGGCAAGTCCTGAGGCCCGTAACCGACTGAGAAAACAAAGTCGGGGCGGGGAAAACTTAAAGGGAATGTCCCAGCAGAACTCTGATCCCTATCTGGGCTCCTGGAAAGGCCACCTCTTCCTAAGGACACAGGGCAGCTTTCCTGTCATCAAGCCAGCCGGTGAAGACAGCTGGGTGAGAAGCCAACAAGGAAGCCCATGGGTTTGTCTCTCTGCAACCTGGTCGCACCACACCACCGCCTGGCTGTGGTGGGCTGGCCACACTGCGCACTTCCTGAGAAAGACTAACCGGGTTGAAGAGGAAAAGGAGGGACGCCAATGGAGCTGCTGGGTTAGAAGCAGGAGAGGGCGTGGCCAGGGGCAGAGACCAGGAGCCAGCCCAGTGAGGAGACCTAAGGAGAGAAGAAGAATAGAGCAGGGCTGACAGGGCATTCGAAGCCAGAGAGTGCTGAAAGATGAGCAGAGGGGGTGAGGAGAGGGCCCCCAGACTGCCCCAGGTCAGCCCTGGGAGTAGCTGGACCTGAGTCCTAAGTCCCAAACACACATCTGAGTGACATCCTGACAAAGGCAGGGTGCGCTGCCAGAGCAGGATACTGAGACCCACTCACCACACAACGCTCCATACGTTTGATGGAAATAGCTTAGTCACAGTGAGTTTACAGCCAATTAAGACATTAAAAGTAAGATATAATTGCTGTTGCTATGTTTGTTTCCAAGAGGAACTGTGTTATGATTAGACTAAAAGGCTAGGGTTAGAATTCTGAGCAAACTGCTAGGACGGCTTCGTCGCACTTTCTCTCCACTGAGCGAGGGACCCAAATAAAGCCTGGCTGAATCACTGTGCCCCAGCGATGATGAGGGGCCTCTGCCCTCACACAACCATGCGCAGTCTGGAACCTTCTCATTTGTCAGCTTATTTATATTGGGCTGGGGAGGAGGAATGTGCGAAGAACTTTCCCAAACCTGATTTATTTTAATCTACCTAACAATTCAGTGAAGTCGCCATCGTCACCCCACCCCACACCTGTTTTGTGTGTGAGGAACCTGTGTGCGGAGAAATAACATGCCAAAAAAATCAGAGTTCCGGCAGGGCAGGGAGGGGTTAGGGAATCCATGGACCAAAAAATTGGAGGTAAATCAGATTTCCTTCACTTTTGAAGCCAGCAAGAGCCCCAAGAAAAGGTGATGGGGCTCAAACACCCTACAGGGGTTAGCTCGATCCGTCCGTCAGAAAAAGGGGCCAAACCAAGGGTCCCTAAGCCTTCTATTTCAGCTTTGGTGCGAGCAGCTGACAGAGGCATTGAGACAGGTGTACTCTCAGTCTGGGTCCCTGGATGCTAAGGGCTGAGCTTGTCTCCCCCCCCTCAACTGCTCAAGGACCCACTTCACACTGAAGAGCATCTTCCACGGAGCCACGTGAGAGGCCCATCCCCACAACCACAAGGTCAGGAACTACAGATCCACACCCCCTCCACCCGACTCAGCCAACCCTCCAGTACCTATGTGTGGAACACTACTGAAGGGCAAATCATTATGGAAAGTGTAGAAGACACTTTCTGATCTCAGGCAGTTTAAGAGCCAGACAGGATATCTGAAAGTACAATGATTGGAGGCATTGCCAACGGTACACATCTATGTTGAAAGATGGAAACACATACAAACGTCCAGAGGAAAGAGGAGGGATCTAATCCGAGGGCTTGAGTGATCTCAGGCTCCAATGGGCCTAGCCGGAATCAAGAGAAGTCGTCACAGGGTGTGAAATACTAGAGTGCTCTCTCCCTCCTCCAGGATCAAGCCTCCACCCTCAGGCCAGGCTCATTAGCACACAGCCTGGATGGTGGGACAGTGTGTAATCACCTAATTATCTCAGGATCACGCACCTAGCTGGCAGCTCGGCTGCTCTGGGCACTGAGCCCTGCAACCTCCCTGATTATGCAGCGTCAGGCCAGGTTTGTTTGTTCTTGGAGAGTCGGCCTCCAAGGGGCATCCACCCAGCCGAGGGTGACGACCAGGGCTCCTTCCAGTCAGGCCTGTGCCTCCTCAGGCCACTTCCAGAAGGTGCTGGCTGGCATGGTTGGGGAGGAATCAGGTCAGCTTTGCAAACACTGCCCGGGAAGTGATCAGGGCACCATGCCAGTACACGTAGAAGGCTTGGCACACGGTCGGCAATTAATCAATGTTTCCTGCTAAAATCATAATAAATGAATGTATATTTGGTCATGCTAGGAGGGGGCACTCAGAGGGAGGCACAAGGCTTTGCCCTGGACCTGATGGCAAAGCCACAGGGCGGAGGCTGCGTGTTCATCACACTTGGCATCTGTCACTGTTACCGGCCGAAGGCTATCTGGGCCAGAGAGTAGCAGAAAAAGAGCCTTAGTCAGGTTTTGGTCTGTATGTCTTCGTTTTACTTGTAAATTTTCAAATTGCAATATATACTAGTGACAAGTAATTCAAGCAATGAATACAAGCTGTACAGGGAAAATCTACCACCCCACCCCCGTCCATTTCCAACTCTATCTTACATGCTCAGTTAGTGTGATTACTTCTGCACCTACCTCTCGAAGCTTTTGACATAAACATGGGACCCTTTAAAAAGCTTACGAGAGGAAGTGGGAAAAAATTTTAAAAAAAATTAAAAGCCCACGAGATATTCCGACCTCAACTTGTCTGCCTCCTTTGTTCGTCCTCTCTCTCCCATGCATGCCCATACACAATTGTTGCTAGACGCCATCGCGTCGCTTGCAATTCATATAAAACATTGTGAGGCACTGCCCAGCCCCACGCCGTCTTCACAAGTATTATGCTTGAGCCCGTTTGCTACAGCAACTGCGTCAATCCATCCTGTCAAGGGTGGCCCCCTTTCCACTGTCCTTCCACTCTACCAAGCATGATGTCCTCCAGGTCACTCCTGATAGCAGGCCCAAAGTATGGGAGATCAAGTCTTGCCACCTGTGCCTCTAAGGAGCTGTAGCTCTCGCCAGACAGATTGGTCTGTTCACAAGCACCATGATTCAACTGCATTGATTCTTCTTCGGGCTTCTTTATTCAAAGTCCAACTTTCAGATGCACCTGAGGCTACTGAATGTACCGCAGCATGAGGGGCGTGCACCTTAGTCCTCAAAGTAACCTCTTTGCTTCTCAATACTTTCAAGAGGTCTTGTGCAGCAGATTCACCCAAATGCAATGCATCGTTTAATCTCATGACTGCTGCTTCCACGAGCATTGATTGTGGAGCCAAGCAAGACGACATTCTTGATTATTTGGGGAAAATCTTTTTCCAATTACCATGATGCTATTTATTGGATCAGCCGTGAGGATCTTGGTCTTCTTTACCTCCAGTTGCAACTCATGCCGAAGGCTGCAATATTTGAGCTTCATCAATATGTGCGTTAAGTTCTCCTCACTTTCAACCAACAAGGTGGTGCCATCTGAATAATGCAGGTTGTTAAAACCCTCCCTCTACTGCTTCACATAGCCCAGCTTCTCAGGTTATAGGCTTCACATACAGATCGAAAGTATGGTGAGAGGATCCAACCACGATGCACACCTTACCTGATTTTGTACCATGCGACAGTTCTTGGTTCTGCTGGTGCAACTGCTATTGATCCATGTTTAAGTTCCTCTTCAGCACAATGACGTGCTCTATAATTCCCATTCTTGTCAAGCCTATCTGAAGTCTGTTATGATCCACAGTTGAATGGCTTTACATAGTCAATAAAACACATAAACATCTTTATGGAATTCTCTGCCTTCAGCCAAGACTCATCTGACATCAGCAATGATATCCTCATTGCACATCCTCTTCTGAATCCGGACTGAACCTCTGGTACCTCCTTGTCAATGTACTGCTGCAACTGTTGTTGGATGAGCTTCAGTGAAATTGTATTTGTATGTGATATTGATATTGTTCTTTAATTTGAGCATGCTGTTGGGTCACCTTTGGTAGGGGGGGATGGGTACAAATATGGATCTCTTTAGATCAGTTGGCTAAGTATCCGTCTTCCAAATTTCCTGGCATAGACGAGTGAGTGCTTCCAGCACTTCATCAGCTTGTTCAAGTGTTTCCATTGGTATTCCATCAATTCCTGGAGCCTTGGTTCTGGCTATTATTGGCTTCAGTGTAGCCGAATTTCTTCCTTCAGTACCATGGTTCTTACTCATATACTTCCTCCTGAAATGGTGGAATGTTAACTAGTTCTTTTGGGGACAGTGACTCTGTGAGTTTTCTATCTTCTTTTTGATGCTTCCTGTATCATCCAATATTTTGCCCATAGAATATTTCAATATTGAAACTTGAGATTTGAATTTTTTTCTTGAGTTCTTTCCGTTGTAGATATTCTGACATGTTCTTCTTTGGGGGTTTCTGCCACAAAGTGTTTGCACATTTTATTATAATATTTTACTGTGTCTTTTTAAGCAGTTCTTGGAAATTTTCTGTTCAGCTCTTTGAATTCATCCTTTCTTCAATTTGCCTTAGCTAATCTATGATGAAGAGTCTCTTCTGACCTCCAGTTAGATCTTCCCTTTCTTTCCTGTCTTTTTAATGACTATTTGTTTTCATCATGTATGATGTTCTTGATGTCATCCCACAGCTCAACATGTCTTCTGTCATTGTTCAATGCACCCAAATTAGTTCTTGGAATTCATGCGGGATATACTCAAGGTCATATTTTGGCTCTCATAGACTCCTTTGAATTTTCATCAGCTTGACCGTGAGCTCACATATGCATAATTGATGGTCTATCCCATAATCAGGCCCTTGCCTGGATTTAGCTGTTGATATTGAGCTTCTCCATCATTTCTTCCCACAGATGCAGTCAATTTGATTTCTGTGTATTCCATCTGGAGACACCCATGTATTTTGTGTTGTTGAAAAAAGATATTTGCTAAGAACAAGTCATGATCATCTTGCAAAATTCTGCCTTTTGATCTCGAGCTTCACTTTCATCACCAAGACCATAATTTCCAACTACTCTTCCTTCCTTTGTTTCCTATTTTTGAATTACAATCACCAATAATTATCAATGCATGTCTGATCAATTTCAGATGGAAGTCATTGGTAGGATTCTTTTACTTCTACATCACTAGCTTTGGCGGTTGGTGCATAAATTTGAATAACGGTTGTATTGATTGGATTTCCTTGTATGTGGGTAGTCAGCATCCTATTACAGGTATAACATTGTATTACAAACTAGATCTTGAAATGTCTTTTTTGATGTTTCTGCACACAACACCATTTCTCTTAAGTGTGTCATATCCTGCAGAGTAAACGACACATTTTTCATGATTCAATATGGCCAATATCATGCCATTTCAGCTCAATAAGGCATAGGATATCAATATTTATGGGTTCCACTTCATTTACAATGACTATTTTCCTTGATTCATGCTTTCTACATTCCAAGGTCTGAGCACTAATAGTCTTTTGTAGCTGTTTTGCCTTGTTTTGAGTCGTGCCGATCAGCAAAAGAAGGCCCTACAGGCTTTACTTTCAGTAACTGCTCTATTCACGTCATTCATACTTACACAAAATATATAGCACGCTGCTTTTTTTATGTTAAAAGTTACATTGTACTATACACATTACCCTATAACCTGCTTTTAAAAAAAGTTATCATATGCCTCTCAGACAAATCATAGATATAAATCCACATAAATACACACACACACACACCCACACACACACGGCTAGGTGCCATCCATAGGAAGATTCCTGACAATTTCTTCACTGATATCTCTACTGAGGTTGATTTGTTTTGTGTAATCAATGCTACAACACATCTTATTATATGTTATCCCCTTATCAAATGCTACTTTTATTTCAATGAGTAGGTGTTTCAACAATGGATTACAGGGTCAAAGGACATATGTATTTTCAGTAGCAATGGAAATTATAATGCATTCTTTAAAGGTTGTAGCAATCAACAAAGTAGGCTACTAAAAATCCATGGATGCCTCCTCCTACGCCTCTTCATAGGGACAGTGTTATCACTTTTAAGCCTGGGCCATTCTGATGAATGAGAAATGGGTCCCCATAATGTTTTAAGCAGGTATAGTATAAATACACAGGCTTCATAGGCCTTGAAGGAGAGGGGGAAGTATACCCACAAATACACACTGGACAGAGGATACATGTAGATGTGTATTCACCTTTAAAGGAAATATAGTCATAGATGTGGTAGCGCATACAGGGACAACGCTATGAAAACATCTTAGTCATAACCAAACACCGGAGGGAATGAGTAGCTGGGGCTGGAAGCTCGGGATCATAGTCTTGGAGACACCGGGGTCACAGGGTCAAAACTTATCCAGAAAGACAATGTTGGTCATCCTACTATGTTGAGTAGCGACTGGGGTCTTATTGGTCTCTCTCTTTCCAAGGGAAAGAGGAGTGATGCAAACAGAAGCTGCCTGGAAACACTTGGTCCAGTAGACTAATGGACCACTGGACCACAGTCTCCCTGTGCTAAGATCAGAAGAATTAGACGATGCCCAGCTACCACTACCAACTGCTCTGAAAGGGTTTAAATGAAAAGGTCTAGCGGGAAGAAAATGTGGAACAATACTCATAAAAAGATATAGGGCTTACTTTTCAAACTGAATATGATGGAACCTCAAGACTATGGCCCTTCAGGTATCAGGCATCAAATACCCAGAACAAAAAAGTCATATCATTGTGAATGAGGGGGAGTGCAGAGTGGAGACCCAAAGCCCATCTGTAGACCATTGGACACTCCCTTAAAGATGGGTCACGGGGAGGAGACTAGTCAGTCAGGGTGCAGTATAGCAGCGTTGAAACATACAACTTTCCTATAATTCTTTAATGCCCCCCCCACTATCATGACCCCAATTCTACCTTACAAATCCAGTTAGACCAGAGGATGTACACTGGTTACAGGTAAGAGCTGGAAACACAGGGAATCCAGGACAGATAACCCCTCAGGACCAATATTGAGAGTAGCAATACCAGGAGGGGGAAGAGGAAGGTTGGGGTAGGAAGGGGGAAATCAATTACAATAATCTACATATAGCCCCCTCCCAGGGGGACAGACAACAGAAAAGTGAATGAAGGGAGGCATTAGTCAATCAGTATAAGACATGAAGAAAAGAAGTCATGGTGGCAAAGGGGTAAAATGCTCAGCTGCTAACTGGAAAGGCAGCAGTTCACACCTGTGAGCCACAAAGGTGTGGCAGCTGCTTCCACAGAGTATAGCAGCCCTTGCGATCATGGAGCTGTGTCAGTCCATCCCACAGGGCAGCTGAGGGAGCACCAACTGCAGCGGCGGTTTGGTGGCTCCTTATTAACTACACGAGTTTCCTTGGTTTTCAATAGCTTAATCACATAACATTTGCCCAGTTTTAGTGGTTTTCTCAGTCTTATGCTTATAGATTGTGTAAGCATTTCGTATTTTAGTTATATAAGAACTCTGTGGTATCATTTTTCTGTTTATCTCCTGACTTTACTTATAACATCTTTTACCAAAAAACAAATGTATACTTTGTATATAATCACGTTCTTAAAGCCGCTAACCCAAATAGCAGGGTTTCCACCAAACTCAAACCAAATTCACTGCCATCGAGTCTACTGTGACTCACATCTGCCTTTCCCTCTCGACCTTATGTGGGAGTGACCTTCTTCATGAAAAAGAAGATTTTGATAGAATGTGATTTTCCCAAACAGAATTAAGAAAAGAGAATTCATACAATAGAACCACCAAAAACACATCTGCAAGAAAGTGTGAGAGAATAGTGAAAGACCCCTGCTTGATCATGAAGAATCAAAAGGTTTCAAACGACTTGTACCAGGTATTCATCCCATGCAGAAGACCGAGTCAAAGCCATCAGTGGCTGGTCAACACCAGACCCTTTCAGTTGGTTGATCCCTTCTCACAGCTTTAAATCCTCCAGCCCTCGTTTCAAGCAACACCTCTCTAGACAGACATTCTCTGTGCTACCATAGCCTTGCCTGCAGTCCCCTGTCCTGCACTTGTGACCTGGAATTCTTCCTGCTCCTAACACTGTGCCTGGGACCCAGTCTGGCTCCTTCAGTAGATGCAGAGAGGAGAAAAGCAAAGAAGCAGGAAAGAAGCAGTCGAACCTCAAGCTGAGTGCTAGCAGTTAGCTGCCAACTCCAGATCAATCCGGAATGAATGTTAAACATTGTCGAAATTACAGGGTAAGTTAATAGAAAGAAAGAAAAAGGATTCCATTTACAAAAAGCTGATTGACACACAAGATTTCAGGAGCAAGCCTGGTTCATACAGAAAGGCCCACCGACATGTCATGTTGCTGTGCTGCCTTCTACAGCCGCCACATTTAGCTCAGGACAATGGGTTTTGGTCAAGGTCAAAGTCTTTTCAGACTCCTAATGAGTTTTGGAATGATCACTATCATTCAGTCCTAAGTGCAAGTAGTTTCCTCTGAATTCATCATGACATCAACACCCCACCTAAAAGATTTTTTCTGTTTTTCGCGTGAAAAAGATTCACATGATATAACATTCCCACTTCAAGCTCACATCTTCCAGAAGTGACAGGGATTTTAATTGACTAAAAGACTACAAAGGAGGGTCGTTGGCAATGAACTCCTACGAGAACGAATTTTAATTTTTTGATATATGAAAAAATGCAGATATACATATTTTATTTTTCCTTAACCTCTGTTCCACCCTGGCCCTGTGTAGGTGTGCACGCCCACATTTGGGTTCAGGTATTTCCTGTCGGTGGGTGTTTCTATTCCCTTAGGGCTGCAACCAAAGCGGGGGGAAATCACTGCCACCGAGTCTATGGCAACTCAAAGTGGCCCTGAAGGACATAGCAGAACTGCCCCTGTGGGTGTCCGCCACGACATCTCTGGGGGAGTAGAAAGCCTCACCTTCCCCCTGCAGAGCGCCCGGTGGTTTCGAACTGCTGACCTTGTGATTAGCAGTCTAGCATGTAACCTGCTCCATCACCAGGGATCATCTGCAGGCTGCAAAGGCATGATCCTGAGCCTGTCCCAGTGGTCACCAGTGCTAGCTGAGGAGCTGGACACCTGCATTTGGGATCAGACAGCAGAGCTCTTTGCCTAGGACAAGGTTCAAAGGTTAATGAGCCACATCGCCCATCTCAACACCTCCTCACTCCCACCTAGCTTCTTGGCCATTTTTTTCCTTCTTTTAAAATGACTTCTTTGGCCGCATGATGAAAATTCCTGGCTCATGGACAGACTATTGGTAAATGTATATTTCTTAAAACAGAAATAACTTACTTCAGTTTGATGCTAACAAGAATGTGAACTCAATACCACAAGCTTGGGAGAGGAGAAGGCTAGACAGAGAGAGCAGAGGTGGGTTGGAAGGCGTGACATTAAACAATGGAATACTGGATCACAATTGCGAAACGTTTTGCAACCTTTACTGTCACCCACCAGGTAAGCATGCTGGTGACACAATTTAAAAGTCTCACTCTCCATGGATTGCCATAATTCAGAATGCTGGGGAGCAGCCTTGTCATCATGGAGACAGTTACCATTGTGAAAGGCCCTCTCTCAAAACTCTAGAAAGGCTTGAACAGTGACTCCTTTGCCCTGGTAGCGAAGAAGTTATGCGTTGGGCTGTTAGCTGCAAGGTCAGCAGTTTGAAACCACTAGCCGCTCCTCTGGAGAAGGATGGGACGTTCCACTTTTGTCAAGCCTCATAGGCTCAGAATCCCATGGGGACAGTTCTACCCTGCCCTATAGCGTCGCTGTGGCAGTGAGTTTTAGCTCCCTGAACTAAGGAACTCTGATGGTACAGTGATTACAAGGCTCAGCTGTCAAGGGAAAAGTTGGTGGCTTGAATCCAGCAGCTGCTACCTTGTCCCTGACAGCCCTGGCAACCCTCTCGGGCAGTTCCGCTCCATTCGATAGGGTTACTTTTGACTTGATGACAAGTTGAGTTCGCACCCGAATGAGAGTCTAGGGGAGGTACACATGATTCATGCATTCAAGTTGCTAACTGAAAGGGTAGAGGCTTGAGTCCAGCCAGAAGCAACCCTGGGAGAAAAAAAAAAATCAGCCACTGAAAACCCTATGGCGCACAGCACGCCTCTGAGACAAGTGGGGTCACCCGGAATCCTGTGCACACCAAGTAAGGACCATCAGCCTGACATGTAGGCCCCATTTATCTGGGGAACCTTCCCCCCTCATGTTCCCACAGAGCTAAACTTAACCCTTCACAGCCCTTTGATGCAGGTGTCCTGTCCTGCACATGCCATTTCCATGTCCTGTCTACCCCTGGCTCACTCTTCCCAAAGACCGGCTTCAACAGCTTCTCCCTCCCATGAAACCCTGGGTCCAGTGAACAGCTCTCCCTGTGCAAGCATAGCGAGCAGGGACCCCCACATACCTGTAACCTTAGAAAGGCTGGATAACTATTGATTGAATGATACAGATAAAGTGGGTTGCAATGGACTGAACAGAATTTTGAAATTCCTCAATGTTCTTCCAGTCCTTTCAAACTTTACATATTCTTTTTTATAGGAATTTTTCCTTCTAATGATAATGACAGTACATGAACATTTGGAAAGTACAGAAAAGTATAAAAAAGAAAAAAAAATTTCCCACAGTCAACACTTAGAGATAACCACACTCATTACCCTCTTAATTGCAAATTTGACAGCAATGCAATTAGACAGATTTATGTATGGCAATCGTACAGCCTGGGCAAGTCTTCCTGATTTTAGACAAAGTCACGTACTGTGTACTCACGCAGCATTTGGTTGACCAGAATCACTGCTAATGAGCACTCCTACTTATGAACAGTACAAGGCGAGCAAATGTTCTCAGTGATGACGAGGGGGGGTCCTGCAAGTTCCTGACGAACTTTCTCTGAATCACAGATTCATAGAACTTTACTGTTCATTGGGGCCCCACAGAGCATCTCTACTTAAGCTCTCTCTCCTGTGTGTGCCATGATGTGGATAATCAATCAAGACGTTCTTCCTAGACGGGCATGGACATGGTCTCAGAAGCCTGCTCTGGACACCATTCCAGGCAACCACATGCATCCACCAAAACGTGCACTCTGCAGGAGAGCTAGTGGTCACTGGAGATCCCTGAGAGACCACAAGTAATTCCCCAGGTGCCTGTGAGTTCAGAACAGAGAGTGAGTGGTACCCCGTGCTCTAGCCTCACTCCATGTCACACGGCTGAGATAGGTATCACATGGTTTGAATTTAAAATGAATTTCACTACTATTTGATATCCTCCCTCCAAATCCATAATCTGTAAAATCTACATAATTGTTTAGTTAGTACTATTTTTGAACAGGCATTTCTAAATTTATGGACCCATAGAAATACCCCTGCTTCAGACAGGTCCCCCAATCATTCAGTCATTCAACAAGCATTCGAGAACCTACCCTGTGCTTACTCTCTGGCAGATACATATAAGGCTATAGTCCTTGTCCTTGAGGAACTTACTGGGTGAAGATGATGTGCATTTAGAGGTGGATTCCAAAATGCAATATATACGAAAGAGAAACAAACAAACTCACTGTCATTGAGCTGACGCCAATTCATAGTGCCCCTACAAGACAAGGTAGAAGTGCCCTCGTGTGCTTCTGGATTGTAACTCTTTACGGGAGTAGAAAGCCTTGTCTTTCTCCTAAGTAGTACTGGTGGTGGTTTCAAACTGCTGACCTTCAGTTAGCAGCCCAACATGTAACCACTATGGCACCAGAGATAGCATGTGCATCATCTAGATGCCACGTGTTACAGGAGTTTTCAGAAGGGACACACTGTGGACCAGTTAGTCTGAAAAAGCTTCTTAGAGATAGTGGAGATTTTAATTGAGAAGTTGAATAATCAGGAAATGGGGTGAGGGAATGTTTGCTGAATGACCAAATAAGCTTTAACCCCAGCTGCTGATGGTTGGTAATCACTAGGTCCCTGTTGGAATACCTCTTGGAGGAAAGGGAGTTTGCTTTTTTGTTTTCCTTTTCCTAATTAGATTAATAAAGGAAATTGGAAAATTTTCTTCACCACAGGAGGTCCAACTAGGTGGTGATGCTAGAAAGTACCTCAAAAGAGTTCCCCCCTAAGTGGGCTGTTAAGGTCGTTGTAAGCTACAGCTTCACATCCCCACGGCCCTGGATTTCAGAATCCAGCTCCAATGGCCTTCACCAGCAAAGACATGCGTGCACATGTTCAGGGCGTGGGGAGGAAACCAGAGGGAGGTGAAATGTTTGGTGGGGAAGGGTTGCCCTTTTAGCTACTCTAAAGGCACCTGGATACATGGCGAAGGCTTAACCATGAAAGGGCCATGGTCTCTTGAAAGAGAGCAGCCCTTCTGTAAACCAAGAATGGCTTGTTCAGAGTGCTGAGTGACTGTGGAAGCAGACGACCGAGCCAGCCTCGGATCTGCCGACACTCCTCACAGCATCTCCTGAGGGTGGGCAGTGCGCATGGACCTGAGTCTGCTCTCACGGGTCAGTGCCAAGGGGCCGGCAAAGGTCCTACGGACACATTCAGGGTTAGAGAGTGAGGACCGTGCCATCCAATGATACTGTGCCAGGAATATTCTGGGCACCGAGAAGCCGAGACCTGGGACCCTGTCTCACCTTAAACAGGGCCTTGTCTTGGGAATGCATTCATGCCTTAGCTGGACATTACTCTTGCCCAACCAATAAAGCTGGCTTTGTGGATAAAGGCTCCCCAAAGCAGGCATTGTAGAGCCATTGGACTTGGCACCGGCAGGGGCTCTGGCAAGGATGAAGGTGCACCCGTTAAAAACAAAGCTGGCAAAGGAAAACGCCTCCTTCCCCCACCCCCAGACACAGCCCCGCAGACACTTTTGGCAGGGTTTCCCATGGTTACAGAGGAAATATTAAAAATGCAGCACGAGATGGAATCAGCCCAAGAGCTGAAAAGATGTCCTGCCACCCACAGGCTGGTGGACGCGGCGAGTCACTGGTCTCTCCGCGTCTTGGTTTCCTCGTCACAAAGCGGGGACGATGATACCCATCTCAGAGGGTGGCAGTGAGCGTCCAGTGAGACTACGCTCGATCGTACTCTAAACCATAAAGGGCTCCTTAGACGCTCACTGTGTGAGCAACTCTTACATTCCTTCACCCGGTCTTTCTGCTGCTTCTCTAAGTTCTAGCCTCAATTAAAGGGGTGCTGGTCATGCCGTGATTCGAGAACTAGGCTGCTGAGTGAAAAGACAGTGGCGCAAATACATTGGCTTCTCTGTGAGAGCTAGACATGACAGTGAGCTTCCGCACTGATTGACAGATGTGGAAATCCTAGGGCACAGCTAGACTTTTCCCTACAAGGTCCCTGTGTGTAGGAGCTAACTCAACAGCGATGGGTATGGGTCCTTATTTATTGGCAGGGTGACTTGTGCTTGTCCCAGTATCAATGTACACATGCACTATATGTTCAAAGTCAGATTTTTTTTGACAACTGAAAGAAAGAATGATGTCTTTATGTATATTTACATATAAACATATATAAAGACTATAAGAGAGAGAGACAGAGATGTAATGATACAGCTATTTCTTTTCTGTCTCTCCTTAAAACACCAGAGAACTATGGATACAAGAAGCATTTACCAAGTACCTTCTTGCCCGATGTTCTGCCAAACGCTGTGGGGCTCTGTGTTTGCAAACGGTTCCACCCCATTCAGGTAATTCTAACTGCATTACTCTATCCCCCTCAGCTCTTCTCCTGGTCTATGATCTTCCTTCTCGCAACGGATGTTGCACGCTGCCACTGGCTATCTTTCCCAAAGCACTAAAAGCACTCAACCCTTTCTCCCAAACCATCTTTAACTACAAACTACCTGTGGGCAAAGCGCTAACTCTTAGGCTGACGCGATGAAGCACCAGCTCTCACATATATGTATTTACTATATTAAGGGACTCTCTGCGACAGGCCTGCTCACAGACGCCGTGCACAATTCCATCTCCTCGCATTTGCCCGTGCCGTTCTTGCCTCCTGGCGTGTCACTGTCTCCAGGTAACTCAATCTGCACAGGGACTGATGCAGACGGTGCTCATTTAGACCCGCGCACAGACCGCCGGCACAGCCACACAGGGCAGCCCTCACCTCTGCTTTCCACACAGTAGAGTCCCTTCCCTTCTTACCCTACAACCAGTCTGAGTGCCATCTCCTGAGCGAATGGTGCCGCCCCTGCCTTCTCAGCACTCCCAAGCCTGTCCCCTGAATTCTTCATAGGACATACTGCCTGCTGGCCCCCTCCATCTCATACTATGATTTACCTTTCATCCAAGCCCGCCAGGTGCTGGGTCCCTAAAGGAAACTCTCCATGACCTCAACCTCCTTGCAGCCCCAGGACCCAGCATACATTGCTATGACGTAGCACAATCCACTCCGGACTCCTTGGACCAGGATATTTCCCGACAAGCGGAGCGCGGTCTTGTCAGGAGTTTAATTGGCAGACAAGCGTCCATCAGTCCTCAGCATGCTTTGACTTGGGCTATCTCTGTCTCACTTGTCAACTCCACTGCTCCCTCTCACCTTGGGGAACAAGAGAGACCAACTCTCAACTCTAGGGCACACGTTGGCCCATGCTTCCGTGTATGGATGCGGGGCGAGGGGTAGGGGGGTAGGGAGGGATGACATTCTCCAGATGAAGCGTATCTGCATATCCATCCCAGCGATAACTGCATATTCAACCAGATTGACTCACCACAGGAGGCTGCTCTTCTGAGAGTGACACTGGGTGTTGCTGATACAGCCCCCTTCCCTCACCAGGCAACCCTGGGGAGTTAACCCACACTGCTACTGTACAGCTAGTTTAGGATGGTGGCCTTAAAATCAGTCGATACCAGCCCCAAATAGGGGAAACCTACTTGGGTTCTGTATGAATGGGGTTGCTGGCATTAGCTTTGTTCACAGCTAATTTGCATAGCCTTCATGTCTGAAGGAGACCTGATGGCACAGTGGCTGTATGATGGGCTGCTAACCACAAGGTCAGCAGTTTGAAAACCACCAGTGGCTCCGTGGGAGAAAGATGAGCTCTCTATTCTCTTGAAGTTACAGTCTCAGAAACCCACTGCAGCAGTTCTACCATGCCCTACAGGGTTCCTGTGAATTAGAATCAACCCGATGACAACGTGTTTGGTTTGAGTTTTTCATGTTCAAACTGAGTTTCTGATGTCCCCCTTTACAAACCCACTCCTCCCTGTAATCACCACATCTTAGATAGTGGCAATGTCAGCCTATCAGCTGCTCAGGGCAAAACCTTCAAATCACCCTTGACATTACCCCACCCCCCACCCTATCTCTCACATCTTATTTTTGGTCCATCAATACATAAGCCACTCCCTACCACGGCACGGCTACTGCGCTGCTCTGCGCCATCATCATCCTGCCTAAACGGCTACGACAGCCTCCGAGCTGCTCTCCGCGTTTCTGCCTCTGCTCTCTTGCCATCCGGTCACCACACGGCAGCAAGGGTGGCCCTGTGAAAACGTAAGCTGAACCATGGCACTGCTTTCTGCAAAACTCTCCAAGGTTTCCCATCTTAAACCAGTTGCTGCCCACTTGATTTGTGACTCAGGGTGGCCGGGTGGGCATCCCACTGAAACGGTGCTCCACAGAGCTTCCAGTGGGGAACTCTTCAGAGCAGACAGGCAGGCCTTGCTTTCAAGGTGCCTGTGAGCAGACCCGGACCTCTACCCTCTGAATCAAAAGTCAAGCGTGTGAACGTTTTGTAGCCCCAAAGAAATTCACCTGTGCAGAAGTAAAACTTCAAGTCTCATCACGACCCACAGCACCCTGTATGACACCACCACCACCCCATCCCATCCCCGCCCCAAATCTGATCTCCATGTCTAGTACTTCTCTCTTACTGACTAAGCCATGGCCTCTTAGCTGCTACTCAACAGAGGGAGACATACCCCCACCCTGCCTCTTCATAGTCTCTCTGTGCGGAGTGCTTATGACTTAACCAGGCACCCTCATGACTTACCTCCTCGCTTCCTTCAGACCTTCCTTCAAAGTCAGCTTCCCTGTGAGGGCTTTCCCGGTGACCTTATACAAAACTGCGTCATAAAGTCCTCCTGGTGGAGTTGACTAGGTCCTTCTCTGATACCTGGCTTCCTGGACTGCGGCGTCATCTAAGACCGTCTGGACAGTATTTTGCATTGTTTAGAATATAGGTCCCGTGAGCACAGGGGTTTGGGTTGCTTTACTCCTTACTGTGCCTGTAGTACCTTGGCCAGTGCATCTAGTACATAGCACATAGCTGTGGTAGTTACATCATCTGGTGTCAACTTGAGACGATTAAGAGTGAAGGGGTGGAGTTTATGCTGTCAGTCAGGTCGCAGCTTGATGACCTCAGTTGGAGGCACTACAGAGATAAAAAGCTCACTGGAGGCCAGACCCACTCTCTCTGTGCTTCATTTTCCTGCCCACAAGACACACTGAGCTATACTGATGTAGCTAAAGCCCTGGAGCTAGAGGGGGCATGTGGAGACCCCTGCCAGTGCTGAGATGCTTCCACCACAACTGGATCCACAAGACTTTCCACCCACTCGGCTGTGATCTTTCTGCATTCGGCATCATTGCATGGGTTCCATGAGTCTGAAGAGGAACTTATAGACTAGTATCAGACATATGGGCTAATATCAGATTTATGGACTTGATCTGGACTGGGCTGGACTGTTTTCTTAATATACAATTACTCTTTGACATAAAATTTTTTCCTATACATATATGAGTCTCCCATGAATTTGTTTCTCTAGTCAACCCAGACTAATACAATAGTAAATACTTAATAAGGGTTTGTTAAGTGAATTAATCCTAATTTAATCAACTACTTATTTTATGGTTATCACAGCATTTCTATAAATTGGAAAATTGATAACCTTAAAGTTCTTCAATGCCAGACTGGATACTCTAAAGACTATCCTAAAGGGTGACTTTGAAGGAAATGAAAATTTACTAGCATCAGGTATGTATGAGTATTTGGTGTCCATTCAACAAATATTTATTGAGAACCTAATACACTCTAGGCCAAAGGTTGGCAAACTTTTGAGATGGAAGTGCCAATCCTGCCCTTCTAAACAATTTAAAATTTATTTGAGTCATAAATATATTTTTACAAACACACGGAATCACCATTACCTGATTAATATCCTTTAAATAAAATTGCAATAGTTTTATTTTCATTTTCAATTTCAGAACCACATGTATATACCAAAGGAACTGTACACAGTCTGCCCACCCCTGTGCTAGACATCGGATGAGGTTCTGGGGATACAAACGTTTAGCAGAATCAGATGCTAACTTCTTCATCATTAATGAAACACCTCTGGATATCAATGTTGCTGTGTATAAAAAGATGCTATACTTAGCCAAGAAGAAGGGGACTAAACCAAATGCTTTCTCTGTCCTTCTACCATAATCTTACTTGTCATGCCTGTGGTCATTCCTTCTCTGCCATCTTCCTGCTCTTCCCAGGAGCATTTCCTACGGGTTCATCTTACCCTCGCACATACCCACACAGATGTGAACACATAGCCAGTGGATGATTGGTTCACGCAAATCACCTCTGTAGGTGAATTACATTCCAGGCAGGGACTCGTCTATCACAGCTTTGGGTCTCCGGAGCAAGACGATGCGGGTGGAGAGCCATATGGAGTCTGAAGTCTTAACGAAAGAAGCTGCTATGCAGCCTCGAGAAGCTTTTCTTCCCACGTTGAAATGCACTCCCTCGCTTTGGGACTCTCCAACCAGCTGCATGTGGACAAAGCAGCAGTCACGCAGATGACATGAAAGCCCTAACGGCACCTCCAATGGCGTCTTTGTGCTAACACCCCATCACTCTGTCACTGTCACAACGTTGAGCCCCTTAAAATACCCAGAGTCATTTGGGCTCTTTTGTAATGGAGAGAGGTGTGGGAGGCAATTTTTCTCTGGGAGAACACTTAAAAGGCGGGACCGTCGGGAATGTTGGCAAAGAACCTGCTATGTACTTCAGCCTGCTGCACCTCTCCCTGCTGTGATTGTGAGTGATGGCAGTGGGGAAGAAAGGAGGAGAGGGCCTTGATAGAGGGCTTGGCATAAAACAGAGAAGCAATGATAGCTGGCCGAATCTTCATCGGGAAGGCAAGCAAACAGAGGACAAAGCAAATCCCCTAAGAGTGGCATCAATTCACTTGTCTCTAGACAAACTCAAACCCATTTCTATTCCAATCGCCAGCTCTTGACGGAGAACCAGATGTCCGTTCACTCACTCAACGTTACCTGGTGGGGTGCTTAAGAGTGTGCCTGATGCTATTACGGGGAAGCATTCCAGGTTGAATAAAATGGGTACTGCATATTCCACTTACATGACAAAAAACTGCTTATAAGACACACTCCTTAGATGTACACAGATACAGGAATGTTGCAGTAGAATACTTTATTAACTTTCCCCAAATTGGGATGCAATATTAAAGACACCATAAACTCACTGCAAACTAGTCAATTCCAACTCACAGCAAGCCTATAGGACAGGGTGTCTGCCCTGTGGGTTTCTGAGACTGGAATCTTACTAGGAGTAGAAAGCCGTATCTTTCTCCCACTGAATGGTTAGTGATTTTGAACTGCTGGTCTTGTGATTAGCAAACCAACTCATTACCACTACCTTGCCAGGGCTCCTGGTGATTCAGAAGAGGACGTGGAACAAGGGATATCATTGCTGATCTCAGATGGATCTTAGCTAAAATCAGAGAGTACAAGAAAGATGTTTAATTGTGTTTTATTAACAATGCCAAGACATTTGACTATGTGGACCATAACAAACTGTAGCTAGCCTTAAGAAAGAAAATTCCAAACCATTTCATTGTGTTCATGAGGAATTTGTACAGGGATCAAGAGGAAGTGGTGTGAACAGAACAAGGGAATGCTGTACAGTTTAAAATCAGGAAAGGTGTGCGTCAGAGTTGTATCCTCTGACCAGACTTATGCAATCTATATGCTGAGCAAATAATCAGAGAAGTTAGCTGATATGAAGGAAAATGTGGCATCAGGCTTGGAGGAAGGATTTTTAGCAACCTGCACGTGTAGATGATACAACCTCGCTTGCTGAAAGTGAGAAAGACTTAAAACACTTGCTGATGAAGAGCAAGAATTAGAGCCTTCAGTAAGCATTACAACTCAACATAAAGAACACCCAAATCCTCTGAACCAACAGATAACATCACAATACACGGAGAAAAGACGGAAGTTGTCCGATATTTGCCTTGCTTGGTCCACAATCAATGCTCATGGAATTCGCAGCCAAGAAATCAAGCAACACATTGCATTGAGCAAATCTGCTGCTCAAGGCCTCTTTACGGTGTTGGAAAGCACGGATATTACTTTCAGAACAAAGATGTACCTGAACCAAGCCATGGTACTTTGATTGCCTCAGATGCATGTGAAAGTTGGACCCTGGAAAAAGTAGACAGAAGAAGAATCGATGCATTTGAATTGTGCTGCTAGAGAGAAATAATGGGAGTCCCATGGACTGCTAACAGGACAAACAACCCTGTCTTGGAAGAAGTATGACCAAAGTGGTCCTTAGAGGCAAGAATGGCGAGACTCTGTCTCACATACTTTGGACCTATGATCAGGAGAAACCAGTCCCTTGAGAAGGACCTCGTGCGTAGTAATGTACAGGAGCTTGATGAATGGAAATGAAAGGGCCTCGGCAGACAGGTGGATTGCCATAGTGCCTGAGACAATGGGCTCCAGCGTAAGAACAATTAGGAGGATGACAGGTGTGGGCAGTGCTCATCCTGTTGTACACAGGATTGCTCTGAGGCAACAACAATAAAAACAACTAAAGATAAGAATAGATATAAATTGAAAATGCATTTACAATACATGAAAGCAACAAGGCTAAGACTCAGTTCTCTGAGAAGACTAAAAAACTTTTTTTTAAAGATAAATCTCTAGCAAGACTCAATAAAAAATGCACACAGGAAAGAGAAGAAGGTAGGACAAGATAATTTATATCAAGAATGAAACAACAAGATCTCACAATGGCAGTAAGATTTTATAAATGATTTTATTCAACTAAATGAGATAATTAAGATACAATGAATAGCTTGCTTATGAAACAAAACTTCAATTACTGACGCAGGAAAACCAAATAGTCCTGTATCTACCAAGGAAATTAAGCTAGCAATTTAAAACACACACAAAATAAACAAAGCTTGAACTTTGAAAAATTATTTTTCTGCATAAATTGCATTGCTCATATAATTTTTATCTTTTATTATTTTAATATGATGAATCACATTGATTTTCCACTGTTAAATGAATTTGTAACTTAGAATAGACACACACACAGCCCTAATAAAAGCCCAAATACCAAGCAAGTAAATAATAAGCAAAACTTTACAAACCCTGATCGCTTCATGGGCAAATTCCAAGGATGCAAACAAAATAACTGCAACCTTACAAACTCTTGTAAAGAATGAAAAACGAGAGAACATAAATTGCTTCACAGGGAAACAAACTTAACCCGGTGGCCAAACACATCAAGGCTATTGGAAGAAAGGAAAATTATAGTGAAAAAGATAATAAAGTCCTAAATTTCAAAAAGTGAATAAAAACAGTAGCATAGAAGAGACATAAATACAGCAACACAATTGGCATTAGTGCAGGGTAGCAAGCGTGTTTAACATTAGAATGCCAATCACTCCAACTGATCCCATTAAAGGAATACACTAGAAAAATATTAAGGTCAATAAAAAAGATGCAGGAAAATAAAGTTCAGCCCATGTTCAGATACAAAATAAATAAGTGAAAATTTTAGAAAATTGAAAATGGAAAGGAACTTTTAAAAATCGTACAGAAAATAGGGTCAGTGAGGAAAGAGGAAAATATTTTCGCTGAGATTGTAAATGACACAAGGATGTCCATCATGGCCACTTCTATTCAATGGGTCCTAAAGTTCCTAGACTGAACAATAAGCCATGAAAGAGAAATGAAAAGCTAAGAATTAGAAAGGAAGAAGTAAAACTGACATGATAAATGTACACATGACACAATTATGGATAGAGAAAATTCAAGGTGATATTTGAATATACTCTTACAAATCATTAGAATTAACTAATGAATATATTAACTAAATATAAGATCAATTTATATTTTTTAATTCTAGCAATAACATATTTTAAAATAAAAATTAACAAATAACCCCTGTGAGTGTTCATGGAGCAGGAACAATTCAGAAAAAGAAAGTGAAAACTATCGTAAAACTTTAATAAATGGGTACAACTGAATTGTACTGGTATGAGATATTGAACTGGTATATGTGCTACTGTGTAAATTGTCAACAAGAACTACAAAAAATGCCCAAAGATCTTATTAACAAAAGAAAAAATGCATGTGGAAATTGATCATGCCAATTCACAAGCATTAAAAAGATATCTTATGTTGTACCAGGTCTCTATACAGAAATTTGCAAGACATTACTGAGAAAAACATAAAGGCTTTTCTTGAGCACTGAGGTAAACGGAGGGATATAATATGCTCAAGAATGATAAGGCTACTGATATAAAGGTATCAGTTGTCCTCAGTGAACTACAGATTCAATCAAAGCAGTCCCACTAAAGCCAAGCAGTAAGAATTCTGGGAGAAAATTGAAAATTCATTCTAAAATTATAGGGCAATACTCAAAGCAAAAACAGACTAATACAAACTTGAAAAGAGAGCGCACACTCGGGGGGGGGGGGGGGAGTGTACATTAGCACAAGAAGCCCCGGTGGCACGTGGTTAGTGTTGGGCTGCCCATGAAAAGGTGAGCGGTTCAGACCCACCAGACTGCTTCTATAAAGATGAACAGCCTTGGAAGCCCCAGCGGGCAGATCGATTCTGCCACGTAGGGTTGCTCCACATAACCTAACGCCATAGGGTTTTCAGGTGGTATGTCGTCACAGATGAAGATTTCTTACAGTTATTACAAAACCGTGGCATTGATGCTAGGAGCGACGAGACACAATGAAAGAGAAACACATCCCACGCATGCACAGATAGTCCCTTGATTTAGGATAATAGATCACAGAAAGAAAAATAGAAAAAAGAGAGTATTAAAAAAATAACATGAGATCAGTTTCGATGTCTACATGGGCAAAATGAACCTTAACTCCAACGTGCAACATACATAAAAGTCAATTCCAGGTGAATGGAAAACTAAAATGTGAAAAATATTCTTAGGTGGCCAAAAATGTTGTCAGTTCTGATTCAGAAACCCTATGTATATATAACTGATATCCTTGGATAACCCGTTTGGACTTTTAAAATTATTATTAAATACTTTTATTAGGGCCTCTTATATCTCTTATCACAATCCATACATTCATCCATTGTGTCAAGCACATTTTCACGTAGGCTGCCATCATCATTTTCAAGCATTTTCTTTCTCCTTGAGCCCTTGATATTTGCTCCTCATTTTTCCCCTGCCCTCCCTCCCTCATGAACCCATGATAAGTTACAGATCATTATTCTCATATCTTACATCGTCCTCTGTTTACCTATACCCACTTTTCCATTGTTCATCCCCCTGGGAGGGGGTTATATGTTGATCCGTGTGATTGATTCCCCCTTTCTTCCTTCACCTTCCCCTAGTCCTCCCAGTATCTCTATTCTCATTGTTGGCTGTGAGGGGTTAATCTATCCTGGATTCCCTGTGTTGCAGGCTCTTACTTGCAGCAGTGTTCATGTTCTGTTCTAATCCGATTTGTAAGGTAGAATTGAGGTCATGACAGTGGGGGGGAAGGAAGCTTCCTGAAAGGATTGCTGAAGACAAATGGGTACATAAGCAAATGTGGTGAAGAAAGCGGATGGTGCCCAGCTATCAAAAGATATAGCGTCTGGGGTCTTAAAGGTTTGAAGATAAACAAGCAGGCATCTAGTTGAGAAGCAACAAAGTCCACATGGAAGAAGCACGCCAGCCTGTGTGATCACAAGGTGTTGATGGGATCAGATATCAAGCATCTAAGACCAGAACAAATCATACCCAATGTGAATGGGGGGTGGGGTGGGGTGGTAGACGTGGAGTGGAGACTTGAAGCCCATCTGTAGGCAATTGGACATTCCCATACAGAAGGGTCTCAAGGAAGAGATGATCCAGTCAGGGTGCAGCACAGCACCGATGAAACCCATTTGGACTTTTGTTTCTTTTCCTGCTTTTTTTTAAAGACCTTTAGCTTTCTTCATGTATGTTCTTGCGGTCATCCCACAACTCCTCTGGTCTCCAGTCATTAGTATTCCATGTGCCAAGTTTGTTCTGGAGATAGTCCAATTTCAAATGGAATATACTTAAGGTTGGATTTCGGCTCTAGTGAACTTGTTTTAATTTTCCTTAGCTTCAACCTGAACTTACATGGAAGCAACTGATGGTCTGCCTCACAACCGTCACCTCACCTTTTTCTGGCTGTTTATATTGGGCTCCTCCCTGGGGACACAGTGGTTATGCACTGAGCTAATTGAAAAGGTCAGCAGTTTCAAACCACCAGCTTGCTCCTCACCCCTCAGGCGAAAGATGGTGCTTGCTACTCCCTTAAGGCGTCACAGTCTTGGATCCTGTCCTCAGGGCTCACTATGAGGCACCTCTATGGCAGTGGGGAAGGTGTCATCTCTTTCTGCATACACAGTCAATTTGTTTGTGTCCCATCTGACCACGTCCATGTGTACAGTCACCATTCACGTGTACAAAAAAAGGCATGTGCAATGAGTAAGTTGTTGGTCTTGCAAAATTCTATCATGCCATCTCCAGGATAATTTCTATACCAAGGTAACCTTTCACTCACCAAACCTTCCACTTTTTTCCAATTTTCAACACTGTAGTCACCAGTAATAACAAGGGCATCTACATTGTCTGTTTAATCAATTTCAGACTGAAGACGTCAGTAAAATTTTTCAATTTCTTAAGCATTGACTTTAGTGGTTGGTGTGCACATTTGAATAATGTCTGTATTCGTTGGTCTTCCTTATGTGTGTGTAGTATTATCCTATCACAGACAGCACTCGACTCCACGATAGATCTTGACAATGAATGTGACGCCATTCATCTTTAATTACGTATCCCAGCATCTATATCCGAGATAGGTATCTGTATGACTGCCTACTTAAAAATGGTCAGTACCAGTCATTTCAGCCTAGGACACCAATCCATTTCATTGGTTGGTGACCTCTAATTTTCCTAGATTCATCCTTCATACATTCCACACTCTGATTAGTAATGGATGTTGGCAGCAGTTTCTCCTCATGGTGAGTAATGCTACGTCAGTAAATGAAGTTGTCCAAGCCTTTGCTCCGTCCATGTCCTTAGGACTGACTAGACTTTGAGGAGGTAACTCTTGCCAGTCATATTCTGAGTGCCTTGCAACCTGAGGGGCCCAGCCCCTGGCACAGCAGCAGACAATGTTATACTTTAATTCACAAGGCTGTCAGTGGCTAATCCCAGAAGTAGACTCCCCATTCCTTCTTACGAGTCTATTTCAGCTTGGAGACTCCACTGAAACCTGTCTAGCACGAATGATCCTGTTTGTAACTGAAATACTGGTAGCGTAGCTTCCAACATCACAGCAATATGAAAGCCACTTAAATATGACAAACTGACAGATAACTGGTGGAAAAATAAACCATTAAAATTCCAGGAAGTAAGACTGGAGGCATTGTACGTCCTTGCAAGTATTTACAGGTGGGTTTGAGCTGCCAATCTTCTGGTTGGCAGCCAAGCACTTAAGCATTGTCTCAACAGAGCTCCTGAGAGCAAGGATGCCCATGTCCAAAGCACCTCACCATCTTCCCACTTATACTTTGATATTCCATTTTCCACTTAAAGTTCAGTCCTTAGTTTTTTGTTTTGTTTGCAAAAGAAAGTCTAATTAGAAGCAAGCAAGGATATAAATAACTAAAATTAGAACCTCTCCTGAGAGCAGTGCCCCAAGATACATGGTACACAGTGAGCCTGCAATGTATGTCAGCCAATGACTAAATACAAAGCCAAACTCATTGACATCCAGGCAATACGACAATATTGACTCATAGCAACCCTATAGGACAGGGTAGAACTGCTCCTGTGAGTTTCTGACACTGTAACTGTTTACAGGAGTAGCAAGCCCCGCCTTTCTTCCAAGGAGCTGTTGGTGGGTTCGAACTGCTGAGTCCACTGCATGACCACTATGCCACCATGGCTCCTAATAGGAAAGATAATTTGATAGGGGAGGTCATAAGTATATTTGTGATTGAGGAAATGCCATGGGAACCATGTTTGACCTTTTCTGGCTAAGCTAGGAGGCAGGAAAATCCAGCTCTATATCAGCCCAAAGTTGATTTCTGAGACAGAAGCCAGACACATCTCTAACCTCTAATTTCCTTTAACCTATGCTGTTGCCAATGGCCACAGAAAATTCAGACAGTACTCACTATGAAGAGGGGTCATTAGGAAAGTTAACAGCTCCCTATGCTCAGGGACTACCCTTCCAGTTTCTGAAATGGCTCATTTTACACCTACCCAAAGGAACCAAGGCCTTCTAAGAGACCTCTGCACCTTGTTTGTATGCTCCATCCAGTCTTTTGGTGAGGGCTACCAAGAGTATTGGTAGAATAGCCATACCAAGTAATTTCACTCCACTGAGGAAAGGGCAAGGAAGGCTGGCAGTTAGACAACACACCCGACTCTATCATTTTCCCCGGGCACAGTGTGGCTCTGGTGTACATGATGTGTTGATTAGCCTCTGGAAGAGTATATGCAAAAGTGGGAGCTACCACCTGCTAGCAGGGCCCTGGCAAGATTCAGTGGGGATCAGGGGGGCTGCAAAAATAATAGACTGCACTTTATCCTGGATTATGAGCTATGGTTTTTTATTGCCATGAGAAGCACTGAGTAATTTTTTTCCCTTTAAAAGGAGCTGTAAGCCAAATGAGTTGGACAACCTATACTCAAGGGACAGTGACTCGGTAGGAGGCAGATGTGTCAGTACTGAGATGAGGATGACTGAGGCGTCCTCAGACAGAGCCACCTCGGCAAGTTATAGATTTCTCAGACTTTCAGTTTCTTCATCTGAAAAATGGTAGTGCTGTTGCATTGCAAAGTTGTTGTAGATTTGGAAATAATGCATTTAACAACGGCCTCAATATAGGGCCTGCAGCATAGCAACAGGAGAAATGAACTGTTCCAGTTCCTAATTTTATTTACATCAGAGTCCAGCTGCATGCTGTTGTGCATGGGGCTGAGCTGGCCAACTTGGCCAACTGAGTGGGAGAGCCACATCGATATCAACAGGTGTCTCTGGAGCCCCAGAGGCCAATGCCGACATGTGTCCTTGGAAATGAGGCCTCAGGTAGATGATCAACTTCCCAGGCTTGTTTTCAAATTGAAGCACGAGACACAATGTTTGGATCAGACCTTTCTGTTCTACCGCAAGGAACTCTTGAGCAATTCTGCATGTCAGACTTCTAAATGAAAGGCCCACCGTGTTATTCCTGCTTTCCCGCCTTTGACTGCCAGCATCGCCATCGATGCACTTTTGTAGCTTAGCGCCCTCCCCTACCAAATTCTCTTCCCTGTTTATTCATTCGTTCATTCAGCCATTCATTCATGTCACTGACTGGTATGTATGGAAAGCCTACCGCAGGTTTGGCATCCTCGCGGACACGGCTCTAGGGAATGGTTCTAATTCAAGTAGCTGATACTTTTACTTGATCTGTAGTCACCATTTTCTCTTGGAAAGAATTCAGGCCACAGACTCAGCTAATTAAAAAATGTTCTTCTACTTTTCTATTGTGAATTAGATAATGTACTGTAGAGCAGATCACAGTTTTATGCATAACAATCCACACACAATCCGATTCACCTCACTGTAACTCCCTTCATGGACCACTGCTTCTCCCGCTGCCTCCCTGCGTTTCCTGCTTCCATTCCTCCTTTCCTAACGTCGGAGCTGTCCCGGGGATGCAGCTCAGGATTAGAGGCTGAAAGATCTTGTCAAAGATCTAAGGAACACGAGACTGGCGATCTTTTGGAGAAGAAAGAAATGAGAGTACTGCCCCCAAGAACTCCTCTTACACACCCCACTACTACTTCCCCAATTAGCCGAACACATCTTTTGAGAGACTTTTTATTTACCTTATGGACTTAGGTTATCGATATGTGATTTGGGAACTCTGGTAAGGAGAAGGATTGGGAAAAGGGCCCAGCTGGCACTTCCGTTCAGGGACTCTAGAAAGGCTGGTGTTTAGGACTAGTGTCCAGGCTACGGGCCTCTGTCGTACTGAAGGCACAGGTTTCTGCCTCACCCAATGCCTGGAGCTAATGATTATGGCTTTTGGGGTAACAGGATATGTCCGTAGTCAGGAGGATACTCTCTGAAAACTAAACTGATAGAGATTTCCCCAGGCTTTCTTAGACAGCTAGTGACGGATCGCTTGAGTGGGTAACTCTTGACCAGAGTGCTGGGAAACCACACTATGTGCTTGGCCACCTTCACGCACATTAGAGGCAGACAGGTAGGGTTGAGGCTTGTTCTGTCCTGGCGACTATTTCTAACTCTAATCAGTCAGTTAGGATTTCTTGTCTAGGAGCTACATCCAGATGGAAGATCCCTCCACAATCTTGGTCTTGCCTACTGGAGTATGAGAGGAGCTGTGTGACCGTATGCACATCACTCAAGCACAGCTTCAGGTTTGCCCTTTGGAAACTAAGCTCACTAGTCGTTCTAGATCACAGAACGGCAGGGGAACCATGCAGAAAGGGGCAAAGCCCATGATGCACCCATGCTTTCATGACGTGAGTTAGTTTCCTAGCACGTTTCCTCTGTGTTTGTGTTGCACACAAACACCCATGCAAAGCCCTCTCCAACTCCCCACACTGCCCCTGAGTGAGTGCATTCTATCACAGTGAATTAGGGTGGCCCATCCATCTGCCCATTCCATTCCTGTTTCCCCCCCTATTTCCATTCAGCCACATGCAGGGCCCTTACTTCTAATTCCTCCCCATCAACCCTAGTGTGGTGTTACATAATCAAGTGTCAATTTGAGGATTAAGAGTGTAGGGGTGGCGTCTAAGCTATAAATCAGGAAATATTCAATGAGGGCATGGCCTTCTCCTGAGGATTCTGGGAACTCCTGTATTTCCTCCTTGGAGGTAGGAGACTCTCTCTGCTCACTCCCTTGGAGACTCTTTACTGACAAGGCTCAGTCCCTGTGAGACATTTCTGAGGAGAAGCCACAGGAAGCTACCATGAGGCAGTCAGAGTTTCAGAGCTAAGAGAAGCTACATGAAGACCCCTGCCAGCACTGAGATGCTTACAATGCCAGTGGATCCATAAGACTTCTCATCCACTGGCCTGTGATCTTCCTACATTCTGCATCATTGCATGTGTTTCATGAGTCTGAAGAGGATTCTATGGATTGGTATCAGACATATGGATTAATGTCGGACTTATGGACTTGAACTGGACTAGGCTGGGATGTTTTCTCAATATTCAATTGCTCTTGTCTATAAACCTATTTCTTAGACACATGAGTCTCTATGAATTTGTTTCTCTAGTCTACCCTGACTGACACACTTAGCCAATTGCTTGCCTGACTATGGTTCCCAGCAGAATTCATCCTTTCAAAAAATCTCACCTCCCTTCTCACACTATTGACCAAGCCCAAACACAAAACTTTCTCTAAGCAAGGAAGGAGGAGAGAGGAAAAGAGGTCCAGACACCCAGAGAAAGAGAGCAAGAAAGCAACCTCCTCCCCCCCCACCCCCCCACCCCCCACGGTCATTCTCTCTCTGTGGCCCTCATCTCCGGGGCTGTGCTTACTTCTGTAGTCTGTCTTATGTCATGACGAAGCCCACAGGGCAGGCACAGCAGGTCCCTCTGTTTGCCACGTGGCCCCGAGGTACCTTTTGAGCTTGGCGAATGTTAAGTAAGAACTGGCACGACAATAAAGCAGAGACGCCAGGTAGATGAGCCAGAGGTGGCCTTATGGGTGAAACATTCATTCAGGTGCAAAGGAAAATGCCAAGGTAGAAAAACTGGTCTCTCTCCATTTCTTCTTCTCAAGCTGAATAAGTTTTGTGGATTGTGAGGGTAACGGCTTTGGGTATGATGGTCTCTGTAGGAATCGAATGCTGGTTGCGCCATCCAGGTGGTGGCAGAAGGGCTGGGACACAGTCAAGAGACACCATTTTCCAGCTACGAGGGCTCTAGGATTGTGGCCTGAGTGTGCAGGTCCAGTACCAGGAGCCACTCTGAGTCACACTGACTCCTGGGTGCTGGTGTGTGGGCACAGCAGTGTGCTGGGCAGGGCTTCCAACAGCGGGTTTTATTTGGAAGCAGACTGACGGGCCTGTCTTGCCAAGTGCCTTGGGGTGGACTCAAATTTCCAACCTCCTGGTTAGCAGCTGAGCACATTAACGATTTACACCACCCAGGGACTATGAGTCTGCATACTCGAAAATAATTACTAATCTTCATGTGGAAGAAGTCTCCAGAAAGACTAAGGAGGTCACGAGTAGCAGCCATGGTGAGGCCCCACGGGGAAACGCGAAACAAAACAGGGAAGCAGGGATGCGGAGACCCTGGCCTGGGACTAGATTCGAAGGGAAGAAAGTAAAGTTGTGAAGCAACCTCGCCCAGTCATGCCAGCGTTTGGGCCTTATCAGTGCCTTGCGGATTCCTTGGGTATACCCAATGGCTGGCAACCCAGCACCCAAGTCCCACCCCCTCCAAAGGGCCTCATGTTCACCCAGCACTTTCTATTCTCACTCAAGTGTCACTGCAGCCCAAGTCCCAAGTCTCCTGACACCCAGTCCCATGACAACTTGTTTCCTTCCACCTAATCATTTTGCCAGAAAGGGTTTTCATCCTGGATCTTCTCTGTTTAAACACTCACTGTAACTCCCTTTGATCTGCAGGATAAAATTCTGCCTCCCAAGACTGACAAGCAATGGTCTTCATGATTTGGTCCAATCTCCCTACTCCTACAATGACAGGACTCCAAAGCCATGCAGAGCGCTGTCGGAAACAGTGCTGGAGCTGGGGCCCCGTGGGTCGAGGGCACTTGAAATGGGAGTAAGGAGGCATTGCTTTCTCAGAGTGCAGTTGACCAGGGTGACATGAGTCGGGTGCAGCCTGGGGGAATGGAGCCTTCTGGATCTTCGTTTGCTGAAGGGGCACAGCTCAAGGGAAGGAGAAAGAGCTGCAAAAATCTACTAAAGAATCAGGAACTTGGAAGGTTTGCAGTATGATTCCGGGAAAATTGGAAGTCTTCAAAAACGAAATAGAATGCATAAGATCTATGTCCTAGGCATTAGTGAGCTGAAATGGACTGGTATTGGCTATTTTGAATCAGAAAAGCATGATTTACTATTCTGGAAAAGACACAATCAGGAGGATTGGTGTTACACTCAGTGCTTACAAGGACATTGAAAAATCAATCTTGAAGTACAAGGCTGTCTGTGATAGGATTTCCTCTATCCAAATTCAAGGAAATCCAATCAATACACCTATTATTCATATTTATGCACCAACTATTGTGGAAATTGAAGAATTCTACCAGTGACTTCAGTCTGAAATTGATCACACATGCAATCGAGATGGATTGATAATTACTGGCCATCAGAATGCAAAAGTTGGCAACAAAGAGAAAGGAACAGTGTTGGAAAATATGGCCTTGGTGTTAGAAACAACGCTGGAGACCACATGATAGAATGTTGTAATATCTTCATGACTTATTCATAGCAAATACCTTTTTTTGGTCATTTTTGTAGGCTCTTACAGTTATTACAACAATCCATAAATCAAGTATATCAAACAAACTTGTACATATGTTGCCATCGTCATTTAGAAAACATTATCTTTCTACTTGAGCCCTTATTAACAGCTCCTATTTTTATCCTCCCTCCTCCACCCTCATGAATCCTTGAAAAATTATATATATTTTTTTCATGTCTTACACTGTCCGCTGTATCCCTTCACCCATGTTGAATAACGAATTACATAAATACCTTTTTTCAACAACATCAAAGGTGATTATACACAAGGACTTCTCCAGAAGGAATACACACAAATCAAACTGACTGCATCTGTAAGTAAGACTATGGAGAAGCTCCATATCAGCAGCTAAAACCAGGCCAGAGGCTAACTGTGGAACAGACTGTCAATTCCTCGTATGTAAGTTCAGATTAAAGAGAAAGCAAATTAAAATATGTCCACAAGAGCCAATATATGACCTTGAATATATCCCAGCTGAACTTTGAGAATATCTCAAGAACAGATTTGATACATTGACCACTACTAACAGAAGGCATGATAAGCTGTGGGATGACATCAGAATATTCATGAAGAAAGCAAAAGGTCATTAATAAGACAGGGTAGAAAGAAAAGGTCAATGTCAGAAGAGATGTCAGAAGAGGCTCTGAAACTTGCTCCTAATCATAGAGTAGATAAAGCAAATGGAAGAAATGATGAAGTCAACTAGCCAAGTAGAAAATTTCAAAAGGCAGCATGAGAATAAAAAGTCAAATATTACAACAAACCGTGTAAAGACCTAGAGTTCCTAAACCAAAAAGGAAGAACACATTCAGCATACCTTACACTGAAAGAACTCAAGAAAAATTCAAGTCTCAAATCGCAATGCTGAACGACTCCATGGGAAAAACACTGAATGATGCAGAAGCATCAAAGAAGATAGAAATACAGAGCCACTGCGCCGAAAACACCTGTCAACATTCTACCATTTCAGAAGGTGGCAAGAGCAAGACCAATGGTGCTGAAGGAAGAAGTTCAAAGTGCACTGAAAGCATTAGCCAAAAATAACTCTCCAGGAATTGATAGAGTACCAACTGAAAAGTTTCAACAAGCTGCTGATGCACTGACCACACTCACTTGTCTACGCCAGGAAATTTGGAAGACTGCTACTTAGCCAACTGACTGGAGCAGATCTATATTTGTACCCATTCCAATGAAAGGTGACCCAATAGAGTGCTCACACTACAGAAAAATATCAGTGATGTCACATGCAAGTAAAATTTTGCTGAAGATTGCCAACAATAGTTGCAGGAGTTCATTGACGGGGAGGTGCCAGAGATCCAGTGGAGAATATGGAACAGCCATGCCATTGCTGATGTCAGATGGACCTTGGCTCAAAGCAGAGCATACCGAAAGATGTTTACTTGTGTTTTATTGACTGTGTAGACCAGGGCATTTTGACTCCATGGATCATAACACACTATGGAGAACCTTGAGAAAAATGGGATTTCCATCATACTACATTGTGCTCATGCCGAACTTATACATGGGTCACGAGGCATGTGTGTGAACAGAGCAAGGGAATACTGCATGATTAAAAATCCAACAAGGTTGTATTCCCTCCCCATACTTACTCAATCTGTATGCTGAACAAACAATCAGAGAAAGTGGTTGTAAAAAAAGAATGTGGCATTAGGAAGGGAGAAAGGCTTATTAACAACCTGCAATATGCAGATGCTACAATCTTGCTTGCTGAAAATGAAGAGGACTTAAAGCACTTGCTAATGAATATCAAAGATTGCAGCCTTGAGTATGGATTACAACTCCAACAGAAAGAAAACCAAATTCCTCACAACTGAATCAACAAGGAACCTCCTGATGAACAATGAAAGGAATGATATTGTCAAGGATTTTGTCCTGCTTGGATCCACAATCAATGACCATTGAAGCAGAAGTCAAGACATCAGCCAACATATTACACTGGATAAATCTGCTGCCCAAGACCTCTTAGCGAGTATTGAAAAGCAAGGGAGTTACTTTGAAGACTTAGGTGGACTTGATCCAAGTCATGGTATTTTCAATTGCCTCATATGCAAGTGAAAGTGGGACACTGAGTAAGGAAGACGGAAGAATAATCGATGCATTTGAATTGTGGCCTGGGTGAAGAATATTGGAAATACCCTGGACTGCGAAAAGGATACACCAATCTGTCTTGAGAGAAGTATGGTCAGAGTGCTCCTTCGAGGCTAGGATGGCAAGACTTCATCTTACTTACTTTGGACACGTTGTCAGGAAATACCAGCCCGGGTGAAGGAATCATGCTTAGTAAAGTAGGGCGGTGAAAAAGAGGAAGGCCTTCATCAAGAAGGACCGACACCGTGGCTGCCTCAGTGGGCTCGGGTACAGGAACAGTCGTGAGGATGAAGCAGGACTGGCCAGTGTTACCTCCTCGCTATGGGTTGGAACAACTCAATGGCACCGAACAGTATCACCTACTTTGACGATCTTATTTCCCATTACTTGTCTAACAACTTCCTACGTATTTTCTAGCCTTTCCTTACACTGTCATCCCGCCTGGACAGTGGCTCTGTCCTCGTTTCTGGCTGTCTTCCCTAAGCACGCCCATCAGAGCTGCTGTCTGCCTGCCCTTTCCTCATCATTCTCTGCTCTGCTCTATGTTTTGAGACGCCAGGCCCTACTAACTGCATCACCTGGCTCCCTGCCCTCTACATCCTAATGGGAGGCGCCAACAGAAGGAATGTCTCTCGTGGTTTTGGTGCATCAACTTGGGCAGATCCCTCTCGGGCCACAGTCTGGCAGTCCCGCTTCCTTGGTTCTAGCTCTCGCCGGGCTCGTAGAATCCCACTTCCTCACCTTACTCCTTCAGGGCCAGGAGTAGAAATGACTTCCCTAGCCAGTGCCGGGAGAACAAAAGTTGGCTCATTGGTCACTGTATTTCTAGACACACCCTTCAAATACTCACTCCAACAAATCCTCTTCAAAAACTCAGCTGAGGGGCCTGCTGTTTTGACCCAGGCTGTTGCCTGGCGCATCATCTCTCCAGCCTCAGTCCCACCCCACGTCCTCCAGGAGCCGTCTCCGCCCCTCTAGCGAAGAGTAGTTGCTCCTCCCTGCACGCCCCGACAGCCTTACTTCATTCCCACGCTCTCCGAAGGAGCTGCAGATCTTCAAAGCCCTTGGCATAAAGAACTCATCTTTTGCTCAACAACAACCCTGACAGACAGACAAGGTATTATTCTCATTAATGATATCATCCAATTTTGCAGAGAACTGAAGCTCCTAGAGATTATGACACTTGGCCGAGAACGAACAGCTAATAGGTTGTTACAACGAAGGCAGTTTGGGCCACAGAGTATGATGGGATTCCAACTATACGGGCCAGCTGGGAAGGAGAGAGAGAAGAATCTGGCCAAACAGGCACTGGGAAGTACCTATGGGAATGTACGGGTCCAAGAAAATAAATGGATGTGACAACAAAGAGTAAGACTCAGTGCTCAATAAGCATATACCCTCTACTTGGGAAAACTGCAATGCAAAATAATGATAATCAGCAAGCCCATCATAACACAAGATGGAATGGAGTCAGATAGGAGGAACTTAAAGGGAAAGACCCTTTATTGTATCTTTAGGAGAGCTATCCTATTACACTCCTTCCCTATGCTTGAATCAAAGCCTGATGCACCGAGATGTTCGACACAGATGCATTCATCTGCCCAGTCTGTACATATGCCCAGCACTGTGCCACACCGTGGATAGACTCAGTCCACTAAACAAGGCAGACACAGCCCTGTTCTCATGGAGGTGACTTGTCCGGCGAATAAACAACGAGCCCTTGCTAACCCTATGTGTGTCTACTTCTTCTTTAACTCCAGATCTCTTAAGTGTCTAATATCAGCAGGGCAATTATGTATATTACAAAACATCTGACATGTCAACAGCCTTCACATGCACAATTGAAATCGAGATCCATGTGCGTCAGCTTCAAGACTTGCAATTTCTATTTATAAATAATGTAATGCCTTATGTAATTGATTGTAAGGTATATACACCATTTACTCATGTATTAAATGTCCAAAAATGAGAAATTCCCATACTACAACCAAAGGGTGCAGGTCTATAGTCATCTTTTGGAAGCAGATCACCAGGTCTTTCCTCTGAAGTACCTCTGGATAGATTTGAACTTCTAATCTTTTGGTTAGTTACTGAGTTAACCATGCTATCTAGAGAATCTTTTAGGATGAATGGCATTAAATAAAACAGTACCGACATAACAAGAACAGTAAAAAATAGATTTAAATGCTTGAAAGAAAAATATACCCGTCTCCCTTATCAACATCATTGGGTTCCAAAGACCAGGTTATTATGCAAAAATCAGAAAAATGTAAAAATGTAGGATGATCAGAGAGGATCATAAAAGGAGGATGACTATATCATTATGTAACTTTCAAATTGCATCATTACACATCTACCAAATTACATCATTGCATGTCTGCCCAGCCACATAGAATCATGGCACAGCCCAGTGGACACCTATCCTGACCAGTCAGCCGCACTCTTGCTTGCACCATGGCACTCATAACTGCCTGGTGTGCACCATTAACATGCAAAATTGCTAGAAAGCTGTCCCTTTGGTAATGTATAATGTTGGCTAACGAGTTAGGTGATGAAGTGAAGAGTAGGTATAGAGAAGGGGATTTCCGGGGACAGCTGACTTGGTTTAAGTACAGTGGGCCGAGTTAATTTCCTGAGGACACGTCCTTTAGCCAGAGATATAAAAATAACAGGCACTGTCAGAGAGGAGCCCTGGTGGCAGGGCAGTTACGTGCTGGGCTGCTTACTGCAAGGTTAGCAGTTTGAAACCACCAGCCGCTCCATGGGAGAAAGACAGGGCTTTCTACTCCTGTGAAGAGTTACAGTCTCAAAAAGCCACAGGAGCAGTTCTACCAGCCCTGTAGGGTCACTATGAGTCGGCATTGACTCAATGGCAGCGGGTTTGATTTTGGTTGGGTCACGGTCAGAGTTTGTGTCAACTTGCCTGGCTGAGATGCTCCAGGGTGTGTCAGTAAGCTCTCCTCCACGCAGCGCAGGTCACAGTCTGAGGCTACCTCCTCGGGGATGTGGCCTATTGTAAGAGATGCTGTGGAAGACTGGCCTCTCGCTCTATAGGCCCCTTAATTCCTTCCTGCTTCCTTAGCACCTGCATGGGGCCTGTGGTCCAAGTGGCCTGTCAACAATGGAGCAATCAGCTCCCCGCCATGCTCCTGCTGACCTTGGAGCCATGTAACTCTGCAACCACCAGCAGCCAGCGTTCCCCCACTTCCCACTCTGCCTCCTGCTGCATCAGCCAGCAGTCATGCGAGTCTGGAGGAGCCTCCAACTAGCCTCTCATCCATGGACTTGAGCTGGACTAGGCTGGATGCTCTTCCTTGAATCAAAGTTATTTCTTATACATATTTGAGTATCGCTAGTTCTTGTTTCTCTAGAAACCCAAGCCTATTGTAGGCGCTGGTCTAAAAGGGGAGGTGAGAAATGGCCACATACAAAAAGATCAGCGGGTCCAGAGTTTCTGAAGCTGGTGGGAGCAGCTGACAGGCCAGCTTGGTTACAGAATACACATGAAGGGCTGGAGAGGCTCTGCAGGCTGGCAGAGACCACACACGCCTGTGGATCAAGTTCAGGATCCTGGTCTACATCTCAAGTGGAAGCTTACGTTGTCTTTGTCTTTAAATCATTACTTAAGCCCACACTTCTTTTATAGTTCCTTATTTTTAACTGAGTGCCCCCTCTCAACAAAAGGGAAAGGAAGTATCTTTTTCACCATAAAAACTTTAACATAATATTTCACTTTTTAAAAAAAATGAAGCAACATTACTGCAAAATTCCTCAGCAGTTGGTAGCCTAGTTAATTAAACTCTAGACGCTTTGACTTCTTATTTTTATTGTGATAATTACATATGTTACTAAACATGTGACAGTTGAATATGCTTCAAATGTACAGTTGGATGACATTAATTATGTTTATCATGCCTGTTCCATCATCGCCCTTATCTGTTCCTAAATTAGACCATCTCCCTCAACAGATGCTCAGTGTTCCCTAGGCCCAGTGTAGGGTTTTGAAAGGGGGAAACATGGGAGATTTCCACTGTGTAAAGGCCATTCTGGCTGTGGAGTTGAGAATGGGCTGAAGAGGAACAAGAGAAAGGGCAAGGATGAGGGCCAAGGGATGGCAGTGTGATCCGTGGGAAAGAAGATGGTGGCTTGGGTTAGAGTAGCAGTAATGGGGATAGAGAACAAGGACAGACTAGACCTATTTGAGAAGCAGAATATAAAAGCTGGTGTCTGCTGAAAGATGAAGCATCAAAGAGTGGGGAGAGAAAGATAACACTGAAGCTTTGTGGCATGTGCAGCTCAGTAAGTGGTGAGGTCATTTTGCTATGAGATGGAATAGATGGGGCAAAGCCCACAGGGAGAGGAAGACTTCAGTCTAAGCCTTGCTAGTCTGAGACACTTCCCAATCAAAAACCAAATTCACTGCCATCAAGTCAATTCTGACTCATAGCAGACCTATGGGGTAGAATCACCCCCCTATGAGTTTCCAAGATTATACATTATTACGGGAGGAGAATGTCTGATCTCTCTCCTGCAGAGCAGCGGTTGGTTTTGAACTGCAAGCCTGTGGTTAGCAGCCCAATGCGTAATCCACGGCACCACCAGGGCTCCTAGACGTGGCATATACAGCAGTGAATAGTGATACCTGGGCCTGGAGCTCAGAAGAGAGTTCTGGGCTGGACATATACATCCATGTATCCAATATATAGTGAAGGAGTTTTCAACAAGATCCCCTCTTCCATCCATTCTCTGCCCCACTTGATGTCCTAAGAGGTTATCTCTTCCTGACTGCCCCACTGTTGTTTAGCTTGTAAGGAGAGGCACCAGCGGAAGAAAGAGTGGGGAGAAGAGAGCCCCAGGCCCAGCCACAGCCAGAAAGACAGAAGGACGCAGGGCAGGGCGTTGGTTCTAAAGCCATGGCCGGAGCTTCACGTGGCTGGAGGAAGGGAGGGAGGAAGGTGCCGTGTTGAAAACTACAGAGGGATAAAGTCAGGCACACTGATCCATACGTCCATGGTAAGATGGCCAAAGCTGACCTACATTCTTGAATCGCCTCGAGCTTATCTCCAGCACAGACAAACAAATGTTTACACTCACCTCACCGGGTGGCTAAAGACCCACAGGTACAGCCTGAACCTTGTGTGGGAAGCTCCCTCCGCTGCCCCTCCCTGCCCGAGTGCAGTAGGACAGTGGAGTTCTGGGCACCGTCTCTCAGACTGGGCAGTGCCTGGTCCAGCAGGGGACAGAAATAGCTGCCAGACTACCAAGACCTGTGCTTGTTTCCAAGTGGCTGAGAAGAGTGGTATTGATTCCGTTGGGACTTCTCCACGACAAATCTCTTCCCCACTCTCCTCATCTTCCCCCTGCCCCCCACCCCCGGCCGGTCTGTCTGCTTGCAGGTCGTTGTTCCTATGAGAAGGACACAAGGAAAAGGACACACAACACCAGGGGTTCTTCTTCCCTTGGGTGCGTGTGGAGGTTTCAGGGCTGGCCCAGGCCCTGCTCTGGCTGAGAGGAGCAGGGGGGTTGCAGCGCCTTGAAAATGAGCAGGGAGCACCCAGAGCCTGGCCCCTCGTCACCCTTCATCTCCTTGTCTCTGTCTGAGCATGCGTACACACGCTGACAATCCGGTCCCTTTCTGCTCTCCCTCCCATGAGCTCTGGGCACCAGCATCCATTCTCAGAGAAAAGGCATCAAGTAGCCATGGCAGAACCACCAACGCCGTGCTGTCGCTTCAGAGGGACCTTCTCAGGCAAAGGAGAACTGCCCACCCCCTGGAGTTTCCGGGGCTGGGCTCTTGAGGGAAGCAGTCGGCCTGGCATGTCTCTTTCGGGTGGAGCGGCTGCAGGGTTCGAACTGCGGACTGTTCTGTGAGCTGCCCAGTGCTCCACTGCTGCTCCACCAGGGCTCCTTCTGAGGGCAGACCACTGTGTGCCCCTCCCCTCCTCCACAGGGCCAGAGGAAAGGGCCTTTCTCCTCTCCCCTGCACCGGCCTGGTCCTGGGAGTGAGAGTTAGAAAGGGAAAGGGGGCTGACCCCGGCTCCATGGAAGAAGCTCGGCGCTAGAGCACACCCACAGTCCCCCTGAGCAGTGGTCCCTGTGGCCTGGGGAGCCTGCCTGCCACTCGGCTGGGTTACAGGACTGCATCCTGTCTGAGATTCAAGTAGGGCAAGGTGTGTGTGGTAAGCACACTTCCACCTCAGTCCCACGGGAATCCTGACAGGCGACCTAGTTTCATCTCAAGTGACTTGGCAGCAGCCTCACTGCTGTCACTAGAAAGTCTCAGGAGAAGCCTCATTACGTCCAGCAGGAGGCCTGCCCCCCTGCAGAGAACCCACTGGCCTGGATGCAAGCCCTGCCACAGGGCCAAGCCCATCTCTTAGCCTCATCTCCAGACCTTTCCAAGGAAAGAGCAGCCCAGGCCGGACTCCAATTCCCATTCCCAAACCACCCACACTGCCTTGGTGCATGAGAGGTGTCTGTGGACCAGTCTCTGGGGTCAGCACGGACCTTACTCTCAAGTAAGGTGAGTCCAGCAAATGCAGAGGCTTGGCCCCTCTCTTACCAAACAGTGCTTCCCAAATTAGAACTGCAGGCCAGCTCTGCCACCCACCAAACCCAATCCCAAACCCACTGCCGGAGTTGATTCCAACTCGCGCCCCCCCCCACCCCATCCCCCCTATCTAGGGTTTCCAAGGCGTTGTCAATCTTCATGGGAGCAGGCAGGCTCAGCTTTCTCTGGCCAAGTCGCCAGTCAGCTCCACAGTTACCTGACAGTGCTTCCAAAGTTCCCCTGTCCCCCAGAGGAGGGGGTGAAATCTGGAGGGGAGATGGGTCAGAGGGTGATCGGCAAGCATCACTCTAACCAAGTGGTGTCCACTTTCCCTCATCACCCTCTCTGCCTGAGCCACCCACGAAGGCCCACAAGACAGGCACCGCAGCCTGCTCCCTGCTGCTCACTTTCTGGCCAGGCAGAGGATATCAGGTCAGGTAAGTGTTCGAACTACGAAGTTAGCAGTTCAAACCCACCAACTGCTACTCAGGAGAAAACCGAGGCTACCTGCTGCTGTAAAGCTCTACAGCAATGGTTCTCAACCTTCCTAATGCTACGATCCTTTCATACAGTTCCTCATGTGGGGGTGATCCCTCCTTCAACCATAAAACTATTTTCATTGCTACTTCATCACTGTAATGTTGCTACTGTCATGAATCGGGTGACCCCTGTGAAAGGGTCATTTGACCTCCCCAAAGGGGTTGTGACCCACAGGTTGAGAACCGTAGATCTACAGCCTCAGAAACCCTGATGGGACTGCCATGAATCGGAGTCATCTGGATGGCAGTAGAGGTGAAGAGAGACATTAAGAGTCATTGCTAGATCATCAAGAATTCTCCGCACAAGAGATCAAAGATGAAAAATGCTTAAAAGCATTTGACCAGTCTTCAAGTGTCCAAAGCCCTCCAGCATCAGAAGGACAGCCTACTTTAACATTCTCTCTTATGAAAACATGAAGAAAAAAACCAAGTCATGAGCAAAGCCTCCAACTAGGCACAGTGGGGGGGGAGACCTGCTTTCTCTTGGAAATACTAATTAACGAGTTCACATATGCACGTACCTCATTAGAAAAAGTCAGTTTCCCCACATAGCAACTCCCCAGAACAATGTGGCAAGTCCAAATGTAACTCACAGCATATTCAACAACTTCTGTCTTCCTTCCAAATACCCCAGAGTTAGTGCTGACTGGTAATTACACACACACACACACACACACACACACACACACACACACAATCAGCTGCAGGTGGGACTGCTGTGACCCATTGCCTGGTTTTTGGAAGAGCACCAGGCCTTTCTTCCTACTCTGTCTTACTCTGGAAGCTCTAATCAAATCCGCCCCGCAACATTGTAACACACAAGCCTCCACTGACAGAGAGTAGAAGTTGCACCAGATGTGTTGGCTCGAACTTGAACCCAGGTCTTCACATGTAAAGCAAGAAAGCTGCCCCGCCACGGCCTCGCCCCACCAACCCCCACCTGCCAATAAATCTTTCACAGTCCTCTCATGAGAGAGTTGTAGCAGGATGGTGAGGCCTCTAAGGTCGAATAACTTGGTTTGCTCAACTGTGAAGTGGGGATAACAGTCCTCTTTCAAAGGGGCACTAGAAATCTCACATGGGCTCACGTCTGCCCAGTGGTAAGAGAACAATGCCTGGCACACACTGCACTCCGACCTGAGTGTTTGCCGTTAGTTCTCCATCTGGTCTTTTCACCACATTAAATAACTCCAAGGATAGAAGCAAATGTGCCACAATGTGCCCAGACCTCAAGGACAGTAGATTTCCCCTCTTAGTTTTAAGGTTTACTTACTTATGCGTTGGGCTACTAAATGCAAGGTCAGCAGTTCAAACCCACCAACCAGTCCTTACGAGAAATAGGAGGCTTTCTATTCCCATAAAGAGTTACACTCTTGTAAACCTACCAGTGCACTTCTATCCTGTCCTTTAGGGTCATGATGAGTCAGAATTGACTCAATGGCAGTGAGTGTCACTTGGGGATTGGGGAGTTCATTTTCGGACGAACAATGCCCAGAGGAGTGTCAGGCACAAGCCCTGAGTGTGGACAATGGCCCCCAGAGCACATACTTGGGAATTCTGATCATGTCACTTGGTTCCCCAGACAGAGAGGGCCCTGCAGGTGCCTCATATGCAGATATGGAGCTGGTAGATGGACCCTCGATGAGTCTGCCCTCTGTCATGAACTGGCAGGTGTGAGTCTATGTGCACAGGGTAGGATGCAAAACACTCCTAATCCTGTCACATTGGAGGCACAGGGGGGTTTCCTAGGGTGTGGCCCACATCACCTTTCAGCTTAGAGGAGGTGAACAAAAAAGCGTGACAGAGAGAGAGAGAGAGAGAGAGAGAGAGACATTTACTGCCACCAAGAAGGAAGTGCCAGAAGGAGAATGCGTCCTTCGGACCTGGTGTCGCTGCACGGTTAAGCTCCAAGATCCAGTGGAAATCGATGTGCAGATACTTGAAGAGCGCCAATGAATCCTGGGTCTGACGATGCTGGAAGGAGACAAAGTTCCTTTCCCCGGAGAAGACAGAGAGAACGGCTTCCCTAGAGTCAGCACTTAGAATTCAGACTTTCAGCCTCCCACACTTGGAGGAAGAAAGGTGCTCGCTGAAACCATCGACTTGTGGTATTTCTGTTGTCGCAGTGCCAGATGACTAAGACACCCTCCTGAGTCTCTCTGTGGATTCACCTAACCTCAAACCTGGAAGGCCCAACTGGCCCACTAGCACAATGGGCATCAAATGACCAGCCCAACCCTGCTGGAGCCAGCTGGCTGCTCTCGTGGGAATCATTGGAGGGCAGCAGTTAGAGAGAGGAAGCCATCACACAAGTGTGCCAATGGACCACAAGATACAGGGCACTGGTCGGCTCACGCCCATTCAGCAGTTAGTTGGAATCGGCTCTGAGGCATTGATTTGTTTTTCTTGTTTCCTTTTGGCTGTACCCAGGATTGATCTGAATAGCAATAGTTCAAGATAGCAAATGAGACAGGTGGCCTGCCTTCCTTGCGGAACCTTACACTCTAAGAGAATGAGCAATAAGAGAAGTAAAGCAAATGCAAAGGGAGAAGGTGTGAAGGACTTGGGAGAGAAACAAAGCATTCAGAGGGGGCCTTGGGGGTGCTTGGGAAGGGGACATCAGATTTAAATAGGGTGGCCAAGAAAGGGCTCAGAGAAAAAAGGCCAAAGGAGAAACAGAGGCAGCCCTTGCTATTTAAGTGGGAAGAGCAGACAGAAAGGCAGCAATGCCCTGAGCTGGGGGCAGGCCTGACTCAGGATGAGCACTGTGTGGGGCCGACTGCACAGGCCCAGGTGAGAGCTTTGGAAAGAGAAGGGGTGTCTGATGGCAACTGAGCAGAGAGGAGTGGCATGTTCTGGCTTCTAGGACCAAGCTCAGAAGGACAGTCTGAGCCAGGAACTAGTGTGGGTAGGGGGGGGAGGGTGCAGGGCAGGAAGTGATCAGAGGTGGTTGGATTCTGGATACACTGGAAACGTGGAGGAAAAGAGGCATCAGGAATAGTTCCAAGATTGGGGTGGTTATGGTGTCTGACATGACTGACGGACACCCATGTGCTGGCAAAGGGGGTACCCAGCACTCAGCATAGTGTCCAGCATACCCGGGGACCCCACAAACGTTCTCTGAATGACTGCCGTTACAGAAACAAACACCCAGCTTAAGAACCATCAGCAGCACGAGGAACAGGATCATCCTTACGGGAGAGCACCAGGGGAAAGCAGAATCGCTGCAAACTGAACGGACTGACCTGGGAGCACCCTCCCCACCACCCCCCACTCCAAAAAGCTCTGTGCAGCACCCGAGGCTAGGAATGGTGGCCTGTGGGACCGCCGATTGCCATGCTGTGTCTTCACCAAAGTGGGCCTGGCTCGGGTGAAACCTCACACGTGTGCAGACTCAGGGGACACAGGCACTAGACAGATGGGGTATTCTGGGGAGGAGGTGGCAGGAGCATCTTATAGGCATGGGAGAGTGTGTCCTCAGGAGATACTGACATGTGTATTCCAGAAGGAGGGCCAGCGAGGGCAGTGACCACAGTGGTTGGTCCACAGCTTCAAGGAATGGCAGGGAGGGCAGGGAGGCTGGAGCAGACAGGCAACGGGGGAGAAACAGTCAGAGTGTGTGGGTGATGTGGGCCTGGTGGGTGATGGTCAGCCGGGCAGACGTTGTGTGAGTGCAAGAGGCAGTTTCAGAGGTGTTTGCAGCATGAGTTCAATAAGTACATTAAAGGCCACTGCTGGCTGCTGTGTGGTGAGCCGGCCGTCCCCGGGCAAGAGTGAACACAACACCACTGCTTTCCCCCAATCTTCTCTGCCACCTTATTTTCTTACCAAAAGCTGAACCCCCTGACTGGCTTTGATTCCAAGGCATGCACAGGGGGCCTTATAGGGCAGGGCAGGTTCTTCATGAGCACAATGAGGGGTTCTGGAGGCCTCTCCTGCTCAAGGCTAGCCAGAGTTTGTTAGGGAATTAGCAGGTACTTAAATTTTGGTTATGCAAAGTCGGTCCACCTGAATCAGCCACCATCTCCTATACCGCTGCTCTTACTGATGGCAGGCAGCAAGGAGAAAGGAAATCCCAGGGACTTTTCCAGGTGGCAGAACTAGGTTCCATCCCAGAGCCTCTGGTGTTACGAAGCCGTTAAGCTAACACGGACAATTGACAAATGAAAGACCAGCATGTTCAGTCCCTGAGGCTCCACGGAAGAAAGGTTCCATGCCGGACTCACGAAGAAGCAGCTGTTGAAAATCGAACACAGCTCAGGCTTGTTCTCCCCCATGCGGTGTCAGGGTGAGTCAGGATCCCATTTCCAGCGTCCCGTCTTAGCAGCCGCAACCTTGGGCAGCCTCCCTAACACATCTGCGCTTCCGCTGCCTCCTTTGTGAACCGAGCAGTGATTGCAGAATCACCTTGCGAGGCCACCAGAAGAGTGAAGGTCATGTGTGTCAAGTGCCCCACCCAGGGCCTGACCCACGGAGTAGAGATTCAAGGATCCAAGACAGAAATGACCGTTGTTATGCAGGAGCCCTGGTGGCACAGTAGTTGAGCGTTTGGCTTTAACCACAGGGTTGGCAGTACGCACCCACCCAGCAGCTCCACAGAAGAAAGGCCTGGCAATCTGCAGAGATTTCAGCCCTGAAAACTGAATGGGAACAGTTCTTTCCTCTCATAAGGGTCACTATGAGTCGAATTCAACTGGGTGGCACCTAATGATACCAACCATAACACCATGATCATCTGTGGGATTCTAGCGCTGAGGGAAATATGACTGGGACTTATTCCCTAACTGGCATGGAGGGAATCTGGAAAGCCAGTGTTCCACGGTAGGAAAGCCGCCACTCTGGTAGTTGGAGATATAGTCCAAGGTATATGTTCCTGCAGTAGTCTATCGTTCCACAGTTTCTCCCTTAAAGCTGTGCTGCCTGAAAGTGAGCACATGGTTGATTCATTCTCCCTATAGAAGCAGACATTCCTATTGGCTCTATTGCTTCCCGCTGAGACGTCTAGTCCCTTCAATAGCAGGTGGGCATCGGTGGACATTATTCCCCATGCCTGGATTAAAAATATTTGAGTTTTGGGCTTAGCTATATTAATTTGGTCATTAAATTTGCCTTGACAGCTTTCAGTGTATAGATCATAACCACTTCTTCCCTGTGGCTCTTTTGAATTTAATATGTAAAACAAAACGGGGAACTGTGGAAAACAGAAAGATTTCTCCCAAGTTGTCTCCCAAAATATATGCCAAACCCAACCCGCTGCTTGCTACACATGGTAAACACGAGGCCACTGAATGTAGGTCAGAGATTATTCTCAAGGGTATCTACAGCGACCACTCGGTTGAGCCTGACTCACACTGAGTAGGACCCACACTCTCCTGACATTGTTCCCTTGAAGGCGTGCCCGAAGGCAAGGCAAGACCACTCAAGGATGAGTAAGTGTAGGCCACTAGATTGAATCTTGGGTCTGCCCATCTTGCCACATGTGTACCCCTATTCCCTCCCTTTACTATAGCGTGTACACCCCTAGGTCATCCCCCTCCTATTGTTTGCATTGCCTGTGTTACAACCCCTTCTCATGACGTACATTGTATCTGTAATCAGAGGACTTGCATTCCCCAAAAGATATATAAGCTTTGGTTAGACATAAAACCTCAGGAGAGCTCTCTCCTGCCTTCTCGTCTCCCACCTCCACGTGTACCACCAAGAGGAGCTGAGGTGAGCATCTACCGTGAAATGTGTCAGACTTCCTTATTTTACTCTCTCTCCCTTCTCTCCCTATTCTCTATGACTTTACTCTGATCTTTATATACCTTAGCTGTACAATTGCGCCTACCAACCCTGTGATTAGCTCCGGGAGGGGTGGGGCAGCTACCCTGACAATCATCCATCTTCCATCTCTTTTATTTATCTTTCCATCATCGCCAAGTAACCCGATGAAAAACACAGAGCTACGGTAACGTGCTGGGCTGCGAAACACAAGATCAGTAGTTTGAAGCCACCAGCCACTCCATGGGAGGAAGATGGGGCTTTCTACTCCTGTAAAGAGTTAGAGTCTTGGAAACCCAAGGGGGAAGTTATACCCTCACCTATGGGGTGAATGTGAGTTGGCATCAACTCGATGGCAGTGAGTTATGTGAATGAGGACATGTCTCCCCTCCAGGGCAGTACAGGGCAGGTGGCAGGCAAGGCATGTCCTCTTGGAAAAGAAGCTGACTGACCACGGCAAGATCTTCCTTCTCCTCTGCTCAGACCAATCTCTGCCCACTTCTGAACTGGCTGTGACTGCAAAGGACACCGAAAATCCAAGTCCCTACAGAGGCCACAAGCTCCTCGGAGTGTCAGGGCAGGTCTCATAAAAGAGATTAGTTGCCACAGCAGAAAAGGATATGCGAGCGCTTCCAAATTAGAACAGGAATTTAATTAAACTGGGAGAGTAATGAGAGATGGAGAGATGATTAAGGCCCTAAGATAGTTCCTTCCTTCCTTCCTTCCTTTGTGTTAAGGGCGGGAGGCAAGGCAGAGCTAGAGGTCACCCACCGTCTGACCCTCTTCTCTGCCCCTCACGCCCTGCTCCTCCACACCCCACTGCCCACCCCTTCTGGGCCTCCTCCCCCTCCTGTGTGTGCACACCTGGGCCCCTAGCCCAGGACCCGGCCCTGTGCACAGCTCTCCCTCCAGGCAGATGTGCCGTCCGCGGACTCATTTTCCCAAGCCTATAACAACGCTATAACTTTGCATTCTCTTGTTTCATGTTATGAATTATGTCCAGTCCTTCTGATACTCAATAAAGACCCTTTATCAAATCTGTACAAAAGAGAATTCCAGAGTAGTGGTTTTGATCAACGAAGGGTCTCGTGAAATGACAAAGAACTCCCCGGGCTTGTAGGGAGTTTGAGCTAAAACACACATATGTAGCCGCGTATGTAGGGGGTGCAGGGGGGAGGGGGCACCATTCTATGGAGATGAGATTCATCTGAGTAGAGGGACTATACGATGCCCAGGGACACTGGTCTTTGGGTATTGGCTCTTTGTCAGGCTGTAAGAGGTCAGGGCAGGTAGGGGTGGGCTACGCTCAGGGCAGAAGAGCAAAGAGTTGGGGACACTTGTCCAGGGTTCTACACAATCTACAGGGCTAAGCCACACCTCAGGCTTTCCCTGGGTGTGCATTCCAAGAGATCGTAATCGATCAGGCCAGGGCCACAGGAGGCTTCGGGATGCACACAAACCGGAGTGCACCAGTGCCTTACACACTGGGGGGAGGAGAGGGGAGCCAAATTGTGTCTCTTCTGGCCCCTTTCTCTGAATCTCCTGAGCTGAATCCCCCTTCTTTCTCCCTCCCCTCCGCCCACTTCCCCATTGCTGATGGCACCCGAGATTCAGTTTAAATAACCTAGTTTGCAGCTTATTTGGCTCTAAATGGAAGTCGTAAGACAAATGCAATAAATAACTTGGGTACAAAAGAGAAGGCCGCACCCTCCCTCCCACTGTCACACACACACACACACACACACACACACACACACACACACATACACGGACTAAACACTGGCAATTACTCTCCACAGCGACCTTCCCCAGGCAGGGCACACTGCTAGCGCAGCTGCTTAGAGTGGTGCCATGGCAGCCCAGGATCATGCCCTGGGCACACTGGAGTCCGAGAAGGCAGGCCAAGCTGCGGACTCAAAGAGGCAATGAACTATGCAGTCCCAGGATATCTGCGCGCCCAATGGGATGCACCCCCCTTCAGCGAGCGTGGTCGCCAGGACTCGGCTAGCCACAGGAACCACCTTGCTCTATGGTCCCTTCCCCACTGGTTGAGGTGGCATGCCCCTGGGGGGCTGTGTCACACCAACCACACTTGTCATAGACCTGGGGACGGTGAGGGAGGTGTGGAGGGAGAGGCCAGCTTGAAAAGGCTAGGGGAAAAGGGCACCCATTACAGTGCCAACCTGACTGGCCACCCTAGCTGCACGAGGGTCTGCCAGGAGCCTGAGTGTGGGCAGGGATAAGGGAGGCTGTACCCAGCAGCAGGTAGGGGCACGTCCCTGCTGCTTCGGAGGCCCTGCCTTTCCTTCCAAACTGCTCACGGCAGCCTCTCTGATCCAATGAGACACTGTCATAAGCAAGTGGGGCACACAGCACCCCGAGTCATTTAGATGAAGCAAACGTCCCTTGGGAAATGAATCAAGCTCCCACACTCCTTTTCCTCTCTGCTCCACCTAGAAACGGGCTGCTTTTATCCGGATCGCTCAGGCAAGGGCGGATGTGTTTGACAGGACCTCAGTAAGGCCGTGGTGGCATGCTGTCTGTGCACAAAGGAACGAGAAGGATCCTGACAATATTGGGATTATGTACCCGGCTCCTCTTCCAAGGAACTCCATTGACCATATCTGTGAAAATGCACTTGGAAATGATCCCTAAAAAAAACCAAACATAATAGCCTACATTGTACAGTGCACTATGGAAATCCTCTGATGTGACGTGTTCTAATAGCGCTTAGCTGCACAGAGCAAGCACGCCTCTGTACCGAAATTCTTATCGGATCTTTACAGTCACAGCAGGGACAAAGTATTCTAGAAAGAGAGGAAGAACGGGTCTCACCGAGCTCCTGTGACTGGAGCTGGGGGCAGGAGGGAGTAAAGAACAGTCTGGGCTGGAGCCCTGGTCTTCCCAGGGAAGCTCAAAGCCTCCTCCCACAACGCAACTCAGCACTCCGCTGCCCAGGTAATACTGACTGGTGGCGACCCTACCGGTCAAAGCAGAACTGTCTCTGTGGGTCTCCAAGATTATAAATTTTTTAAAGAGCTAAAAGACTCATCTTCTCCTGAGGAGCGACTGGTGGTTTTGAACTGCAAACCCTGCAGTTAGCAGTCCAACATGTAACCATTATGCCACCAGGGCTCCTGGACCTCAGCCCCAAACCAGCTAACTTGGGTGTCTAAGATATTCATTCATGCTTTGGTGACAACTGACATGCATGACTACTAATTCCTCTTAAAAGTAATGGATAAAAGTATAATATTCCTCAATGGAAACAAAAACGCGGGCAGCAGGTTGGTCACCACGGCGCTATGTATTCACAAGTACGTAACGTCTGCCTCTATGACTATTAATCTAGCATAGATTCAAACTCTTTAGGGTCATCGTGTTTTTGGAGGTGGTTATTTCGCTTTTCAGCATTCACGGGCCAGATATTTTCACAAAACAAAATCAATAGTTTTTTGGGGGGTTGCAATAGGGTGATTCTAACACCTGTCTGTTGATTGGTTGCACTGAGGTGGCTTACAGGATGTTTTGAGGCTGGAAGATACACCACTGAATTTTCAAGTACCATGGTGGACAGGTTTCAGCAGAGTGTCCAGGACACGAGAGATGAGGAAGAAAGGCCTGGTGATCTTCCTCTGAAAAGCAGCTAAGGAAAACCCTGTGGCACCCCACAGAGTCTTGTCTGATCCAACGGGAGATGGCGACCCCACTCGTGGAGAGGCTCTATACCAGAGCTGCAACAATGAACCGCGGCTTGGCGGCAGCATGAAGGCGGCATGCGGGTCTGGGCACTGTTTCCTCTGCTGTGCATCCGGTCAGCAGCAGTCAGAGGACAGGCGAGGGCAGCTAACAACGGCTAACAGCAGGTGGCTGTTTTTGTTTTCTGGATTTTTTCTTCTTGCCATTGGGGGAGGGGGAGAACATTAACATTTAAAGTTTAAAACTTCAATTTCAAATTGAACAAATTTAGTTTCATTAAACAACAACAACACTATAGCTATTGTCTTCTCATCCTGCCGGCTGGCCTGTAACCCCTTTGCCAAGCGGCCCGCCCAGTGTTCAGGAGCAACCCCGCTGCAGAGAAGGCTATGCTGGCAGTCCTCACACGCAGCACACCCAGTGCAGAAGCGCCTGGGGGGTGGGGGCGGGCAGCGGCGGCGGCGGCGGCAGCACTCCACTGGTTATCTGGAGGTTATGCAAGTGGGCAAGAATGGGCATTGACACATACATGCATTCGGAAGCCATTTGGGCACTAAGTGCCAGCAGCAACTTGTCAATATGCACAGAATACACAACACAGAAAGCACAACACTATATTTTTAAGCAAGAACGGGGGCATGTGAGCACACAGCACGTGGAAAAGAAACAACAGTAGCAGATGCTACAGGACAGAGAGTGCCTTGCCCTCTGCCCCTCTGGGGGCGGCAGTCGGGCGCCCTCTTTGAACAAGCCAAAATAAAAACAAAAAACCACCCACTTAGCAAATCTGAGCTTAGTTTGTGAATGCACCGGTCATTTCCACACAACTCATGACAAGAGCACTCCTACAATGAGGGGTCATGTGTGTTCCTTCTTTCCTTCTTACAAAAGTATTTTATTGGAGGCTCGTACAGCTCTTATAATAATCCATGCATCATTTGTATCAGGCACACTTGTACATATGTTGCCATCATCATTTTCAAAACATTTTCTTGCTACTTGAGCCCTTGGTATCAGCTCCTCATTTATCCCTCCCTCCCCCAACCTTCCACCCTCATGAATCCTTGATAAACTATATTATTATTATTATTATTTTCTTATCTTACACCACCCGCTCTTACAATCTTATGACAATCCATTATTCAATTGTATCAAGCACACTTGTGCCTATGTTGTCATCAATGTTTCCAAAACTCTGTCTACTTGAGCCCTTGGTATCAGCTCCTCAGGATTCTTAATCACTGCATTATACCACCTTTAGTAGCAGAGATACTGTTTTTCAAACAAGATCTTCATCAGAACCCTAGTATTTAATACTTACACCAAGGGGCATCTTTTGGTATAGGTGTATATTTTATAATGAGACCTCGTGGCTTAGTGGCTTATGAGTTGGGCTGCTAACTTCAAGGTCAGCCATTTGAACCCACCAGCTACTCCAACGGAAGCAGATGAGCTTTCTTTCTACTCTCATAAAGAGTTAGCATCTTGGAAACTCACAGGACAATCCTACCCTGTCCTATAGGGTCTCAATAAGTCAGAATCAATTTGATGGCAGTGAATGACTATTTCATATATATAAGATTTTATCTATTCAATATAAGTTCATTTTGGTTACATTTCACTGTGTTCATTTCCTTTTGAATGTAGATCTAGAACATTTATTTCACAGGAGCATCAAGCCCATCCAAAAGACGAGATTGCTTCTAGGAAGATACACATGGGAAGCCGTGGTTACGGACGGCTGTGGCAGGCTTGACTCAGCCTCTGGCACCCAGTTTATCTCTGTATTTTGTTTAGTGTTGAGCAAAGCCTGACTCATACAGAAAGCAACCATGTGCTCACTTAGATCACTTTATGTGAGCAAACAATCTCAGGCATGCAGGTTTTCAGTGACTAACACCGACCTACAACCTTTCCAATCAATAGCCTGCTCACACCAAGTTCAAGTGAACACAAGGGTGGGGGGGGGGTAGCAGGGCTCCTAAGGTCGACATAACTGGGAACTAAGCCAGTGGCACAACGGGTTGGCTCCAAGTATGAACATTTCATCCATAATGCATGGATTATATGTGGTTTGGAAAATTAAGTGTTGCTGGGTTTTTCCTCCTCGTTTTCTATTTCCGCCATTCTAAGACAAGCCTTTGCTCATATGAAAAGTCTTAGAATTCAGAGCAGATGAACTCAGAGAGAGAGCGTAGTGAAGTTTATGAAATTTATGATTCCAAGAAACCAACTCCCTGCCCTCGACTCCGAATCCCATTCAGGGTTTCTGAGAGTGTAAATATTTCCAGAGCTGGCAGCTTCATCTTTCTGCTTTGGAGTGACCAGTGGATTTGAACTGTCAACCTTGAAGTTAATAGCCGACACCTATTCCACATTGCCACCAAGATGCCATACTGAAGATAGATAGTATGAGTACTTGGATTCACGGAAGTATGACAATTAAATATACCACAACCAACGAATTTTGATGGGAGTCATGGCTTGATGGGTGCAGAGTTTCTGTTGGGGACGGAACGGACAGTGGAGAATATCACGCAGCACTGTGAATGTCCTTCTCACTGACACTGAATCAATGCTGACTCACAGCGACCCTGAAGGACAGCGTAGAAGTGCCCTGAGAGCGTCTGAAACTCTAACTCATGCCAGGAGTAGAAAGCCCCGTCTTTCTCCCAAGGAGCACAACCACTGCACCGCCAGGGCTCCGTGGATGTCATGAGTGCCACTGAATTGGACACATTTTATGCTATGTATATTTAACCAAAGAATCCTGGTCACTTAGTGGTCTACACATTGGGCTGCTAACTGAAAGGTCAGCAGTTCAAACCCACCAGTCATTCTGCAGGAGAAAGACAAGCGTTCTTCTCCTGTGAGGACTAGCAGCCTCGGACACCCACAGGGACAGTCCTCGTCTGCCCTATAGGGTCACGAAGAGTCAGAATTAGCCTGATAGCAGTGAGATGTGTTTATTTTAAATTCACTGAAAAAAAGTTTAAACAACACAATTTGAAATAAATTTTATGACAGTCACCCACAGCCGCCAAACTCCAAGGGGGAGGGATAGCTAGGGCTGGCGGCCTGCTGCTGATACGTATTACGGGGGAGGGGGAAAGAGAAGGGAAGGGGGCAAGGGGGCGGCACAGTTCCTATCACAAAAACACAACCCGAACCCTTGGCTGTTGAGTCGGTTCTGACTCTGGTGGACCCACGTGCTTCAGGGTAGAACTGTTAACCCCGCAAGGTGGTCCTGACTGTCACCATGGCCGAAGCAGATATCCAGGCCTTTCTTCTGAGGTACACCAAGGACGTTCAAGCCACTCACTGCCAACTGGGTGAATCTGCAGGTTAGTTTCTGAGCCCACACACGGTGATGCCCCCCAGGAGTTTGCGTGCCTACACAGAAGATGGGACCCCAAGTGGCTCCTCTGACGCTCTGAGGGCGCTCAGCCCACCTGCTCTCAGGGGTGAGGGGGCTGCAAGCTGGGCACAAGGGGCTTGTGCAGGAGACGGGAACCAGGGGGCGCCCAGAGGAGGAGGCCCCACCGGCATCCCTCTTTCATTTGAAGTGTTGTTGTGATTTCCCAGGACAACAGGCTTATTCGTAGCAGATGACGAGCAAACCTCTACTGACAAGGCACACAGGCACACAGGCACGGGAAATTTCCCTGAGTCCGAATCTCCGTGACAGCAGCAGTTATGTTGATTTTTTTAAGAATTAAACCTCCCCAGGGGAAGGGAGGCTTGAACAGGAAATGTCGCCTTTCCTCCAGGATGTCAGGTACCGTGGGTCCCCACTTGAACCCCCTGAAGAACCACCGTGTGCTGTCACGGAGATTCAGACTCAGGGGAACCACGTGCGTGCGGCAGAGCAGGCCTGGGCACCTGGGGGTTTCCATGGCAGATCTTTAGAGGGGGACCACCAGGCCCTCCTCTCTTGCAGGCATGTGTGGGTGGTGTCAAACCTCCAGACCGTCAGTTTTGCTGCTGAGGGTGAGCTGTTGGCACCGTGGGGAATTCCTTCGGGGGTGATGGTGATACTGTTGGGGTCATGAAGGGACGTCAGGAGGAAAAGCATCACCCAGGACTTTGTCATGGGGCGAAACCAGAGAGCCAGCTACAGAATCCAGAAATGAGGAAGGGGAGAAATGTAAATCTCCGCTGATTTTCATAGGGATGACAGGAGGCCCTTTAGATGAAGGAGCGGGTGGATGAGAGAAGGTGTCCCAGGCTTCTGCCTTGCTCTAGAAAGTAATTTTCTAATCCGTGCCCCCTGAAAAGAGGAAATATAAAATAGCACTCAAGACCCCACTGGGCTAAGAATAAAGAATGTTCCTGGTCTACTGTCACAGGCGCTGCCTTAGCCCCCCATCACCAGAGAGAGGCTGCTGGGGCGGCTGCCTCCCGGGGCCCACAGCTGGCCGTGGGCTGTCCTGGAAGGGCTGGGAAGCTGTTATCAAAGGAGCCTCTCCATAAACGGGGCGAGCCTCCAAAATTCATGGGGGGCAATCCCATTATCTTTTACCTCTTGTGATGTGTCCCTTTGGAAGCTGCCTCATGGGTTTCTCAGGCCCTCTCTGTCTTCAGAAGCACACGCGTCTCCCCGCACACAGTGTCTCGCCCCTTCCGGAGGCAATTCCGTCATCTGCTTCCTTGGAGCCCTCCTGTGTGCCAGCCACGTCCTGTCAGATGGGCATCGGCCTGTGGGATGTCCTACAGCTCTAACGGGGGATACCCTCCCCAGATCTAAGACTGTAATCACATAGAACAGGGGCTCTCAAATATCAAGAGTCCCAAGGGCAGAGGGAACTTGTTAAGAATGCAGATCCCTTTGTCTTACCACTGGGGAACGTTGGTTCCTTGAACCCAGGGCCCATGGTTCCCAGGAATGTGCATGACTCGGTGTTCCCCAGGTGCCCCTAACTCCATTTTCAAGGTAAAGCGTGGAGGACTGAATGAGGGCCTGTGGTTTACATGGTGTGCAGAGACTGGCTCTCAATCACCCCTATCTGGAGGGGGTCCCAGGTTTTCTACAACAGGCAGTAAGTCAAACAAAACCCCACCTCCAGGTAATCTCTGGCCCTCCCCTCCATGGCCTGGTGAGAGATCAAGGTCTGCTGCCCCAGAAGAGAGCTCATAGCTCACCCGCCCGGGGCAGTGTGGCACAGTGCAGCCCACTGGGCTTGTGAGGCCCGTGGCCACAGATTAGGAATTAACCTGTGTATTAGAGTGGGCTGAAAGAAAGGGGAGGGACCATGAGCCTGCCTAATGACTCTGCACAGACAAAAGGCCTGGAGACGGGCCTGGTGCGCACTGAGAAAAGCAGGTACCAGGCCCCAGGCAAACTCAGCACATTTGGAATAAACCCTCCACGTGAAGGCAGGCTCCGTCTGACACGTTATTAAGAAACCAAGATGGCCATGCCAAGAGCAGGAAGCACGCCTGGGGTGGCGGCCGTGGTAGAAGGGCATCGATGACTATGAGAGAGAAAGAGGGAAATCCGTTTCCCCCACCAAGGGACCCACGGAGTACAGGGTCATAGGCCGAGGTGCCTGGTACAGTAGGGCAGTGGGCAGCGGGGCAGGGGCCAGGGAATAAGCTCGGCAGTGTCCAGAGAGAGGATAAGTTACAAGCATGGTGAGCAGGCTGCCATACGCAACAGCATAAGCTGCAAACATAAGGGTGTTTTTAAAGAGAGTCAGACAGACGCCACGCTGACGAGCAAAACAAGACTACAGAGTGCAATGCTGATGGGGGAGGTGGGCTTCAATCCCCAAATGTTCCCGAGTCAGCACTGTGAATGGAGCCTGGGCCAGCTGAAGCGGGGCCAGGTGCCCGGAGTGAAGTTCTGTGGGTGGGATAGAACGCAGGGGGTGTCTAGGCACCGGGTGGTCACAACTTGCCCTATGAATGTACATGCACGAGCACGCATGCACATGCACACATGCGCACCTCCCTCGTTCACACGGGAGTGCTCGCTCTACTGGGAGCCATCAGAGCCTCAAATTAAAAAATCAGAACATTTGGTTTCAAAGCCCACTTCTTCCTTACTGTGTGCAACAAGGCAGGCTTCACAGCCTATTCCATAGGCTGAAATGTCCAGCAGATTCAAGACTAACCTTTCAAAAGGGGCCACTAATGCATTTATTCTGCTATGTTGTCCAGCTTCCCCCCGACCTGCTTACTTAGCTTCAAGGCTGTCGCTGTCCTACAGGAATGGTCTGGACCCTCTCCCATTCCAGCATATTCACCTGGCAGAGCTGTGGTGGTGCTGGATGTCAGCAGACACTGCGTCCCCTTCAGCTTGTAGTGACCCCATGTGACAGAGTCCCACTGCTCAGGAGGGTTTCCTGGGTTGAAATCTCCACGGTCTTATCTGCGCCAATCAGGCTTCATCTAGGAAAGGCTACAGGGCAGTTGCACTCTGTCAGGAGTCCACTGGAAGGTGCCTGACAGCAGTGACCACTTTTATGGGAACAGATCACAAAGTCTTTCACCTGCAGAGCTGCTGGGGCCACCGGAACCGCCAAGGGTCACTGCACCCTGAAATCCAACTCTCCACCTATCTGCACCCAAACCTGAGCCATGAGTCCAGAGGAAAACGTGCCATGCTGACTGGTCTTGCATGAACTACATCACCACTAACCCCAAGTGGGTCCTGAATGCTGCCCAACAATCAGCTTATTTCCCTCATCTATCGACTCCCTCCCACTCCCAGCAAACGATTTCACACCATCTCCTCAGACTTCCAACATTCTCCACCTGCCACCCTCCGCTGATGACCTTACTTCTCATTTCATTGAGAAAATAGAAGCAATAAAAAGAAAATTCCCATACGCTTCCGCCACCACATCTACCCACATGCCAGCTTCTGCAGCCATTTGTTCTCCGTGCTGGAATCTGGTCTAAATCAAATCCTCTACCTCCACCACACACTACATCCTATCCCCTCTCCCATACGCCAGAGGTAGCTCCGGCCACCATCCTCCCTCCCCTTCACCGCCTATGTCTAACCTCTAAGGAATCTTTGCACCAGCCAATCATTTTACTGTCTTTCCTCCCATTTATGCTTCCTTTGGGAACAAAACTCAAAACAATGGTCCATGCTCCCTCTTCAATCCTTTCTTAAACCTTCTCTGAGCAAAGCGTTCACCTCAACTCAAACTGCTTCTGGCATCCAGTGGCCGAATCTTGGGCCTCATCTGACCTGACACAGCAGCAGTATTTGACACTGCTGGTCACCTGAGACGGAGTCTTTCTCAAAGCACGTCCTTCACTTGGTCTTCAGGACACAGGCTCTTTGGTTTTCAGCTTTCCTTTCTCATGCACCCTCTCCATCCTCTAGGCTGATTCCTCATCTCCCCAAACGCTTCTCATTAGAACTCAGTCTGAGAAGCTATTGCCTTCTCTGTTTGTAGTCATTTCTTTGGTGGGCTCATCTAGTCTCTTAACTTTATTTTATTTTTAATTTATGTTTTTTTCATTTTACTGGGGACTCTTACCACTCTTGTCACAATCCATACATTGCTTCCATCAGGCGAATTTACATATGTTGCCTTCATTCTTTAGACATTTACTTTCTATTGAGTCCTTGGTATCAGCTCATTATAGTCTCTTAACTTTAAAATGTAATATCATTGTTACTGTTAGATGGATCTTGGCTAAAAGTAGAAAATACCAGAAAGAAGTTTACTTGTGTTTTATTGACTATGCAAAGGCATTCGACTGTGTGGACCACAGTAAACTGAGAATAAGTTTGGGAAGAATGGGAATTCCAAAACTCTTCATTGTGCTCATAAGGAACTTGAACATGGGATCAAGAAGCAATTTTGGGAACAGAGGAATACTACATGGTTTAGAGTCAGGAAATGAGTGTATTGGGGATTATCTTTTCACCATACTTGTTCATTCTGTATACTGAGCATGTGATCAGAGAAGCTGGATCATATGAAGAAGAATGTGGCTTCGGGGCTGGAGGAAGGCTTATTAACAACTTGAAATATGCAGATGAAACAAGTGCTTGGTGAAAGTGAGGAGGACCTGAAAGACTTGCTTATGAGAACAAGGATTGAGGCCTCCATATGGATTATGACTCAATGTAAAGAAGAGCCAAATCCTCACAACTGGACCCGTAGGCAGCATCCCTATCAGCAGAGAAAAGGTTGAAGTTGTCAAGATTTTGTCTTGCTTGGATCCACAATTAACAATCATGGAAGCAGCATTCAAGAGATCAAATGAGCTGCATTAGGTACATCTGCTGCACAACACCTCTTTAGAGCCATGTAAAGCAAAGATGTTACTTTGAGGACTAAGATATGCCTGACCCAAGGCGTGGTATTTTCCATTGCTTCAGAAGCATGTGAACATTGGACACTGAAAAAGGAAGGCCGAAGAAGAATTGATGCCTTTGAATTGTGGTGCTAGAGAAGAATACTGAAAGTCCTACAAACTGCTAGAAGGACAAACTGATCTGTCTTAGAAGTACCACCAAAGTGCTCCCTCTAGGCAGGGATGGCAAGGCTTTATCTTACATACTTTCGGCATGTTGTCAGGAGAGACCAATCACTGGAGAACAACATCTCTTGGTGAAGAAGAGGGGAAGCAAAAAGAGGAAGGCCCTCAAGGAGATATACTGACACCGTGGCATAGGGGTCACCGTGGCATATGGGTTGGAACTGACTCAATGGCACTTGACAACAACATTCTCTGAAAGCTCTAGTTCTGGTGAAGGCTTCCACCCTAAATCCCAAGATACATCTTCTATCTCCATGTCAAATAAGCATCCCATAGTTAACCTGCCCCCTACCTGCTCCACCCTCAAACGTCCCCAACATGAACTATAGCAAACGGTAACTCCACCCTTCCTTCCAGTTTGCTCTCGCTCACACTTACGGCCCTCCACCAGAGAACACCATGGTTCGGCTTAAACCCAACCGCATCTCATCTCCTCCACTGCTACCTCCCGAGTCCCAACAGCTGTCATCTGTTAGTGATGCTTTGCAGGCATAACTCAGATCACATCACCCCCCTGACCCACTGCCCTCATCACTGTTCTTCAATACAGCTGGCAATGCCCGTCTCAGGAGCTCGGACCCACCGACCTGGGCACTCTCCCCCAGACAGCCTCGTGACTTGGTCCCTCCTTGAAGAAATCAAAAGTTTTTTGTTTGAAAGCCATCTTCTCAAAAGGTCTTCCCTGAACTGCCTATTTAAAGTATTCACCCCACCCACTATGGCATTCTGTGTCCGCCTGGCCTGCCTTATCTTTCTCGTGTGGCACCCATCGCTAGCTGACATACCCTACGCCTTGGTTATGTATTGCTTATGTACTTCCTTACTAGAAGGCCTGCTCAGTAAAGGCAAGGACTTTTGTTTCTTTTATTCTCCACTGTATCCCCAGCAACCAGAATAGTATCAGGCCCATCACAGTCACATAATAAATATTTGCTGAATGAATAATATGTTAATGAAAGATTTTGTAATTATCTAAGCTCATAAAGAGAAAGAATTGAGGTTAATCCCTTTATTGTGAATCCAGGAAAAAATTTCTTTCACCTCTACTCTGTCCTGTCCTCAAGGATTCTAGCAAGCAACTTGTCTCCCACCAGAGCTGCTGGTGGTTTCGATCTGCTGACCATGTGGATCGCAGTCTAATGTGTAACCACTACACTACTAGGGCTCCTATAGGCAAAACTCTCAGCAAAGCAGGAAAGTGAACAGCTGTCAACCATGTAGTAAATACTGACTATGTTTAGATTGGGATAAGAGAACTTACAAGGGCACATAGATTAGGAAACACGGTGCATCTATGAATGGTGATGGGAAATCGGCAACAGGCATGGGTAACGGGTGTACAACCTGATGCATGTAATCAATGCATGAACTACACGTGTCTATCTCGGCCATAATTAAAATAAATAGACTTGTTTATCTAGTACATGATTAAGAAGGATGGAAGGAAAGGAGGAAGGGGGAGCGGGGAGGGAAAAGGGGGGAAAGCATGGGAGGGGAGGGGATGGAAGAAAGGAAGGAGCAGGAGGCATTACGACAAACTTCTGTGCACTCCGAAAGCGTCCCGACCACAAGCTGTCTCTCTCAGCCCATAGCCAGTGAAGTCTCTCACTGCCCTCTCCACAGCAAGACAAGCAACCCTGGCAGCCCCGACACAGAGAGGACCGACAGACCTGCCAGGCTGGAGAAATAGCACAGGTCAAAGAAACGTCTGGATCGCATGACTTTATCAAGAGCGAGTGAGAGAAGACAGCGCTTAAGCTGCAGGAAACAACTGGTCTCTACGAGCAGAGAGTGGAGTCATGGAGCCTGGGAAACTGCAGTCTGTGCAAGGAGGCTTCAAGAAGGGCACGGAAAAAATTACATCGGCGTTTAGGTCCATTTGCCCACGAACTTTCTGAAGCCTCCGTGTGCATTAGTCCTGACTGAAGAAAACAGGTGACTGAACCTGAGTGAGGAGAGAAAGACGACTCAGACCAGAATCCAGAGCGAGTATGCTCCCTAAGCCACATCTGGTGCAGATGAAGAAGACGGTCACAAGTTCAGCCCAGCGCCACCGCGGCGTCTGTTGGGTGGAGAGTCCTGTGCGGAAGGCCAGGGTGCTGCACTGCATCAAAGTACCACGGTGAACACCACTGCCAGCTCCCAGTGACGCCACCCTTACGGCCCTCCACCAGAGAACCCATGGTTCAGCTTAAACCCAATCGCATCTCATCTCCTCCACTGCTACCTCCCGAGTCCCAACTGCTGTCATTTCTGTCTTCGATCATTGCAACAGCCCACTTCCAGCATCGGTCCTTTAGTGCTTTGTCTTCCTTTCCAGCAAGGCAGCTGTTAGTGATGCTTTGCAGGCATAACTCAGATCATATCACCCCCCACCCCACCCCCTAAAGGCTCCAAGAGCTTCCCCTCTTACTCAGAATAAAACCATAGTCTTTACAGCGGTCCACAAAGCCCCACAGGATCGGCTGTCTGTTGGATGACCTGATCAGAGCACCTCCAAGTTGCCCCCTCACTTCTTGCACTCTGACCCACTGCCCTCATCACTGTTGTTCAATACAGCTGGCAATGCCCGTCTCAGAAGCTCGGACCCACCAACCCGGGCACTCTTCCCCAGATAGCCTTCTGACTTGGTCCCTCCTTGAAGAAACCATCTTCTCAAAATGGTCTTCCCTGAACTCCCTATTTAAAGTTTCAACCCCACCCACTATGGCAACAGAACCGCCCCATAGGGTTTTCTTGGCTATTGACTTCATGGGAGCAGACCATGGGTCTTTGCAGGAGAAGAACAAGGCTGTCTCCCTGGGAGCCCCTGGGTAGGTTCCGTTAGCAGCTGAGTGTTTTAAATGTCACACCAGCCACCTGGGCTCCTTCCCTGTGAGGGGAACTTGAAGGAGTACACTCACTAAGTAAGTGAGGGTGAGGGGAACGTTTACAAGTGGGGGAGACCTTTGGGGAGGCAGTCACAACAGGAAGCACAGCCAGCCCACCAGTAGACTGCTTTGCATTCTTGCTGCCAAAGGAGGGAGGGGAGCCAAGAACGCACTTGGAGTTTGACCAAGCAGAGTTAAAGATCTGGTGGAGACCTCATGGCGTGCACAGGATTCCAGGCTGTCCCGGCAGAGGGAACCCCTTACAAGGACGGCGTCAGAGTGCACAGTGCCACAGAAAGGCCACCCACGGCAGGTCAAGGGGAAGCATTTAGGGAGAGTCCATGCAGCAGAAAAGGGATGCAAACAACCGGAGCTGCGTTGAATCGTGTCTATGAAGGTTGAAGAGTGCCCATGTGCCTGAGTGAGCTTCTGCGCGGCGTGTAAGGCTGAAGGCACTCCTACTGGTTGGGGTGTTAATACTTCTTAATGTATTTGTTACCGCCAGTGCCCAGAAGGGGCTTGCCAACACACATGGGGCAGGGCCCCCCTTCTCCCTGTGGCCTGGGGGAGGCAGCCCACAGCCAGAAAAAGTGTCCTGCCTCAGAATGAGGAGGAGGAAGGTGGAAAAGGAATTCCTTTGTATCTCACTGAGAGAGGCAGTAATGGTGTGATGGCATTACGTGTGCTTTCTCCAACTGTATGAAACCTACAATCCACGGCTGCTGAGCCGATGCCGACTCAAAGCAAGCCTGAGGGGCGGAGCAGAACTATTCCAAGCAGGCTATAAATCGACACAAAAGCCTAGTGCTTCCTCTTTCTCCCAGGGAGCAGCGGGGGCTGCCAACAGCTGGCCTTTCAGGTGAGCAGTCCGATGCTTAATCCACTGTGCCATCACAGGTCTGTCAGTATGAGAGGGCTTAGAAGTTCATGAGAAAATACAAAGGAAAGATAATGGAATATTTCCATGAAATTTTTGAAGTCCTTTCATATGTATCTCACTCACTGCCAATGAGCCGCTGCCGGCTTATAGTGACCCTCTAAGGACAGGGTAGACCTGTCCCTGTGGTTTTCCGAGACTATAACTCTATCCCAGGAGCAGAAAGCTCAGTCTTTCTCCCGGGGAGCAGCTGGTGGTTTCAAACTGCTAACCTTGTTTGTGGTCAGCAACCCCACACTTAACCATAAAGTTACCAATGCTCTTTTGGGTGCACAAACATATATATGTGCATGCATACTTTATTATATTGACTAATTAATGGTAGTTAAATCCTCGGTGTGAAATCAAGTCAAGATGATAGATAGATAGATAGATAGATAGATAGATAGATAGATAGATAGATAGATAGATAGATAGACAGAAGTTCATATCAAACCTGTTGACATCAAGTCTATTCCGACTCATATAGATCCTGTAGGACAGACTAGAGTGGCCTCACCGGGATTTCCAGGTTGTCAGTCTTGGCAGCAGCAGACTGCCCTAGCTTTCTCCCAAGGAACAGCTGGTGGATCCCAACTCCTAGCCTTCCCATTAGCACCAAGCACTTAAGCATTGTGCCATGAGGGCTTGTTACACAGGAGAAAGAGAAAGAGAGAGAGAGAGAGAGAGAGAGAGAGAGAGAGAGAGAGAGAGAGAGAGAGATAGATATGATTCTGTGAGTTTAGAGGATTTTGTTGTTGTTTACAAAGTTTGAAGTTCAAAAGGAAAAGACAAGTATCCAGGTATCATTGACATGGGCTATCAGAAGCTGCGTACTTCAGACAAGATCTCAGGTAACGCTCATCGCATAGATTCCGAGGGTGTAAGTACATTAATGGGACGTGGCAGGTGGATTAGCCTGTACTACTTACACTGCCTTTTCTCCCCTTCTCTCTACCCACTCTCTTTCCCGAGACGAATAGATGGATTTGAGCAAATCAAAGCCATGTACGCCGTGACTTCATTTATTGCAAGCCCCGTTTCCAATAGCACAGCATCCACTTCCATGCCCCTACCTAGCACAGGTGGCACACAAGTCTAACTCCAAGATGGGTGTAGTGCAAGTACCCACACTCTGCCTGGGCGATGCTTTGCACATGGGCTCCCTGCTCAGCCGAAGCACCCTCTCTCTTCCCAGGGAGCCAGCCAGACATCACCCCCTTTGCACCAGGTCAAAGCGGAATGCCTTCTTCATCAAGTTCTCGTGAATCCAGGTACTGCGGTGCTCCTGTTACTGTCACCTCTGACTAATGACTGCCACGTCCTGCCCTTCGGGAAAAGTCATTTCAGGGTGGACATGACTTCATCTGCCGCATGGTCAGCCAACTACTTCTTGGGAATCAACCCTACACTCAACTACTCCCACTGGCCCTGGCACCAAGCAGTAAGGTCAGCAGCAGGTCTTCAGTTCATGGTCCATGACAGACAGGCTGGAGGTCAGAGGAAGTGTGAGTCTATGGTTCCAGGAACCACAGGAAGGATTCCGAGGACCTGCAGAGCTTGTCAGCTTCCCTCCCTGCATCAGTGGAGCAAAACTAGAGGTTGGGCAAGGTCATTGACTCTGTGTGTGACCTCCACATTGCTACACTTTCAGGAGACAGACAACTGGAGAGGAACAAGCAGCTTACGAACAGACCATGAGAGCATGGAATTGTGGCATTTTTTCTTTTCACTCTGTAGCCAAGTGCCTATCGTGGAGCACAGCATACAGTAGAGGCTCAATTAATACAAAGGAGTTTCAAAAACTCATGCAAAATGGAATTGAAAGATAATGAAATTTCCCAACAGACAGTGTGAAGCCCCCTCACCTATGTTAACAGAACGACTGAATGAACAACGTAGGTGCGAGGCGTGCTTTCTGGGTGTGTTCCTGCTTGTCTCAGGACCGCCGGAGCCTGGTCTTAAAAGGACCAGCAGATAGGGCCTGCATCCTCAGGTGCAACACTTCCCCTCTGTGGCTCTCAATGCGTTTATCACATCACTTAGGTGAGTCTGCACATATACAGAAGAGACACTGTCCCCGAAGGCCCACAAGCAACACCAGCCACTGTGGGGCCAGCACTATGATTTACAGAAGCGCCAGGCTGGTCTGAGTGACAAGACCTCGAGACATCCTTCACGTCCCAAAGGGGGAGTGACTGAACTCATCAACCTCACTTCCCTCGCTTCCTGCCTATTGCCCAGCCTCCTCTGGCCTGTGAGAATCCCAGTGTCCTCAGGATGCTCCGGGTCACTCAACCATTAGGCCGGTCCTTTGGGACTTCTCAGCTGTCCTGTGGGGCTTTAGCACAGCAGCCTGGGGCTTTTTCTTCTGCCCTGCCCTGCTTGTCCAACGTGGGATGGACCCAGGACAGTCACAGACATGTCCTAAGTGCCTTCGTAGACCAGCCTTACGGAGTGCTTGCTCTTTGCGGATTACAATATGGCCGAGTCTCTCCTGGGCTGTACAAGAGCAGTGCTCCTTCTAGAACAGCGCTTCTCCACCTGTGGGTCACGGGGCCGAACGACCCTTCCACAGGGTCGTCTGATTCACAACAGCAGCAAAGTGACAGTTATGAAGGAGCAACGAAAATCATGTTATGGTTGGGAGGTCACCACAACATGAGGAACCGTATGAAAGGGTCCCGTCATCAGGAAGGTTGAGGTTCTAGAACGTATTGTGTGTAAACCACCAAGCAGCCTTCCAAAAGGTGGAATTGGGTTTAAGACATCATCAGAGAGGAGAAATGAAGGGAAAGATAGGGTTCATCCGGATACAGGTGTGCAACGAGAGTTCGTATCAGGATGATCATTGCAAGGCACTTCTCTGCCCGGAGGACATCTGGATGCATGCACGTGAGTTCTTTGTACGCACCCACTGCCATAGTCCACCTGCCCAAAGGACATTAACCACTCCCGGCTCCATCCGCATCGCCTACATGCCTCCCGATCTCAAATTAGAACTCAGATGCTCTACCCTGTTGGATAACTTATGAATTTCAGGCAATGGAGGAGGAAGACACTTCGGTGACCACCCTGGTGCAGGAATCTCCTAGCCTCCCGGACATTAGACAGTCTTGCCTTGTGCACCAGCTCAGCACTCTGAACATGCTCAACTATGTGAGTCCCCATGGGCACTTGAGGATAGTACAGCTCATCAACTGTGCAAAGTTCTACAAAAATCAAACTCTACAGAGAAGGGGCCTGGCAAGGCTTACAATTAAGCATGCTTTTATACTGTGTCATGCCAGAGTTCATGAGAGTGGTTATATATTAAAATCAGCTTTAAGAAGGCTTTTAGAGGAAAGCTTTCAGAAATATCAGTGGCCAGCCCTCGCCCCTACATACCCACTGCTAAAGAGTTTATTACAACTTAGCATGACCTTCTATGGGGTTTCTGAGACTGTCAGTCTTTATTCAGACAGATAGTCTCATCTTTCTGTGGAGCAGCTGGTAGGTTAACAATAACATAAGGTGAGCATTCTAACCCTTACCCAAGAGCACCACCAGGGCTCCCTCCCGTCGCTCTACAGTCTAACTCACTGCCCACGGGGAGATTCTGGTTCATAGTGACCCTACAGGATGAAAAGCAACTGTCCCAGGGGGTGCTGAGATGAACTCTTTACAGAAGCACAAAGCCTCATCTTTCTCCCACAGAGGCTGCTGGTTTCACACTACTGACCTTTTACTTAGCAGCCCAACATATAACCACTATCGCACCACTAACATAGTCATATTTCATTGATCTGGTCCTAAGCAAGGTGGTTTTATTTTTCAAGCTTCCAGCTGATTCTCACGTGCAGACAGAGCTGAGTCATTGTAACATCTCCCCAACCCAGTGGTTAGCATTTGAGGACCCTCATCACGGAGCACTGCCATCGGGTCCATTCTGACTCACAGAACCCCTATTATTTTGAGGACCAAACCTAAACCAAACTCATGGCCATCGAGTTGGACAGCGACCGAGAAATGTGTACCTCTTGGCACCCTTCCCTGTATCCTGCCACGTCAAACCTGTAGCAGACCACACTACATAACTGCTAAGTGGATCTGATTTAACCAGTGTGTGCCCCTATCCAATGTGGGATGCAGTCTGCTAATTGTATTAAGAAGCTGTGTACTTCCACTTAGCAAGAAACCAGACGGCGGAGAGACAGAAACTGCTCAGATTTCCCCGGGTTGAGTCTACACCCCCACGCACTCAGAGCCAACGCTGACATGCAGCCAGTAGGTGCAGAATAACTGAGCCACTGTTTACAGCAAGCATTCGTTCTGGAGAGAGCCTATCTCCAACACGTCATGGACTCCTTTTCATTATTACCCCGGCACATCCCTTTCCTCCTCCAGACTAGCCAAGACATCTCCTTCCAGGGTCCTGCCCACGGCCCCTCCGCAGCTCCACTCACATTGTACAGCACGGTGGTCCACCCTTCCATGGTGATGCACTGGAATACAGTCAGCACAGCAAAAAGGATGTTATCAAACTGAGTGATCCCGTCGTTGGGGCCGATCCAGTCCTTGCATTCATAGCCAGCTGGGCAGCCCTGTACACCACATGGGTGAGGGGGGTCAAATCCTTCTAGAATACCTGGAGGGTGGGGAACAAGTTAAATGGTATTTAGCATGACCTACGAATGACCCTAGGGTGCCACATACCAGCAGTTCTAGTTCTTATAAAAATGGTTTGCTCCCCTCAGGCGCTCAGGCCTCTCTGTTCTTCACAGCCCACAGAGGCCGTGTTCCAGTCAGTGCTTCCCAATCGCTTATGGAAAAGAAGCCTCTTCTCCACATGTCCTCCCATTTTCTGCAGGTCTCACCTCTGCCCCCCATGGTAGTCCCACAGCCATGGAGATGACTGGCTCATGCTGAAGAATCTGTGGTGAAGGCAGAGCTTTCTGATTTCCTAACTTCAGCCTTTCTGGTGTCCTCCGAGGCAGTCATTTATAAACTAGAGGTCCTTTCTCAAAACCCAATGTACTGCCATTGAGTCTAGTACATCTCATAGGGACCCAGCAGGACACAGGAGAGCTGCCTCCTATGGGTGTCTGAGGCTATTTGCAGGAGTCAAAGCCTCATCTTTCTCCCGCTGAGTGGTGGTGGTTTCAAACTGCCAACCTTGCCATTATTACCCACGATGTCTCCTGGGATGCTCAGTGTGGGTCAGCAGTTTAAAACTACCAGTTGCGCTGCAGCAGAAAGACGAGGCTTTCCGTTCCCGTACAAAGTTACAGTCTCAGCTCTCCCGAGGGGCGATTCTCCTCTGCTCTACGGGGCCATTATGAGTTGGAATCACCTGGATGGCAGAGTCCCTTCAGCAGGCACGAACTCCCTGCTTTTCCAGCTCTCCCTATTTCTGGTCTTGAACAAAAGGCAAAAATAAAAAAACAAGAATCTGCAGTAGAATGCATCCTTTGATGATCCATTTCCCAAAAAATAATGTACGGTTTGTCTGTCTGGGATGATTCCACACCTCACCCCCACCCTCTTTCCTCCAGCGGACACTACTCAACTCGACAAGAATGAGTAATATACACAGAACGGAGTATCTGTGCCCACCAGGCAGGCCAGGCCCAAAACTCCCTCCTTCATACACGCACACACATGCAACCTCAGGAGGTGGAGCGTGTGTGTGTGTGTGTGTGTGTGTGTGTGTTTTGCGGGGGTGGGGCTGGGGGTCCTTCATAGTTCTGAAGTGATTTATGTCTGTTTTCTCACCAGAACTCCAGATCCCTGTCTCATTGGCCTGTGGGGAAAAGAGGCCACTGTCAACAGGTGATAGCTTCAAACAGATGAAATACACCTTTCAGGTCCCTTCTGAGAGAATTCTACGCTTGGATGAGAGTGTTAGGAGCCTCTATTTGAAGTCCTCCAAATGCAAACCTGGAGCGAGTATTTGCTTTGTCCTATCAGGGTCAAATAGGGAGCTTGCAAGACTGACTGTGCCTCTGAGGGCTTATGACCATAGGTCCCTCAAACGTCTGATTCTAATCCCTACCTTGAGACAGAACGTACTTATCCGAGCAGCCTCAGGATGTCCCCTAATCTCACTGCCCCCCTCCCCACCAAGGGCCAGAGGGTAGAGGCGGGAAGGAAGGAGAAGACGGCACCTGAATTGTTCATGAAGCAGGCTCGGTGTAACTTCCCACTGTAGAACTCCAAGCCGATGATGGCGAACATCAGGATGGCAAAGAAGAGCAGTAGGCCAATCTGCAGCAGAGGTACCATGGCCTTCATGATGGACTTCAGCACAATCTGCAGGCCTAGAGGGAAAGAAAGACAGTGACACATGGGCTCCTCCTGTGGACAGGCCAGGCTCCCCTGACCCTGTCCCAGCAGGAGAAGGACACACCTTTGTCCTGAAATGACGAAGGCAAGGCCTACAGAGATAAGCAGGGCAAGTCAAGCCAAAGGCCTCCGTCGTCCTTCCCTCCACCTCGCCATCCCCGATGATTCACGTGCCTTGAACCCTTTCCCTCCTTTGTCCCCGCGACATTTTGCGTTGCACACTGCCAGGGAGGACACCCACCGACTACAGCCATTACCAATTAAATGCGATGCTCTTCTGACCCAGAAACTGCATTTCTAGAATCTGGCCTAAACAACCCATCAGATATTCGAATGAAGAATTAAATGAACAGATGCTTTCTACAGTAGCACCGACAGTTTTAAAAGCAATTAAAATAACCTAACTGTCAAGCAACATACACATAGCTCAGTCAACCATGGCGCACTTTAAGACAGACAATGTTACTTATTTTTAAAAGCATAATTTTGAAGTGCTTTTTATGTCAGGAAAATAAAATACTGATGGCAGGATCCAAAATTATATGTATGATATGGTATGCCTCCCATTATACTCGGGTGTCGCAGGAAAAACACAAATGAAAAAATACAAAAAAATGTTTATCAAAGTTACTTCAGCATGATGGCATAGCACATGCTTTTCACTTTCCTTTTACTCGTTCTAATACTTTCCAAATTTTTTTCTTAAAGAGTTTCCATTAATTTTTTAATCGGAAAGGTTTTTTTTAAGCTCTTAAATTTAAATATGAAATGTCTTATCAGACTCTTGTACCCACTGTTTGTAACAAGTGGGGGTGTCGTTCCAGGAGCTAATGTTTTCTTGTTTGTCCCCCATTCCCCTTGACCCCGGTCCAGGTGAGGGGACCGCCGAGAGGGCTGAGCAGAACAGAGAGTGGGAGGGCAGATGCTCACTAGGAATCCCTGACACGAGCTTCAGGGGCCTCAGGACACGCACAGCCCTCAGGGTCCTCAGGTCCACGTGTGTGTTGAAGTGGGTCCCCGCCGTGGCCAGGATGCTGCAGGAGGAAAAACACAAGGGTCAAGGTTACTACGGCTGGCTTTCCCCCTGTGCCCACACACGGGGAAGCTGGTTGGGGCAGGAGCCGCCTGGAAAGCACGCGCAGTGCTGACGCCAGCTGCATGTGGGTGCACCTGAGCGTGGGTGAATCACCAGTGGCTCTCAGCGGAATTAAATTTAGCCTGCTGGGTTTCACTTGGCAAGAACAGGAGAACTAATCATCCGTCTGGAATCACAAATCCACATCATGAGCAAACACAGGTCTCCAGCATCTGTCCCACTCCGACCTTCTTCCCTACTGTACCTCTTTGGCCCTGGCCAACTTCCTTTCCCTTTACCAACCTACCAAGATCCTCCGTATTTTTATTTCAAAACTTTACTTTTTTTATCAGCCTCCTGTCTCCTTCAGGAAGTTTTTGTGGATTGATGTCAGCAAAAGAGTAGTGAAGAATTCTCTTTGTAACACTTTGAAACTAAGAATTTTACCAAGCAAATCAAGTTTATGAGTAGAGGGTAACTTCACTGGTCGCCACACAGTATTTCTGTCATCATCCAAAGGCATTGACTGACATGGATTAAGCATCTTTCCTTTCCATGCTTCCATCTGAACTCAGCAACGAGCACACACAAGAATAAAATCCATACCATTCCTATTAGAAGGTAGACACCAGCATTGAAGTATTCATGAAAGGCACAGTGGGAAGGGCTGGCTGGGCTTCACCCTTAACTGATTCACTTGAGAACTGGGTGACTTGAGGAAAGTTATTCAATCTCTAGGAGCTTCACATTCCTTCATCTACAAAACTGGGGAGTATCTCGGCCTGAATATTCAAATGAAATGGTATGATATTGAAAGTCATGAGTGTTCCATAAACGATGATAGCCAAAACAGACAATATTAGAAATAATTGGTTGGGCTACATTGTTCTCCTCTCCATAGGAACTTTTCTTTGTCTCTCTCCTAAGCTCTAGGGGACAATATTGGCAATCTGGAACCACAGGAGAGTGAGTCGTTAAGAAAAAGGAGTTTTCTATGCAGTTGAAGGGTGACAAGAATAATCTGTTGTTTAATTATATTTAGTGGAAACCTGCTAAGGACTTGAAATATGTATGAAAGAAGACACCCAAAGTCCCTTCAACCATTGACGTGCTGTCAGTATTTGAAAGAAAAGTACAGGCCGTGAGGCTCTTGGAAGCAGATGTAGAGTCCAAATAACATAGATCAAGGAAAATACAACATAAGCACTCACTCTGAAATAAGCCTCACTGGCCAACAACACAGTGAATGGCGTTGGGAGCTAGTAAACTATTCAACTTTCAGCCTATTAAACAGACAGTTGAACTGTTTACTGAGAAAAACAGATGGTTCCAACACTCCGTTGAAGGCTGATTTAGATGACCAGTAGAGATGTTTTCCAACTTTGTGTTTGTTGTCAATTGCCGTCAAGAGAGCCGGCTCCTGGAAACCCCACATACAACAGAAAGAAACATGTCTGGTCCTGAGCCACCTCCAGGCCCATTGTTGTGGCTACTATGTGTTTTGAGGGTTCATCCCCTCACACTGCATCAGCCAACCTGCCGCTGCTACAGGCTTGTCACGGGCTATCGGTCAGAAGTTGGGGACCAGTCCTTTCTGCCTGTCTTCGTGTGGAAGCTCCGCTGACCGTGGATGACTGCCGATATTTGAAATAGCAGTGGTACAGCTCCAAGCATCTCAGCAACACAGTATAGCAAACTGATAGGTGTTAAAACTCCCATTCCAAACAATCAAACCCACTGCCGATAAGCCGACACCGACTCATAGTGACCCTGCAGGACAAAGTAGAACTGCCAGATTGAGTTTCCAAGGCTGTAACTCTTTGTGGGGGAAAGCCCCGTCTCCCTCCCAAGGGGCGGCTGGTGGGTTCAAACTGCTGGCCTTGCAGTTAGCAGCCCAACGTGTAAGGTAGGACGCCACCAAGGCTCTCAAACTCTACATTAGGTAGGTGTTAAAATGCTGCTAAGAACCAGAAAAAAAGCAAACTATCACAAGGGATTATAGTATCTAAGTATCTACACCCTCGTGGCACAGTGGGTTACACCCGGGGCTGTTTATTAAGCACAGGATCCACAGATTGAAGCCACCAGCCACTCTACTAGAGAAAGCCGAGACTTTCTACTTCCTTAAAGAATTATAGTCACTTCCTGCAAGACATCCCTGAGCAGAAGCCGCATGGACCTACCCCGATGCAGCCCTGGGTGCTGGAGCAGCCGTGTGGAGACCCCTGGCAGCGCTGAGTTCCTTACAAATTCACTGACTCAGCTTTCCTCCGGCATCATTGTGTGTTTTGTGAGATGGAGGAGGACTTTGTGGATTGGTGTTGGACATAAGGGTTAATGTTGGACTTGTGGGCTTGGGTAGCACTGGGTAGGGATGTTTTCTTGATGTGAACTTAAAAAACTCTCTCTTATTGATGAACACACACGCAAAATAGAATATCGTCTCGGAAACCCACAAGGGCAGTCCTATCTATCCTAGTGAATTTCATCTCCATTTCCCCTGACTACACTTCCATACCTTCACATACACAGGAAGGGTTTAGGGAAAATCGATGCGAAGTGAATGCAAGGAGAAGCAGGGGGATGAGGCCTGAGCGTTTGACGGGAGCAGGGAAACTAGGCAGCCCGGAGAGGCAGCGATGTGAAGGGTCGGTGCATTGATGAGGTGACTGCTGCACTAGCTCCACTAGCAGCGGCAGCTCGCACTGCTGCCTAATGTGAGACCCCCCCCCCCCTTCTCTCAGCTCGCACTCCCTCAGACCCAGGAGCAGCCCTCGGGTCAGCCTGTTTCCTACAACACCCAGATCCACATATCATAAAAGGGCTTTGAGAAAGCAAGTTTTTACAAAGACACTTTCCTCCCCAGTCCCGAGTTGAATACGGCATGCTTCAGAACATGGAGGGGAGGGCAGAAGGACCAAATGCAAAAGCAAGAAGGCACAACTGCAGCAGCGAGAAGAGATTGTGGAGGGGAGAGAGAAAGAGGTGGTGGGAGGTGAGCAATAAACGAAAATGCGGAAAGGGAAGCCAGAAGATAGGAAAGCTGGCGAAGGAGTGGCTGTGTGATAAATCAGGGTGTTCTCCTGGGGAAGAGACCAAAAACAAATCCAGGAAGGTCAGCACGGAGGGCTCCAGGCAAAGGAAGACCTGCAGGAACCCAGGAGGTGAACAGGGCACAACCCTACAGTAACGGCCACAAAACCACCTTCCCGCGACATGCAAGCTGAAGAGGGGTGGCCAGGCAAGAGAAGTCATAGTCACAAATGTACTCAGGTTCAATGAAGAAGTTTTCTACGTGTGTATGTATATGTGCTGCAAATATATTAATCAGTATAATAGACACGTCCGCCACCACCACGACCACCCCTCAAAATACCCCAAACTCACTGCCATTTGGTCAAAGAACGGGGCAGAACTGCCCCTGTGAGTTTCTGGAACTGTAACTCTTCATGGGAGTAGAAAGCCTTGCCTGGTTACAGTTCAACATGTAACCACTCTGGGACCAGGGCCAAATTTTGGCACCTTCTTAGAGCACGCACCTTGAGGGAATGAGTCACTGTACCTGCCTTTCCTCCAGTAAGGGGGCTCTCCACTGGACCTTTTGTCGGGGGCTTCCCGCTTCCTACCAAATTAATCCCTGAGGGGGGTGGTACTTCTAATCCAGCTACGGTATCCACCTGTTAGAATCAGTGGCAATGGAATTCCTAAGAGGACAAAGAAAATTTCGGAAAAAAAGGCACTTTATACTCCCATAAAATTATTTTCCCACCTCCCTCACTGTCTTTACCACATCCCAGAGAAATGCTCACCTGTTTGGGGGGAAGAAATGATGCAAGTATCATCAGACAGAATAAGGTCAGGGGCTGATTGTGAACAATCAATTATGCCTACACAAGTTCAAGGTGATGCTGAAGAAAACTAAGATTAGTCCACCAGAGAAAAGCACAACACTGAGTATCCCAGCTGAATCAACAGACCACCTCGAGGACAGAGTTTGGGGATGGCATCAACGACACCCTTCATGAAGACAGCAGAAGGTCATTCAAAAGACAGGAAAGCAGGAAAAGACCCAAATGAATGCCAGAAGAGACGCTGAACTTGCCCTTGAACACAGAGTAGCTGCAGCAAAGGGAAGAGGTAGTGAGGCGAAGGAGTGGAACAGAAAATTTCAAAGGGCAGCTTTGAAAGAAGCTACAAGAAGACAAAGTAAAGTATTACAATAAATGTGCAAAGACCTGAAGTTAGAACATTAAATGGAAAAAACACATTCAGCATTTCTCAGACTGGAAGAATTGGGGGGGGAAATGCCAACCTAAAGTTACAATGTGGACGGATTCAAAAGGCCAAATACTGAGTTATGCAGGAAGCACGAAAGGCATATGTAAAAACACAGCCTTGCTGTACCAAAAAAGAAATGGTCGATGTCAAACCATTTCAAGAGGTCCATGTGAGCTGATGGTGTTGAAAAAAGAAGTCCAAGCTTCACTGAAGACACTGGTCTAAAAAACCCCAAAAACCAGGCTCCAAGAATTCAGGGAATGCCGGCGGAAGCGGTTTAACAGACAGCTGCTATGCTGGACGCACTCGGTCCTCTATGCCAAGAAACTTGGATGACAGCTACCTGTCCAACTGATTGGAAGGGATCCATATCTGCGCTCATCCCAAAGGAAAGTATGGATTACACCGCAACATGAAATTCTCACAACTGGACCAACAAGCACCACCAAGATGGAGAAGACTGAAGTTATCAGGAATTTCATTTTATGAGGATCGACCGTCTGTAGCCACAAAGCAGTAGTCAAGAAGTCAATTGAGCACCCCGGGCCACTCTGCCATGGCAGAGCTTTGTACAGTGTCACGACGCAAAGGTGTCACTGTGAGGATGAAGGCTGCCTGACCCGAGCCATCATATTTTAACTGCCTTAGGCTAAGTGTCCATGTGAGAGCTGGACAGTTAATAAGGGACGCGGAAGCGATGATGTGCCTTTGAATTACGGTGCTGCTGAAGAATACTGACTGGGGGCATGGACTTCCAGAAGAACACACAGCTTTGTCTTGGAGGAATTCCAGTCGAATGCTCCTTGGAAGTTAGACTTTGAACGCATTATCAAGAGGAACCAGGCCCTGCCGGAGGAAATCACGCTTGGTGATGTAGCAGGCCAGCCCAAAGGAGGAATCGCATGCATGCAATGGAATGGTACCGTGGCCTCACCACCTGGCTCAGTCATAGCAATGACTGTGAGGCCGGTGCAGGGCTGGGCGATGTTTGCTTCTACTGTCGCCCTGAGCGGCAGCCACCGACGACACCGGATCAAAAAAGCAGACCCACACCTCATTGGTGTGAACTCATCTGCCATTCCCATTCGATGTGAAAGCCCTGCAAATGTAGATACTGTTCGTATCCGTTCTATAGGCCACAAACAATAAGAGATACTCAAGGAATGCTTCTGGATTGACTGCGCTGAAGACACTAGTGAATTGGCTGAAGCTGAGACCAAATGGAGAAAGACGCACACGCGCACACCACAAAATCGGAGGGAGGCCCTAAAGAGCATCCCAGTATCCAGTTAATAAAAGTCTCAGCTCTCCGTGGCCCCAAGAGGCATATGTGTGAGTTCCCCAGGAGCAGACCCTGGAGCACCCCCTTCTTTTATGACCACAAGGGCAGAGACAGCCAAGAGCTCTGTACCCGGAGGGCTGATTAATTATTACCTCACCCACAAAGCAGCCGATACAGGAAGAGCAAACACAAACCACGGAGTCAACATCAGCGGGGAAGGGCAAGGGGTTCTGGGGTTCTGCATGCAGTAAAGGTTCACTCCCTGCTTCCTGATTAATGTCACAGACCATCCCTGCCTCTACTGCTGTGGCCTTTGTGGTTAGCAGAGAGGAAAAGGAGACTCCTAGTGGTTCAAATGGTTAATGGGCTTGACTATGAGCTGAAAAGTTAGAGGTCCATTTGAGCATACTCGGAGGTCCTGTGCAAGGAGGTTCTGGTGGTCTCCTTGTGAAAAATTGGCCACGAAACCTTAGGTACTGAGCACATAAGCCCTGGAGGGCAACAGGTGAACTGAACAAATAGAGGGTGCTGTGTGGGTCAGATCCTGTAAGGCACCAGTGCTTCAAGGTCATGGCCTTGACTACTGAGGCACAGCGAAGCAGAAGGCAGAAGTGATGCTCTGGTGGATCACAACCATGGTGCCTCTCCCCAAGTCAATCAGCCAAAGACTTGATCAGCCCCGCCTTCCTTTAGATGGATTCAGTGCCCCTGAGAATGCAGGTCTCACCTCTGTCTCCGGGAGCATGTCTGACTCTCACACTTGCAGGGCTGGAGTCAAGGTCTCAATGCAGTGGGCTCAGGTTCATGGTTGCAGATAAAGTATAGGGTGCACAGTGTGATTTGTTTAGGCTTTCAGTATATGACAATGCTTCCATGCTATGCATACGGTTATCAGCAGCTTCTTCCTTCAAAGTAGGGAGCCAATTCCTTCTTCATTGTCCGTTCGTAATCTGGAAGCTCCACGGAAACCTGTTCATTTTGTGTAGCCCTGTTGGCATTCTAAATACCAGTGACACAGCTTCCAGCATCACACACAGCAACAGCCAGGCCGCCATAGTGTGACAAACTGATTGACACGTGGTGGTGTCAAGTGATTGGGATGGGTGCATTTGAATGGTGGTGCCGGAGAAGAGTATTCCAAGTATCACGAGTGCTCCCTGGAGGGAAGGATGGTTAAGACTTCATCTTACGTACTTTGGACACAGTGTCAGGAGAGACGTCATGTTTGGTGAAATGGAGGGGCAGAGAGAGGGAGGAAGGCCCCTCAAGGAGATGGGCTGACACAGTGGCTGCCTCAATGGGCTCAGGCACGGGAACCACTGCGGGGATGGCCCAGGAACGGTAGTCTTTAGTTCTGGTGTGTGTAGGGTCACTGTGGTCAGAGCTGACTCGACTGTACCTAACAACAACAACAGGTGACATTTTCATTTCAGAGACCCAATGCATATATATTTGTTTTGTGTATTTCCCATGCAATATTTAGCATATGCTTTTTCAGGGGAAAAAAAGTATCTTGTTGTATATATGAAATTCAAATTTAGCTACATGTCCTATATTTTCCTCCACTAAATCTGGCAGCTCTAGTTAGGTGGTAACCAGAAATAGCCAGGTAAAGAATCCCCCTTAAATCATTTCCCCAACCCTAAAAAACCTGGCAAGTTCTTTTTTTAGTTCCTGCATTCCAGGATAGTGCTGTTACTACAATCTGCAGCTAACCAAAAAGTCAAAAGGTTGCAGGTCCACCGAGAGGCGTCTCAGAGGAAAGGAATGGCAATCTACTTCTGAAAAAGGAGCCTTCTGGAGATGTCATGGTGCTACGTCCAGCAACTGTTTCCGGATTAATGTCACAGCCCAGCCCTACCTCCAGTGGTGGCATTCACCTGGTTGGCACCGGTTCGGTAAAACTAATACCTAAATTTTTGTTGAGTTCGGTGAACTGGTTGTTAGAATGGCATTTGTAATCAGTGTTCTCTTTAAGGTGGACCGCTGGGAGGCCACCCAATGTGGAAATCACAAATTTACATTCCTTTCTCACTAAGCCCCCACAGTGTTCATTCAGTCCATACACATAAAAAGTTGGACAGAATTATGCTTGTATATTCCTTTATTCATTTCATAAACCTTGTTACACCCTTGATGAAATGCTACATTTTTTATTCTCTTGCATTTGTTATTTTAGTAAACACAGAACACAAGGAGAAAAAGTACCCAACAACCAGAGGGTGATAGGCTATCATCATTTCAGCTTGTGTGATGCCCCAAATTCTCATGAGACATTAGGAGTGGACTATGCAATTCCTAAAAGTGTTCAAAGAACTAAAAATGGTGTCAGAACAATTGCTGTGAGTTCAGCAGAAGCAGAAAGGGGGTTTGCAAGTATGAACAGAATATGTTCACAGAAGAGAAATCATCTGTCTCTACTCTATCAAGCACAATGACTGTTGTCTAATTGGCCTACCCCTAAAGGAATGAGATCCTACTCCCACAGTGAAAAGATGGTTGAAGATAAATCACAAAGCTGATGAAACTTTGCTTTTTGGATAAAAGCAAACAATATTGAAAGTGAGGATGTCAATCAAGTAACAATATGGAGATATCTTTAAAAACAGCTGTATTGTTTTGTCAGATATTATTTAATATTTTTCATCAATGTTTTAAAACTCTTATAACAGTGTTTTGTGTACCTCTTTTATTGTTATTATTCAAATGTTAACTTAAGTTTTTTATACTTCAAATGGTCATTCGGGCAGTGAACCGCTTGTTAAGTCCTTGCATCCCACCATTGCCAATCTCTGACGGTCTACTTGGACACCCAGGGGCTCCCCATGAGTCAGAGACAGCTCGGTGCAACTGCTCACTGGTTCCTCCCTCCCAAGGATCTGTTAGTCTTAGTCTCGGGATTCTCTTCGGAGGCTCAGAAATATCTGCTTGCCTCCACCCAAATAAATCCGCACAGAGAACTTAAATAGCCTTCAAAAAACAGCTGTTCATTAGCATCTGTGCGAAAAGGCTAATTAACACTAGCAAACGTGTTGGGTGTATCCAGCCCATAATATTAGGAGACTGTGAGGAGGCAAAAGGGAGGCAGGATTTGACTCCGCTGGTGCTCAACATAAAGGAGTTGCTATGTCCAGCTGCAAAAAGGGTCTTGGTGGCTTTACGCCCTGGGCCAGCCACCAGCTACTCTGTGGGAGTCAGATGTGGCTCTCTGCCCCTGGAATGATTCACAGTTTGGAAACCCTAAGGATTGGTCCTATTTTTCTGTGATATAATAACTAAGAGTCATGGAGGTGTACTGGTCACACATTGGGCTGCTAACTGCAAGGTCAGCAGTTTGAAACCACCAACTTCTTTGAAGGCGAAAGATGAGGCTTTCTACTTCCATAAAGATTTAGTCTCCCACAGTACCAGCTCTATCTACTCTGTGCTGTAAGGTTGATATGAGTCAGCGTTGACTCCCTTGCACTAAGTTTGGATTACGTAATCACTATGAGTCAGCATCCCAAAGGTGGTTTGTTCCTTCATCTCTTTCATCCCTTTATCTCTAGCAAGACACCAAAGCCTGTCAGATTCTTCCTTTAAAAATCATCTCTTAGATCCACTCCTCAGTCTCTGGTCTTCCCCTCACCCTGAATGCCTCTCTCTTGCCTTCTTTCCTCTGTCCAAACGACACAATGCAGACTTAGAACTAGAGGGCACCCTGCTTCCTCCTTATAAAATATCTATAATCAAAAGAGACTTGAACCAGGATTCTAATAAGACTATGCACTCTCCAGTCGTACTGGCTGGTGTCCAATCCCAGGGCCAACACTACTTGCTAGCTGTCTGCCTTTGCAGTGGCCCCGCCTCTCCGAGCTTCCTTTTTCTTATCTGTGTGGTGGGGAGAGGGTTGGTGCATGCATCAGAAAAGATGATGCTTGTAAAGTCTTTCTCAGAGTGTTGATGAGACCGTGTAGAGGTTCCCGGTTTTAAGCAACAGGAACTGATCTGAGTTAAATTAAAACAAGTACAGGCAGTCCCTGGATGATAAATGAGAACCACGGCTAAGTGTGTCTTTAGGTTGAATGTGGAAGCCAGTCAGACAGGTGCATGTCATTTTTTTAGCCTTCTTTTCATGGATAAACGGCTCAAAGCCCCGTCAGGGATTTAAAAGCTGCAAAAGCAGCAAGTGAAGGTGATGGTGATGAAGAATTCTTGGCAAGTAGGGGTTGGCTTAATCCTTCCAAAATGAAGGCAACTTCCCATCATAGAAAATAGCAAGGAGGCGTTGCACCTAACTGGAGATGCCTGTACACGGCGAGGCTAAGAGGACTCATGGAATCGGGGGTATATTGCAGATCGTGCTGGTAACATGGGGTAACCCAAGCCTTGGTGTGATAGGGTGAATAATGACACCCCCAAATATCCACATCCTAATCCCTGGAAACGACATAGACTATTGGATACAGCAAAATGAATTTTACAGATGTGATGAAGTTACGGATCTTGAGATGGAGAGATTAGCTTGGATTGTTCCTGAATGCAATCACAAGTGTCCTTAGAAGACAGAGATTTAACTGGAGAGAAGACAGCACTGTGACAACTGAAGCAAGCTACTGCGCTGCTGATTCTAAAGACGATGGAAGTGGCTCCCGGCCAGGAAACGTGAGGAGCACAATTCTCAAACCCAAAGCCAAATCCATGACCATCGAGTTGATTCCGATTCTAGCCGCCCCGTGGAACGGGGGAGAAGTGCCCCTGTGGGTTTCTGAGAATGCGAATCTTTGTTAACAGTTTCGTTGACGCACAGTTCACATAGCACACAGGTCGAGAGTTTAAACATATTAAGAAGATTCGTGCACTCATCACCATAATCAAGTTTGGAATATTTTCTTCCTTCTTGTCCTCATTCTGGTTAGCTTCCCGTTTCCCTCTGCCATTGCTCCCGGAAACCATTAACCTAGTTACCGTCTCTGTAGATGTACCTATCCTGAGTTGCATCTAAAGAAAAACATACCACAACATAAAGCAAGAAACAACAATGACAAAATAAAACATAGAAAAAAACCCCTAACAAAAAATAACAAAACTGGAACAAATGTAACAAATGGGTTAGATTTTAAGTGAGCCACATCTGCATCGGCCCACACTCCAGGGCACTCTCTCTGATGTCAAGCATGTCAATCTTTAAGGGAGCAGAGAACCTCTTCCTTCTCCCGCAGCGTGGCTAGTGGTTTCCAAGAAACCAAAGGCTTGTCAGCTCTAGAGGGTGGGAAAGGCAAGGACCTGGATTCTCCCCTCGGCCTTCTAGTTTGGAGGGAGTACAGCCCTCCTGACAGTGGAAATGACTTCAGACTGCTTGCCCCCAGCATTATACGAGAATGAATATGCGTTGCTTTACGATGCAGGTTTGTTCTAACAGGAGACGAGTAAGTACGTTGGCAAAGGTCGGGCTGCAGCACTTTGGGTTCTTAGGGCACGACGGACATTGCTATGAATAGAAATACCAACTGCCCAGGTGGTACGATGTCACTAGTTAAAGAGCGAAAGTCATGGTGGGGACATGGAGGAAGGCCAAAGGGAAGCCCACGATGGCTCAAGTTTGAGGTCCACATCTCTTCTGCCCAAGGACAGTCTTGTACTACTTCCAAGATGAGCCAAAACGCCCACCAAGAGCAGAATCTCAAAAGTCTCCTGTGAGGTAGATCACAAGCCCCCGGAAGAGGAAACTGGATACTGGCTAGAGACACTACAGACTGGCTCACAGGGAATAGGAAGTAGGTGTTGCACAAAAAGAGAGAAGGGGTATATCCCTGTCCTTGAGGTGATCAGAGAGAGGGATCTCTCAGGTCCCTTCGGTCCTGTTAGCCACACCTGCCCAGATGAGGCTGCACGGCTATATTCCTGCAAGCAGCACTGCCTGTTTTCTTTGAATACCAAGAGAGCTCCACCTTTAACACCCGACTACACAGTGTTCCTCACTCATTGGCTAATCATTCACGAGCGTGTTTGACCCTCTCGTCTCTGATAAAAGCCAGCTCCTGGATACAGACGTTCTTCCACATTTCTATCCACCGTGGCCCCTTCCCTTATGCTATGCAACAGTGGTGACCAAGAAGTGCCCTTGATTCAGTGGCAGATGGATGTTGATACTTGCACACCCATTGGAGCAGATTGGTTGGACTCATCCACAGACACATTAGGGTGTGACTGAGCCCCAACTCACTGCCACCGGGTTGAATCTGACTCATGACATCCTGTATCTGAGACTGTAAAACTTTACAGGAGCAGATAGCCCCATTATGGTCCCAAGGAGAAGGTCCCAAGGTGGGTTTGAAGCGTCAACCTTTTGGTTAGCAGTCCAAAGGAGTCCAAAGGAGCCCCCAAGGCTCCTTGTGAGGTCATAATTATTTACACATCTACTTGAACCTCCTTCATTTGCACATTAATTATATTGGTACATCTGATTACATATCTGGATATGCAAACTGAGGAGTGTTAAGCAGATGTGTAAACAATTGTGACCTATCATAAAATGCTGAAGAGCAAATAATATTTTGTTCTCCACCTCTTTTAAATAAGTCACTGAAGATATAATTGGAGTTGAAAAAATCAAATTCTAAGACTGCTTCATTTTGTGCATTGTTTACAAATCTCTTTGTATTAACGAGTAGTGTCGGTGGCTTAAGAGGACTATGCATTGGGCTGTGTTAACCCTCAGGTTGGTAGTTTAATCCCACCAGCCAGCCCAAGAAGGAAAAATGACACTTCCTGCCCCAGAAAAAATGCCCAGCCTCAGAAACCCAGGGGCAGTCTCATTGTGTCCGACAGCGCCGCTAAAAGTCAGAACTGGCACTATGACAGTGAGTTTCACTGTTTGAGTTCTGTACTAATGAAAGAAAAATTAATTGCAACAAAATATATTTGAGGGGCAGAGACTGAGGCTGGAAAAAGACAAAGAGATCACAGGTGCAGGCTCTGCCAGACCACCTTCCTGTCCCGCCAAGGCCCCATCCTAGAGCCCTCCTTTGTCTCATCTCAATGAGGATGGAATTCCAGCCGAGCCCAGGGCCCAGTCTCTAACCCACTTCTCCAAATACTCCTGCTAGCACTGTGCTCATCTACTCTACGGCCGGTAGACCCTACCCAGCAGGACCAGAGGAGATGCCGGGCAGTCTGCTTCTGAAGATCAGAAGGGGGAAATGTGACGGAGCGGTTCTACCATCTGACAAATGGAATTACGGAGAGCCCGAATTGACTCGATGGCAACAGAGTTGGTGGGATTTTTGCTTGTTTTTATACTATGTAGCTGGCACAGAGGTTACAAAGGAGAGTAAGCTAGATACGGTTGCTGTCCTCATGAAATTGAATAAAGGAGACAGATACTAAATAGATCACAATTACAGTAATTGGAAGGCCAGGGACGGGAGCGCTCTCTGCAGAAACGACATAGAAGCTCAGCATCAGCGTAGGAGCAGGTCAGATGAAATAACGTGGGAAGAGAAGTCAGCTGCAGGACAATTCATATACAGAAAATTCCGCAGCACAGAGGAGACGGGAGATTTGAAGAACGGAAGGGAGTGTGCCTGGAATCTAATGAGCCAGGAGAGTGAGGACGCTGGGAAGAGAAAAACGTCCAACACCGGAAGATGTTATAGGCTGTGTCAGATGTGGGACGGATCTTGTCTGACAGCAGAGAATACCAGCAAGACGTCTGCTGTTGACCTCAGGTGTGACCCTGTGCCCGACAGAAGGAAACACCGCAGGGTGCTGCGCCTTCCTGAGCCCACCGACGAAGCCACTGTGTCCATCCCTCTCTCCTGGGCCTTCCTCTAATTCGCCGCCCCTCCACCTTTCCAAACAGGATTTTCTTCTCCAGACACTGGTCTGTCCTGACACCACGCCCAAAGGATGTCAGTCAAAGCCTTGCCATTCTTGCCTCTGGGGGCACTCTGGTCTTACTTCTTCCAACACAGATCAGGTTGTCCGTTAAGGAGGTCTTGTGCAGCAGGATTGGAGGTGGACTTAGTGAGAACCCTTGATATGCAGATGCTGGCTTCTGAAGTGAGGAGGACTTGAAGCACTTGGTGAGGAGGATCAAGGATTGCAGCCTTCAGTTGAAGAAAGCAGCTAATACAGACCCTCAATCTCTCTATTGACTCTGTTTCAATGACACACATGAATTGGTGCCTTAACCACAAAAAGCAGCGACTTTCCCACAGTGATGCAACAATTTACTTCGAAGGGCTTTTTCCTTTTGCTTTGCTTTGTTTTGCGGGTTTTATTAAAATTGGGGTGAAATTTTACATAGCAAATGAACTTTCCATTCAACATTGTACATACATTTTGTTTCATGACAATGGTTATAATCCTTCAATGCAACGGCCCTCTCCCCACTTCTCCCCGGGTTCCCGGAGTCTACTGGGAGTCTTTCCCGCCCTTCTTGCCTTCTCCATTGTGCTTTTGGGGCAAAGGCTTCCCCTTTGATTATAAGGAGGAGTATCTTCCTCCTTGGCTGTAATATCAATAGGCCTATCATTGGGCTAGAATATACAAGGTCAGCAGCTCGAAACCACCAGCCTCTCCGAGGGAAAAAGACAGGGCTTTCTACTCTGGTAAAGACTTACAGTCGTGGAAACTCACAAGGGCAGTTCTACCCTGCCCTATAAAGTCGTTATGAGTGGGCATCAACTCAATGGCAACGAGTGCGTACATGTGGTGATGTGTTGGGCTGCTAACCCAAGGCCTGCAGTTCGAAACCACCATCCCCTCCAAGGAAGAAAGATGAGGCTTTCTACCATAAAGAGTTACAACCTCAGAAATAATAGTGGCAGTTTTACCCTGTCATATGGGGCCACCTTGAAACAGCATGGACTTGATGGCAGTGAGGATTGTTTTGTTTTTTAACTTATTGTTTGGCTGAAAGCTGATGCCTGGGAGGTGAGTTCTGTTCCAGGCTTGAAAGATGTCTAAAAGCCACGGGTTCAAGGCTCCACCAGTCTTCATCATATCAGTAAGTCTCGTCTTTCTGATTCTGAATTTTGCTCTTCGCTCCCTGCTCCCTACCTCTGTCCAAGATCTGATGATCTTCATCAGAACAGTAGGAGGTGGCAGTCAGACATCAGCTTGTCCTTCTGGTCTCAGGATAGTAAACTGCCTTGAATGGGTTGTTTGTTTGTTTTTTAAATTTTCCTCTACAGCTGCAGACACAGCCACATAGGAGAAACTCTTCTCCCTCCTGTGACAGGTGAAGTAGCAATAGTATGCTGCCCTTCAAGAGACATCACGCAGACACAGGCACACTGAAAAACTGGAGATATTTGATTAAATGTTTCATTTTCCTTATCAAGACTTTTCCTAGTGAGATTTTTTTATTTTTGCTTTGTTTCAATTTTTGTTGTGCTTAGAGATAGATATGTATTAGTCAACACATGTTTCTGAGCTCATTTCTGGTCAGAGTATGGGCTTCCTTCTAAGCCCACTGACAATAATGATTAGCCAAGAAGCCCTTTTAGTTGCTGGAAAGAGAAGGGGAGGGCAGGGCCAACTTGCCCCTTTGTTATGGAGAGAATCTATGCCATTTCCAAGAGGGAACAAGAGTCTCTGTACTTAACAAAGGAAAGGCGGCCGTTCCTATTATGGAGAGTAAGGTTGCCAATAAGTATTAAGTGGTATCCAAATATGTTATTTTGTTTATTCTGACATTGCTATTGCTGTGGAGAATAGACACCACAAAACACACACCAACTCCAGACTGCCTGCTTGTACACTGGAGTGGCACTGATTACATTCCTCAAGTAGTACAGCCTTCCTCACCCCGCCTTTCCCCAGTCGTTCCCACATTAACATGTACTCACTGCTCCCTAAGTTTCTCATCGAGCCTTTCCAGCTGCTGCCTTCAGTTGTTCACACATAGCTCTCAAGGAGAAACATTTTCAAAGAGGAGCTTGTGGGATGACTTTGTTTTAAGGCTTAAAGATCATCTCAGAGGAATTGTATCACAAATTCACACAGTCTCCACGTCTCTAGAAAGTCTGGTGTGCACCAGGAATTGAAATTCTGCTCTGCACTTCCCCCCTTCTGATCAGGATTCCTCTAGACTCTCTGATCAACATGTTCGGCAATGGTAGCTGGACACCACCCTATTTTGGTCTCAGGACAAAGGAGGCAGTTGTTAATAGAAGCAGTGGCACATACCCCCTCCCTTCCTGGATCTCCATCCTCCTCCATCACTAGCCCAGTGTTTCCCAAAGTGGGTGGTACCACTCCTGGGAGGAGCTGGAACAATCTGAGGGGACTGCAGAGGCAGATACGTATACTTCCTCCTGGATTGCAGGCTAGAGTGCAAAAGTTATTGCCCGTGGGGCACTGCGTGGTTTTATCCCCCCATCCCACCCCCGAAAAGGGAGCAGTAGGCCAGTAAGTTTGGGAACCTCTGCTCTGGGCTAATAGGAATGAATTTTGCATGCCTTAGATGGCTACATGGAAGCGTTGAAGCCCAGGTACTGCACAATGCACGGGAGGTGGACAGAAGCACTGAATGTGGTATTAGACCCATCATCCGAGCCAGCCCATGAAACCAGGACCTTCAACTGCCAAGCCGCAGAACCAAGCCCATGAAGGTTATGGTTGTACATAAACAGCCTCAGCAGCTGCTCTTTCTCCTTCCTTGTTGTTGTAACTATATCTAGCACCCAACTTTTGCCAGTTCAACTTTTCCCCAGTGTGCAATTGATTGACAGCCATTCGGTAGTGAAACTCATCTTTAATCCATGGGAGTTCTTCATCACCCAAGAAGATGGTTTTCAAAAAAGCAGAAAACCACAATCTAAAACGTGTCTTTCCTTTCCCCACCTGAAAGAAAGCCCATCTCCCACCAAGGAGAAGAGGTTATATATAGGACCGTGCCTCTCGGCCCCGCACTACGACGACATCGGGGCCAGACCACTGCTGGCGGGAGAGGCTGCTCTACGCGTGGTGGGATGTGGAGCAGCATCTCTGGCCTCTACTCCATACATGGCCATAGCAATAGCACCTGCTCAGAATTTGTGACCATCAGAAATGTTTCCAGACATTGATTAATTTCCCCAGGACACTGGGGTGTAGGATGGGGCAAAATCATCTCTGATTGAAAACCCCTGCGGTGGGGCACCCCTGACAGAGTTCTTTCAACTCTTCTAGAGCTTTATGCTCTGAGTAAGGGCAAGGGTCATGTGCCTGAGACGCAGTCCCGATGCATGGTGGGGGGAGGGGACACACCCATCTTAGATTATTCAGAGACGAATACGTTGTCAGGATGACGCCCAGCCATAAACCCAAATCGGAGTGACTTTCAGCGTTGATAAAAAATATCCTTCTGCCTCCTCATCTTTACCTCTCTCTTAGGGGCGGTTGACCTCAAAAAACAAAACAGAAAACTGAGCCCAGTGTCTCTCAGAGGAAGCCTTAAATGTATCCTTAAGAAGTTTTCCTCCAAGTGATCCCGGATGAAGAACACAGAAATGGGTGAAGCGGGGTTTCGTTGCTTAGCATCAGCACCACAGCAAAGTCCAGCCTCTACCAATCACACTGAGATCGTTTCTCTTTGCTGACAAGGTTCCTGGTCACTACTCAGGCACACACAGGACAAGTTCTGAGAGACGGAGATTCAAACCCCAAAGCCACGCCAGGTGCCACTGGCTTGATTCCAGCCCCTGGTCACCCAAGAGTGTCAGCGCTCCAGAGGGGGAGGAGGGTGGTGCCAGTGAAAAGGGGAAAGGTCTCACGGCTGCACCAGTTACATGGCTCCATTCCAGACCAGCACAACTGCCACGCTAGGAGCTGGCGAATCGTGGCTCTGAGAGGTACAGTAGCTAGCCCGAGGTCACTCCGAGAGTAAATGGTCAAACCGAGACTCAAACCCAGAAATTTAGATTCCAAATCCAGATTGCTTTCAGTGGCAAGAAGAGATAATGATGGTACCCAGCTAGAAATACATCCCAAAGGCACAACTCCGTGACAAATGTCCTCTCCGGAACGACCGTGGAGCTGCCTCGCCGCAGAGCCTGGCGGTGTCCTGTGATTGTCGCATCATATGAATGCTACCAAAACGGTGCTTCGGAGAGTTGGCAAGGAGGGAGAATTGCTAGACGGGGAGACCCCACAGGATACGAACCCGCAAACATAAATACATGTGCTTGGAGTTGTTCTTCTAGTGGTAGGGAGGGATTTCTGTGGATCACACACACTTTCTCTCACCAGGTCCGTTCCAGCACTAAGAACAAGTATGCATGAGATGGCTGGCCAGGGGGTGCGAACTCCATGGAGGGACAGATCCAACTAACTGTCCGGGTGGGCGCTTGGCCGCCCTAGAAGGAGTGTTCATGAGCCCCAGTCTGTGATGGCAGAGAGGATGTCTGTCATCAGCCCAGTGGTCACCTTGCCTTTCTCCTGCCAGTTCCTCCCTCCTCTTTCTCTGACAACACCCCACATCCTGGATGTCTCCCCAAATGCTGCACTGCTTCTACATCGCCTCCTGGAATAAGAAGCTTCTCCCCCCTGCCCAGGATACTTGGACGTGGGATGCATGGAATCTGTTTGATGTCTTCTGAGGCAGCTGAAGCCACAAAATAAAAGATTCAGAAGCCACTGCTGACCAGGTTTTCTCTCATGCCAGAAAGCTGGCTGCAAGGAGGGAGGAGAATAAGGCTGACCCCACAGAGGGAGGAAGGAAGCAGAACCCAGTGCCCCTGGGGCTGGCTCCTTCCTGAGGCCCGTCTGTGAGACGCCTCTTCCAAGAAAAGCCCCTCCTGGTGTAAACTAGTCCCAAGTTAGGTTTCTGTCCTTCACAATGACCCACTCACCTCTTCTGTCCATCTGGGTAGGAAACTGACGGCACAGCGGATAGAGGTGGGCGTGGCCAGACCTACAGGAGCTAAGCGAGATCACACAGAAACAAGGCGCATCTCGGAACTCTGGCCCAGGCATTCAGTCAAGAGATCAACTAGTGCCTGCTCCTCCTTAGCTAGTGGCTTACATCTGCAGATGCCACTTGCAAATGGCTGAAAAATGCCACTCCCTCCTGGTCCTGGAGAAAGCCAGTCTTCTTCCAAAGCCCAGTTAACACTGGGTAGGGGCTGACCCAGTTAACACTGGGTAGGGGCTGACCCAGTTAACACTGGGTGGGGGGGCTGACCAAATGTATCCTTCCAAGGGTATAGAAGAGGAAACACTAAGGAATAAAACTTCTTCTCACACTGTGTGGGGGGGGTGGGGGTAGGGGGGGTGGGGGTGTTTTCTTCAGCAGTCTGAGATATATCCAGCAGAAGGATCTGTTTGAGTTTACAAAAACTTCTCAAAATCATAGATCCATAAATGTAACAAAAAATATTTGTCCATTGTTCCCCTTTCCTATCTCTGCTTAAAATGCCTGAGAGATTGATTTGCACGACAGATATGTGCTGTCTGTCTTCTAGAATGACACATATTTTTAAAAATTTAAGACTATTTCCCATATTGGCAAAGAAACAAACCTACAATCAGAGTGTCTGATGAAGAGTCAGCCATAAAGTTGTTATAAAATATCAAAAGTCTAAAGAGTCCCAAAATGAACAAGAGCTATTTGTCACCAATAAAATAAAATAAAACCCACAATATGCTTGTTTCTCTTTAGAGTCATTAAACCAAAACCCATTCTAGTACTTCTGAGTCATATCATCTCCCATTCCACCTATTTGAAATACAATAAATAGAGACAATTTTAATAATTAAAAAGAGTTGTGCCTAGGTGCAGGAACTGTTTAATTGTTACCCAGTCTGTTGGATGGAGACATGAAAGCTAAAACACAGTAAGTGGTTTTCATTGTACTTTCTTCGTGAATAAGTAAAATGCTGAGCTATTGGGGGAATCGAGTGGTTAATTCTCGCTACTGAAGAACGAAGAGGCCTAACCGTTTTTCTCAGAGAGGAATGTAAAAGAACAGTTGTTTTGTTTTGTTTTGCATTTATAAGGAATAATACAGTAAGTTCATCAATAAGGAAGCCTGGCAAGGAGACCACTGCCCCTGGGAGGCATGGGGACCCGGTGCCCAAGCTTCACTCGGCCCCGCTGAGCTTTCCCTTCAGCTGTGAAGTTATTTTTGCCTTGCTGGCTATGCAAATTAGTTCATGACCTCTGAGCATGAAAGAAGCCAGCGGAGAGCACGTTAATATTTTATAGAAAAAGAAGAAATAACTGTACACTGCCATCCCTGGCACTATGCTTCTTCACTCAGTCTACACCTGACCTGCTACAGAAACAACCTTCAGGATTCTCAGGGATAAGTCAACTTCACCAACAGCAGGTCAGGCAACAGCAGATGCTTGCTGGCTGTATGGAAAATCTTCCCTGGCATGAAAACGGAATCCTTCAATAAGACAACGCAATGCTCTGTTCTATTATCAAATCCGCTCTGCTAGGACAGCAAATGGGCACAACCATTGTAAGAAGCCACTGAGCGGTACGGTACACACACAAATATATTGAAGATGCGCGCTCTCTTTGAGCCTGCAGTTCTAGGAAGTTGTTTTAAAGGGTGCACTCCAAAATGAGGGCAGTTTACAAAGTTGTTCTTTGCGGTATTGTCTATAATCATGATTTCTTTCCAAATAAAATCACATGCCAAAGTTAGAAAACCAACAATCCAATTTGTTAGATGGCCAATCGAAGTGAACAAAAAGGGGTGGAGGTTGCAAATAAGCACCTGACAAGAGGCAACATTGTCGATCACTGGAAAAGGCAAATTAAAAAATGCAAACCACAGTGGGCTACCGGAGGCTGGAACACAACCGAAGGAAAGCAATATAAGTCCTGACAATATCAAATGCTGATAAGGACATGGAGCAACTGGAGGGCACTTACGTTGCTGATGGGGATGCAATTACATCCATCTACGGCTATGTTGGAAAAGACTTTGGCTCTTTCTGAGCTCAATATACGTTTATCACATGGTTTGACAATCCTACTCCTAGGTATGTACTCAAAGTAAAAGAAAACCTATGACTAAACAGAAACATGTTGACGAATAACTGGAGCCAACCCAACTGTCCACCAATCAGTGTGTAAAAAATGTTTTCATGGGGTATGGGCATACAATGGAACAGTACCAGCAATAAAAAAGGAATGAATTATTAAAGAACACAACAACATGGATGGAAGGCAAGAGCTTTATGTTACAGATGAGATCACGATCAAATGGTATAGTAGTTACATAAGTTTATGTCAACCTGGAGATATTTAATAGTGCAGGCGTGGTACTCAACCTCTCAATCAGGTCACAACATGATGGTGACCCCTTATGGGCATGGCCGTCTCATAAGGAGGGTCCTGGAAACCTCCCCCTCCCCCTCTCTACCTTCACCTCCATGCCCGCAAGTCACTCTGAGTCCCGCCAGAGCCCAGTGATGAACTGCGCCATTGAATCCACACGACCTTGCACCCATGGGCCTGTGATCTTCCTGCGCGCTGCATCAGGAATGTGGCTCCATGAGTCTGAAGGGGGACTTATGGACTAAACGGGACTGATAGACTTCAGTTGGAGTGGCTGGGATGTTTTCCTGATATATAAAGCTTCTTGGTAATAAAGCTCTTTCTTACACATATGTGAGTGTCACTGAATTTGTTTCTCTGGTCAACCTGGCCTTACATCAATGGCTACATATTATATAAGGAGGCCTCAAAATGTTCATGGAAAAGTGGGATTAAAAGATCATGAAATTCCTCCACACACGTTTTGAAGTCCCCTCATGTACAGTATCCACATGTAAAGGGCACAGCTATCCAGCAGAACACAAATCAGCCAACTGCCATGGAACTGGGGTTAGGGCCAAGGAGTCTGAAGGATGCTATGAAGTGCTAACAGTATTCTCAATTTGTTTGTGGCTGGTGGTTGGCTGATTTTAATACTTGCCAACATTGCATAGAACTGGATAGGTGAAAGGGATCATTTTATTGCATGCAAATTATTGTGTGTGTTGTTGAGTCCATTCTAACTCACAGTAACCCTGTAAGACTAAGTAAGACTACTCCCATATAACTGCCTAGGATATCACCTATAAGAGAACAGATCTCCAACCCTTATCTTCCAGATAGGCACTGATAGTTTCAACCGCCAGCCTCTTGTTAGCAGACAAGCACTAACCACTGCACCCCATGCCCACCCTGGCCAATGAGTGCTGACTCACAGCAACGCTTTAAAGCAGAGTAGAATAGTCCCTTAAGGTTTCCAAGATGGTAACCACTTTAAGGGAAAGACAGTAAGTAGGAGCTTGGGGGAGTGGGGTGGGGAGTTAGCTTCGTCTTTCTCCTTGGGAGTGGCTGGTGAGTTTGAACCGCTGACACTACAGGTACCAGCCCAATGCTTATCCCGCTGGCGCTCCTTATATCTCAGTACACCTAACTTTAAGAACATCATGCTGAGTAGATGCAGTCAATTACAAAAGGGCACATTTTATATGAGACCATTGTTATAAGGGATAATATCTCTAAAAACCCAAGACACAGATTTTCACACCAAAGGGAACAGACTTGGGGGCTCCTAAAGGAAGAGGGCAATGGAGAGAAGAGCAAGCTTGGTTGGTGGGACTGGCGACAGGACGCTAGCCATTCACGAGAGGTCAACCAGCAATCAAGGAGTGGGTGAAGGGTAAACTACTTGGGGGTTTGATTAGCAGTTTAAACTGTTGGGTGCAAAGTTAATCTAAGAAAAGAAAACCCACATCTAATTGACACTAAAAATTTGGAATAAAAAGATCAGTCTTTAGTGTTTTAATAATAGAGAAACTCGAACATGCTGCGTTCCTCAAAGGAAATGATCCATTGGTTACACCGCTCTTTCTAGGCAACTTCGATAACCTTAAGAGAGACAACAGCACAATTCTGAGGGGCTAATATTCCATGTACCATATAAATTTCACCGTGCAATAGCGCATGCTGTTGTTGGTTGCTGTTGAACAGGATTCCATGTGCAGAACTGCTTTCAGGGCTGTGGCCTTTCTGAAGCAGATGGCCAGGCCTGTCTTCTAAGATGCCTCTGGGTGGATTCGAAGCACCAGCCCTCTGGCTAGTCATCAAGTGCTTCATTAACCATTTGTGCCACCCAAAGACTCCCGAAAAATGAACTGAAATGGGGAGCTAGCAGCAACGGTGCCAATATGGTAACTGTGGCTATTTTAAATGCAGGATTATAGGCTGCCTGTCATCTATCTCAATTTGATGTCAGTGAGCTTGGTTTTTGGTTTGGTCATTTATCTAAGTTTATCTGCACTTTCTGAGTGTGTTTAAATGAGGATGTAGTGTTTTTATAATGGAGAAGACAACTTGAAAAAAAAGGCTAAGAAGATGTAGTATCTCTTTTTAAAATTATACATCATTTTATTGAGGACTCTGTAGTATCTCTGTAGGCAGGAAGATAACTTTGTTTTTTAAAGGACATGGTGTTTATGGATCTTGCTAGTCCTCTGAAGCCAGGTTCACTGAGAGCAACTCGGAATCTCTTCATGAAAGTCATTTTCATGGTTTGTCTGGGAAGGCCACTGAGCTGGGAGCGACTTTACATTCCCATCCAGAGCTGCAGGTAGGTTTTGATAGCTAGCTTTTAAATGTTATTAAATTCAAGAACTACAAAAAAGAAGACAAACACAACAAAGAGGAAATTCCGATGATACGGTCTACTTTTTCTAAACTCTCCAAACTTTTAAAACAGAGACCGCATTCTTCTAAAAGTTTCGCACTCACTCTCTCACTACGATTAAATCTATTCCAACTCACAGCAACCGTGGAAGTAAAGGTGATATTTCCCCACATATGGTACAGGAGCCCTGGTGATGTAGTGCTTATGAGTTGGGCTGTGAACCACAAGATCAGGAGTTCAAAACCATTAGCCGCTCCATGGGAGAAAGACGAGGCTCTCTACCCCTATAAAGAGTTACAGCCTCAGTTACTCACGTGGCAGTGGGTTTGGATGGTTTGTTATGGCAAAGGGTCCCTTCCTCTGAGACTCTGGGTCGCACCCCTCCGTGGCACTGTGCTGTGAGGTCACTCTTCAACCCTTGCCCCTCTCTGTTTGCACAGCGCCTCCCTGTGCATTTAAGCCACCCCCTCTGTCCCTTCCCCACGTCTCCGTCCAGCCCCTGAAGGATGGAGTGCGGCTGCAGCCTCCACTTCCTCAGCCCACTGCCACCTGGCTTCTGGTCTCACCACCCCACACAAGGCAGGTAACCCTCCTTCAGCCATGCATGATCTCCATGTCCCCAAATCCCAAATCCACTGGTTGGCCTTCACTTAAGAAAATCAGACGCCATTGCATGGATTCTGACTCTCAGAGACTGTCTGTGTGTCAGGACGGAACTGTGCTCTGTGGGGTTTTCCATGGTGGATCATTCAGAAGTAGGTCACTTGGCCTGCCTTTGGAGGTGTGCCTGGATGAACTTGACCTCCAGCTTCTCGGCTAGCAGGGACTTGGGGATTATGAAAATACCTCTTTTAAAATACCCTCTCTCTCCTGAAGGAGAGTTTGTTTTTCTGATTTTCCCCTGTCTTTCATTTGAATTACTCTTTCTCCACTCTACTTTGAAGACGCTGTGTCCTAAACTTTCATCATTGCTCCCCACTTGCCCTCTGCTTTATGATCTGTACACCTCCCCTTCTGTCTCCTCCTTTAAACAAGCTGACAACTATCCCTCGACTGAAAAGAACTCCCAGTGCCTCCCTCCAGAGCACTGGTCTCCCCTGCTAGGCATTCTCTCCTCTCTCTCTCTCTCTCTCTCTCTGCACTTACAGCACCCAGCTCCTTCCCAAGGCCGATGAGGTCGTGCGTGATCTGCCCACTGCTTCCCTGGCTCTGTGGCCACTCTCCACCCAGCCACACGAACCTCCTTCCTTGTATCTTGAACATTCCAGGTGTATTTCTGTTTCGAGAGCTGTGCTGTTGTCATGGTTGGGAACTCTCTTTGTCTCACGTCTTCACGTGGCTGCTTCTCTGCGCAGCGCTCACTCGCGTCTCAACTCACAAGACGCCTCTGCAGTCTCTCTCTGTAGACGGCTCCAACAGTAACTCCTGTAGCTCTGTCTCTTCCCTTTAGCATATATTTCCCCCAGAAAAATACCTACTAGCTTCTACCTGCCCTCCTCCCACAGGGGCATCTCCACCTCCTCTCCTAGAGGCACAGTCTTTCTAAAAACCCATTCTGATGGGTGTCTTCCTGCCGCCGGTCCTCCAACATCACCAGGTGATGTCAGAAGACCCCCCCAGTCAGCATATGCTGGTCCTATTTACCATGCCTCCACCCCAGGTCACCCTCCAGGCCACTGAACTCCTGACGATTCCCTCCTGGTGTCACATGGGACCAACAGGAGTCTGGACTCAACTGGACAGCCAGAGAGAGAACTGATGACAGGCAGCAGGGGCTCACACCTGGCCTTCTGCCTGTACTGTGCCTTGGCCAGGACTAGCCAGCTTCTTAACAACAGGCCCTCAAAGCCTCACTCAGTGCACGTGTCCTTCAGGAAGCTTTCTCAAGCCACGCGTCCTCCCCCGGTCTCCTGTCTTCTCAGTCTGTTTTCTTATCTGGTTTCCCTCATGACACCAAGCTGTCGGAGGGCAAGCCTTGTGCCATCATTTCCTGTGCAGAGCAAGGTTCCTGTCACCCAGTGGGCACTCAACAGACGGATGTGGGAGGAAAGAGTCAACAGATGGGCTGCAAGTTGGAAACCATCCAGTCCACCCCCTACGCCACCTTAGAGTGGTCCTGGGCTCCAAGCAGCTTTGCAGCCTCTCTTGAGAGCCTGCAGTGATGGGCAAGGTCGCCTCCACGTGACCTCAGAGTGATGCAAAAAGGAGTCTCCTTCTCATGTAGTTTCAGGACTGCGCTCCCGGCACTCAAGGAAGTAGGATGTCCTGAAGGAATTCTTCCCTCCTCTGGGATCACATCCCTTCCTTCTTCTCTCATTTCCTTGTAACTCACTCTGCAGACCAAATCCTACTTCTGGACAATTGGCTCTGGGACCATTCATTTTTGTTTCTTCAAAGCTAGTGTCCATTTCAAAAACACTCCAGAAGCAGTCTGACTGGACTAAGCTCAAAAATGGGGCCAGCACAAACCTCATTCTGGACCCTGAATTTGTACTGAAGCAGGCAAGGTTAGCGTTTGTTATCACTGCCTTCTACTCTCACAGAGAGTGGTAGGTCTGCCTCCCCGTGGTGGCTCCTGGGAGCTGGCTGAGAATGCAGGCCAGACAGGGAAAGAACGGGGTCTCTGGGCACAGTCCTGCTGTGAGGTAATGAGTTCCCAACTTGGGCCTTGGGAGCTGGCAGGAAAGCGAAGTCCATTATCTCTGTCTTCCCAGAACAGTCAGCACATCCGACAGGACAATCCTGCCACGTGGCTGCTGACAGGGTTGTTACAACGTCTGAAACTGTCACATAGAATGGAGGCAGCCACTGTATGCACAGGGGTAAATTTCCACAGGGAGAAACGCAGGCCATACGGGAAAACAAACAAGCAGAAACCCAACATCTTCTTAGGGCCTCCTCTGCAGTGGTCCTGACCATGAACTCAGTGGCTCCCCTTGGTGGCCTGCTAGGCAACCTCACAACTGGGATCCCTTGCTGAACACTGGCAGCAAAGCCCTGTGGGGACTGGGGGCTGAGGCACCCAGCGGCAGCTCCTGCCTCTCTGCAGAGCAAAGGGGGTGTGCCGCGTTCCTTCTCACACCAGGTGATGTTCAAGGCTGCTGACCTCACCACGCTGACATATTTGAAAGAAATGAGGCTCGGCGGGAAGGGGGAGGGGACGCATACTAAAAGTTCTGTGTTAACTGTGAGGAGGATTGTGAACTAGAAAATGATCCCTGGTTCTCCTTCAAACTCTCATTTGACACCTCTCTGTCGCAGCAGCAGAGAGGACTACATTTTGGTCTCCACACATGTAATTAGGAGTCTGAGTCCCTCAGGACTGGATGTGTTAGCACTGCGCTATGTCAGCCTGCCCACAGTCACACACTTTCCCCCTCCCCAACCCCCCAGCCACCTGGAGCCTGAAGGCATGCCCCCTCCAAGCAAATACAACTCTGGAATTTGGTTCTCTGTTCAGGATGACCCTTCTTTGGAGAAAAAGGTCCTGGTCAACATTATGGGAAGGAGTCCAATCCAACGACCAAGGCCCAGAAGGCTTCTCTGGGGCGGAGCTCTTGAGGAGGCAAAAGGAAGGGATGGATCTGCCTGTCCACCTCCCACCTCCATCTTTATCTCTCCGTGTGAGAGAAGAAGCCCTATGGTGTAGGAAGTTATGATAACCACAAGGTTGGCAGTTCGAATCCCTCAGCCACTCCATGGAAGAAAGACAAAGTCTTCCATTCCCATAAAGATGTACAGAAACCCACAGGGCCAGTTCTACCCCTCCTAGAGGCTGAGTCAGAATTGACTCGATGACAGTGAGTAAGTAAGTGAGTGAAAGTTGAGATGAGATCCTGAGTTTTGCATATCTTTTTTCTTGTTTTAGAAGGATCTACTGTGAGAAGATCTGGTGGCATTATGGGTTGGGCACTGGGCTGCCCACTGGAAGGTCCATGGTTCAAGCCGATCAACTGCTCCTCAGAAGAAAAAAGAGGCTGTCTGCCCCTGTCAAAGCTTACAGTCTTGGGATTCCTCAAAGACCGTTCCCTGGGATCACTGTGAGTTGGAACTGACTTCACAGCAATGGGCTTCTGGGTGTATTATGGGGGCAAGCAGTCCTGGTGGAGCAGAGAGCTAGGTAGTTGGCTGCTGACAGAAAGATTAATGATTCAAACCCAGCAGTCACTCTAAGGGAGAAACATGAGACTGTGTGCTCACATAAAGATGAACAGCCTCAGACACTCTGTGGGGTAGTGCTACTCAGTCCTGCACAGCGGCTGTGAGTCCGAAGTGACTCAAGGGCAGTGGAATTGTCCCGGGTAGCATCAGTGACGCACACACTCATTCGCAGTTCTACTGTGATCCAGGCACCACGAGTTGGAATCAACTAGAGAGCAACTGATTTGGTACGAGAGGAGCACACGGAGACAAGAATATCTCTTAGGGATATTGTAGAACGAAGATGTCTGAGAATTCACTGTACTGGGAATCGTAGTATACAGTGTAAACCTTGCATGAAGCCATACTGTGCCTGTCTTGGATGAGGGGAACTACAACCATGCATGCTCAAGCCCCCCAGCTCTAAGGCTGCATCTCTAGAGAAGCCAAACCACGGACGTTTCTGACTGTGTGGATAGACAGATATGGAGAGAGAGAGGTTTCTCTCAAGGAAAAGTTCCCCACAGTCATCTAAAATGGCAGTGACAAGCCCATGGGTCAAATGTTAGGTTGGAAACTTCTCCTGACTCACCTAGTTGCAGGGGTTGAAAAACCCAACACCAGAAGGTGCGACCGCAGGCTTCTGGCCACAAAGGTGAACAAATCTGAGGGCAACAGGCTAGATGGCAGGCCGCCGACACACAGGCTACAGAGGCTAACAGCCCCGACCATCAGCAAGCAGTATGACAGGACACCGGCTCACCTCCAAAGAGCTGGAGGTCAGACGGTGATCCAGACCCAAGATCCAGGTCCGGCGAAAAGCACTGCCAGGGGGAGTCTCCATCCATTGGAAGCTGGCCACCCCCTTGAGTAAACTCACTTTCAATATCATCACAGACATGATTATATTACATCTCACAGCGTTGTGGAAGATGGTTATTTCACAACTACAGAACCACAAGGCCTAGCCAAGTCGACACACAACCGTACCCATCATAGCCAGTAAGAAAGCGCCCTAGCCCACAGCAGTAACTAGCTTTCAATGAAGGCAGCAGATCTATCCTGCACCCTTACTGTTTCAACACCCTTTGCTTTGGCTGCAGCCTGAGGGGTGAAGGCGGACTCATGATCAACATGATTCTCAGGATGAAGCTAGTGACAACAGTTGGAGACGCTAGCATAAACATGTCCCTCAAACAACACTACTGGTCTTGTCAATGGCAGGTTTCCAACAGTCTCAGAACGGTTTCTTTCTCTGTGACCAACAAACACGACGAATCCAAACCCACGGCCACCAGGTCCCTCTGAATGCATGGTAACCCTGGCGGCCGAGCAGACCTGCCCCGCAGTGTTTCCGATAGAACCAAGCTGTGTTTGATGGTTAGACCCCTGAGCAAAGGGCTTGGTAACCAAAAGAGAGTTCTGGGATGGCAAGTGAGCTCACCACCGATCGCAGCGGCAGCCGGCAGCGGGTCAGTCAACACCTGTGGTTTGTGGGCTGTGAGAAAGCAGCAAGCTCAAAGACTGCCGGCTTAGCTAGGTGACTGGCACCGGGGAGGGGCGATTCAAGGAGTGTTACTGTGACTATTTGCATTATGTGTTATTTATTGAGAATTAGCATGAGAGAGCCGAGAAGGAAAGAATCTAAGTCAGTCAAGTGTCCCTTTAAAATAGGATGGTTAGACCCGTGCTCATTGCTGTCTAGTCCATGCTGGCTCACAGTGACCCTGTAGGACCAAGGAGAAGTACCCTCCTCCTTTTCAAGGCTAGAAATCTTTTTCTTTTTTTTAAGTCATTTTATTGGGGGCTCGTACAGTTCTTATCACAACCCATACATCCATCCATTGTGTCAAGCACATTTGTACATTTATTGCCATCATCATTCTCAAATCATTTGCCTCTACTTGAGCCCTTAATATCGGCTCCTCCATTTTCCTCCTCCCACCCCATGCCCTCTCCCTCATGAATCCTTCATAATTCATAATTCATAAATTATTATTATTTTATCATATGTTACACTGTCCGACATCTCCCCCCAGCTCTTCTCTGCTGTCCACCCCCTAGGGAGGAGCCTATAAGTAGATTATTGTAATCGGTTTCCTCTTTCCACCCCACATTCCCTCCACCCTCCAGGCATCAGCACTCTCACCACTGGTCCTGAAGGGATCATCTGTCCTGGATTCCCTGTGTTTCCAGTTGCTATCTTTATCAATGTGCATCCTCTACCAGATTTGTAAGGTAGAATTGGGATCATGATAGTGGGGGAGGGGAGCATTTAAGAACTAGAGGAAAGTTATATGTTTCATCGTTGCTACCTGCACTCCAACTGGCTCACCTCCTCCCCACAACCCTTCAGTAAGGGGGTCTCCAGTTAAGCTGGAAATCTTTACAGAATCCAACTGCATGTCATCTGCCTAACAGCTCGTGTGTTTGAGCCACTGAGCCAGCTGTTGGTCAGCGGCTGAGAGCGTAACCATTGTGTTTCTAGGACTCCTGATCAGACAAATAAATGAAGAAAAGGCGAAAGGTTTGTGAGCCCCCGACTACAGCGAGGCTCTTGGCGGAACTCTGATATGATACGGGGTCAGCATGGTGGAACCAATACGCGAGCTTCCATTGTTCGGAAACCCGTGTGCTGATCAGTGAACAAAAAGACTGAGCTCACGTACTGACTACTCTTTTGAGCCTGTGAGACTGAGCAATGTGGCCTCATTTCCTCATCAGTAAACTAACGATAATAATAATAGCCATCTCACACACAAAGAGTTTATTGTCTATAACAAAGGTGCATTCATGCCATGATGCTATTCACTTCAACCTGCATTGTAGTCTCTAGAGGCCTGTCGCTGAGTTCTGCCATCATTTCTGTCCATTTCAACATATTTATCCACAGCTTAGATGACAACAGCCAAAAGTACAAACGTGGAGGACAGTGACAGCTGTCTAAGTGTAAAAGACGTAGGCCTGACAGATCGTCACAGGCTTGCTGTCAGCCAATGGTGAGAGGAGGGAGCTAAGAAGTCATCTCGGGCCATGCTGCTGAAAGCCAGGCAGGGTCCTCCCTGCGTGCTGGCGTTCCTCAGACCACTGGAGTGCTGAGTTCTCTTACGAGTGTCGTGGGGAGTAAGTGGAAGGGGTACGAGGGGTCTTGGACCAATGATTGAGTTTTGTTTGTTAGAAGATGAGAAGATCCCTACAATGAAGGCTTGCACCTCTTCCTAGGTGTAACCAAAGCTACTGGGTCAAATAAAAGAGGATCACACTCTGCCTCAGAAGAAGCACCCAGCACACAGAAAACCCTTGGATCCATCCAACTACCGGATGGTGTGCCTGGCCCGGCAGTGGGCCATCATTCACAAAGGGAATCAAAGCAGGGGCTTCATGGCCGGCTTTCAGGCATGCCGTTGACAGACGAGAAGCGACTGAGTGAGATGCTCTTGAAGGTCATGTTTAGTTTTCAGAGTTAAAGATTCCATCCCCGTTTCTGCCACCCAGGGCTCTCCTCGGCACACCCCTCACCCGTCCTCATGCTGGGAACACCTGCCCAACGTTGGCCAGTGAGACACAGATTCAGTGATGAAGGACTGAGCTGGCTGCGTGGGCGGCCGTCTGATGACTTAGCACTGCAGCAAGGGACCCTCTGGAATCCTAAAGGAACTGCCTGAGCCCTAGGAGCCTGGGCTCCAAGCAGCCTGTGCTGAGGATCTCAGCAGCACAGGCCAAACACTGCAATGCCACCTCCCCCACCCACCCACCATTGCCATAGCAACCACTGGGGCTGACTACCTCAGCAAGGCTCTTCAATTTACGCTAGAAGAGGCCCAGTTTTTCCGGAATTTTCCCAAACTAGTGGGCCCTACGGGGATGCAGGAAGGAGGACTGGAGAGGGAGAGTTTAGCCTGTCCTTCCCCAACAGGCTGCCCTGAGGCCACCTCGAGAAACAGCCTGTCATCCACAACTTGACCTTGCACGTTCTTATGCTAGGCAAAAAAAAAAAAAAGGGGAGAAGAAGCCACTGGGGGATTTCACTATTTTTAGAAGCACAATCACTTAGCAACCTAAGTGTCCCATTCTTCCCCACTCCCCCCCCACCCCCACCCCCACCCCACCCCCAGAAGCCCGGAGAAATAAACACAGTATTGAGGTCTCCGGTGTTTGGCTCGGATACAGCGTGAGGACGCAACAATAATAATACTTTCTATTTGTGTAAAGCTTGCCTTCCAAGGAGCTCCAAGAGCCTTGCTAAAATTAAGGCACTAATCTCTCACACCGGGCCCCCTCTCCCTCTCCCTCTCCCTCTCCCTCTCCATGCAAAGGGCCACGGATGACTATCCCCACTACTGGGCGAAAGGCTAGAACCAGAGGAGCTTTCTCTAGCCTTTCTGCTCTATAAAGGGGAACTCCCATATAGTACTTCCAGCAAAGGAGAGGAGGCGTGGATTTCTAGCAAGGCAGCAGAAGAGGTCCGGTTTTCCCAAACACGTGCCAGCAATAAATTCCTTCCTCACACTTGACCTCCTCTTAGCCATTCCTTTCTTGTGCAAACTCTCTCTCCCCTCACTGCCCTGCTAATGGTTTCTGCTAATGGGCCTCCTGCCTCTCCATCTGGCTCCCTCAAGTTGTGCATATTTTTCAGATCCATTTAAGACACCAAAAGCCCGCCCTTCTCTCTCTGTCCAAGCACCTGGGAGGAGCTGCCGCACCCCTGTGGTTTCAAACATCAGTCACCAGTCACCGATGAAGTCCAAGTGCCCAATGCCGACCCATCCAGATTCATACGGAAGTCCAGACTGCATCAACTACCTATTGCTAGCATTCTTTAAGCAATGGTCCCAAAGGCACAAGCAACCCCACAAGGAATCACCTGTATCACCCACCTCCCCCGACTATTTTGCACCCAGCATTTTAGTCTCTGGAAGGAAGCCACCACCCCCAAACCTGAGATCCATCTTTGACTCCTCCCTGCTCTCATCCACCCAATCTGAAGATCCTCATGTTCCTCTAGTATCTGTGTCCTCTTCTCTGGTCCCAGTGACAAAATCCATGATTCAGATCTGCACTGTTTCCTAGATGGCAAAGCATGTAAAGGATTGCTCCCAACTCAAGCTTGACCCTAACCACTGCCATCGCCACCATCCTGCACGTGCACGTGTGTGCACAGAGGCTCATACACTCTCCATGGCCAGACCCAAGTATCCGAGAGGTAGAAGGTTGTTCTGCCACGTGTTCCCTTGTGATAAACCTTGCAATGCTTCCCTAGTCCCTGAGGGGCACGCCCAGTTACTACGTTCATGTTCTGCTCCTGGCCAAAAGGTTGGGCAGCAAGTCCACCCACCCAAGCAGTGCTTCGGAAGAAAGGTCTAGCTATCTACTTCCAAAACATAAACAAACGAAAGCCCAGCGAGGCACATTTCTACTGTGGCACACCGGGGGTGCCCAGAAGCGAGGCTCTACGCAATGGCATCTCGCTTCTACTGCCGTCATAATAAAATCCAAATGTGTTACACAGGCCCTCATGTTCTTGTTTGCCTGGTCGGTTCCCTCTGGAACCACTACCGCACCCCACCTCCACCCCCCACCCCCGCCCCGCTTCCCATTCCTTATTCTCAATCAATGCCAACAGCACACTTGTCATTCCCCAACCTTAGCCTGTCTCCTGCTGTCTCTGGCACTTGCTGTATGCTCTCCCTTTGTTCCCCGCAACCCCCCACCCCACACACACACCTGATGCACCCCTTCTGGGCCAGTCTCCACTCAAAGAATGGCTCCACTGTGCAGCTCTTGTCCTGACAACCCCAGCAGATCCAGAGGCTTCCTGCTCCAGGAGCGCCATGGTCTTTCTGCTCAGAGGGCCTTGCCACCTTTATTGGGACTTCTGGTTTCTATGTCTCATGTCCCAAGAGCCTCTGAATCCCACCGGAAGCAGCTAAGTCTCCCATCTGTGTGTCGTCAGAAGTTAGCACAGAGCTTACTAGTTACTAAGCATTCAAAAACACTTCCCCAAACATGCTCTCTGTCCAGAGCCCTACACTGTCTGGCCAATTGGCTTTGAAGAGTTTCTAGGGGGGTAGGACCTCTCCTATGGCCTGGCACCTGGCACTGGAACACTTGCCTCGAGAGAGAACCCCTGTGCTGTGGCTACCTTGTATCAGGACCCTATACTTCTGAAAAGGCGCACTGGTGGGTGAAGTGCTGGACTACTGGCAGCGAGGCTGGTTGGTTCAAACCCATCAGCTGCTCCTGCTCCCCGGGAGAAAAAGGTTCCCATCAATATCTGCAGCCTTGGGAACCCACGGGGGCAGTTAAATCTATCCTCTGGGACAAGACGAGTTCAGAGCAACTTGACGGCAGTGTGTTTGATGTAAAACTTGGCTTCCAAGAAGCTCAGAGAGTCTTGCTAAAGACTTGGCTCAGGCTCTGAATTCTATTTCGAACAAAGGAGCGCTGGTGAACTGTCAGCTAAGCAACGGACTGCGGATTAGCAGTTCAAGCTAAACCCCTGGAAACAGTTGGATACATCTGCTTCCATACAGATTTACAGTCTTGGAAGTCCGACATGAGTTGCTATTGGGGGGCTATACTGCTGCCAATGCAAACTAGGACTGGTTAGACCATAAAATCCCGAATCTTTCTGATAGAACTGCAGGAAAGCCACAATGCCACCTTCTGATTCTTACATTTTTCTTTTTTTTAATCATTCTATTGGGGCTTCTAGAACTCTTACCACAATCCATGCATACATCCATTGTGTCAAGCACATTTGTAAATGTGTTGCCATCATCATTTTCAAAACATTTGCTTTCTACTTGAGCCCTTGGATCAGCTCCTCATTTTTCCCCTCCTTCCCCACCTTCCCGCTTTCAGGAACCCTTGATAATTTATGAATTATTATTATTTTTCATGTCTTACATTGTCCATTGTCTCCCTTCACCCACTTTTCTGTTGTCCGTCCCCCAGGGAGGGGGTTATGCTAAGTCAGGATTTTGCAATCCTCCATTTCTACGTATCTAGAACTATTTCACTGCCAACAGGTCAAAGCTGACTCATGGCGACCTCCTGTGGATTTCTAAGACTAATGGTTCCCGGGAGTCTAGAGTCCATCTTTCTCTGGAGAAGCTGCTGGTGGAATTGTATGTGGATCACAGCCCAGCCCAGTCACCACTCCCCACCAGGAGTCCTCATAGAGCTCCTTATTTAGGGCTGTCGGTAAATCTATTTATGTCTATCTACTACCCTCAACAAGAAAATGCCCGCAGCCCCTCAGGGTTCCAAAGAGCAGGAAGTCCTTCTGTCAGTAACTCCAGTTCCAGCAAGAATGCCGAGGACCCTGAGGCAACGCTCTCCCTCTTCCCCTCCCCCCCATGGGCAAACTTCCCCTTAGAAATTTCCAGAAAACTCTTAAGGCAGTAAAAAAGAGATAAAGAAACCTGGCAACAGCCTGGAAGCGCCCCACTGTGTCACCTGGTGATGTGTGCTAAGACGGTGCCTGCCTGTTCCCCACGCTACCACAGAGCCCGCGCCAGAAGCAGGCAGGTACCACTGATCTCTCCGTCTTCAGTCCTCGGGTCTCCTCTCTCTAGCCCCGTGACACCCTGAACTCCAATTCCAACTCATCCACCCCTGTACCCTTTAGGTGCCCAAAGTTCTACAAGGTGATTCACTTCTGTGACGTCTCTACAGGCCTGATGTAGCCGTGGTGGCCAGAACAGCGACCCAGGAGTGCAGAATGGAACCCTGACATGACTCCGCTCAAGAGCCCATGACTTGGGGCCAGATTTCCTGTCTAAGAAGAAAGAAGAGGAGAAAGAGGAGGAGGAGGAGGAAGCATAGGAGGAGGAAGAAGACCTGCCAAGTCATGGAGGCTTAGAGTCGACGAGGAATGCCTTCTCATTCCGTTTGGTTTTTCCTTTCGATGACCCCTAGCACTGCTCCTCCTTTGCAGGTGGGTTCTGTCTGTGTGCTCGGAAAATACAGGCTATGTCTGGGGAGCAGCCGGCAGCTTGCTTTATTCTCTGTGCCACCGAGTAAACAATGCAAATGCCATCTCTTCATTATCTGGGCTGATGGATGATGAGGTTTGGCCAACTAAATATGATAGCTGAGACCAAAATAACAGACAGGGTCTTTGGCGTCAAGAGGCGGCTAGAAGCACACGCAGCAGCACTCGACTCTGCCTGGCCATCTGGAAAGCTTCCCAGGCCCTCCTCCTCTGGCCGAGTCCCAGCCCAGGGTGTGCCCACGGTGGTGAAAGAGCCTTGGGCTGTGCAGACAGGCCACACATGGATAAGATGTCATTGTTGACAATATTCAACAGCCGTGCCCTGCATAGACCCGGGTGCAGGCAACTGTGTCAGGAGCTGGGGCCCATTCCAAGGAAGATTTCTTAAGACCCCCAGTAACTCCAACTGCAGGCTGTTCTTATTCCCGTGACCGGGGCAACAAGGAAGGTATTAATAAGGAGTTGTCCACCGAATCAGGGAGATTACAAAGGAGAGAGGGGGTTCTGCTCCATGTCTAGAACCTTGTGAGAGGCCACAGGCTACAAAATATATTTCTGACAGTTTTGACTTCTACGCATGAAATCATTAGGGAACAAGGCAGCGCTCTGTTCTGATGTCATAAAGGGCTCGATGTGTGGAACTGAACAAGAACAGGCTAGACTACATTGCTCATCGCATGGCCAGGGCAGCGAGTGAGAAAGCTCCACCACATTGCTGTCCAGGGCCACCTTTGCTGTTGGTGACAGCTTCCCGACTAGCTGTGGGCAAGGGCGCTTCCTCCACATCTCTGGGGAGCAGTATGAAGATCAATGGAGGGGTCTGGTTCTGGGATAAGCTGTCACAGTCTCAGGCAAGTTAGGGCACCTCTCAAAGATCCCTGCAGAGAGTGGCTACGGTCAAGGGTCTCGGCAGTCCCCTCCAAAGCTGATACCCTTGGCTCAAAATGGTGCCATCGGAGGAGGCTCTGAGAGGAGGAGGAGGGATGGTGGGATGCCCAGGGCGTGTGATGAAGGGGGACAGAAGGATTTCAGAGGGCTAGTAAACTGAGGTGCAAGGAGCTGGGGGTAAAGAAGGAGCGCTTAAGAGAACTAAGGGCAAGAGTGTGGACAACTGAGAAAATGCAGCATCCCCAGAGGCCAGAAGCCTGAACAGTCACTGCTGGAGAGGTCAGGCTTGGGCAATGAGGAACCGGAAGTTGTGAGGGGCTCTCAGGTAGTCAGGGGCTGTGAAGAGAGATTCCCGGGTGGTCCAACAGGCTGAAAAGGCCAGCCAATGAGAGGCCAGTGGCTGGCGCATGAAATTGATGTAAAGCACAGACTCCTTTCATGTAAAGGGACAGGCCAGACTTGGGAGAGTGTCAGCTGTGGAGAACACAGCATTGTGAATTATCCAGGACCGGCTTGACCACGTGTGATCCCAGGCTGACGCCTAACCCCAAAGCACCAGCGTCTGAATCAGCCCATCTGTGTGCCCAGCGCATGCCCTATGCTGAGAGACGGGCAGCTGGCCTGATGGGTGCACACTGCTGCCAGGCTCTGCGGGGAGAAGAGGGTCCTTTTGACTGGACCACACCCAGCAGCTAGGCCCCAGCTCCTGACACAGGGCTCGCCCAGGAGGAAGGGATATTCAGGAGTTACCTAGTTCTACTCAGAACCCCATACAACCCCTCGAGCGACTTTAGAAACCTTGAAAAGCATCCCAGACAGAAGAAGGCGAACAGATCTGGGAGACGGGAGAGGGTGGTCAGAGCTGGAAAACAGAAGGCCATCCCTCAGCCTCAGCGAGAACAGATGGGGAGCAGCCAGGAGAGCAGGACAAAGGGCTGGGGGAGCTGCGGAGCTGAGGTCCCACGGCCCCTGCAGGATTAGAGAGCGGCAGTCTGCCCGATCTCTTCTCAGCACCTGTGTGAGGGCGGTAGAGGGCAATGCCCACTCTCCGGCAGAAGAAGCTGGCACAAGCCAAGCGCCCTCACGCGCAGACCAGAGTCCTTCCTGCCAGACCCCGCCCCCTTCCTCTGCATGGCATGCGCCACACGAAGGCCGGCTTCCCAGTTGGCCTGAGATCACTTTGAAACTGGATGACGGCCCGCATCTCCTTCCACACCAAGCCTGTGTCTGCTGGCTGTGTCCGCTCCACTTACACACAGTCCAGGGCCAGGCTGATGGCCCCACCCCCACCCCTCCACTGCTCACACAGAACCCCAGCTGCCTCTCCTCAGGGCTGCCCAGACCAACCCCTCTCCACACACCCAAGACCACTGGTCACACCTCGCAGTGCGGCTCTGCCCCACACTTGCGGACCCACGACCAACCTGGTAGGCAGCCACCTCCGTAGTAGTTGGTGACTTCGTTTGCACGTCAGTCCCCAAAATCAGGTGCCGTTCAGTGGATTCCAACACCCGTGTATCGGAGTAAAACGGTGCCCCATAGATGTGCCATTGCCTGCTTTGGGGGGGAAGTACATCACGAAGCCTTTCTTATAAGGTACCTGAGTGGATTAAAACTTCCAACTTTGTGGTCAGCAGGTGAGGCATTAACTCTTGGCACTGTTCACACATTCTGCCCCTCAGGACACAGCCACGCCAAAGGGAGTCAAGGTCAGAGGTATCAGGAGAACAAGCCAAGAAAATGACCGGATGGTATGTCCCTGAGGTAGCCTGTGGCCAATAAACAACCTGTTCTCTGCTGGAGGCAGGGGGAAACTGGAGATGAGGAAAATGAGGGAGGCGGGCAACAACTGGAGTTATTGTGATCCAAATCTGGAATCCTCCAGACTCCCGGAAGAGAAGGCTCCTGGGACAAGGCAGGAGACCACAGTTTCCTTGTTCCCCCTCCTCTTTCCAGTTCTCTTCCGAAGGCGCTCTCCCGCAAGGCTTCCTGTGCCCTATCCCGGATGACAGCCTGCATGCAGCCAGGAGAGGGTGCCGAAGACCCACACCAGGGTGCAAGACCACACTCCCTCCCAAGCTTTGGGGGGAGGCCCCTCCCTTGCCTCCTCCAGCTTTCTGCTGCCTATTTCCAGTTTCTGCCTCCATCTTCACGTGGCCCGCTTCCCTCCGTGTCTGTAGGACTGCTCTTCTAAGGATGCCACTTTGCTACGATGTGACCTCATCTCAAGTGCGTTTATCTGCAAAGACTTTATTTCCAACTAATGTCTTCTAATCCCGCTAACCTATCGTGGGGGGGGGGGGGGTTGAGGGGAGACACAATTCAACCCCTAACAGTATCTAAGGTGAGGGAGCTGTCGCCATCACCTACACTTGGGCTCGTGGACACCCTGCAGGCAGAAAGGAACAGCACCGCTGGGGGGGCATCTCCATGGGAGCAGATTATCATAACTTTGCCCCCTTAGAGCAGGGGTGCGTTCAAACTGATCATTCAGTTGGTGCGTTAGCCTACGTTGGACAACAAACACACGCAAACCTGCTGCTGTAAGAGCCATTCCGACTCATGGCGACCCTGCATGAAGGGCAGAAGTGCTCCCCAAGTTTCTGAAACTGTAAATCTTGAGGGAAACAGGCGGCCTCATCTTTCTCTTGGGGAGCAGCGAGTGGGTTTGAACTACACATCTTTCAGTTCACAGCCCAACACTAACCCATCACCACCTGAACTCCTGGTCTGTATCACTAACCCGCTCACTGCCATCACTGCGGACTCTGATTCAGAACAAACCTACAGGGCAGGGCAGAACTACTTCCTCAGGTTTCAGAGATTCTAAGTATGTTATACTTAGGACTCTGCTTGGTGCTAATGGTAAAAGTTATTCCTTTGAGGCAATCAGCCAGCCGACTGCTGTCTCATCCCACCAGGGATGGGCCTGCTTCCTGCTGCCGGGGACAATGGGCTACTTCTCCCTGAGACTTGCCACCATTAGCTTGGTTCCTGTAGGTGGGGTTTACACCCTACTGATAATGGTTCCTATGGAGATCCAGAGAACAGATCAAATCTTGCTCAGTTGCATTCAAAGTTAGCTGCCATCCTGAATCTAGGATCCGCCCATCTTGTCACATGTGTGCCCCAATCCCTCCTCTTCCTATTGCATGCATATCCCGAAATTGTCCCCCTCCCATTGCTATATAACCCACAGTACAACGCCTTCCTGGGACTTACGTCTTTATCTGTAATTGGTGGGCTGGCACTCCCCCCAAAGGTATATAGGCCTGTTAGCAATAAGGATCTCTCTCCCTAGGCTCCTCCCTGGGCCTCTCATCGTTGGCTCCTCCTCTCCTCTCCTCTCCTTTCCTCTCCTCTCCTTTCCCTTCCTCCTTCCCTTCCCCCTCTCTCCAATTGGACCACCAAGTGGGGCTGAGATTAGCATTGCTACCATGAAATGTGTCTGACCATTATTTCTCTCTCTCTCTCACATCTCATGCTCTCTATGAATTAACTATAATCTTTATTTATTATCGCTGTACAATTGCACTTACTGGACCCGTAATGATGTGTTAGGGGCAGGTACCCTGGCAGCAACTGGTGGGTCTGAACCAACAACCTTGTGGTTAGCAGCTCAATGCATACATAACTCATCATGCTAGAGTTCCTTCCTCAGCCATCGATAGGATAAGTGGTTTCCTAGCTCAAGTGCTTTTGACACGTGGTCTCTGACTGCAGGCATCCAAATCACCGGGTGTGTGTTTACCTGTCAGATTCCTCACCGTCTGGCCATGGGCCAGAAGTCAAACACACATGAAGCTTTTAGGGCTTAGTATTTTAAGCCTTCTTAAGATGCAGCATATATAACCAGACAGATCAGCATCAAGACAAGCAAGCATAGGAACCCTAAACGGGAAATCCTTTCCATGGCTGTCCTCCATCTCTGCCCCATGGGGATGACAGATCAGACGCACTTCCGGCCCCTTCTCCTTGTACGGGACTGTGTTGGGCAGCCTGCTGCTCCCCGCTGGCCTTGTGGCCACAAAGCAACAGCAAGCATGTCCTATCTTCACAGGAAGGAAGGGGCCGTGAAGGAAGAAGGCCACGTGGGCAGCTTCCATAGGTTTCTGGCACCTTATCCATTGTAGCACTTTCAACACAATGAGCACTGCACATGGATATTTGGTAGAATGTACACTGTGAAGGGGTGCTGGTATTTCTGCTGTTGTCCTATTTTAGAAGCTGTATTCATCCTGGAGACTGTGTCTTGATTACATCTTAATTATATCTTGAGATACAATTCACATACCACAAAGCCTACCCAGTGAACAGCATGCAATTCAGTCCCCATGATCTAGTTTTAGGACCTCTCATCGCCGCCCCACCCCTGCCACGAAAGGAAAGCCCATATTCATGCACTGTCACCCCCCTCCTCTCCTTCCCCAGCAGCACTCATCGGTGTTCTGTCTTATGGATCTGCACATCCTGAACTTCCAGACCAAGGGAATCACACAAGTTTTCTTTTATTGAGTGTGTTCTCAAGGCTCATCCATTGCGTAGCATCACTCAATATTTCGGGAGCCCTGGTGACTTAGTGGGTTACGTGTTGGAAGCCACAGGGTCAGCAGTTTGACACCACCAGCTGCTCCGAAAGAGAAAGATCAGGCTTTCTACTCCAAGAAAGAATTACACACACGGGAGCAATTCTATCCTGTCCCATGAGTCTGCTGTGAGCCAGAATCAACTCGCCAGCAGTTAGCGGGTTATCTGTGTTTCTTTCCTTTTCATTATCGTAAAATCATCTTTTGTGTGGTTGGTGATGCACTATTTTGTCTGCCCAGTCATTAGTTAATGGACATTTGGGTGATCACCAGTTTGGGTTATTATGAATAATGCTGTCATGAACGTTTGAGTGTATGTTATTATATATAAATATGTTTTCATGGATCTTGACAGCATATGAATATCGAGCAGTGAAATTGCTGGGTCACGTGCTAATTCAATGTTTAGCGTTTGGGGGAGCTGCCAAAGTGTTTTCTCAAGTGGCTGCCCTATGTTACATTCTCGGGAGCAGCATTTGAGGGCGTCACATTCTGCACCGCACCCCTCCCCCCCCCCAGTGCTCCTCATCGTCCTGTCTCTTTTACTGTAATGAGTACCTATGGTGGTTTGGTTTGCCTTTTCCTAATGGCTAAGGATGGTGAGCTCCTTTCACGTGCCCGTTGGCTATTTGCATATTCTTAGCTTTTACACGCTTTTGTCAAGGAGCCTTTCTACTCCCACAAAAAGTTACAGTCTCAGAAACCCACAAGGGCATTTGTACCCTGTCCCGTAAGGTCACTATGGGAGGGCGTCCACTCAAGGGCAGTGAGTTTGGTTTCAGGTTTTTATTAAGGAGCCTGGCACCCTGTTGAACCTTTGCTCTCAATGTGTGGCTCCGTGGACAGGAGCAGCAGCATCAGAAACGAACATTCTCAGGCCCAGCCCCAGCTCTCATGAACTGGAAGTTCTGGGTGCGGATCTCACAATCAGAGTTCCAGCAAGCTCTCCTGGCGATCCCGATGCCTGCCCATGCCTGAGAGCAGTGCTACAGAACCATGCGGACTCTGTTCCACAGTGCTCTCTCCCAAGTGTGATTTGAGAAGAAAAAGTCCTTTGTAATGTAAGTTTGGGAAACATTGGGCTAACCAAGGAATCCTCCACTCGGAACTTCTCCATGATCTTTAGGCTGCGTCTGAGGCATGCGAGTTGCCAAGAAAGGCATCTAACAGACAGCATGAACTTGACTTTGTACCACCTCCTGCTCCTCACTTAGCTACCCTCATTAGCTGACACTTCCCACGTGAGGCAGCCATGAAACACCTCCTGACTGCTCTGCCCATTAACAATGTACGTCTGGCAGCTGGCTTTGCTAGGGTCATGCTGGCTTTGATGGGTAAGATCCTGGCTTCAACGTGAGGAGCCCATGATTCTCAGTGGCAGGCAGTGATGTAATGATGTGATTTGGCAGTTCCACGGTGATGCAGCTAGCCTCCATTTCTGATCTGAGGTGATCACCCTTCATTTCTGCGTAATCCTGATTTTCACATCATGAACTGATCTTTGCATCCTATGAATGTTTTGATAGGTGAAGGGTGGGTGTATAAACAGTCAGTCCCTTGTCCTACGGAGCTCGTGTCCACAGCAGTTACTTTGGTAGACATTACCCTAAATGCAGTCTGTAAGAGAAATTCCAGAGGCAGGCTACTATCTTCTTTATCAAATCGAGTCTGCTGTTAACAACACCTTTGAAAGTATTTTATTTTCTGGGTCATTGTCTTTAGTTACCTTTCTGGCTATCTAGCTTTTGCCTTCGTATGCAGGGCAAAGCTTATGGGCTTAAAACACCAACAAACACTGTGATCTCACAGAGTGTCTGGGACCGGAGAGCATCTTAGCGGGTGGTTCTGACTCAGGGTCTCCAATGAGGTTGCAGCTAAGCAGTCAGCAGAGCGCACAGTTGCCTGAAGACCTGATTCTGAGCTTCCCAGCGGGTCTCCTCACGTGAGGGAGTCCCCAGTTCCTCCCAAGGCACATCTCACAGGGCAACAAGAGAGCAAGGTGGAAGCAGCTGTGTCTTTCGTGGCTCAGCCTCAAAAGTCACACTCTCGCTCTGCTGTATGCTTCTGGTCTGAGGGGCCAACCCTGACACAGTGTGGGAGGGGACCACACAGGACAGAAAAGTCAGGAAGCAAAGATCACTCCGCTAGTGAGTGGCAGAGTGGAAATTTGAATCCAAGGAGTCTAGCTCCAGAGTCCCTGTTTCTCTGCTCCGCGGCCTCTGAAGCAGCTCCCAGGCATTCCTCTGAGAACGTAGAACGCAAAAAGACCAACCTTAGGAGGCCAGGACTTGGCATGTGTTCCTCTGCTTGGTGTTAGATGTCCACACCCTGGCACAGCTGCTGCTAAGCACTGTGGCTTGCCCAGAAATTGAGCTTTCTCAAAGCACAAGATTGGAAGTGTTCATTAGCTAATTAGGTTGTTCTTAACTAATCTGGGAGATGAGCATCAATTTATGTCTGTTTCTGCTCTCAACAATCCGGAGACTACTAAACTATAAAACAAGCCTCCCACCCTTTCCCCCTCCATTGCCCACCTGTGTCGCTGGAAGCCTCCTAACTCTGTGCATGTCTAGCTCCTCTAAATCCTCCTTAGCCCTTGCCTCAATTCCAGTTAGGTGGACTTGTAAACTGTTGCTTTTGTGGTCACTGAGTGTTGGGTATACAGCCTCAATTCTTTCAAAAATGAAAGTTCAACTCTTAGGTTTAAGACGCTTTCAAATATTAGGACCCATACATCATAATAAAAAATGAACTTATTAGTAAAAATGAACATACCCACGTAACACCCACCATCTTGCCACGGTGCACGGAGACCAAGATGGTGGCCAAAGTGGCCATTGGCCTCGCACCACGATTTGGGACAGGACCAAGGAGAGTCCTGATGATGCCGCCCGTGAAGACAGGCCTCGGGTTCTAAGTAAGTGCAGGGGCAGAAAGACAAGGCTTCCTACTCCCCTAAAGAGTCACCCACAGGGGCAATTCCGCCCTGTGCTACGGCGTGGCTATGGGTTGGAACTCACTGCATGGCAGGGAGTTGATTTTGGTTTGGGGGAGGGGAGATCACATCCACAGGAAGTGTGGACAGCATGATGGCCCCTGACCTACCTGCTCTAAACCATCTGAAGATACTCACTGTGCACGTCAACACCAGCACACAAAGGATGCCCAGTAGCAGGTATCCCTATGGATCTATCTGCTGATGGTGAGGAGGGGGATGGAGACTGAGCTAGAAGCATTTTTATTTTTTACTAAGATGGTTGCTGCTGCTTCTGCTGCTGCTGCTTGTTAGGTGCAATAGAGTCGGTGCCAACTCAGCAGCTCCGCGTACGACAGAACGAAACACTGTCACGTCCTGGGCCATCCTCAGCTGTCGGTCTGCGTGAGCCCACTGTGGCATGTTGCTGAGGGTCTTTCCCACCGACCCTCGACTTTACCAAGAAGGATGCCCTCCTCTAAGAAGCTGCCCTTGGAAATCTTCCGTTCAGCTCTTTTACTTCATTGGAAGAGCAGGGACCAGAGACAAGACATCCTGGCTTCTAATTTACCTCTGCCCTACTTGAACTTGCAATCTTGGGTCAGATGACTCCTCCTCCAGGTATATCACTTCCAATCTACGGCAGCCGAGAGCAGAGAGAAGCTCACGTGCCTCTCCTTGTGGAGCAAAGGTGGACTGTAGCAGAAGTGTCGTCCATGCGCATTGCAATGTGTCTACCAGTCACCCTTTACTGCTCCGACGAAGGGGTACTTTAAACCAAGGGGGAAAAGTCTATCGGTTGTGCTTTGTTTTATTTTTAAGACCACTTTTAATTCACTCTAAGAAAGCCGTGGTGTGAAACCAACATGGCAGGGGAGGTAAAACGGCGAGGCTCATACAGTGTTATTAATGACGAAGGGGCCATGCAGGAGGGGATGGGCTATTGGAAGAATACACTTGTTATCCCCTGACATAACCACTGGGCAACACCACCTGGCCTTTCTCCATTTGGCTTTCAGAGCATCTTTGAAATCGCTTGCCTGTTTTTCTGAAGTATTCCTCCTTTCCTATCTGTCAGGACCCCTGATGGCATCGTGGATACGTGGTGGGCAGCTAACTACAAGATCGGTCATTTGAAACCGCAGCCACAGGCTTCGTACTCCCACAAAGAGTCACAGTCTCAGAATCCTGCAGGAGCAGCTCGACCCTGTCCTCTGGGGTTGCCAGGAGCCAGCACCGACTCGTTCGCAGCGAGCTTGTTGGTTTCTTTTTCACATCTGCCGTACATCCATGCCTTCACACCTCCATTTGCTTGTGGAATCAGTCATCTGTTCATTCAGCAATCTTTGCTGAATGACTCCCGAGTGCTAAGCACCCGTCCACGGAATTCAGACAAGAGTGAACTATAACCCCTGTGCTCCAGCTCTCCGTGGGCGGTTCACACAGCAGCTTATTACAGAAAGGCTGGGGGTCTGAGTCCACGCTCAGGAGCCTGGGAAGAAAGGCCTGGCAATCTACTTCTGAATGCATGCAGCCACCAAACCCCCATGGCACACAGCTTGATTGTGACACGCACAGGGGCCACGGGTCGGCATTGACTCAGGGGTTGGCCAATTGTTTTGTTTGGGGTTTTCTCAAGCTCTCAGTCAGCTCCCAGATTGTGCAGGGGATCTCTCAGAGAAGAGACAAAACATGTCACCTGTGCAAATCATGTTAAGAATGAATCTCAGACCGGGGAGGAAGGGCCGATGGAAGGAGATGAGGAGGAAGCACACCCAGGGAATAGTCACCTTGCTGAATCAGTATCAGGCAGAGGATGACAAGGATGGCTCAAGGGCAGGCAAAAGAGCTTGCTCAAAGGGAAAACCCACACCGCTGCCAGTGAGTCGATGCTGACTCACAGAGACCCTGGAAGACAGGGCAGAACTGCCCCTGTGGGTTTCCGAGACAGTAGCTCTTTATGAAAGTAGAAAGCCCCATCGTTCTCTTGTGGAGTGGCTGGAGGTTCGAACTGCTGACCCAGAAGATTACAGCCCAATGTGTAATCACGATGCCATCAGTGGTCTGTCCAGGAGGAAGGGGACATGAAAAAGCACAAAGCCCTGTGCACTTCTAGCCGTGCCGTGTAGTTGGAGGGCACTGTGAGCGTGGGCGGCTGGGCCAAGAGGACAACTTTGACCTCTGCTGCAGACCATAGTGAACCACTGTACGGTGACATAACCATACCACATTTTGGAAATGCACAGTTACCTGCTTCGTGATGATTTTTTTTTTTATTTCCACAGAAGCTTTTCCCAATTAACAGTAGACCCAGAAAGAGATCTTGGCTTTGTTGTCTTGGGATTTTCTGTTCGGCTCTCTGCACTGGGGGAAATCCTCCACTCTGCCTGCCTGAATGTCCTTGCCCACATTCTCCATGGCAACCTCCTACCCATCCTCAACACCCAGCTTAAACAAACCCACCTCCTCTGCAATTTCCCCCCCAAACACAGTAACCGGCTCCTTTTCCACACTCCTAGAATCCCTTCTAGGACGCACTGCTACGCTGTTTTGCACCGATTCCTTCACAGAGCTCTGTCCCATCCACTGGGCTGTGGACCCCATGAACGGTGAGACATGCATGGCTTCACAGCTACCTGCACGTTCACATGCAACACGAGGGAAAGAACCCCTGGAGTCAGTAGGCCTTGAGCTAGAACACCTACCTAGTTAGGGCACAAGACTGCAGCACACGCCTATTCAATACAGTCCTATGCCGCGGGGGTATGTTTTCTCAGCCAGTGTATGCTAATGCACACCTAAGTACATGTCTGCGGAAGATAGGCTGCAAGCTCCTTTAACACAGAAGCTGATATCTCTTTCATGCCATCCAATCGGAGACATGACAAACAACTGATGGAAAGCAAACACTGACGGGCACCTTTGTAACCATACCACGTGGGGAGGCAGGAAGAGTGCAAATGGCATCTCAACATCTGGAATAGTAGCTGGTAAAGTAGAAGTCCAGGGGCTAGCGTCCAGACAAGAAGCCCTGGTGATGGTGCAGGTGCAGATCTTAACTGCTAACTGATAGGTTGGCAGTTCAAACACGGCCAGTGGCTCCTGAGGGAAAGGCCTATCTGTCCGCGTGCAGACTGTGGTCTAGAAAGAGCGCCCATAGGGCAGTTCTATTCAGTCACATGGGGTTGCTGTGGATGTAACAACAATATCCAGAAACCCAGAGGGTTTGTTTTCTCATGTTTATTACACGGGAAAATAATAAGACACTGTTTCATGTCCCTGGGTTTCTACAGCAGATCAAGTTCTTTTTGATATCTTTTCCATTATTCCACACGTAGTTATTGGTGTTACATTACTGGCCAAAGGAGTTCTGGTGTTAGCCCCAAGGTCAGAGATTTGTACCTACCAGTCCCTTCTCAGGAACAAGATGAGGCTGTCTGCTCCCATAAAGAGTCACAGCCTCAGAATAAAACGGCCTACTTCTAGTCTGCCCTGTAGGGTGGGGGTGTCACTATGAGTCAGGATCGACTCCTTGGCACTGAGTTTGGTTTTGGTTTTATCAGTCTGCTCTGGGGAAAGTAATAGCTGACCCTTTCTGTGGTTCTAATAGATTAATATATATGTATATGTGTTAGTAAAAGAGCCCTGTGGTGCAAAGGGGTAAACATTGGACTGCTGATTGCAAGATCACCAGTTCAAACACACCAGATGGCACAAAGGAGAAAAACAAGACTATTTGCTTCCATAAATATGTATAGCCTCAGAAATCCTCTGCAGGGTCACTAGGTGTTGAAATTGATTCCATGGTGGTGAGTGGATTTACTATGTTGCTAAGGACCCCCAGTGGTGCTGTCAAGTAAATGTTGGACTGCTAACCACAAGGTCAGCAGTTCAAAACCATCAGCCTCTCCAAGGGATAAAGATGAGGCCATTTGCTCCTGTAAAGATGTATAGCCTCTAAAACTCTGCACAGGGTTAAGCTGGAATCAATTCAATTGCAATCGATTTAATATGTTACAGGAACCGTGATAGCTGCTTTACACATAATACCTCAATAATCCTCAAACGAACCCTAGGGAGCATTTAGCCCAGGAGCCTCTTTGTGTCTCAGTTTCTAGAGCTACACCGTGTCAGTAATAACAGAAGAGCTGTCATAAGATTTCTGAAGAATGAAAGGCGTTCACACATGTAAAGCGCTTGTTTTTGTTAGGTGCCCTTGGGTTGGTCCCTATGCACACCAGAACAAAGCACTGCCCAGTCCTGTGCCATCTTACAACGGCCGCTATGTCGATCCAGCACTTCAGGGGCCTTCCTCTGATTAGCTGCCTGTCCCCTTTACTACGCACGACGTCCTTTTCCAGGTGTGAGGCATTTAGCACCTGGTAGATACATACATACATACATATATATCATATAGGACACTTTCAAGCATGAGTAAAGGATCCCACCACCATCATCATGTCCTGAACAAGAGAAAACTGCGGCTCGGTGCGGTGACACGAATGGTTCTACTTCTCTCTCCTGTGGGCACTGGGAACACACGCTCTCCGTGCCTTGTCTCTCCTTCCATACAGTCCTAGAAATCGTTTTACATAGATGTAAGTGAACCACGGGCGCCACAAGAGAAACGAACCCACGGCAGGCCAGAATGAGTGGAGAGCCCCCTCAGGTAGATGCCACCTGGTTTTAAAAAGGAACCCAGTCAACTCACTGCCATTCATTCAGTTCTGACCCATGGTGGCCCCACAGGATGGAGCAGAACTGCTCCACTGGCGTGTCGAGTCTTTACAAAAGCACACCGCCCATCTTTCTCCCACAGAGCAGCTGGTGGGTCGAGCTGCCCACCCTTCAGTTAGTAGCTGAGCACCTTGACTGCGGCCCCAACAGGACTCCTTTTCAAAGGGAACTCACAGTCCACGTGAGCGATATAAAATGCGAGAATGGAACTCTGGGCCCTCCCTCTCAGCAATGGTGGCTACCGCACTCTGGAGGTCTCCATGGGTGGCGGTGTGTGGACCACAGCAGAGACCCAGCAAGCTTGTGAACGCCTTTCTGAAAAGCTCACTTTGGAAGCAGACGCCTATTGCCATGGAGTCTACTCAGACTCAGAGCTACCCTACAGCACAGAGGAGAAGGACCAGGGGGTTTCCAAGGCTTTCTCCTGGAAGCAGACTGCCTGCACCACCAGGGCTCCATCCAGCTTGGAACCAAACCCAAACTCTCTGCCATCGAGTCAATGCATACTGGCTCTACAGAACAGGGCCGAACTGCCCCTGTAGGTTTCTACGCTATAACTCTTCTACAGGATAGCACGCTTCATCTTTCTCCCGAAGAGTGGTTGATGGTTTCAAACAGCTGACCCTGTGGTAAGCAGCCCAACGTGTGATGCACTACACCCCCAGGGCTTTATAAAAGGCGGTAATGAAGGAATGTCCCTGCCTGAAGCAGGGCCAGCAGGCATAGAAATTGTGTGAGGCAGATGGAGGAGTGTCCGTGGTAGCTTTCAATGCCTGAGAGAAACAGGGAGTATTCAAACTCAGATGACAGGGCATCAGAGTGGCACCTCCCCCCACGGTCCCCGCCCCCAGCAACAAGTAGCCCCAGTCTTCCCACATTCTCACTAGACCATATGCCTCTCAGCACTTCCCTTCTCCCTCCACAGACCGCCATGGCAGATGAGCACTTTAGAAACAAGAAACACCAAAGGCCTCTGAAAAATCCAATACCACAAAAAGGGAAAAATCAAAGACCGTACACTCTGCGATGGAATAGGCAACTTAATCACCTTTGGGAAAAGTGTGAAACTAGTGCACGTTTTTTGTTTTTAATTAGCTAAGAGAGTTCAAATGAAAATTTTGAAAACTGATTAAATAGACTAAGTGGTGAAATAGACAGCCAAATTAGAGAGCGGGGGTATAGAACTGAGGGATTTTCCTAGAAATCAACACAGAGTAATAAAAGGATGAAAAGTTAAAGTGATGAGGGTACTACAGAAACAGAGAACAGATAAAAGGGAGGGGAGACAGTATTTTTTTTTCTTAAAGGTAAGAGTGAGACATTTGACGAGAAGGAGAAACAACGGGAAAGTACCAGCAACTCACTCTGAGTTAGTGCACCCAGTGTCGTCGCCTGGGGAGGTTCTCTCTGATCACAGTGAATTTTTTCGTAAAAGCAGTTTTGCTAGAACCTCATTTTTTGTGATGGCCGATTTAAGAGAACGGCGTTCAGCTTTGAAATTTTGTTTCCTACTCGGGGAAAACGCCACAGAAACTTTGTGATGTGAACACAGCTTACAAGGACAGCACTATGGGAAACTCTCAAGTGTACGTGTGGTTTTCTTATTTCCAAAAAGATGAAATGTCGATTAATGACAAATGGATGAAAATGTTGACCCTAAGCACATTTGGAGTTCATCCCATCAGGTCAGACTGTTAATCAAGCTTTCTATTTGGGGTTCTGTAAAGACTGCATAACAGTGGGTGACAATAAAGGCCTAATTTGTGGTAGACCAGAGACTGGTTTTGTCACCATGACCACGCATCTGCTCACACAGTGCACCAGTTTTTGGCACACACACAAAAAAACATGTCTCTCTTGCCCCACGCACACTATCCACCTGATCTCACTCCATTCGAATTCTTTTTGTGTCTGTGAATGAAGAGGGACATGAAAGGACAGCGATTTGACAGCATAGAAGAGGTGAGGGAAAAAAAGGACGGAGGTGCTGTCAGCCATCCAAGCAGATGAGCTTGAAAAATATTTCCAAGAATGGAATCGCAGATTTGACAAATGTATTAAGTGTAATGGAAAGTACTTTGAAGGTGATAAGGTTGTTTTGTAAAAAAAATTTAAATAAATAGCTCTGAGGAAAAAAAAATCTGGTTTTTCTTTGGATACCCCTGTGTGTGTGTATGTGTCCCGTGAATTAACAAGAAATTTAACTGATGTTACAGTCTAGAAGAATTCAAGTGAATTTATAAATTATCTTAATTAATGAAGGAGTTGACATAACTGCTGTATGTACCAATGACCAACCAAAGCAGTAATACTCTAATATCCTAAAAACATCCATGTAGAATGAAAAAAAATTGTTTCAGTTATTCAAACTAACAAGAAATTATAAGCCATGTGTCAATAACCCTAACTAAAAATGAACAAAGGAGTCCTGGTGGCATAGTGGTTATGCGTCGGGCTACTAACCTCAAAATCAGCCGTTCAAAACCACCAGCCACTCCGCAGGAGACATAATGGGCTTTCTACTCCGTAAAGGGTGACAGTCTCAGAAACTCACTGGGGCAGTTCTGCCCTGTCCTATAGGGTTGCTATGATGGCAGTGTGTGTCAAGAATGATGTACAAATACAGACATTTTCAAAACTCTTATAGACCCTAAGATCTACCCCCACACAGACACACCAAAAGGCAAGATAGATTTGTAAGACTCTCCCTGCCATTGAGTTAATTCTGATTCGTAGCCACCCTATAGGACATGCTGAACTGCCCCTGTGAGGTTCCCAGACTATAACTCTTTACGGGAGTGGAAAGTCCCATCTTCCTCCCACAAAGCAGTTAGGGTTTTGAATGGTTGATCTTGCAATTAATAGCCCAATACATTACTCCCTAAGACTCGGCATATTGTAAACCTCTCTCCAAATCAATCAATACATCTTCTGCATGGCCAAACAAATTTATGATTTGGACAAGGTGAGCCTCAATTCATATGAAATGGTAATGCCCAGGATTAGTCAATTTTGAAGACATATAATGAGGGATGATTAACACTTCTGATTATCAAAAGCCATTAAAAATTTACCTTTTTATGAGATAAATGATACTAATGGGCTGGAACAGAGGGTGTAAAACACAGTCCGTGTATCAATCAGAATTTGGTATGTGAACAGTAGCAGAACCGTAATCAGTTCCCGAAGGCTATACCAACCCCGAAATGTAGGGACATGCCTGTCCTCCCTCAACAATTAACTAGATGGAATCTTGATTTATCTACCCATGGCCAGCATAATTTTAAATTTTTACTAGAAACTATAGGAGAATATCTTATGATTTGGTTATGAAAACCTGATTGGCCCAGAAGCACACCCCCATAATCTACATCAGCAATCTGAATTTCCTCGCATAGTGCATTTACCTCCGTTCCTTATCGTAATATGTGGAGTATGGCGGCCAAAGAGACAATGCATTCAGTTCAGCACTTAAAACCAACATATACACACACACAAACCCTCAACCCCCATTTAGCTGGCTTCCTACATCAGGACATATTCATAAGTCTTTGTGTTAGTCTAGGTACACTAAAGAAACAAATCCATGGACACACGTACATGTATAAGAGATTTATATACAAGTGCAATTGAACATTGAGAAAACATTCCAACCCAGTCCAGTGCAAGTCCTTAAGTCTGATACTAGCCCATATGTCCGATACCAATCTATAAAGTCCTTTTCAGACTCACGAAACACATGCAATGTCGCTGAATGTAGAAGATCACAGGCCAGTGGGTAGAAAATCTTTGGATCCAGTGTCATTGGAAACATCTCAATGCTGGCAGGGGTCTCTGCATCAGGGTGGGTCCATATGTCTTGTCAGCTTCTCTGTCTCCCAGGGAGTGTGTAGAGAGTCTCCCACCTCCAAAGAGGAAATACCAGATTTCCCAGAATTCTCAAGAGAAGGCCATGCCTACACAGAAGTCTCATTGGCTATGCTCCACCCCATCATTCATAATCCTCTCAAATTCACAATTATATAACTACCACAGTCTTATAAGATGAATAATCTTAAGAGAGTTTGCGCATTGCAAGCTGTAGGCATCAGCCCCATTGTCTCATGTAGACAAGCATATGGTAACAGTCTTCAAAGGCAAGCAAGAGCTAAGAGGCGAATGAGAACCATGTGCCCTCTAGCTCTACGCCAAACTCATCCCACCTTGGCTAAGTCATCAAAGCGCATGGAACTAACAATCGACACGTTGATACTATGTACCCCTGCAATGAGCTACTGAAAAGGGCACATCACTCTGTTGACATGCTTCGTCTAAATTGGCAATGGAATCATGAGAAAACCCCAAGTCGAGGCGCATTCCACAACATACCTGAGCAGAACTCTTCCACGGTCCCAAGAAGAGGCAAGAGTGAGGGACGGAGCTAAGGACACAAGACTACTAAGTGTAATGCAGAATTCTAGGTTCCATCCCAGAAGAGAAGGAAGACGGTGGTGAGAAGCTAGTAAAATCTGTAGATGATTAAGTAATACTGTAGTGTCGATGTTAATGCACATGATGATGCACAATGTTGACAATAGGGGAAACTGGGAGAAGGGTGTGTGCTAATTTTCGGTACTACCTTTGGAACACGTCTATAAGTTTCAAATGTTTTTTAATCAAAATTTCAAAACAAAACAAGACAACATTCTTTATCATCAACTTGATTCTAACTCTTAGCGACCCTATAGGGCCAGCAGAGAAGCCCCAGGGGTTTCCCATGCTGTGGTACTTTCAGACAGACTGTGTGTCCCCCTCCTGAGTACTGCTGGTGAGTTCAAACTGCCCATCTGTAAGTTTGCCCCCGGCCCTTACGCACTGTGCCACAGAGTGAAGTGTGTGTTCAAGGAAACTGGATTAGTGCCTCAGCATCTAGGTTAAGAGGTGCAGGATGCCCCAGGCTCCCTTCGTGAACTGAACTATTGCCATGCAAAGCAAAGACAGTGACTCTCCTTTCCTCAAATGTTTCCCAAATCAAATTCGTAGTCATCTTGGAGAGGGGAAGTAACGGATTTATAGGGACAAACCCCAAGGCACTGATTAACTTGAACCCAAACAGAACCACTGGAGTAAAACACCGAAATGTAGACACCCACAGAGCCTTGCTTTCTGGGAGAGGCATGGGCACTGCCGGCATCCACAGAGCGTAGAAGGAAAGCACCTAGAGGGGGTCTGTGTTGGCCCCTCCACTGGCCAGGGAGAAGCCTCTGACCTCCTGTCTGAGGTGATGCTTTGTCTCTCTCTCTCACACACACACACACACACACACACACACACACACACCATCCTCTGGCCCCCAGCATATGGTGCATGAATCATTCAAAATGCCTCTCAATCAATTATTCATCCAAACCAAAGACCAAACGCGTTGCTAATTGTCCAGGAAGAAGAAGGGGCGAGGAAGAGCCACTCATGGAATGGAAAGGACTCTGTGCCATGCAAACCAGCTGCAGCACGAAGACTTCATTCATTTTAAAACGAGGCAGAATAAGAAAGAAAACAGCCTCCGTTAGTGCCAAGAAGTAGGAAGGGTTGCCTCTGACAGGGGAGGGGAGGCATCTGGAAGCCAGGTCTTCATCAAAGGGCTGCACACAGTGCCACCCTGTTCTCTACCCTGCCCTCATCAGCTTCCGGCAGACTGCACGCTCCGCATCTCACACATACTGCTGCCGGGCCTACGGTCTTCTCTCTCTGCGTATGGATCCTTGCCAGGCAGACGTGGCCTCGGACACTCTGAGCAGACTCTGAGTGGGCCTGGAGTCTGCGATCTAAGCTGAAGCCATGATTCCACACGCTCCCTTCACACTTCAGCTCCCTGGGGAGCTGAGGACAGACTCCTGCTTTGCACTGCTCACTCTAGCAGTATTTGACGGCCACCTCCGGTATGTCTGAGGACACTCAAGGCACACTGGAAAAATAAAACCAATCAGCGCCACCAAGTCAACCACGACCCATAGTGACGCTATAGGACAGAGTAGAAAGTCACTGTGAGTTTCCAAGTAAAATGTATGGGAGTAGAAAGCTGTGGTTTTCTCACACAGAGGGGCCAGTGGTTTCACACTCCTGACCTTGAGGTTAGCAGTCCAGCACGTAAGCCACTATGCCACCAGGGCTCCAGATCCCTTCCCCTTAGTGGCATCATTGGTGTTAGTGCCACGCAGTGAGGTAAGTTATGGCATCACCCTAACCCGTGGACCCGCTCCTGAGCCCGGCCATACAGAGCCCGTAGTCCTGCTTCTGAGCAAATTTAATCATGGCACGCTGCTGCTGTCAGGTGCTGTCGAGTTAGTTCTGAGTCACAGCACCCCGCTGCGCAACAGGGACCAGCGCTGCCCGGCTGCCTGGTCCTGCATATGTACAACAGGACACAGCACTGCCCGATGGCCTGGCCTGCATATGTACAACAGGACACAGCGCTGCCTGACGGCCTGGTCCTGCATATGTGCAACAGGACACAGCGCTGCCTGACGGCCTGGTCCTGCATATGTGCAACAGGGACCAGCACTGCCCGACGGCTTGGTCCTGCATATGTGCAACAGGGACCAGCGCTGCCCGACGGCCTGGTCTGCATATGTGCAACAGGGCACAGCGCTGCCCGACGGCCTGGTCCTGCATATGTGCAACAGGGACCAGCGCTGCTCGACGGCCTGGCCTGCATATGTACAACAGGGACCAGCGCTGCCCGATGGCCTGGCCTGCATATGTACAACAGGACACAGCGCTGCCCGACGGCCTGGTCCTGCATATGTGCAACAGGACACAGCGCTGCCTGACGGCCTGGCCCTGCATATGTGCAACAGGGACCAGTGCTGCCCGACGGCCTGGCCTGCATATGTGCAACAGGACACAGCGCTGCCCGACGGCCTGGTCCTGCAATGCTGTGTCAATCATCTCGTTGAAGATCTTCCTCTTCTTTTTGCTGCTCCTCTGCTTAACCAAGCATGATACCCTTCTCTAGAGTCTGGTCTCTCCTGACAACATCTCCTAAGTACATGAGACAAGGTCTCGCCATCTTTGCATTCTGATTATACTTTATTCCAGATAGAGTTGTTTGATTGTTTTAGATCCACAATCAATACTCATGGAAGCAGGGGCCAAGAGACCAAACGACTAACTGAGCTGGGAAAAGCAGCTGTACCAGATCTCTTTCAAGTGTTGGAAAGCAAGGACGTTACATTGAGAGTTAAGACGTGTCTGACCCTTTTTATTTTCAACTGCCTCGTCTACGTGTGAAATTGGACCCTGTCTGAGGAAGCCGGATCAGAACTGACACATTGCAGTGATTGAGCTAGTGCAGAACCCCAGATGTACCCTGGATTGCCAAATAATCACAAAATATAACCCGATAAATAGCGTTTTAAATTGCTAAATGCAACATGTCTTAGATTATATTAATACTAACTACCCAGCGGATGTGAATTGAATTACTAGTCCTCTACTGGAAGCCTTTTTAAATTTTTCTCCTTATTTTCCTTCAATGAATACTAAGCCCTTAATAAAGTTATTGGTGAAGGTTCACCACACTATTGCAACTGGAACATCAAAAATCTTCACAAACTCAAGGACGACAAAAGCAGCTGCAGCAACAGAAACAACAGTGGGTGCTTGCTGCCCGTGCAGACATCAGCCCGTGACTGGGACGTAACCGTCAGGGGTCACAGTGACAGCTCTCCCACCAAGCACATCATGAGTAAGTGACCACAGGGTTTTGACCTTGGAAGCATTTTGATGCATGTAAGCTGTGCTTGCGAAATCATGATTTTATTATTCCAACTACTTCCTGGGATATTCTTATAAAAGTAAAACATTTCTGCTGAAAACAGCACAAATTGTTTTAAACTCAGTCATACTGGTGTCCCTTCCTACAGCAGCATCACCCTGTGATGCCACCGCTCAACCCCCTCGGTCTCTTCAGTAGAAACCAGAGGCCCACCATGATACCAACAGGACCAACCCCGGTGGCGGTAACCAGAGGGAAATGAGTTCCCGGCACAGGTTGGCGTGAACAGGGGTAGGGAGAGGCAATCTCCATCTGGAATGGTTCCCACAAGCCCCAACGTCATGGTCACGCACAGGTAAAAGGTAGGAAGAAGGAGGCCTTAGTGACAGTAGTGAGACGAGGTGGACAAGAGAGCACAGAAGATTTGGGGGTGGGGGTGGGGTGAGGGGTTGTGTCCATTTGGCAGGAGCCGAGTGTGCCAGGGAAAAGAGCTGGTGGGCTGCTCCTGCCGTACCAAAGAGGAACAGATGGGGGAGAGGTCCTGGTTGGGAAAGTGAGCTAAAAAAAGCAGAGAGAGGAGCCGGCTGGACCAGAGCAGAGCAAACTCAGGGCTGGATAGAGGTCGAGCCACGATGCCCTTGCAGGCAATGGGTCTACGTGTGACCAGGTGACCAGCCAGCGGAGGTCTCGAGAGTAAAGACACAGGCAGGCAGCAAAATAAGGTCTCAGTGACCAAGTGCACAAACCAAAAAGTGAAGGTGACAGGAAAGTGAATGAGATTCAAATACATTTTTACCTCTTTGTAGGGTGGTGTCCTCCTGACAAAGTCAAAGACCACGTGGACCCAGGTCAGGAGTTGGGGTACTATTCAAGTGGGAAGGAGAAAAGAGAGATTCCCTCGGAGCAGTTTAAGAGAAATGAGGGGAGATCTAGCCCTGGAGCAATTTATCTAAATAAGCTTTGGTCTCTCTGAAGGAAGGAAGAAAAGGCTTTTGAATTCTTTTAACCAAATGTGGTAAAGCAAGCCACCAGTGGACCCCGACTGCCATGCTGTTTGGATTCAAGAGGTCTGCTCGGGCACCCTGTGGAGGGTATGGATGAAGGTGTAGGGGCAGATGCACTTTGACGCAACCCCAGGCAGGAAAACACGGGACTCAGGCAGGCACACCCAGGCACGGACCACACACCAACAAGCCAGCTCCTTCCTGCGTTCTTCAAGGGCCACAACACGGTTACTTTCCTCTCCTCGCCATCTCCCCTTCCAAGGCCCACCAGCAGCTCCCGGGACACCATCACACTTCCATGGCTCTCTTCTCTGCAGCACCAGGGGCTGAAGACAGATGGCTGCAGATGGAGGGGTGGGTGGGGTGCAGGACTTCTGTCGACAGGAGGAAGGGCAGGAAAGAAGGCAGACGGGGGGCAGAGAGCAAAGTGTTCTCGGGTGGGCTTGGTCCCCAAGGTGCAGATCCCTAAAGAGAGCCTTAATAGGGCATTACTGTTTCGCTCCTAAATTCAGATTCTTAGGAGTACCAAGGAAATTTAATGTGAACAAATAAATACAGAATGAGGAAAATGTCCTAAAACTGACTGTGGTGGTGATTGCTACAAGTCTTCTTCATGTGAACGAACTATTCAATGGTATGATATGTGAATTATATACCAATATATCTGGTAAAATTTTTAAAAAACGAAATAGCTGCGGCAGGAAAAGCATCAGATACTCTCCCATGTGCCCTTCCATCTCATCTCCTCAGCTCCTTTAAGACTAGTATTGCTACTCCGCTTTCTGCGGAGGAAGGCGCTAAACTAAGGAAGGTCAAGCAAGCAGCCGGCAGCCAGATAGCCACGCAGGGGCTAGACCCGAGATCCCGTCAGTGTTGGGCTAGGTGGGTTTCCCATAGAACACACGACTTCCCACTGGCATTCGTGGAGTCTAACTGCCCAAGTGTCCGCTGTACCATCCATATTAAGGATTTACTCCAGAAGAACTCGCATGCTCATACGTCTGCAAGACTGGGGGAGGGGCGGGCATGTAAAATAAACATGATTGCTAAAAGTGAGCCTGCCTTGACAAGAATTTAGAAAACTCGTGATCATTATAAGTATGATCAAAACAGTGAAATAATCATTGTAAGGGTAACAAGAAAATAACTCAAAATAGGTCTGATAGATAGTAAACCACCAAAAACTGAAAGGAAAATAAACACTCAAATGAATCATTGATTACCATGATTATTGAGGTGGCATGTTCTCAAAAAGGAAGACTCAGACCCGCACTGAAAAGCAGGAGGCGCACAATTATCATGGAATCTTAGAAGTCGCTGGTGGCACAAATGTCTGTGCTCAAATGCTGATCTCAAGGTTAGCGGTTTAAACCTGCCCTGCGGTATGGAGGAAGGTAGGCCTGGCGATCTGCTTCCAGTACCCAAGCGCTAAGCATTGCCCGAATCTGCTTTATGAACAGGGCTTTTGAAAGTGTAATGCAGGGCTTAGAGCTGACTAGGTCGCCAGCAGTCCCGAGTACCCGAGGCAGCGGTGGGGAGTCTTGTTCCTGCCAAGGGCCATTTGGATATTTATAACCTCATCCAGGTACCCTATTGGTCAAACATTTCATCACCTCGCCCCTAATGTGCTGGCTCAGCGCGCTTCTTCTTGGTGAGCTCTGTGATGTGAGCTGGTGTTGGTTTGTCAGGAGGTTCTCCACCCCCTGCTGACAAAGAGATTCCCAGCCCTCTTGTCCATTTCCACCTCCCTCCTCCATTACTTGGGCCAACCACTGAACTGAGGAGCCCTATTCCAGAGCTGGGCGCAGGAAAAGCCAAGGAAGTTGAATCATTTGGGCAAGTCCTTTAGGAAGATGGCCTCCTCCCTTAGGAAGGGGCAGCTCTCTGATTACAGAAACCCAGAGAGAAGGCATGACACAAGCTGCAGCAGGAAGAAACAGAACTGACCTTGCCACGGGCCATTCCAGTAATACAGTGGTAATTACAAGTCCTTCTCCAAAGACTCTTGACCGCCATTGACTTTCACCGGCTCCATGTTATTGGTTGTATCTCAGAGCGCGACTTCGGACCTCTCCACCTTCATCCCAGACTACAGATGGAGGAGACATTAGCAAACTGCAGAGACGGAATTCTGTGGCTCAAGGTCAATCGTGGTGGCTACACAATCGCATGTAAATTTGAGGGTATTAAAAGTGCAGGGGTAGAATCTAGCCTGTCAATCAAGTCACAGCCCGATGATGCCTCCTTGAGGGCGTGGCCTTCTCCTGAGGATTCTGGGAACTTTCTCTCTTTCTCCTTGGAGGCGGGTCACACTCTCTGCTTTACCTTCCTGTTGACAAGCCATGTGGAGACACTCTGAGACCTAAGCGAGCCACACAGCAGAGACCGGTGCCAGCCCTGTGATGCTTCCCCCGCCATTAGATCCATGAGACACTGCACCCAGCGACCTGTGATCCTACTGTATTCTACATCATTGCAAGTGGCTGCATGAGTCCACACAGCAGTGGTTCTCACCCTTCCTAATGCTGTGACCCTTTAACACAGTTCCTCATGTTGTGGTGACCCCCCAACCATTAAATGATTTTCGTTGCTACTTCATAACTGTAATTTTGTGACTGTTAAAAATTAGGTGACCTCTGTGAAAGGGTCGCTCAACCCCAAAAGGGGTCGAGACCCACAGGTTGAGAACTGCTGCCACAGAGGAATTTATGGACTAACATCGGAGTTATTGGCTAATATTGGACTTATGGAGTTGATCTGGACTGGACGAGGATATTTTCTTAATATACAATTGCTCTTTGATATAAAGCTCTTTCTTATCCATATATGAATTTCCCTGGATCTGTCTCTCTAGTCAACCCAGACTAACACATCGGTGTTTGGAAACCATGTGCTGCTCCGTAGGAGAACAGACCTGGAGATCTGCTCCCTTCCAGATCACAGCCGCCGAGCCCTAGGGGTCGGTGCTCCTCTGTCCTACAGGTCCCTGGGAGTCAGGCGGGCCCGACAGCACACAGCAACGAAAGCTGGCTTCCCTCTGACACTGGCTCCTAATCTCTGTGCTATGGGTCACCTAACAGCGTGTGACAGCTGTTCAGCATGATATCCTGGAGAACAGAGCAGGGCAAAGGTGAACATTTTATAAATAGCCTCCGCTGGTTGACCACCTCTAGGTTTTGTGATGAAGACGGAAAAAAAAAACCACAAAAAAACACATCGCTACATTAGATGAGAGCAAAATGAAACTAAATTCCCTGTCACCTTCCACCTCCTTTCATTTCACCCTACGGCTAGCCCTCCTCCTGCTCCACAATCACCAGGCCAGGCACATGGTCAGCACAAGGGCAAGTCCACAGACCCTAAGAGGAGACATAAATACACTACGGGCATAAGGAAAAATGCCCACGCGAGAAAAGGCAAAGTAAAGGGCCAGGACCTTATAACACCATGACGTGTGTGCACAGCAAAGGACTTCATTGAAAGAGAACCCACGGATTAGGGGGAAAATAATTTAGTAATGATACAGCAAACAGAAGGCTAACTTCTAAAATCTATAGAAACTACAACATCTTAACAACAACAAAAAATAACTCACTCCAAAATGGGCTCAAGATATGAACAATTTCCCAAAGACAATATCCAGGCAGCCAACAACCACATGAAGAAATGTTCGAGTTCATTAGCAACAAGAAAATGCAAATCAACAATGAGCTCACACTGGCACTTTTTAGCAAAATTCACTAAAAGAGTACAGAGATTCTCTGGCAACTCTCTAGCTGACCTTCTTGGATTGCCCTGTCCCCAGACGACATCTCGCTCCGTCTTCCTTCGGTTCTCTGAACCCCTGCTCATGACTTCTCAGGGCTCAGGGATATGTCGCGAGGGCCGAACATGGATTCCTCTTCTCTCCCAGCGAACGCTGGTCAGAGATCTTTGTGGACTGACCCAACTTACAGCCTTCCCCCACTCACTCTCAGAGAGCCTCCCTCCAGCGGTGCTCAACCTTCCTAATGCCGCGACCTTTTAATACGGTTCCTCAGGTGGTAGGGACCCCCGAACCATACAATTATTATCATTGCGGTTTCCTAACTGTAATTTGGCTACTGTTATGAATCAGGCGATCCCTGTGAAAGGGTCGTTCGACACCCAAAGGGGTCGCGACCCACAGGTTGGGAACCGCTGAATTCTAACCCCTCTCCCACTGGCCTGAGGACTACCATGTTCTCAGGAGTGAGACGTCCACACGTAGAGTCGACTCCAACCACATCGGTCTGGTTTTGTTGTTGCTGTTTTAATAGACTCCTTGCCTAAGCAAGCCTTAAACAGGGCACAGAGAAGACAAGGATGAAGGAAGCATCTGGGCGAGGAACACTATCAGCAGGAAACCACACGGTGAGAGAAGCGCGCGCCATATCGTTAACTTCTCTCTCCCCGCCACAGCTGCACCAGACGGAACATCAGAGACCCTAAAGCCATCCTTTGACCCCAGACAAGCAAATACCACGCGCCACATGCTGGAGCACGCTCCAGGGACCAGTCCTGTCATCTGTAATAGTGGCCATGCTTGACGGGCAGGTCTTAGCCTTTAATACGAAACTCCTGTTCTCAAGGCAAACTTTCAAGATCCACTCCACCTTCCAGAGAAGCACCCCATAACAAGCTTGTACAATAGATCGCATCGTTCCCCATAATATGTGTATGTATATGCAAACATATACACAGACACGCAAACATGTCTGTGTGTGAATTTACTCCCAGCTACCGAGCTAGTGAAGAGCGGAGCAGAGGCATGAGTCTAAGTTTGTTTAGCTAGAAAGCCTCTGGTCAAGGCCATAACTACACGGGGGGATGTCACTACTTTATTCAATACGCTTTTCAATGTACACAAGTGTTACAACTGACAACAGCCCCCGCACAGCTCTGCAAATGATGCTCTGGTACACACGTATGAACAGCACCAGTTAAGTCGCAGACAGTGTGAGATGTGGCCACGAAGCTACATGCCCATTGCAGTAATTCTCCAGATTCCCACGGCTCGCAGGTTGAAAAGCCGGTGGAATGGTCAGATGAGTCTGCAGATCGATTAGTGTTTTCCAAAACTCAAAAACCAAACTCATTGCCATTGAGGCGATTATGACCCACAGTGATCCTGTAAGACAGAGCAGAACTGTCCTTTCGGAGACCGTAACTCTTTACCAGAGTAGAAAGCCTCGTCCTTCTCCCACAGAGAAGCTGGTGGGTCTCAATCGCTGACCGTGCCCTTAGTACCCTAATCCCTAACTCACTACGCCGCCAGGGTCATTTCTGCATCAACTGCTCATAGATCCGTTATTCTAAAATTCAGGTGGTGGTTTTATGCTTAGTTTCAGTTGGATTTCACAGTTGGGTAAAGGAGGGTGGGTTGGAAAGGGGGAACCTATTACAAGGATCTACATGTGACCTCCTCCCTAGGGGATGGACAACAGAAAAGTGGCTGAAGGGAGACGTCAGAGTGCAATATATGACAAAATAGTGAATTATAAATGATCAAGGGTTCATGAGGGAGGGAGGGGAAATGAGGAGCTGATGCCAGGGGCTTGGGTGGAGAGCAAATGTTTTGAGAATGATGAGGGCAATAAATGTACAAATGTGCTTTACACGATTGATATATGTATGGATTGTGATAAGAGTTTATGAGCCCCTAATAAAATAATATTAAGAGAAATCATTAAGAGCTCTACTCTGGGGATAGGCAGTCTCTAGGTTATGAAAGTCCAACATACGTACAATTCATAGTTATGAACACCCCCCTCTACATTATATTAAAAATTCAAGGTACATACAGTAGCTGACAAATAACAAACATTCACTACAGTGCAACCTCCACCAATACATTAGTATCCTTATTGTTGCTCATCATAAAGATGTTTTACCCTATCCTGAAGTGTTTCTTTTGTGTTTTAAGCATAAAAAGGTACACTATTTACTACATACCAACACAACCATGTGCTTGACGTTAGACACAAACTGTCCCTACTGTTCCAACTTATGTCCAGTTGACTCATTTGACACCTGAGGATAGCCTGTATTTACACTGGCAGTTAGTGGAAACTGGAGCTGGTCAGATTCCCAGCTCTGCCCCAAACCTGGACATGTCTGCTGGTACAGTTGCTTGCTGAAGAAAAGACAGTGGATGTCAGTGTCAGATACAGCTCTAATTAGGAACGAGCCTCTCACACACCCACCTCCCACCACAGCAGTCACACTACCCTCCACGGTCCCTGTACCCAGCTCACCCAACTGCCTTTCATTTTAAACCAGGGGGAACGTGAAAACAGTCCCGTGAGGCAGAGCAGGTAGGAGAGTGCAGATACATTAGAAAACTGTGTGCTCATCAGCGGAGAGAACATGGACATTGAGGAGACGGTGGGAAAGGCCAAGGTCATCCTTCAGTGCTCCCTCCCATCTCCACCTCTGCACCAGCCCCAGATGGGAGGGCTCATCTGGGAGACCTGACTCAGGAAGAGAGAGCACAACATACTCAGAAAAGAGCCTCTTCCCCTTGCCAGATGGGGCCTGGGAACAGGGTGAAGGACAGAGCACTCTGAGCCTCCCTCTCAAGGGGCTCCTAAGTCACAAAATGCGATGTTGATGGTGGTAATTAGCTAGAGTTCAATTAGGATCCAGAGCCAGCATCCTGATGTGCCATGGGTTAGCAAGCAGGGAAAAGCGAAACATCCCACAAACAAGCATGTGGGTTGGCTCGATCTTTTGACTATTGTTCGATCAGGAAAAATTAAAATCATAGTAATCATACAGCAATGTTCGCAGCAAGGCATTTTAAAAATGGCTTTCCGCTGAACATCCAAACTAAAAGCCCCCACGCTCATCAATGCTTACCCATTGTTTACATCAGTAGATGAGCCCAGGGGGCAGGACTGTTTCTCTACTGTGCAGGACTAACACGTCTTCGGCCCATAATGGGACTAGATTATAAGGTCTGTAGACTGGGATTTGGTACGGTTCCAATAGGTTAGACAAAATTAGAGATGAAGACCGAAGCTGGAGGCAGGAGGCAGGAGGGAAGGAATCTTCTATAATTCTGAGCAGACATGAGTCATTCAGGAATGCTTTTCTGCCTCCTCAGGGGATGCTAGCGCTCCCTCACTTCATTCTCTACAAACCTTCAGGCCTGGCCGGAGCCCATTCAGCAGCTCCCCATGGAATCTGCTTGGAGATGCTGATGAGACCCTGCTGCACTTGGCCCCTGCCTCCAGCCAACCTCCCCAGGGTTCCTCTCCTCTCAGCCATTGTCTCCTGGGCCCTGTCACCTACCTTCTCTGCACTTCCCAGGCCTGCCACGCCTTGTCCCATCTCCAGTTCCTCAAGCCTGTCTTATTGTCTGCTGGAAACTCTCCCCGCCCCCTCCCTGCCTCTCTTCTCAGCCTCTTGAGTCTTGTAGAATCAGAGTGACCCTATAGGGCAGAGGAGAACGGTCCTTGCGTGTTTCAGAGACTATGACACTTTCCCAGAGTAGAAAGTCTCCACTTTCTCCCCCAGGGTGGCTGGTAGTTTCCAACTGCTGGCCTTGCGGTGAGCAGCGCAACATGTCAGTCACCCAGGGCACCACCAGGGCTCTGTTCAAACAGTGGGTCTCAGCGTGACCTCCAGTTTCCTGGTCCTTCTCCTCTGGACTAGGTTGGGGTCCCCAACTGAAAGTTCCCTAGCACCCGCACCTCTCCTTGGAAGCATGCTCTGCAACAGTAATAATTTAATAAACCTTACACCTAATTTACTCTCTCTCTTCTTTGCTGAGCCCCAGGCTCCCAGACACCAGAACCCGCATCTTTGCCCCATGCTGGGTTCCCAGATGTCCACACAGAGTTCACCCCCCAACCCCCACCCCACCACCCCTGTCAGCATTTCTTGTAGGTATGTCAGGCCTGCTCGGCTCTGAGAGGCTGGATCCAGAGATGCATATTCTGGTCACTTGCCTCCCACTCACCATTTTGATTGGGGCTCAACGGCAAGACAACTCCATTTCAGTTTCAACTACCCTCCGGACTCCTCCACCAAGGGATGCTCCTCAGGGACCAGATCAGGCCTGGGGGGATGGTAGAAGAAAAGGGGGAGGTGCAGGGGACCCTCCAAAGAAGTGCACACCAGGAGCTGTCCTTGCAAATGAGATGTGAAGTATGAAGTGGTCACACCACTCAGCGTTGCTTCCCAATCATGACCCCGGAGCTTGAGGCCACGGAGCAAAGCCACAGCCCGGAGCCCCTTTCCTAACCATTCGTCACAGCAGCCCCAGCTCCTGGCAGAAGAGTGGCAGCCAAGACAGGAGGAAAGGAAAGACCAGAGCTCAGCCTCTCAGTCGGCTCTCCTCGGGGCTCCTGGGCTGGACGTGCCTCCAGGAGGAACAGGGCAGGGAGGAAAACTGGAGTTCTCTCCAGCTGGCCCTCCAGCAACCAGCGGCCAGCAAACAGGCAGGCTCTCTGACCTGCACAGGTTGCTTGTGGCATGAGAGACAACATGGAGACAGTGAGGACAGACAAAGCAAGGGGTGGGAGGAATACTTTCACTGCCGATAAGACTTAAAAAGGAAGGCCTGTGCTTCAATGTTTACGCTCTCTTTGTCTCTGTGGTGAAGAACCATACAAGGATTTGCCTACTTGTATTAGACAAATTACCTGAAGGGAGTAAGATACAACCTCTGCCCGGCTTGTGGTTAAGCTTCCATCTCAAAGCAAAATGGAAGCTGGCAAAAGTTTTAAATTAGCCACGGTCATGTAATCTGCGCAGGTTTCAGGGAAATTTGGTTCTGTGTTTACAAGCTTTATGGAGATAAATGACCACCCTCAGCGAGTTCCACAGAGCCGGAGTATTTTGAATGGTTTCAATTTATAGGCACCTCTTCTCTGGGGCATTCAAGATGCTTAATATGTTTTTTCACATTTATCTTTGAAGTATGACTGTCCTGGGGAGGTTATGATTGTTCATTGATTTGTATATTGATTTATTGTTTCCCCAGCACTTCTGCTGAGGAGGCTGGGTAGTGCAGTAGATCTGGCATGGGCCTCGCAATTAAAATGCCAATCCCTCTCCTTGGTCACTGGCTGCTTGGCCTTGAACGTGTTGCTCAGCCTCTCTAAACTTTGGTTTCTCATCTGCACCCCGGAAAGGCTGCATTTCTGTATTTAAAATAGTATGCCTGCCTGCCTGTATGATACACATAGACAGCTATGCTGAAACTAGTACGTGCAAGCTGCTGGCGAACTAGGAGCTATCAGATGAGGTGCGATGCTGCGGTCTCTGTGCCTGTCACACGGGCTGGCCAGGTAAAGGGGGCAGGGATTGCCTTCACAACACTAAGAAGGGCAGTGACGCCAATCTCGAGTAGGCGTCATCTAGTGACACTCTTGTCAATGTGGTGCTTGTTACTTGTTGCCCAGGCAACTCTGACTCATGGAGAGTTCGTATACAACATGGGGAAACCTTGTCCAGGTGTGGGCCATGTTCATCAATCACTGGTTTGCTTGCTTTCCATCTTAGGGGCTCACTACATCAGACACTCTCCCGTGGTGATCCAGAAAGCTTTCGTCACCTAGTTTTGGGAAGTAGGTCAACAGGCTTTGCTTCCTCTCCTTAAACCTGGCCTGTTCGTATCTGAGATGCTGGCGGCATAGTTTCTACCATCACAGCAACATGCAAGCCACCATCGTACACTGTGGAAAATAAAGACGTTTCCCCAGCTTTGACTCCCCCAGAGATATGCCAGACTTTAGAGGCTGTTTCAGCACATCATGGGAGGTCAGATGCTTAGAGATATTCTCCCTGAAGGCATTCAGCCATCAGACTACTGTCTGGTCTACTGTAGGTGGGGCTCACACCCTATTGATTGGATAGTGATTGTTTCCATGGAGAGCCAGAGAACAGGTCAAACCTGCTCAGTGACATCCAAAGTTAGGCTGCCATTCTGAATCTAGGATCCGCCCATCTTGATACATGTGTGCCCCAATCCCTCCCCTTCCTATTGCATGTATACCCCTAGATCATCCCCATCTCATTACTGTATTCCTTACAGTACAACCCCTTTCTGTGAGGTATGTCTTTACCTGTAATCAGGAGGTTTGCATGTCCCCAAAATATCTATGTGGGCCTTAGTTAGAAATAAATCACTCTCCCCCTATTGCTCTCTCCCCTGTCCCCTCTAACCCTGTCCTCCTCCCCCACTCCTTCTCTCCCCTACCAATCCTACCTTCCACATGCCCATGTGGACCAAGCAGGGCTGAGATGAGCATGCTACTGTGAAATGTGTCTGACTCCCTTATTTTGCTCTCTCTCCTATCTCTCTTATTATCTATGACTTTACCGTAATCTGTACATACTATCGCTGTACAATTGTGCCTACCAGCCCTGTGATGATTTTTTAGGGGCTGGCTCCCCTGACAGTATACCACAGATGGGTGGCATGGTGGGGTGTCACAGGGTTAGTGTACATTAAGGTCATAACCAAAGCCCAGTCCCCTGACATTCACCTGGTTCTCTAGATGAGACTCGCATGTGTAAGATTCACATGTGTGCCTCAAGCAATTAAGGGCCGGGGAGGGGGTCTGCGGTGGGTAAGTGGTGAAAAAGTATTTCTTAACACTCCTGGCTCAAAGGCCAGAATACAAGGAAGAAGAAACAGATTCCCACTGTCAGGGCTAACGGAGTATCATTACAATGCTGTCCCAGATGTGGCGTTACACAAGTCAGGATCCAAGCTGCGACTCAGCACACGCACACCAACAATAAGACTCACAAGGAGCTGTTTAATCGCCAAGGTCTCCGTTTCTCTTCTGTGAAGTGGAACATATAACAAAAGGGAATGTGGGACAAGCTCATTGTTCTCCCAGATCTAAAATTCAGCGACTGTATGAGGAAGTTACAGAGCAGAAATGAACTTTGCTTTATCTGCCCTTGGTGAGACCAGAACATCTGCTTTGACCTCTTCACATCCCTACTGCTCCCTTTGGTAACAGCTCGGTACCATCGTGGCTGCTGTTTTCTGCCTTCTGTGATACATACATTGTATAGTACCAACACACAAGTGTACAAATGTCTACCCAAGTAAGGAGACTACAGACATCGCCCACAGAACAGAAACGAGCTCTCAGTGGTACCTTGCCACTCTGTGGATGTACGCTGATGTCATAGCCATCCCTGCTTTGTAACCATGCCTCAGCATTCCCACCCCACCATTCTCTGCCACACACACAACAATACGCAAACACAGTCGGGGAACTGAGCTGTCTTAAAATGGGAGCGCCGTGCCTGGCACCTTGGATGCCATAATTTCTTCCCCTTCCAAATGTGGCATCAGGGTGGGAGGAAGGTTTACTAACAGCCTGCAGTCTGCAAGGTTACTCCCAACCTTGCGTGCTGAAATTGAGGAGGACTTGAAGTGCGTGTTGATAGAGATCGGTGACTGGATGGCAAGTCAATGTAAAGAAGATCAACATCCTCACAACTGGACCAAGAGGTGGCATCATGACAAACAGAGAAAGGATTGAAGGTGTCAAGGACTTCATTTTGCTCGAATTCATGGTCAATCCGCGTAGAAGCAGCAGTCAAGAAACCAAACAAGATATCACATTGGATAAACCTGCTGCACAAGAGCTCTTGACAGCGGCAAAGGGCAAGAATGTCACTTGGTGGACGACAGTGCACCCACCCCAAGCCATGGTATTTTCCATGGCCTCATGTGCATGTGACAGTTGGACCATGAATAAAGAAGACTACAGATGAATGGATGCATTTGCATTTGGGTGCACAGCATCGTAGACTGCCAGGAGAACAAACTAATCTGTCTTGGTAGAAGTACAGCCAAAATGCTCCTTAGAAGCAAAGCCAGGGAGACTGTGTCTGAAGTATTTTGGATATGCGGCTAGAAGAGACCAGTCCTCGGAGAAGAAGAGCATGCTTGGTGAAGTAAAAGGTCAGTGAAAACAAAAAGGGAGACCATCCAGGAGATGGGCTGACACAGTGGCTACAACAAGGGACTCCAACATAAGGGCGGCCCCGGGCCGCAGTGTTGCCTTCTGCTGCCCAGACATACCAGGAGTTGGAATAGCCTCAAGGGCACCTAATGACAGCAGTCACCTTTGAATGAATAAAGTTGGGGGCAGGGGGCGTGGACGGAGGAACAACCAAACTGCTCAAGGATTGTGAAATTTCCTCTCTTCTCCCTGGCTTTCCCCTCCACCTAGCTGGCATCCAGGGCAATTCCAGGCCCCTGCTCGGCCCTCCCCTCTTCTGATCCATATTGGGCTTCTGACACTGAGCAGGGACAGCAAGAAGCAACCTTTCTGGAAAGAGAATCCAACTCCAACAACCACATATCCCACCCAGAACACAGTAAGTAGGGGCTCGATAAACCTGCGCTGAAGCAATCATGATGTGTTTTCCTGTATGAAAGAGCACGTGCCCATCTGAGTAGGGCCTGTCTACCAGCCAGAGCGGGATGCCAGCTCCACTCGCCACCAAGTGTCCCCAGGACTCACTCAGAGCGGCCTGGACGGACCTGGGCTTTCCACGAGCACAGAGCTGAAAAAAGACCTGCCGTATATTTAACCTTCTGCCCTTTGCAAGCTTCAGTGTCAAGTCGAATCCTTCTGATGCTATCACTCCCATTCTTCACCCTTTTCAGGGAAAATGCATGGATTTGTCAGAAAAGAAAGTCAGGTCTTTTTCCGACAGAGGGGGATGCTGCAAAGCAGCAGTGGGTTCCCCAGGCAGAGGTGGCAATGAACACAAAGCAGGAGAGGAGGGACTGGTGGGTCACCTGTCAGCCTTGCTGTGAGAAAGGGCTCCGGTGGAGGGCACTACAGCTTTGGGGAGGGCACTGCACCCCAATGTTAGCATTCAGGCCGGGGCGCCTCATCTCCATCCACAGAGGCCGTGGTGTTTCTGCCCTCGGACTCCGTGTCCTCCTTCCAAATTGACAAGCTCTCCTGATTCTGCCCACCGCCCGCCCTTTCCTTGTCCCAGCCGCCTGGCAGCAGGCTCTGGGTGAAGGGGGTCCACATCCTATACCCACGGAGATTTCCATCCGGGCGGGCCTGCCTCTGCAACACATCCCCCGCGGCCCCAGCACCAGACAGGGCTCTGTGAGGAAACGCTTTCCTCGATCGTTAGCTGCTTGGGAAGCTCACGTATTAGGGAGGCCTCCTTACAGAAAACCCTCTAAAAATACCTATGGATGTATATTTAGCTCTAGATAGCATCCTCCTACCACCAGGCTTCAGGCTGAGGCTTGCCGCATGCTCCACTGGCAAGACCTGGGCCCGAGAGCTGGCAGTGCCCGCAGCCCTTACGTGGGGCTGCTCATCCTTCTTCCCTGGTCTTCCTCGCTCTGCCCGGCTCTCCACGTGGGGGTGGCTCCCTTCTCTGTTCCACGCGGTCCTCATCTCAAAGCTGACCCCGGTCTAAGTGGTGTGACATCCATAACAGAGCTAGAACCAGCCCGTAGGTCCCCGCTCAGAGCCTCCTGTGATGCCCCCACCCCACCCTGGTAAAATCTGTGACCTAGCCTGGCCTCTGCCCACCTCTCCCGGCCCAACTCTTGATATTTTCCCTGTAAAGTTCCCAGAAGCGCCCTAATGCTGCTCTGTCTGTCTCTCCCTCTCTTTCTCACCAGCAAGTATCTTTCCGACAAATTACTCTTTCTCCCAAAAAATACCTTTATTTCCTTTCTTGTCTAACTCTTCGTCCTGCGGGTCCACCCTTCACATCCCATGTTCAGCAGGCCCTTCCTTCAAGAGTGGCTCCAGCCCCCCAGAGCTTGGCTAGGTGACCCTCTTTGGTGTCCCCTGGCACCTGGAAACACCCATCAGGACCATCCCCCCCACACTCTGTCCAGTGTTTCACATGGGGGTGGGGGGAGCGGGTGTTCAGTATAGGGCAGTGGGATGGGGATAGGCCTTGTATAATGGCCTAGGTTGGCAGAAGACCCCCTAGGTTCATATATACCTGACCCATCCTGCTGAATTTGTAGGCTCCACTCCACAAACAGCAGAATAATCATCTCCCCCATGAAGCCGGTACCAGTGATGGCCAAACACGCTGATTTGTTTGGCTTTGGGCTGGAAGAGAGTCAATGCTCACAGTATTCTAAAGCAGTGGTTCTCGACCTTCCTCATGCCGCGACCCTTTCATACCGTCCATTCCTCATGTGGTGGTGACCCTCCAACCCTAAAATTATTTTCGTTGCTACTCCATCACTATAATTTTTCTACTGCTATGAATTGGGCGACCCCTGTGAAAGGGTCATTCGACCCCCAAAGGGGTCTCCACCCACAGGTTGAGAACCGCTGCTCTAAAGTGTCCCGCCACCTATAGCTTAGCATGCCACAGATAAGTGAGTCCTCCTCGATGGGAAGAGGAAGCACGCTTCTCACCGTGTGGCCTGAGCCTGGCAATGCACCAGAGCAACCAGGACAGATGGGAAGCGTTGTGGCTGGAGAATGGTCCCGGGGGAAGTAGAAGGTTATCCACTTATCCACTAATGGAATGATTGACAGTTAGAATCAACGCAGAGGCAGTTCAGAAGAAAGGCCCAGCAGTCTAGTTCTCAAGATCACAGTCAAGGAAAACCCAATACAGCTCACAGTTCTACCCTGCACACAGGGAACTGCACACAGGGAACTCAACTGAAACTGGTTTGGGGTTTTGAGTGTACTTTGAGTAAGCCTTTACTAAACCATCCAAGGACTCCTGGTGACACAATGGGTCACGCACTGGGCTCTAACCACGAGGTTGGAGATTCAAACCCACCAGCCATTCTGTGGGAGCAAGAGGAGGCTGCTGCTCTTGTTAACAATGGAACGTCTAAGAACCCCTACAGAGCAGCCCTGCTCTGTCCTGGAGGATCACTCTGCATCAGTGGGTTTCCTGTGGGTTTTTAAGGAGGAACCCAGACACTGGAGGCAAGCAGATCTTTACCCTCCACCAACCATTTGACGTTGAGAAAGCTAGTCAAATGGTCTGTGCCTCAGCTTCCTTGTCTGTAAAATGAGCCTGGCAGCAATAATCAGGCTTGATGAAGCGTCCTTACCTGGCTACAGTATACATATCTGCATTACATGTGTATGTAATGTAGCCCTGGCAGAGGCTCAACAAAGGGCAGCTTTCATTACATGCTACATTCATTCCAAGTCCGGCAAAGCTGCTGCTGTCTCCTTGCCCATCCCTCCAGCACTAGCCACTTCCAAGTTCAGTCCCCAGTGGCCAGTCCTACCCTTTCCTCTGTCTCCGAGGAAGCAGCCCTCTGGGGGGGAATACTGAGGACCTCAAAAGGAGGCCCCAATGCCTTCAAGGCCAATACTTCTTAGTGGGACAGCGATGGATCTCCGGCCTTCATTTCCCTAACAGAGCAGCCAAGGTGCATGCAACCTGGGCAGGCTTGTAGGTAGGGCTTGGTGCCGCAAGACAGGACAGTCTCGGGATGTGTCCTGGTGGTGGTGTGAGTTACTCACTGGGGTGCTCACCGCAAGGTCAGCAGTTCAATACCAGACGCTGCTCCATGGAGAAAGATGACTTCCTACTCCCTTAAAGCGTCCGCTGCAGAAACAGACAGGGGCAGTTCTACTCTGTCCTTACAAGGTCGCTGTGAGTCTGAAGTTTGAGGTTTTTATGCCCTGAGCCGTGTTATGCTGAAGGTGAAGGCACATGCCTTCTTTAGCACGGAGCAGGGACATTCACAGGGGAAAATCTTTGGATTGGTGGTGGTGGTGTTAGTGTGTGTGTGTGTGTGTGTGTGTGTGTGTGTGTCAGGGCAGGGGAAGGGGCAGACAATGATGCCTCAGCGTTGGGGCAGGAATATTTCTCGATTATGTCCCTTCTATGATTCCTCCATATTGCTTCAAGAGGCCAAAGGGACAATGAAGAGAAGGTGTGATACCTCCCAGCAAGTCGGAAGCTCTCGGGACCTCCGTTTCCTCATCAGTAACATGACACACACAAGTCCCGCGTATGAGATGGTGAACTCAGATGAGGTAACACCCGTAAGTGCCCTCCTTCCATGGGCAGGCCTGTGAACAGGAGGGGTGAGGAGGTCGGCGGTGCAGACGGGCACGGTGGCCTAGGCCAGGGACGAAAGGACTCACATGGGCCCACTCCGTCTGACACCTCCACCCCCTCCCCACTTCCGGTCACACCCTGAACAGAGACGCCATGCTGCCTCAGCCGGAAGCACTGAGTTGTGCCTCAGCACCAGTCACTCCGCCTGTGCACAGGAGGAAATGTGAGGTGACACCTGGAGATCAGGTGGAAGGGAGAGCTGTCAGCACTGTGGGTGCAGGTGTTAGGAAGGAAAGGGGGGCTCTTGTGGCTTGAAGAGGGGCCGGGGTAGGGGCAGGGATAAAGGTGCTGGTCCTGAATTGAAAAGCAAAGCTGCCACCTTGAATTCCTGAGTCTGCCACCGAGAAACAGGGCCAATTACTGAATCTAAGAACCAGACAACTGATCTCTAAAATGGGGCCATCGAGCCTGCTCCACTCACTTCAGGGGCTTACATAATAGTATCCCAGAGGTCACCAAATCTAAGGCCCCACCAACTGTGAGAGGGCCCCTCATCTTATGCATGGCAAGAAAGGCTGAAAGGGAGAGGAGGGGAGGGGAGGGGAGGAGAGGAGAGGAGATGGGAGGGGAGGGAAGGAGAGGAGAGGAGAGGGGAGGGGAGGGGAGGGGGGGAGGGAAAATGTTACCAATCACACGCTGTCATTACTGAAGGAGCCCTACTGGCATAGTGGGTTACCTGTTGGACTGCTAACTGCAAGATTGACAGATCTAATCTCCCGGCTGCTTCTTGGGAGAAAGGTGAGCAGCAAAGCTCCTATAAAGATTTACAGCCTCAGCAACCCAAAGAGGCAGTTTCCCTCTGTCCTCTGGGGTCACTATGAGTCAGAACTGACTGGGTAACACTGAGTCTGGTTTGGGTATGCCAGTATTATAAGCCTCAGGGGTAGGGATGGTGGAGTTCTTGTCTTCCAAGAGGTAAACCGGGGCTCAATTCCCAGCCAACGCACTTCACACACAGCCACTACTATCCCCGTCAATGGGGGCTTAGGTTTTGCTAGGATGTTAAATAGACTTCAGTGGAGTTCAAAGACTAGGAAGAAAGGCCTGGCAATCCACCTCCAATCATAAGTCAACAAAAACCGCATGGCTCACCATGGTCCAGCCAGCAACTGATCACAACGAAGACACAAGATGGGGCCACCTTCTGCCCCACTGTGCACGGGCCACCGTGAGTCAAGGATAAACTTACTGGCAGCTGAAAGTAGTGATGCTGCAAGACTGAGGCAAGAACATCTCTAAAACATGAAAAATCCACATCTTGAACCTGATGTCATGCGGTCTTAAGATTAAAGCTCCATACGTAAATGGAGGAATAAATCTGACGATTATCCAGCCCTAAAAAGAAAAGACATACTGATACACGTTATAACACAGATGAACCTTGAACACATCACTCTACGTGAAAGAAGACAGACACCAAGAATGACACATTGTTTGGTTCCGTTTATAGAAATGGACCAGGATTGGCAAATCCGTAGAGACAGCAAGCAGATGAGCGGTCACCAGGCCCTAGGTAGTGGGAGAATGAGAGTGACTGCTGATTGAGTGGGGCTTCTCTTTTGTGAAGATGAGCGTGTTTTTGCACTAAACGGACCTAGTGGCAGCACAATAGAGAGTATAGTTTTAAAAAAATCATAATAAATGCACTAGTTCTGACCTTAGGTCCTGGCACCACTGCCAACTGCTCTGAAAGAAATCGCATTAAAAGGGCCTGAAGAGAGTCCTGGGAGAACAAGGTGGAAGGTAACTCAAAATTATAAGGAAGGCAAGACCTGCTACTCTGATAAGAGATTAAGGCCCTTAGATACTTTTTGAGTCTGAAACTGAATGCACCAGAGGATCAACTTTCAGCCACACCATAGGCCTGTAGGGTGAACAATCACCCCAGAAAGGTAAGCACACCTCAGGTTCGCCAACCACACAACATGACCAGGCATGACCGGGCAGCTTTTGCCCAGGAATAAAGCTGACCAGGTATGGAGGGATGGGAAATAAGGGCCCGTGGGAACGGTACACAGAGGGAGGAAGAGGGAGTGTGAAGCTACATCACGGGGACTGCGATCGACCTCAATTTCACTTTACAAATCAGATTAGACCAGAGCATGCACACCGATACAGATAAGAGCCTGCAACACAGGGAATCCAGGATAGATAAACCTCTCAGGGCCAACAATGAGAATAGAAATACCAGGAGGATTAGGGGAGGGTGGGGGAAGAAAGGGGGAATCGATCACAAGGAGCAACTTATAACCCTTCCCAGGGGAACGAATAAAAAAGAAAAGTGGGTAAGGGGCGACAGAGGATGATGTAAGACATGAAAATAATAATCTATAACTTACCAAGGGTTCATAAGGGAGGGCAGGTGGGGGAGGAAGAGGGAAGAAATGAGGTGCTGGTACCAGGGGCTTAAGTGGGAAGAGAATGCTTTAAAAATGATGATGGCAGCATATGTGCAAGTGTGCTTGACATCCAGAATGAATGTATGGATTTTGATAAGAAATATAAGAGCCTCCAATAAAGTTATTTAATAAAAATAAAAGAAAACACAATGTGTGTGAATTATTGAATGAAAAACCAATGTGTTCCACCAATCTTCACCCAAACACACTTTAATCTATTTAATTATCAAAGTAATAATAGTAAGTGGCCTGCACCAGGAATTTCAAATGGCTGGACACACTCAGAACTCAGCATGACTAAGATTTCCCACAACCTTGACAAATCACATATACATGGACATTACAGAACCTTTCTTCTAGGCAGAGGTTTAACGTGTCTAAATGGCTCAGATTCCCATGCGGACCTTCCCTAATGCGGTGCATTATTTCTTCTACTGACATTCTAAAATATCTCCCTGAATGTAAAACAATGTATATATTGTATACATACATGAAGCCTCGTTTACAATTAGGGCGGAAAAAAAATTCAGAAAATCCTTTTGGAAGGCAACGGCCATCCAACGCAAACTCCATGCCCACGAGCAGATTCTGACTCCCAGGGACCCTCCAGGACAGGGTTGCACTGCCCCTGTGAATTTCTGAGACCGTGAACTTCATCTTTCTCCCTCAGCAACAGATAGGCCAGTATTGAAGCACAAATCGCACCTCTATTTATCTATTTCCAGATGACGGGGAGAGGTGCTGTTTCTACGTATCTAATTCTACCCTTGAGGCCATTGTATCGTCACCTTTTTGGGTTAATTAATCATAACTGGCAAGCAGGGTAAAACGATGAGTGCTGTGTCTACAGGCTGTTTCAGAACGTCTGTGGGGAAGTGTAACGTACAGGTAATGGCACTTTCCCAGAGACTTTGTGAAACCCGCATATTCCATAAGACACGGTGGATCAAAGAGCCAGCACTCCCAAGTGCTTACCCTCCTCAGACTATTCCCTAAGGGGTGAGGGGCCTGAGGTGGGATGGACTGTTTTCCCTCTCCTTAAATGCCCTCTCTCACTGGTCACTCTTAACCGCTGGCTACACATTTCTTCTCTCCTCACCCCCCCATGCCAGTCTCTTCTTCCCCATCAGGTCTGAGCTATTTCTCTGAAGAGGTGGCTAACAGAGTTTCCTTGCCACATCCCATGCACGGGACCTGGAACCCTCTCTGAGCATGGACTGCTCTCCTGTTCGCAAAAGCCAAGACCCACGTGACACAGAGTCCACCATTCAAGAGAGAGGGGGGGGCACAAAGCCCAGCGGGGCGACTCACTAGACTCATCACGGATGCCGCCAACAGCCCGGAGCCGTTCGTACCACGTTCATACCAAAAACCTGGTTCGTCAGACATCACACGAAGGGCCAGCCCTACAACCACAGATAACTACCCAGGACTCCAGGACAGCCCTAACGTAGTGTTGACTACATGGATTTCCAAAAATGCATCCAGAGTTTAAATATAATCAAATTATATAGCTTCTCATATTAATAAATCTAAAAATCACCCCAAAAGAACTCTATGATAAGAACACAAGTCTCAACGATTGGTTCTGAACAGCTGGCTGGCCTCTCCCAGCCCTCCCAAACTCTGCACGTGTTTGCCTGGCTGGGCCCATCTCTGGCAGGTGTCCTCTGCCAGGGACGGCTGCTCACTTCAGTCATAAGGCCGCCTGGGAAATCGGCCTCCAGAGAGAAGCTTGTGTTCTGCGCTGGCCACAAGTAGAGAAACTGCAGCAGCCAGACCTTACCCAGAGTCCCCGGGCTTCTGCCCAAGAACCCCCACAGCTCCACAAAGCACCTCCCCTCCCCTGTGGGTGGGCCCCTGGGATGCAGACTCATGGGGATCCTGACTCTCAATCCCTGCTGGTACCGTCTCTCCACCCTGCACCGGCGACCTCCTGGCACCACAGGCTCCTGCACTTGGGAGGACAGGGACGGAGGGGACTCACCCACTGAGGACCACGATGAAGTCCATGACATTCCAGCCGTTGCGAAGATAAGAGCCCTTGTGGAAGATGAACCCGAGGGCCACAATTTTGATCCCAGCTTCAAAGCAAAAGATGCCAATGAAATATGGTTCTGTCTTCTCCTGTGGAGTCAGGGAGCAAAGGCACCAGTAAGTCTTCTCCAAACCCAGGCACACGCACCCCCCAGCGACTTCCCCTGCCCTAGCCTCTCCTCGGTCCCACAGGAGCCCCCGGACATCGGGGCCGGGAAGGGAGGACACGAAGGACGAGGCCCTCAGGGACTCGCGGCCGCAAGCACAGGTGAGGAGACCACAGGCTTGGGCCACGCCAGACCTCCTTGACAGGAAGGCATGGATCCACCTGGATTTTCCCTATAGGAGTCTGTTGTCTGTTTTCCACTGCCACCTTCCCACAAGTCGGAAGCTCACGTGCCCTCCTGCAGGGGTTTGCAGCTGCATTTAAGCCATTTGCCTCTCTGTGAGGGGACTGCATGAAGCATGTGAGTCATCTCTTTAAGAACGTAGCAGTCCATGTTGGGGAAGTCCCCAGCCAGGAATATATGCAGGCAGGCTTTGGCATCCCATCCTCCGCTCTCCTCTCCTGACTGCTCTCCCTCTCTCTACCTGGGGCTGAGGGAGGGAAACAAACGGACCCCTTGTTGGCCACGAAGTGTTCCTCATGCCCTCACAACGCCCTGGGATCAGGGGGTTGAACAACACCCCCCTTTTCTCTCTCTCATAAACCCCTCACGAACTTGACCCTCGGCACAGGACAAAATCCTCACAGGACTGTGGGGTAAGGAGAGTGGGGATAGGGGTGGGGAAGGAGGGGTGCACAGAGAAGGACAAGAGAACCACGGAAGGCCAAGACAGGGTAAGAAGGTGAGGCAGCGGCGGCGGCACGTACCAGTCTGCGGGACATCGGGGTCTTGTCGTCTTCTGGCAGGTGCTGCTCCAGGGCCAGCACTATGCAGTTGGCAATGATGGTGGCCAGGATCATGTACTCAAACGGCGTGCGGAAGCAGGAGTTAAGGAGTGACTTCAAAGGCAGGGGGTGCGGCCTCCAGACGGCCATGCCCACACATCCACCCGCTGTGACCACCCTCACCGTGCGTGAGGAGTATGCACAGCCTGTGTCAGCGTAGGAGGCCACCTGGACAGCAGGGGCTCTCCAAGAAAAGGATGTACAAGTCAGTATGAAATCAGGTGCACGGCAGACACTCCCCAGCTCTTAGCAAATTCAGGGACCTGCCTGGGAATGAACCACGGCTGAACAGGGTGGTGCGTGGCAGTTTACCTGCTGGGCTGCTAACCACGAGGTCAGCAGTTTGAAACCAGTAGCTGCTCTGTGGGAAAACAATGAGGCTTTCTACTCCTGCAGAGTGATAGTCTCATAAACCCACAGGGACAGTTCTACCCTGTCCTATAGGGCCACCATGCGTCAGAATGGACTTGATGGCAGTGAGTTTGGGAGTTTGGGAAGCAAGGGTGGGGGAGGGGTGGAAGGGGAGTGGAACAGGGTCAGTGCTGCATCAGACCCCCCAGTCTGCCCCAGTCTTCGATGCACTGGCCTGCAAAAAGAGGCATGCGCAGGGACCTAGCTCTTGCTCCCTCCTGAGTCTCCATTCAAGCAGTATGGAAGAGGAGACCGGTGCAGCTGGGACCCCTTGATTTCAGTAGCTCACCCTCAAGAACACAGGGTGGGACCAAGAGCAGCTAGGGGCTCCCTTCCCGCTCACCTTGGGCAGCGAGAGGAAGCAGATCGCCACACGACAGCCCAAGCGTCTAGAGGTGCTCTATAAACACGTGGCGCATGAAGCCTTTATTGCTACATTTTTCTGAAGGAAGGTGAGGGGGCTCCCGGCGCCTTTCAGAAGAGCAGGGCTATGACTCAAGTGTCAGCCTCTTGACTCTAGCAGAAAGGTTTTACCAAAGACTCAGTGGGAGGGGAAGGGGGCTTCTTGGGAGGGAGAGGGAACCACCGGCTCCCAGAGTGGAGTCGCTCTGCTCTGCACGTTTGATTTCATCCTGTAACTACTGTTATGACAAACACCAGCGAGCGGCTGCCATTGGTCTTGCTGCTCAGCCTGTGCTCTGAGAGCTTCTGAACTCCAGGCAGGAGAGGAGAGGTGTAGTGCTGGCAGTGTGGGGGGTGAGGGGTGGGCATTCCCAGGCTGGCTGTGAAGGAGGTGGGACCCACAGAAGGGGCGCCCCATGAAGACCCGTCCCAACCATGGTATTTGCACTGAGGTTGCACCGACGCCCGGGGCAGCCGTGGGCAGAGTGGGCATTGGGCAGTGCTCAGGCAGAGGCTGTGAGCACACTCAGACATGAGCTCTGGTACAGTGTCAGGGTGAACAATGCAGGACCCGAGGCAGCCGGCTGCATCTAAGCCTCCGGTCCTCCGTATTCTTGCTGGGATTCACCAGTGCCACCGCCTCCCCCACCACTGAGCGTGTGAAGTCACAGATCCTCCCCCAGCAGCTGGCATCCTTGCCCACACATCTCCAACATTCAAGCAGGACCCAAGCATTAGGGACAATCAGGCTGGCCCTTGATGCCCTGTGGCTCATGCCCCGGGTCTGAGAACTGGGCAGGTCTCATACCACCATGGAGCCAGCGCCCTGCTCCACACCCCACTGTGCTAGAACCTCCCAGACGCCCTCCACACACCTGAGTATGTGTCCCTCTCCCTTCCATCTCTGTGGGCACCCAGCCAGCCTTTGAGAGCAAAACAAGCAGGCAGACACATGACCACCTACTCAGAGCAGGTGCCCACCCTCACCTATCCCACTGAGGGCCCAGAGTGCCCACGATGCCAGGGGCATCACTCCCACTGGCTTCACATCACAGCTTGAACCCAGGGCCCTACACCCACCTGCGTGGCAGTAGCCCTCAGAAGAGGCTGGGGTGTCCTGGACCTGTTGTGGACGTCACAGACCCCCCACTGGTTGAATCTCAATGAGAACAGGATAGACACAGTGGCCTGAGAAAACAACCTCTTACTGAAATGGGTCATGGAAGGAAGCTAATTGGCAACACCGGGCTGACAATTCACTGAGACAACACTAGAAATTGCAGGCACCTGGGGCAGCAGGCCCATAGTAAGGGCACAGTGTGCCAGTGTTGTAGGACCTTGTAATCAAGTTTCAAGGGCAAGTGTAGGGCAGGTGACAATAAGCAAGGCTTCTTGGAAAACATTCAGTGCTGACATACAATGTGCAGCCCACCCGACAAAGTGTGTAGGGAGGAGCGCACAGCCCTTCTCAAACTTGCTTCTCCACGGAATCCTTTCCTCAGCGCCTCGGTGTGGGAGTGGTGATTGTAGGCACCCACTTGGGAAGTCAGAGATAGAGAGCGGGTCTCACCAGGAGAGTAGGGGGAAGAGGGCTGGAGGCCACAGGAAAAGATGCCCTCACCCCGCATTCTCTGCCTCTTCCTCATTCCTGGGAAGAATGTTCCCTAAGACCATTCCCCTTGGTTTGGCCAGGAGTCTGGCCAGGGATCCCCCCTCCCCCCACGCAAGCCCAGGAGCCAGCCTGGTTAGGAATACCTCCATGTAAACCCAGGAGCCTGACTGGGGATACCTCCACGCGAACCCAGAAGCCCGCTCCATAGACTGTGGAGCTCAGACTGGGAACTCGCACTTGACATTCCAGCCGCTCATTCGCCCTGGTCTGCTGGACGGCAGCGATTGTTTTTGGGTGTTGAGGGGTCTTTCCCTGAGAACCCAGCAGTGGTGACCACAGGTATAAAAATAAAAACGGGCTCTCGGGTGCTCAGCCTGCAGGCAAGCCAGGTCCTGGCAGCTGTATACCTTTCCAGGCTTGCCACAGCAATCCCAGCATGAGCTGCCACCGCTTCCCTGCTATCCACCCCCTCCCTTCCTGCTCCTCGTTCCCACCTCCACAACTCCATTTTCCCACCCAGACAATCTAAGCCGAGAGCTCTCTGCCAGGACTGGTAAGTTCAATTGGCCCAGAATGTCTAAGGCAGCTCTCAAAGTGACAGCCTGGCCACCAAGATTGCAGGACAGACTGGCTGGCCAAGGATCCGGATGGCGGAGGGTTCCTGAGGGGCCAGGGATGGAGCCTGGAGGCTGAAATATAAAGGTGGGAAGTTGGTTTATGGGCAGGTTCCGAGGAGGCTGCAGGCCTACCTCCAGTCCGGGCAAAGCCGAGGGCTCCCTCAGGGCAGTAGCCCCTTAGCTTAAAATGTTGGCGTCTGCTCAGGTGCGGCGGGCGGACACAAGGCCTTTCAAAGCACAGGAGTAACTCCCGCCTGGGTCGATGACGCACCTGAGTGCGATCTGGGTGCAGAAAAAAACGATGGCACTGCGAGGATTTGGGTGTCTGTGGATGTGGTGCAAGAGAGGGCGGGACCACACAGGTCTTCAGAGCGACATTAGAAGAACCAGTCAAGCCAATGCCTGATAAGAATGTCAGTGGGGACAGGACACTCTTAGCCACGCTCCCCTACAGCCATTTCCTGTAACCTCGTCTCAAGTCCCCTTTCCCCAAGGAAGCACAGAAATCACCACCCGAATCCCTGTGCTTCTGCCTCCGCCCGACGTGGCCGCTCTACTCTTCTTGTCACGTGTCAAGACCAGGTCGAAATGTCACCTTACAAGGGGAGCTTTCTCCCGGGGCCCCTAGTTCTTCGAGATGTGGAAACTTTATTATTTCTACTCTTATTAACTTCCCCCAAGAAGCTACACCCTGAAATCCAGGTCTTTGCTTTGCCCATCTCTCCACTAGAAGTGACTAACAGATCTCCTTGCCTATAGTCAGGGTTTACTTAAAGTTAAATGAATGCACAAAGGGGCTCTGAAAATTTGGGTGAACATTCAATGATCTGTTTATTCCATTTTCCAGGAGCCTCTGGATGGCCCCCTGTATGAATGAGCAAGGAGGCGCACACACACAGACACACACACACACACAGAGCCTCTCATTGAGGAGGCATGATAAAGAGAGGGTTGCTTTCTCTTACTCACTGGGGCTCCGGCCTGAAGCTCGGCTCCATCCCACCCCTGATGACTGACTCAGAGGTGCCATTCGTGTCTTCCTGCCAGCAGAGCTGCAGCCCCAAAGACCGTGGTTCTGCTGCCCTCCAAACCAAAAGGTCTGGGCGGGATATTATGGCCAGAGGTCCAGCCAACGCTCCGTACAGGTTGGACACAGCGGTGGCCAGGTGAGGTCAAAAGAAGCTGCTCCTCTTTCCTGTGGCCTCCTAAATGCCATCAACCTCGGGGGCAGGAGGAAGAGTCTGTCCAGAACTGTGATCCATCCTGCCCAGAAACCTGACTCCCATGGCCACCTAGGCAGGACACAAGACACAGTGTAAAGGACAAGATCCACCACCTCTGCAGCCAGATCAGTTGTGTTTTGAGATCTTAAAACAAGTGGAACTGAGGGTGCAACAAGGCCGGAGAGTCAGAGGGCAGAGGCTCAGCGTCGGATTCACCCAGCACCAAGTCAAAGCCCCCACGTCATTCCAACTCCCAACTGCCCTACAGGGCAGAGGCGAGCTGCTTCCCAGATGGTCACTTCTGGCAGTGGACAGTCTCATCTGTGGGTCTGCACTGACGACCTCACGGTAAGGAGCCCGGTCAGGAACCCACTTCTACCACCACATGGAACCAGTTGCCCTCAAGCCAGTTCGGAGGCATGGTATCCATGAGTGGGTGTACAGCGAGCTCCCCCACAAGGCTGCTGACGGCTGACTTTTCAGAAGGAGATCCCCAACATTTCCTCTGAGCAGCCTCTGGGGGACGCAAACCCCAACCTTGCAACCTTTCGGGGATTAGTATTTAACCGTTTTCACCACAAGGGGCGTCTGGCACTCCATAGGCACCCAAACACTGCTGCTTTTAACTAACAAAGTACGAACTTGGTGCACAAATGGAGTTGCTCAGGGAAGCCAGGGCCAGAGGCAGCCTGATGGGCGGCATCATCAACACTCTTCATGCTGGGCACCGTTGGAGCTTGTGGACTGCATACCGTGTGCGCATCACTCATTACACATTACTCATCATGGGGGGGGGTGGTGCTAGCATGCATAGAAGACCCCTGTCGTGTACAAACGAAACCAAAACGGGAGACAAGAAGAAAACTAGCAGTCTGGACGAATAATGAGTCAGTTGCCCCTGAGCACTAGGATTGTTGTCACTTTCTTCTTGACTCTTTTCTGCACTGTTTCTGAGGACCATTCATGAGCATATATTAATTTTTCATGATATAGTCATTCACTTAGAATCAGAAAAAAAATCTCTGGAAACTTTGTGCATTCTACGGAAAAAAAACCCATCAATACCCCAGCAACCGGACGGAATGAGGAAATGACCAGGACAGTGCTTTGAAGTCTACACAGCCACCTCCTTCCTCCCGTCATCCGGCTCACTGTCTGCTCCGTGGGGCCTCATTTTGTAAACTTTCCTGGTACACGTCCCCAAACACCCCTTCGCTCCTTTCTCCCTCGGAGCCCGCTAATGAGGACCTGTGCCCTCCAACTCTCCCTTTCCCGTCTAGCAGCTTCAAGACGATCATTAGGGAAATGACAAAAATAGGTTCGCTTATTGATTTATCTCCTTTGCCCAATGCTCCTTCCTCCAAGCCGTTGACTTGTTTCCTTAGCAACACAGCTAATTTGAGCCGCGCTGCTCAGGCCTGCACACCTGCCATTTGTTCAGTTCCTTCCTGAAGAAGAGAAAGCTGGGGCAGGGGAGAGGGTGACCTGCGGGCTGTGGGGACAGGCAGCGCTGGCTCTGCTGCTGGTCAATCGCCTGGGGGCTGAGCTGTCTCAGCCTCCCCATGCCCGCCTCTCCCATCTGGGTCTTCAGGTGCAGGCCTAGAAAGGGCTTGGGTCCCAAGCAGCAAGCTCAGGGTGTCCCAGGGAACTACCCATCTTTCTTCCTGGCGGGATGCCCATCCTAGACCCCTGCTCTCAGCCACCTCCACCCAGCCCTGATCACATCAGGACCAGGGCACTAAGGATACTGCACTAAGGACAATGAGGAGCCACCTGGGACAAGCAAGCAGACAAACTGCGCCCTTCCTCCCACTCCAAGCCTAACAGAGAGGGCGCCCCTGTGAGAAGCAGCCTGTGGTCACCCGTGCAAACTCCCGGGGGAGGCAGGAAGAGGCTGCGGCCTGGGAGACCAGTCTCAGCCTCCTCTTCCTCCTTCCCTCTTCCCCTCTTCAGGCCAGGCTCGGAACAATCACCCCACGAGAAGTCGTTCTCCTTCCCCACCTTTCAGCCCCGTATCTTGGACCTGGACAAGAAGGCGGCCTGGATGTGCTCAGAACCCCTCTCTCCACATCACGCTCCACCTGCACGTGAGCATTATGCTACCCTTCCTGAAGCGGCTCCAAGAGCAGGCACCATCACCCGTCCCCCAGGGACCAGGATCACAGTCAACAGTGACACACGAAAGCCCCGAGAACACTGTAAAGTGCTACACAGATGCACCGTCCTGATTACCACGCTAACGAGCCCAGCTTTTACCATCCGCTGTGGCTCGAAACCTTGGAGAAGGCACCTGCTAGTGGTCAGCGCCTCTGGGAGGGTGCTGACATTGAAGAGCCCCGCCCCAATGAGGGATTTAAAAGAAAATTATGCTAGTGAGCCTCCGGGAATAGAGCAAAGACATTTGGCCCAGCCCTCCTGGGCATATGGAAAGCATGTCCAGGCATCAGTCCCCAGGGAGGGCTTATAAAGCTTATGGCTCTGACGCCATCTCTCCCAAGCATCAGAAGGAACATTAATCACACCCGGGGCCAGGGCTAAGCACAAGAGGGCACATCCTCACAGAAGGCTGGCTCCAGCTCCTACAGACCCTGATGGAAATGCAGTGAGCTCATGCTGCTGAGATCACATCCCCGACTCCAGAGCCCACTGAGAACGATGCATCTGTCCTGGAAGGACAGGCACGACTGAAGGGCTGAGGACTTGCGCCCCAAACCCAACACAAGGCCTTAGCTCACATCATCACTTCAACCCAGCCTGGCTACCTCCCTCCATCCGCGCCCTCAAACTTCCCATAGGCTTCTTACAGGGTCTCTGCCTGCTATTCCAGCCACAGAAGCCTGGAGAGCAATCCAGCCATCCTCCACAGGCTGAAAGGAAAATGAAAGTCCACACTCTGGAAGCAGACTGGAAGCCAGCTCTCCTTGCTGGAAGGATGTCTCACCTTGTCTCCAGACTGTGCTGTGAAGGAGGAGTGGCGATGAGACAAGATGATGGAGGCCCAAGAACTACCTCATGGCCTCTCAGCAAGTATTCCCCTACTTCCTCTCTAACCCGGGTTCAGCGAGAAGCCAAAGGCCATAAAACTCTCAGCCCAGAGGCAGAGCGCCTCCTTGGAGGCTTGGAGGCTTTACGATCACCCCCATGGTTGACCTCAAAGGGCAGATCTCCCCAAAGGAGACCCATCCAGAAAAGGGAATAAACAAAAAAGAACAAACCAGGAGAAATGCATTCCCCAGGGTGCTCAAGGGTTACCCAAGCATGTTTCAAGGTTGGAAAAACAGATGTTAATCTTCTGAAATCCTCAATCTCTGGACCATACCTCACCTCTCCATTCCCATCACCGTTCTCAGTCCTTCTGCTCTGGCTTCCATATCTTGGAGCGGGGGTGGGGGGTGGTGTCAATAGAGTGTGAACCACACACTACCCTAAGGGGCTGGAGGGCTAAGACCTTGGGGTTCCTGGGAGAGAGGATCCGTTTACAGCCCTGGCTGCCTTTCCGGAAAGCCTCACTGCGTTACCTCCTTCCCGCCCCCAGGGAAGGAGAGATGCATTGTTTATAAGCAGGCAGACAAGGAGCCTGGAGGGCTCTGCACACTTCATGTTGTCCCATTTCATTATCTCACTGTTCTGACTGCAATTTTTCTCAACGCCCAACCTCATCTTTCAAAAAAAAAAAAAGATTAGATCAAAAAACCCTTTTCTTTTTTTAAAGCAAAACAAAACAAAAATGCCTCACGTGTCTTCCAGTCTTAACATCAGTATTTTAACTTTGGTTTCCATGGTGATGGGATGCAACCTGCCATCACCATGACAACAGCTGCCTCTGTTCAGATTCACCATCTGACAGGCAGCCCTGAACACACGTACACATCTCTCCCTCACTCACCCTGGCTGTCAAGATGGTGGAAATGCTATGACACCTACTCCTAAAGACTTAAAACCTAATGAAAGAAAGACAAAGACAGCACTATTGAGAACTTAACAAAGAGTGAGAGGACACCCCAGAAGGTTTTCAATTCCCTGGTAGACTCCCACTGTTCTCTTATAGGGACCAATGGACTCCGTTACTCAGAAACAAAAGATCCCTACCATGACCCTTTCAATGCAGGCTCTGAGGCATTGAATCTTTCATTGGTCTCAGACCAAAGAACTCCTTGGTCCTGGCCTCCATAGAAAACGAAAGAAAGTTCTCATTACTGCTACTTTCATTAACCCATACTGAGGTTCAAGGCAGACTCTTTGGAGCCCCAAATTCCAAAAAAAGATGGGAAACAGAAGTTCTGAGAAATTAAGACACTTGGTCCCACCTTCTCCCACGTGCGCACTTTCAAAGGCATCCAGCTGGGTGAATCTTAGGCTAGGCACTTGCTGTGTGTCTAACTGGATCCTGGACACGACAAGCCGTCACTCCACACAGCGTTTGGGTAATCGGAGACAAGTGATTGAATGCTGCAGAAGAGGGAACAAAGGAAAGGGGCGCATCAAAAGTCGCTGGAAGAAAACAAAACAGCAGTGGGAAAGTGACCTGTTTCAGGAACTAGGATGACTTGTGCTTTGATGACATGCTGATGAATGTGGGCCTGTCAAGAGTTTTGGCAGCAACCTGTGTGTCAGGGAAGAAGAGAGAGCGGCACCCAGGACCAGGCCCGCTTTGTATCAACGCTGGATTCGTAGGGGGTCAGTCGGTACTCCGCGTGTAGAGAGAAGATGAAACGCCTTTTGTGAAAGAAAGAGTCCACTGATCAACTCGGGGACAATTTCTGTTTTCTTTTGAAAAATCTGCAACTGTACCCTGGAGAGCCTGCAGACTACATAAGAGCATGTTGAAGGAACTGCGGGTACTCAGCTGGGGTGGGCAGAAGACTTGAGAGAGACAGCACTGCTGTCTGCACATTATCCAAAGGGCTAAATTATTCCAGAGGGAAAAGCTCAGACCAAATTGTGGAATACCTACCCCAAGACAGATTTGGGGGCAATATAGAGGCCCTCCAATGAACTCTGTTTTGAAGCAGTAAGTTGCTCTACTACCTACTGCATTGAGTAGATGCGGACTCAGAGCGACCCTATAGGACAGGGAGAACTGCCCCCAGCGAGTTTCCAAGACTGCAACTCTGTACGGTCGTAGAAAGCCTGGTCTACCTCCCGAGGAACAACTGGTGGTTTGAAACTGGCTTACTTACGGTCAGCACCCCAACACATAACCACTAAGAGACCAGAGCTCCAAATGGTAAGTTCAGTGGTATGTTAATACCTATTTAACAACCAGCTCCCCAGGGGGTGGTTAAGCCCTTTCCTATTGTGTGTGCCAATTCTAGGGTGTTGATATCCTTTCCTTGGTCATGTTCAAGCTACCAACTTGACCTCACTGAACATGAAATTGGGAAGAGAACCACACTGGGTGTTCACCAGATCTGTACCTAACTGGCTTTAAGCTCCCTCTGTCTGGGTAACCACCAGCGACATACTGAGTAGATTCCTATACTTGATGGGACATGAGCTGGAGCAACCCTTATCTGCTACACAGGTTGGCTGAGGTTCACTGAGTCTTCATCCACGACTCACTCTGACTCCTCAGCTTCAACTTGTTCTCTCGATTGAACCTGGGCTCAGGACGTCTACAGCAGCACCCTGCTCACAGCAGGCGGGGGCCATGCTGTCGGGATGCCAGAAGCAGTCACTGGCCAACGGGTTTGCACTAAACTGTGAGCATCAACCACTCCATTATCTCAGGGGAAGCAGTTCTCAAACATTAATGACACCAGGTCTGCTTGAATTTGTCTAGAGTGCAGGGTGGATACCTGCATTTTGAAACATCCCCCTGTTAGATGCACGGGGCCTTAAAAGCTAAGGGTCTCAATCAGGTGACAGAGCAGCAGAGGGAATTAGAATCTCAGAGGCACAATGATATGTGGTCCCACTCAGTGACCCAAGGTGACAGAGTAGAATGGTCCCAAGCGTAGTTCTTTATGGGAGCACATCACCAGGTCTTTCTCCCACAGAATCACTTAGTGGGCTCAAACCAGCAACCTTTCTGTTAGCAGGGAGCATGTAACGGTTTGGGCCACCTGGATTCCTTGAGAGGTGCCTTAGAGTTCTACTAATGGATTCGGTGTGTTCATTTTACAGGTGTGGATACTGAGGCCAGAGGAGGGATAGGCTGACAGAGAGCCACGGTCAGAACGCTCTCTGAATGCTCTGCCCCATACCCTGAAAAACTCAGAAACGTCTGGAGCAGCTAGGAGCTACCAGAACAGTACAATGAAGTCCTCTGGTTTCTTGGCTAGAATTGAGAGTTCCAAAACAAAGGGGTCGTCGTTTGACCTTTCTTCCTCCATGCAGCATTGCTCGATTATTCCCAAAGGGCACATCTCTTGCAGCAGGATCTGGATGGTTCCTATTTATTTCCTTGGGGCCACCAAAGACCCCTGCAATCATTGTGCAGGGAGGCCAGTCTTACTCCAGTTGGTGTTAAGCTGGGTAGAAAGAAGTCCCCCAGTCTTGGTTGTAGGCTGGGTAGAAGCAGGCTGTTGCCTACTGAACACGATGCGAGAGCATCATTAGGTTCTCCAGCAGCTCACTAGGATCCTCATCAGCAACATTTTGGGGAAAGCAAGCATCATCTTTCTAAAAATCACTGTTTCCTACGGACTCACCGGCTCCCTGCAGACTGGCTCCACTTCTCCAGTGTCCTTCTCTTGGCCATCCCTAGTCTTTCTTAATTAAGGCCCTTCTTAGTAATCCTGATCCAGACCCCCGTGTCCTGTGTGCCAGCCCAAGAGAAGTATCAAAAACACGTATCTGTTAACTACTAAAAGGACCAGGAAGTCACAGGAAGGGAGCTAGAAGGACGATGACAGGGTCAGCGTACGGCAGAACACTTGGAAATCTTTCTACATTCACAAAGACACCGGACCTGCTCGAAACTCCCCCGAGGTCCAGCTGACTCAAGGTTGCCTCACGTGGTGGTCTGTGCAGTGGGCTGCTTTAAGGACAGCTGCTGTCCCATAAGCCAACTTGAGTGTTTTCTAATCGAGCAGGTGATGACGCTTTGCTCCCACTACCCTGCCCTTTCACTCCATTTGTTTAAAAAGCTGCAAAGGCAGAAACATTTAAAAAGATGAAAGTGAAAGAAAATGCCGTTCATGCAGCCTCCCCCACCCTGAACAGCCCGTCATGGGCACCTCCATAAAAGAGAGGGGTGAGAGTGCGCATCTTCAGGGTCTGGGGTGGAAACACAATGGGCTTTATATGTGAGCATGGATTTCTAATCCAAAGTCTGCTGCAGGATCAGGGGGCAATGTGATCCTGGAACTTTGGATACCAGAAGGCTAACAGCCAGAGCCCCAAGCTCACACCCCAAGGACACAGGGCAAGACTGCTCTGAGGTTCACTTCCTGATGACCATGTGATATACATAAACTATCTCTGTTCTTCTCCCAGAAGGTGATCCTCCACGCCCTCTTGGGTTCAGGCTCATACCCAGCGGGCACCGTAGATAGCGGCAAGTGAACATCTCTTTGAAAAGTTGCTCTGTTCAGGAGGAGTAGCTGCGGCCACACGGCCACACGGTACAATAAAAAGCCAATAGTCAACCGAACCCATCAGAGCGTATCAGCCTATGCCCCTGGTCAATCAGCTGTAGAATAAGAACAGCAATACCCCACTTCACACAGAGCTGGAGTAAACGAAGTTCAAAGTTCGTCTCTAAAGCCACACCGTGGCTTCCCTGTCAAAAAGCAGTTATTTATTAAATGTCAGTTCCCTCCATCCGCTCCCAGCGAGGCATCCGGAGGAGTGCCTGATGATGGTCCTCATAGAACACTAGCAAATTTCCGGGATTAGAAAAGTGGCAAAAAGTAAAGGGAGCGGGGAGGCAGAGAGAGGGTAAACTCTGTGATGCTGCAGGGCTTGTTTGGAAGCAGCCCCCGTGTGTCAGACAGCTCTTAATTCCGAGACTCTGGTCCTGAGTTCGCTCTTTTGACAGCATTCAGAGCTGGCCCGAGTCATCACCAGAAAAACAGGAGAGAGACAGAGAGAGAGAGAGAGAGAGAGAGAGAGAGAGAGAGAGAGAGACAGAGAGAAAGGGGGGGAGGGAGAGGGGGGGGAGAGAGAGAGAGAGAGCCCTTATCTCCCTTAACTGCTAAGAAAGTTGGTGGAGATTTCAAAAATAAATACCGTATCAGAAGGAAGCAACTCATGTGCCAAAATGCCCAGGAGACTCGCCCCCTCCTCATGTTACCACATCCACCCACCCGCCCACTCCGCAGACAAGCCCACACCCTTCAACTGCTCTTCGCATCCCAGACCAGTAGAACACATGCATCCCTGGGCATCCATATGGCTCAGTGATTTCACAAACACGCATTCCCATGCAAATAAAACCCACAGCTAGCAGCAAGGACAGGCAGCTCCCTTTACTTTTTTGGTCCACTCCCTAATTTTAAGTCTCCCATCCAGTCTTCTTAAGCCAAGTGACACATCCGCACTTTCCATTCACGTCCACACCAGCAACCAGGTCCCCGAGATGAGAGGTCCTCAAGTCTCCCAGGGTGAGGTGACCTTCAACTAGGCTCATTAGGCAAATTTCCAAGGGCTCCAACCATGAAGCACCCACCCCACACCAGCATCCCTCTCTTTAGAAAGCTTCTCCCGCTGCTGCTCACCAAGTCCAATTCGGATTCTCCTCTGCTAGCACCAAGGTCCACCAAACTCAAACCCAAGGCCACCGAGTTCATGCCCACTCAGAGACACTAAAGGACCTTTCCTCTAGCAACCCAGCACTTTCACCTCTGGGCACCAGCGCCCCTTCAGCACAGAGACAAATCAAAAGAACGAAGAAAGCGAGCTCCACTGCCATCACGCTGCCTTTGTGCCTCAGGTTCACAGCGATGCTCTGGGACAGAGGAGCTCGCCCGTAGGGTTCCAAGGGGGGAAATATGGAAGCAGACTGCAGCCACATCTTTCCTCCCAGGAGCAGCTGGGGTTCAAACCAGTTGGTTGGAGCTGAGCACTTTCACCACCATGCCACCAGGGCTCCTTGGAACCAAGGTAGAGCCCCTACATCCCCAAACAACAGGGGAATAGTCAGCCAGGAGGCTGGAACCAGGGGGAGAAAATCTGCCCAAAAGCCAAGCTGAGCCTCTGGAAGAATTCTTTCAATTCCTCCAAGACTTCTTTTGAAGGATGGCAATGCCTTCGAATAGGCCATCAACCACACCAAAATGAAGTATTTGGCAGTCATTTCCATACAAACAAAGCCAAACCTAGTGAGTTTGCGGGAGGTCATCCATGGTTTAGAATACTTGCCTTGGAGCTGCCCTCTCGGAGTTGCTGAGAGGAGCTTGCGGTGGGAATTGTTCCCGTGTGCATCTTTTCTGGGTTGTACATCTGCATGCATCCTTAAGGATAGCTTAAGTTTGGAAACGGAACATTTGAAACATACCAAGAAAGACAGGTTTCGATGTAGGTATGTCAACATTTTATTTCTAAAACTATAAGCCAACAATCCTGATACCACCAGCAGCTCTGGGGGAGAAAGACTGGGCTTTCCACTCCCAGCAACAGCTAGTTTCGTAAACCCATGGGGTCGCTGAATCAGCACTGACGCCACGGCAGCGAGCATGGAGGTTTTCGGACCCACTTCCCCACAGGTATCCATCTCGGTGGGACTACCTGGAGGACCAAGTGCCGTGATTCATGGCAAACACCTAGCACAGACTCAGGAAATGCCAAGTCATGAGTCCCTCGATCAACACAACACTGGTACCAAGGCCTGGCATACACATTCCCTGCAACAGCCTTGCCAACAGTAAGCCAGGTGTGAAGCGTGATCTCATTCTCCTGCGTGAGGACTGCATGACTCAGGAAGGCCACCAGATCAGCCGCACAAAGTCACCTGAGCATGATCTGGAAACCTGGAAAGAGGCAGGGGAACTTGGTATTCCTAGAAGGACAACGCAATGTTGATTCATTTACAATTAACCAGAGAAGAACACCTAAGATTCCATGCCCAATAATGTTCCCCATTGACCTTCACAATTCTGCAAGGTTGTCCCTACAGAAAAATTACGGTGGTGCAGCAGTTAAGCACTTGGCTGCAAAACAAAAGGCTGCTGGGGTCACGGGAGCTCCGTGGCTGTGGGAGAAAGCCCTGACAATGCACTCCCATAAAGACTGCAACCAGAGAGCCAAGTGGGGAAGCTCTACTGTCACCGCGAGGTCACCGTGAGTCAGAACTTTCCAAAGGCACTGGAAACAGCGACATGGGTCAGGTTACTATTTCCATTTTAAGCTCCAGGACTATGAGTAGCTTGCCCGGGGATAACAGACAGCTAGAAAGAGGCAGAGGCAGAAAGTATTAGATTAGAATCCGGAGGCCATGTCTCTACCCACAATCTCCAGCCACCAAGCCCAGGCTGGGGACCCTTCCCTCTCTAAGCAAAATTCCCCTCACATTGGCCTGGGGCTGAATGACATTTAATACCCTTTAACCCTTAATATCCTAGACTTTGGCTCGCCTTGTAAAGACAGAAAGTGTTGCCGACATGGGTCTCCGGAAATACCGAGGGTGGACTTTGGAGAAAGCAAGATGCTCCTAGCCAAAAAGAAATGGGAAACCATCCTGAGATTGGTTTCAGTAACGCACGTGGCAAGGATACCGTGTCCAATACGCTCACAGGACTGAGAAAAGTCCCCCGGCTAAAGCAGAGTCCCGAGGGGTTGAAGATGTCCAACAGTCGATGGACATTCACTCCTGCTCTGAAGAGAAGCAGGGGGGACACTCCCTGATAGCAAGGACAGCATGATCAATCGCGGGAGTGAAAGTCTAAAGCCTGGGTTATTGATCAGATCTACAGATGAGGCAGCGCTCAGAGCAGAGAGCTCACTCACTGAACAACAGAGACAGTGGGTCCCTAAGGCAGCAGTTCTCAACCTGTGGGTCCAGACCCCTTTGGGGGTTTTACGACCCTTTCACAGGGGTCGCCCGATTCCTAACAGTAGCAACATTACAGTGATGAGAGCAATGAAAATAACTTTATGGTTGGAGGTCACCACCAGGTGAGGCGCTGTGTTAAAGGGTCACGGCATTAGGAAGGTTGAGAACCACTGCCCTAAGAGAAGCCAGGACAACTTCAGAGCTGCATCACCTGCGTCCAGGGCTCTGCTGCGGCGACCTTGGGTCAGCGGCTTACCCTTCTTCCCGCTCCGTCTCCTCAGGTTCAAAGGTGGGTAGAACTGCCTGTCAGATGGCCGGTTGGGCTGTGGGCAGAGAGCCTGAGTTTCGTAGGGAGAGAGCTTGAGTGTCTCCACTTGGATAGGGTCTCTACTGGATGGACTGCAGAACCGAAAGGCAGGGTTTAAAAAGTACTTGAAATAGAGTCCTGAATTTAGATTCAGAAAATTAAACTGAGTGAGAACACAGTGAAAGAAAACTAACTTTGTCATCAACTCATGTTTAAAAGATTCAGGATTTTTAGCTGACTACAACCTCAACCTCAATTCTAGTCAGAAATAGAAGGCTATTATTTCCACACACACACATTCTCCCTCTCTCCCTCTCTCTCATAATAATACAATTATTTTCATTTAAACAAATGTGTTCAATGTCAGTGTTGATCTGTACTGGATCTGGCAATTCAGAGATTACTAGCGAGAGGTCCCCCCACTTGCAGGAACGGTAAGCCAGTACCAAGGCCTTGTGGTACGTGGTAAGCAGTAGAACAAAGTGCAGGCCTGACTCGGCGATGTTGCCGGTTTTGTTCCAGACCAGAGGAACAGTGACTGCCACAATGAAGCCAGTCACCAACAAAAGTCATGCTCCCGTCATGCCGTAATGCGATGGCATCATGAAAAGGTTGGGAGCGTCGTGAGAATGACCAAGATTTGCCACAGAGCTCGGAGGTGAGCACATGATGTTAGAAACATGGCAACAAGAGGCTTGCTTGATGCAGGTGGCCACAAACCTTCCATCTGGACAGTGCCCGGTCTCTGCGAAGTGCAAGGAGGTGCGTGGAGCACAGTCCACGGAGGGGTGTCTGGTAGAGAGTACGCGGGACCACAGTGAAAGACAGAGGACGGAATGGTTGCGCTTGGAGAGGGAAACCCAGGGAGGCTTCAGGGTAGAAAGGACCGCTAACAACCTTACCTCCAGGATTCAGGGAGAGAGAAGAGGCATCCCAGGCCCAGGGAGAGTACGTGCAATGGCAGGAAGCTGAGAACCAGAGGGTTCCCTGAGGAACAAGTGGAGAACTCCACACCAAACTCACTGCCAGCAAGTCCATCCCAACTCATCGCGACCCAGGAAGGCAGGGGAGAACTGGCCCCGTAGTGTCCCTAGACTGTAACTCTTTATGGGAGTGGGTGGGTGGGTGTATACTGCTGACCTTGCACTTAGCAGCCTAATGCATAACCACTATGCCACCAGGGCTTTCTGGTGGGAGGTCCATCAGGCATAGGAATCCCTACCCCAGATACAACTGTGGTCAGTAACAGAATCCAAGCAGGAACTTGGGTGTTCTGACTCGTTATCTGCTCTCTTTACCTGCGTTGTCCTACACATGTGCAAAGTACAGTGAAATTAAATGATAAGCCCAGTTGCCAGACACGAAAGCCATTGATCAAGTGCCCAAGAGCCCCATTTGGCCAGGAATTATCGTACTAAAGAGATCAAGGGCAACAAACAGCCAGTCACAGAGCATTCTATCCAACAACACTTTTCTATGTCACCGGGCCTTTTGAAGTGCAGGAAGTACTCGCACCCTTGGAGACAGTGTGGGTTCAGTCCCAGACCACTGCAGTTAGTGAGTCACAGGAGCTGTTTGGTTTCCTAGTGCAGATAAAGCTAGGGTTACACAACCCCACAGTCTATTCAGGAGCCCTGCTGGCATAGTGGGGTGCAGTGCTAAGAGCAAGCTCAGCAGTTGGAACCCCCCCAGATGGTACATAGGACTAAGAGGCGGCTTTCTACTCCCGTAAAGAGATAGTCCCAGAAAGTCGCAGGGGCAGTTCTACCTGTTCTGTCGTGTCACCATGAATCGGAATCAGCTCCGTGGCAGTAGTGGGGGGTAGAGGGAAGCATGTCTTTGAAGAAGCTGGAAATATCGTGAGAATGACCAGAAAGTGACCGAGAGACGACGGCGTGAACACCTGCTGTGGACACGTGATGCTGGCAGACTAGATCCAGGCAGGGTTGTCAACTTCCCATTGGTCAACCACCACCAAGAATGCAGCATCCGGAGGTGCAATAAAACGAGGCATCCTGGAGGTCTGTTCTGTGTGCGTTTGCAGAACAGAAACAGGAAAAACACGAGGGAAGGAAACATCCTGCATTCCTGGCTTTGCCAGTCACAGGACACCATTGCTGGAAGTGCTCAATCTCAACCGTCACTCAAGGCAATGCAGACAGAGCTCACTCGTGGGCTGAGTGTTTGTTTCCTCTCTGCCACAGCAGTGTGGCTGATGCACTAGCCCAAAGTCTTCTCTCTGTAGCTCCTTCGAACGGACTTCCTGTCACACTTCAGCACGAGGCATGCAATGCTCTGTTCAGAATCAGCCTAGCGCCCCAACCCCCAGGAGAGGGAGGACTTGCTAACATTGTAAACCTGAAAACCAAACTCCCAGCCATCAAGCAATTCTATAGGACAGACTGGTACCGCCCCTATGGGTTTCCGAGATTGTAATTCTTTGTGGGCATAGAAAGCCCCATCTTTCTCCCGTACAGCAGCTCTGGTGGTTTTGACCTGACCTTGCGGTTAGCAGCCCAACACTAACCACCACGCAACCAGGGCCCCTGGCTTCTCACATAGTAGGCATGTTGGCACGGTGATCCAGGGGCCCCTGGGATGGACTATAGAATTCTATGTGAAATTGTCAGGAATCAAATTTGTGTTCCTGATATACAAGTTAGATACACCGGCACTGGACTCTGGTACCCACCAGCCTCTGGACTGGGCAAGAGTCAGTCTTCGACATTTAGTTCTGTGTACAGAACACACAGAGAACTTAGGCAATGAAAGATCGTCACCCTGTGACTGAGCCATTTTGGATTTCAATATCCCATGATACGCGGATCCAGAAGGAGGACAAGGGGCGTGTAAAGGAGCATGGAAACAAGCCCCAAGCACACACACTGGCTAACAGAGTCAAAGTGGAGAGGGTGTCACCTGACCCCCTCCTGCTGAGATGCCTATGGAATGGCGTCTTAGCCTAGAGACACAAGCATGCCGTTAGATGTAATGCCAGCTTACCAGCTGGGGAACTTGCCCAGTTAATCTTGACGCCTGCTGAGCTATCAAGCCATAAAAAAAATAATAACTTTGTTCTAACCACCACCTGATGATGTGACCGTTGCACCTGATTCGCCCCCAGGTGCTACAGTACTACGAGACCTTAAAAGATTGGTTTCCAGAATAATTCCTGGGATCCACTGTAGCTGGAGAAGAGGATATTGGTTAGTAAATGGGGGGGAGGTTGATAAAATGCTACCCTATTTAATCAATAGGGATTATAATTTGTGAAATCTCAGAATAAAGTGCACGCGCTATTCAAAGGATGTTACACGTAATGTAATGCGTGCCTCACTGTCAGTGTGCAGAAAACACCAGCGCTTTCTGTGGTGCTTAGGGGCCGTCGTTACAGACCTCAATTGTCATTACACTGTAGATCCCTGGGTGCCAATTAACAGAGAGCTCTGTATTAAAAAAGGCCAGATAACAGCAAATACCCCCAACTTTCTTTCACAGTGTGGAACCGTGCTGGGGCCATCGCTGCTTCGCCAAGAGCATGATGCAGCTGGAGTGTGATACAGGTAACGCTTGTCCTTGGCAACCTTACTCCCCTCTCCGTCCTGCAGCCAGCCCCTGGCAACCAAAGCCATATGGGGTCCTGCAGGGCCTGGTCAGTCTCCACTAGGCCCCTAATAGGCACTTCACGGACGTGTGCTGTTAGCCCAATAGTAACTGATGAATGAATTAAATCGTTCAACAATGACTGAAGGATCACCATGTACCAACAATGCAATAGGTGTTGGCATCGAATGGGACATGTCCTACGTCCATTCTCAGAGTCTGTTGGCGGCTGTAAGGCTAGAGAGGAAAAAGATGAACTACGTCTAAGTGGATGATGTCATTACTGGTTTAACACATCTTTGCTCCCCAGATCCAGAGCATTCTGATGGGGAACTCTGGGAGGTGCACCCCTTTAACCCAAACAATAAGCTTATTGTCCACGGCAGGGCTTCAAGCTCATCTATGAAGGGGTTTCGTGGGGCCAAGCAGAATAGACACTTCAGGGAGCCTTGCAGGGTGGCTACTGCCGGGACCATAAGACAGCTGCAAATTCCCACACGCTACTTCTCACTGACAGGGCTCCGGCCAGGCCATCAGTGTTTCAGCGGCCCTTCATGTGATTCTGAAAGGACGTGATGCCAAGGTCTGAGGATCCGTGGACTAGACAAAATGGGGCGGGGTGTGCATCCATGGGCTTTCCACACTAAGAGACCAAACGAGGAGTTAGCCTTGATGCTGATGAAAGGCACCTGCCGAAGGAAACGGCGCTGGCCCAACAGGAGCAAAGTCGGTCCCAGAAGCACACAGCTGGAAATTGCCAGGCTGTCAGGGAGTGAGTGTTAAAAATCCATTTCATGCTTTTTGACTCTGACCAGCCCCACGAGACAATGGTGTAGGAATCAAGAAAGCGTCACTGAAAGTTCCGAAAACTTCAAAACTGTAGCTAAGCGGAAGGCTGGGAAAGACTTGTGAGGACCCACTCTTCTCCCAGCACGCATGTCCAGAGCCTCTTCTTAGGCCCACAAGGTGCCCTGGTGGCACAGTGGTTGAACGCTCAGATGCTACCCGAAAGGACAGTAGTCCCAGCCCACTCCCTACTCTGCAGGAGGAAGATGAGGCATCTCTTCCCATAAGGAAGTTCTTCCCTTGGAAAGTTCTGCCCTGTCCTGTGGGGCTGCCAGCAATCAGAATCAACCCAACAGCAAAATGGGCTGGGTTTGGTCTTCGGGTCAGGGGCCCCACGAGCATGCTGCATCTTGGCGACAGGAGTGAGACCAGAGTCTTACCACCACCAAGCCTGAGTTCATGATTTGAGCTTGGCATTGCCTCCTTTCCTCTCTCACCTGCTTCACACATCCGGTTACAATCTTTCCACTACTCCTTCGAGTGGAGGAGAAGTAAGAGGAAAAGATACAAAGGAAACCAAGAAAACCCCATCAGGCAGTCCTGGTTGGTGCCAATGAGCTGAGCTCCTAACAGAAAGGTTGGAGGTTCGAGCCCACCCACGGGCGCCTCAGTAGAAAGGTCTGATGATTGACTTCCAAAAATCAGCCGCCAAAGGCTATACAGAACATAGTTCTGTGACACACATATGCTCGCCCCGAGTCAGCATCGAATCAATAGCAATTGGTTTTCCTGCTTTGATGACATGAACCTTTGGAAAGCTGTAGCCTACAGCTGAGACAGGTTGTCCAAATTCTCCAGCAATGGGGAATCAAGTGAGGGGAAAGGCATCCTCAAATGATGCAGAGAAGCAGCAGCAATCTACGCTTTCTCGATCTCAATTCAGCCACCCACAGGCAAAAGGGGGTAACACGTGGCACAGGTGCCAGGCAGGGTCTTGCTCTGAGGCCCCTCACATGCATGGCCCACAGGAGCATGTGGTTGGAGCCTTGTTGGGGGTTATATCCCCAAACCCTTCCCATCTGTCTCTGTGATAAACTACCATTTGAATAAGTGGGTCTATTTCAGGCTTTTTTGGTTTGTTTTTAATCTTCAAGAGGGGTAGGAGTGGAACCGTTTATCCTTACAAAACTGGAGCTCCAAATTAAAAAACAAAAATAGGTCTTGACAAAACGGTTAATGCACTGGACTGCTCACTGAAAGAAAGGAGACGGGAATCCACCCAGAGGTGCCTCAGAAGAGAGGCCTGGCAAACTTCTTCTGAAAGGTCACCTCCACTGAAAGCCAGTTAAACTCTGATACATGCCAGGACACCATGATCTGGTCAACTTGACAGCAGCTAAGTGCCCACTGCTCTGCCAGTGAAGAGGGAGGCTGTCCTGGGTAAGATAACTGATAGCTCTCAAAGTCGCTCAGCACACCTTCCAGATGCTCCCTGGTTCCCAGAGAAAGGGGGTCTGGGGGATCCTCCGAGTTTATTTGGCCAAAGATACGGAGAGTGAGAAAGTAAGCAAACACACTGGGGTACACAGGGAGCAAAAATACCCTACAGACATCTCTCCCGGCAAGAGACCACTGGGTGGGAGAGGCCTAAAAGCTCCGTGCCATACTTTCTGTCCTTGGGTGATGCTGGAGACATGACGGGGACATGGCGGGCAAGCCCGCGCCAGAGTCCTCTTCATGTAGATTAGGATACTTGGGAAGAGAAGCATTCCTGTGAGCCCCTGACATGTCCAGCCTGCTTTGAAAGGGGCTGCTCCAGAAGCCACAGTGGTGGCGGTGACCAGGGCAGTGACCCACAATCCCAGTGCCTCCACAACCATGATGAGCTCCCTGTTCCTCTGCCTTCTCCACTCCCATTCCTATGCGCATTCACACTGACGAACTGACACAAAGTGGTACCAGCGCCTGCATTTCAGCTCGGTGGCTCAGCAGTTTATCCACGTGAGGACCCAGGATGACAAGAGGAGCCAGGGTGACAAGTACTAGGGTACATCGATATCTACGAGTTAAACCATGGTCTTTGACAAGCGCTGAGAGGGAACTGCAGACTTATGGGGCACCCAGATCCACACTGACAAATCCGTCAGTCATTATCACTTGGAACATTTTAAGAGAAACCCTATCAAGAGAGAGGGCTTTATGATTTTTCATTTTTTGCTTGCTTGCTCCCAGCTACCTTTTCCTCGTGTCACAATCTTGATGCAGAAGAGAGGCTGGAAGAAAAAGTTGATTTCTGATGCCGGCCATCTGCAGGAGACCTGCTCAGAGCCCCCAGGATGGCCAGCAGCTTTCCTTTGCTGAAAATCTTAGGAAAAACCCACACACACAATGAATTATTCACAAAGGCCGAGCCTAAAAATGCGAGAGGGAGAAATATAGAAAGATGCAAAGAGGGGCCAAGCGAAAAGGGAAAAAAAGAGTATGGTGCGTCTCTGTCTGTTGTCTTTGAACAAGAGGGGACTGATGACGGTTGCATGGCCCTGCCCTTTCACATGCCCTCATGGTCAGGAATGCACCCAGGAAGACCAAGACGGGTCACTGCCGGGACCCAGGGACGGGAGGCGGGGCCGCAGACATCAGGGAAGCTGATGAAAGACTTCGCCAGAGCTAGGATAGCTTAGCAAGTTTCCACTCACATTTCATTTGCGGAACCCTGGCGGCATAGTGGTTACCTATGGAGCTAACAGCAAGGTCAGTGATTGACAGTCACTCTAGCCACTCCTCGGGAGAGAGACTGGACTTTCCACTCTCGTAAAGAGTGACAGTCTCCAAAATTCACAAGGGCAGTTCAACCCTGTCCTGCCGGGTCCCCCTGGGTCAGCAGAGACTCCAAGGCAGTGAGATGAAGGATGAGGGGGACCCTGTGGTGTAGTGGACTCCATGTGGGGCCGCTAAGTGCAAGGTCGATAGTTTGAAACCATCCGCCGCTCTAAGGAAGAAAGATGGAGCTTTCTAGTCCCCTACAGAGTGGCAGTCTGAGAAGCTCACAGGGGAAGTTCTGCTCTGTCTGACAGGACTGCTGTGTGTCCAAATCTACTCGATTAGAGTGAGTTTGAGCATTTTAAGATAAGAGCTACCCTGTGCTCCCATGACACCCTGTCCTGGGCAGGTAGAGTCTGAAAAAGGAAAAAAAACTCCCTTTCTGTATGGCCACAGTTTAAAAAAAGAGGTAAGCATTTCAGAGGAAGCACTTACTTCCAGAATCGGGATCTTTGAGGTGAAGGGGGAAATGGGAAACAAGGAGACCTATTCTGGTCGTTTTCCTCCCCCTCCTTAATTCATAGCGGGCGCAGCGTCGACTGCAGGGAGAGCAAGTGGGGGGGGAAGTGGGGAAATAATGACATGCAAACCAACAGACAAAACTATCACATCTGAGATATTTTTGTCTTCATCTTCAAGTCATTTCGTTGCTGTCAAACTTCTTCACTCCAGCTCCCCAGCCTGCATCCTGATCACAACTAGTCCCCACCAGAAGTCCCTGTCAAGGCCCACTGGCAATTCAGAGATGGTCCAGGGACCTCGGAGAGTGAAGGACTTTACTCTGCAGCCTGGGTGCCTGTTTCCGAGGCGCTCTGTCTCCCCCGTCTGCATTGGTACCCAGGTGCACAAAGAGGAGAAAGCTCTCTGCATGCTCTGATCTCGGGGGAGGTCACAGACTGTCCTCTTCCAGCAGGCACACCCCGTCCTGACCAAGGCACTCTGACTCGCCATTCACTTTCGGTTACATTAAACCTCAACATCTGGACGGGGCTACTGTGCTGGGAGGTGCTGCATCTTTATTAAGGAGCAAGGAAAGCTGGAGAAGGGTAAGTCCCCAAATGGGAGTTCTGCGAGTCAGAGGTCTGTGTAGGCTTGGCCAACGTCCAGCAGAATGAGATGAGCGCTTACAAGCAGAAACTCAGCCTGATAAAGCTTAACCTCTGACTCCCGTGGGAGAGCAGGGGCCCGGGGAAGGCGACAAGGCAATTCTCTGCAGCAGGACGTCCTCAGGTACACTGCAACTGAAGGCATCAATTCAATGGCCGCAAGTCCATGGGTTCTCCCTGCTTTACACAACGGTCCATTGGAAACGTGTGCCCTGCTGAGATGGCCCAGACCAAGTGGGCAGGGGAACATCTCATCCTGCCCCTCTCAGTGGGGCACGGAGTTCCTGAGTCAGACAGACCATCTCTTCCCTTCATCCTCCTGAACTGGGAACATTCAAACCCATGGGTGGTAGCTCACAAGTCCTGAGGGAAACCTGCAGGGGTGCAGGGTAACCGGCCCTAGGGGGAGCTGGTAAGCACGTGGCAGAGTGAACGTGGGCAGGTTCTAGAGCCAGTAATTCCCTTAGAAAAGAACTCAGTGTTATGTCTATTGGGTAAGCAGGAAAGAAGAAGAAAAGTCATATAAAATGTACTACCGCATTTTAAATCAGATTAGCATTTTCAAAAAGGTTATACGGTATCCACGGCTGGAACGAGAGCCATAAAAATATAACTATCTCCCTATGCAGATGTCACCCTCAAGGGAAAGGGAAGCAGTCGTCATGGGCTGTTGACTTGCAACCAGCTTGGAAGCTACATTTGGATTCTTCCAGGCATCTCCTGCTTTAAGAATAAGATGTCCCCTGAATTGCAGTTCCAGAAACCCACAGGGGGCACTTCTACCCTGTCCTACAGGGCAGCATCAAAACCGATGCCATGGCAGCTAGGGAGTTTTGTTAACATACTAGTGTAGGTGATGGAGTGACCTATCCACAGAGCTGCAAACCACAAGGTTCAAACCCACCAGCCCGTCAGCCAAAGCAAAATGAGGTTTCCTGCTCCTGTAAAGATTTAAAGACTCAGAACCCCAAAGGAGCAGTTCCACTGTCCTTTCGGGCATCCGTGAGTCAGAATCGATTCGATGGCAGTGAGTTTGGTTTTTTTTAGGCGGTTATACACCCTCCAAGTCACAGGGTCCTACAGTAGAAAGTAAATTGGTGCCTCAATGGCCATTCTAAAGCCAGGAACACCCCATACTGTAAGGCCACCAACTGAGGGGCACAGAAGTGCCTACTCCCTTCCCAGTCCTGCACTGGCATTCTGTGACCAATGAGAGAGGTTTGCATCTCGAGAGGCACAGAGGGTGAAGAAGCAATCGACGTCCTCATGCATGCAGCATGACAACCATGGCAATACCTCAGCGGGCAGGAAGTATTTTCTGGACCGTCGTCTTTTTTGTTTTGTTTTGTTTTTTTGAAAATCGGGCCCTTCATCAGACCAGAAATTGTTTACGAGGATTTTCCAGTTTTTCCTACACGCGCACCATCACCTGGGGACCTTGTGCAAAGGCAGATTCTGATTCAGCGGGTCTGCATCTTTCACAAGCTTCCAGCTCACGTTGCGGCAGCTGCTGGCTCACTTCAAGAGGCAAGAACTCAGATTCCTCCCTCCAGAGAAGCTGAATTTTCATAAGGGGTTCCTTCAAGAATCCTAGTGAGGGTTTGCTGAGTAATTAGGCATTGCTCTAGGCATTTTATGTATATTCATGCCCGCAATTCTCCAAGGAACATTTTAGGAACATTCTCATGTTGCAGAATAGAAAAAGAAAGTCACAAAGTAGTCACTTATAGGTGAAGAGACTGAGCTTGTACCCCAAACAGACTAAGCTATATAAAGCCTTACAGGTAACCACTATTGATTGTTTTTAAAAATGAATGTCGCCAAGTAGATTCTGACCCATATGACCCTATAGAGCAAGGCAGCACATCCCCCATGGGTTGACAAGGCTGTAACTCTTGACAGGAGCTGGTGGTTTTGAACTGCTATACTTGAGGTTAGTAGACCAATGCCCAACCACAGAGCCACCGGGACTCCTACCATTATTGATTCCCAAAAGGAAGAAAAAGCAAGCTTTTTGTTCAACTGGGGGCTTAGAAAGCAAAGAAGAGTTTTTGTTCACGTGGATGCTTAGAGAGAAAGGAACGTGAAGGAGGAACCCTGTGGAATTGCAGAAAACTCACAGAAGTGCAATGTGTCCAATCTGTCACCACCAGAAGAAATACCCGGGTCAGTTATATTGCAAAGCCGGGAGGAAAAAAAGCAAAAACACTGTATTTTAAAATTTCAACACCAGCCCCTCTCCGCACCTTGCCAGATGTTCTCCGAGCATTGTTACAACAGCCTGCATGCTGTGGACTCACTGTGAAAAGTCTATCTGGGATAGAAGAGACTATTGATTGGGACAGGACTTAAGGCCAAGGCCCTGAACAAAATGCTGAAACCAACAGCCCTGACAGCTATCTTGCCTCTGATTCTTCTGGTTCGTTTTGACCAGACAAGGAGAGAGGGGGGTAGGGCTCACAGCCGCACTTCGCACTCGCAACGCCTGGAGGAAAGGCGGAGTCTTTGCAGCGGAAGAGAAAGCGAGATAGAGCGGAGACCGCGTGGTGGGGAAAAACGTGTTTCATAGCCCAGCCCAAAGGCTCGGCTGGACTGCGGAAGGGCTGAACTGCAGAGCCTCAGCGGCCCAGGGCCGCCAGGGGAGTTTTAGTGGCGCTGTCCAAGGTGCCAACAATGGCTTCTGGCATACTTTGCCACCCACGGGGCGGCTCCGCGGCTTTGTCCTGCGAGAAGAAACTGGCAGGTGCCCGATGAGAGGGGCGAGACAAGGCTGCACATGGAGGGTGGGACATTGTGGATAACTGTGTAAGGGGAGAAGGAAAGGGCCGCTCCAGCGAATCTGCTTGTGGAGATCTGAGGAGTATTTGCAGCTGCTGCGGGTGGGGGGGGGGATGGGGAACACAATGAGAGCTGTGAGCTTTATGCAGCGCATCAGCTGGGGTGACCACAAGGGCTGGACCCCTCCCTCTCCACAGAGCCCCATCTTAGGCACTGTTTGGGCTGGGGATCACTCTGGCAGGATGGTGGTGGTAGGGGCAGGGCGAGGAGGAGGAGGGAGCAAGAAGCCCAGCCAGGCGGCAGCGGTGGTGGTGGTGGTGGTGGTGGTGGTGGTGGTGGTGGTGGTGGTGGTGGTGGTGGTGGTGGTGGTGGTGGTGGTGGTGGTGGTGGTGGTGGTGGTGGTGGTGGTGGTGGTGGTGGTGGTGGTGGTGGTGGTAGGATGGAAACAGAAGCAGGAAGAATATCTGCTTGGAGATGTTCCTTCATTTCTAATGAGGGGTACTGCCTCGCAGCACCACAGGACAGCCAATCATGGTGTTGCTGAAGCAAGGAACAGAGCTAGGGAAGAAGGAGGGGGAGGGCAGAGGCGGGGAGGGGTGCAGGGAGATACCCAGACCCTGGGGGAAGCGTGCTTCATGCCTGCCTGATACTAGGGACCCAACGCTGCTCCAGCTGCCTCTGGCTGCACACCTGGAGGGTGGGGGCAGGGGGGAGGGAGAAAAGCAGAAAAGGGGAGGAGCCTCTTTTGCAGGTACACCCTCCTCCAGAAAGCTCCTTCCACAATCACCAAAGGCCATGTCTTCTCCAAGCTGGTGCCCATATTTAACCCCACACCAGGGACACACGGACACACTGCTGGATTGCCTACTAATCCCCCTGCCCAACCCATCGCCTCACTTCTCAAAGGCCTCAGTGAGGAACAGGGCAGTAAGGTGCCTAATCAGCAGTCTGCATTCACTGGATGCAATTGATTAAACCTGCACGGGTGCCTCTTCCATTCCAGTTCAGCCTGACATTCACCACTGCTGCTGCCCCCAACCAGCTCTCTTTGTGAAAGCCCTCCTTCAGCTAGGGCAAGGCAGACAGCTGGCACACCCCTGGCCCTCCGCTGATGAATTCAGGCCAGCAGATCCTGGGTGCTGGGAGCTGGGAGAATGCCAGCTGAATCAGGCATTCCAGGATGAGAATACCCATCCTAGGAGCAAAGACAGAAAGCCTACCCCCACCCCACCCTCCACTGCAGGAGCTGCTCTTCCTTGGATAAGAAGAGAACTCCAACTTTGAGCTGTTCGGGATTATGGCATTAGCTAGCGATCCGCTGCCCTGACAGACACTCAGTCACTCCACTCTCGGGGGAACTTAAACTTGGTGCCCAGAGTTAGCCGAGTCCCCACCCAGCCCAGAGCCTGCTTTATTTATGCATCTGTGTCTGTTTGTTTATAGGGTTTGGGTCCAGAGCTCCTGAACTGATTGATCACCCCCCTCACAAAGCCTTGGCTACCCCACAGGCAGCAGTGCAGGTGTCTCCCCAGCTGGTGGGAATGGGGATGGGAGGGGGGTGGTTTGAAAGGAGAAAGGGTTGGGAGGGGGATGATTATGAAAGAAAGCCTAGAGATCAGGGGCAACCCAATCTCTATAGAACGCAGTTCATGAAGGCACCTGGGATTCAGACAAAGGCCAGCCCCAAAAGGAGCAGACACAGAGCCACCACTCACCCAGTGGCACTAGAGATTTCCACGGAGGAGAAATAAAAAAAAAAGTCTTACCTTGAAAATCACTAGTACCCAACCAGCCTCTACTGCACCAAGCTCACCCCCTTGGGTGCACAGAAGTAAAGAGTACACCTCAGAAAGGGGGCAGTTGGCACCAGGAAGGGGGTAGAAGATACATTCCATGCTAGATCCCTAGCCCCTCACCCCTAGAAATGCAAAAGGGGAGAGGGGAGTTATGGTGAGTAGGAAAGGATATGGCCAATCGATGAGCTTCTTGGCGTATTTCCTGACAATGTTATCTTCTCCGAAGATGAACAGGGATCGGTTGACGGTGAAACAGTTCTGCCGGACAGGGATGGGGTTGTACAAAGCCATAGTCCGCGCCCTCTGCGCTTTCGACTGCTTGTAGGCGGCCGCCGGCCCTGAGGCAGGTACTGGGGTTCCTTGCCGGTTCCTGCTCTGGTCCGAGTCTCCATCGCCGGACCCTGGCCTGCCGACGACCACCGCCTCCCCGAAGCGAGCCATCCTGAAGTTCAAACAGACAGAAGACACACAAAGGTGATCGTGGCCGAACACCTATGCACAGCAACAAGCAGAAAGACACACGGACACTCAGAGCCTCCTCCCGAGGGGCACGCGCCGGAGGACCACCACCTCCGGGAGCCCCCGGCGAGCTCTTCGGAAAGGCGCAGCAGCAGCCCCGCCGCTCTGAACTGTTGAATCTAAATACAACCTCTGCGAAGCTCCATTCCTCGGAAGGAGAAAAAAAATGGGAGGAGGGCTTAGGGCGCTCAGTTTCTGGAGGCGATTTTTTTTCCTCTCAAAATGCCAGTGTGTAGTGGCGTTCAGGGACTGGAGAGAAGAGGGGCGGAGTAGACGGTTCTTCAAACATAGCTCCTCTGCTGGCAGTCCCACCGCCTAGTTCAGGAAGAGAGGCAGCACCGCTAGGGAACAGTTTGCGGATTTATTCCTTGGGGAAGAGAGGTGGATCGCAGGGTTAAAAAGAATTTTTTAAACAAAAGAACTTATTGAAAAAAAGAAACGGATTAAGGTAGCATGCTTTCTAATGCCAGCCCCTGAAAGCCCATCTGAGAAATTCCACAGCCAAGACTCCTGTCTTGAAATCTGCCAGCACAGACGCATCCAAAGGTTGGAGAGTGGGAGGGGGGACAGCGCTACGGAGGTCCCTGCGTAAACCGCAACGCCCAAAATATCAAAATAAGAAGTCGATCCAACGGAAGAGGAGCAAACGACTGGCGAGCTCCTCGGCTCGGGCGAGACGTTAGGCAGCATCCAGAGTACCGCGGGGCCCGAGTGCCAGCATCCGCCGGGAGCGCTCGCCGCCGCCGCGCCGCCTCCCCGATCAGCAGGCAACCGCGATCCGCGGCTGCGCCGGGCGAGGGCGGCGGCGGGAGCGGGCGGGCGGGCGGCGGGCGGGCGCACGCGGGGCGAGGGAGGAACAGGTTGCAGCCGCGCTTAGCGGTAGCCCGACACGGGAGTTGGCCAGCGAGTGAACTTCCTCACTAAGCACCCGAGGTGCTCCTTGCCCCCAAAGAGCGCCTCGGCGCCGCGCGGAGCAGCAGCAGCCCGCGGGGGGAGGGGAGGGGAGGGGAGGGGGAGGAGGGCGGGCGCGCGGGGAGCGGAGCGCAGAGGTGCGGCGAGGCGCGCACTGGCTCCGGGAGAGGCGGGGACGGGGGCGGGGACGGAGGCCAAAGGCCCCCTGGCCAACCACGGCTGGAGCTCGCGGGGAGGCGAGGCTGGTTTGGCTGACGGACTTACTTAGCCAAAGGGGAGCCACCTCCAAGGAGAGGCCCCGAAGAGTCGCCTTTCCACAAGTAAGGCCGAGAAGGGAGGCGGCGGGCGCAGCTGGCGGCGCGGCCGAGGCACCGCCACAGAGCAGGGGCCCGGCCGGGGGCGCACGCGCACGCACGCACACGCGCCTGTCGTCCCCGCGGAAAGGACCCAAGCAAGGCTTTGAGGCGTTGGTGCGCCACCCAAGCAAGGCTTTGAGGCGTTGGTGCGCCCTGCGCTAAGTGCACTAGGGCCCGACCCCCGCCGCCCAGGCGCCTCCTGTGCTCCACCTCTCCTCTCCCCAGCTAGCAGCCTGAGGGCCAGGGGGAAGGCGAGGACCTCTGGGGCTCCGTCTCCTGGTGCAGGTGCCAGTCCTTTGGCAGGAGCTTCTGCCCTTCTGCAACCTGGGCCAACTGGGTCAGCCTCCTGGTCCCACTGGAAGCCTACCTTGCCCTGAAGGGGGGATCAGCTAAGAGGCCCTAGATAGTGAAATCTAGGCGAAACTACAAAATGCTAACAATCAAAGGGAGCTGCCTACCCACCCTGACTTCCTCAAACCTGCCCCAGTAATTAAGATAAAGCAGAATTAACACTGAAGCAGCAGAGGTGGGAAAAGGAGCTTCAAAGCCCAGAGAAAGAAGCCCTTTGTTTAGGAACTCAGCTCTTGCTCACAGGTGACTGGGGCCGATACCAGTGAAGCCCACTCTCCTGGTCCGCAGTCCACAGCCACACAAGCTGAGTGAGGCCCAGGTTCCTGGGCCTTCTCCAGCCTTGGCCTCAAATCCTGTACACACCCTCCCTATGGGAGAAAGGGCAGGGAAGGGGGCCTCTGGGAGAAAGCAAGGGGAGGTACCAACGCACGGACATGGAGACTAGAGCTGAGTGTGGTGGAGGGTGTGTGAAAGGCGGGATGTGTGCAGTTCACTGGTGAGAAGTGAGGTGACGTCTCAGTGTGAGGCGTGTGTGTTCCTCCGTGTACGTGCCTGTGTGTGGGCAAGTCCATGTGAGCACTGACACGTGTACTGCTTGAGCGCTCTCGTGTGTGTGTGCGCGCGCGCGTGGAAAATGCTCTGGGTCCTTGATATCCAAAGGATTTGTCTTAACACACCCGCCTCCAGAATGCCCCGCTGCCCTTGAGGATCGCGTGTGGACCTTTTCACTCAGTGACGCCCACTTCAGGCAAAACTGCTATTTGGGGGGGAGAGCTGCACCAGCTCTAGCAGGTTCTGACCTCACCTTACTGCCTTAATCCTTAGTCCTTCTGTCTACCTTGGCTGAAAGGCCCTCTCCCATCTGACTCCCTAGCCAGAAGGCAAAGGGAAGGTGGTGTCGCGCCAGGAAGTTCCCTTGGCCAGCTAGCCACTTAAAATCAGCCACAGGCACCCGTCTCAGTAATTCTGAAGTTACTCTGGATCAGGCAAAATGCAGAAACGATCAAGCCCATGTGCCTGCTTTCTAGCAGGAAATCGATTCATATCATTCAGCAAACAGATTTGACCACCTTCCATGTGCCAGGCCCGGAGAACCCAAACATGAACAAAGTAGATGACAAAAACAATGTACTCTCTGGTTAAACGGAATTGTGTCTCTTCACTGGCAAGAATGTTCCAGGGACCGTGCTTTCCCACTGCAAGGTCACCTCTGTGATTTCCTTGGCAGGGCTGGAGGGTGGCTCCTCACCACCAGCCAGTGGCTAGCACCTTCCTGTGAATGCTCACTAGCCTTTTAGGTCCCAGAACCGGTTCGGTTCGTAGAAGATCAGGGATCTCGGACTTGCTCCTCAGTGTCACCTACTCAGCAGAGTTCTGATACCAGTGCCCTGCTCTCTCCACAGTGCTCTGCGTTTACTGTGGCCACCCATCGCTGCTCAGAGATTCCCTAGGACCAGACATCATACAAGGAAAATGTGAGGACCAGCTAGAATTGACACCTGCCTTCTGAGGATATGGATCACAAACACAAGTTGGGGATGAAGTAGGCTGCACTGGAGAGAGTGGGCACCTCTGAACATGAGTTAGAAGCCGAGACTTTGTCGGGGCTACTGCCATCAGGCAGAGGCAAACATGGCAGTATCACACAGCTCTGAGGATGTAGTTAGCCTAAAATAGGCATACTCTCACACTCCACCCCTTGTGTTGAGATCTGAAGATCTATGATTTTCTCTATTGGCTTCATGTTCTCCAACCCCGTCATTCTCCTGGACCCTAGGAGGGCTGTGGTTTAATGGCTGAATATTTTATACTTGTTTGAATTTTTCATAAGTTTTTCATCTAGACAGACTCCACAGCTGATGCCCAACCCAAGCCTCTGGGGTCAGACTAGTGACACATGTATTAATGATCCTGATTTGGCAGACAAGTCAGTTTGGGAAATGTAGATTATCATTTGCTCCTATCTGAGAAGAGGCAGAGAGCTTGGAATTCAAGCAGCTCTTCTGCCTTCCAGCCATGGCTCTTCTTAATACCCACACTGCCCTTTAGGGCAGAAATAGTGCAATTCCAGATTGTTCGTGGCCTGAGAACAAACCACACATCTCTATAAGCCTATGGGAATGTTATGCTCATCATGCACCAGTTGACTCTCACCACTGGCCAAAAGCTGCAGCACCCTGGAAGGCATCTAATGCACCCGCAGCCTTTGAGATCCAAGACAGTCTTAGAAAAAGTCCCAAATCAGGTCATTGCCATAAAGCTGTTCATAAAAGGGATCCATTGAACATTCTTCTTCCAAAGTTCCTCAGATCTTTTAAAAGCCCGCAAATGGACATGTGGAAAATCAGTGACTGATTACTACTTAGCTCCTTAGGGCTGGTGGCGAGCACGGATTTCCTGTTGTCAGAGCGCCATCTACTGGTCACTTGATACATCACCGTGAGCACAGTACTTGTCAGCCCAGTTTCCCCCTACACCTCCCCTTGGAGCTCTGCCTCACCAGCTGACCCCTCCAGCTAACCTGTTGTCATCAGCTCTCCACGCCTTTGTTGAGGTCCACACCCCAAATGTGACCCCAATACATCGGTCCACCTTGTAGTAACAGCAGTGCAGCCCCACGTATTGGGCACAGGTATCGCCATATCACAGACAGCAGAAGTTAAGAAGTAGCCAAACGATTTTCTGCAAGCATGAGCCTGCAAGCTCCCAGGACGGGCGCTCCACAGGAGCGAGGAAACACATTAAACATATTCCTAGACTGTTAATCCCAGCCCCCTCAGCCATGGGACATGCAAGCAGGAGGTGAGTGGACAGGTAGATCTCCATTCTCTGCTGCAAAAGGGAGGAAACAGAGTGGCCACACTCCCTCCAGACCAGGCAGGCCACATCAGCCTGATGAAGACAGACAGATGGGGGTGGCAAGACTGGAGAAGCCCTTAGCTTCTTCCCCTCATCCATATAGCTCTTCTCCTATCTGTCCGGCTAGGAGCCATCTTCATATGAGACGCTGATATTTTTGTGTCTCATCCAAAAAGCATGTGCACCCTCCCACCAGCCCTGCTCTCTCATTCCAAACCCCCTTCAAGTTAGATTCAGATAGTTTATGCTTAAGCTATCAGAACCCCTTTTGTTCTATCCCCCCCCCCATTGAGCTTTTCCAAGAAATAGACTCTTATGCAAAACAGAGCTCTAAGGAACATAATGCAGAGAGGATTTGGGAGTGGGTTCTTAAGAAAAAAAGTTGGCAGGAGCCCATGTGCAAATGCAGAGCAATGCAGAGCAGCTCTGTACCACAGACGTCTTGGGAGTCTAGTGGCGCCCGCAGGGCCTGGCAGGCCTTCCCGAGGCTGAACACACAGCTTCATGCCCCATGCAATGTCCAAGCGTGGGGCCATTGTCTTTCCAGCCTAGGCCTGAGAAGCCCCACAGGTCTAGGATCCTATCAGCTAAGTATAGACTCTAATCCTGCCAAAATTAAAAATTTTTTTTCACCATTCATGTAGAGCAACTCAGCATTTCCAAGTTGCCTATGATGATGTTCTGTTCTCCGGACTGCAGGACTTGAGGCTCATTGTATGGTCTGCAGCTCCAGGGGCTTGTCCAAATCCACAGAGTTAGGACATGGCAGAGCCAGACCGCCAGATGATAAGACGCCAGGATTCTTTACAACATGTGGTCATTACCAACACAGTGGAGGTCATCACAATGTTTTCCTTGAGAAAGTGTCAGGTCATAGGCATGATCCCAGGGGTCTTGAGCAGGTGAGGCACCACCCCTGCCTGGGAGCTCCAATTCTAAGAATGTCTACCCCTATAGAGCTGTTATAAGGCTAAAAATAATCTGTCTGCATAAACCTCTTATAATACCACTGGCACATAAATATTGTTACATAATGTTTGTGACAGACATTGGAGCTATGGAAGGCATGAAGTCCCTGGGAGGCACCAATAATTAATGGACTCTGCTGCCCATCAAAAGGTTGGTAGTTCAGATTCACTCAGAGGCAGCTGGGACAGAAAGTCTGACCATCTACTTCTGAAAAGTCTGCCCTTGGAAGCCCTCGTTCACCTTGGACTCACACAAGGAGACCACGAGTTCAAATCAGCCAGCCTGCAGCTGGGTTTGATGGCAGTCATGGCCATGGCCGCCCTGCCAACGCTGCTTCTGCGGCATTTTGTTGATGCTGCGGGCCTCGGAGGCACAGTCCTGGTGGCTTTGGTGTGTGGAGAGGCACTGAGAAGCAGGGACGTCGAACTGCTTGAGACAGAGTCGAAAAGAGGCATGGAGGGAAAGGGAAAGAGAATGTAGAGAGACCAGTGTATGAAGAACCAAGACTGAGACACCTGCGAGAGATGCATTTGGTGATTTATTCATGAACTCATAAACCCATTCAACAAATCATCTTTATGCCAGGAACTATTATCAGGGTTTCTGGGGCTCAAAGATAAATCAGACACAGTCACAGCCTCTAAGTGATTGCTACTTAAAAGGGAATGGAGAAAGCATTCCCCAATGGGGCTGTGATCTGAGGCTAGATGTGGAGGGCACCAGTGGAGGGTGCTCTGGGCACAGAGGATGAGCAGCCAGGAGGAGGGGAGAATGGGTCAGGTCCCTCTGATGGGCAGCATTGGAGCTGGGCCTTGGCAAGTGGGTAGGACTTCATGTGTTCACCACCCAGCTGGCAAGCACTGGCTGCCCGTGCCATCAATCCTCCTCAGCCTGGGGCAGTCTTGCTATGCGACTTCATGGACAGCTTCCCCACATCACTGGCTCTGTGGTTTCCCTAAGTAAACCCCTGGGACCCAAAGCTCAAGCTGCTGCTTCTGTATGCATGGAGGGCCAAGGCCTGACACCTCACCAGGCCAGAACCAGATGGCCTGGCACATAGCCTGCTTCTGCGACTCCCAGGGACTGCGTCTACTGCTACCAACAGCAGCTCCACCATGGGGCAACCACAGAAGAAGCTTCATTCCTGTTCCTTAATTAAGCCATAAATACCCTCCACTAGGAACACCCCAGTTTGGCCTTCTTTCAGTGAGAATGCACGTAGCAGATCTCCTGAAGGCCCTTTGGAGAAAAACTGAGCGCCTCTGCCATCCTCGTGGAGGGCAGTGTCCTGGAAACCCAGCCAATTCACCAACATGCCTGCGGGCCTGGGCTCAGCCGGGCCTTGGAGCCACCGAGAAGAAGCATGGAGCAGGAGGGTGTGCGGTGGCGGGGGGAGGATACACACCAGGAGCCACACTGCGTCATTCATCAGTCGCCATTTTTGTTTTGCTGCCCCTACATCTCGTGCCACCCAGATGCTAATCACCTTCCTTCTTTACTTGGAAATTCTTCCTTTTCCCCAAGATGGGGTCAGTGGCCGCCGAGACAAAAGGCAACTACGCATAACCTGATAGACATTAGCACTTATTGGGAAAGTCGGTTGTGGGGATTCAAAAACATCTGCCTCAAGACAAGAGAGCATCCTTGCCCCCTACCCCATCCCTGTCCACCCCACCTCCCACCTTCGGAGCTCCTTCGGAGTCCTGCTGCAATAGGCTGATCCGCCCCGGCCCCTGGCTCCGACTGAGAAGGGTGAGTGGGGTGCCCGCCTGTCTGGATGCCTGAGAACAGCTGAGGAAGCACGCCCATCCATCCACCCCCTTGGCCCCTTGACTCAGAAAACAAAACACAGCCTACGCTGCCGAGCTTGCTCCGCCTGGGGTGGGCTCAGGCTGGCATTCATTCAGCAGCCCAAACGAGCCTCTCCGTCCACGTGGCAGGCAGCGTGTCAGATCCAGGCAAAACAACGTTGCCTTCTGAACTTGCTCGCCTCGACCACCTCCCACATGGCGCTCTGGAAGACGAGGTCCCATAACAGAAACACCAGCTCCTGTCTGACCGAGAACCCTGAAGCCGGAGGCGAGAACTAGATCCCATCACACCCAGCAGACCAGCCTCTTTGAGTTGGTCTCAACCACCGATGAAGCCCCCACCTGTCCATCACAGCACCCTCTCTCTCCCCCACCTTCCCACACTGAGCAGCTGGTTACGCCCACCTGGTCTAAAACACTCAGTGAATAAAGCATTCCTATATCATAGGGACATAGAGCCAGCTCTGAAAAGTGCCCCTGGACTTTGAAGAACACGGGGCAGGTCACTGACTGGCTTCTTTCCCGTTCTCTGACCTCCAAACTGCCCTAAGACCCCTACTGACCTCCAAAAACAAAAACCACATTCACTGCCCTTGAGTCGATGCTGCAACCTTAGAGGGCGGGGGAGAGCCACCTTGTGAATCTTCGAGACTGCAACTCTTTATGGGAGTAGAGAGCCCCGACTTTCTCCTGAGGAGTGGCTGGTGGTATCAACTGCTGACTTTTCAGATCCCACCTGACCATGTATCCACTAAACCACCAGGACTCCTTCGCTGACTTCCAATGGCCCTTATTTTACTCCTTCTCCTTGACCACTGAGCATCATCTGGCACCTTTGGCCTCCTCTCCTGAGCAGCTTCCTGTGGGCATCTCACTCGCTGACCCTCACGAGCCTCGTGGTCTGTTGGCCTCTTTCTCTCACTCCTCTCACCTCACGACAGGAGCACCCCTGGGACCGCCCTCAACCTCTCTCTCTTCCCTCTGACTGCTCTCCCCTACAGGTCATATTGCCACCAACAGTTTCAAGTGTCCCCTTGACTCCCACCACCTTTAACTTCAGTTTCAGGCCCGAATGTCCACTTCCACAACTCCTGTCTCCTGATGGAGGCTCCCTCCCCATTGCACAAGGTCAGTGTAAGGTGAACTCACCAGAACTCCTTCACTCACGCTTCCTGTCCTCAAGGCTCAAGTTCACAATTTTATCCATGGGGATCCTTCTCCCTGTCACTTAATGCCAATGGTGGCTTGTTGCCTTAAAAAGAAGGAGGGGGCAGACAGTATGACCTCAACCCCTCTTTCTAAAGTCATCTTCCCTCATGACAAGACACCAGCTGCCATCAAGTTGACTCCTACTTTTGGCGACTACATGGGTGTTCGAGTGGGCCTGAGCTTCATAGGGTCCCCGTCAGTGGCTGCAGCTTTACACAAGTAGATGGCCATGGCTTGCTGCCAAGGCCCTCTCCACGTTTCCCATAGACACCGAGCACGTGAGCAGTTTCCACGTCCGCATCTTCCCATACCATAGTATGAGCAATCCCTTCTAAGCTGGCCTATCACAAGCCCACTCCCACCTCAAAGCCCTTGTTCCTGGCACCTGCTTCAAACTGCTTACCTAATCCTCGGGGACCCTCAGGATATGGGTCAGCTCAATTCGATCTCCACAAAACCTTCCATGATCTCTCACCGTCCACGGGCTCTACCTCTTACAAACGCATACAACTTTCTGCCGCATTCACGGAGGACTTTCTTTACTCAAGGTCATTTTTTATCACGATGTAACTGGATCATGGCATTCTTGTTTCATTTTTTTCAGTTATGCGTGCCTTGTCTCCTCAAGTACCCTATTAAGAGTTGAGAGCAGAGGACATTTCTCCTGCTTCATCTTATTACCCAGAGTCTTGCATTACGTCATCCTCAGAGTAGACACTTACTAAATAGTCAATGAAGGAGTCTCCTCCATTCATTGGTGAAGAGCATACGTCAGGGCGGCCTCGACCTAACCCAATCTGCCTTTGACCTTACTCTGTTTCCAGCTGTTCCAACTGTGCCTCCTGGCTTGTGTTGTCACCTTGCCTATTAGACAAGAAGAGATGCTGACCTCTGAGTCAGTTGGCTCTAACTTCAGAATGATTCAATCACCCCCACTTGAGCAATCATTCAACTCTTGGGGTTCATACGCTTAAGAATAGTTCTTTCTGCTCTTTTAAAAATGTGGCAGAAATAACACATCCAGACTTCCACATACAGAATTTTTCCTAGGTCCCTTTTAAAAGAAAAATGAAACAGAAGAATAAAAGCGCATTTCAAGAATATCGACATCCAACGACAACCTGACTAACTAATTCTATAACTTCCTTCTACAAGAAAAGAAAGAGGTCATCGTTATTTGCCTATTCTTGATATCAAATTAAAAAGTGAAAGAGGTACATGTACACACACTTTCACCGATGTTCAAAGACACACTAGATTTTGATTTGAGTTGTACAAGCCAATGGTACAAACCTATGCAAGTAACCCGTGGTGTGGGGATCTTTTAGACAGGCTTACCACAGTATAGTCAAAGGTGAAGACCACAAGATCTTTTGGAGTTGTTTTTTAAACAGCACCAAGAGAGTCATTTAGGAGAGTGGAGGGTGAGTGGGTTGGAAAGGGGGAACTGATTACAAGGATCCACATGTGACCTCTTCCCTGGGAGAGGGACAGCAGAGAAGGGGGGAAGGGAGACTCCGGATAGGGCAAGATATGACAAAATAACGAGGTATAAATTACCAACGGCACATGAGGGAGGGGGGAAAGGGGAAGGAGGGAAAAAAAAAGAGGACCTGATGCAAAGGGCTTGAGTGGAGAGCAAATGCCTTGAGAATGATTGGGGCAGGGAATGTATGGATGTGCTTTATACAATTGATGTATGTATATGTATGGATGGTGATAAGAGTTGTATGAGTCCCTAATAAAATGTAAAAAAAGAAAAGAGGAGAAAAAAATGATTAGGGCAAAGACTGTACAGATGTGCTTTACACAATTGATGTATGTATATGTATGAACTGTGATGAGAATTGTATGAGCCCTAATAAATTGTTAAAAAAAGAAAAAAAATCAAAAGGGTGGAAATGTCATTCTCAATCAAGACAGAGAATTTCTGAAATCCTCTTCAAGATTCTTACAAAGCCAGCCACTTGGGCACACACACCTAGATACACAAAATAGCCCTTCCCCCACACAGTCGTTCCCTCGCTCTCTGAAACCATTTGTCCAGAATGAAAGGAGTCAAGTACTAACGTGATAACGCGAACTTCCTCTGATCCATTTCTCCCTGTGCTAAAATAATCAGTGTTCTCCAGTGTTCAACTTAACATTAAAATTTCCAGGGCTATTAAAAGAAAAGAGGGAAACATGGACATGCATCAAGCAAGTCAAGAATAATTACAAAGAAAAGTGTAGGGGACTGGCTTAATAGTTCATTGCAATAGGTAGCTATTATGTGCAAGGTATTGTGCTAAGCCCTGGACTTTCCTTATGCCTCAGAACAGTCCTGTGTGGTGGGTGTCATTAGAATCGCCATTTTGCAGATAAGGAAGCAATACTAAAAGAGACTAACTCATTCCCTTTAGGTCAGATAGGGAACAGATAACAGAGTCAACTCTAGGTCTTTCTAAATCCTAAACCCATGAACGTCACCTTACCACGACAGGGTTTCTCATTGACACTGGGAACCGAGATTTGGAACAAGTCACTCTATTTCTGATTCTCAGAAGGAAAAACATGTCCAGACTTTAAAGCAGCTGGGGAAGGACCTTAGAATCAACACATCATCAGGTGTGAAGACAGTCCAAGAAACCTGCATTCAACCTTGCTCCTATCCATAACCTCACATACAGGAATGCCTGCACCTGGAATCTCAGGGAGTCATTAAGAGAGTGAATGACACAACAGATGTTCAAGTGCACTGTATGCCAATGCATGCTGTAACCTTACGAGCTGATGATGATCATGATAATGATAATGATGGAGGTGTTGATTCTGCCATTCTTCCTTGTGATACCCCCAGGGAGCGTGAGTCATGCCAGGGAAAACTGAGTGCTAATTCAGAAACTGCTTACATTGTTCAGAACTGCTTCCACAAAGGGCATGCTGCTGCTCACCATTCACACGTGATGAATATGGGTTTGCATACTATGTATTTGTTCATCAACGAATGGCCAATTCTATGCAAAATGCCCTAACCCTCAGATCCCAGGTATGTCCCTCAGGTAGCTATCAGGCTACACTGGAGAAGTCAATAGAAGAGGAGAGTGAAAAAGAGAGGTAGATGGTTTTTCAAGAACAAGGATCCACTACATTGTAGATGAAATATTACCCTAACACACATTTCGGTGCCTCAAGTGTTAGACTTGTTCCTGGGTACTTTCATTTGACCTCTGAGACAAAAAATTGGCACCAACTCTAGCCTATCAACTCTAGTTCTGATACAGAACATATGCCATATACCACTCTTGACTCTGCTGGCCCAGTAAAAAAATCAGGATATTTTAATGTAGAGTTAACTGGACTGAGATGGAGGGAGTCCATCCTGGCTTTGCTTAGTTTGTGTTGTAGTTAATATTTAGGTCAAATTATACTTTACATCATTCGTTTCTTGTAATCCAAAGATATATTTGAACAGTGTGAATTACATGAACTTGGAATTGTCCCCAAGTATCATTTCACCTTTATTGGGAACTGAATAGCAGGCAGTTCTACTTTGTTATCTTCAAAAGGGGTCAGAGATAAGTTACAGATACATAGTAAATGGTGGGTCCTGATGGCAGAGTGGCTATGTTTTGGGCTTCGATTTGAAAAGTGGGCAGTTCCAACCACCAGCCAGCTCTGGGGAGAAAGACAGGGCTTTCTGCTCCCTTAAAGAGCTGCAGTCTCAGAAACTCACAGGGGAAGTTCTGTCCTGTCCTGAGTCGGCATGGACTTGTCGGCAGCGAGCTGGGCTTGGGTAAGTACATAAGGAGCTGGGGTGGTGGAGCTAAACACAAGGGAGCCCACCAGCCACTCTGCCAAAGAAAGATGAGGCTTACTGCTCTCTAAAGCTTTGCAGCCTCAAAAGCCCACAGGAGAGGTTCCACTGTCACCGAGTCACCGAGTCCCAGTCAGCTGACTAGTAGTGAACTGGGTACAATAGAGATTCAAATATTCTAAAACCCAAAATAGGTCTGTCAGAGTAAAATTCCTTTATTAAAATGTTCCAGTCTTATGTCACATCATCTCCACCTGTGCACAGAAGCCCCTAAAAATTAAGAATTGTTCTTAGCTAGAAACATGGTGTCAACCTCACCTCTGAAGCATTCAACATGAATTACCCATGTATTAATGTCTACATATTAAAATGTGTTCTGAAATGTTTACTGCATACTTTGAAGAAGGAAGAATTTAGATCTTCAAAATATTTATGAAAATTGCTAGGAAGTCTTGCATTTCTACACTCTAAAATGCCTTCACGCCATTCATATATGTGCCTGTTTGATTTTCTTCCTTCTTTTCCACTCCTCTTAAGCCGTGTTCCAGCTTTGCAGGGTCCAATTTGTAGTCTCTGTCTATACCACACAGCCCCCCACGCCAAAAGAAAAGCCCACTGCCATCTAGTCGATTCTAATTCATAGAGACACCTGAGGACCAAAAGGGCTACTCCTCTGGGCTTCCAAACATTTAAATATTTTAAAGGCTGCAGAGTTCAGACCACTGACTTTATGACTGGCAGCTCAATGCATAGCAAATTACCCACCATGAATCCATATCCAGCTTTTCTTGAAAGTCCTGTAATACCTAATTCTTTATCAACTATTTTCTTCCCCTTTTTTCCTTACCTATAATTTGTATGTCTGAATTCTTCTCATATCAAAACTAGGATGATAAATTAATATAACAATAGCTGAACATTAGTGCAACACCATATCTGAGAAACTAGAGCTTATGCACAATCCAGTGCAGTTTTGGGGATCTGTGCCCCAAATATCCACAGGAATAAGCCTAAAAATCAAGACACCAAGAGAAAAAATTTTGTTGTTGAGCTATTTATCCAGCAACATTCCATCTTTGGCCCCCAAAATTCGTGTCTTTGCCATCACATGTGAAATACATTCACTCTACCCTAAAGGACTTAAATAAGGTATACTCCATCCTAAGGCAAAATTCCTCTTCACCTGTGAATCTGTGCAGTTAAGGTGACATGCTATCTGTTCCCAAAACCCAGTGGTAGAACAGGCAACAGGTAGGCAGTTCCCTTACAAATGGGAGAAAATGGATGGAAGGATAAGAGGCACGAAGCAAATTCAGACCTCAACAGGACATATTCAGTCCTCTCTTTTCGAAGACCATCTGGGCAACAGCCCTGGATTCTGGTGGAGGACTCTCAGCCCCGAGTTCCAGCTTCCCCTCCCAGGCCCCCTGGGTTGGCAAGTTTGCTCAGGTAGCTAGGGTGACCCGATTCTCCAAGGCCATTTGAGGAGCAGCCCTATCATTCCACCTCAGCAGACCCTCTTCGTCTGCCCTGGTATCAGTCTAACCCAGGGTCTTGGAGGTTCTCAACAAAGGGACCTCAAGTCCAGAGGATGTATTCCATTCCTGGCTCTCTTTTTTCCTTTCTTTCTTTTTGAAAAATCATTTTATTGGGGGCTCATACAACTATTATCACAATGCATCCATCCATCCATTGCGTGAAGCACTTTTGGACATTTGTTTCCCTCATCATTCTCAAAATATTTGCCTTCTACTTGAGCCTTTGGTATCAGCACTTCAATTTTCCCCTCCCTCCTGGCTCCCCCTCCCCCATGAACCCTTGATAATTTATAAATTATTATTATTTTGTCATATCTTACACTGTCCAACGACTCCCTTCACTTACTTTCCTGTTGTCCATCCCTCAGGGGGGAGGTTATATGTAGATCCTTGTAATCGGTTCCCCTTTCCGCCCACCCTCGCTCCACCCTCTAGGTATCACCACTCTCACCACTGGTCCTGAGGGGTCATCGTCCTTTCTTGGTGCCAGTGAAGGCCCTCCTCTCTGCTTGCTTTTAGCTCCTTTGATCTCTTGCCAGAGAAAGGCAATGCTCACACAATGGTGTGCTCTGAGTGAAAGTGGGCCTGGAGTCATGTCCCTTGAAAGGCTCTGACCCAAGAAGCATCCCACCCTTGGCCTTCAGAGGTGAGGATTTAGAAGACGCCTTACAAAACACAGTATTATTATACCGGATCATAGAATGAAGGACTACCACCTACCACTAGGAACGGTGGCCTAGCTACGGTAACGTGTTTTGAGGGAACACAATTCAATCCATGACAATGAGGTATGGATTTATGTTTGTTTTTTTTCCCCAGGAGCACTTCTGCTGTCAACACGTGCTACTAAAGGATTCGACAAATTTACATCCCCCTGCCTCTCAACGAGTTTCCCTGCCTGCATTCCAGCAGGTAGAACACCCACAGACTCACGGTGCGCTGGCTGGAGAATTCACAGGAGTCTATCATGTTCAGGTTATTTTTAAACTTCCAGGCCACTCTTCCTCCCCACGAACAGCAGGCCTGCCATTTAGAACGGTGTTTAACCCACACCCCACCTGCTTGGAAACGTTAGCTTTTTGTGTTAAAAGAAAAGAAACAATTGTTCTAACACACACACACACACACACACACAATCTAACAACTGAAGACAGTCACTAGCTGGCTGAGTGAGCTGAGGGTCTCAGCTCCCAGAACGCAGTCGAAATGACTGAGATGGGGTGTGTGGGCATGCACTGCAAACTCGGAGTGTCACGCCAGCGTAGGCGGGATGATTGTTCTAGGTACAGGGACGGACACCAGGCATTATGACGTGGTGTCAACAGGGAGCACCCTTCCAAACGGGAATGACAGCAACACAATCGGAGCATTTACGGCCCTTCACTTGCCTGGAAAGCCAGACAGGGGCTGGGCGATGGGGGTTAGGTTATCATTTAACTTTTCTTCAAATTAATTCTGATTTTCAGTGAAGAACACTGAGGTGGGGGATAGATAGAACGTCTGAAAACAGCTCAACAAAAATGAGTGAGGCACCAGAACGAGAGACTAATCTTCCTGGAATCACATTTGCGGGAGGCATGAGCACTGTGAACGAATGACTCCATTTACCGTGCGCAAGAACCCCGGGAGGCCGATGCAGTTCGCTCCATGATTTTTCAGATGAGGCCACAGAGGACCGGAGAAGGGACGTCCTGATGCTAATGTCACAGAGCCAGACCCTGGCAGAGCCAGATAGGGACCCAGAGCTCCCGGATGCCCGAGCTCGTACTCTTCCATTACACATTCCTATAGGAGACCATCGGAAGAGATGTGTGTGGCCTGGAAGAGGAGAGTGGCTTCCAGAGTCCCCAGTGGGGTCAGAAGTCCCTGGGAAGGGGAAGAAGCATCAACATGGAAAAACTGGGGTCCCGGGGGGGTGGGCCAGTCACTAGTCTAGTTGCTGTGGTGAACAAGTTACAAATGATGAAATCCGCTGGTCGTTGGTACGGCAGCTTACCTTCCATAATGCCATGCAATGTAACCTTACACGGACTGTACTGACTTTCCATATGTAAGCTAATGTCACATACTGCCATCACCCTCGACAATGCAATCTCAATGTAATGTGATCAATCAGTTGAGCCCATAGCCATGGAGGGGGAATCATAAATCGAATGCTATGTAGTTATTTTTTAAGAGTCTAGAAATGACACAGACACACGCAGAGAAGAAGGCAGATGGCATGAGAGGGTCATTTATCAGAAAATCAGACAGACATTCACAGAGAGATACACAGAGGTCATTGGCATGGCTGAGACCCTGATTTGGACTTTTGACTTCGCAGAGTGTGAGAAAAGAAGTGTTACCTAAAGCCACTTACTTGTGACATGTCTGTCACAGCAGCACTAGGAAAGTACACATGCCATTCAGGAGATAATGAGGGTCAAGTGGATGGGCTCAGAGCCTTCTCAGTGCCAACCCCGGGTCTGGGACCTGGAGGGTTTGCAGCTCATGCAAACCCTCTCGCAGTCACTCAGCCATCCAGCCTGTGGAGAGCAGTGGGGTACAGACAAACCAACCCACAGACAGTCCACAAGTGTCTTTCCCTGAGCCATGCACCTGGCAGGGGAAAGAGCTGTGACTTCTACAGTCCTCTTGTCACTGTGCTCCAGGAACCTTTAAGAAGTAGACCAGGCAGCCGTCTCTCACAGTACAACTCTGAGCAGCCAGCCTGAGGGAGGGATGACTCACTGGAGAGCTGCCTCCTCCTCCTCCTCCTCCTCCTCCTCCTCCTCCTCCTCCTCCTCCTCGCCTGCTCCCTCCTCACCCTCTGGCTGAGGCGCTAAGAAGTGATAACATGATCAGGTGGCCCACCACTTTGACAGCTCAGTGCATTTCATGGGGTCTGAAAGCTGGAGTCTGTTCCCTGGAAAATGGGGCGTGGACACATTCTGATGCAGATGGGACCTAGCTGAACTGGCTTTCCTGTCCACTTGTTCCTCTCAGGATCATTTCCACCCACGGTTCTCCCATCTCCGCAGCTGTCCCTTTGTCTTCTCCACCTTTCCTTCTGCCACCTCCTCCACATGCACATCCCCGACCTGTGTCCTTCCTACCTTCACATAGACACTCCCTCCTGGTGACCTTTCCATCCTAATGGCATCAACAAAAACTAACCTCTGACCAACTCCCCAATTTTTACCTGCAGCCTGTTACCATCTTGATAATTGCTCATGGATACCTCCATCTGGGTGGACTGACAGAACCATGAGACCATGGAATTCAAAGCAAGATGATCATCTTTCTCTCCAAACCAGGTCCCTTCCAAGTCTCTACAGCTGTTTGCAACACCACCGTCTCCCCTATCTCAGGCACAGAATTTGGAAGCATCTTTGACTCTTCCTCCTGCTCACCTCCCACACCAGCCATCCCCCAAGTCCTGTCACTTTCCTGTGCGACTCTCACCGCCTTGCCTGCCTTCCCATTTGCACCTCCACCCTCTCCAGTTCAGACTTCGGTACCTCCTGCTCGGGAAATGGAAGGAAGGGCCTCCCAGCTTCTACGAGCACACAGCCCAGCTTGGACGGACTCTCCAGCCTTCAAGGGCATATTCAATGTCATGCACCTAGTGTCCAGAACGATGATGCCTGGTGAGCAATCACTGAACAATTGTAATGCTGAATGCATTAACTAAGAAAGAATTGTATAATGCCTAGGGAATGTAGCCACAGGATTGTGGGATCCTAGAATTTTAGGATTGACTGCAAACTCAACTATTGCCCAATCAAAGGCCTTCTTTGAACGATTGACAATGGACAAAATGCCCCCACCCATCTCTTTTACAGTTCTCATGACCTGCTTCCACAAAGTAAGGCTGCTCACCTCTCCTAAATACACCCTGAAAACCTCTGCCCCCCGTGAATTCTTATTTGGCTGTTATTCCATTCTTTCCTACAGCTCCGCACCCCCATCAAATCCAAAATGAGAGTTAAAAGCCCGGTTCATATGGTACTTCCTTTTATGAAGCCGCTCATGTTATGATGAAAATGATCTCTTTCTTTTTTGAGGGAGGCCTGATACTTGATGTCACCCTGCCTCAGATACTGTCCTGTGTGGATCTCTTCTGTGCCATTTCACTGCAAGGGACTAGCAACTACTCCACTCCCTTACACATTGTCCTGAACGGTGAAAGAGTGCAGGAATAAGGAACTATATGCAAAACCAAGTGGAGACGAGCAGGGCATGGGCTCCTTTGACCTGAGCCATGCGGGAAGGTGGTGGAAGAGGTGCTAGAAGTGATCCATCTGTTCTGGAAATGACCAGCTTCGCTCATGAGGATAACTGTAACCCTCCCACCGCCTAGCAGGTACAAGTGCAACTTGCAAACATAAATGATAAATGACCAAGTGCATGAAGCCAGACAAGGTGGTCAGTGTGAGCCTGCAAAACACACAGCGCAAAGCTTACTGCAAACCTTGAGCACAGGTTTTGTTCTTTTGTAGAAAGGGGCGAGTATTCTCAACCCTTCTAATTTGATTCCTGTTTCTATAGATGTGATGAGTAGCCGTGGTCTGTTGGAGACGATGGATAGTTTGAAGACAGAGCCAACCCCATCGAGCCACATACACATCTCCCTCTTCTTGGAAAACCTTTCATTTACAGATGAGAAAATAGATGTAGAGCAAGTTTCTCAACCTCAGCACTTAAAAAAAATCATTTTATTGGGGGCTCATACAATTCTTATCACAATCCATACATACATCCATTGTGTCAAAAACATATGTACTTTTGTTGCCATCATCATTCTCAAACATTTGCCTTCTACTTGAGCCTTTAATATCTGCTGCTCATTTCCCCCTCCCTCCCCACTCCCCTACCTCGTGAACCCTTCATCATTCATATATTATTATTGTTTTGTCATATATCCCCCTGCCCTCTTCTCTGCTGTCCCTCCCCCAGGGATGAGGCTATGTGTAGATTCCTGTAATCAATTCCCCCTTTCTACCCCACATTCTCTCCACCCTCCAGGCATCGTCGCTCTCATCACTGATTCTGGAGGAGTCATCTGTCCTAGATTCCTGTGTTTCCAGTTGCTATCTGTACCAATGTACATCCTCTGGTCTAGCCAGATTTGCAAGGTAGTATTGGGATCATGATAGTGATAGTGGGGGGGGGGGCAGTATTTAAGAACTAGAGGAAAGTTATATGTTTCATCGTTGCTACCCTGCACCCTGCCTGGTTCATCTCCTCCCCATAGCCCCTCAGCAAGGGGTGTCCGGTTGGCTACCGATGGGCTTTGAGTCTCCACTCTGCACTCACCCACCTTTTCAATGATATGGTTTTATGTTCCTTGATGCTTAATACCTGTTCCCTTCGACAGCTCGTGGTCACACAGGCTGGTATGTTTCTTCCATGTGGGCTTTGTTGCTTCTGAGCTAGATGGCCACTTGTTTATCTTTGAGCTTTTAAGACCCCAGACACTATATCTTTTGATGGCTGGGCACCATCTGTTTTCTTTACCACATTTGCTTATGCACACGTTTGGCTTCATTGATCATATCAGGGAGGTGGACACCTACTGATAAGGTTTTTAGCTCTTTGCTGTCTGATAACTGGTCCCTTCTGCATCTTGTGGTCAGACAGGCTCGTTTGCTTCTTCCATGTGGGCTTTGTTGCCCACTTGTTTATCTTCAAGCTTTTAAGACCCTAGACGCTATATGTCTTTTAATAGCCAGGCACCATTAGCTTTCTTCACCACATTTGTTTATGCACACGTTTGTCTTCAGTGGTTGTGTCAGGAAGGTGAGCACCCACTGATATGGTTTTTAGCTCTTTGATGTCTGACAACTGGTCTCTTCTACACCTTGTGGTCAGCCAAGCTGGTGTGCTTCTTCCATGTGGGCTTTGATGCTTCTCAGCCAGATGGCCGCTTGTTTATCTTCAAGCCTTTAAGACTCCAGACGCTATATCTTTTGGTAGCTGGGCACTGTCAGCTTTCTTCACCATTTTTGCTTATGCACACATTTTTCTTCAGCAATCGTGTCGGGAATGTGTGCATCATGGAATGCCAATTTATCGAACAAAGTGTTCTTGCATTGAGTAAGTGCTTGAGTGGAGGCCCAATGTCCATCTGCTGCCTTAATACTAAACCTCTAAATATATGCACATAGATCTGTTTCCCCATACTCATATAAATATATTTACATATGTACATTCCAGTCTTTGGACCTCTATAAATACCCTTGGTCACCTAGTTCTTTCCTCTATTTCCTTTTACTTTCCTCTTGTCCCACTATGATGCTCAGTCTTCATTTGGGTTTAAGTAATTTCTCTCAGTTACCTAGCCTTTGCTGACTCCCTACCAGGCCACTCACACCCTCCTTGCTACTGATTTTGGATCATTTATTGCTCCCCTGTCCCTGTCAACCTCAGCACTTTTGACGTGGAGTGGATACTTCTTGTTGTGTGAGGAGTTGACTTGTACATCATCAGATGTTTAAAAATCTCCCTAGTCTCTACTCACTGGGAGACAAATCAACACCTGTGTGAAACAAAAACGTCTTTGGATATTGCCTCATAACCCTTAAAAACAAACTCATCCCAGGTGTAAAAGCGCGAGTGATTACATGACTTGCTGAAGACCACATACCTCATCAGCATCACGACCTGGAATGAACTACCTTTCACTGGGATGCTCTTGTCAGACCAGACACCTCCCTTCACTTTCCTCCCTCACACCAGGCAACCCAGTCTTCAGGAGGAGTGTGAGCCCACAAGGTCGGAGGTGCACCTCTGGTTGCCGAAAGCCTTAGAGCCTCTCATGGGGCTCCATGCCTCGGTAGAAGAGAAGCATACAAGGGGGCTACAAAAAGTTCAAGGAAAAAACGGATGAAAAGATCAAGGAAATTTTCCATGAAATTGTGAAGTCCTTTCTTTTTCTTAACATAGTTGGAAGGAATATTGAGGCTTGAAGAATATTGAAGCTTCCAGAAGGGGACCACAGTCCAACACCATAAAATTAAGGCTTGGAAACTCACAAGTAGAATTTCTCGTGATAATTGGGATACAAAGAAATGGGGTCACAAGTCCCTTGTGAGAGTAGGTTTTCCCCTCTCAAAATCCGCTTTGTCTCAACTAAAAACTCCTGGATTGATGTCTTCAACTCAACACTTTCTACCTTACTCTATACTTCTCTTGCTCCTTGCTTCCTCGTCGAATTTTTAAAGCCAGGGGAAAACTCGAGCCTTTCCACTTTGCCTGCGACTAACAGCTTTCTTAGCTCCCACGTTGCTTCTAGAATTCATCTTCACGAGAACTGAAGAACCATCTCCCCACTTGCTGGCTCTGAGTCTTTCATGTCCTAAAAAGACTCAATCACTTCAGGCATGATATTTTGGGAGCTTCTGGGAAGGACTTATCTGTGATCGCTCTCCTAAGTGAATTGCCATTAACGAAGCACTTATGTGCCGCCATCTGAGGGGCAGGAAGTAATTGCCCATTAATGCGCCGTGGACTCCCCCCCACTTCCTGCCACACATCTTCTCCATCACTCATCTCCGTCACTCAGTCTGAGACTCCGACTAACTGCTGTGTAGAAATACCACTTTCATAAATCGCATCACCATTCAGTAGAATGTGGTGTGTCTACCCGGGAATACTGGGTGCTTTCCTATTTTATGCTCTCCGTTTTATTTATTTACTTAGAGTTCTATTTATTTCTGTCATTCACAGATCCAGTACTCAAAAGATGGCAGAAGCCATTGTCTTTTCACTTGGCTCATACACACACGAACACGGAATAGTGGAAAGGGAGACAGATGAATTCTTGATGTCTTCTAACTATGGTGTTGGCAAAGAAGATTGAATATATTGTGGGCTTCCAAAAAAAAGAGCAAAGCAGTCTTAAAAAGAAACATAACTAGAATGCTCCTTAGAAGCAAGGATGGCAAGATTTTGGTCCATTTCCTGTGGATGTGTCCGCAGGAAAGACCAATTACTAGAAGAGTTGACAGTTGAGGGTTAGTAGAGGCAAGAGGAAGTCTCCAATGAGGTGAACTTACACAACACTCAAAATAATGGACTTAACCCACCCATTAGCACGAGGATGGCTTAGACCAAGCTACATTTCATTCTGTTGTCACCTAAAGCTTCCACAGGGACAGGGACAGAGCTCACTCGGGGGCATTACCATACGCAATGCCTACGGTTTGGAGAAAAACTGGATTCAGTAAAGAAACATAGAGATGAATTTTATTTCCAAAGATATATTGCTGAGCTCTCAATAAATAAAAGGAACTCCTCAGCAGAAATGAAAAGCAAAGGGGTACACGCGTGGATCAAGATTTCTAGGGTCCCCAGGCAGCGCTTGCTCCTGGTAATGTAGAGATTCGCCAGGTGGGTTTCAGTGCCCGCACAGTAGTAGGTGATGAGGTCTCAGAGCACACGTGAAGAAGACGTTGAAAATGAGGATGCCACGTTAACCTGGGACTCTGGAAAGTAAACTGTATGTGACCAAGCCGGTGAGGGGGCTCCCTCTCTGCCTGCTCCGGAGGGAAGAGCCTTCCGTCGGTGTCTCCAGCCTTCTTCTTTTTCCTGGGTGCTTTGGGTATCTCCTCAGTGTGGCATCGATCTTTCCCCCATTTGCACCTGCTTCTTTCTTAGCTAATCTGCTCTTTTTAAGATCTATTCTACCCTGATATGATCTCATTAACATTAGCAATGCCCCTATTTCTAAATGGAATTTCATCCACAGTGATAGGGGGTTTCATTCTACCATGTATTTGGGGGGATACAATTCAATCCACAAGATTAAATGAAATTATTACACAAAACTAAGCTTGAAATTAAGGCGAGTCTACCAACATTCAAGTTCAGGTAACAAGTACTTATAAGTAATCCTCAAGGAGAGGAATAAAATAGGGGGGGAAGAATGTCATTCAAGAAATTGGTGAATGTGGGGGAATATTTAGCATATAAATATAAAGATAGTAATAGATATCTAATACTTCAACGTGTAAAAATATGTTTTTAAAATGCCCTACAATTGGCCCACGGGACAACAATGTGATAAAGAGAAAAGATTCCAGTTGACAAGGATTTTATTTGACTTGGATCCATAATCAACACTCACGGAAGCAGCCGTCAAGAAAGCAGCCGATGGGTTGCACGGAGCAAATCTGTTGCCCAAGGACTCTTTAAAGTGTTAGAGAGCAAAGACGTCCATTCGAATACTGAAGTGTCCCTGCCTGGCCCAAACCATGGTGCTTATAATCCCCTCAAACGCTTGCATATGGGAGACCTGAGAAGAACTGACGGATTGGGACTGGGGGTTGGCAAGGAGTACTGAAAGGACAAGAACTGCCAGAAGAACACACCCGACCGTCTCAGAGGAAATGCGTTCTTAGAAGGGGGATAGTGACACTTCGTCTCACAAGCTTTGGGCCTGTCCAAAGGACCAGCCCTTGGAGAAGGGCATCATGCCTGGTAAAGCAGAGGGTCATATACAGAGGAAGCCCCTCGGCATGATGGATCGACACCACAGCTGCAACAGGGGGCTGAAAAATCATAGTTGTGGAAATGGGCCAGGCCCGGGCAGCGCTACATTCTGTAGCCCATACAGACTCTGTAGCACCGAATAACAGCAACATCCTGTTTCATTCAATTTCCCAGGAACTTTTGAGGTCCTCTTACATGTGTGTGTCTACACACAGGTAAATGAGATGAAACTGCAAGGGAAGGGATGGTCAGAGGTAGGGCTCAGACTTTAGAGAAAGCCTAATCTTGAAGCACAGACTGTCATCACAGCTGAGATTGTCTACTTACACAGTATAAGGGAGTCTACCAACAAAGCTCCCGAGTATAAGAATTCTCAAAGGAGGCTGGATATAATCAGTGTACCCAAACACATTCTTATTCATCTCTGATAAGAATTGTTAAAATAATATAAAAAGTGCCATCCAATAACAACAAAATAATCAGGTATCTAAAAATAAGTCTGATGAAAGATATACAATAAAAGATACAGAGAAATAAATTCAAACTCTCTCAGAGGGACATTTGGGAAGATTTAAGGATAGCAAGAAATATTTCCTGCTTCTAGATCACAGATAAAAATTCTCCCCAAAGTAATCTATAACTTGTTCATCTCAAATCAAAAGATCTTTCTTTTTTCCCTCTCTTTTGCCCTCCTTCCTTTCTTGCTTGGTTTTGTTTTCAGTGAAGCACAACAAGCTGACCATACAAGTTACACAGATGAGTCAAGGGCCACTCGCCAAGAGTGTACGGAGAAGTCACACTCACACAGCAAACTACAAAGCTCCAAGAGTAAAACCAGTGAGACGGGCGAGGGAGAGCTCTAAACAGACCGACGGAACACAAGAAGAAGCCCAGTGGGAACCGATGATTAATTGCCAAACGATGTCAGGACATAGTACTAATCATGGAGGGTGGGGGGGCGGGGCAACTACCTCACACTATACATAACAATGAATCCCAGAGCCAAACGTGATCAAACTGAACACATTTTAGTCAAAAGTGTAAATGGTAATTTTAAATCTCAGTATATGGAATGAATCTTTAAGCAAGACAAAGTGAGCAAAAGGCATGAAGGAAAATACAGCAGATAGATTTTTATCACAGTGAAATTAATGCCTCTCAATGACAAACAGCACCATAAACCAAATGTAAAAGACAGGCCTTGTGGAGAAGAAGATATTTACAACCCATAAATCACATCTAGATTATACGTGTAGGAACTTCCACAAATCATAAGAAAGCACACAGACTGCCAGACAAAGAGGAACCTACAATTCGCGTCAGAGGCTACACCGCTGGCAGAGAGACATCTGTTAACGTCGCTTTAACTTCATCAGCAATCAGGGAAATGCAAGACTGGATTCCAGCTCACCCCAGCACCTTGGGCCTTTAGCAACTGCTCATCCTAACCTGTCGACTCACTCACTGCCATGAAGTCGATTCTGACTCATGGTGACCCTGTGGGACAGAGGGGAACTGTCCTGTGGGTTTCCAAGACTGAACGTCTTTCCATGTGAGTTACAAAGAAGCCTCATCTTTTTCTCATGCAGAGACTGGTGCTTTCAAGCCGCTGTTAGCAGCGCAAAGTGCCACCCACTGCACCACCAGGGAGCCTGTCTAAACTGGCAACGCTATGCACAAACGGCAAGCCTGCATCTGGAGGGTGTGCAAAGCCTGCATCTGGAGGGCGTGCAAAGCCTGCATCTGGAGGGCACAATCTATCAAGAAAGCAGTATGCCCACACCTAATGGGAGTCCCTGGATAGCGCAAATGGTTAAGCACTAGGCCAATAACTGAAAGCTGGCAGTTCAAACCCACCAAGAGGCATGTCAGAAGAAAGACCTGGTACTCTGTTTCTACAAAGTACAGCCATCGAATACCCTATGAAGCACCATTCTCCTCTGCCACACAGGGGCTGCCGGCACTGGAATTGGCTCCGAGGGTCACCGTCTGACGCTAGACACAGCTGAAAGAGAGCATTCCCCGGCCCAGCAGTTGCACTGCTCGGTATCTGCGCTGGAGAAATGACACACATGTGCCCAGGGATGCCGACTTTGCACGTTGTTTGTAACAGCGAACAGTTGGAGCAACCCAACCCTCCCTCAGAAAGAGAGCGCCTTAATCAAGGGCAACTCGGCCAGACCATGGGATCTCTGCAGAAGGTGAAATAACGGAAGTGGATGTGCATGGGATCGCACTGGTAACTCTTAAGAACAAGCGTCACTTTGCCGCAAAGGAGCACCTTCAATAGATCGTGCATATGAAACGTTACACCTCATCCCCCCCAAAACCCCCTCACATGTATGTAGATTCTGCTGACTCATACATACTCGTATCTAGCACAGTTACGTACGGTGACGAGCTACCAATTTCAAATCGGTGAGGACTGCTGAAGGGGAGGTAAGGGATGAGGACACATACTAAGTTCTCTTCCTTGAAAAAGCATGATCGTCCATCTAACCTTGGTGGTGGGTATATGACAGCCTCTTTGTTGTATTCAGACTACATCTTTGATAGACATCACAATTAAAATACACGTTGAAGAGAAATCCAAGAGATACCCCTCCCCCATTAAAATACCCAGAGTAGGCAAAGAAGTGGGCTCTCTCATCCACGACTGGACTGGCAGAGGTGTAATTAGCTCACACATGCCTGTGGCTTTTTGGTAACACATCCCAAGAGTCATAGATATGTGCTTAGCCTGAGCCTCAATAATCTTAAATCCGGGGATCTGTCCTGATGAGGTCATCAGACTTGCATGGATACCATTGGCCAGGGGACTGTTCATTTGAATATTTAAGAAAAAACAACTCATGCCAAATGAACAATAATAAAGAATTCATTCATACATTATACTACAGTCAAATGATGAAATATCTCATGTTCTTAAAAAACACAGGGTGGAAAAGGATGGCACAAGAAACTGCTCACAGCATATTGCACTAGGCAAAAGCCCAACCAAACCGCAGTGGCAGAGCAGAGGGCACGCTCCTAGGGGTTCAGGAGCTGCAGTCTCTAGAAGCACACTGCCACGACATCCTCCGACAGGTGGCTGCTCCCTTCAAACCGCTGACCTTTTGGTTAGCAGCCAGCGATTGGTCCCGCACCCATGAGACAAAGCAATGAACACAAGCAAGATGATCACGTCGCCAGCTTCATTTAGTGTCAGACACTGCCCGGAGATCCCCTCTGTGTATGTCTACCATCTGCTCGTTTATGTGAGGGAGAAGCGCACCTTAGAAGCATCGGTCCAGTGGCAGTGATTGATGGCAGAGGGGACTGTGGGTCCTTTTAATTTCCTTTGGGTGCATTTCCACAGATTCTAAAATAAACACGAAACACTCTGTAACTTCAGAAGGATCATTACTGGGTCTGCGTCGGGTCAGGCTCGTGTGCGTCTGTGCGTCGTGCCATCAGCCACGCTCAGAGGTTGATGACTTACCCATAAGGGCGGGCGTTCTTTGGGGTCTGGCAAGTGAAGAGGATGCACCGAGGAGAGAAGGGCTTTCCATTGTGATTGCAAAGTGGGAAGAGACACTGTCTGAAGCGTTTCAATCAACCATCTATAAAACCGACTGAACGCTTGATTCAAACTACCTCACAGGGGCACGTTATCATAGCCCATCAGTGGCTCAGCTTGGAGCCTCTCCAAAGACAGAGCTAGAGATCAGCCCCCGTGGGAGAATGCATTGTAAGGATACATTATGTTTCCAATGGTACAAATTCCAGATCCTGGAAAGGGATCTTCCAATTAAGGGCAGAGGGTGGATGCTCTCCCCAACGCCCAACTCCACCTAACCCCCCTGAACTGTATCGTCCTGCAGAATGTCTTTGAGGGGTACTGGCTGGAGAAAGGGGTGCAGAGAGCACAGGCCAGACACTACATTCTTGAATCATTTAATCTTCATAAACAATTCCAAACACTGAGTGTTACTGATGCCCACACTACAGATGAGGAAACTGAGCCTGGCACCATATAATCCCAAACCCAAACCATGCTATCAAGTGGAATCCAACTCACAGCGACATCCCTGGGGCTCCCAAGGCTGTCAATCGTTAAGAGAGCGGACAGTCTCAGAGGTCTCCCTTAGAGAACCCCAGGCATGTGGTTAGCGGTTCAATGCTCACCAGACATTTTTCTTGGAGGCCATGTAATGAGGGACTGATAAATCAAAAATCAAAAACCTGGCCTGTAAGAATTCAAGACACGTTCTCCTCTCCTTTAGCTACGTCACTCTTTGTTAATTTAGGAGGCGATATTTGGATTTCCTTTCATTTTTAGCCATAGGCCCCTTTTCACAAAGGAACCAGTGCACTAGGTAGAAATGAATTAACCAGATGAAGGCAGACAGCTCCTCCAACTCAACAAGAGTGGGGAAACCAAGTTGTTTCCTCCTGAGAAGACTCCACTCCATGGTGAAGTTTGAAAGACACTGTCCTGGGGTGACTGTGAAGAGACCTGGTGGCATCGTGGCTACAGCTCTGGGGAAGAAAGGGTGGCTTTCTATTGTCATAAATAGTCACAGTCTCAGAACCCCACAGGGGTGATTTTGCCCTGTCCTATAGGGTCACTGGAAGTTAAGTAGGCATCGACTCAATGGCAGCGAGTCTAAAATAAAATGCAAGCCTTGTATGTGCATGTAAAATTTTTTGGTTTTAGAATTTGAGTTATTTATTTGCCTGTATTGATAAAAGAATTATTGTGATTGATGTGAAGGTTTATTGAACAGAGCATCAGTTTTACATCCAACAATTTAAACACATTTGCTTCAACTCCTCCATTTCAACCTTTCAGCATACCATGGTTTATCTACTTCCTCCGAGTGTTTCCTACTTCCATTGCTCCTTGTTTCCTAATCCTCTGTCCTTGGATAAGTGCCACCCCTTTGATTTGGGATGGTTGACTATTCTAACACAGGGCGAGTTCAATTCCAGACATGAAGAGTGATAAAGGGACAGAGCTCTGGGGCTTCCACCAGGTTCTGTTTGGCGAATTAACCTGGTCTCTCTTACGATGTTGAGTTTGTTTTACCCTTTTCTTTCACTGCACCCACAACCTTCCAATGTGATCATTTTAACAGCAGTTGTAGTGGTAGGTGGGCACCATCTAGTTCTTCTGGTCTCAGCATTGCAGAGGCTGATATTGCAGTGGTTCAGTCAATGTCCACTGGACTGATCGGTTCCATTGTCTGTCCATTTTCATCGCTCTTCTTTCTTCCAAATGGAGAGACCAATATTTGCACCTTAAATGCTGCTCACCAAAGTAGGATATAGATTGGTGTCATGGTGAACTCTGTGATGTCGGTTGATCTTGGTGTCTCCCTAAACTATGGTCCCAAGCCCCCCGAGTTGAATGATTCATTCCCTCAAGGTGGTTGGTTATGTCTAAGAGGTTTTCTTCATTTTGCCTGTCCTGGACTGTTTAAAGGTCTTCGGTCCTCCCCAGCAGTGTTACCCAAGGTGAAGTTTCTCTATGTTCAGCAGGTAATGAAGGTTCAGACAGCTTATAATCCGTCATCTTGTTAAAGCACCTATTTGATTTGCACATATAATGCTGTTGTGCAGACCGAGGCCAGTCTATTACTGAGAGCAAGGCAGCCAGCCGCCCAGTACCATCCGCAGGGAGGCTTGTTCCTAGTCAGCTGCTCATAACCTCCACAGCCTCCACTCTCGTTTGAACCATAATCTTTCTCTCACCTGAACGAAGGCAGCTGCCTTCCTCCCACGCAGCCTGGTTCCACTCATCCCATTCTTGCCCCCTTCAACCTCGTCTCCTGACTGCCTCTAGAGTCTTCTTTCCAGAAAGTACATCGGATTGTGGCATCCATTGTCCAATGTTCTCTAGTGATCGCTCATAATTTTCAGAATAAAATCTAAATCCCTTATCGTAGTCTACAAGGCTATACACCGGCTGGCACCTGATCATCTTGGCCTTGGTTTCCCCAGAAAGCAAAGCCTGAGACAGGGGAGAATGTTTTCTTGATTAACAATTGCAAGCCAGAAAATGAGAATGAAGGTGAAGGAGAACGAAGGATGACTCACTGCCCTTGAGTCACTGCTGACTCACAGCGGCCCTCTGTGGGGTTCTGAGACTGGAACTGTTTATGGGAGTAAAGAGCCCGGTCTTTCTCCTGAGGAACTAACTGCCAACCATGCCGATCACAACCCAGCATGTAACCACTACACCGCCAGTGCTCCTAAGGTGTATACAAAGGTACATTATTACCAAGGTGGCCACTGCTAATGGCCCATGGAACAGCATCTTATGATAAAGATGAAGGAGAACAATTCATTTGCTAGATCCATCGCCCACAGGTCAAACCTCCATCACTTAGGAGATTAATGTCTGTGGGAATGTCTGGTTGCCCAAGAGAGAGCTGGTCATCGCACCCTTCCCTTCCAATTGGGAAGCTCCAGGGAAGAGGCAAAAGGTGCACCACATGAACAGACGCTGAAGTGCTGTATTGTAACAGCACGAGGTGAGGGAGGTGAGGGGCACCTCTGCATGGTCAGAATCCACAGAGTCAGTCATGGCCATGGTAGAATGGGCTGGAACAAGAGGCCAAAAGCTCAGATACAGGTGAGAGCAAGAGGCACATGGCTCAAATGCCGTGCCTGTACAGAAGCTTTTGTATTGGGGGTGCTTGGAGATTTCAGTGACAGGCTGCTGAATTCACAAAGGTCAAGGCTGGGTTCTGGAGAGTTCACAGATGGCTCAAGCCAGCCCGTTGGGTAGCCTGAGTCTTCTTCACCCAAACAGCCAGCCCATCTCAACTCGCCTAAAACTCCCCAAGAAAAGAAGTCCTCGTTCCTAATGCAAGCTGCTTCGGAAATGTCTGGGACAAAAGAACGTTTTTTCAATGTGGCTGTATTTCCTCACTTGTTTTTTTTTATTTTTGTCTTTTGGTGGGTCCAGGAGCTGTGGAGACAGCAGCTAGGAGGGAGTAAAGAAGAAGTGGGTTAACATACATGGAGTTCCCGGAGTACTGGCCTGCGGTCTCCTAAGGAGAGTCTTCCACATTATGGTCCCGAGCTAGCCAGAGACCACTAGCCAGCGATGCCGGCAAAGAGAGGATAAGTTGGGTGAGAGAACATTATGACATGCAGCTTCAAAGAGCGATTGGAAAATAGGAATTGGCTTTTTGAGAAGCTTCTAGAAAGGGCGCTGGAAGAGGGGGTGGACGGGGGGAGTCAGCTCACAGCTAAGACGGACTCCAACCACTCCCATATTCCATGCAGGGCAACACCCACCCAACTTCCCACATTGAGGTTCCTCTTTCCACTCCTACCCCCCGTTTCCCCTGCATGTTATCCTCAGCATCGCAGGACATCTTCCCATGACAAGAATGGATGGACGTCTTAGACCGTGACTGGTTAGGGTCTCTCTGTCATTCACAAATCCTTTTGAATTGATTCATCTCTCTTATTCTTGGACTTAGATAATTGTTCAACTTATTATTCTGACTCCAATTCACTCCTGATAGAGGAGCAGGTGAGTACTAAGTCAATGGACCTAGTGGGCTTTGAAACTTGCCCTTTATGAAGAGACAGGGTGCAGCCAGGTGTCCAGGCCTGCCAGTTGTACCCATGTGAAATCTGCCAGCCTCTTCAGCAGAAGCTGCCTGTGGTGGGCAGCATCAGGTGAGACTCCTTACATATTCTGCCATCCGTGACCTCTATTCACCCACACTACAGTCGCTCCACTGTGCACAACAACGGGCTACTCTCCTTCCCAGAATGTCCATCTGGGAGCAAAGCCTGTCTCTATGGCATCTCCCAATAGCTATGTGCCCACTAAACTCTTCTTCCTTCCATGTCTCTTCATAGAGGAGTGAACACAAGACCCCTTTACTATTCACACGAGACTCCTTCACTCTTCCCAGCAGCCTGAGATCTCAACCAGGCAGTCGCGAAGATTACAACTACAATTTTTCTTCTTTCCAAACCTCTAGGGAGAGATGGGTGGGGGAGGAAGGGAGAAAACAGTCTTCTCCACCCCCAGCTGTCACATCCCACGGCCCCCCAGCTCAGGCTGCAGGTAAATATTAGTTCCCGTTGGAGTTGCAACAGACCAGAGAGAATGAAGCAAGGAGGGGAAGAGGGTGACGATGTATTTCTGCTGCTTAGCACCTTCCTAGAAGCGTGGGAAGCTGGCTGAATAAGCAAAACACAGGCTTTCCACGCCAGGCGCATAAATAAGCTCCAACAGATCCACTGCTCCTAACAGGCCACAAGGGCGGCCTAAAGCAGGGGTGACCCTTTGCCCCTTCCCTCTCCTTTCCTGTAGCCAGTCGGTTCCTGGAAGCAGGGATGGCTTTCGCTTGACAAGGAGGAGGAGGCAGGGAAGGGCAAAGACACCGAGAAGAGCAGGTGGGAGGTGGAGTTTGGGCTCAGGCAACACCTCAGAAGACAAAGCGGCTCGCAGAACAAGCACGCCTCTCCTTCACCTTCACGCTGCCCACCTGGAGGGAAACGCACCTCGTCTGGAAAGCACAAGTCTCCCTTCAGCCCCGAGTTTATGATCTCTAGTGAGCAGTCCCCTCTTCTTTCCTGCATGGGTTCCCCAGTCTCTGGCCCCCTGCTTGAACGGGTTTCCAGCCCAGCCCAGCCCACACACACAGGTGTGTGCTTTGTGGTGTCCTCCTGCCCAGTGCTCACCGGGATGTGCTGCCATCATGAGCTCTCCTTAGAGGTTCCTGGTCGGGCATCCTTGTTGGATCCAAATGAACCTCTGCCCTCTCCTCCAGTTTCCCTTTACCTCTGTCCTGTTCCTCCCTTCCCATCACTGGATCAACAGCGCTGAGATGGAATTCAACTTCCCTTCCAAACAGCCCATCTTTCCATGTGATTCCACAGTGACCATCCCAGATGTAGGGATCCAGGCTTAGGCCCCGCTGAACCTTCTCCCATTCCAGGTGTCACGCACACCACTGCTCACAGGTCTTCTTCACAGAACAGGACCAGCTTGGTACGGGTGCAGCCTTCAAGGGCATGGTCTGTGGTGTCGATTCCAGGGGCAAGGACAGAAGGGCAAGGTCAGACTAACTTGATAATAAGTCCAAGCTGGGGTCAAGAATGGAAGCAACTTTAGAGCATCATGATCGGAGATGCTCTGTGGGATTTTTCAATTTACTGGGCTTGCTTTGTGGCTTACCATACAGCCCATGCTAGAGAATGTGCCATATGGGCTGAAAAGGAGTTGGATGGAGCCCCCGGGTTACGTCTGAAGCTAAGTTGGTTGGTTGTGTTGTTTAGTTCTTATGTGTCTTTGTTGAGTGTGTAGTTGTCCTGTCAGCCTCAGATCAAACTCACTGCCATTGAGCTCATTCCTACTTGGGACAGTCCTATAGGACAGGGTAGAACTGCCCCTGTGGGTTTCTGAGACTGTCACTCTACAGAAGTAGAAAGTCTCATCGTTCTCCCACAGAGAAGCTGGTGATTTTGAACTACTGGCCTTGTGATTAGCAGCCCAATGGGTAACCACTATTCCACCCAGGCTCTAAAATTAGAAATCAATTGCAAGAAGAACAAGGAAAAGAAATAAAATATATGGAAACTGAATATCATCCTGACAGGGTAATTTTAAAATGAAAAATTTTAAATGCCTTCAATCAAATGAGAAGAAAAGCACAGCATACCGAAACCTTAGAACACAGCAAAGCAGAGCTCAGAGGGCAACATTAGAACACATGTACGCACTTTCACCAAAGAAGAATAAAGAACCCAAGCCTACACCTTACCCCAAGCCTACACCTTACCCCAAGCCTACACCTTACCCCAAGCCTACACCTTACCCCAAGCCTACACCTTACCCCAAGCCTACACCTTACCCCAAGCCTACACCCTACCCCAAGCCTACACCTTACCCCAAGCCTACACCCTACCCCAAGCCTACACCTTACCCCAAGCCTACACCTTACCCCAACACCTCCAGCAACGAGTAGCCAAACAACCCTAGAGTCACCAGGAGAAAATGAAGACTAAAGCAGAAATAAATGAAACAGAAAAACAATAAAATCAACAAGACTGGAAGTACTTTGTTCTGAAGTTTTAATAGAACTAATAAACCACTGGCAAATCTAACTAAGGAAAAGAAGATGATGATGGAAATAGTACACACAAGAGCTGGAATGAGCCATACCGCCAGGGAACCGCCAGGAATAAAACAAGATGGCAGGATTCTACAGAGAGCTACACCCCAACAAACCTGAAATCCCACACAGAATGGAGACTTTTTAGAAGCACATTACCCACCTAAATTAACACAGAGGAAAGTGCAAACTTTCAACAGACCACGATCAGGCCATCAACAAATTCTCAACAACAAAAGCCAAGTCCCGGAGCTTCTTCACTGGCAAAGTTTGCCACACATTCAGAGAAGAGCTGGCACTAATTCTACTCAAATTATTCCAGAGTGTAAAAAGGAGAGGCTACTGAAAAATTCATTTTATACAGTGAGTATAACCCTGAGACCAAAACCAGGCAAGACTTCACTAGAAAAGTAAAAATCTCTCATGAAAGCAGACACAAAAATTCTAGCCAATACATCTACTCAAGTACGCCCTCAATGCAAGAACACTTTGTTCTATTAAGCTGGCATTCCATGATGCTCACCTTCCTGCCATGATCGATGAAGACAAAGCAGGTGCATAAGCAACTGTGGTGAAGAAAGCTCATGGTGCCTGGCTATCAAAGGAGATAGCGTCTGGGGTCTTAAAGGCTTGAAGGTAAACAATCAGTCATCTAGCTGAGAAGCAACAAAGTCCACATGGAAGAAGCACACCAGCTTGTGTGATCATGAGTTGTCAATGGGATCAAGTATCAGACATCAAAGAACAAAATAGCAAATCATTGTGAATGAGGGGGAGTGAAGAGTGGAGACCCAAAGCCCTTCTGTAGGCAACTGAACATCCCCTTACATAAGGGTCGCAAGGAGGAGATGAGCCAGTCAGGGTGCAGGGTAGCAATGATGAAACATACAACTTTCCTGCTTCCTCCCCCCACTATCATGATCCCAAATCTGGCTAGACCAGAGGATGTGCACTGGTACACATCATAACAGGAAACACAGGGAATCCAGGACAGATAAATCCCCCGGGACCAATAATGAGAGCAGCCATGGCAGGAGGGGAAAAGGAAGGTAGGGTAAAAGGGGGAACTGATCACGATGATCTATATATATAACCCCCTCCCTGGGGGATGGACAACAGAAAAGTGGGTGAAGGGAGACATCGGACAGTGTAAGACATGACAAAATAATAATAATTTATAAATTATCAAGGGTTCATGAGGGGAGGGCACGGGGAGGGAGGGGGAAAAATGAGGAGCCGATATCAAGGGCTCAAGTAGAAAGAAAATATTTTGAGAGTGATGATGGCAACAAATGTACAAATGTGGTTGACATAATGGATGGATGTATGGATTGTTATAAAAGTTGTACTAGCCCCCAATAAAATGATTTAAAAAGAAAAAATCTAGCCAATAAAATCCAGCAACATATCAAAGAAAAAAATATAAGCTCCAGTGGGCACTCAAGGAAAGTTCGGCACTAGAAAAACAATCAGGATAAACCACTACATAAATAAAACAGAGGTAAACAACACCATGGTCAGATCAAACAATGCAGAAAAGACATTTGGGGAAAAAACAAAACAAAACAAGATGCTCATTCCTGATAAAGACACTCACCAAAAAAGAACAGAAGGGAAATTCCTCAGCATGATGAACGGTGTATACATGAAACAAACACCCACCACTACTTCAACAAAAGAAACTGAAAGGATGCCCCTTGGGGACAGGAACAGACAACGATGTCCACTCTCATTCCAGATGGTGGACGTCTGAGCCAGAGCCAGAGGCAGGAGAGAGAAAATAAAGGCATCCAAATTAGCAAAAAGAGGTAAAATTCTATTTGCAGATTATATGATCTTATGAATAGAAAACCCCAAAGACTCAGCAAGAAAATTATTCAAACTGCCTTCCCTTTCTCTTAGATCTTTACCTAAATACTGAGTCTCCCATTGCATCTCTTCCCTAGGGCACCTGTGGAAAACAGTGGTTCCCTCATTGTGTGCTTCAGAGACAAGCACAGCCTCCAAAGGAGCCAAACAGGATGTGTTCAACTTTACATGTTCTTAAGGATGGGCTTTCAAAAACAGCCATCACTATTTGAAAGATTCATATGGGTGACAGGGTACAAGAGCAATAAACAATCATCTATCAATTCTTGTACATGAACAAAAAGTGTTTTGAAAAGGAAACCAAGAAAATAATGCTGTTTAAAATAGCCAACTCCAAGATGAAATACTGAGGAATAAATCTAACCAGAGAAATAAAAGATCTCTACAAAGAAAATGGCAAAACGCTCCCAAGCTCATGGGTCATGTGGAGATTGGTTGACCTCTGCACACTATCGCCCTTAGCCTTTCAACCTAAAAATAAACTCACACCACTACGCAATTTTTACTCAAACAAGATGCTAAACCCACTATCATGACGCTGACTCTGACTTACAGCAACCCTGTAAGGGCAGAACAGAACTCCCCCGGTGGGTTTCCAAGATTGTCAATCTTTATAGGAGTAGAAAGCCCCATCTCTCCCACCCCACCCCCAGAGTGGCTGCTGGTTTCGAACTGATAATCTTGAGATAAGCACCTCAGTGCCTAATCCCCTATGCCCACCAGGCATATACAGGTCTTTAACAATAGGAAGGTAACCCATACTCAAAAAAATAACCTATTTGGCACTATTTACCCAAGGGCAAAGTTAAGAAGAGTTAGGAAAACAGAAGGGATGAGAACAGAAAACAGGGCTGAAGTGACACAAGCGAGGTTACCATGTGGGGACTGCAGTGAAGCCACCTGTGCATGCATTCTTGCAGGGAAAACCGATCCATGTTGTAAACCTTTGCCCAATTCTCAATACAAAGGTGGAAAACGAAAATAAAGTGCCGAAGAGTGGAGGTGAGAGTTCAGATTCGATGATAAGTTGTGAAGATAATGTCCTACATGCCAGATGTGAGGATGAAAGCCAGAGTAAAAATGGACACCCGAGGCAGAAGACCAGAATTATAACACAAGGTGGGCGGAGGTCAGTGATTCAATAACAGGGGCGAGTGGGTCAGGACAGTGACTCAGTTAATTGAAGGGAGCCAGCGATATATTTTTATTACAGTAGCAGCTAGGGAAGTGTCTGATGACCACAGTGGCTATCGAGCAGACGTCCAGCTGTATCTCCATATTATTTACACAGACTCTCCACTCTTCACTCAAGGCCTCGCTCACATTAGTCCCTGGGGGAAGGCCCTCTCCACATCCCCAAATCATCCCATCAGTCCAGCTCCTTGCCAATGTCTTCCCTAGTTCTCGAAGCTTTCCCTAAATACTGAGATTTCCATCACTGCTCCTCTTGACGCAGGATATGCGTGGAAAACAGTGTTTCAAAGACAAACACAGGAGCTCCAGGGGAACCACGTAGGATGTGCCCAACTGCATTTTGTGAAGAATGACCTTTCCAAAACAACCGCCACTATTTCTGCCACATCATTTCATAAAAGAGAAGGCATGTTTACTCTAAAATGTTGGGGGAAGATCATCTCAGAAAATGCTACAAGATGAACAAGTTTAACTTTAGGAAGCAGTGCCTGCTTGTCTTATCTCTGCCATTTCACACAAAAATGATAAAAATGTTGTTGTCAATGGGTGCCAATTCTAAAACTGGTATTTGGGAGCCATAGATATAGATTTCCCATCTGACATTTGATCACATTGTGCCTTGCTATACTTTCTGAATTTTTGTTTAGTTTTCTTTTCTTGCGATGGTTCACCCAGGTTTTGAACAACGCCTGCCTTCTCAACATGCTAGACAGTCATTCCCATAACAGTAAAGGGCAAGTAGGAGCTGTCTTTCAGTCAGACATTTGTAACCTGGGAACTGCCTACGCAACAAATACACGAACAACAAAACAACAGGTAGATCATTGGGACCTCATAAAAATGAAATATGTGTAGTCATTCAAAGACTTCATCCAGAGTAAAACGACAATCTATGAAGCTAAGAAAAATTGTTCAGAAGCTATATGTCCCCTAAGGATCTTATATATTCAAAACTTCTACCACTTAACCCCAAAAAGACAAATGGCCCAACCAAAAGATATGGGCAAAGTCCATGAACAGACACTTCACCAAGGAGGATACTCAAGCAGCCAACAAACCCATGAAAAGATGCGCAGCAGCCATGAGAGGGAGGCAAAGCAAAAGTACACTGGGATACCTCTTCAGTCTCCCAGAATGGTGATGAATGGCTACCATAGCAACAGTAGATGAGCATGGGGACAGGGATGGAAAGTGCTCTTAACAGATGTGAACAACAAGATAGCAATTCCTCAAATAAGTAGAAGCAGAACCACCATATCACCGAGCGGTTTTACTCCTAGGTACAGACCTGACTGCCCTACAACTGACAGCCTGTGCAGACCAATTGTACATGTAGTGTCACCGTATCCAAAAGGTGGAAACAAGCTAAGTACCCATTAACAGATGAACGGATAAACCAAATATGCGATTGACATAATACTCAGCCGTGAAAAGAATTTAAGTTCTCATACATGCCATACTATGGTTGATTGCAAAAGATACTATGTTGCAGAAAATAAATCAAACACAAAAGGACAAACACTGTATGACCACCCTTACACAGATGACTCAAAACCAACACCACACTCTTTGCAATGGAGTCTATTCCAATTCATATCAACCCTATAGGGCAGAGTAGACCTGCCCCCTTGGGATCTCCAAGGCTATAAATCTTTACAGGAGGAGTCGTTCTCTGCATTAGAAAGCTTACGGTCATGCCATTATGTGACTGTCCAGTCACTTGGGCTGAATGCTTGCCAGCAGCCACCCAAGATACAGTAGTTGGTCTCCTTTCTCTTGGAATTGGAGTTCGGAGGCACGGTAGGATACCCATGCTGCGGCTAACTAAAAGGTCAGAAGTTCAAAATCACCAGCCAGCCGCACCACAGGAGAAAGGCAGGGCTTTCTATTCCTGTAAAGTGTAACAGTCTCTGAATCCCACCGGGGCAGCTCTACCCTGTCCTATAGGGTGGCTAGGACAGTCAACTTGATCTTTCGTTTATACTCTTAGAATGAGGCAGGGAGCTGCCAGCGGCTCTGGCCGCATTCAGAAGAGGATGTGAACCAAGGGGTGTGATGGCGGCTCTCAGATGGATCTCGGCTGAAAGCAGAGCACCTAGGTGTTCACTTGTGTTTGATGGACTATGTCAAGGGAGTCGGCCGCATGGATCATAACAAGTGGTGGAGAGTCTTGAGAAGTATGCGGAGTCGAGAATATTTCATTTGGTTTGTGCGTAACTGGTTCTTGGATCAAGAGGCAGTTGGGTGACCAGAACAAGGGCATATATACTGTATAACTTAAAATCAGGAAAGGCGTGTGTCGCAATTGTAGCCTGTCACCATACTGATTCAAGATTATGCAGAGCAATTCATCAGGGAAGCTGGATTCTATGAAGAAGAATGCTGCAAAGATGGCAGGAAGGCTTATTAATAACACACAATATACATATGACACAACCTTGCTTGCTGAAAGCAAGGAGGACTTGAAGCACTTTGTGATAAAGACCAAAAATTGCATCCTTCAATATGGATTACAATTAATATAAAGAAGACCAAAATCCTCACAACTAGACCAGTAGGTGACATAATGACAAATGGAGAAAAGGTTGAAGTTGTCAAGGGTTTTCTCTTGCTTGGATCCATAATCAATGCTCATGGAAGCAGCAGTCCAGAGATCAAAAACACATTGAACTTGGTATATCTCCTGCAAAGATCTCTTTAAATTAAAAAAAATCATCCCTTTAAAGTATTGAAGAGCAAGGATGCTACTCTAAGGACTAAGGTGCACTTGACTCACAGTATTTTCAATCACCTCATATGCATGTGGGAGTTGGACAATGAATAAAGAAGCCTGAAGAAGAAGAATGCCTTTGAAATCTAGTGTAAGTGAAAAATCCTGAAAACACCATGGACTTCCAAAGGAATAAACAAATCTGTCTGGGATGAAGTACGCTCCTTAGAGGCAAGGATGGAGACACTGTCTCGAGTACTTTGGACATGTTGTTAGGGAAGCCAGCCCCTGGAGAGGGACACCATGCTTGGTAAAGGGCTACTGAAAATGAAGAAGGCCCCCGGGGAGATAAATTGGCACATTGGCCACAGCCGTGGGCTCCAACGTAGGAACAAATGGGAAGCTGGCGCAGGACCAGGCCGGTGGTTGCCCTGCTGTACATAAAGTGGAACTGACTTGACAGAACCTGACAGCAACAGCGTTCTCTTGGAAAGGAGCCCTAGTGGCACAGTGGTTAAAGTGCTCACTGTTAACTGAAAGGTTATCTTTCCGAACTCTTCAACCGCGGATGTGGGTGCCTGCTTCGGCCTTGGACACCTCATGGGGCAGGTGTACTCTGTCATCGAGTCGGAATCAACTTGGCAGAAGTGGGCTTGGGGTTGGTTTATTCTAGTGGAGCAGCAGAGGAAGACAGCCTGAAAATCCTGAGAAGGCACCGGGACTGCAGGTCTAGCTCCTTCTTTAAACTTCTGCCTCCTAAGTAGATGGCGTCCTGCTACCATTACTGAAGTTTTGATCAAGAAGTCAGTAAGTGAGTCTTGATCAAAAGGGATGAAATGTAGAACATAATGTAAAATTGTTACATAATCTAGACTCCCTGGACCCACGGAGAGCAGAAGTATCCCCAAAGAGGCTTAGACAGCTTTAACCTTTGAATCAAAATGATGCCCTGAAGTCATCCTGAAACTAACCACTTTAGCTCAGTTAGTTAATGTTCATCATCAGCATCATATCCTTTTAAAGAATTAGCTATATGAGCTCAAACTGACAACAGTAATTCAGAATGAGAAGTTTAGGAGTGGGAAATTCAAGTCAATGGGGGTGGAAAATTGGTGGGGCTATCAAAATGCTGACACGTGTAAAAGGTAACATGTCACGAAGATGTACATGCAGAAACTGGCGCAGGGCTGTATGTTCTGCTGTATATATTTCACCAAATATATATACAGATTTTTAAAAGCCGCTTTTTACCTCCTTCCCCATAGTACACAAAATCTTATACATGTGTACTAATAATCACAAGAGAGACCGTCAGATCAGCAGGGAATACTCAAGGAGTCAAAGGATAGAGGGAGCTGAGCAGTAGAAAGAGAGAGGGGGGAAGACAGTAAATCTCTGCTACCATTTTTTGTTACCCTTAAGCTATAAATCCTGGGTGATGGTGATGAAAGCAGACTGTTGATGAAATGTGTTGTCCAGCAAAAGACATCTCAGCTGCCTCAGCTCGTGAATCCTCCAGAGCGCTGGCAGGTAACTTCCAGCCGGCACCTATTTTTGGAGCAGCTGTCGATGAAGAACATTCTATGGGGGGTCAGACGGCAGAGCTACGTGCCCTGCTTTTCCTTTGGCGAGTCATTTCCCCTCTCCTAGGCTTCAGCTTTCTCTCCTGTCAAATACTCTTATTTTAGACTGTAGCCCCTGGAAAGAATCTTGCAACTCAGACTATGGTGGGTGTTCACTCCCATTTTATCCGTGTAGGAACAGGAATAACACTGGACGGAGAACAATGCCAAAGCATGACAAAGAGGCTTGTCCAAGGTCCCCTCGAGGCTCTGGGTTAGAGCCTGATCTTTAGACGCACATGGAGTTCCTGGCCAGTCGTCAGAGTAATGTGTAACAGCTGCGCTAGGTCACTATCGCCTCTGGATCCCACGATGACGTCCTTGGGGCTTAATAAAGGTCACAGGTGTTATTTGTTGAGTGTCCCCCTATCTACAAGTCCATCAAACACTTTCCCAGTACTGTCCCCCATCCTCTCACAGCCCACCAGGGTAGATAGTGGTTTGCACTATCGGGGCACTGAGGTCAAAGAAGTTAAAGAATCAACCCGGCAGAATAAGAAAGGAGAGCAAAAATTGGATCCAGGGTTCGGATTCCAGGGTCTATGCTCTGTCAGTGCACACTGCCTCCTAGTGGTGAATGGATTGGGGATCCTGTGCTAGAGGAGCGGCACAAAATCTTTTTGGATAGGAGGAATGTTGGGCTGCTAACCACAAGGCCAGCAGTTCAAAAGCACCCACTGCTCTGCGGGAGAAAGCTTTCTACTCCCATAAAGAGGAACAGCCTCAGAAATTCCCAGGGGCAGTTCCACTCTGCCCTATGGGGTCACTGTGAGCTGGAATCAATTTGAAGGCAGTGAATTTTTGGCTTATTTTCTGATATCGTGCTGGGAGATGAGGCACTCAAAACGCAGCCTGGCTGCAACAATGAACCAGAGCAGCCCCTGCACCAGGAAGACAGCACAGGGCTGGGCAATGGGTCATTCTGCTGTCATACACGCAGTCACTGGGAGTGGGAGCCGACCAAGCAACTAGCAACACCAATCTGACAGGCATGGAGAGAGCAAGGGCTGTTGGTGATCAAGCAGCTTTGCAAAACCACATCACTGACTTTTCTCAGCATCGAAATTCCATTTGAGTCCCTAACTGCACCATCAGCCACACCCTCCACTCTCCTTGGCTGAACCTTTTGTCCAGTCAGCTTCCTGCCCTCTGTCTCTAGTCAGATTCTCCCATCAACCCAGACACTTCTAGAACAAGACACTGGTCTCAACACCAAAGATGACATTTGAACTTTTGAAATTTACTGATAGCTTCATTTTGAGACCATCCCCAGCACTTACATTACCCATCCTGCCTTCCTTCCTCCTTATTGGTTTAAACAGATGCTGGGTCTCCACACTGCACTATACGCCTTCTTGAGAACAAAGCAGATACTTTAAAATCTGTGTGTCCTCTACAGACTCTAGCTCTGGGTTTGCACTGGGTTCAGGAAAACACTGCACCAAGTGTCCCCACAGAAGTCCAAGATTTGAAGACACCAAAGCAGTCTGACTGATGATCCCAGGGTCAGCAAAGGTACATGTCTGGGAGAGAATCCATGCTGGCAAATATTTATATTTTTTCTTATAGTGTCTGGAGCATTGGGAATTCATAGAATCCAGAAGATAGGAGGCATCTTGCTAAGAAAAACTGGTCCCATGGGGCACAGGTTCAGAGGAAAGAGAAAAGCAATGGAGGTGGCTTGCTCCATCCTGTGCATGGCTCAGCAAAGGCATCAGCACCAACTGTGGAGCATGGCTTAGGGACCGGCCTGCCTACAGACAGACCTGACCCACTCGTGACAACTGGGTAGGGTAGGGCATGAGCTGGAGCCCTGATTCCTTGTCAGTCCTTGCATCTCTTCCCCAAAGCCTGCAAGACCCAGGCAGTCTCTGATGGGGCTCCAGGGCATACCCTTTGTAAGCCAGTGGAGATTTGAGAAAGGGCCAACCCTTGGATACAAAAGATATAGATTTGGAACCTAGCTCTATAGTGTCTGCGATCTTCCATTTCCTTAAGCTCCGAAATATGTGAGCCCACAATACCCTATACCCACCCAACCAGCATTTATATTTGCCTTTTTAATTAAGAGAAGGTGTGATAGTTAGGTTTGTGTCAACTTGACTGGGCCAGAATTCTTGGTGATTTGAGAATTAAGGCCTACTAATCTCCCGTGATATGACTTAACATATGTAATCAAGTCCACAATGGGATCTGATGGGAGCAGCCCTTAAATTGTAAAATTCGAGTGAAATGCAAACCCCTCCTGGGGCACAGTTCTAATGCAAGTGAAAGGAAGGCTCGTTGGGCATGTGGCCTACTCGCTACATAAGTAGATGCTTGTGGGAAACGTTTTTGCTGTGTCTAGATCCTGCATCTGGCTCCTCGGCCTGCAGTTCTTTTTACTTGAGCCCACAGCCTGCTATACTGCCTGCCAACCCCAGGAATACTCAGCAGACTGTCATGTGACCTAGTGACTTTGGATTAAATCCTCTCTCATCACAGCCTGATCTGCTGACCTTGACTTCATCTGCCTCTGCAGCCTGATGGCCAGCTTGCGGTCTTCCTGTTGATTATGAGTTCATCAGTCTTAAAGCCTCTTGAGGAGAGTCAGAAGCCTCCAGATTAACAGCTGACCCACTGACCCACGGAGCTCAGTCACACTCTATGTGCCCCCTTTTAAATCTGTGTGAACAGTTTATATTTATGTATATTATATCACACTTAAATGTAAACATAGATCTATAATTGTGTGTGGGTCTATCTCACTGGTTTTGCTTCTCTAGAGAACCCAGCCTAACACAGAGTGCTTTCTTTCTTTTTCCTCTTTTCTTTCTTTACTTATCTCTATAGATAGATAGATGATTGTCTTTGAATTCCTACACCTAGCCCAGAGCCCAGCACAAAGCGATGTGTAATCAATGTTTATTGAAATGAAACAAATGAGCCCACAGCCAAGCACTTTCATATCCAGGGACTTGTGGTTTTGAAGTGGCCATGCAACAGAGCGAGGTCCCAGGTGTCTGCTCACGCAGTCTCCTTCCTGGCATCTCCCACGCCCTGGAGGAAACAGAACAAAGCCCACACCATGCCATGCAACTCTGATGACTCGCCCTGAAGAAGGAGATGAGACTAAGACAGACGTTATAAATTCCCCAGCAGCCAGAGCCCAACAACAAGTTAACAACTCGCTGCCCTGGTCTGTCAGAGCCGTCGGCATAATCAATGTGAAAAGGCAGGCTCAAGGAACCATGCCGGTGTGTCGGTGCAGTCCCAAAATTGGCAGGAAAGGCAAGAATGCCAAAGCCGGGGATAAGCGGATCTCCTTATTTTAAAACCGCGTACGTGAGTATACATATGTGTACACGAGACGGAAATAGCTGCTGCTTCTGTGAGTTGTTACTGTGGCGGGCATCTTCGCACCGCGTGTCTCTCAGCATCTTCCCAACTGAGGCACAAACCAAGTGTCTCTGGATTGGAAATGTGAGCTCCCAAAGTGCCACTTATTAAGTCTGCCCAGATCCAAACCTACGACATCTGCAAGAAATCTATTAGGATGCCACAGGGGTGTGTGACAGATGTGCCCTGCCCACAGCCATGCCAAGCCTCGCACTCCCCTCATTTCCTTTCCTTCCAGCAATTCCTGGGAGGTTGTTCTCTGCAGCCCTCTCCCGTCTCACTCAACTGGCAGGGCTGCTCCTGTTCAGTCACCCGAGAGCAAGAACTAGTCACCCTAGGGCAACCTCCCTGCAGAGTCCCAGGAGGCTGAGAAGGGCAGACCCGGCTTCCAGCTATCACCACCACCACCTTGCACCCCCAGCACAGGGCTCCTTAAGTGATTTAGGTCATAAGTGGTTTGGACTGCTAGTGGCCAAGTGGGTCATTCAAACCCCCCAGCTGCTTCTTGAGAGGAAAATGAGGCTGTCTGCTCCACTGAAGATGAGTAGCCTCAGAAACCCTAAATAGGCCATTATAAGTTAGAATAGACTCAATGGCAATGAGTTTGGGGACTAACAGAAAGTTGGAGGTTCAAGCCCACCCCAAGGTACCTTGGAAGAGAGCCCAGGCAATCAACTAAAAGATCAACACTGAAAATCCTACAGATCATTCACAGTTCTACTCAGAGGACCCATCAGTCAGGAGCAGCCTGACACCAATGGGCTCATGGATGCCTGGTTAAGCGGACGGAAAGGCTGGCATCTGAACTCACCCAAAAGGGCCTCAGAGGTAAACAGCGGCCATCTAGCTCAGAAGCAACAAAGCCCATGAGGTGTCAAAGGGATCAGTTATCAGGCATCAAAGAACAAAAAAATTATATTGTGTGCTCACCTTTCTGATACGATTGCTGATGACAAATGGGTGCATAAGCAAATGTGGCGAAGAAAGCTGATGGTGCCCGGCTATCAAAAGATATAGCGTCTGGGGTCTTAAAGACTTGAAGGCAAACAAGCAGCCATCTAGCTCAGAAGCAACAAAGCCCACATGGATGAAGCACACCAGCCTGTGTGATCACAAGTTGTCAAAGGGTTCAGGTATCAGGCATCATCAGAACAAAAATCATATCATTTTGAGTGAAGGGGAGTGTGGACTGGGGACCCAAAGTCCATCTGTAGGCAATTCGACATCCCCGTATGGAAGGGTCACAGGGAGGAGATGAGCAGGGTGCAGTGTAGCAATGATGAAACATACAACTTTCCCCTAGTTCCTAAATGCTTCCTCCCAACCCACTATCATGATCCCAATTCTACCTTACAAATCTGGCTAGATCAGAGGAAGTACACTGGTACAGATAGGAACTGGAAACGCAGGGAATCCAGGACAGATGATCCCTTCAGGACCAGTGGTGAAAGTGGCGATACTGTTTGGGTGGAGGGAGGGTGGGGTAGAAAGGGGGAACCGATTATAAGGATCTACATATAACATCCTCCCTGGGGGACTGACAGCAGAAAAGTGGGTGAAGGGAGACATCAGATACTGTAAGATATGACAAAATAATCATTTATAAATGATCAAGGGTTCATGAGGGAGGGGGGAGGAGGGAGGGAGGGGAAAAATGAGGAGCTGATGCCAGGGGCTTAAGTGGAGAGCAAATGTTTTGAGAATAACAAGGGCAATGAATGTACAAATGTTCTTTATATAATGGATGTATGTACGGATTGTGATAAGAGTTGCATGAGCCTCTAATAAAATGATTTTTTTAAGTGCTTCAGAAGAAAGGCCCAGTGATCTGTTTCTTAAAAGTCTCAGGTTGGATGACCCTTTGGAACACATTTCTACTCAGACACACCTGGTCTCACCCTCCACTGGGATCCAGGCACCGATAGCTGGTTCTGTGGGTGCGTTTGGGTCAGCAGGTAGATATCTGCTCAGCTCTGAGACAGAGCATCCTCATTTCCTCAACTGCCTCCCTCGGTTCCGGTCTAAATAACATAAAACTGGCCTTGCTTTTCATCAGAGACTGAATCAGGGGAAAGGGATGAAAATCTCTACTCCACCTCAAACTCAGGTCTCAAACACACAGCCTAGAGAAAACACTGACATGTAAACAAGCCTAGAGTTCTGAGGTTGACAGTCCAAAAAATAATCCTTCCAAACCAAACCAAACTCACTGCCATCCAGTTGATGTGGACTCACAGCAACCCAATAGGGTAGAGTACAACTGCCCCTTGTAGGGCGGCAGTTCAAAACCACGAGCTGCTGCTCAGGAGAAAGGCAAGGCTTTCTACTCCCATAAAGAGTCAAGATCCCAGAAGGAGCAACAGGATGTGGTGCAATCAGCAGTGTTTAGCCTTCGGAGTCTTCCTCTCTTGACCTCCAATCCTGGCTGCATCATTTACTCTCTATTGTCCTCATACAAGCTAAGCCTTAATTTCTCTAAAGTTTAGTGATTTGATAGCAAAATGAGGCCAATACTTAACGAGGAATTGTTCAGATGTTCAAATAAGACAGTGCACACACAGTTCACACATGACGTTTGCTGTGTAGTAGACGCTCAGTAAATGTTGATTCACTCTCTCCTCGCTGCTGTTCCGAGAATCTAAATTAAAATGCACTGTGGGTTGTGTGAAGGAACGATATGTGGTGGGTAGAGTGATGCCCTCCCTTCTCAACAATGTCCACCAACTAATCTCCTGTGGAGCAGAGTGACCGTGGCCTTGAACTGCCCACATTGTGGTGAGCAGTCCAGTGCTTACTGGATAGCACCAACAGGGCTCCTTCGCTTGTCCTCAGAAGCTGTTCACGAAAGGGATTAAAGATGCAAAGGATTTGAGGTTGCCAAGTAGCTGGCCACAAAATGGGAGCGTATCCTAGAGTATCAGTGATCCCAATCAGCTCACATGCCTTCTTAAACAGAGATGGAAGAGGCAAAAGAGTGCACCAAAGGGGGTTCACCTTCCCATGGCGGGTTTTGAAGAGGGAGGGAGGGGGCCGGGAGCCAAGGAGTGCTGCAGCCTTTAGAAACGGAACCAGCCCTCAGTTTACACTAGTGAGTATAGGAAGGCCACAATCCACAAATGCAAAGAAAGGAACTCTGTCGGCAACCAGAGTGAGCAGGAAACAGATAGTCCCCTGCAGCCTTCTAAAAAGAAACCAGTCAGCCAGCACCTTGACCTCAGTCAAGTCAGACCTGGGTGGACTTCTGACCTTCTCTCGCTCTCTCCCTTACTGCCATCAAGTCAGTTCTGACCCATAGTGACCCTATAAGATAGAGTAGAACTGCTTCTGTGGGTTTCCACGACTGTACATCTTTACTGAGAAGAAAGCCTCATCTTTCTCCCACGGAGCATCTGGTGGTTTTAAACTGCTGACCTTAAAGTTAGCAGCCTAACACATAACCTAATACACCTCAGGGGTCCTGCTGGTCTCCAAATAACCAAATTCACTGCCACCAAGTCAAATCCAATTCATAGTGACCCTACAGAAGAGGGCAGAACTTCTGCCATTGGTTTCTGAGACTATAACTCTTTAGGGGAGTTGAAAACCCCTCTCTCTCCAGAGAAATGGCCAGTGGTTTCGAACTGCTGACCTTGCAGTTAGCAGCCCAATATGCAACCAGGACACCACCAGGGCTCCCCATTTGGACCTACATGCCCAAAATAACTAATGTGTCGTTTTCTAAGTCATTACATTAGTGGTAGCTGCTTATAGCAGCGATAGAAAACAAATAACACTATTTAACAGACACATTTCACTTTTTAATAGTTAAGTTTCTGTAGGGAAAAAAAAACAAACACCAATCTGTAATAATAAGCAGCCTGTCCTACAGTTAAACTTCCCCTAAGGCCAGGATAATCTGGATACTTGAACCCCAAAGATCTGTTCCACTGGGGCTCAGTCAGTGAAAGGGGGCCCAACACGTGCAGAGGAGTGAGGAGCTGGTGGGGTGGGGCCAGCTCAAGTCACCCTACAATGCAGAACCGTGTCACTACCTTAAAAGCACTGGCCCTCCTGGGAGGGCAGCCTTTCTTAGAGCCATCAACCATTTACGATTAAATGAGCAGTAATAAGCAGAGATCAAGTTCAGAAGGCAGGAAGGGGCAGACACGAAAGACAAAAGGAAAGACCATGCCGGAAAGAAGTAGGAATAGTGTTGTGACACTGTGGGCCAGCAATGAATGTCCTGAGACACATAGGCATGAAGTGTTGAATGGAAAACTGAATTGTCCCTCTTTAAATTTTCACCCAAACCACAATATGGAAAAAAAAATGTTGGTTTTTTTTTTTTCCAAGAAAAGAGTAGTTGCCCAGATTCTGGAATTAAAGGTCTAACCATTGTAGATCCAAAGAACACTTCAAAGAATGATCCTATTTAGAGACAAGGAACAAGCAGGTGCCTTTCACACTTCATGGGGAAACCTGGTCTAGGGGCAGGCGTAGCCCACCAGCACCAGGGGGCTACGTCCCTCCTGTCCTGAGGGAGTCTGCTCTGTGGCTGGTGGCGTGTCACCTGGAACTGAGAGGGATGGAGCATCACCAAGACTGCTCGATATACCGGGTAACAGGCTGAGCTGAGAGAGTATTTGGACCAAGATGAATTCTTAGCTTTCAGTCCTGAGCACTTCTAGATCTGGAGAGCCCAGGCCAAGAAGCTGGAAACATCAATTCAGCATGGCATTTGATCATCTTATTAAATGCCTCTGAATCTTCATGTAGTGCATTAGCCACCCGACCGCCAGGACAAGGGGAAGTGGACGGCAATAACTCTGAGTGGCGCGTGCTGCCTGGAGCCCGCAGTCCCGTAATGAAACAGTGGTCGGCTGTATTAATTAGATCAGCTACAATAGCTTTATACATTAGGCCCGCTGTCTTCTGACGTGCTCAGAATACAACACGTGGCACCAAGCACGCCGGGGCGCCTTGCCTGGGCCTGACTCCACTCCCTCGAACAAGCAGAGGCAAGACCTCAGGAGGCCCTGGCCGTGCTGCAAGGCCAGGCTGGCCCCTCTGGGAGGACTTCACAGATACTCAGAGGCCCCAGAGTGACCTACGGTCCCATGGCCCCTGTCACACCCCTCTCCAAGTCCTATACGTCCCCCTCCCTCCAAATAATGCCACAGTCCAGTGACGTTAACAAGACCGCCTCAGGCCGCGGAGGCAAAGCCCACTGACTGGGGAGTTTATAAGAAACTAGTCTAGAAACACGATGCTCTTCTACCATGAGAGCAAGCTGTCAGGTGGGTTCCAAGATGACTCCATGGTGGTCATTTCTCTGAAGAAAGAAGAATGTGCCCGCATCTCATCTTTATACTCCGTCTCTTTCCCCGGATGCTGACCGTGTCCAGTGCAGTGGCTATGAGGACAGCTCCCTAAGATTGAGGTTCATTAGAATTCTTTTGAACCTGTGAACATCATGAGTCCTATGCAAAGACGACTTACCCACACGGATGACTCCCTTCTTGACCCATGGTGCGTGAACCTTTAAATTAGCGAGTAACATGGAGCTGGGACCAGGTTTGCGGCATACTGTAATGTTCGGTTCTCTGACTCGACATTTTCTCTCCACAGCTACCTGAGTGTCTCCCTGCCTGGTTGAAGGCAGGGCTCCTGAGTCCCTCACACTTCTTGGTGTCATGCCAAGCACAGGGCAGAAATGCACTACAGATATGGGAGAGGCCAGAGAGAAGCTTTCCCACCACTCAGCCACTGACACAAACAGCTCCCTCCAGGCCAGGCCACCCATGTCCTTGCCCATCCATCTCAGTTCTGACATCCATATTTGGAAGTTACAGAAAAAACCTCAAAGCTTGCTGTACTCTAGTGAAAGTTCCCTTTCCTCACATTTCATAAAATTCATGCTAAGCATAGAATGGCAGCCCATGAGTTCTCCTCAGTGGCAAATGTCTTAGACTTGGTTCTTTAGAGAGCAAGACCAATGAAGTTTATGTATATACATATAGAAAGAAATCTATACTAAGAAAATGACTCGCATAGTTGTACCACAGGCACCTCCAGGCAGATGTTAGGTGGGGGGCTTCTTCTAATTCACATGGCTTTGGGGCCGGTGAATCCAAGATTGGCAGGGACAACACATGCTGGTGGTCACAGAAGGAGTTGAATCCACGGTCAACAAGTCATATGGCAGGCCAATGACAACTCCCAGGATGAACAAGCAGTACAGCAAGTCCAAAGAACTAGACGTCAATGAGCCCGACGCAGAGTCCAGACACACCAAAGAGCAATTAAGCTTTTCCACAGCGTCACTTACAATGTAGACTCGAGTATAAGCCAACCCGAATATCAGCCGAGGCACCTAATTTTAACCAAAAGTCTGCATTAAGAATGTACTGAAAAACTCGGCTTATACACAAGTATATATGGCATATTGTAAGGAGGCCTTTCAATTGAGCTGAGTAAGAGGGTTGGAGTCCCACCCTAATCTTCTGACGGCTGATTGGCTGCACAGTGCAAATTCCATTATGGAGGGTGATTGCATTGTGCTCTGTCACATCACGGGGCATTACGGGGTGCTCAGTGCCATATGGCTGAGAATGCAGGCTCATCCACGTTGATACAGAATCTAGCGACGACAGCAGCTGACGACAACAAGCACAGAGTAAGCCAACAACCTGGTGACCACGGAGTTGGCTCCAACACAGGCCAACCCCATCATGTCAGACAAGACTGTGTGCTAACAGAAGTCACACGGGCTGGGTTTGGGGGAGGGGTGGCCAGTCCTTTCTTTTGAGATGCCTTGGGGTGGATGCTAATCTTTAGCCTTTGGGTTAGCAGCTAAGCTTGCTCACTGCACCAAGTAGGACCTCCAAGCACAGACATTAAGAGATAGTGTTGTATTGAAAATGGGAGTGGGTTAGCAAATCTTGAGGTAGAGGATTATATAAAGTACTATCACGATTTATCGCAAAAAGGAGTAACCATGAAATTCCTTAAATACTAGTCCTCTGTGCATGCCAAAGAAGAATCAGTGAGTGCTTAGGAGCAAAGGGGTGCGTGAGCTATTTTCCTGTCTTCTGAATTCATGACAGAAAATAGCATAAAAATAAATAATTTTAGGCAGCAGCCTAAGAACATCGTTCTCTTTTCCCCCCAGTGCAGGGGTGCTCAATACGTCGATCGCGATCTACTAAGTCGATCGCAAATGCAGCGTGGGTAGATTACATGGCCTTAAAAAAAATAGATGTAAGCCTAGCATCAATCCCGTCACTTAATTGACATACAGCGCAGCCAATCAGATGCAATCGTAGGTGTCAAACACATGCGTAAACCACTACGCTAAGTGCAACAGAACTGACAAGCTAAGTTATTGTCAATTTTAGACCTTGGTTTTTTAAACATAAGAAAGGGTATTAAAATGAGTGGGGGAGCTGGACCAAGAAGACAAAAACGTACCACTTTCATAAGGAATGGGAGATTCTGACACGGCAAGCCGACATTCAGCTGAAGCCCAGAGCGCAGGAACAGCTCTGGAGCTTACTCGCAGAGGGAGGGAAAGCACCCAAACATGAGAAATGTGCTACCTCCTCGCCTGCCTTCTTCGGCTCTGCTTATTGCTGTGAGCCAGCCTTTTCCCACGTGAACATCATTCAGTCCCAGTACCCTTCCACCATGACGGATGATCATTTGGAAGTGTGCTTGAGGCTGGCTGTCAGCAGCTACTGCCCGGACTATGCATCCCTGGCTCATTCCATTCAGCGTAAGTCATCAGAGTAAACTCAGGTCATGACAAAAAATATACTTAGTTAATTGTGTTTGTTGTGCAATATGGACTCCTGCGGTTATGCAAGGTACATAAACATACATTGTACATATAAACAATTCTCAATGCATTTATGAATAAATGTAATAAATAAAAACATGTTTTACATTTTTGTAGTTGGTAGATCATTTTGACGTGATCATTTAAAAAAAATGTGAGCACCCCTGCTCTAGTGTGTGAGTGTGTGTGAGGGAGCTGTAAAAATGCTCAATTACTAATATTGTAAATCAAGACCACCACCAGTTAACACTTTGACATGTTGATAGAGTGAGTACACAGAGGAGCCACAGCTCAAAGACATAAAAGCACATGCCCCCAAAGAGGGAGCAGCTCCAGGAACTCCAGGCAACACCAACGACTCTAGGAAGCTGTGTTCCTGGTGGTAGGAGATCGGAGCATGCTACAGCTACCTACTCCTCCCTCCCTCACTGTCTCATTATCCAGCACTCCCAAGGGACAACAGTAGTCCAAAACGGATCACTATTGTTCACAGGAACCAGGCGGCAGGCATGGGATGAATGGCCGTGAAGTTTCCCATCCTGAGAGCTGGGCCAGGCTGCCACTCCAGTTTGGCCCTCTCACTGGCCACCGCTGTAATGATGATACACAGAAGGCATCAACTCATAGGAGCCTGTGTTGGCTTCCCCGGCGGCTTGAGGCACTGGAAGACAAAATTGCTATGGGGTGGGAAGGGAAAAAAGAAAAAACCAGCACTGTAGAGGGTCTTTGGGAGAATGTGTGAGTTTAATGACATCCCAAAGAGAGCTGCACTGAGCCTGAAATCTCTGCCTAAGCAAGGCTCGGTGTGTGGCAAGGAAGCCAAAGCCTAGTGCCCCGTGACCCACTAGGCCCAAAGGGGAGGCTTACAGCAGGGGAAGGGATGTCCGGAGGCAGCTTCTTGAGGGAAGCTCACAGCAGGAAGGTGAAATGGTTAAGCTGTGATCCCTCAGTCACCCCGACCAGCTTTATCCTGCTCCAAGACTCCTTCCCTGCAGAACAATCATGGGGATGAACCGTTAGTAAATGTTAGCTGTTATTATTTTTACGATGTTTTATAAGTGGGGGGAAAACCCAAGACAGACAAATGGATGGTTTGAAAACAAAATAGAACAAAATATTTTTTCACATAGCACCAATTTTCACATAAGGACCTGGTCCTTGGAGCCTCCCATGTCAGTAGAGGAGGAGTAGGGGTGTTATGAGCTGGTGAGCTGCCTGGCTGCTCCATCTCCCCCTTGGTACTGAGCTGCATCGGCAGATGACCCAGGCTTTAGTGAGAAGAACACCCGCTAGGGCCTGACAGGGGACCAGAGCCTCTAAGTACATACTGAGGTAGTCCTGTGGCCGGAAAAGATCGGAGCTCCCAAACTATTCTTCTTATCACCTGTGATAGTCTGGGTAGACTGGAGAAACACATTCATGGCCACTCAGATGTGTATAAGAAAGAGCGTTACATAAAAATGCAACTGAACGTTGAGAAAACATCCCAGCCCAGTCCAGATCAAATCTGTAGTCTGATATTAGCCCATATGTCCGATACCAATCTATAAAGTCCTCTTCAGACTCATATCATATGCAATGAAGCCAAATACAGGAAGATCACAGGCCAGTGGGCGGGAAGTCTTGTGGATCCAGTGGTGGTGGAAGCATCTCAGCACTGGCAGGAGTTTCTACATGGCTCCTCCAGTTCCCAGGGCATGGGGGTCTACCAGTGGGGTGCCAGTCTATCAGTGTGGTGCAACCGTCCTTGTCAGTAGAGTGTCTCTCAGGGAGTGAGCTGAGAGAGGGAGTCTCCCACCTCCAAGGAGAAAATACCAGAGTTCCCAGAATCCTCTGGAAAAGGCCATGCCCACACAGAGGCCTCATTGGCTATGACCCAACTGACAGACTAGACTCCACCCCTTCACTCTTAATCCGCTGAAGTCCCAAACTGACACCAGATGCTGTATCTTTTGCCATCCTAACTTCTACATCCCAGGCTACCTTATTGCCAAACACCTGGACTGCCCTTCCCTTTCTCTGGCTTCCTCATGGAGCCCACAATTCTACCTTTTGGCATCTCCTACCAATTCCTGCCTCTCTCTCCCCACTGCCCATTCCAAAACTTGTTGGTGCTAACTGCCAACAAGTCAGCTCCAACTCGCGGTGAGCACACGCACAATAGAACGAAGCCTTGTCCAGCCCCTCCTTCCAGATGGGGGGTCAGCTCAAGCCCATTGTTGTGTCCACGGTGCATTTTAAATGCCTACCGACTTGGGGGCTCATCTTCCGGCACTGTATCAGACCCATGGGATGGCCACTGGGTCATTTTCAGGACATCACCAAGTTTCCCCTTCACTTTGTCTGGAAGCTCCACTGAAACCTCTCCGCCCTGTTAGCGTCCTAAACACTGACAGCAACACAGGCAAGTCATCCCAGTGTGACAAATGGAGGCCTTCTCTTTTACTGCCCTCTTCTTCTTCTTGTTTCTTTTTTTTCAGCAGCATCATCTCCCCAATCCCTGGAGGATGTTTGGGCTGTTGGGTGAATAAGCCACTTGGGAACACAAGCGATTACTTGCATGTGTTTGCTCAAGTGCTGTCACTTGGTGTGCCTGGAACCTCTTGGAGAACTGGAGGGGTGGCAAGGGGCAAAGGAAAATAATGAGAGAACAGAGAGAAACCGACTCCAGATGTGAACGGAGACAACGCACCAGGGAGAAGAACAGAGATGCTAGCGGGGAATTCAAGACATTGTTCAAGATGCTAGGCAGTGTAAAATACCTTCCTCATCTGGTCCCACAAAATCTCCCGTGAAATCCCCATTTCTCCTCTGTGTTCTATGAAGCGGGATTTGTTGTACAAACTCATCAAAGTGCTAAATCCCGCTCTGGGGTGGGCGCAGGGTGAGAGTGGTCAGATCTAGGTTGTAAGCATAATCAAACCTATGTGCTGCAGCTGGAAAAGAACCAATTCTGGAGTTTGACTGACTTGGAATTGAGCCCAGGCTTCACCTTCTACCATGGAAGTGACCTCGGTCGGTTTTTCTCGTCAAGGTTATCCATTGTTATTGGAGCAGACGGCCACGCCCTTCTCCCACGGAGCAGCTGGGGGCTCTCACCTGTGGAACTTCTGATTTACACCTGAGTCCTATAACCACTGTGCCACCAGGCCAGCGCCCTCTAGAGAAACAGAATCAGTAGTGTGTGTAAAAAGAACAAGCAAGTGAGCACTTGAAAGTGTGTGTGTGGCAATATTTCTTCTTATGATGTTCCAACTGATTGGATGAGGTCCACCCACATTGTCTGGGGCACCTCCTTTACTTAAAGTCAGCTGACTGTATGTGTCAGCCACATCTACAAAATACCCCCAGAGAAGCAGCTAGAGTTATGTCTGGTTAAAGAACCTGGGAGCCCCCAGGGCATAGTTGGTTACACTTTGGGCTGCTAACCACAAGGTTAAGAGTTCAAAACCACGGGTGTCCTGTGGGAGAAAGATGAGCAAGGCTTTCTACTCCTGTAAAAACCTAAAGCCCCAGAAACTTCTGGGGATTCTACTCAGCCCTATGAGTCAGCTCGACAGCAAAGTGTTCGGTTTGTTTGTATACTCTGGCCTGTGGAGTGAGACCCGGTGGCATGGTGGTTAAGATACTCAGGTGTGAATCGAAAGTTCGGCAGGTTGAAGCCGCCAGCCACTCCGTGGGAGAAAGATGTGGCAGTCGGCTTTAAAAACAATGTATAGCCCTGGAAGCCTGTGGGACAGGTCATCTCAACGACAGTGAGTTAGGGTTTTGATTTTCGACTACAGCCTCGCCAAATGGCTACATAAGACTAACCATCACACTATGACCTGTATGAGGCTGGGGTTGGGACCAGAAGAAAACAAACCAAGTTTTCTACCACTGAGTCAATGCTGACTCACAGCCACTCTGCGCATTTCCAAGATTGTAACTATTTATGTGGGAGTAGAAAGCTCAGTGTTGCTCCCAAAGAACTGCTGGTGGCGTCAAAGTGCCAACCATGCAGATTGCAGCCCAATGCATGTCCACGACACCACCAGGGCTCCAGTGGGAACCAATACCACGGGGCTGCTGTGACATAAAGAGGTCTCCAGGTCTACTGGGACCCGGGGCCTGAGGTCCACGGCTCTGTATAATGTCTGTCGTCCATCCGGTACTCAATAGTTTGCACTGTGCTGTCAATGTTTCATTTATTCACGCGAGGAGAAAAGGAAGATGTCCTTCCACGTTTTGCTGATGAAGAAACCGAGTTTGAAAAACATGTGAAAGAGACTCATGCACGCTTGCATAATTTGCAAAGCCAGAGACAGGACTCACACCCAAGTCTAACGTGCCTCCCATTAAATCATATGATGGGTGGGGTGGGAGCGTGTCCGTCCATGTGTGTGCTTTCCTTTGGCTTGGTCTATGAGACCTCTGCTCTGCCCTCTCTGTGCTGAAGGAGAAGAGAGTCTGAAGGAGCTAGAGGGGCCAGGGTGAGCGCACAGGACGGTAAGATGGCTGGAACAGCTGCCTAAGACACTTTCTCCTGTGTGGAGTGGAACATCACTGGCCCACAAATAACCACCTTCTTGCTGGTGGAAGAAGGGAAAGAAGCGTGTGCAAGGGCTGACCATTAAAGGATATTTAATGCATTGAAACACTGAGAATCAAGAAGTGAACATGTTCTGCGACATTTGGATAGATGGCTGGATAAGTAGATAGGTAGATAAAGGATAGCTCGATAGCTAGCTAGCTAGATGAGAGATAGATAACGGAGTCATTTCTGACTCTTAGAGACCTTATATACGAAAAACAAAACACTGCCCAGCCTGCATCACCCTCACGATTGCCGTCACTGCAGCCATGTGCCAGTCCATCTCACCGAGGGCTCTCCCTGCCCTCGCTCGTCCTCCATTTCACCACCTGCAGTGTCCTCCTGGAGCAACTGAGCTCTGCTGACGAAGGCCGCAAAGAAGGTCAGTGGAAAATGTTGTTCTATGAGCTACCGAGTTTTCTGGGTTTGTTATTAAAAGTGGAACACTAGGTCTTTCTCCATAGTCTGTCTGAGTCTGGAAGCTCTGCTGAATCTTACGCACCCCCGACGGCCCCCATTGTGCAACATCAGTGGCACAGACTCCAGCACACCGCAAGGCACAAGCTACCACAATGCAACCAAGCGCCGAGCTGGGAAGGTGAGAGATAACCGCACAGAGAAATCTGGAGCTGGAAGAGGCCTGTGGGCTCCCTGTCTCTGCTGGCACATCCTCATGCAAGGAAGTAGAGGAATTTTTTTGAAAGCTGCTTAGAAGAAGGCTTAAGAGCCAAGTTGGAGGCAAAGACGAAGCCCTGTTGCCCCTTGCACCTGTGCCCCTCATCCTACACCCAACCCTCTTCTCTCCATGTCCCCAGGGAAACAGGAAGCAGAGTTGCTACCTCTTCCGGTTACACCACAGGCCAGCATCTAGTGTCCACGTGTGCTATCACATGTGAACGAGAACACGTGGCAGCTTCCGCTTCCCAGCTGTGGGGCAAGATGAGTCAAGGCGTCTCTGCCTCATGCACAGTCCCCAAACCAAGGCTCTCCGAAGCCAGCCACATCCTCTGGCCCCTTTCCTACAGCTCTGTATAGAATCAGGCTAAGAGCGCATAGGAGTTTCCCTCCAGTCCGAACAGGCTTGCAGGTGGCCACAATGCCCATTCGCAGCACCCTGGCCGGCAGAGAGAGGCGAGCAGAGGCAGAGGAGAGCGCCGGGATTCCTCCAATTGTAAGGTGATGCCTCTCCCGAACAAGTGCCTGCGCAGAGCAGACGCTACAACAGCAGAGCCAATGTGGTGCCCCATCTGGGTAGGAAAGCAATAGGAACGCCAGCATGACCGTGGTCTTCCACCGAGCAGCCAGCCAATCGCACTCTCCTGACCGCATCCAACCTATGTTACAATCATCGCGCTGCTAAGGAAGGAACGGTTCGTTTCCATCAGACACAGACATGTTGTTGTTGTTGTTGTGGGTGGGCCCCCGACTCAGGACAAGCCCATGCACAAGACAAACTGCTCCCTGTGATCAGTGGCACATCAGACCGCGTCCTTTGCCAGCGTTTCTTCGGGCGGGTCCTCAGAAGCACACAGCCACGCCTTCTTTCTTCCTCGTCTTCTTGGTCCGGATGCTCCACGGACGGACACCGGCTCAGCATCCCCACAACACGCGAGCCTCTACGGACAGCAGGGCAGGTGGAGACTGTGTGCAACGTGCATTGGCAGGGAGTGCCAACTGGTCATTAGCAAAGAACACTAACGGGACATGAAGCTGAGACACACAAGGTGGGACGCAGACTCAGCATGCCCCCTGGAGCCCCGGGGTCTCCAGAGCAGGGTGAGCAGGGCAGTTTATGGCAGCCACTGCCCTCCCTGATCTTCTCCGAGAGAGTGGAATCATCTCGGGCATCCAACACGTTACTGCAACTTTTCCAGCAGCCGACCCCAGCCCCTTGCCTTCCCTGTGGGGGTGAACACCGTCCATTGACCACTCTACACCCCACACGGAAGTCTGGGGGCGTTTCCGCTCCCCATTGTTCTGCGACTGACTGACAACTCCTTTGACACACATCCAACTTCGAGCCCACTGCCGCTGGGCGACCCCTGCCTGGAAGCATTGTGCTGTGCAGCATCTAGGTGTATTTTAAAAACAAAGTGAATTTCAATTAATTTCCTTTAAAGGATTTCAAGACACCCCTGGGGAATCAATAAGCAGGGTTGGTTTCACACCTAAGGATGAGAAACATCTCAGCACCTTCAGCTCCTTCCATGGCAGCAGAGCACAACGCCACCCACCCTCCCACATGCACCCACACGGTCACACAATCTCAAGAAATAGGTAGCCCAAAGGTGGAGACCGTTTTCCAAAGAAATCATCTACCTGGTTGCAAGTACTGCCTGGGACTGTGGTCGCCGCCAGACCCTGCTGAGCTAATTGATGTGAAAGTACTTTGAAAGTATAAAGTGTTCTATAAATGTAAGCCATGATTATTCCTATTGTTACTATGAAAGCATAAAGGATCGTACTCGATGTACCACAGTCTATGTACCACGCAACCCAGAGCATTCCGGTCATCTTGGGGGCACTGCCCCCCAGCTCTGTCCCTGCCATTTAATGAATGTCCAATTTCTATTTGTGGGATTTTAACTTGAACCGAACTGTCAAAGGGTATCTAGAAGAAGAAACGCTGCCTTGTTCTGGGAATGGAGTTGGCGATCTATCATTCAGGAAACTTCGTTTTGTTGCTTTGAGATAATTGTGACCACTTGGGAGAAAGAGCCATACTGTGTTTCCCTGGACAAGACCCTGGCTTTGGGGGCAGCAGTACAGAGTGGGAAGACAGGTAACAACATGATCCAGCCAAAGATAGCAAACCAACGCTGAGAGCCCATGCATTGTGACTTGTCGTGTAGGTGCTGGGGACACAGGAGGCAGCGGGCAGGAAGGCTCTGTCCTGAAGGGCTCCTCCCTTGGACCACAGGGAGATGCGGTTTCACATCAGCTGCAGCGCGGAGTACTGTTGGAGCACTAAAGAGAAAGAATGGAGCCCCCACCACGGTCCACTCAAGCCGGTCACGGGCCTGGGCTTAAAGGGGGGTTCTTCCCCCAGAGCACTACATTTAAGAAATATAAAAGCAGCCTAGCCTTCTGGAATTCAAGGGGGAGATTTCAAATCTGAAATTTGTATCTTTGATTTTTTTTTTCACCTGCATTTCTTCCCTATTCCTGAAATGACTCAGGAAGCAGCAGGCAGGATATTGCTGCCCTTCATTCCCAGTAGCCATTTCCAAACCCCTCCCCCGACAGGAGTGCCCTGTCTGACGGATTTCTAACGGTACAGAAAACTCACTGTCATCGAACCCCAGTGATGACTCACAGTGACTCTATGTGGTCGATCAGAACTGCTTCAGAGGGTTTCTCAGCCTGTAAATCTTCATGGAGGCGAATTGCTACATCTGTCTCTCAGGGAGCAGCTGGCGGATTCCAACTGCTGGCCTTGAGGTTAACAACTGAGTACTGACTGACCCACCAGGGCTCCTGTTTGATAGGTATGTTTTGAACGTACCTAAAAACCACGATATAATTATGACCATCATTCTGTTCCCAATTATTTTTTCACTCAACATTGGTTTTTGCTTTATTTTTCTAATTGATCCATGTCGCTGTGTGTATATTTAGGCTTGTTTCTTCTCCGCTACATCAACTCCCAGAGCTCCATCCATCACAGTCTATTTATTCATTTCTTTGGTGGCACACTGGCTTGCAAACTGGGCTGCTAATCACAAGGTCAGCAGCTTGAAACTAACCGCCGCTCTGCAGGAGACAGCTGGACTTTCTGCTCCCGTGAAGATCGCCAGTCTTAGAATCCCCCGGGGCAGTTCTCCCCTCTCCTGTGGGGTGGCGATGAGGGGGACTCCACTGGGTGGCAGTGAGTAGCGGGAAGGAGGAGTCACAGCCTCAGAAACCCCCGGGGGCAGATTGGCTCTGTTCCCAGCACTGCTACCTGTCAGAACTGCCTTGCCGGCAGTGAGCTGGTGCTGCTGTTTTAAAAATCAATCATTTTATTGAGAGGCTCCTAAAAATCTTGTAACAATCTATCATTCAATAATATTGAGCACCCTTGTACACATGTTGCCACTGACATTTCCAAAACAATTTCTTTCTACTTGAGCCCTTCATATCAGTGCCTCTTTCCCCCCTCCCTCCGCGGCCTCCCACCCTGGTAAACCCTTGATCAATTACATATTAATACTATTATTTCGTGAGGGTTTTTTTTTTTTGAGAGGTTTCCTCTAACTCCCTACTATGGTAAGTAACATGACAAGAAATGTTTTGAACATGTTCTCTCAGAACTTTGCCAATACTTTCTCTCGCTATCCAGACTCACAGATCATGCGTGCATCTGCTAAATCCCACTAGATCCTGCCAGATTCCTGTCCAGATGGTTTGACCAGTGACCCTGGCACAGCCGTGCATGGCAGCTCACATGTCCCCACATCAGTGCCAACACTGGTATCACTCACTCTGACGTATGATGGCATTCACATGGGCATGTATGAAGAAGTGCCACACGCCTACTTGGATTGTGTTTCTCTGGGGATTTCTAACTTAAAGTGCTATCTGACGGACAGTTTGGTTGTGTGTTTTTTAATGTAGACTCTCCCACTCCCCACAACAATACCCAGGAGGGTAAAGAAAAGGGGAGGAAAAGACAAAGGCAAACGACATGAAAAACTAAAACTGGAATTGGAACAGAACAATCCGATTGGCCTGAAAGCACATCCATAAATAAATGCATCAACCCTCATCGCAGATCCCTGCTCAGGGACAGCACAAGGACCCAGCTGTTTTACTGCCCCGCAAACCGCAGGCTGGCGTCTGCTGCAGTGTCCTCCTGAGCGACCCCGAGCATGACGGCCTGCTCCAGCCTCAGTACCTCCACTTCCAGAGCCATTGGGAGTTCAAATCGAAGAAGGACTGGCCAGGAGCAGGAGAGATGGGAGAAGCTGACTGACTGTGCGCAGCGTGTTCTGAGACGAGCCTGGCACACGGAGGAGGGCCACTAGAGAGGACGTCCAGGGCGCCGTGCAGGGTGCAGTGCCAGCTTCACTCTGCAGTAGAAGCCTCGTCGGGGCCCAGCCATAGACTGGCGGGAAGGCATGACTGACGGGGGATAGGCCAGCCGGTGGGTGCTGTCGGTGTCATAGAGTCAGTTCCCATGCAAAGCACCACAGCACGAACCCCGCTCGGGCCTGCGCCATCCTCACCATTGTTCCTATGTGTGAGCCCATCGTGGCAACCCATCTCGTTGAGGGACTTCTTTTTCCCTGCCACTCCACTTTACCAAGCACAATGCCCTTCTCCAGGGCCTCGTCTCTCCTGACAACATGCCCAAAGGATGTAAAAGGAAGTCTTGCCATCCTGGTCTCTAAGGAGCTCTCTGACCTTATGTCCAACACAGACCAGTTTGTCCTTTCAGCAGTCCCTGGCACTCCCCATAGTCTCCAGTGCCACATTCAAATGCTCCCGTTCTTCTCCCATCTCCTTTATTCAGTGTCCAATTCCCCTTCCCCTGTGGCGAGTGAAAATACCATGGCTTGGGTCAGGCACATAGTCCTCAAAGCGGCATCCTTGCTTTTCAGGTCAGTGACAGCTTGGTTACTGAAAGGCTCCACGCTTGAGTTTTCTATCACACTAGCAGAAAAGTTTGAAAAACATCTGCTCAAAAGTAATCTGCTCCATGTTCATAACTTTGCTCGATAGAACCAAAAATATGACTTAGAGAAACCTGTGGGCGTGTCACGTCTTTCCACGGACACTACAGGGCTGGACGCTTCAGTCTGAGCACCCCTCTGGCTCAGAAAACACATCATGCTGTGTTAGTGCCTTGGACATTTGATGTTCTGCTTGTCGCGAGCTTCATTTGGCTCCAAAGAAGTTAAAGAAATCATTGTGAAATTTGAATCAGGTCAGCGCTTGCCTGACTTGGTGGCTGAATACAACACATGGCTAAGTCAATATTATCAACATTTGGGGGGGGGGATGATTAAAGAGGCTAATGTATGTAGCCAAAGGTGCAAAATCATGGATCATGAATCGAAAAAAACAAAAAAACAACCCAGACCATCAAAGAGATTGAGAAGTAGCTGTCAATTTGGATAAATCAGAAACAACTCGATGGAAATAGCGTATCCAAGACCGTGAGATGCGAGAAGACTAAAAGACTCCTTTGTGAGATGGGAGATGAATTTATAAATGTATTTGTAAATATAATTTGCAGCCTCAGACCAATTATGTGTGTTTCCATTATGTCTTATGGGAAAAATATTCTCAGTTCTCAAAGTTTCCAGTGTTCGAACACGAATGAATTTGGAAGGACGTGAGTTCAGCCACAGCGGTGTCTCTGTACTCTAAAGAGGTCTTGTGCAGAGGAGTGACGTAAGGCAACTCGTCTTGTGATCTCCTGAGTGCTGCTGCCATGAACCAGGATCGTGGGTCCAAGTCGGACAATGACGAAATCCTCGACCACTTCAACCCACTCCTCCACTGATTATGATGTCACCTCTTGGCCCAGGTGTGAGTGAGGGTAAATCAAGAGTTTTTCTCTGGAAACATCAAGTTGAAGATGTCCGTGACTCCTGGGTCCAGCTGTCAAGTAGACACTGGAGTTAAACCTCAGGAGCTCCGAGAGAGGCGAAGGTTGGAGCTATCAAAATAGCAGTCACGTGCATGCACAGATGTGGCTGTGGGCCAGGCACTGGGTAGCTAATGCAAGGTAGAGGGCTCAAACTCCCCATGCACTCTGTGGGGATGACGCTCTCCTGAGTCGATTCAATGGCAGTGGGTGTGTTAGTCTGGTTACGTTAGAGAAACAAATCCATAGAAACTCATGTATAAGAGAGAGTTTTATATAAAGGTTAAATGTGTATCAAGAAAACATCCCAACCCAGTGCTGCCCACGCCCACAAGTCCAACATTAATCCATTAACCCATATATCCAACACCAATCCACAAAGTCCTCCTCCATCTCACAAAACAGACACACTGATGCCGACTGCAGGAAGAAAGTTGACTCAGCAAATGTGTAAGCATCTCAGCACTGGCAGGGGTCTCCACATGGCTGCTCCAGCATCCAGGGCTGCATCGGGGTAGGTCCATGCGGCTTCTCCTTGGGGATGTCTTATAGAAAGTCAGCCTTGCCAGCAGGGAACTGGCTAAGGCAGCTGCACCCTGGTCCGACCATCAGAAAGCAAGAGACCTGAGAATTAGAAAGGTGAGGCTCACAGAGCCATTTATTTATCCATCCGCCCTTCAATGAACCCCGCATGTGTTTATTGCCAGGTTGGCACCATAAACTAACCACCTCTGTGGGTCTGGTTGGGGCTTGTGGGAATCAATGAAGGACCCCTGGTGCCGCAATGGGTAAGTTCTCTGTCTGCTTCCTCAGAGTTCTACTCTGTCCGGGAGGGTCTCCATGAGTCATAATCAGCTGCACAGCAAGGAGGAGGACGGGGCTGGGTGGAATCCCAGGGAGGGAACAGAGACAGAGAAAGACCCCAAGCTTGGGACAGCCCTATATGAAGGACATAAAAAAAGAGGGAGAGCCAACAACAGAGACTGAAAAGAAGTAGCCAGAGCAAAGTATCTCAAGAATGAGACAGTGGACAACTGTCGCGCTTACTGCTGGGAGTCCAGTGGAACGAAGCCAGAAGGAATCCTGGCACGCAGCCCGTGGACAGCACTGATGCCCTTCATAAAAGCAGCCTGGGGGACCAGAAGCCCTATCAGAGCAGGTTAAGGAGAGAACAGGAAATGAGATAGCAAATTACTGTCAGCCACCCAACACATGTAGCCACCGAGCCCCCAGGGCCCCTGCGAGGCTGAAGGGGGGGTGGATTTGTTCACAGTGTGAGACAGAGACCTGCTTGGTGCGCTGGGGGAAAGAAATGGACCCGAACATGAGGGGCTGCAATAGGGCGGAAGGAGAACTGAATTAAAAGACGAGCGGACTTTTGCTGGAACTCTTTAAAGCCCACTTGGATGTGCAAATTGGTTATTATAGGAGATGTTAAAATGGGTGGAGGAAAAGGACTGCTTCTTCAATAAATGGAGTGAGGAAAATCAGTTAACCATTGAGAATAAGATGAAATTAAAGTTCTCACCCAAGAACATAACCTGTACATTTCAGACAGATGAAAGATGAACTTTGAAAAGAACTGAAAATGCAAGAGACTAATATTCTGGTCTCAAGGCGGAGAAGCACTTGCTAAACACAAAAAGCATTGGAGGGAACAATATGACTCTCACTCCAAAACGTCCACATCTTAAGGATAAATTAAAAGGATTTTTAAAACTAGTTGTAGCATAAGTGATAGCGTGTTAATAAGCGTGTTAGCAGGGGCTGCTAACCTCAAGGTCAGCAGGCTGAATTCCCCAGGCACCCTGAGGGAGAAATGTGGGGGTCTTTGCTCCCATAGAGAGTGCCAGTCTCAGGGTGGTGTCACCCTGTCCTGTTGGGCGGCCCTGAGTCAGCACGGGCAGTGACACGACCGTGAGTTTTATTCAGGTATCAGGAAATCTGCCACGTTAACAGAAACATGACTAAATAATTACATGAAGAAAATAGCACAAATGATGAGCAACGGTCCAATCATTAATAATCAAATGTGACACCACTGTTGTACCTGGGCTGTCTCTTAAGGTTAGAGAGGATAGAGACATCCAGGACTGGGCTTCTCTCTGCAGGAGCCAAGTATAAATAACACACATTGAGTAAGAAGGGGAGTCAGGAGATGCTTATCTGCATTTCTTTCGCTTCTTATGATTATCGTGCGGAAAAGCGCAAACCCCCAGTCCAAACTGCAGCATCACCTCCCTACGATTCATTTTCCCCAGAAATCTCAAACTCATTGCCATCCAATCGATATCAACTCAGTGTGACCCCATAGGGCAGGATGGAACTGCCCCAGGCAGTTTCCAAGACAGTGACGTTACAAGAGTAGAGAGCTGAGGAGAAGTTGGTGGGGTCACCTCTACGCAGGAGAAAGACAGAGCTTTCTACTCCCGTAACAGGTACAGCAGCTAAAAAAGGTACTGGTTAGTTGTCTTTTCCTTTTTTTTTTTTTTTTTTGGCAAATGGCGTCCTGAGACTCTGATTCTGAAAGCCCAGGCTCAGCAGCTCCTTAGTTTTCCTAACGTTTCCCCTGAAAGCTCTATTGTATTCCTGGAACTCCTCACAGCACACTTACATACATACATGCACAGGTATGGCATCCTCAGTCAACCCCCTGCAGCGGCAGGCCTCGTGCCTTCCACCCTCGCTCAGCGTGTGTGTCTGTCTAGCATCCACTCGTGGGTTACTGCTATTCCCTGAAGGGTGGGACTGTGTACAGAAGAGGATTTATCATTGGTTCATGCCACCAGAGTGGCTTCCTTTGCATTGGTCATCTGGATGTGACCTCACAGTGAACGTGTGACGTATGTCTTTACCTGTAATCAGGGGGCTTCCACGCCACCCAAAGATATATAAACCTTGGTTAGAAATAAAGAGCTCTCTCTCCCTCATCCCCTTAGTCCCCTCTCTGGCCCTGTCCCCTCTCCATTTGTCCCCCTTCCCCACTCCCATACTCTCTCCTGCCATCATTCCCACCTTCCACATCCCCATGTGGACCACCAAGTGGGGGCTGAGGTGAGCATGCTACCATGAAATGTGTCTGACTCCTTTATTTCACTCTCTCTTTTATTCTCTATAACTTTACTGTAATCTTTACATAGTGTCGCTGATGATTTGTTAGGGGCTGGCTTCGCTGACATGGTGAAATTGTTCCTTACGGAGTAGTAAGTAGAGACACGGAAACAGATGCTTACCTTGCTTATTGGATAACTCTCCTTCCTGCCTTGACCTCTAAAGCTCCTGAGGACAGGGTGACCTGCCCGGCTCTCAGGCCTCCTCTCTCGCCCCTCAATCTCTCAATCACTGCTTCCAAGTTCAAAGTGAAGTCCCCCAAGTTCAGTCCTACCTGGGGGTCTTCTGACCTGCCCATTCCTAGACCTTCTCCTCTTCTTTCAGGTCACAGATCCATGTCACCCACTTGGAAAGGTCCCCTTTCCTAAGCTGCCACCCCAATTTAGTACATCACATCATTTTATTTTACTTTTGGCCCTCATGCCCACCTGAACTTTCTTCCTTAACTTATGATCTGTCTCCCTGACTATGTTAGACAGGGTTCTCTAGAGAAACAAAACCAGGACAAAACCAGAGAGAGAGAGAGAGAGAGAGAATAAGATACAAACAGCTAATTAGTCCACACAGCAGTACAAATGGCTCAGTTCAACTCACTTCTGTGAGACAGTTAATACACTGACAGTCCTTCAACTCATGAGGGCTGCTGGGTGCAAGTCAAGGAAGCAGCAGACAGCTGAGTCTTCTGTGGTGCAAGGCAGGCAGTCCACCCACAGGCAGTAAGCAGCAGAACAGGTCACCAACAGTCAGCCAGATGGCAGGATCTGACAGTCCCCAACTCAAGTGATGTATACATCAGCAGTGTGGCAGAGCAGGTCTCGAAGGAGCCTCAAACTATAGCGTCACAGTCCATGGGTTGGGTTACCACAGGTAGTGTAACTCACAAGTTGAGGCAGAGAACTAGCTAAGGTAGCTACACACTGGTCCAATCATCAGAGAGCAACAGACAGAAATGCAAGGCTCGCTGAGCCATTTATCTCTTTGCCCTCAATTAAACTTCAACCTTACTAACTCCACATGTTTATTGGCCAGGTTGGCACAATCATCCACGCTGACAAAATGTAAACTCCATAGACTCACCACCTTGTCCGGTCATGGCACCTGATACTTTCCAGCGTGTGGTAAAAAACTTGGTGCACAGGAAGTACTCAGTCAGAAAGTGCTGCATGTTGGTAAACTGAATTAGTGCCATAGTAAATACCTTTCGACAACATAAATGTCCCAAAATAGAGAAATGGTAAACCCAACATTTAGTGATGATTTACTCTGTGCCAGGCAGTGTGACAGCACTTAATGGCTTTCCCTCTTTTAATTTGTACAACTACCCTAGAGAGTCAACACTGGTATGACCCCTATCTTAGAAGATCAATTAATCTGACTGAATACTTAAACAGAGAGGTTAAGTGATCAACCCAAAGCCACATAGAAACCAGGATGGAAGCCAACCCTGGTCTGCTCCAGAGGCCCAACTCATCTTCAACGCCAGGGATGACCAGTGGAGCAGAGAAATGCGGGCCAGGAAGTGCTTGTCTCAGGTGCTTTCCTAACATTGTATTAAGCACTCCCTGGAGCACAGTCTACGCTGATGCTCATGGGGTCGCCGTGAGTCAGAATCAACTCAATGGCCAATGGCTAATGTTTCTTTTCAATTTCACATTGGCTGCTGGTCACCCTTGGCTCCTTTGGTCAAGAGCTACAGAGGCATTCACAAAGACAATGTTCTACATCCTACTTGGGTGAATCGTGACTGGGCTCTACAAGCTCATGAGCAGCCAACTAAGGTACAACTATTGGTCTCTCCCCATCTGGAGGGAAGAAGAGTAATGGAAGTCGAAAGATGTGGAGAGTTGGATAAACTAATGAACCAGAACATCAGTTTCTATGACTGTGAGGCCAGAACTAGACGGTGCCCGGCTACCACCACCAACTGCTCTGGAAAGGGTCATATTAGAAAGCCCTGGCCTGAGTTGGAGGAGAACGTGAAACAAAGCTCAAAAGCGTAAGAGCCCAGGCTTCCCGGTGATAGGGAGACTGGCGGAATCCTGGACTCAAGGTTGCTAGTCACTGTCCAGGTCTGGACTAGACTCGCCCCCCTGGTTAGATAACCAGCCATTTAGGATCAAAGGCGCAGCATCTACCCAAGGGCAGAGCTCAGAGTCCGGGTAGGAAGGAAAGAGGGCAGAAACAGGAAGCCCAGGCAGAAAGCATGGAGGGAGGGGCTGCAAGGAAGGAGCTGCAACAAGATTGTATGAATTGTGAGACGTGAGGCTGTGACTTTATACCCGATGCACAATAAGCTCTACAGGAAGGAGGAAGCAGAACAGAAACTACAAGTTTACTTCATTTCTCGCTTAACGGCATAACCAGCACTAAATCCTCTGCGTGAACCCCAGCCAGAAGCCACTGCCAGTCGGGTTCCCAGCAGCATTCTGTGGTGTCTGCACTGCTCACAGCATAATGAGAAGCGAAAGGAGCCGACTAGAGAGCTGCGGGTTGTTTGGAGCCCGACTTGCAGGGCAGAGGGAGATGAAAACGCAAACATAGGTGTGTGTGTGTGTGTGTGGTGCTCAGGAAAGAGCACGCCGCCACGTCAGCAGTGGTTGAGTCGGAGTGATTGCGTTGTGTGTCCTTCTGTGTTCTCCAACGGTTTCCCAATGAGCGTGTCTTTTGTAACGAGGGGCTAAAAATCTATATCATTATATTTTGTTCAAGTAGTTGAAGATTTGGAAGATAATGAAATGTGAAATTGAGCGATCACTCAACAGCCCAAATAAAGCAAGATCAGGAGGTGGTGAGTGGGATTTTCCCAGGAGCTGGGCGGGGGCCAGACAGGGTGACCCTGAGACAAAGCAGAGAGGGCAGCAGTCACAAGTAAGGGCAGCGCAGGGCAGAGTGGCTGGCTTGTCCGCTGCCCCCAGCTGCCCCCCAGTGGACCACTATGATCCCCAGAGGGTTTTCACTCGCTGGGTTTCAGAAGCAGATGGCCAGGCCTTTCTTCATCATCTCTCTCAGTCTAGAAGTGCTGCTGAAACCTGTTCACATCATAGCAGTACAGAAGCCCCCAATCTGACACAGGGTGGTGACTGAGCTTGAAGCACATTGGCCAAGACTCAAACCCAGGTCACCCACATGGAAGGTGTGGCAGTTATATAATCCTTTGTCCGTTTGAGAGGATTAAGAGGAAAGGGGTCCTTCTCCTGAGGATTCTGGGAACTCCTGTGTGCCTCCTTGGAAGTGGGAGATGCTCTCTTTCTCTCTGCTCACTCCCTGGGAGACATGGCAGCTGACAAGACGCATGGAACTGTGCTAGAGCCCTGAGCTGGAGGAACCATGTGGAGACCTCTGCCAGCGCTGCGATGCCTCTACCACCACTGGATCCACAAGACTTTTCACCCGCTGGCCCGTGATCTTCCTGCATTCAGCATCATTGCATGTGTTGAGTGAGTCTGAAGAGGAATTTATAGACTGGTACTGGACATATGGGCTAATATCGGACTTATGGGCTTGGGATGCACTGGGCTGGCATGCTTTCTTAAGGTTTGATTGCTCTTTTTTATAAAGTTCTTTCTTATACACATAAGAGTGTCTCTATGACACTAACACAGAAGGCAATAATTCTACCCCTGAGCCAACCACCTTGCTCTCTGTAGCCATCCCCTTGAGCTGCCTGGATTTTACTTATTTATGCGCGCGCTCGCTCACTCACTCACTCACTCACTCACTCACTCACTCACTCACTCACTCACTCACTGTCATCCAGGTTGGTGCAGACTCATAGCGACCCTATGGGACAAAGTAGAACTGCCCTCGTGAGTTTCTGAGGCTGTAAACCTTTATAGAAGCAAAAAGCTTCATCGGTTTCCCCTGGTGCGGCCGGTGGTCTTGACCTGCACCCCAGTGTGCAATCCACCCGGGCTCCTGTTACTCGCTGACAAGTGGAAGCCAAGTGCATCTTCAGGAAAGTGTCATTCAATGAGCATGTGGGTTCACGGCCCAGCTCGGCTGTGTGCTGGTGGGTACGGCCCTCGGTCTCCCTGACTATCCAGTGTACCCGTAGCGACTTTGCAGGTCCGTATAAGCTCTAACGAGGTCAGTGGCTGCAGGTCCTCTCCCACGCTGCAACAGACTAGCGAGGCAGAGCTGACGTTGCCCGGCACGCCTTGCCCTCCAGATGAGGACAGTGAGGTTCAGGCCAGCCAAGTACTGTCCTAGGATCAGACACTGAGCAATGTGGGACTCGACTCCAAATACGCTTCTCTTCCCCATCACCCTAGGACTCCGCCCCAGCGACATACGTGTTTAGCTAGTGAGTCCTGGCCCCAACTCTTACATGTCAGCCCAGAGAGCAAGAACCACTCGGCAAGGGTCTCCTGGGTCAAGACTCAGGGGAACACCAACCCCAAGAGTGAGTGCCTGGAGGTCAGCAGGAGAGTCTCAACCTGCTGGGGCCCAGGAAAGATGGCAGGGGGTGCTCCTCCTGACTACAGCCGGGCAGCCACCCACGCCAGGCACCCAAACCCACAGCCACAGGTTCTCAACCCTGGCTGGCAACATGCGTGAATCATGGGAGAAGCTTGTGGGGGAAGGGGTTGGGGAGGGGGGCAGGACTCTGTTGCCAAGACTCTGCCTGGCATAAGACTAATTGAATCATAATCTGAAAGGCTGAGGTCTAACCACCCGTTGTTTTTGTTTGTAAAAAAAAACTAAAATGGACAAAAACAAGGACACTGGTAGTTTGATCTGTACAGATCATAGGCTCCCAAACTGATTTTGGTCTACCACCTCCTTTTCAGGAAAAACAAAAAACTATCCTACACCTCACTGGAAATTAAAAACATTTGTTCTTTAGCTCATAATCCAAGATAAAGTGTCTGCTGTTGCAAACCCTCCCACCCCTCCACTCCCCCAAGGTAGTTAGTTCACTGTGTCAGCCTGGCCAATAAACACACGTGGAATTAATTGAAGGGCCGAGAGATAAATGGCTCAGTGAGCCTCGCCTTTCTTGTCTCTCGCTCTTTGATCATCGGACCAGTGTGCAGCTGCCTTGCTTGTTCTGTGCCTCAATTTGCAAGCTACACTACCTGTGGGACACCTAACCTGTGGACTGTGTCACTGTAATTTGTGGCTCTTTAAAAACCTGCTTTGCCAAAAAAGAAAAAAAAAACCTGCTTTGCCACACCATTGGAGTTTATATCTCTTGAGCTGAGAGCCTGACTGTTGGTGACCTGCCTTGCTGTTTGCTGCCTATGCCGGGATAGCCTGAATTCTCCCTACAGAGGACTACTGGTGGCCCTCAAGACTTGAAGGACTGCCAGTGTCTCAGAACTCTCTCACGGGAGTGAGTTGCACTGAGCCATTTGTACTGCTTTATAATTTAACCGTTCGTTTCTTGTGTACATATATATGTATATATATATAATTATTAGCAATCTGGTTTTGTCTCTCTCGAGAACCCTGTCTAACACACACACACACACACACACACACACACACATCATCCCAGCACCCCCGGGAGGCGGTGTTATCCACCCTGGGAAGCACTGTAGAGTACAGGTGGTTGTTCTTCCTGCCCAGCCACAGGGTGGGGAAAGCAGACCAGAAACAGACTAAGAGCAAACATCAGGCCGGTCCTCACTGACAGTAAGGGAAGACTCAAATTCCCCAGTGATGGTTCAACCATCTCCATACAGGCTGCGCAGAGAGGTCGTCGCTGAGAAATGAGCCACCCACAACAGAGGAGCAAGTCTTGTTGCTACTGCTGAGCCCCCTTTGAGCATAAGCGAGGCTGGGCTATGGAGAGGCACCCACAGTGACCCCCCTCCTCCAGTGGCAGCTGAAGCAAGTGCCCATGGTGGCGTCCTGACCGCAGTGCAGTAGGTGTAGGGATGAGCCCTGCCTCCAGCAGCACTGAAGGGGATGCAGTTGGCAGAGAATGCACAGGTGTGAGTCCTCTTCAGGACCGGCCATAACCCGGGGGGGGAGGGGGTCACCTGGGCCCCAGGTCAGGCCACCTTCCTGGGACCATCTGTAGGCAATGATGTTGACTATTTGAGGTAAGACTATAAAAGTCTCATGTCCTCATCCCAACTCAGGACAACTATGAGGGACCACTGAAGCTTCAAAGGTCATGCCACTTCTTCCATCAAGGTCGCTGGAGGAAGCCTTTGTTGAGACGACATTACAACCTTCCTTCGCCCAGGTGTTGACCCAGAGCACGCCCTGGTAGCTCCCTGCATGTTAATGTCCAGCTCAGAGTCTGGGTTCCCGGAGCTCAGCCTGCAGCAAGACGCCTTCCTGACCTGCAGCACTGGGCAGAGGCCCAAGGGCACCTTGGAGGAAGGTCATGTGCTGAGAAAGTGAAGAAACAGGATGGGCTTGGCAGGAGTCAGTGTTCAGACATCAGAGGCCAAAGGACATAGGTCTCTCTTGAGTCGCCTAAACACAAAATGGTTTCATAGCCTCCTTGGAACCGGCAGGAGGGAGAGGAAAGCTGAGTCCCAACCAGGATGGCCTAGAAGATTTCATCTGGACTCCACCTCTCAATTAACTAAATTAAGTGGGGGCAACGTGACTTTCATCATATACGACTTCTTCCAGCTTAAACTACAGTCAGCTCAATGTGGACGAAGAAATGGGGCCAGAGAGGGCCCAGATTGCTGAGTTTAAGGTGGTAGAGCCAGGACTGAAAACAGATTGAGTCTGCAATGTGAGCTCTTAATGGCTGGATCCCACTGTCCCAGAAAATAAGTGTGGTGAGTGTCGCGTCGGGCTGCTGACCACAAGGTCAGTGGTTCGAAACACCAGACACTCCTTAAGAGAAAGAGTGTAACCCTCCCATAAAGAGTTTCAGCCTCAAACACCATCAGGGGCAGTTCTAGTCCATCCTATAGGCTGGCTATGAGTTGGAATCTACTCAAGGGCGTGAGTTAAGACCTCAATTCATGAGGAGCTCTGGTGGCACAGGGGGGTATGCATAGAGCCACTAACTGCAAAGTCAGTGGTTCAAATCTGCCTGCTGCTCCACAGGAGAAAGAGGAGGCCGTCTGCTCTCATAAAAGTTTACAGCTTTGGCAACAGCTTCAAAGAGGCAGTACTACACTGTCCTATTGGGTCGCTATGAGTCCCAATCAACTTGAGGGCAGTGAGCTTTGTGCGTGACGTATGATCCACATTACCACGTCACCTACTTGGCCAGGGTCTCAGTCTCATTTACAGAAACATGCCCAAATGTAGCCCCAGCATAGTGCCAGGTGCCAGGTTGAATGGGACCTCCCCAGAAGTTTTCTGAAATCGAACCATGGGGTTTGAGGCATATTTGCATGGAGGCCACCTTCCCAGTGAGTGAGCCTGAGGCTTTGAAGGCAGGCTGCCTCCTGAAAAACACACAATCAAGGCAACACGGCAAGTGTCATCCACCTCCAACAGCAACAGAATCCTGGAGCCCCGGGCCCTAGCTCCCCACACACCAGCCAGCATCACTTGGCCCATAGCCTCACCCTGTCTCCACCCACCCCGCCCAGCCCTGCTTCCCTCCTCTCCCAGCTCCAGGCATACAGGCCCAAAGGCCAAAAAGTCTCTCCCAGGCCCACCAGCACCGCCCCATTCCCCACCCTCAGCCAGGAAGGCACCAGCGCCCCTTCCCCCTCGGTGCCGGATGCCGCATGCGGTGCCACACACATCCCCGAAGCACTACTCTGGCGCCGGATCAAACCGAAGCTGTCGGCATGCTAATTGGCGACCTCCAGAGGCTGGGCACACCGACTGACCATTAATGACTCCATCGCTCTCTTCCCTGCTGGCATATTATTAATTCATTGGGCCTTCCCAGGGGGCCAAAGAGAGAACACAGACTGTGGAAAGTTCACATTTCAATTTGAGATCAAGATGCAAGGAGGCGGTTGGGGAGAAGTGCTGAGGGGGGTGAGGGCACCGTGTGGGAAAGCCTCCCCCACAGACCCGCTCCTGGGACTTCACGGCTGTCCAGACGGGCTCGAGAGTGCAGCAAAGAGCTGCAGCCTTCTCTCTCTCTCTCTCTCTCTCTCTCTCTCTCTCTCTCTCTCTCTCTCTCTCTCTCTCTTTCTCTCTATCTCTATTTCTATCTCTCTCCCTGTCTCTGTACCATGGAGTTGATTCTGACTCAGAGCGACCCTCAGGGGACGGTAGAACTGGCCCCGTGGGTTTCTGAGACTGTACCTGTTTGCGGGAGTGGAAAGCCTCATTTTACCCCCCGAGGAGCAGCTGATGGTTTTGATCCTGCAGCCCAGTAAATCACCACTACACCACGGGCTCCCCAAGAGCAAGGCAGCCAGGGACAATGGGGACAGGAGCACTGAGCCTGACTCCAAAATGCCATGCAACATCAGAGAGAGATGGCAAATGCCTTTCTAGAAACCTCCCAGGCAAGACGCCTATGATAGAGCGTTTCTTTGAAAACGAGTAAGAGCACCATGCAGATGTGGATGTGTTAGAGAGGATTCTATTCTTGGGACAGAACGTGGACAGGGACGGAGGGCGGGGACCGCTCCTCCCACCTTAAGCACAGAGAAGGGACCACCCCAGCCGACGGTACCTGGACAGGGTGGGGAGGAAGGGGAAGATGGACGTGACCCCTACAGACCACAAGCAGGGATGGCTGGCCAACGCTGCCCACACCCCAAAGAGCATGCTCTGGAACAAGAATCCCAGCCTGCTGTGGGCGCAGAGGGAGCGCCCCGACTCCTTGCTGCTTGCTTTTTAAACCGGGGATGGATGTGGGCGAACCATCCGTCGGGTCTGTGGTCTGTGAGCGAACATGTGCACAGAGGCCAGGAGACCAAAACAGCTTGGCCAGGAGCTTCCTGACAAGAGGTGGGGGGAGAGGGAAGAAGTCACCAGGAAAGCGCGCACCTCCCTCCCTCACACCCCAACCCCGCGTACACTCACCCCTTCACTGTGGGCTTTGGATAATGTCCACTAGACACTCCTGAGTAAGGGAGGGGCAGAACCCAATCTATCCATCTCCTCACCACCCGCGGGCCCCTCCCTGGCGTCATACACCTTTTTGTTCAAGAGAGAGACAGGGCAGGGGTGAATTCTCTTTGGTCCCTGCACCTTCCTGCTGCTGGCTGGGGCTCTGCGTCTGCCTCTAGGGGTGGCCCCATGTGGCCCCCAAATCCTGAGAGCTGTCGATTCCCTGCCAGGCTCCCACCGACCTTTGGATCGAGAGCTTCGTGGGCCTAGGTGAGTGTCACTGGCACATTTCCCTGGACAGCCCTGCCTCACACAGAGGACGTGGGACTGAGAAGGAGGGTGGCAGGGCACGGGAGCAGAAGAAGGTAGTGCAGGCGATGTGAGTGTGGTAGGGGTACTGGGAAGGCCTGGCCACTGGAACGGTTTCAGATGCCAATGTCCACCCAAAGCACTGGCTCCACAGCCTGGAACAAGGCCCTTCCTTCACCGGGCCTCGGCTTTCTCACTTAAAATATTAGATGAACAACCTCCACTCACAGCCACCCGATACCCACTCATAGTAAGTGGTGAGGGGTTCCAAGACTGCAAATCTCCGTGGGAGTCGACAGCCTCTTCTTTCCTACATGGAGTAGCTCATAGGTTTAAACCCATGACCTTGTGGTTGGCAATCCAATGGCCAATCCACGGTACCCAAAGGGCTCCTTTTTCATTAACATTCCCATTTGCATTAAGTTTAAAATGATGTGCGAGAATGTGCTCAGAGGTCTTGTTTATCAGGGGACTGTAGTTATTCTAGAATGTGATACATATATAAGCTGTAAATGTGTGTGTCCAAGAACAGTACTCCCTGGGATGGTTAGTGTTCTCGGCTGCTAACTGGGGCATAAAAGCAATTCAGAAGAAAGGCGTGGAGATCTATTTCTAACACTTGTCATTGAGAACCCTCTAGAGGGAGTGGCTGGGGTCTTGAAGCTTGGCACCAGCCATCAAGACACAACGACTGGTCTCTAGCCACCCGGAATACCTGAGTGAGGAGAGCCAGGCCTCCAGCAGCTGAGCAGCTTGCCTCCATGAGCTCCCGCCTCCTTTGCCAAAAGACCACAATAAGCGGATGGTGTCCGGCTCCTGTAACTGAGCCTTGATCATGAAGAGAACAACTTGGCACGGAAGTTCAAGTTTCTTAGAGAACGGAGACTTCCTGGACCCACTAACCCCTGAACCTGGTGCCTCGGAAAGAAAAGCTCTAACCTGTTGAAAACGTTTGCACTTCGCACTGTCCCCATCCTCTGAAGCCATCCTCAGGCTAGGCAACAGTGGAGCCCAATTCCTAAGAGCCCTCGCCTTGAACGTCCCAGCCAATGAAGGAATCCTGCTCTCTGTCAGTCAAATATCCCGGTGGTAAGATAACGCGCACAGAAACGGGGAGAATGGTGACGTGATGCAAGAATATATCCAAGATCACTGAACTGCACAAGACACAAAGCCCACTGCCATCCCGTCGACTGACTCACAGCTGACCCTATGGGGCAAGGCAGGACTGCTCCTGTGGATTTCTGGGACTCAAGTGGGAGTTTCAGTCTTTCTCCCAAACTGCACATGTGGTGATTGTTAAATTGAGTGTCATGATCTACTGTGCATATATAGCTTACCGAAATAGAATAAATGAGGTCCTTCACCTCTGGCTTCCATTTCTTTACTTGGGACACAATGGATGATCAAAAAGCGACCTCAGTCAGCCCTTCCCACCTTGGTGTTCTGTGGGAAACTTGCACAGCAAACCACCGTGATTGCAGTACATCGTAACAACCACGCGGGGGCACCACAAAACTGGAAAAAATACCTTTTGAGAAAAAGAAGACATTTGCAGCTGGCACTAGAGGGCTCCGGATTTTCTTCAAACAGGTGGGACTGGAGCTCTTCCTATCTGGAGTCAGGAGGGCATGGTCCATATGGCAGAGCCAGGACCGCCGGTGGAGAAGGCTCACGGGCCAAGCAGAACAGGGACCAGGGCCAGCTCAGGGCTGAGTATTGAGCTGCAAGCCCACAGACCCCTCTTCCCTGCCACTTCCTTCCTGTACAGGAAGACCTGGGCAACCAAGAGACACTCTGGGCCCAGGGGTAGATGTGGAAAAATATAAGCTTTCTCTCAGCAAAGCCACCGACTGTAACCTAAGAACAGAGAGGTGGGACCTGCCAAGCACTGGCCGAAAGGTGGGTCCCTTCCCAAGGGGTCCCTCCCTCCACAAGCAGCCTCAGCGGCCAGCCTAGGAACACCCCATCCTGCTCAGCGTCTTCTCTAGTGGAAGCTTGAAGGGGGAGGAAAGGAGAGTGACTAGAAGCCCCAGGCAGGAAGAAAACTTTAGGGAGGTCCAGGCTCCCCCACGGCCCCCAGTTTGGCCCAGAATCTGCAGGCAGGAGGCAGGGGCTGCAGGCCCCTTGCTGGCTCGCAGCTTGGCGGTGTGTGGCTGGCCAGTGACCGCAGTGTGTTGAAGGCTGAGGTGTCTGTGCTCCTCTGGCATAGGTTCCAGTTTCTGCCAGCCTGCGATGCCACAGCCCTAAAGGCCTGAACGTTTTCTCTCGAATGTGACGGGGTTGGGGCTATGCAGCCCTGCAAACCCGGAAGCCTGGGGTTATATAAATGAGGGTCTTGGCCGGTGGAGGGGCCGCTGCTGAGCTGGAAAGAGCATGCCATCTCCTAAAAGCATACATGTTTAAATTGTTAAAACACGTTATCAATGCCAACAAAGCTCAACTGGGCCAAGATACTGTGCAAGTGATATTTCACTTGGCCAGCAGGTGGCAGCATGTGCAATGACTGCTCCTCTGTGACCAGAGTTTGGGGGGTTGGAAGCCTTTCAAAGGGGCCAGAGAGCAAAAAAAGGGGCCTCTAAGCCTTTAAGGAAAAAAATCAACGAGAGAGCTTCAAGGGTAAGACCTGTTTCTTCCAGACTTGTTTGTAAATGGTGAGATTGCCGGTGAGGCTGGTGGTTGGAGGTCCGAGCCCTCTCTCCCAACGCAGCTCCGAGAAGCCAGCATAGTAGCAGGGAAATTGGTGGACCTTTCAGGGTGGGTTCCTCCCCATCTCTCCCTTCACCACAGTCCACCCCACCTTGCAAACAGGATGAATGGATCATACGCCCCACCAGATGTCCCCCAGTCTCCGGAACCCCCGAGTTCCTCGTCTGTAAAACAAGGTCGTTCGATGACAACCACCATAGTGGTGAACATGCATTGAAGGATCCCTGGTGGTGCAGTGGATAGAGCACCCTGCTGCGATCCAAACAGTCGGCAGTTTGACCCTACTAGTCCCTCCATGTGAGAGACATGCGTCCGTAAAAATCACAGTCTCATACTTTATAATTTATCCAGGGGTCACCAGGGGGCGGGTCAGGGGCTGGGGAGGAGGGAAGAGAGAGGAGCTGATACCAGGGGCTCAAATAGATAGTAAATGCTTAGAAAATGATGATGGCAACGGATGTACAAATATGCCTGATACAATGGATGTATGGATTGTTATAAGAGCTGTAAGGGCCCCCAATAAAACTATCTTTAAAAATGAAAAAGAAACTCTATGGGGTGGGTGACTGCTCTGTCTTATGGGGCCGCTTTGTGTGGGGCTGACTCAACAGCAGCGGGAATGTGCCTTGACCATTTACCATGGGTCAGACATGACACATTTCCTCACATGACGCATTTCCTTGCTGTCCAAGAGCCAGCAGACTGCGGTGGGGAGAGACAGGTGCTCAACCCAGGTCTAATGCCAGAGCCTGAGTTCTCAACCCCAGTACCACACCACCTCAGAGATCATTCCAGAAATGCTCGCTAAGCTGGTTTCTCCTGCAAACTACTGTGGCCCACCAACGCAAGGAACTGCCCTCAGCCCTGGTTGGTTGCAACACCACAGCCTTCCTTCAACCCCCCAAAGCCCACCTCAGACAGCGATGGTGAGTGATGGACTCTGGAAGTGGGGGACCAGGCATGAGGGGGAACAGCCCAAGATGAGGCTAAGGGCGGTCCATGCTTCCTAGCCTGCACAGCAAGTCAGCAAGGTCCCTATCATCTTCTCCAGTCTAGCAAACAAGGAAAACAAGAGTCTGAAAGAATTTTGTCCAAATTCCAAAAATGCATGTGTCAGTGGTGCCCAACCCAAGGTAAAGAGGACGATGTTGCCCACAGAACCTGCAACTTAACGAATCTGAGTGTACAGGCCAGGGAGGCTGCACACCTCCATGGAGTCATTGGCCGACCTTGGTCTAGATGCTGAGCCGCTGGAGTCCAGAATCCTGTAGATCAGACCTGACAGTGTGGCTCAGGACAAGCGGAGGCCAGGTGAGCACCCAGATCACAGCTGTAACCACTGTCGGGGTTAGTTGCCATCAGGTCTGCTCTGACTTACAGTGACCCCATGTGTCTGTAATCGAACTGCTCCAGCGAATTTCCACGGGGAAACAAAGCATCAGGCCTGTCTAAGGCAGCTCTCGGTGGCTTTGAACTGCCAACCTGTAGGCTAGTAGTTGACTGCTTAACCATTTTCTCCATCCAAATACACTGTCATCAGGTCAATCCTGGCTCCTGATGACCCTGCAGAGTAGGGTAGAACTTCCCCCACAGGTTTCTAAGACAGTAACCCTTTGTGAGAGTACAACAGCCTCATCTTTCTCCCACAGAACTGCTGGTGGCTTTGAACTGGTGAACTGTGGTGATCAGCAGCCCTTCAGGTAACCACTATACCACCAGACCTCCTTTATTCCACCCAGGGAGACCGAACTTCAACCTAACTGGCTTCTTTTACCGAAGACCCACCCCATTCATTCATTCTTTCACTTACAGATATTGACCGACAGCCTAGGGGTCAGGCATTGTTCTCAGCACTGAGCCCGGGGTAGATAAGGCAGTCAAGGTAACTTCCCGGAGGAAAGAGTCATATGGAGTTACATAACTCAAAGCCACCAGATGACCTATTCTAGGCTACGTGGCAAAGGACCACCTCTCTGAGGAGGGATTATTTAAGCCAAGAACTAAATGCCCAGGATGACCAGTGGAGAGTATGTGAAGATCAGGGGGAAAGAATACTGCAGACACATAGCCAGGACCAGAACTGGCCTAAGGAAGGAGGGCTAGTGGGTGGAGCATCGGGAGTAAGGTGGGCAGAGGGTAAGTGTGGTGGAGTGAAATTGCTTAATGTGGCTCTCCTGCCCACAATCTTTGTGACTCCCAAATCGTGAATGAGGATAGAGGAGTTAACTCTGAGATTGGTCCGTTTTATCAGTCCGTTGGGTTGAAGAATGAACCATCTCTGAAGTGGGAACAGGAATCCCACAGTCATCAAGAAAGAAGAGCCGCCAGCACAGCAGGTGCGAGATTCCCACCTGAAAGGGTAGAGGCACCAGAGGCCACAGCATCAAGACCAGGAGACAAAGCAGAGGAGCCACGCTGAGACTGCAAGGCAGCCCACAGGAGCAACACTGTACTGGTTAGGTCTGGTGTCTCCTCGGCCGGGCCAGGGTTCTCCCATGACATGCCCTAACTTAGCGTGGGCACCTCCGGGATGGCATCTTCTCCGAAGCAGCAGAGCAATGGTGGGGAGAACAGACTTCCTTAATCTGGTCACCGCCTCGCCACAACTGAGAGAGGTTTCATTCAGGGCGTGGCCTAAACTCATTGCCACCGAGTCAGTTCTGACCTGGTAAGTCCTCATAGGGGTGGGACTGCCCTGTGAGTTTCCAACACTGTACCTCTTTAAGGGGATAGAGTCTTGTCTTTGTACCGAGAAGCTGGTTTCGTCCTATTGGTTAGCAGCACAACACGTAACCACTACTCCAGCAAGCCTCCTAGGGTGTGGCCTGCTCCATATAAGCTGTCCGTGTGTGGAAGCAGCTCACAGCTACTGCTCAGGCTCTGCATCCTGCTTCCGGTCTGTTTACCGCCTATCAGAGGGCCTGCTGACCCAAGGAACAGACTGCCAATCTTGGATTCATTTGGCATCCACAGGAGCATCCACCAGCCTGCTGCATCTTCCTGCTTCTTGTTCACCAGCACCTGACATCTTACCCATGAGTTGGACTGCGTGAGCCATTTCTGGATGTCGATCTCTCCATATACACTTGCACATACGGGCATCGGGTGTCACTGGTTTCGTTTCCCGGGAGAACCCAGCCTAAAACACGCACCAAGAACAGGAAGCAGAGCAACAAGCGAGCTTTCTGACCCACTGAGGCAGAGGCCATGGGTCACATGGCTGAGAGGTTCAGGACCACAGAGGCATGCCTGCCAATATGGTTGAGAAGGGGCATTTTGGACCAAAGAAATGTATCCTTACCGTCTTGTACCCTGATCTCATCCCTAGTAAAGTCTGTCACTGTGAATGTGGTCAGTGAGTTCTGTGTGGTCACTGCAATGGGTCTTCAAGGCCAGCACAGAAGTAGCATGGTGTGGGAGGGGGACAGGTATCAAAATAAGGTAAAGGGACTTGAAGGGAGGAGGCATGTCACCCTTAGGCTAAGACGGAGTTAGAGTCTCCCTTGGTGGCATCGTGGTGATGCATTGGGCTGCTAGGTCAGCAGTTTGAAACCACTAGCTGCTCCTTGGGAAGAAAATGAGGCTTTCGAGTCCTGTGAAGAGTTACAGTCTCAGAAACCCACAGGGGCAGCTCTACCCTGTCCCCTAGGGGCGCTGTGAGTCGGAATTGATTCAGTGGCAGTGAGCTTTGTTTGTTTACCTTTATGTGAGGAGTGCTGGACTGCTAACTACAATGCTAGTAGTTCAAACCCACCAGTCACTCCAGGGGAGAAAAATGAGGCTGTCTGCTCCCATTATGATTCATAGTCTCAGGGACCCTAGAAAGGGTCACTCTTTGAGTCAGAATCGACTTGATGGCAGTGAGTTTGTTTGTTGTGGTGGTTCTCTTTTTTTTTGGGGGGGGGTTGACCCTTATGTGATGAATTGATTACAGGGAAATAAGGATATGAAGATAAGAGGTTAGCTAGAAGGCAGTTGTAATGTTCTAAGTGACGACTTGGGAGAGAGAGGGAGTAACAAGGATAGGAAGCGTCTGCATAGGGACTGTGTTTGGGAGGTGGCATTAATTAATAGGGTTTTCCAAGTGGTTGAAAGTGAAGGGAAAAGAAAAGAAATTAAGGGAGGAAGACCAAAGAAGAATCAAAGGTTTTGAATTATGGTGCAGGCGAAGAGTACTGGACGTGCGACAGATGCCGAAAGGACAGCCAGAAGTATGCACCTTGCAGGCAGGGAGGGCGAGACGTCAGCTCACATGCTTCAGACATGCTGCCAGGAGAGACCAGTCCCTGGAGAAGGCCATCATGCTCGGTATAGTAGAGGGGTAGCCTCTTCATCGAGACGGACAGACACAGTGGCTGCAACAATGAGCTCAAACATAAGAACAATGAGGAGGAGGTGGCCGGACCGAGTAGTGTTTCGTTGTGCACAGGGCGGCTATGGGTCAGAGCAGACTCAAAGGAGCCTAACACCAAGAACAAAAGAAAGGAGAATCAGACTATTCAACTTGAGCAACTGGGCAGGAGATGGCATTCGCTGAGATGGGGAGGACTGAGGAGACAGAGATCAACAGTTTTGTTCTGGCCATGTTAACTTTTAGATGCTGAAGAGACCACAGCAGAGATGCCCAACAGGTGTTTTCTACAAGCGTCAAGGGTCCTAAGGACATCTCTATGTGGAAGGCGCCTGCAGGTGCGTGAGGCTGCTTGCAGTCACTGTGGGAGAGCGTGTGGGAAGAACCCCAGTACAACCAGAAGGCTCCCCAACCTTTTGAAGACCACCATCAGTATAGGTGGGCTAAGAGATTCCATGTGGTTGACCTTTGCACCCTTAAAAAGACCATCCTCGCTTAAAAGCTTCAGAGACTGCAGCCTGGCCCAGTCCTCACCGTTGGCAAGAATCCCCCAATGAGAAGTGGGCTTTGGGTTGTCATACTTCCCTTGACCTGCCCACTGCTGTTGAGGGGGTTCCGACTCCCCGGGGCCCTACAGTGGGGCAGAGGAGAACAGCTCCTTGGGTTCCAGACTGTAACTCACTATGGGAGTGGGCGGCCTCGGCTTTCTCCCACAGAGAGCCTGGCAGGTTTGAAGCACCAGTTGGTCTGAACCATGGAGTTAGGAGCCCAGTGTTTAATCCACCGTACCACCTGGACTGCTTACCCAGTGCTTTGCCATGTGATTTGGTGCAGGGCACTCGACAGAGGGCAGGGTGTCTTGGCGAGTGAAGCACAGTCACTGGAGTCAGGAGACCACGCGTGGCTACCTGGCTGTGCGGCCCTGGGGGAGCAATTTCGGCCCTTAGAGTCTGCTCCTTCAGAAGGCACAGCTTTCTTGATGTTTCGCTGTGCCAGGCCCTGTGCGAATGGCTGGATGCTCCAAGGGGAGAGGACTGGCCGCTGTGCTTCTGGCCTCCTGGGGCTGCCGGCTCGTCAACCCATGATTGCAATGCAGTGTGAGCAGGGCCTGACTGTGGGGATGCTGCTTCCCTCTTCACACGGCAAGTTACCCCAAGCCACGACGGCGGTGGAGTCATGTAGGATTTCCTTTCTTCCACATGGCTCCCTAATAACAGCCCTATGGGGAGCATTGCTAGTCTTCATCCTAGTATCTAGTATTTCCATTAAAATAAATGACACACACACACAGCGCCTAGCACACAGGCAGCACTCAGACATTATGAACACAGGGGTGGTGCTTGTGGTGCTGGTGGTGGTACTGATTGGGTAGATGCAGATGCATGGTGAGACCCAGTATGTGAAGCAGATGACCCAACTTGTCTTCTGAGGTGCCCTGGGTGGGTTGGAACCACCCACCTGTTGGCTAGCAGTCAAGTACTTAACCATTTTGCCACCAAGGACTTTTCATTCTCTCCCCCTCCCCCACCCCAGGTAGCACCTCATCTTATGTCTGGGTGTGGCAATTACATAATTTGTCAACTTGCGAAGGGGTGGAGTCCAACCTGTCGATCAGGTCCCAGCTTGATGACCTTACTTGGGGGCGTGACAGGGATAAATAGCTCACTGGAGGCCAGACACAGACTCTCTCTGCTTGGTCTTCCTATTGACAAGACACATGGAGCTACGTTGATAGAACCAGAGCCCTGGGGCTGGAGGGCCATGTGGAGACCCCTGCCAGAGCTGAGATGCTTCCACCGCCACTGGAGCCACAAGACCTTCCACCACTGGCCTGCAATCTTCCTGCATTCAGCATCATTGCATGTTTGGCATGAGTCTGAAGAGGAATTTATAGATTGGTATTGGACATATGGGTTAATATCAGATTTACTAACTTGATCTGAACTTGGCTTGGATGTTTTCTTGATATACAACTACTCTTTGATATAAAATTCTCTATGACACATACATGAGTGTCTATGAATTTGTTTCTCTAGTCCACCCAGATGAACACACTGGGGCTCAGTTTTCTCTTCTAAATTAGGAAGAGTAACACCTAACTCACAGGGTCACTGTTTGGGAGATGGTACAGCAGATAGAGAAGCGCTTTGTGAGCTCCAGGGAGAGAGATTCAAGGGTTGGTGAGACATGGCTTTTTTCCAGGGCCACTCACTAAAGCTAAAAAACTAACTGCACAGACACAGTTAGGCTCAAGGTACTCATCACCCGTACATGGGCCTGAGGAAACCTTTCACAGTCGTTTTGGAAAATCACATTGCACACCAGAAAATCGGCTTCATCTGAATCACCGAGTGTACTCCCCACAGAAAAATGGACTCCCCTGCCCGCTCGGCTTCCTCCACAGCCAACATCCACGCACGGCCGCTCACGCGGCCCAAGAAACGACGCTGACGCCTCCCCAGCTGGCTCCCAGTCTGCTGTGCTGCCTCACCAGTCTGGACTCAGAGCCAAGGAGGCACGGTTTATAAAATGGTGTGTGTGTGTGTGTGTGTGTGTGTGTGTGTGTGTGTGTGTGTGTCACGGGGGTAGGGGGAAGAAAGCCCCTCTGGGTGGGCAGCTGTGTAGGCGGTGACCAGGCCCTGGCAAGGGTCAGGAGCTGAAGAAGGAGCAGAAAGCTGTTTAGGCTGGACAACAGAATCCTTCCTGATTTCCTATGGTCACAATTCTGTGCTCTGAGAAAGGGCCAGGCTACGCCTGACCTGATGCAAGAGATGTCTGTCTACAAACCTGCCAGGAGAAGCTAGAGGCAGGAGCAGGCTCCATCTCTCTGAGGGTCCACCATCCTGAGAAGTCCTGACACACGGCAGCAAACAGACTTCCACGTCCCCTGCTGAAGGTCCATCTGCAGAGGCCCCATGCAGTCTAAAGCCTCAGCTGGCCCAGGGTCGCCTGGCCACCTCCCTCCCAGGAGGCTAACAGGTTGGAACGAATTCCCTTTAGTGGGTCTATTTTATCATCCATTCAACAAATAGTCATTGTGAGCCAATGACCTATGAGGCACTGTTCTACACCCTAGAGCTGGGACACATTGTGTGTGTGTGTGTGTGTGTGTGTGTGTGTACCTGCATACACATGTACACTGAAGAACCATCATTAAGAACTATAAAGCAAAAGGAAAGAGCCAGGTCACGCTACAGGTCACAGGATGCCCAGGAAGTCTCTCAGAACAGAGACCTGGGTGGAGTGAGGGAGGAGCCATGCAGATCTCTGAGGGAGGGCTGTTGCCCGCACAGGGAACACTAAAGGCTCAGGGGCGGTGGCGGGTGGTCTGAGGCAAAGTGGGGCGTGATAAGGCAAAGTTGAGGATGCAGGAAATGCGGGGTTCAGTGGAGCTGGAGAAGCTCTGGTGGGGAGCCATGTGGAACCTCACAGACCACACAAAGGACTTCACACTGAGTTCTGTGGGAGATGGGAAGTCACCGGAGCGCTCCAAGCAGAGTATCCATTGGCACGGTCCATTTCTGAAGGACCTGTGACAGAAACTCTTGTCCTCTATCTCCACTTCCCTGGACATCTCCACGTGAGCACAGGTGGGCGGTCTTTGGCCACGTGTGAGGACAACATGTAGTAGGAAGGGGGAAATGTTGGAGGAGGGCAGTGAGAGGTGGCTGTGGTCACGTTCTGGGATAAGTCATTTAAATTCCCTGTCCTTCCATTGAAAAGATGACAATAGCCATGGCATTGGCCTCAGGTAAGTGTTGGAAGGATTAAATGAATAACTCTTGGTGAAGTCCTAAGAAGAGGGCATGTCGGTGGAACAAAATCACAATAGAAGGTGGCTTGGACCGCAGAGAGGAGGGCAGAGGCCACGGGCCGCGGGCCCGGGCGTTGGGAAGGAAGAGCCTGTCGCTGCAAGGACTGGGTGCCAGTGTGAGAAAGCGGGTGGTTGCAGAGTGTCTGCCTTCGCAACAAAAAGACGGGGCTCCACTTACTGAAATAGCAAAGGCGCCAGGAGAAGCAGACCAGGGGCAGGGGGGATCAATACAGTATTTGGAGGTTGGACACATTTGAGATGCTTATAGAGACCTAAGTGAAGATCCTGAAAAAGTGGGAGAACTCTGAAACTCAGGGACAAGCCTGGCTGAAAAGACAAGCTTGGGAGTCACCAACGTCTTGTGGTCGCCAAAGGCATGGGCCTGGGCGAGATCACTGGGAACAAGCACTAGTGGATGGAGACAAGGCCCGGATTGAGGCCAAGCCCTGGGGCCTCGGGGCGATTGTGTGGTCGGCCGCCTTTGAGTTGGCTCCAGCTCATGGTGACAAAGGGAAACCATGCCGACCCTGCACCATCTTCATGTTGTGGCTTTGCTCCCATCCACTGTACATGTTGAGTCCCTTCTCTGGTGGCATGGTGGTTAGGAATTCACAAGGTCAGCAGTTTGAAACCACCAGCCCGCTCCTTGAGAGAAAGATGGGTCTTTTGATGACTCCCAGTAACGACAACTCCCGGTCAAGAGTCACAGCCTCAGAAACTCACAGGGGCCTCCGTCCCTAAGAGCCACCATGGACTCCACAGCATCGGGTTTGGGCTCTCTGCCCGCAGGGCACATCTTCCAGCCCGCTGACATCTGTGTTCTGTTGTGATGCAGAGGGGATTCTTGGGCTACTGTGCAGGGGCAGAATGTCAGGCCCGCATGTCTACTTGGTCTGAGCCTCTAGGCTCCAGGGCATTCATTCTGCCCATCACACGCGGCTGACCTCGCTGAGACTGGACGCCAGTGGCAGAGCTTCCAGCCTCAGAGGACCGCTTCCCCTGCACCCAGAAAAGAGGAGGGTAAACAAGCAACCCTCCAGCTGGGCTTCTGGCTCCACCAACCTGCTCTCATTCAGGTTGCCTCCATGCTGCCCAACCCTCGGATCCCTCTGATTCACCTTGTCCCGTCTACACAGAGGAGGGGCCTGCCTTGTGAAAACAGACCCTTTTTTAACCCCGTGCTCTCTGCCTGTCTCGATCTGCCGTCACCTCTCCTTGCCTCCTTTGCAGGCTGCTCTTGTCCTGCTTTGCCCTTCCACTCCCAGCAGGATGTGTCCCCAGGCTCCGTGGTGTGCCTTCCCTGTTTCGCCTCCTCACATACCTGCCCGAGTGAAGGAAACACTGCCCATCCACTCCACCACCCCAAGCGATTGTTCCACATCGTGACGTCCTCTAACTAGGAAAGTTGAATGTGGAGCAGCATATTCAGGTTATGTGCACAGAGAGGAGCCCTGGTGGTACAATGGTCAAGAGCTCAACAGCTTGCTAAAAGATGGGTGGTTGGAACCTACCAGCCAGTCTGCAGGGAAAGGCGGGGCCTTGCAAACTCTACTGGGGCAGGTCTACGTTGTCCCATCAGGTGGCTGCAAGGTAGAAATCGATTTAATGCAGTGGGTTTGAGAGTCGTGTGAAACCAGTTTTTCAATGACTGTGGTAGGAGTCGCTGGATTGGGCCATAGGACAGCAGCAGTGTTTAAAAGAGTCTCGGTCCCCAAATGTTAAAATCATTGATTGTGAGTTACAATCAATTATGAGTTAAAAACAATGATTCTGAGGATGAAAACATTCCAAGTAGCAGAGGAGGAAGACATTCTAAAGGTCACCTGGCTTCCCCCACTCACAAGTTCAAATCACTGCCACGCTGTTATTGTCGGCGGGACCCTGAGAGAGTCCCTTAAAGCCTCAGTGCCTCCTTGGTAAAATGGGGAGACCACTCACATCTGCCACCAGGCAAAGGGCAAGAACGGTGATGTGAACACCATGGTGGCTGGTGGCGATTCCATGTACGTATGCAGCACGGAATTGCTCCACAGTGTTTTCAAGGTTGGAGCCTGTCGATGGGAATTTCAACCTGGAGCACTCATGCTAGATGTAAGAATGACGGGGTCAATGGATCAGGATGGGAGCCATTTGTTTGGGGAGAAGAACCTGTCAAGATATGTCCAGGGAGGGCGAGGAGGGTTGCGGGGGGTGGGGTGGGGGTTCAGACTGGAGTCTTGTATAGCCAAGCCTGCTGGTGCTGCTCACTGAGGCAGTACCTCACTCACACCCTGCTTCTTAGCCAGTGGCTGACTTTTACATTGCAAAAGCTTTGAAGTTCAGGCTGATCTTGACCGTGCCATCTTTAACTCCAACTTCCCTGTGTAAACACAGGCGGCGCTGTGGGGATAAGCCTGGAACAGCAGACTGCGAATTTGGTGGTTGAAACCCGCGAGCCACTCTGTGGGAGAAAGGGGGTGTACAGCTCCAGAAATTCCGTCTAGTGTCACTGAGAGTCTGTGCTCAGAAGGCAGAGTGCTTTGTGTCTGTCCTCTACCCTGTCCAGCTCCAGCCGTATATTCCGCACGTACATGTCCCTCCCCGTCTGCACAGTATCAGATTCTGTCCTTTGGCACACCTCTACAAAGCAGACTGCCAGGCCTTTCCTCCCAGGCATTCCTGGGTGGATTTGACCCTATCCCTGCCTCTCTGTAAGGACTGCGGCACTTACTCATCTGCACCCCACAAGGCGCCTTGCAGTGAAGATTAGCTTAGTTACTCATATACTCTTGTGGAAAGTGCCTAATACTGCCTGGCACTTAGAATTCTGTAACGTTTGGTGATTCATAAATACCAAGAGATGTAAGGGAGCCCCTTAACCGTGAAGTGATGGGTTAAGCATTGGACTGCCAATTAGGAGGCTGCCCATTCAAAATATGAGCTCTTCTTTGGGAGAAAAGCAAGGCTTCCTGCTCCTGTCAGCACAGTCCGGCTCAGCGCTCTATGCCTCTCCCAGCAGCTCCCTCTGCCCTGAGGGCTCGCTGTGCTCAGACGACTGGACAGCACCCAGTTCCGCTTAATAGGACTCTGTGAGTCCCAGGAGCCCAGCTCACGGAGCCGTGGTGAAGGGACAAACGAATGAATGAATCCACAGAGGAACATGTGCAGGAGCATGCATGTGAGTCTCTCAGAACATCTACTGAAGCCAAGTAGGTGAAATTCACAATGCCACCCACGTTAGAGCATGCCTCTGACTAGTTAGTTTCTTGGTAGTTGGTGATTCTCAACGAAACAGCTCAATAATCTAAAGCATGAACAAGACTCAATCTGGGCATGCAAACAGGCAGAACACACTAGTTTTTACAGGGGGCCTATGCCTGGAGCACGTTCAATTGAGAACGTCTGGGACTAAAAGTCCAAGGCCTGAGCGGGCAGGAATTTGGTTCAAGTCTGCCTGAGAGGGCATAAATCTCTTGCTCCACACAACAAGAAGAGGCATCAAGTCAGAGGTGGCCACACATCTTGGTCAGTCTCTTGCCATCTCTGGAGAGCCGCCCGAAGCTGTAATCAATCCATCACCCCAGGAGGACAGTCGAAGGGCAGGCAGAGCAATTCCTGAGAGGAAGCTACGAGGGACACTTTGCGTTTGGTGGCTTCTCCATGATGTTCCGGAAAGGACGATGCTCCTCTACTCGGAGAAGCTCAGCGTGTGCCACCGGGGCCACTGCTCTCTCCTCAGGATCTTGGGACAACACAAGCGTGAAGGCCAGGAGCGCAGAGGCGGGCGGCAAACCTGACCCGCCCCCAGTAGGCCATATAGAGTCTGGGGTGAGCCACAGGGAGTGAGTGGGCCTGAGCACAGGGACCCCGCTCGGTGGGCCCTGCTCCTCTTCGGGCGCAGCATGGCACCGATGATGCTGCTCCGGCTCCTCCCTGGCTGCCTCCGTGGACCCGTGAGTCCTGGGGGCCCTCCCTTCCGCCCCGACAGGACAGGACCGTTCCCCACAAGCCCCCTCCCCCGAGCCGCCCCTCTCCCAGCGCCCCTGCCAGCTGGTACTCACTCCCACTCCTTGCGCCGCGCCTGCGGGGTGCTCTGCATCTTGTGCGCCTCGTGGGCCTTGATGATGTCGCGCTGCTCGATGAGGCCCCCGCGCCGCCGCTTCATGACCTCGGGGCTCACGGGCAGGAAGGGGCTCGAGCCGGCCTCCAGAGCCGCGCCGCCCTCCCAGCCGGGACCCTCGCCCTCCTGCACCGGGAAAAAGTTGTCGAAGCCCGTGGCGGCGGCGCGCGGGGAGGGCGGCAGCATGCCCGCCTCCTCCGAAGCATCGGCCTCCAGCAGGGCGCCCTGCTGGGGCCGCCATGCCTCCTCCTCGGGCAGGGCCAGGACGTGGCGACGACGTCGGCCCGCGGCCCCTGACTCAGGGCTCCTGTCCGTGGCCGGGCAGGGGGCGGGCTCCGGCAGCCTGCGGCCTGGGCTCAGTCCGTGCATCTCGGGCACCATCACAGAACATTGCTCTGCGCGGAGGGAGACAAGGGGTGGATGGGCAGTTGGACAAGGGGTTTGGGGAAGGGGGAAAGGGCAGAGAAATAGAAAGAGAAAGGGTTAATGAAAGTATCCTTGAGAGCAAGGTTTCTGGTTGGCTGAGTGCTGTCCCCAGGCCTGGCACAGAGACAGGCCCACAGTGGTTAGGGCGGGGTGTCCATCGCCTGTCTCATGGCAACCCCACATTCCTGGATGAATCGCCAGGTCTTTCTTCCGTTGAGTGGTCCCAACCACACACTGAGGTTAGCAGCTGAGGTTGGCAATTGGCCACAGACCATGTGTGGTGCCACCCAGACTCCTTAGGCACACAGGAGCTCAATGTCTGATGATTGAAATCAGTAGTGCCCACGGTGGGCCCAGCATTATGCAAGGGGCTGGGGGTCCAGGGTGACACAAGGTAGACCAGTTTCTTGTCCTGGGAACTTGGATCTCAGCCGCAAACAGACATTACAGAAGTACAGAAAAACGGCTCACAACTGTGATCAATGCTTCAGGGGCTGCTATCAGAAGAGGAGAACCCAAAGGCTGTCCATCTCAGGACTTGCCTCGAACAGCTAGCTGGCTGGCTGTTCTCTCCCACTTTTTGGTGCAAAAACAACCTCTAAAATCCCTTCCCAGTGCCCCACCCCTCTCAGGAAGCCCCACCCACCACTGCCCCTCAGACCTCCGTGCGCCCTCCAAGAACCTGCCACACAGGATGGATCTCTTCTGAGGGAAAGGCAAACTAGTTGCTGGTCAAGTCCAACGAATAGCGACCTTGTGTATGTTAGAGTAAATTGGCCGATTCTTATCAGAGCGCCCAGCCTTTCTGACAAGGCACCTCTGGGTGGGCTCAACCTCGGACTCTGAAGTCAGCAGCTAAGCAGTCAACCATTAGCTCCCCCAGGGACTCCTGTCCTTGAGAAGTGGGCCCCGTGTGTGGGTCCCTTCCAAATAATGCCAGGATCTGCCACCTGGGGAATCCCAGGAGCACATGGAATCAGATGTCCCTGCTGGCTCTCCTAAGCCTCATTTCCCTCTTTCTGTCCAAGGAGGACAAGGCCAGAGTTGCCTCTGACAGACATATTCATTCAGTAAGCATTTAAGGAAGACTTGCCATGCTGCAGGCACACCACGAGTTGGACTTAGTTCACATTGTCATCCCCGTTAGGTGCCCTGGTAGCATACTGGTTACAAGTTGGGCTGCTAGCTCCAAGGTTAGCAGTTCGAAACCACAAGCTGCTCCTCTGTCGGAAAATGGGGCTTTCTACTTCTGCAAAGTGTTACAGTCTCGGATACACACAGGGGAAGTTCTACCCTGTACTGTCGGGTGGCTATGAGTTGGCATGGACGCGATAGCAGTGAGTTTGAGAGAGCCATCCTTGTGGGATGGGGGAAATACTGATGTTGGCCTTGTAAGCTGGTGTGCTGTGGGCGAGGTACCAGTAGGCCAGATGGCTGCATGAGCTGTGGAGGGCACCTTGGCACCTTGGCACTTTGGGTTGGCTAGAGGGCTTTGCGGAGGTTTTAACTGAAGCTTGCTGGGGGGGAATAGGAAAGAGTCAGAGTACAGCATGTGCACAGAGGATTTAAGGAGCCCAAAGGACTCAGAATAAGTTTCCACAGCAAGCCCAGGGTCTGGAGGACCCCCTTCTGGTTTGAAAGAAGCTGAACTTCCCAAACCATCTGTTCGAGTTATCTGCAGCTGTGTTCCTCCCAGCCAAGACCTCTGTTTTCCAAGCCTCCTCCCCACCCACTTCCCAAATCACACCCCTCCCACCCAGTGACCACAAGCAGCTACCCTCAGAGTCACCTGAAGGTGCCATGTGCTCTGCATGCTCTGAGGAGCCCCGTCACCACAGTCATACGTCAACATTGGGTGAGCTCCCACATGCACAAGGGATGATGCTCGGACCCAAGGGAGGCATCCTCCCAGAATGCTGCCCTCCACACCATTTGCCCCACCTGCCCTGCCATGAACTGCTAGACAAGTTGAGAGCCATAACATCAAAGAATATTAAATATGCAGCCATGATCTAATGCTCTGACCCTGCATCTTACAGATGGTAAAGCAAACTCACAGAAGGACAACTTACCCAGAGTCACACCTCAGTGGAAGGCAGTTTCCCACTATGTTTGTCATACTGCCTCTCTCATGAAGCAGAAGCCATAGCTGCCTCGCCCACCCTCTCCTCATTATGTGAAGGTGTCATGAGTACTAGCTGCCACTGAGTCCATTCCAACTCATGGTGACCCCATGTGTCACAGAATACAAACGCTCTGTATCTATGGCTTTTCAGAGTCAGATCACCAGGTCTTTCTTCTGAGGCACTTTTGGATGATAAGTAGCCCAGCACTCAACCAATCATGCCACCCGGGGACCCCTGTGTCAATGTCGCAAATATGAAAAAGATGTGGTCCAGTCTGATATGGATGTGAAACAGACTCCAGCTTCCTTGGAGAGAGAATCCGACAGTGTCATCCTCATTTGTCTCCTCTTCCCTTTCTGAACAGCTGGCCACCAAGGTTGGGTCAATGAGCCAAGGCCAGGGAGAGTAAAAAGCCTAGGACCAGCATGGCAGGGAGGAGAAATGAAGGAGAAAGTATCTTTCAACCCCTGCAAACAGCTGGGAAGATCTCTAGAAAGAGTGATTCATGTTCTTCACGTTGTCATCCTATCTCAACTTCACTTGATGGGTTTTTAAATTATCCTTCAGTCCTACGATATTTAAATGTCTCTCCCTCACCACACACATGCAATGTTCCCCCCTCCCCAGGCTATTCTCACTCCTCCAGGGCTTTAGCACCTCCCAGCACCCTGAGATGGGTGCAGACTGTGCCGCGTGCAGTCTCTGGTGGCCCATTTCCCCCCGGGGGGCCCACCTGGGGAGCCCACCCTCCAGAGCTCTCACTAGCACACCAGAGCCTTGCTCTGGGCTCCCTGTCCCAGCCCACCCTGACCCCCTCTCTCTTTCCTGCACCCCTCCTTTCCAGATACTTTGCCAATTTTAATCACACCCTTGCCAAAATTAAACCAGCAATATTCACTGCTGAGCTCTGGCTTCAACAGAATCAATTTTGTGAATATCAAAACATGAAATTATCTCTTCTTTCCTTTAAGACTTCCTGTGAAACAACCCTTCTTTTATTGATATAACTGTTCATCAGGGAAATCTGTCGCCCCCGATGCTTGCCAAGCCGGCCAGTCCCCAGGTCTAGCTGTCATCAAGCCCAGGGAACAATCTTCTAACTCAGGCAATTCACACACAATGGGCTCAACATCTTCTAGGGGAGATCAGTGGGAATGACCACAGCCGGCCCTACCCCAATCCTCTCATTCTTGATACCAATCATTCTGTCTTACTTATCAACATCCAGCACCCAGAGCTGAGCCCATCATATAGTGGGTACCTGTGATGGTCACCAGTGCTGTTTGACTGATATCCTGGTCTCCCCTTTCTGGGCACATAGTAGGAGTCACTTCCTGGCCTCCTGTGGTAGGTGGGGCCACATGACCAGCTCTGGCCTGTTCTGGTTGGAAGTGATGTGTGTATCTTTAAGGTTAAGCATTTAAATGCCAGTGGGAGAGCCTCAGGAGCAAGGACTGGCAAAGTTTCCCTGATAAGGGTCGACAGTAAATATTTCAGCTTAGCAGTCCACTCTGTTTTGACTTCAACGACTGAAGCCCAGTTATTGTCTGCATTCAGACACTACGTGAATAAATAGGCATGGCCATGTTCCGATAAAACATAATTGACTGGACAAGCAGGCAGTGGGGCCAGTGTTGGCTTGTGAGTTGTAGTTTGCTAAATCATGCTCCTGAACACTCTCTTGCCTTGTCCACAGTGCTGAGCAGGGTCAAGGGTATGGCTGTGCTATCAGTTTCAGAACTGGCATGAGGATTTCCAGGACACCCAAGAGACTCCTCGGCCAACATGCTATGGACAAAGAGCATGAGGTTGCTACTGGACTGGCAAATTTGTTCATGGACTGGCAAAACACGACCTGTCCTGATTCCTACAGTGCTCTAAGAGCGCTTTGTACATCAGCAAGCGAGCCTCACTCTCAGCCCAACTCCTGGTCTGGAGGAAAAGCAGTTATGTCCCAGGCAATGGAAAGATCGACCCGGGAACTGGCTGTCCTCGCATCCTGAAAGGTTTTCGTCTCAGTCTCATAGTTCCTGGGTGAGCTCAGCAAGAAGGAAGGCGCGTGATTGCAGACCGCACTGACCACCACAGGCTGAGGGACGGGCAGAAAGGGACTGATGAGCACCAAAAAGGGAGGTGTGCGTACAGGGTATCCCCAAGCTGACCCTAACTCTGTTTCCCAACTCTGTTTCCTCCTCTCTAGCCTGGGCAGCATGAGGGCAGAGGGTCCACCTCTCAAGGTCAGCAATTAAAAATCACAGCAGGGCAACCATGTCGAGGGCAAGCTACTCTGGAACAGACCTGCCATATGACATTCCTTTCTAAAGACGATTCTCTCAAAAAGAGAGCTGAGTCAGTAGATGTCCTGCCAGCAAAGGGTAGGCAGGGAATGAGCCTATTCACATCCTCACCATTTGCTCAGAAAGGAAACATTTCTAGTTTAGAAATAAATATACATCTAAGAATATTTCTGATCTGAGGCAGCTTGCCCTCTGAGCCCGAGAGGAGGAGAAGTGATCGGAAGGATCCCCATGTGCTACGGCTCCATAGGCTATGCTTCTCATCAAAACCGTCTCCATTGCCAGTGAAAGGAAATGCAGGCCCCAGATCTCACTGCAGAGGTTCTCAGTCAGTCATCCTTAGGTGGGCTTGAGAAAGCGAGCTTTTAAATAAGCACGGCACTCCTGCCTCGGGGACCACACTTGGAGAAACCATCCTAAAACTTATGAGAGTTGATATTAAATTGACACGAGATGTTGTCCTGGATGAATTAGGATGGCGAGGTCCCATCTGACCACTGCAGGCTTGGTTTTAATTAGTCTCTGGGAGGTGCAAAGGCACTTGACTATGCATTAGAAGTTTGGCACCACCAAAGAAAGGCCTGGTGACATGCTTCCAAAAGGTCACGACCTTGAACTTCAGAGTGCAGCTCTAGCCTGCACACACAGGGTTGCCCTGAGTCCGATTCAACTCAACAGCAATGGGTTTGATTTAGGTTTTAAAGGCCCTTTGGTGGGGCAAAAGGAACCCTGCTGGCCCAATGCTGAAGGGTTCCATTGCTAACCTAAAGGTTGGCAGTTCAAACCCAACAGCTCCTCCATGGTAGAGAAACATGGCAGTCTGCTTCTGTAAAGATTATAGGCTTGGAAACCTATGGGGTGGCTCTACGCAGCCCTGTTGGGTTGCTCGGCATTGGGATCGACTCAAAGGCAATGGGTTTGATTTGAGTTGGGGACAGAATCCCTGTCAACGGTTTTCCATCCATGTCACGAAATGAACTCACCAAACACACCCAGGATGAATTCCTTGGCCACGCCAACCCGCAGCAAAACTCGATCCCCCCCAGACTGGCATTCATCTTTGCCCATCCCACATTGCTCTCCATATGCTTGTGTTGTTATGGTTACTGCTCAAGATGGGAGAATGTTCAACGGCAATTTTACAGATGGGCGCATTTTGAATGTGAACCAAGACTCAAGGAAAACACTCTGGTTCAAATGTACAGCATTCACTAAGTCAGCCTGCGTGCCCGGAAGGGAGACAAAAGAGCCTGTGATCTCACACAGGGTACTCTAAGTTCGAGGCATGGTCCAACCACTGGCGCCTCAAGTCACCCTCAGCAATTCGCTTTTCTTCTCTAGGGCAGTTTCCTCCCCGCTTAACAATACAGTCTGTGATGAAAATCAAAGAGCACAGCATCTTGGGAGGAACTTGGAAATGGTATGTTAGTAAGAAGCCTGCGATCTGGCTCTGGGCTTCATGGCTGTGAGTCCCAGCTCCCCTCTCACCACTTAGGAAACCCTGGACAAAGGGCATAACCCCTTCATTTCCTCGTCTGTAAAACAATCACACTGCTGAGCACTGGCTCTAGAAGTGTGGAGAACAGCCCAAGCACACGCAGAATGGATGTAAGGTGCATAGTGCACAAAGCCTATCCTGTGCACGGTATTTGTGGAGGACACTTGCACTCTGTGGTTTGTAAGGGGCAGAGAGGGGAAATTCCTAGATGTGAAAAATCCGTCAACGCACCAAAAGGGCCTGATGGTTCGGTTGGAAAATGGGACCTCAAACTGTTTCCATGGTGCTGTGTCCTAAACAATTACATCGTAGGCTAACAGCAAAGACTTGTTCATCTCCCTAGTTGATGAATTATTATCCCCATACTAGGCGATGAGAATATCTGCTTCATTCACCACTGCATGCCCAGCCCCCATCACACGTGGGCATTCAATAACTATTTATCACAGGAAAGGGTGGGGGTGGGGAGGAGAATGGAGGGGTAATAAGGAAGAGGGAGATACTCTGCAGTTTCCCACACCCTAATGTTGCCGCCGCGGTCAATTGGTCCTTTTAATGAGTCTGGTTCTGCAGAAATCCTTACAACTATACTTTGCTGGGCAGGGGCAGTTTTAAGGGGCTTTTGCTCACAATTTTACAATTCTGATCTAAGAGACTGCTGAACGCCTTCTCCAGGCTTGCTCGACACAGAGGAGGGAGAGGAGGGGGCTCTGATGAGGGAAGGGGCACACACTGTGCAAACCTCGAGACAGAAGGGGCCATAGATTCATTCCACAGACATGCATTGAGCACCTCCATGTGCTAGAGACTGAGAATGGCCTGGGAGCTCTTTCTGGAACCACTAAAAGAGTCCAGGAAGAAGCCCAAGAGATTGAGCCCAGCACAGATCACTTAATGCGAGGCAAGAAGTACCAGTCCACGGGTCTCTGGAGAGTTCTTGAAGCGCTGCTATTCCAGCAGAGCGTGGCACTGACTGCCTTCTACTTCCTTAAATGCCAGGCACACACCACCCAGCAGACAGAAAGGGGCACTGGTTTGGGAGCCATTCCAAAAGAGAGAAACTTAAGGGCCGCATATGGCATGATAATCTCTGCACGGAAAAGTCAGCAAGATCCGTCGTAGATAGAACCAGCAAGAAAAGAACATGCTCTTAAACCTGGGATTTTCAGAAACCAAGAAGAGGCAGCACAACTGGTAGCCTAGGAAAGAGAAGGGCTGAGGGAGAACTGCCAGGAACTCCAACATACTCCTTGAAAGGCAGGCGCCCCAATGCCCGGGCTCAGAAAGCTGACTCAGTATCACCACCCTGCCTTCTCCAAACACTTCTCAAATGTCAATCTCACGAGCACTGGACATTTCCAACTAGTGCCTGACATTACCACTATGGGTGCATAAGCAAATGTGGTGAAGAAAGCTGATGGTGCCCAGCTATCAAAAGATATAGCATCTGGGGTCTTAAAGCCTTGAAGTTAAATAAGAGGCCACCTAGCTGAGAAGCAACAAAATCCACATGGAAGAAGCACACCCTGTGTGATCATGAGGTGTCAATAGAATCAGGTATCAGGCATCAAAGACCCAGAACAAAAAAATCACATCATTGTGAATTAGGGGGAGTGTGGAGTGGAGACCCAAAGTCCATCTGCAGGCAATTGGACATCCCCTTACAGAAGGGTTACAGGGAAGAGATGAGCCAGTCAGGGTGCAGTATAGCACCAATAAATCATACAACTTTCCTCTAGTTCTTAAATGCTTCCTCCTCCCCACCCCCCACTATCATGACCCAAATTCTACCTTACAAATACAGGTAGACCAGAGTATGTACACAGTTACAGCCAAGAGCTAGAAATCCAGGAAATTCAGGACAGATAAACCCCTCAGGACCAATATTGAGAGTAGCCATACCAGGAGGGGAAGAAGAAGGTGGGAGGAGATAGGGGGAACTGATCACACTGATCTACATATAACCCCCTGTCAGGGGGGTGGACAACAAAAAGTGGGTGAAGGGAGACATTGGTCAGCGTAAGATATGAAAAAGTAATAATAATTTATAAATTATCAAGGGTTCATGAGGGAGGGAGGGTGGGGGGCAAATGAGAAGCTGATACCAAGGGCTCAAGTAGAAAGAAAATGGTCTGAAAATGATGGTGGCAACAAATGTATAAATGTGCTTGACACAATGGATGGATGTACGGATTGTTATAAGAGTTATATGAGCCCCCAATAAAATGATTTTTTTAAAACAAGAAGAAATGTACACAGGGTATCCTGTCGGTAATCCCAGGTATGCAACTTGGACTGCTGTCTCTAAAGCTATGTGCTATGACTCAGAGCTTGTGTCGGGTGAGACCAGTGATTATAATCAAATTACAAGGGCCACACTTCAAATAGGTTAAAGGAAATGGTAGTGGTTGTCATGGGTACCTCTTGAAGATCATTCCATGGCCAGCCCTTTATGCTGCATCCATGCGGGGGGAGTGGTTGGGTTGGGGGGTGGGGTGGAGGAGGGGACCTAGATCCAGAGGCGATTTCTAAATAGACTAACCAAGTCAAAGTGATCCCATTCTCTTGCCAGTAACCATTTAAAGAAAAGGCACATGACCAATTGAAGGCCAATGAAGTAGGAGGTAAAGCTAACAGGGAATTTAGCACACTTTATACAGGAAGGCTGGAGAGAGAAGTGACTTCTATCTCCTCTGGACAATATCCTGCACAGATATGAACCATGGAAGCTGCCAGGACTCATGCCAACCTGAGTAAGCAGCTGGCACACAGAGGAACAGGACCAAGAGGTGCACAGGAAATGGAGACGGAGCCAAAGGATTGTTTAATCAATCTAGAAGCCACCCGACTACAAGACTGCAAGCATGATCAGGCAGTTCTACACATAAGGTTTTCTGCAGCTACATCCCCACCGTGGGGAGCGGGTTCTTTCTTTGCAGCCTGTTCTCAGGCATGGCCTTTTCAATCTCCTCATGTGAAAGTTGGACGCGGAATAGGGAAAACCAAAGAAGAACGCATGCATTTGAATTATGGTGCCGGAGAACAGTATTGAAAATACCATGGACTGCAAAAGGACAAGCCAATCTGTCTGAGAAGACGTACGGCCAGAGCGCTGCCTAGAGGCAAAGATGGGGAGGTTTCCTCTCCCTTACTTTGGACATGCTGTCAGGGAGACCCGTCCCTGAGAGGGACATCCTGCTAGGTACAGTAGAGGGGCAGAGAAAGAGAGGCAGGCCCTCAAGGAGATGGATGGACACAGTGGCTGCAGCAGTGGGCTCAGGCACAGGGACAATGGTGAGGACAGTGCATGGGGCTGCTATGGGTCGGAACAAACTCAACGCACCTAAGAGCAACAACAACAACATGGCTAAAGCCTGGCTGAGCTAGGGTTTTTGTTGCTTACATCTGAAAGCATAGTCATTGAAAGAGAGTCTAAAACTACCTATGGAATGATAAAAGTTTATCTGCTCCACAAACCTACCTATTTAATTCTCCGAGTCGCAGGAGGCAAGTCCTCTAGCGTTCCTTCACGTGTTTTTTGGTAGCCATTCATTTAGTATACATAGACGCCGGGGCTTCACTCTTGAGAAGAATTCTCCAAGCTAGGTCTAAGTCTTAGTACAACTAGAAATTACTCACCCCAAGCGGGAAAGGTTTAAGTTCAATTGGGCAAGCAGTTTGTTTGAGGTGAGGAAGAGAATAATGCAATCGAAATATATGGAAATGACTGACCATGATTAATTTTGATAGAAAAAGAATCAGCGGTCACAGTAGATTCCAACATCATCATCATAAATAAAGCAGGGGTTACTATTTACTGAGCTTTAATTTTATACCAAACACTGTATTAAGACTTTAGATAAAACAGAGCCTTTAAAATTCCACTTTGTTCTCATAAACGTTATTATAATGACAACTATTATAACAGCATTAATGACTACTATTGTGAAATAAATTTTATAGACCAACAAATGCTAGGATGTAAAGAAGTTCCCTGCTTCCCTCAAGGCCAGGGGCGGGCAGAGATGAAAGGGGAGAGGCAGGTCTCTAATTCAGCTGAACTGACTGCAAAACCCACGCTGCCCTCCACTGCATGAGGCTGGGTTTCTAACCATGACAAGGATGGCACAGAACACTCCCCCTGGCCCCACGCAGGGCCCCACAATCCTGCTTACTAACCACCTACCAAGCGAGGTGAGTCCTTCTACTCCTCCCAGTGAGCACATAAGGAAGCAGAGTGTGGAAACCTGCTCAAGATCAGCTAGCTAATAAATATTGTATCTAGACTTCACTAGGTGACTCCCTGCCCACCGTCTCGCTGGGAAGTGAAATAAGGATAATATAGGTGATACTTTGAACATGGACGGGACCACCAATGGGCCTATCCCTTGGATCTTAGTTCCCTCAGGATGTGCTAGGGACTGTGTGCACAGGTTATATGCAAGTGGCAAAAATTCATGCATGTTTGCATCAAATTCTGCCTGCCTATCCCCCAAGGGAGAAGCCCTGGTGACATAGGGGTTATAAATTCAGCTTCTAACTGCAAGGTCAATAGTTCAAAACCACCAGCCACCCTGAGAGACAAAGATGAGAATTTTTTTTATTCCTGTAAAGAGTTGGCCGTGGAAACTCACAGTTCTGCCCTGTCCCTATGAGTCCCTATAAGTCCCTATAGTGCCCCTATGAGTTGGCATTGACTCAATGGCAGTAAGTGACCCCAGGGGGTGGGACCTTCACTTTTCATCTTTGCCTCCGTGTCTGTAGAAGACGGGGTATTTCCAATCATCTTATATGCATGTGAAAGTTGGACACTGAATAAGAGAGACCAAAAAAGAATCAATTCCTTTGAATTTAGGATGCTATCAAAGAAAATTGCAAGTACCGTGGACTGCCAAAAGAACAAACAAATCTGTCTTGGAAGAAGTACAGCCCGAAATTCCTTAGAAGGATTGCAAGACTTCGTAACACATATTTTGGATGTGCTGTCAGGAGAGACCAGTCCCTGGAGAAGGACGTCATGCTTGGTAAAATGGAGGGGCAGCGAGACAGAGGGAGACCCTCAAGGAGATGCACGGACGCTGTGACTGCAACAAGGGACTGAGAGGCAAGAAGGGTGGTGAGGAGGGCGCAGGACCCGGCGATGGCAGAATCTGGTTTGTTGTCCGGTTGGTGGGGTTGCTGGGAGGCAGAGCCGACTGGAGGGCACCTGACAGCAGCACAGCACGTAGAAGAGAAGAAGCCTTTGTGGTGCAGTGATCAAGCACTTGGGTGGAAACCAAAAGGTCGGTGGTTTGACCCCACCAGCTGCTCTACCAAAGCAAAATGAGGCAGTCTGCTTCCCGAGGATTCACGCCTTGGAATCCCTGAAGGGCAGTCCTACTCGGATCGGAATGGGCCGAAGAGCCATAGGTGTTATGTAGAGGAGGTAGAGCACGATCGGGAGGACACTGTAATGCGTGCAGCTCTGGAGGGGCAGAGTATGCTCTCGGGCTGGCACAGGGTATGAAGCCTGACCCAGGCAGCACCGCCAATGAGCAAGCTCTGTGGTGTGGGTGAGCGGAGGGCATGCCCAGCAAGAGGCAGTGACAAATCTGCTTAGTCTCTGTGTGAAACAGGGGGAAATGGTCAAAACAAGGGTTGGGACCCTTCCCATATCCTTCCCTGGCCTCTAGGCCCTCTCTCACCACCTGACACCCCCAGCCCCCTTGGCATTGCCCTGTGGCTATTATCAGATTCATGACTGCCCCCACCATTGTCTCCCCTCAAAGAACTCCACAATTGAGCAACCCAACTTTGTCATTCAGAAAGCAAGACAACTGCTCTGAGAAAAAAGTAATTGTATTTGAAAATTCATGTTTCATCAAGTTGCAGCAGTCAGGACACTTGAGTTATATTACTAGATCGCCTTCATTAGGGAAAAAAAAAGATGAATTATGTGGGGATAACACTGAAGAGACTGGACCATCCCACACATGCTCCAAGATGGCCTCTCCTCCCATTCCTCTCCCTGTTCTTCCAACCAAAGCCTGAACTCCCCGTGGGGCATGTTCTCAGAGGTGAAATGAAAATCACTCTTATACCCTGAGACCTTCCATTTAAGCTGTCAATTGTTCCAAGGAGCTGGGCAGGGCAGGCGGGGATTTCAGGAGGTGAGCTTAAGGGTGTCTCTGTGAGCTAGGTGTCAGAAAAACAATACCATTTAAGAAAGCCCCCCCAAAGATTGAAATGCCCAGAAATAAATTTAGCCAGGGATGTAACAGACTTATACACAGAACTCTACAAACACTCATGCAAGAAATCGAGCGATCCCTTCCGAGGTGAGAAAGTATGACATGTCCGTTGTAGCAGTATTCACAGGAAGAGAAAGATAGAAACGATCTAAATGTCCATCAACGATGAATATGGTACATATATTCACTGGAACACTGCCCAGTGATAATCATGATGAGCCTGTGAAACATCTTATAGCATGAATGAATCTGGAGAACAGGGTGCCGAGGGAAATGTCAAACCCACAAGAACCAGTAAGGCACGATACAACTTGGATCTAAAGCCCAGAGGAGGTGCACACATAGGAAGCAATGTTCTCTGAAGGTTACCAAAGATGGGAAGGGGAAAGAAGAGGTAATGGGTACATGCTAAATAATAGGGGGAAATAAGGACAACTTGATCAAAGTCACTGAGGACACTGAGTAGAGGACAAGAGTAAAGACCAACTGCAGTCAGAGACCCTCAAAGAGCTGGGTCGACAGAGCAGCAGCAGCAGCAGCACTGGGCTCATCCTGACAACGACTGACGCAGGACTGGGCAACCTTCCATTCACTCAAACATATGCTGGTGCGTTGGGATGGGAACAAACAGCACATAGAAACAACAACAACAGGCTAAATTCAATATAAAATTTGGTGACAGCAATAATAAAAAGCAAACACTGTGTGAGTAGTTCCATAGGTAGGCATGTATACTCTATAAGTGTGGGAAGGCGTATGGTAGTATATATGCATATATAAGTATGTTTGTGTGTAAGATTATATGCATGTTTGTATGTACTGTGTACATGCTATATGTATGAATGTATGTATGCATAGTACAGGAGGCTACAGTTGTAAATGCTTTGTTGACATCCAAACCCCTTGTGAAACCGAATTACTGGATTTGAAGGCTCAGGATCATAATCCCTGGGGACAACTCAGTCCATTGGAATCACAAAGTTATGTTTTACATTCCCGTATGGTTAAGTAGTGTCTGGGACTTAAAAGATTACAGGCAGCCATTTAAGACATACCTATTGGTCTCTTTCTATCCAGAGCAAAGGACAGTGAATTAACCCAAAGCCCCAAGGAGAAAATTAGTCCGCAGGACTAATGGGTCACACAAACCACAGGATCTTCTAGCCAGAGACGAGAAGAACTAGATGGTACCCAGCTACCACTACCAACCATTCTGAGTGGGGACAGAATAGTATGAGAGAAAAACTCTTAACAAAACACAAATGCATTAGAAAAAAAAAAGACTAGACTTACAGGTCTGATCGAGGCTAGAAGCACCTCTTAGACTACTTCCTAAGACATCATTTGAACCTGGGACTGAAGTCACGCCTAGAGGTCACCTTCCAGTGAAATAAAAGGCTGGCCTATACAATAAACCATCTGAGGAATGTGATTCCTTAAGCAATCGCCTATAGGAGACCATCTGTCACCATTTCTCCAAAAGCAACGAAGAGAAGCAGGGAAAGTTGCTGGGTGGAAGCAGAGCAGGCAGAGCGGGAATGGGGAGAATGCTGCGCGTGGTGAACCGTAACCAGTGCCGTGGAATAGTGTGAATGAGGAATGGCTGCAGGGCAAGCTAATTGGCTGGGTAAACTTTCTCACCTAAAGCCCAATAAAATATTTTTTTGGGGAAAAAAAAGACTTGATGCTATTGAAGGACAGGGCTATCCCTTCCTCCTCTGACCCAGATTCCAGGTAATTTAGTCTGATATCTTCTATACAAAAAATAGCACCGTTTTCACTGAGACGAGTTGAATTACAGACAACATGAAAGCCCTGCAGCCTTCCTAACACTGTAAAGAACCAATCAGGGGCCAAGCACCATGTCCAAGACTTAGCAGGCTGGCTAGCTAATCCTTTCAAGGTTTGTTTCCTTTAGTTTATTAGTGAATTGAGTCATTCACTCATGTGTAAAGAACACCTATCACACACCAAGCATTGTGTCTTGTACTAAATACAGAGGCTAAAAACAGCCCTAAGCAGATTCTAACAAGGCACCATGACAAGTTCTCAGATGGGAAAAGAGGATGGGAGGCTGAGGGAGTCCAGGGAGGACCCTGGGGAGTATGGGAGTTGGCCTAGAGTACAAGCCATACTAAGGTATTCAGGATGAAGACAGTATATGACACAACAGTCAGGGGGGTGGGGCTTCGGGATGGATGCAACTTAAATAAGGTGACCACAGTAGGACGCATGCAAAGGTGAGATTGGAGCGATCTTGCAGGAGGTGAGAGAGTGAACAGATCAGCTGTCCAGAAAGTCAGGAAAGAGCTAGGCAAAGGCCTCATGAGCATGCCAGCACCTGCTAGGAGCATCAAGGAGACCCATGTGACCGCAGCAGGAACACCAGAAAACAGTACCAGAAAGGGGCGGGAAAGGCCTGTTGCCCTTTGCTTCCTCCTGTGAGTCCAATAAGAAGCCCTCCGGGGGTCTAAGTAGAGATGGCACTAGCCCACTTGGCTGCGATTAAGAACAGACTGTAGCACATCAACGGAAGAGGCAAGGAGGCCAGTTAAAAGCTACAGCAACAAAAATTGAGCAAAGTATATGTGCTTCCTCTCTGGAATCCTGGGCAGAGACATCCTGGCAAAGATACCTACAGTTGGAGGTGAGATCAGCACGCCACCAGGTTAAAAAAAAGGGTGAGCAGGTCTACAGAGAGCAGGAGAGGGGATAGGTGAGGTGGTCACTCCCCAATGATAAAACTCCTGAGAGGATGGTGTAGGAGAATCTTTGAATATTTTCTATTATCAACTCTCAGCACTGCCTCCAAAGAGGGTCACAGAGACATGGCCATCTGTGCTTGAGTTTGGGCCACCAGTAGACGGGACCCAGGCACCAGGAGACCAGACGCATGGCAGGACAGGCATGCAGCTGTTTCAACCACTGATCCAGCACAGAGAGCATTGGTGCCCAGGTACAAAGAGGACCACCTGCACTCACCCCACAGCCAGCGAGGATCATAATGGTCTGCAAGGCAGATGCTCCCAGCTCCACCCCAATGTAAGGCCACATAAATCCTCGCCATGAAGGAAAAGGAGCAGAGCAGTGAGATGAATAAACTAAAAGTTTTCTGGCTAGCCCGAAGGATAAACATGCGCTCAAAAAGACTGCATCGTTTCCACACCAGTCGCTGGCGACTCAAATATAACACAAAGTGAATGGAAAGCATGAAAGCTATGTTTTACACCCTAAACTTTGTGGCTGCACAAATTCCAATCTGCCTCACAATTCACCATTGAAAAGAACACTATGGTTAGCAGAGAAATATGTACAGGGCAGTAGAGGCATACCTTGCTTCGGTGGCCTTTACCTTGTTGCACTTTGTGTGTGTGTGTGTGTGTGTGTGTGTTGTTATCTTTTTTTTAAATCACACCGGAGGTCTGGGGAAAGCTTGTGTTGAGTAAGTCAATGGATGCCATTTTTCCAAGAGCATATGCTCCCGGTTTTTGTCTCTCTGTCACATTTTGATTCATCCTCATGACACTTCAAACTCCTCTACAGCACTACTGCACACTTAGTGGACGGTGTCGGTGTTAGACGCTGTCAAGTCCATTCCGACTCACACAACCCTATGTACCACACAACAAACCACTTCCTGGCCTGCCCTCCTCATGCTTCCTCTGAGGATTGAGCCCCTTGGTGCAGCCACTGAATCAACCTCTCATGGGTAGGGTCTTCCTTCCACTGGCCATCCACTTCACCAAGTATGAATGACATCCTTCCCCAGGGACTGGTCCCTCCTGATGACATGCCCAAAGCATGTGAGACATCGTCTCACCTGCCTTCCAAACAGATCTGACAGACATGTAGTGGTGACCGACTACAGTACAGTAGAAGTATAATGTTTACACACATGGGGAAGTAAAGCAAATCATGTGATGTGTTTTATCGCCATGTTTGGTTTATCCTGGAGCTTTGGAACCACTCCACAATAAGCCCAGAGTATGCCTGTAGATGAGATTTCATCGTGTTTGTCTGGATCATCTGTACTGTCCATTCTTCTGAGCAGTTAAGGCTGAAATTCGGCAATGGAGGTTTTAAAGGCTGAAAGGCATGCTTTAGAACCTCACCTGTCATTTTTGCATATTTTAAGTAAGTTACCATGGCATGGATTCCCTGAGCTCTAACTTATGAAATCATGATTTGATAGGGTAATTATATTTTTACATTACTATTAAGAAATTTAAGTGAATTTCTTCACAACTGAACATCAACTAGCACGCCCATATGCAGATCACACTCCAGGGAACGTTGCCCGGGTTCACATGTTGTTTTTAACTGCCATCAAGTTGAGCCAAATCATGGCAATGCCAAGCACAATGGGAGGCAAGGCTGCCAGCCTGTGCCAAACCCACCACCCTATGGCGATCAAGTGTGTCCACGGGCTGATTTACGGGAGTAGATCAGAGCTGTTCTTCCTCGTCTACCTTAGTCGAGAAACCGCAGTTGAAACCTGCTGAGCATCATAGCAAGATACAGTCCCTCCCTGACAGAGGACAGCTGGTGGCTGAGCATGATGCACACTGGCCAGGAACGGGACCTGAGTCTCCTGTGTGGTTCACACGTAGGACCCAATGTTCAAGTCGTCTCAGGTGTTGATGCTGAACATGAGCGGAGGACATGAAATATTACCCACTCTGCCTTCCCAAGGAGCCCCTGGGGCGTCGTGCGTGAAGCCCTGAGCTGCAACCACAAGCCAGCAGTCTGAGTGCACCAGCGCCCTGCAGGAGAAAGATGTGCTGTCTGCTCCCGTAGAGATTTACAGTCTGAGAAACCCACAGGACCGCTCACCTCTGCCTGACAGCGCTGCGGTGAGTTGGGAGCCCCTTAATGAGTCTGGGGTCAGTTTGTGTTTGTTTGTGTCTGTTGGTTCATCTATCTTCCCAATCATGTGAGTCAGCTCTATAACGTGCCCTGCATAATCATTTCCGTCTGCACCCTTCCGTTGACGGGAGCTCATTGCCCCTCAAGGTGACTATTTCCATAGCTCTAGAAGGATATCATTTCTTGTTCTGAGCTAAAATCGACATGTGTCCACACAGACGTCAGTGGACAGTGAGGAAACGCGATCCACTTACCTCTGGCCACGGCTGACAACCTGGGGAAGCGAGGACAAGTAATCAGCAATAAAGACAATGAAGAGAAGCCAAAAATCGATGGGCTTCCTGTCGGAGCTGCTCTCCCCTTCAATAACTCCGTGTTTTCTCAATGAGCTCAGAAGACCACAATTTGCAGCTGCCTCTTTCTCTTTTTCCACCGTTTTTCCTTTTTGGGGGGTGGGTGTGGGTGGGGGGGACCCTCCTCTTTAGAGCTTTCTTCCCATGAAAAGCTAATTGCAACTTTCCTGCAAGCCATTCCTTTTGACTCAGGTTATTCTGGGAAGAGTCGACTCCCACAACTTCAGGGGAAGGGCAGACAGGTCACAACACCAGGGAACGTCTTCAAGAACTCAGGGGAGGCGGGGTGACTTACTGAAGGATCGAGGCTCTCCTGGAATCTGGAGGGGAAATTCTGCCTAGTCCTCATGCTCTCCTGGTGTGAACGACCTTCTGCACCACTGGACAGCAGGAATAGGGGAGCTCCGTTTCTAAATGGCTCTCCATTGCCTTCTGCCCTGGGATCGAGCTGAAATAGCTCATGGTCAGGGAGAACTCAAAATGCTCCTGGCCATCGAGTGGATTCCGACTCACAGTGACTCATGGGACAGGGTAGACCTGTCCCTGTGGGTTTCCAAGGCTACTCTTTATGGGAGTAGAAACCTAATCTCGCTTGCTAAAGGAGCGGCTTTTGGTTTCAAACTGCTGGCCTTGTGGTGACCAGCCCAAAGCATAACCCATTCCACCAGCAGGGCTCCAAGGATGGGTCACAGATTCCCAAGAGGCACTTTCCTTGGTCGATGAAGTGAAAGCCCATGGAAAAGAGTCCTGGAGAGGGCCAACTGCCCTGGTCACACACCTTTCTTAAAAATGAGGAAAACAGAAAGTTTTCGCAATGGGAATGGGAAGGGGCTGGTGTGGAGGAGGACAAGAGCCATGGGTGCTGCATTGAATCCCAGTGCTGCTCCAGGCAAGCCCAGAGGAGGGAGGAGGGATGGAGAGCATGCTTCCACACTGCGCAGGTCCAGCTTCCAAAACGGGCTTCCCTCCCCAGTTCACCCTTGCTTTGAATTGCTCTCCCTGGCCCTACTTCCCCTTCGCTGAGCCCTGGCTCTGCCATTCACCAGCTGAGAATTCTGGAGCAAGAGAGTCCACCTCTCAGGGCCTCAATTTTCTCATCAGTTAAGCAGAGGTACTTGTCCCTCCATAGCAGATTTGTGGGTTAAATAAAGTGAAGTGAGAGAAAGTACGTCCTAAACTATGAAGTTGATGGAGGAATATTATGGTTACTGTTATTTAACTTACAATTTTACCACCACCTCTTCACTTTTTTAAGGAAATGGGGTGTGTCTATTCATATAGGATAGGAAGGATAACCAATCCCAAGGAGAAAACAACTGGGATGATAGCTCTGTGGTTACATGGGAGAGAAGGAGGTGTGAGAAAGGGTGGGGGGAGTCAACAAACCTAGAGACAAGGAAACAATAGGAAACCTAAAATCAATGGTGAGGAGGGCCTAGAATGCCTGATGGGGTTTGATCGAGCGCAATAGAGCAGATAGAAAGTACCGAGAGTCAAATGAAGGTCAAACATGATAAGGGGACAGGAGGAAAGTAAAAGTCAATAGAGGAAAGAACTAGGAGGCAAAAGACATTTATAGAAGTATAAATATAGGCATGCATATATGTAAATATATTAGTATATAATGATAGGGATATAGGTCTGTGTACATATATTTAAATGTTAAATATTAAGGTAGCAGATGGACATTGGGCCTCAACTCAAGTACTGCCTCAACACTAGAACACTGTTCTAATAACCCGGAATTCTGTGATGCTCACCTTCCCAACATGATCACTGAAGTCAAAATGGGTACATAAGTAAATATTGTGAAGAAAGCTGATGGTGCCCAGCTATTAAAATATATAGTGTCAGGGGTCTTAAAAGCTTTAACTTAAACAAGTGGCCATCTAACAGGGAAGCAACAAAGCCCACATGGAAGAAGCATATCAGCCTGTGTGATCACAAGTTGTCAACAGGATAAGGTATCAGCCATCAGAAGACCTAAAACAAATAAATATATCGATTCAAATGATGGGGTCGGCATGGAGATGCAAAACTCAATTGTAGATAATTGGACACTCCCTCACAGAAGGGTCACAGGAAAGAATGCGACAGCCAGGGTGCAGCACAGCACTGACAGAGCACACAGCATTCCTCTAGTTCTTTAATGCCCCCCCCCCACTATCATGACCCCAGTTCTACCTTAAAATCTGGCTAGATTGGAGCACATACACTGGTATAGATAAGAACTCTCGACACATGGAATCCAGGACAGATAAACCCCTCAGGAAAGCAATGGGAATAGCAGTACCATGAAGGTAGAGAGAGAAGGGGGAGAAACAGGGAACTGACTATAATATAACCCCCACCCCTGTCAGAGGGACGAACAACAGTGTCATGGGAAGGTGAAGGGAGACAGTGAGATATGAAAATCATAATAATTTATAATTTATCAGAGGTCCATGAGGGTGGAAGGGTGGGGGTGGGGCCAGGGAACAAAGAGGAGCTGATAGCAAGGGCTCAAACAGAAAGAAAATATTTTGAAAATGATCATGGCAACGTATGTACAAATGTGCTTGATACAACTGATGTACGAATTGTTACAAGAGCTGTAAGAGCCCCAGTAAGGTGATTTATTAAATATCTTTTAAAAGAAAGAAAGCAGATAGCTGGTGCTCATGCTCCGCGGCCCCCTCCTCAGGAACAGGGTTCAAATAAATGGCTGGGCAATGCGGCGGTCCTTCATGGGTGGATCTGTGCAGATGAGTGCAGCTGCGTGTTCCAGGTGCCTGAGAGCTAACTCAGCACAGAGCTCAGGGCCGGCTGACGGCAGGAACCCAGTGGCCTTCAGACGGTCAGCGGTGTGGCCTCGGTGCGATAACAGATAGCTGAGCGCTGATCCGAGCTGGGACAGGAGGCAGAGGCTGTCCTGGAGCCCTGCCAGCTGGTAGGGCAGTATTGGCATCAGGCTGGCCAATCTAGTTGTTCCTGAAAGGAGCCTCGTTCTCCACAGAAAGAAGGTGGCATCGGCTCTGGCACAGTTGCCAGGACAGCTTCCAGGCTCTCCAGGGGAACTTTCTGCCTCAGCCAATGGAGCGAGGGCTTTTTGAGAGCCCAGCTCATGGGAACGGCCTGCAGGGTAAGACAGAAGGGCCCAACCCGTGTAAGAGAGAGGGGCCATGTAAGATAGAAGGGTCCGGGCCTGTGCCTGGAAGTCCCTGGACTGTGCTGGGGGTGGGGAGAGCACATCAGGCCTTGAAGCTGGATGCTGAACCCAGGCACGTGATCCAGTCAAAAGCTTGTCTTGATGTCCTACTTTCACCTGTGTCCTTAAATTGGCCTTGAAAGGAGACCCGATCCACTGGCCCAGGTACGAAACTGGTCTGCTTAGAGCCCCAGCACAGAGTCCTGTGCATTGTATTTTTTATTGCACCAAGACCTAGGAAGAAGAGAGGATTCAATAACATAAGACCCACTAGGAGTCTGGGAGGCACTGGGGTGAAACTGATCCTCCTGAATCTTCTAGAGATAAGCATTTTGAGCGCTCTCGAGGTCCCTGCACTTTTCCTCGCGCCAAGTCTAGTAAGCCGACTCTGACACTCTTTCCTCTGGAGACAAAGATGATTGTCTTCCGGGCTCTGTAGCTCCCTGAGAAGCAGAACAGGCGAGGCAATGACAGGCCAGTCCCAGCCGGGCCATTGGTCAGTGCCCTCCAGAGAGGCTCCCAGTCAGGCACTTTCCGCAGGCTGGACAGAGATGCCCGCCTCATACGTAAGGAAATGCCAGCCTCCTTCCAATTCCCAGCAGAAAACATAGCTCATGCAGAGACATCTTTAACTCTTGAAACCTGTCACCTTGTATCTGTCCAAGAATGCTGCAGGCGAGTTTATGTTGCTTAGCATATCCTTGTTTTGAGTAAATAATGTCATGTTCCTATGTTGTTACATAAAGCATCTCATGAGCGTGCACAATGTCTGGATAGCGAGAGAATGAAAGTTATACCTTTTGACTTGGAGGAAGTGCTTAAAAGCACTTTGAGGAAGATAGGTGTACTAAGTCCACAGTTCCCCATAATCACCAAAATCCCAAGTATCAAAGCTACCGTCACACACACACACACACACACAGAGAGAGAGAGAGAGAGAGAGAGAGAGAGAGAGAGAGAGAGAGAGAGAGAGAGAGAGAGAGAGAGAGAGAGAGAGTAAGGACACAGTCACTGGGTCTTCTCAGCCAGCAGCCAAGTCTCTCTAGGGTTCTCAGGCTCTCAGTCCTGTGGTAGCCAAGTCTCTCTCCAGTTCTTAAGTCTCTCAGTCACGTAGTCCCTCAGCCTCTGCCTCCATAGGCCAAGAAGGCAGCCCTCTGTCACTCTGTCCCACAGCTCCTCAGGCTTGGGCCACATAAGGAGAAGTTGCCCCATTGCTGGGGCGCTGCTCTTCGAGCCCCCTTCCCACAATCTGAGATGCACCTGGTCGCAGTAGCCTCCGACCCTGCAGGCAGAGAGTTTGGCCATGCTCTGCGGAGGTGCTTGGAGCTGCTCCCTTCTCTGCTGCTTCAGAGACGGCTCATCCTTCTTACAGCTGGGGGGTGGGGGTGGGGGGGTAACACACCAGACCACCCCCTCCATGAGTGTTCCACGGGCCCTGTCTGCAGAGTGCCCCTCCCCACACCCCAGCCGTTTGGTGAGCATTACAGCGACTTGAGTAGAAGAAACATGTGAAGAAATTTCACTCCACCACAATCTATAAAGACAGTAACTGGAGTAATAGTTTCTTGGGGTTATGGCAGGAGAAGGAGGGGTAAATGAGCTAATAATAATGAGTACAAGAATGAAGAAAATGATCAAAAATCGATTGTAGTGATGATGGCACAATGCTTTCTAAATGTGTTTAAGCATTGAAATGTATGATGTGTGACCCATGTCAATAAAACTCCATTTTTAAATGTCTACAATCATTGCCTCAGTCTCCCTCTCCTAACTTTCTCACATCATTATCAATCAAATTTTTGTCCCCACTGCTTTTGTCGAGGTCACACATGACCGCCACATCACTAAGCCCCATTGGTTGATTCTGACTATAATGTATCACATAGGCTTCCAAGACAGCCCTGCCTCCTGGTATCCACGTTTCTGTAGACTCTTCTCCTCACAGGTGGTCTGTGTGACCAAGGGCATTCAGAGGTGAGGGCATGGCCCTTCCAAGGTCACTTTGACTCCTCCTTCATAGGTGCTCTCGATCTCTCTGGGCTCACTGGCTCTCAGGGAAGCCAGCTGTCACATCGTGAGGATGCGCAGGCAGCCTCTGGAAAGGCCTGCTGGGTAAGAGCCTGGGAGTGGGCCGAGGGCTAGTGATGAATGGAGTTTCAAGGAGGACCTCATGGATCAAAGCAACAATGGGATATGAGTAGTAATCGTAACACTTAATGGATTGTTTATAGCAAAATTCTAAAATAGTATGGTTAGAAAAATATCCAGTGCTGGCAAGAGTGTGAAGGGGCTGTAACCCTCACTCACAACTGGTGAGGCTGCAACATGATGTATCACTGTGGAAAACAATACGCCGCTTCCTTTAAAGGTTGGAAAAGTGAAATGCTACATGGCTCAGCAGTCCCGCCACTGCGTCTAAATCAGTGGTTCTCCACCTTCCTAATGCCGTGACGTGACCCTTTAATACAGTTCCTCACGTTGTGGTGACGCCCCAACCATAAAATTATTTTCATTGCTACTTCATCACTGTCATGTTGCTGCTGTTATGAATTGGGCGACCTCTGGGAAAGGGTCATTCGACACCCCCAAAGGGATCACGACCCTCAGGTTGAGAACCGCTGGTCTAAATGCAGGAGCAGTGAACTATTTAATGTGATTCTTCTAGCCAAAGCTTCTAACTCCCACCAAACGACCTTTTCCTTTTGCTAAGAAGGAGACCTCAGGCTGATACTGACAGGATTCACCTGTTAGTAATTGGGAACAGGATTATCCGGAATAATCCCGCTGTGTATCAAATGAGCCCTCTGAGAAGTCCGAGGAGAAGCTGAGAGTCTCTGCACCTGAGGTTCCTGTGCAGCAAGCCTCCTGCATGCTGACAAAGCTGCCCCACCAGAGCAGCAGCAGCAGAACCAGGAGCCAGAGCACGGGCAGAGTGATGGACTTCCCGTCCCACAGAGCAAGTAGAGCCACGTGCTTTTGTACAGGGGGCTGGCATGCAGAGGAGGTGCCCTTCAGATCTTAGTTTGGGAAGTTGCACTGCACCCAAGGAAATAGAGCTAGTATCTTTTGGCTGAGGCTTACTAGAGTGCGGTGCCTCTGGGCATTGAACTCAGGAAGCTGGGCTTGCTGTCCCATAGAGGCAGAAGTGAGTGCCTTCAGGCTGAGGCTTCCAGTAACGTGGAATGCCCCCTTGCGCATTTATTAGCAAACCAGAAAGAACTCTGTAGCATGTCCTGATCGGCAACTCAGCACTGAGCGTTCCTTGCTGGCATTACAATTTGTTAACTTCCTTAATATGCCCTATAATCATGAACTTTGTGAGTTCCATGTAGCCATTGTAAGAGAGTCAGTCGGAAATACTAGTGAAAGCAACTTGGTATGTCCTAGAGAAGTAAGAGCCACAACATAAATAGATAGATGCACACCTATGTTCACTGCAGCACTTTGGCACTTACATAATCTGTCAACTTGAGGAAGGGTTGGAGTCTGGCCTGTCAATCAGGTCACGGCCTGATGACCTTGTTTGGAGGCACGATGGAGATAAATAGCTCACTGGAGGTGGGGCACTCTCTGCAAGAGACATTCTTGTTGACAAGACACATGGAGCTACACTAGAGCCCTAGAGCTGAAGGAGCCACATGGAGAGCCCTGCCAGTGCTGAGATGCCTCTACTGCCACTGGATCCACAAGACTTTCCACCCACTGGCCTGTGATCTACCTGCATTCGGTGTCATTGCATGTGTTGCATGAGTCTGAAGAGGAAACTGTAGATTGGAATCAGACATATGGGCTAATATCGGACTTATGGACTTTATCTGAACTGGGCTGGGATGTTTCTCAATAGTCAATTGCTCTTTTATATAAAGTTCTTTCTTATACACATATGAGTGTCTATGAAGTTGTTTCTTTAGTCAACCCAGATTAACATAGTACTATTCATAACAGCAAATAAAAAGGGGGATGTAAAGTACCTAAATACTCATCAGTAGAAGAATGGGTAGACAAACTGTGGGACATACACACAAAGGAGCGTGATGCAATGTGAAAGAGCAACAGTGACTCAATGAAACAAATACATGAGGAAGAACCCAGAGGAGAGTATGCTAAGTGCAAGACCTCCATCACTACCTCTATTGTAGAAAGTCAAACAGTGCCCAGACTGAAAGAAGCATTGTTATTTCATGGTTAGCAGAGTGGGAGAGGAAGGAGGGATGCTGGCTAGAGGGCAGATACATACTAACTTGGGTGAAAGGAAAAGCCAAATAAAATAAACAGAAAGTCAGCAAAAAAGGATGACCTCGGGGAAAGGCAACAGACTGCGATAAATAAAGGTAAATGAGTAACCACTGTTAGAGACAGTGACCTACAAGTGAATGCGCCGATAGACACTCTAGCTGAATAACTGTGAGAGGAAGAGTGGGAACATGCCCTTGCATACACAGAGAGTTGACGGAGGATACCTGCGCATGAGTGTTTACCTTGACTGCACATATATCCACGAAGGGGGTAGTGCATAGAGGGGACAAAGTTGGGAAGACTTCTTCTACATAACCAAACACCTAGAGGGAAGGAGTCACAGGACCTAGGGGTTCAGGTCCGTGGTCTCAGGGGACACCAAGGTCCCTGGGCCCAACACAGTCCACAAAGACAATGTTCCATATCCTACTTTGGTGAGGAGCATCTGGGGTCTTCAAAGCTGGTGAGCAGTTATGTACGATGCAACACCTTGCATCTTAGATCACTGGTTTTCAAGAGGAAAGAGGAGTGAAGAAGACAGGAGGCAGATAGTGATGAAATGCCACGGGGGGCACCTCTGATCTCCTCCAGCTCCCAAGGCACAAGGCAGAGGTCAGGCATGCCTCCACCCTTCATCCCTGTTCTGACACCAACTGCCCGTCCCACCTCACCCTCTCTGCTTTTCAGCTAGGTTCAAAGTCCATGCATTACATTGGCCACACAGAACGCACAGACAATGCTCACAATTAAAGGCTTATTAAAGAAATAGACTGGTAACAATTCAGGTGAGAAATGCTCAAGACACACCTGTTGAGTCAGGAGTGTTTCTTCTCCACCATGCCTGCAAGTAGACCTCTCTCTGGCCCTCGGTCTCCTGACCTGTCCTCTGTCCTGCTGCAGCAACATTACAAAGCTTTTTTAGGGCTGTTAATAAATGCCCAAAGGACATGCCACTCTGCTATAAAGCCTCCACCTGAAGGCACCTGGCTCCAGCTCTGTGTGGCAGTAAACCAAGCTGCCCAATTAAGTGCCCAGAATCACCCCATTCCCACCCCAACGCCGTCAGCTTTCGTGGCTCTGCGGACTGGGAACGCCACCATTCTGATTCAGGTTCTGGCTCCTGGTTCTGTCCTTGCTGCTCTTCTGCTCATCTATTGGGTCAGAGCTGTCTCGTGGATCAATGCACAGGGATAACAGTCCAAAGGACAGGTACACTCCACTCCTGGTCTGCCTCTCTTGCTGGGAGTGAGAACACTCTGTTACCAATTACTTACAGTTGAATCATAAAGTCAGATCAGAATCTTCCCCCATCTTCTTACCAAGACCCATCGCAAAGGGAAGGCCCTTCGGTGGCTATACCAAAGGCTGTGACTCCAAAATCAAAACCCAGATTCACTGCCATCCAGTCGATGCCAATTTACAATGATCCTTTAGGACAGGGCAGAACTGCCCCAGTGAGTTTCTGAGTTATCAACTCTTTCAGAGTTGAAAGGTCCATCTTTCCCGGAGTGGTCGGTGGCTTCCAACTACAGGCCTTGCAGTCAGCAACCCAACAGTAACCACTACACCACCAGCGTGCCTGAGGCTATGATTAGAAGAGCCATATTAAAGAGTTCACTGTGTTGCACATGCGCACAATCAGCCCCGTGGACCAATGGACCACATGAACATCGGTATGCATGACCCGGAGACCAGAACAACTAGATAGAGTTCAATTACCACTACCAATTGCTCAGAAAAGGATCCAGTTACAAGATGCTGAATAGAGTGAGAGAAAACTGTGGAGCAAAAAGCAACAGTATTTTTAAAATTTGTTTAAAAGACTAAGATTACTGGCCCTCGACAGACTTGTGGGGCCTTTAGTCACCCTTCAAATCTGGAAATAAGTTCACCCCATGACTCAGTTGGGGACCAAATAACCCACGGGTCTATAATCAATTATAGTGAGGTATGCACTGCTTAGAGTAATCGACCGTTTGAGATCACAAGTCACAATTAAAGAGTGAAAATAAAAAGAGTGAGCTTATAACAGGGCCCTGGTTCTCCAGCTCCAGCCAAGCCTTCAGATAACTTCTGATAAGCCTGGCCGCCGGCTAAAGCGCAGCCTCAGGAGAAACATTGAGTCTGAACCACCCAGCTAATACACTCCCAGGTCCCTGACCTACAGAAACCTTGAAAGGTACGAAACGCTGTTGTTTTAATCTGCCAAATTTGGGAATGATTTGTTACGACGCAGCAACAGATGACTAATACGCTTGACCAGTGGGGGGATTCAAATAATTTAACAGCCAGTTTGCTGCATTGCTGATCATGTTAAGTGTAAAAAAATATATACTGAAAGGCAGTTTATTACTTCATAGTTAATACTTAGTTAAACAATAAAAGTAACACACAAACTCGATTATGAGAAATTTAAATAATACCTGACAAAACTGTTACTTAAGATATTCCCATAGTGCTTCTTGCTTGGCCTCCTCACTTGCAAGGTTCTTTGGTTTTATCCGAGCAGTATTTTATCAGAAGAATAAGTTTTATGAAATAAATAAATAAATGTGACAAGCATAGTTCTGTTAGGTTTCTTGGGTTAGAAATACCTCTGTCCTTGCTTCACACAGATTCACAAAAGAAAGAATTCACACCTTAGCCTGGTTTGTGATCCAAGTGAGTTTTTATAAAGGGCAGAAGTTTCAGGGTTCACACACACACACCCCCAGGGCACCTCACATCCACATGTGGAAACCTGAGGCCAGAGAAAGGACAGCACAGCTAAGGAACAGCTGGAAAAGGGACTATGGTTCCACTGGGAGGAGCGGTCAACGGTGCTGGCAGACCCCATTGGCTCAATTAAGCCCCTCTAGCCTAGATTGGGGTCCAATTCCCGCCTCAGAACCTGAATTTGGTGCATGCTCAGTTGACATCCCTGGTCCCTGCTCTGGCTACCTAACAGTTCCATCTAATTACCATGAGCACTTAGAATATGCTGTTGTTCAGATGAATGTTAAAAAGGAGTAAGGAATGCAAAGATGTAATTTCTATATTGGGCAGTTGTCCAGCTGCCTACATTACAGTGAACCCTAATTACAGGTGCCATTTTAACAACCAGTTCACCAAATTCCACACAAAAAAAAATCAGGTATCTTGCTTGATGTGATTGAACTATAGAATGTTATGATATCTGTAAGAGCTCACAATAAAAATATATTTTTTAAATCAGGTATCAATTCTGCCAAATTGGCGTGAGCCAGCTGAAACCCACCACTGCACTTGACCCACCATATTATTTGTGATCGGTGGCTAGAAATTTCATGGTAGGATAATGAAATTTTGGGTGCTATATGAAGAGAGCTGCAGAAATCTGCATTAGGTTCCCCTCAAGTCTTGTCTCTGCCTGAATACTATTCTCTGCATGAAATGAACAAACAATTGTTGGTTCTCCTGAACTGGTGCGAACCAGCTGAATCCACCAATGCACTTGACCCACCACATTATTGTGATCGGTAGTCCCTTCTTCTTGGAATACTTTCTTCATCTGATCTTCAGAACAACATCCCACCTTGACTTTCCTGTGCTCCGCACATCAGTTCCCCTCGACTTCCTCTATTTATTCTTCTACTTCCCAGCCTCTTTCACTTGGAGGCCCTAGGATTTGGTCATTGGTCCAATCTTCTTCCCTGTCTACATGCACTCTTGGATAACCTGATCCTAGCTCATGGTTTTATTATCAACATGCTGTCAGCCTTACATTTATTTCTCTGCTCAAACGTTTCTCCTAAACTGCCGAGCGCATCCTCAACATGATGTATCCACTTGGAGTTTACAGCACATCTCAAATCGAACATGCTAACAGTGACCCCTTAATTTCTCCCTCCTAGATCTTCTCCCTATTCTTCTCAATCAGTGGTAACTCTATCCTTGAAATTGCTCAGACCACCCTTGATTCTTATCTTTCTCTTACACTTCACACCCAGTTGTCAGTGAATCCTATTGCCTCTACCTTCAAGATATGTAAAAAGATCCAGTCACTTATTGCAATCCAGTGCTACCATCTTGATTCAAGCCATTACCATCTCTCCTCACCTGAACACTGAAATAGCATCAAACTGGTCTCCTTACTTCTACCCATGCCCCCACACAGCTTATCACGAACACAGCAGCCAGTATGCAGTGCAACTCTCCTAAACGGGCATCTACATCCCAACTCTGCTTGAAATCCTGCAAAGGGTCCTCCTTTCGCTTAAAGCAAACTTTGATGGCCTCTCGATGGCCAGCAAGGGCCTTCGCAATCGGGCATGCTTCCCCACACCAACCCCTTAGGTCTCTGACATCATCTCTTTCTATTTTCCCTGGACTCACTGCTATACTTGGATCATACCAGGAAAACTCCTATGCGAATGTGTTGCGATAGCTGCTCCCACTCCCTGGAATGCACTTCCCTTCCGTATTCCCCTAGCTAAATCCTTCACTTCGTCAAGTCTTTGTTCAAATATCACCTTACCCAGAGGTCTCTCCTGGCTGTCCTGCTTTGTGCTGCAAACTGCTCCCCTGCTAACATTCCAAATATCTCCTATTCTTTACTTATTATTTTATTACTTTTGTCAAAACACTTGTCTTAGTTTCCTAGAATTGCCCCCACCCCGCAAAAAAGTGCCACAGCATGGGTGCCTTAGAAAAGAGAAATTTATTCTCACCAAGTTCTGGAAGCTAGAAATCTGAACTCAGGCCATCAGCAGAGGCTTGCGCTCCCTGCCTGTTCTAGGGTGAGCTTTTCCAGTTTCTGGCAGCCATGGGAATTTCTTGGTATTCCTTGACTTATAGATGCATCTTCAAATGCCTTCTCCTTAGGAATGTGTGGTCCTACTTCCCTGTCAGTTCTTTTTTTATATAAGACAGCACTCCAAAGGAATTAAAGCCCACCCTACTAAGTTAACTGATAACATCTACAAAGAATCTATTATAAAACAAGGTGAACCTCACAGGTACGGGGCTTAGGTTTTAAGACTCCAACATATCCTTTTGGAAGGCACAGTTCAATCCACAATAACACTATCATGTTAGCATGCTAGATGCTCGGTTTGTGTTAGTATATTTATTGCATATCATCCCTAGGTAAAAAAATGGAACTTGCGTATAGGCAAGAATCTTTGTTTTAAACTCCTAGTCCATGAGAGTCAGGTGCATAAATGGCACTCAAAATGATTGTTGAATGAATGACTTAAATTAGTTTTATCAATTACTGATAATTACAGTTGTCCCTCAGTATCCACAGTTCCAGAATTCCCTATAAATTCAATTTAAAATAAAAGACTGCCCTCAAATGAATTCCAATAGACGAGGCTGTCTACTCCTGTAAAGATTTAAAGACTCAAAAACCCACAGGGACAGTTCCACTCTGTCTGTTAGGGCCACTATGATAAACCCCCGAAAACACCAAAATGAACGGATGCTCAAGGTCCTTGTGTAAAACGGCATAATATTTGCACACATCCTATGCACATCTATAATTTAAACGATCTCTGTATGACTTACAAGGTCTAACATGACATACATGCTATGTAAATAGCACTTTACATTCCCCTTTAGCCTTTGAGGGATTGCTTTGACCACTTCACTGCTGCTTTTCCCCTGAATATTTCTTATCCAGGGCTGCTCGAATTTGCATTGGTTGAATCCAATGATGCAGAGCTCACGCACGTAGAGGGCTGACTGTATTAAAATAGTCCATGAGATACTGCTCATTATCCATAATATACAGATAGAAAATGGAAGAAGAGGGAATGTCTCAATCTTACTATGTGCCAGACACTTTCTATACACACCCACTCCCTCATTTATCAACATGATTAGGTTCGAGAAACCAGGTCGCTATAAAAAAATCAGTATTGTGGGAAAACAGTGGATGACCACATCAGATCATCCAACGGAAGATGACGACATCATTATTTAACTGCCAAATCACATCGTTACATAACTGCGAACATGCTACTGGTGCCACAGCGGTTAAAGCACTGGCCTGCCAATCAAAAGATTGGTGACACAAACTGTCCAACACTCTGTGACAGTCTGCTTCCATAAAGCTTCACATACAGCCTTGGAAACCCTTTGGGGGCAGTTCTACTCTGTCCTGTATGTTCACTTCAGAAATCAGTTCAATGGAACGGGTTTGGTTTCTTACAATTGCCAAGTCACAGTGTTCCATAGATGCCAAGCCACTGAGTATCACGGCCCAGCCCAGTTGCCCCATAACCTTAGCTTCCACAGCCAGCATTACTCTCCCCTCCCCCTCTGGGTTCATTACCAGGCATGTCTCGCTGAGGCACAAAGTAGTCAGAGAGCAGATCTGTTACTACCGTTCCAAATGTAAGATGTCAGAGGAGACAGACAATAAGTGAGGAGTACATGTGTTATCTTATTTAATTCTTTCATTTTATACGGCTCAGTGAAGTCATTGACTTCTGAAAGTGACAAAGTGTTAGGAAGCAAGGTCTGGCACTCAGGTCCGTGATTTTGTGCCTCTATCACTGTTCTCACAAACACCTAATCTGGTGACTAGAAGCCGTCCCTACCTCTCTGTCTGTGCTCACCTACAAGCCGAGAGGTCCACCTGTTACACAGTGAGGCCCAGCCCCTCAAGGCCATAGACACAGGAAGGTATTCTTGACACATACTCATTTTTCAAAGGTTACAAACATTTTCCCCAAATATTTGAAACATTCGGGTCATTCTGAGTCATTGAGCCGGGTGAGTACATTTTGACGCATACCTTCCCACTGCCTCCTTCATAAAAAGACCAAACGTTCTTTCATCTGTCCTATTCACAAAGGCTTGAAGAAAGCATACAAGGCACTCACTAACAAACAACTAACGATGATAGCTCCCATGATCTCCTTCTTGCCGTTTGCTTGACATTCTTGAATGCATCACATGGCTTGCATTTCATCTACTCCTCACAACAATGAAAGGGCAACCAAGAAGAGGAAGACCCTCAACGAAATGGATTGATCCAGAGGCTGCATCAGTGGGCTCAGGCACGGGAACAACTGTGAGGAAGGAGCAGGACCGTGCAGTGTTTCCTTCTGGTGTGCACAGGGTGGCTGGGTTGGAGCCAACTCAATGGTACCTAACAGCCACCGTGATTAACCCCACGTTACAGATGACTAAAACGGAGGCTCCGAGAAACTTAGAAATGCTCCCAAGGTACCATAACTAACAGAGCGAGGATTTGAACGCAGGGAGCCTAACCCCAGAAAACCAAAAAGGAAGAATATGCTCAGAAATCTTAAACTGAAAGAACTCAAGAAAAAAATTCTAGCTGTGAGTTGCAATCTTGAAAGATTCTACAGGCAAGATACTGAATGATGCCAGAAGCATTGAAAGAAGATGGAATGAACACACAGAGTCAATGTACCATTCCACCAGTCAGCATTCAATTAGTCATCATCCCACCCTGTCAGGAGGTAGCATATGAAAAAGAACCAATTATACCGAAGAAAGAAGTTCAAGTGGCATTGAGAGCATTTGCCAAAACAAGGCTCCAGGAATTGATGGAATACCAACTGAAATGTTTCAACAAACCGATGAAGCACAGGAAGAACTCACTCATCTATGACAGGAAATTTGTAAGACAGTTACTAGGCCAACTAACTGGAAAAGACCCATACTGGCACCCATTCCAATGAAAGGTGACCCACAGAATGCTCAAGTTATATTAAAATATCATTGATAACATGTGTGTGCAATTTTGCTGAAGATCATCCAACAACTGCAGCAGTATGCTGCCGGGGAGCTGCCAGAGATCTGGCCGGATTCCAAAAAGGACATGGAATGGGAACATCATTGCTGATGTCAGATGGATCTTGGCTCAAAGGAGAGAATAGCAGAAAGATGTTTACTTGTGTTTTATTGGCTATGTCAAAGCATTTGACTGTGTGGATCATAACAAACTGTGGATAGTCTTGAGAAGAATGGGAATTCCAGAACACGTCATTGTGCTCGTGAGGAACTTAAAAAGGGATCAGGAAGTGAACAGAACAGGAAATGCTTAATTGTTTAAAACCAAGAAAGACGTGTATCAGGCTTGTATCCTCTTACCGTACTTACCCAATCGGTACACTGAGCAAACGATCAGAGAAGTTGGATCGTCTGAAGAAGAATGCGGTATCGAGTGGAGGCAGGTTTATTAACAATTCGTGATATGCTTATGACACAACCTACTTGCTGAAAGTGAGAGGACTTGAAGCACCAGCTGATGAAGGTCAAGGAACGCAGCCCTCAGAATGGATTACAACTCAATGTTAAGGAGACCAAAATGCTCACAAATGGACGGAGAGATAGCATCATGATAAATGGAGAAAAGGCTGAAGTTGTTAAGGATTTTGTCTAGCTTGGATCCACAATCAATGGAAATTGCAGTCAAGAGATCAAAAGACATATTGCACTAGGTCTGTCTGCTGCGCAAGAACTCTTGAGAGTACTGAAAATCAAGGACGTTACTCTGAGGACTGAGGTGCACCTGACCCAAGCCATGGTATTTTCAGTTTCCTTATATGCATGTTAAAGTTGAACAGTAAATAAAGAAAATCAAAGAAGAATCAATGTTATGTGAATTATGGTGCTTGGTCATATCATTGACTGCACACCTCCATGATAGGATCGCTGAAGACAAATGGGTGCATAAGCAAATGTGGTGAAGAAAGCTGATGGTGCCCGGCTATCAAAAGAGATAGTGTCTGGGGTCTTAAAGGCTTGAAGGTGAACAAGCGGCCATCTAGCTCAGAAGCAAAAAAGCCCACATGGAAGAAGCACACCGGCCAGTGCGATCACGAGGTGCCAAGGGACCAGGTATAAGGCATCATGCAAACAAAAAAAAAGATATATGTGTGTATGTATACATATGTGTGTATGTATGTGTATATGTATATATATGTATGTATATATATACCATATTAAATGAAGGGGGAAGTGCAGAGTGGAGACCCAAGGCCCAAGTGTCGGCCAATGGAGATCCCCTCATAGAGGGGTTTAGGAGAGGAGATGGGTTAATTAGGGTGCAAGGTAGTACCGATGAAGAACACAGCTTTCCCCCAGATCCTGGATGCTTCCTCCCCCCAACTACCATGATCCGAATTCTACCTTGCAGGGCTGGATAGGGCAGAGGCTGTACACTGGTACATATGAGGGCTGGAGGCACAGGGAATCCAGGGTGGATGATACCTTCAGGACCAAGAGGTGTGAGGGGCGATACTGGGAGAGTGGAGGGTGAGTGGGTTGGAAAGGGGGAACTGATTACAAGCATCCACATGTGACCTCTTCCCTGGGAGAGGGACAGCAGAGAAGGCGGGGAACGGAGACTCCGGATAGGGCAAGATATGACAAAATAATGATGTATAAATTACCAAGGGCACATGAGGGAGGGGGGAGAGGGGAGGGAGGGGAAAAAAAGAGGATCTGATGCAAAGGGCTTAAGTGGAGAGCAAATGCTTTGAGAATGATTGGGGAAGGGAATGTATGGATGTGCTTTATACAATTGATGTATGTATATGTATGGATTATGATAAGAGTTGTATGAGTCCCTAATAAAATGTAAAAAAAAGAAAAGAGGAGGAAAAAAAAGAAAATGATTAGGGTAAAGAATGTACAGATGTGCTTTATACAATTGATGTATGTATATGTATGGACTGTGATAAGAGTTGTATGAGCCCTTAATAAAATGTTTTTTTAAAAAAAGAGTGAAGGGGTGGAGTCTGGTCTGTCAATCGGATCATAGCCAATGAGGCCTCTGTGGGGGCATGGCTTTCTCCTAAGAATTCTGGGAAATCTGGTTTTTCCTCCTTGGAGACTGAAGACTTCTCTCTCTTGGCTCACTCTCTTGGAGACGTTTTACTGACTAGACACAAGGCTGAATCCTTGGGAGACATCCCTGAGGAGAAGCCACATGGAACTACCCTGATGCAGCCAGAACTATGGACCTGGAGAAGCCACATAGAGACCCCTGGCAACACTGAGATACTCACAGCACCAGTGGATCCAAACATCGTCCTGCATTCAGCGTCATTGCATGTGTTTCCTGAGTCTGAAGAGGACTTTATAGATTGCTATCAGACTTACAGGCTAACATCAGACTTATGGACTTGGACTGGACTGGGTTGAGGTGCTTTCTTAATGTACAATTTCCCTTTATATAAAACTCTTTCTTATACACATGAGTCTCCATGAATTTGTTTCTCTAGTCTACCCAGACTAACACAGATGGTGAGACTTCATCTCACATATTTGGGACATGTCAGGAAAGGCTGGCCCCTGGAGAAGGTCACCATGCTTGCTAAAGTGGAGGGGCAGCGAAAAGAGGAAGCCCCTTGAGATGGACTGACACCGTGACTGCATCAATGGGCTCCGGCAGAGGTGCAAGTGTGAGGCTGGCGCAGGACCTACCTGGTTCCATTGTGCATAGGGTAGCGATGATCGGAATTGACTCAATGACACCTGACAACAACAGCCTAGCCCACAGCCTATGTTTAACTGATACATCACACCGCAGTGTGGACGCACATGGAACACGTGGATACCACTTACAGCTGTTTAAGGCTCTGCAGCACTACCACCGTGAACACCTACAGGGACAGACCACGGAAACATGCATGTTTCTAGACTGTTGAACAAACTGATAGTCTACCCAAGTTTAAATTACTAATCATTTTTTACTGTGGTAAATATATATGCCACAAAAGATTTGTCATTTTTTTAATTCCCATTTTAACTTCTTTTCACATATACAATTCAGTGACATGAAATGTATTCAAGTGGTTCACCCACCACCATTATCCATTTCCCCATCACCTTACAGAAGCTCAATGTCCCCAGAGCAGAGTCCCTTTTCCCTCCTCCTCCCTCCTCCTCCCTCCACACTTGGCCTGGTAAATACTGATAACCGTTTAGCTCTATACACTTGCCAATTCATTCCAGAGAAGGTAATCACACAATATGTATCCGTCCTTTTATGTCTGAATTGTTTCATTCTGCATAACGTTTTCAAGGTTTGTGATGTCGTAGCATGTCGCAGGACATCGTGTCTCTTTAGGACGACCCATAGTCCACTGTACTTGTATGTATGCACCCGATTTGCTTCTCCATTCATCTGTTGATGGACATCATTTAGGATCATTTTACCAACCCATTCTTACTTTCCTGAAGCTCTACTTTTTCCTCTGGTTAAGTTTTTTCTACTGTTCATTTTGAAACTTATAAAAATTGCCAAATTGTGTGATTGCCAATAAACAATATCTCCGTGATAAACGTTCTCAGTTTGTTCCCCATCTCAGCCTCTCTAAGCACTCAAAAACAAACAACCCCCTCCCCCCTTTTAACTGGTTTTCTGTATATTAAGGGGAACCCACCTCTTCAACAGTCACCGCTTCTCATTTGGTTCCAATAACTGTATTCTTACTGCCACTGAGTCCATGCCACCTCATAGCGACCCTACAGTCCAGGGTGGAACTGCCTCTGTGGGTTTCCAAGACTGTGACTCTATGAGAACAGAAAGCCCAGTCTTCCTCCCAAAGAGCGACTGGTGGTTTTGAACTTCCGACCCTGGGGATTGCAGCCCAACGTGTAACCACTATGCCCGCCACCAGGGCTCCTCTCATGACAGTCTTACTCTCTTATTTCTAAAGCATTCTCCCTGGGGGGGGGGGGAGGCAGGGTGCTCATTAATCATTGATCATACACAATACTATCTGCCCTGCTGCCTGGCTGTTACTTCCTGTTGTTCTTTAAAACCAAAAAGAAAACTCTGAGTGCTTTATCTTTAGGATTCCAAACCTGCCCTGCTCTGAGTCAGCATGGGAGACCTTCACCCCGTGCACGCCTGCTCTCCTGGCAGGGTTTCTGGTCTCAGTAAATGACCCATGAGTCACTTCACAGTCCAGGTGAAAGCCTTGGAAACACCTTTCTCTAACATTCCAAATGTAATCCCTCAGCAAATCTTGTTTCCCCGTGTTCACAATATATCCCGAATCTGACCATTTCAGCGCCAGGGCGCTGCTACTGCCCTGGGCCATGTGACGGATGTCCCTCACCTGGACCACTACAGTGGCCTCTTCACCACGTTCTCAGCTTGCCCAATTACAGTCTGTCAGCACCGATGCATGAACCATGAAATCCACTGACAATGTAAATCCCATGCCATCTACCCCCTGCTCAGAGCCCTCCAGTGACTTCTCATCACATCTAGGACAGAAGCTATGGCTTTGGCCACCACCCACAAGTCCTACACAGACCGTGTCCTCCATCCCTTCCGTTCTTTGCTCACTGTGCTCCAGCCTCCCTGTTGCCGGTGCTCATCCTGGAGTATCTCCTGCCTCAGGGTCTTTGCACTTGCAGTTCCCTCGACCTAGCCTCCCTCACTTCATTCAGGTCTCTGCTCAAATGTCCACCTCCACACAAAGGCCTTCCCTGACCCCCTAAGCCAAAGAGCATCCTTCTCACATCAGTTTCTCTGTATCACACATTTCCATTGTATTCCAGATACATATGCCCCCGCCCCTTAGATTGTGTTTCCCTTTTCCTCTTACCAGACTAGCAACCCTGTGAAGGCAGGTTGTTGACCATGCTCACCACCTACCTTCAGTGCCTACAGCAGTGTGTGGCATATCAGGGCTGCGAAGAGACTTCCAGAAGGAACTGGGGAGTGATCCGAATGGTCCTCCCCACACTCCGTACTGTACTGTAGAAGGGTCTTCCTCACCTGGTCTCTCATTTGTCAGCATTCCCACGGTTCCCCTGCCCCCGGCCCCCCATTCTCCACCCTGGGGCTGGGTGCGTTCCTTGTTCTCCAGGTAGTTGCGCTCTCACTGTTACACCATAGCGCTCTGGATGTTAAACCATGCCTGGTTGCACTTCCCTTCACCCTCAGATGTGAGCAGCCTTCCTGACCCCAGAAGAGCAGGCTAAGCTACTCCCAGGCTCCAGGCCCAGCGTCTTGCTCAGAGTCTTGTTAGCACGTACCACACAGCATTGTAATGATCTAATTCCCTTCCTAGACACTGGGCCCAAGGGAAGTAATCTTGTGTTTTACATTCAAATGCCACTCCCTCTCTTTGCTAATGCCAGGCCTCTGTTTAAACCAATTCCCTCTCTGGGGTAGCTCCCTCGTGAGTGTGAACAGTGAGCTAGATATTTGGATGTTCTCGAAGCAGCTCTGCATACATCATGCCCCTGCTCTGAAGATGTCCATGGCTCTCTAGTACCTCAATGAACTGATTAGTAGACCTTCATGTTCACCATGATCTTCCTTCAACCTGCTTCTCCTGACTTACTTTCTACTTTGGGCCCTTGAGACCAACCTAAGTTTCTCAGCTTTCCTCAAAACACATGGTTTTTAAAAATATCTTCTTTTGTTTGTGTTATCTCTTTGCTTGAGAATGATCTTTCTTCTCTGGATTTTGAGACTGTACTCAGGGTCAGCCCTCGTCGGTTATTCGTGTCAGAAATATCCACGATGCATGTGCCGTGTCTAGGAGTCCCAGAGGTGCGGGGGGTTGGTTGAAAGCATCAGCTGTTCCTTGGGGAAAGATCATGCGCTCTGCTCCCATACAGATTTACAGCCTTGGAAACCCCAGGGCAGGTCTACACCATCCTATTGGGTTGTTCTGCGCCAGCATTGACTCAGTAGCACTGGGTTTGGGTGTTACGACACCATTTGAGGTGCTGGGAAGGCTCAGAACCATCCACTGCAGGGACTGGGCCGGACAAGGCTCCGACTGCACAGAGCGCTCCGTTTTAGTGAGTGGAGATGATAAGAATCAGAAAGCACATAAAAAATCATTTGGGTTCTGACAGCCATGGGGTGCCACGAGGCACGGACTCCTGGAAGCTGAGGGCAGTGTGTAAAGGAGGTGCGTCGCGGTCTCCAACGGCTGCCATAGCAAATACCATTGCCTTGTCACGTGTTGTCACACAGCTCTCAGGGAGACACTGAGTCCGACATGATGACAGGGCCATGTTCCCCGTGAAGGCGCTGAGGAAAGATCCTACCATGTCGCTCAGCTCTGGACACGCAGGCGTTCCTTGGTGTGCAGAGCATCTTTGTACGGCCGTATCCTCTGAGGCAACAGGTTTCCTCCCCTCTTTGAAGGGCCTCTCCCAAACGGAGTGGGATTCAGCCCAGTCTGGAATGTCCTGATATGAACTGCTAGCTCCTTCAAAAACCCTATTGCCACGTGAGGTCATGTTTTCAGGCACCGGGAGTTAAGACTTCAACATATCTTTTAGGAAAATGTCGTTTACTCCCTGGAAAGAAATACAAGCTGGAGAGCTTGGGAAATCCAGGACTAAGCTAGGGAGCCGTGTCGCAGGAGTGCTAGGAGGAAAGGTTGGGTGGAAGAAAGCAAGATGGGAGAGACAGCCGGCATCAGATCATGGAAAAGAAAGTAGCCCAACCACAGAGCTTGGCGTGGCCTGGGCCGGTCAGATCTGCCAGCTCTGCTGTTCTCACACTTCAGTACTTCCCACCTCCCCTGGCAACTGGCTCCTGGCAAGTTCAGCTCTGGTGGGAGAGTGGACGACAGGAGAAGGGAGAAGCCAGAGCATTTCTCTCCGTCTCCCTCTTAGCCCTCGCTGGCACTTGATGGAAATGGTGATATCTCCTGGGTGGATGTAGCTTCTCGCCAGACAGCTCCTCCCTGCAGTCCCCACTCCCACGAGCAAGACTCAGCATGATGGAGTGGCTTCCAGGTCCCCCTGCCTGAGCGGTGATCATGGCTTCCTAGGTTGCCTCTCATCCTGAATTTGCACCCGCACAATCAAATCTTGGAATTGATAGCCCGTTTCATCCATTCATGAATGCCTAATGTTGTTTCTCTTTTCTGGCTGGACTATAATCCAAGAAGCCCCAAGGCTTTCTATGAGGGGAGTGGCGGGCCCTGGAGTTAGCATCCTGGTTGCTTCCTAAACTGCTGACAAACACAGATGTGAACACACCCTTCAGCCGCGGAGGCGACTTTGACTACAACCCTAGCAACAGGTGGCTGGGGCCGGGGCTTCAGCGGTGAAATGGATGGAATCAGGATGTGTTTCCAAGCTAGAACTTAAGTGGCTTGAGGCCAAATTGGATATAAGGCATGTGGATAAAAGAGGGATGTCTCATGGCTTCCCCGGGGTTCAGGCTTGGACCGAACAACTGAGTGTGAAGAGTAGCCGAGAAGACCAGGGAAGGGAGGCTTGGCGCCTTCTTTACAAAGCTCCCTAGCAGGCATTTTACGGGGCTCAACCTTCCAGGAGGAAGCAGTGGCTTTCTCCTCTATAATGACATGACAGTGAGGAGATGGTGTAGAGCTGCATATCCATGGGACCTATTCGCCCCACTAGAGTGTGATTTGTCCTAGCTCACTGACCTGCTTCATCTCTGTGACCTTCACAGCACCTAGACCTGCCTGGTGCTGAGCTCAGGTGACAGGTTCACAGTCACATCTGAACAACAGACCCCAACTTCTAGTCCTTTACCATCCAAACGCTTATGGGTTACAGCAATCACTTGGAAGCCCCACTAACAAGCCCCGATGCCCTTCCCCACACATCAAGCCCACTCTTAGGCACACAGACTCAGAAGGACCCTCCAGGGCCCAGTCCATAGAGCTGCCCCTGTGGGTTCCCGAGACTGTCACTCTTCAGGGAGTAGAAAGCCTCATCTTTCTCCCTCCACACCGCTGGTAGTTGCAAACCACTGACCTTATCGTTAGCAACCCAATGAGTAAGAGCCTCAACCTACTCTTGGCAGTGAGTTTGATTCAGAGAGAGAGAGAGCAGTACTGACCTTCATGCCCAGATTTCTCCTCTGTCCAGCCCATCATTCCATCCTTTCCAGCTCAAAGGACACATGGAGGCCAGGTGTGCAGTAGATGTTCCACAAATGCCCATTTCATGGAATCAAATGGTCACAGCCCAACAGCTTCTCCGTCGTCCTTTGTACGTTCTGTTAACTTCCTCTACTTTTCCTAACCTCCCATTAAAACCAGACTTCACAGTTCTCTACCTGGTGAAGGAGGATGATTTACAGACACCAGCCATCCAGATTTTCAATGTGTACCAACATTATAGCACGCTCCACAAGGCTGCTGTCAACTGTTACAACTACATATATGTATAGAGTCATGCTTTAAAAGTGAAGTAAACATATAACCTCCTCCCTGGGGGACAGACAACAGAAAAGTGAGTGAAGGGATACATCAGACAGTGTAAGACATGAAAAAAATAATAATTTATAAATTATCAAGGGTTTGTGAGGGAAGGAGGGTGGGCGAGGGAGGGGAATAAAAGTGAGGGGCTGATACCAAGGACTCAAGTAGAAAGAAAATGTTTTGAGAATGATGATGGCAACAAATATACAAATGTACTTGACACAATGGATGGATGTATTGTGGTAAGAGTTGTGCAAGCCCCCAATAAAATGATTTAAAATAATAATAAACAAAAAAGTAAAGTAAAAGTGAGAAGCATATCTCAAAAATTATTTTATTGCAAGTCTTGTATTTAAGCTGTTAGGCTGAATAAGTTACTGCAATTTAGCTTGCTTTCAAGCTTCACCTCTTGCACTTAATATGAGCTATTTTTAGCACTGGGTTATCGTCACTTATTTTATAGATCAATGTTTTCATTTCTCTCTTTGCTGAGGAAATGAGGATAAGCAGAAATATAAATACATATATATAATATGAGTTATTAAAAGCAAAAGAATTAAAAAATAAAAACCAGTTCCCTCTCCTCTGGAGACCCCTGAGCTCAGTTACAGCCACTCCCAGATCAGGGGAGTGCTGGTAGGGACCCAGGTTCACCATGCACACGGCTCCCCTAAGAAGGAGGCTTAAACTCTCTGGGCCCCTGCTCATCTGAGTAAGGGACATCACAGCCTCTGCTCCGTCTGGGGGAAGCGTTAGGAAGAGCAGTGATCATTTGTGTGGAGGAAGCAGCCTCGTCTTCTCAGAAATGGAAGTCCTCAGGGGAAACCGAGTGCCATTCAAATAGTGGCGCTCCATTCTCTGGTGTGTCTTCCTCACATCACCTTCCTTGTGGCTGCAACCGCTTCAGACGCCTCCTTCAGAGCCTCCCAGTGCCTCTTCACTTATTTCTAAATTAATCTACAGCTCTCTATCCTCACTTTAAGTACCCCTTAGGTCCTAGGTACATCCCTTGTCTCATTTAATTCTTTCCTACCCCCCACCCCTCTGCTCCGCTCCAAACAAGCACGGATATCATCCCCAGTAGCCTCAGTCACAAAGATTTACCAAGTGCCCACTGAGTGGGACACTGAGCCAGACACTGTTGGTGCAAAAGGGATGATTATCCCTCCACGAGCTGACTGTCCTTATGAGGACAGGGGATAAAAAGTGACAGCCCAACCAGCTCTACGGGCCCAGACCACTCCCTAGAACCTCCCTGGAGGACCCATGGAGACCCGTACGACTGCTGCCCGGCACTCGCTCACCCCGTCTCTGCATAAAGCCAGCCTCCTTTTTGCTACATCCTCTTCCTGCTCATGGTAAGTGGAGCGCTATAGTCTCCCACTACCAAGAAAGAAGAGCTTGGAGTGGAGCCTGTCCTTTGGACCCAGGGTCCCGATGCTGGGAAGGCCCTAGACTCAGAGAAAGATTGATGTATCTTCTGTCACTTTGTCTTACTCTAATGGGTTACATGTTGCTATGGTGCTGGAAGCTATGCCACCAGTAGTGTGAATAACAGCAGGATCACCTATGACAGCCAAATGTCAGTTGAGCTTCCAGACTAAGACGGGCTAGGAAGAAAGGCCTGGTGATCTACTTCCAAAAACTAGCCAATGAAAACCCCCTGGATCACAATAGAAAGCTGCCCAATCTCAGGCTAGAAGATGAGCCCCTAGGTTGGAAGGCACTACACAGCAGCCAGAGAAAGCATACCAACCATGATGGAAACGGCACCAGACAGGCCACGGTTAGTCCTGTTAAACAAAGTATCATTGGAATCAACTGACAGCAAGAACAGCAGTTACATGGTCAGTTCACTTAGGCTGTGTTGACAGAAGTGGAGCATTGAGAACACTTAGGAGAGAGCTCTGCTGCGCATGCTCTGCAGGGAAAATCCAAGGCTGCCCATCAAGACGACCACGGGCTAGATAGCTTCCCCGCTGTCCTTAGCTACCTCAGGATGCTGTAGCAGAAATACCACAAGTGATGGATTTACCAAGCCTTTATCTCAGAGTTTAGGAAGCTGGAAGTCCAAATCCAGCACACCAGCTCCGTAGGAAAGTGCTCTCTCTCTCTGTGTTTCTATCTATCTATCTATCTATCTATCTATCTATCTATCTATCTATCTATCTATCTATCTCTGTGTGTGTCAACTGTAAGGGAAGGTTCTCCTCCACATCTATCGGGCCAGTGTTCCTTGGAGATTTCCATATGTCTTGGCATTGATCTTCCCCTGGGTCTAGGAGCTTCCCAACATAGGGACCCTGGGTCCAAAGGACTTGCTCCACTTACAGCTCTTTTTCTTGGTAGCTTCTCTCTCCTTTATGTCTTGTAAGATAAAAGGTGAGAAGCTCTCGTAGAATAGTGGGTTATGCACTGGGCTGCTAAGTACAAGGTCAGCAGTTCAAAGTCATCAGTGTGCTCCATTGGACAAAGATGAGACTGTCTTTGACCATAAAGATTTATAGTCCCAGAAACCCACAGGGGGTCAGTTCTACTATGTCCTATAGGGGAGATATAAGTCAGATTTTTTTCAAAGATAAAAGATGATGCAGGCCACACCATAGGGAATCATCTAAGCTGTGATCTGAGTAAGAGCATAGCATCTTTTCTTAATCTCTTTACACTGGGTTGATTGAACACGTTTGTTGTATCACATCATGGGGGATAATCACATCACTGCATAACAATGAAATCACACCATTACATGACTGCCAAATGGCCCTGTCAAGTTGACTCATGGTGGGGGGAGGGGGACACACACAATTCAATCTGTGACACCTTGCTAAAAAAAAAAAAAACACGTCAAAGGTCTCTGGGAGGTTCTCTGGAGAAGGAAAAGCTCCGCTAACATCAAATATCCGCGGACTTTCACATGGAGGAGGGGTGACTGTGCAGGGCTTCCAGGGTGCCCACAGGCAAGTCAGAATCCAGGAGTGAGAGCTCCAAGGGGTGGTCCACCGAGCTGTGTCCCCACCATCAGAAGGGGCAGCCTCCTAAGAGGATGCCTCACTGCAGGGGGTCAATGTCCAGGGTGGGGCTTCTGTGTAAGAAGTCACAAAAGTCAAAACCAAACTCACTGCCATCAAGTTGATTCCAACTCATGGCAGCCCTCTAGGACTGGGTAAAACTGCCTCTGTGTTTCTGAGACTGGACCTCATTATGAGTAGAAAGCCCCGTCTTCCCTCCCTGGAGCAGCTGGTGCTTTTGAACTGCTGACCTTGCGGTTAGCAGCCCAACTCCTAAACAGTACCACCAGGGCTCCTAAGGGAACACAGGCAATGACTAAATGCTATTTGAGAGTCTGTTCTTCTATGAAAATAAATTCCCCAAGTGGGCTCTGTGTTCTCTGATAACAGGGCAACACCATCTGCACTCGTAGAGAGCAGAGAACTTGCCGCCCTGGGGTGCCCTGCCATGCCGGCCTTCTGCTGCCACACAGGAGAACTTCAGACACAGTTGACCCCATCCCCTCCCCCACCAGCCCCTACCTCCTGCAGGGCAGAAGCTGATGGTGTAGGGAAGCAGGAGAAGCGGCAGATCACCGACCACCACTCCAATCGATTCAGAGCAATTCCCATCAGAATCCTTCCCTCTGTGCCTCAAGCTGAGTAAATACCCAAGCTTGGAAATCCGGCCCATCGCCAACCACTTTGAAGCCATACATCTCAATGGGCAAGTGGCCTAACTGTCCAGAGAACACACGGGGATGGAAAGCAAGCTCCCTCTCACTTTCAGAAGGGGAGCCCAACACTTCTACAGGGGGGAGCAACAGGGACCATGAGCTTACTCCTTGACTCAGCAACGATGTGGCTGAGATTCTGGAAGGTCTCCCAGAGGCCAGGCAGCTTCTTCCAGGCAGCTGTTGCCACTGCAACCCGGGGCCAGTGGCTGGGGCACACAGACCCAGGGGGTTTGGCGTAAGCAAAGCTGGTGTCAGCACCACTGAGCATTCACCCCTTGGCCAAGAAGTAAGTATACCGATCTATATATTTATATTATTTATATTTATCATCAGTGGTAGAATCCTCACCTTCCATGAGGGAGACCTGTTTGGATTCCCAGCCAGGGCACCACTTCCTCAGTCACTATTATCAGTCTGTCAGTGGAGTTCCTCTGGGTGTTACTCTGTTGATGAACAGGTTTCAGTGGTGCTTCTAAACTAAGACTAGAAACAAAGGCCTGGCGATCGGCTTCCAAAAAGCAGCTGAAGTTGACCCTCTGGGTCACAATAGTCAAATCCACCATCAACCGTGAAGATGGTTCAGGACTATGGAGTGTTTCATTCTGCTGTGCATGGCATTGCCATCAGTCAGGGGCCAACTCAATGACAGCTACCAATAAAGGGAAACAGGGCTCAATCAGTCAAACACCAGCTATTCGTTGGACACGGGCCATGTGGCATGTCTTGGAGCAAAAGCAATGGCCCAAGTCACAGGACCACTCTTAGTGAAACTTTTATTGAGGAGGCAAGAGGAACACACTCCCCAATTGTTAGAAAACAATTCTTCAGTCATCTGAGATTCCATTGCACAAAAGGCCTTGGTGGTGGGGGGGCTTATGATAAGCATAGGTCCCACACGAGGCTCTGGGATCAGATGATATTCTGGGGGTGATGAGCGGACTGCACAGATCTGCACTGTGCACACGATGGAGAGAAGCCACAGGTGATTATTTCAATTTAGCTAAAATAAAATAAAACATCAAACTGTGTCCCTCAGTCACACTAGTCCTCTTTCAAGGGCCCAATAGTGACTATGGTTAGTTACTCTCACATTGAGCAGAGCAGAATTCCTGTCATTGCAGACAGTTTCCTTGACTGTTGTGGGCCAGACTGCCCTTCCAACCACCAGTGTCCTAGAATAAGCCCAAGTGTATTAAGATGGCTTAGAAGGGCCTATGCCATGGCTCCTACTTCCCTCTGCTGACCTCTGACCAGTCACCCGAGCTTCATTGTCCTGCTCCCTTGTTGGTAAAGCTAGCTCACCGAACCCCTGTCCTTGGTCCATTGTATCCTCATGCCTCTGACTTCAGGGTACACAGGTGAAGCATCACTTCTCTGCAGACCCTCCTGCCACCTTAATGAGGTGGCTGCTCCTGCGGAGCATGCTCAGAGAAGTCTGAATTTCAGCCAGCACTGGCCCATCCCCAGTTGCTGCCTGGTGTGTCTCAAGTCTCTGAAACACTCCCTGGCTCTTAGGAAGCATCTGTAAGGATGTGTTGAAGGAATAACTTGGTTCAAATTCTTTGGTAGAATCTTTGTAGAGAATCCCTTGTATCGTCATCAACCATCTTGGCTTGCACACGACATGATGGCAGGGCCCTTATTTAGCTCATTCATCCCCATATCTGACATCTCTTCAGTATTGTTAGATAATGAAAATGAATGAGGAACTGAGGGTAAAAGAAAATGAGGGGTGGAGGAAAGAATTAAAGATAGGCGGGAGGGAAACAAAGCAAAGGAAGAGGTGGGTGGAGAATTGATGGAGGCAAGTTTCTGGCTTAGAGGCAAGAACCCCAGTGGTGTTACTGTGTAACAGAAGAGCTGGGAGCTAATGGAACAAAGCAATCCAACTCTGGCTGTACAATGCTAGAACAATCCTCGCCCCATCACCACTCAAGGTCAGACTTATAAAGCCTCCCTGCCACCCCCGCTCCCCAACCCAATGGAAAGGAGAAGTAGACAGAAGTGCAAATTAAGCTTTTATTACAATTAGCGACCTAACCCGGGCATCACCCATCTTACTGAAATGTGATATTTCATCTGAGACGTTCATAATCACAGCCCAATGGGGGAGACTGTAAATCAATTCACTGCCTGTTTTCCCACAGCTTTATAGGAAATGATTTTTATTCTCTACACTTGCTAGTTATTCCCAAGGAACTCAAGGCAATTTACAAACTTTTAATTCTTCTGAGACTGTGGGAGTGAAGGGAGTAAGAACATAGACTTACAGACGGGGATGGGCGGGGGTGGGGGTGCGGGAAGAAGAGTATGTGCCTGCCTGATTGAGTGCCTTTTCTTCAAGCAGACCGGCAGAGGTCAGGGTAATGATACTCATTTCAGCTGGGTTGAAGCCAGGCTGGGGAGGGGGAAGGAGAGTGGGGCGTGAGGTGGGAGTGGCAGCAGGTAAGGGTCATTCCTTAGGGCCATGAGGATTTGAGAGGATGGGGAGAAGCAGAACAGATCAGTGAAAGGGTGTGTGTGATTTTTTTCTTTAGTTGAAAAGAGAGATCCTGTGTATAACCAATAACAAAGAAGCAAGAGGCAGTGAAGCAGGGACAGTTGCTAAAGCTGAAGAGAGCTGAAGGCAGAGACATCCAATAGAGCATGGGGGTGGGGCTAAGGGGGTCTTGAGCCAGGAGCCCTAGGATTGAGGATCATCCCTTCCAAGACAGGGGGAGACTGCCTGTCCAAAGGCTGCAACAAGAAAACCTTGGGAACGCAGCAGTTTCAACAAACCAAGAAACCCAGAGGGATGCTCGGATTGAATTGTGTGTCCCCACAAAGACAGGTTGTAGTCTTCACTCCTGCTCACATGTGTGAGTGTGGTCTTTTAGGGTCTTTCTTAGAAGATGTTATCAGGTAGATTTCTATGAGATCACCAAAGTAGGGTGAGTCCTAATCCCACCTAAACCGAGTCTTATAAGCAAGACAGAGGAATGAATCAGTGTGAAGATGTAGCTACAAGCCAAAGGAACGCCAAGGATTTTCCAGTGGCAACCAGTTCCTCTCTCCAAGAGTCCTCAAAAAGAAACACAAAACATCTCGGAACATGGATGAATCTGGAAGACATTATGTTGCGCGAATTACGTCCATCACATAAAACCACAAACTGTGTGCTCACCCTTTTGACATGAACAGGTAATCTATGGAAACAAATGCGCATTAGTGGTCACCAGGGATGGAGGGAGAGGGGACTTATTTATTTTCAAGGTAGTTAATAAAACAATGAAATAACTAAATAGACTCTGATTCCCGAAGACCCCCCGGGTAGACACATGTTATTTTTGTAACGGGAAAGATAACACCAAACGAGGGTGAAGTGTGCATAGCTGCACGGCTTGGTGAAGGTAAACGCAGTCGCTGTGATGTGCACAAGAAGAGAGACTTGTGATTGCCATGGCATAAATAATCTTGAAAGACCATGGCAACCAGACAATGTATGTACAGGTAGAAATGTCTATCTGCAGACACATATACATACAACCATATATACATGGCCATCAAGTCAATGCCCACTCATAACCTTAGGACAGGGTGGAACTTCCCTGTGAGTTTCCAAGACTGTCACTCTCAATAGGAGTAGAAACACCAGTCTTTCTCCTGAGGAGAACTTGCAGTTAGCAGCCCAACATATAAGCTCTACGCCACAACAGCTCCTTGAAGACATATATAAAGACATATAAAAAATTCATGGGAAAAATGTCATTATCCTTCAAGCCCACTTAGAGGGATCCTCCTATATGTGTAGGTGACTATATGTCTATATATCCCTGGAAGTGATTCCATGCATCTTTCTCATAGCAAAGCACACAGGGGGCACAGTTATGGATACTTCTTAGACATAGCCAATCATCTCAAGTGATTGATTTACCAGTTTGATGGTTCAGAGCCATAGACTCATGGGACCAGTCAGCCAATTAGCATAATATAATCTATAAAGTTATGTTCTTCATCTTAGTTTTGTGAGGAGTATCTGGAGTCTAAAGAACTTATGAATGACCGTATAAAATTCAATTATTGATCTCTACTTATCTAAAACCAAAGAGGAAGCCCCAATTACTCAAAGAAGAAACGAAGGAGCAAAGGTGTTGTTGGCGCCATCGCAGGTTCCACCTCACCGTGATCCCAGGCACAACAGGAAACACATGCTCACATCCTTCTATTTGATCCCATTGTTGCAGCCCCTGACTTACTTTACCACGCACGATGCACAAAGTGTGTGAGACGCAATCTTGCCATCCTCACTCCTAAGGAGAAGTGATGTACTGCAGTGAGCAAGTCTGCTGCACAAGACTTCTTTATGATGCTAAAGAGCAGGGACTTTACCTTATGGGCTAAGGAGCACCTAACCCAACCATGGTATCTTCAATCGCTGGATATGCATGTGAAAGCTGGACATTGAGTAAGATGATCAAAAAGGAATCGATGTATTTGAATTACGTGCTGGTGATGAAAGTATTTTGAAAAAAATTGAAAGTAGTAAGGAGTGACATAAGAACAAAGAACTAACAGACGACAAAAAGCCATGATTTCATCTACCCCAGGAGCAGAACGACTCGGTGCCTGGTTACCGCTACCAAGCTTGGCCGATGGCACAGAGGGGGCTGTGGTAGAGTATGAAAGGGCAAGGTCGGGGATGTAGGGTAGACGGGTAAAGGTTCCCAATGAAATTTCTCCCCTGAAAGAATGAGCAGGTGTAGTATCACGATGGAGCGATATTTTTCGGTGCAATTGTCCTGGCCTATTCCTCACCAATGCCGTTTTCTATTTTCTGAAAATGTTTTCTTATTATTAAGGCCCCAAGATAAGCTTTGGGGGATTCCAAAAAAAGCCACCATACCTTCTGAGCTGTGCTAGGCCTTGAACTTAACTGGCCCAGAAGCAGATCCCCTCAGAAACCACTGCTGTGATTGGACTTTTTTTGTTGTTGTTTAAGGTATCCGGGGGAAACTAAGATAAGTGTATGACTGAGAGAATTAGTCTGCAGCCATCCACTGATCAGAGAAATGTGTGTAAAAGCACATGTGTTTGGAGTAAATTGGTGCAGGCAGGACCTAGGGTCCTGGTAGCAGTCCTTCTTCACAGTGAAGTGTCCGCAGAGTCTAATTTGAACAAGTTGAAATGTGAGAAGGTGGTTTTAAGAAGAGGGCAGGTTGGCTGGCCTTGCGCCTTCAGACAGATGACTGGGTACACAGCCAGGGTGCACCTCTGGAGAGAAACCACTTTGCTCAGATTCTGTCCTGCGATCTGAGCCTCCTCCCCTTCTCCATAAGCCCCAGTGGAACACGCACACATTTGCCACTGAGTAGCTTCTAACTCACGGCACCCCCGTGTGCTGCAGAGTAGAACTGCACTCTGTGGGGTTTCCACGGCCGTGGCATTTGAAAAGGAACTTTGTCTAAGGCATCTCTGGGTCTGAAACACCAGCCTTTGGATTAGCAGATGAGTGCCTACTTGTTTACACCACCCAGGCACCCCGCTTTTCACAAAGGAACCATTATACCTTGCACCCGTGTCCCAAGGTCTAAGCAGATTGTCTGAATTGGGGCATGCCTGGACCACGGGCTGAGGTCGAGAAGGGTGAGCGTCCAGACCCTGCAGACAACACTGACAATGAAAGCACATTAGCAGCTATAAAGAGGCACACAAATTTGGGAGGTCTTTTTGCTATATGCTAAAGTATTTGTACAGGACAGAGTGAAAACTGGGGAGTTGGCCATACGCGCTCTCATGAAGAGATCACGGAAGATCTGGATGTGATAGAGAAGTAGGGCGAGGAAATCAGATATTGCTTCACTATTAGAAAGAAGAAGATCTGGAATCTTAAAGGCTTGTCTTTAAAAAAAAAAAAAGTAGCCACCTAAGTGAGGTGTCGATTAAGTCCATACGGAGGAAGCACACCAGGCTGTGTGATCTAAGGATTGCAAATAATCAACTCCAAATCCAGAGGAAGGAACAGAATCGGAGCTTAAATTCGGAACGCCTGGTTTTCAGACGGCTCTAGGTGACAGTGGAGGACTAAAATCGATGTGCAAGGTCCCTCTGGATTAAAGCTCCAGTGAACCCCTTCTGTTCACAGTCCAGGGGTGCTAACAGCCTTGTCATCAGATAGACAGCATTGTAAAGTCAATTAAGGCAGATGTAGTTAGGCTGCATTAAAATGTAACACCTCATCGTTGGATCTCCCTTTTCACCCATTTAAAACCTTTTTCAGTTTTTAATATTCTCTGTGTTCCTTGTAATTAGGGTTTTCTCTGTTTTGTTTTATCTCTTGTTTTTGTATGTTTTTCTGTATATGAAATCCAGGATATGTAAATCTATAGAGACAGTAACAATAATTAATTTCCTAAGGACATGGCCCTGGTGGTGTAGTGATTGCACATTGGCCTGTGAACTGCATGGTGGGCAGTTCGAAGCCACCACCAGAAGCTCTGAAGGATTTCTACTGGGCTTTCTATCCCGAAAACAGTTACAGTCTCGGAAACCCATATGAGGTCGCTGTGCATCAGCAATGACTCGATGGCAGCGAGTTTGGGTTTGGGGAGTGAGGGACATCGCAGGTGAGACTGGGGAGGAACGGGGGAGCTTACAACAATGAGAGAAAGAAGAAAGTATCCTAAATTTCACTGTGGTGATGACTGCACAACTCTTCTTAATATGATGGAACTCATGAACTCTTTAATGTGTGAAGTACATGCCCAGAATACTATTTTTTTGAATGGGGAGTTCGTCCAGGATTTCTACTAGGTGACAGCCAACATCAGCTTCAGATCTAAAATTCCAAGGCCCTGTGATTTTGTCATACGTGAGGTTCCTGAGCAGCTTTGGTTTTTAGTGAGTCCTGGTATTTCCACCTTAAATCTTTCCATTCCACCTTCATCATCCTAGTAGAAGACTCTATCCTCCATCATGTAAAAAACATCCAGTCATCAAGTCAATTTCTACTCATAACAAGGCTATAGACTAGACCTCGCTGTTAGAAGCCCAACTTGAAACCCAGTCTCCACCAGGGCCCCTTCATCCGCCCCTAAGAAGCTCTTCCAGCAGTTGGGTTGGGCCTCCCTTCTATGCTAACATACTTGGATGACCACTAGAACTGCTGAAAGAGCCTCTTAGCTGATCTCTCTGTTCTACTCTGGTCTCCCCCACAAGCCCCATCCTACCCACAGTCAGACTGAGCTTTCTAAACCTCGCCAATGGTTCCCATTGCTCTTAAAAATAAACTCTGAATTCACCCCAGCCTGCCACTCCAACCAACCCCCCTACCTCCCTGACCAACTCTAGCCACACTCATGTCCACCCCGCTCCCAGAGCACACCCACATCCTTCCCTTCTCAAACCCTCTATCAGTGCTCTTCCTGGGGCTAAAACACTTCTCTCTGATCACCACAAAACCCACTAACCCCAAAAGTCGCCATTTCAAATGGCCCCTCATAACCAGATGGAAGCAGCCCTCCCACGGGGCTTGTCCCCATCTTCTTTCCCGTTGCTGTGTGCTCTCACCCTCCTGCCCTCAACTCCCAGCTCCCTGCCCACTGGGCTGGAGCACTCCCTCCCTCTCTGGGCGTCAATGCCATTTCTCAACTAGCTCCTGGGCGAGATGTGGGAAAATAGACTTCGCCATTGTTCTCAACCGGTCCTACTCCTTTCCCCTTACTCTGTCCTTTCAATTACCCAGCTTACCACCTCTCAGTCCTCCCTAATTAATTTTTCAGATATAATTAACAGCTACCTTTGCTGTTGTGCTGTGTAGTATAGAAAGGGCTTTCACATGTCATTTCATTAATCACTAAGGTTGTCATGATTATTCCTTAACAGTTTTATTGAAATGGAACTGAATACAATATGAAATGATCACTATAATCAAGATAATGAACATATCCATCATTCCAAAAAGTTTCCTAGTGCCCCTTTGTAACCTCTTCCACCCACCCCTCCAGCCTCCCCAGGCAACTGCTGATCTACTTTGCATATATTAGCCTGCATTCCCTAGAATTTTATATAAACGAATCATACGTTATACACTCTTTTCCTCTGCTTTCCCTCCTCAGCATAATTATCCTGAGATCCATTCGTGGTGTGTGCATTAATGGCTTGTTCCTTTTTATTGTGGAGTGGTATTTCTTCCACGAGACGGAATGGCACAGTGGCTGCAACAACGGATTCGAACGCAAGACTTGGGAGAATGGCACAGGGCAGGCAGTGTGTCATTCTGTAGTGCAGAGGCTCGCTAGGAGTCAGAACCAGTCTCACGGCCCTCAAGAACAACATTCCATGTGCCGACGCACCCGCCTTGGTCTACCTATTCGTCTGTTGATAGATATTTGAGTTGCTTCTCAATTGGTGTCGAAGGGCTGGAGCATAGGGTGACTCCAAGCCTAACCATTTCAGAAAGTGCTAAGTGATCTAAACGGATTGTGCCTTTTTCTACTTCCTACTATAAGTGTCTGCGAGGATCAGTTCTTCCACGTTTTCACCAACACTTCAGATGGTCAGTTTTCATTGACTTTGTTTTTCATTTTAACCATGAAATGGTATCTCACTGAGATTTTAATTTTCCTAAGGACTAATAGTGTCAAAAATCTTTTCATGTGATTATCTGTAACCCATTTATCTTCTTTGGTGGCGTGTCTGTCCAAAGCTTTGGTTCATTTTAACTGTATTTTTTTTATTACTGAGTTGAGAAGGTGCTTCATATATTCTGACTACAAATCCTTATCAGACATATGATTTGCAAATATTCCTAACAATTGTTACTTTCATGAATCATGCTTTAGTACCATATCTAGAATAAGTTTGTCACAATTGGAGATGGTGTTTTTAAATAAACATAGAGATCGTGTTATTAAAATTGTATAGTTTAGGTTTTCTTCTTGGGCGTAGGCTTCATTTTGAGTTTATTATGTTTATGGTGAATAGCATAGATCGAATTTCAGGACCTGGATAGCTAGTTGCTCCAGCAGCATTTCTTGAAAAGACTCTCGCCCTACAGAAGTACCTGTGCACCTCTGCTGAAAATCAGTTGTTCACACATGCATACGTCTTGTTATCTTTATTTCAGGTGCTACAAAATCATAGAAATCTTTATTTAGCAATGATATCAAAACGTGAAGCTACCGTCTCTCTACATTTCTCCACTAGATCTATACACTGTCAAAAAAAACCTTTTATTGTGAATTGGGTGACAGTTTAGAGGGCAGATCCATTTTCCAGTCAGTAATTCCTGCACATTTTGTTTCCTATCATTAATGGAAATGGCCACAATATTGCATCACTTATCCCATTTCCTCCCCGAGTGGCCTGCTTCCATTTCTCCTATTTCTGAACTGTGTCCTTGGGAAATGCTGCCCTTGCTAATGGTGTGCAGACCTCCTAGGTGTGATTGCTTCCCTTATAGGACCTGTCTATTATTCGGATGAACATTGAGCCTCAGGATGAATATAAAGTTTATTTCCAAACCTAAAGATTGATTAGGGTCACAGTCTTGGATGTGGAACTAGTCTATATCCAACCAGTGAGCCTGGTCTTTTTATGACTCTTGACTTTTGATCCACATCTTTTCTCTCACTCTGTATAGGGCCTTCTAATGCGACCCCTTTCAGAGCAGTTGGTCATGACAGTCAGGCACTATCTAGTTATTCTGGTCTCAGAGTCATAGATAGAGACTGGTGTTCAAATGGTCTATCACAAGACTGTATTATTTCTATGTCTCCTTGATTTTCTTCATCCTTTTTTCCCTCTGGACATAAAGAGACCAATAGTTGAAGCTTGCGAGCTTTGAAGACTCCAGGAGCTACTCGCCAAAGTAGGACTTACAGCATGAGCTTTGTGAGCTATGTTATGCCAGGCAGAGGTCTATTTCTGTACCTTTCCTCTGTTTCCAATATCTACTTGCCTATCTTTTCATCAATAGCACATTTCCTTGATTACTGTATAATTATTATGGTAATTACAGTAACCATTATGCTTGCTTATAATAAACCTATCTATCAGGTAGTATTATTTTGAAGGGAATTGGACTGAATCTATAATAGCTCAATTTGGGGAGAATTGAGATCTTAAAAATATTGAGTCTTCCAACTCATGAACATGATATAGCTTTCCCTTTATTTATGTCTTTTAAATTCTATCCAAGAACTAGTTTGTAGTTTCCATGCACAGATCTTTTACATGTGTCAGAACTAACACTATAGCATGTGTTTGATAAAATTTGAGTTTCCAATTTCTCATTGCTGGTATCTAGAAATGCAATTGGCCTTGAATATTGGCCTTGTATCCTGCCTTGTTAGTTTGAGTGGCTTTTGCGTAGATTCCATTAGATCCTCTACTAGATTTCCAAGTCCATTTATCAATAGTTTTATTTCTTCCTTTCCAATCTGGATATTTTTTATTTCCTTTTTTTTTTTTTTTTGCCTATTGCACTAGCTACAACATCCACTACCATGGTGGGTAGACTAGGCCAAAGCAGCCATCCATCTCGATATGAGGAGAAAAGATTCGTCGTAGCACCTTTGACTGTGATGTTAGATTGGGTTTTCCATAGATTTTCTTTTTCAGGTTAATGAAGTAATCTTCTTTAGCTACTCTGCTGAGAGTTAACAGGAGAGGGAATTAAATGTTGTAAAATGCCTTTTGGAGATCTACTGAGGTAATTAAAGCTGTTCTGTTTTAGCTTATTAATGTGGCGATTTACATAGATTCATATTGACATGTTACACCAATCGTATACTTTGGCATGCTCCACTTGTTGAAATTCAGTTTGCTGAAATGTTGTTCAGAATGTTTGCAGCTACCGGCAAAAGGAATACTTGCCTGCAGTTTTCTTTTTAATAATTTTATTGAGGGGCTATTACAAGTCTCATAACAGTCTACCATTCAATTGCACTAAGCACACTTGTACATATGTTGCCATCAACATTTCCAAAACATATTCTTTCTACTTGAGCCCTTGGTATCAGCTCCTCTTTTTGCCCCTCCCTCCCCTCCCCTCTCACCCTCATGAATCCTTAATCAATTATATATTATTATTATTTCGCATCTTACGCTGTCAGTTGTCTCCCTTCACCCACATTTCTTTGATTCGTCCCGTGGGGTGGCTATATATCCAACCTTGTGATGGGTTTCCCCTCTCTCCCCCTTACCTCCCACCCCCGCCACCATCCCCCTACCCTCATGATATCATACTGTTCCTGAGGGTTTTATCTGTCTTAAACTCCCTGTGTCAAGAACTCTTATGTATATCAATGTGTATACTCCGGTCTAGCCAGATTTGTTTAAGGTAGTGGGGTAGGGTGTGTGTGTGTGTGTGTGTGTGTGTGTGTGTGTGTGTGTATTGGTGTGTGTGTGGGTGGGCATGAAGGAACGAGTGGAATGATGTGTGTTTCCAACATCCTGGTTGAAGCATCCCTTCCTTGTAACCCTTCTGTGGGGAGATGTCCAAATGGCTACAGATGGGCTTTGATAAACATTTTTCAAATTTAGCACAATTTAGCAAATAATTTTGATAAATATTTTGTTCATCAAATTCTCTTGATACTTGATACCTGATCCCTTCCACACCCCATGATCATACAGGCTGGTGGCTGCTTCCATGTGGGCTTCTTTGTAGCTTTATTTTCTTCTGATGCCTTTGCCTGGTTTGGCGAACAGTGTGATGCCAGCCTCAAAGAATGACTTAGGAAGCATTCCTTCTTTAATTTTCCAAAAAGAATGGATGTAGAATTCCTATTATTTCGTATTTGAATGTGTAATAGAATTCACCAATGAAATTATCTGGGACTGGAGTTTTCCTTATGGAAAAATTTTAACCAAAAATTCTATTTTTTAATAGACATACAGCTATCAAATTATCTTTTTCTTTTTGAATGAGCTTTGGTAGTTTGTGTCTTTCAAATAATATGTCAATTTTGTATAGATTTTAAATTTTATTGGCATATAATCATTCCAATAGTTTCTTTTAATAGCTGTAGAATTTATAGTGATCTCAACTTGTGAGTATTATCTTTTCTCTTCTTTCCTGAGCTGGAGGTTTATCAATATTACTGACCTGAAAGAATTAGCTTTTCGTTCTGCCGATTATTGCTCTTTATCTCTTTCATTTTACCTGTGCCATCCACGTCAGCTCCAATAGCCATTCCTTCCTTGTACTTACCAGAGGCTGCATTTGATCTTTGCACTTTAAAATTCTCTCCCTTTTTGTTTCATGTATTTTGCATCAGATGCCCAAGCATTTAAGAATGTTAAGTCTACTTGATGAATTGATCCCTTTATCTTTTGAAATGATCTTCTGTGTCCTTAATGAGATTCCTTATTCTGATATTACTTCCTCTGAAATTAATATAACCACACGAGTTGTCATTCTTTTGTGGTTTATTATAATGCCCCTTCTACTTACTTTGGATCTATTTTGCACTTCCTTTATAGCTTCTTAAAATGAAAACTAAGGTGATTAATTTTACACCTCTCTGCTCTTCTATTATAGACATTTAGTACTCTACAGCTTACATCTTTATATCCTGCAGGGTGCTCCCTATTGCAGCAGATAATTAGGCTTTGTTTTTTACCTACTCTGAAAATCCTTCCATTGGCATTTAGATGTTTACATTTAATGTGATTATTGCTAAATTTAGGTGTAAATCCTTCATCTTGCTGTTTTCTGTATTTTTCTCATCTTTTCTTTGACCTCTTATAATACACAATGTTATATATACAATGTTATATCTCCATTCTCCCTCAGTCTTTGTACTGTTGTTGTCATATGCCTGACCTTTACATCGACACCCCACATTACACTGGTATTGAGATTACACAACAGTATTAAAGGAATTGAAATGATAAGAAAAGGTCTTAAACAAGATCTTCAACAAGTTCGTGGAAATGCATACTGTGGGAAAACTATACAAAATCTCAAAGAATTTTCTTTGCACAAAAGCAAACTCTCACTAGGTTATTACAGCACGCGTGACTAGTTTCTAGTTTCAAGCACTAAGAAATATAAGAAATCAGGTTGAAGAAAGCCCCAATCACATAAACAAGAATGCTGTTAAAATTGAATACAAGAGCGAGCGTCCAATGTAAGGAAGAGTTTAGTAGAAGAAAGTGAACGCATTGATGCTCTTGAATCATCGTTTCAAAGCATTTTCCTTCTACTTGAGGCCTTGGGATCAGCTCCTTTCCCTTCCCCCACCCTCCCTCCCTCATGAACCCTTGATCATTTATAATTTGTCTTTTCATGTCTTACTCTGACTGCTGTCTCCCTCCACCCACTTTCTGTTGTCTGGGCTCTGCGAGGGGGCTATATGGATATCATTGTGATCGCCCCCTCCCCCCCCCCCCCGACCTTCCACTTCCCCTCTTGGTATCACTACTCTCATTATTGATCCTTAGGGGTTTATCTGTCCTGGATTCCCTGTGTGTTGGGCTCTTATCTGTACCAGTGTACATGCTCTGGTCTCACCAGATTTGTGAGGTAGAACTGGATTCATGATGGGGGATGGGGGGGAGCATTAAAGAACTAGAGGAAAGTTGTATGTTTCGTTGGTGCTATACTGCACCCTTACTGACTTGTCACTTTCTTGTGACCCTTCTATAAAAAGATGTCCAATTATCTACAGATGGGCTTTGGGTCTCCAATCTACATGCCCCTTCATTCACATTGAAATGATTTTTGTTCTTTGATGCCTGATCCCATTGACACCTCATGATCACACAGCCTGGTGTGCTTCTTCTATGTGGGCTTTGTTCCTTCTCAGCTAGATGGCTGCTTGCTTATCTTCAAGCCTTTAAGACCCCAGACACTATATCTTTTGATATCCGGGCACCATTAGCTTTCTTTCTTCACCACATTTTCTTATGTACCCATTTTGTCTTCAGCAATCGTTTCAGAAAGGTGAGCATCACAGAATGCTGAGTTATTAGAACACAGTGTTCTTGCATTGAGGCTGTACTTGAGAAAAGGCCCAATGTCTGTCCGCTACCTTAATTCTTAACATATATATATGTATATATATATATATATATATTTTCCTATCATTATATATAAATATATTTACATATGTACATGCCTGAATTTATGTCCTCTATAAATGTCCTTTTTCTCCTAGTTCTTTTCTCTATTTCCTTTTACTTTCCTCTTGTCCCACTATCATGTTCAACCTTCATTCAGTTTTCAGTAATTCCTCTCAGCTACATTGCCCTTGATCAAGTGCCACCAGGCATCCTACGCTCTCCTTGCCTAGATGGCTCATTTTAAGAAGGGAAAAGATGGTGCTGAAGAAGAAGTCCATAGCATTTGACCATCCACGTCAATATTTGAGTCCTGATTTGACTCCTTCTGAATTTTTTTAAAGTACCTACATTCAAAATATCTTTCAAGAACACTCATTTATTTTCACTGAATACTGTAAAAAGACAACACTGATATGTTAAATTTCTAGGAGCCTCCATTTTGGGGGGATGGAGTAATTGGTTGGTATCATAGATGAGAGGTGAAGTGAAATTACTTGGGATGGGTCTTCTATCCATAAACTTTGTAACTCCCATCAAATGACTGGGTGGGGGCATGTAAATAAGGTGTATGACACCCTAATGAGGGGATTGGTCAGTTTTGTCAGTTCACAGGGTATGAAGTGAGTCATCTCATAAACAGGAAGGGAGAAGAACCATGAGCAGAAAATGTTCAAAATCCCTGCGTGGAAAAGCAGTGGTAGGAGAGGCCATGAGAAGCGGTGGCAGTGGGAACCATGAGACACAGCAACAGGCTCCCAGGCACATTGAAGGAGGAATGCTGAGTCCCTCTGGGTGGAGGTTGGCTTACACAGGAGTGCCCTTTGTGCACTGATCAGCACTAATGGAGCTTCCCCACACCTGCCCAACAGGGCAGAGGCCAAAGGACTAACAAGCTGAAAGGCCAGAACCAGAGAGACATACCCGCTAGCGTGGCTGTGAAGGGACATTAATAGCTGTCTCCTTCACATCGTGTAACCCCTGTTAGCTTCCCTAATTTACCCTATAATTGTGCCCGTGAGTTCTGTGTGGCCGTTGGACAGATTATCGAACCCAGCAGAGTAGCAGAGAGCCAATGGAGGGCTGGATGGATGTCTGAATTGGTGAAGAAGGTCAGAGGGTGGGGCATGCCTGACCTCCAGCTTCCAGACACCAGCCTTGGGCTGTTGTGGAAATAAATTCTCATTCCCCCCTTTAAAATGGGAGTTGATCAGACGTGGCTCCACCTAATTTCCTAACTTACAAAATTGCCATAACTTAGATGACCCTTATGCTAAGAAACAAAATTCATATTTTTATCTATTAATTCCACTTTCCATGCACTTTTGGAGGCTCCTTCATTTTTATCCGTGTAGTTTCTCTTTACAGTGTTCTTCTTTTCTTTAGGTCATTTGACATAATTTTTCTTCGCCTGAAGGATTTCCTTTAACATTTTTTATATTGAACGGCTCTTTCTGCTCTGCTCTCATTTATTGGTCTCAAAAAGCCTTAACATTTTGCCTTCATTTTTGAAAGACCTTTTAATATGAACTTTTAGATGATCAGCTTTTGTTTCAGATTTTTGTCTGGTCTTGTTTTGGCCTTTTGGTGTCTTGTTTTCAGTCAGTCCTTTTCAAGATAGCTATTGCGGCATCGCCTTCTCCGGTGTGCGGCTTCCACCAGAAACCCGCTGCTATCCTTATCTTTGTTCCTCCGTACAGATGTGGATTTGACCTTTCCATGTCTTCCATGTCTCCACCCAGCTTTTTGAGCATTATATGGAATATAGGTATAATAAATATTTTAATGTCCTTTTCTAAAAACTGTAATATCTCTGCCAGTTGTATCGGATTGAATTTTCTCTTCAATGGGTACGTGAACTGAATTTTCCTGTTATTTTGCATGCCTGGTAATTTTTCAGTAGATAGCAGAAATTTTTAATTTTATATTGTTGGATACTGCGAATTTTCCCCATAAATATTCATCATCTTTGTTGTAGGATTCAGTTACTTTAAAAAATCCAATCCTTTTTCATCTTTCTTTAAAAAAATTGGTATAGGAGGCCAGAGCAGTGCTTAGTCTAGTGATCATTTCTCTCTGCGACTGAAGATCAGTCAGTCTGTGCATCTATGCAGTGCTTTGCGAATCCAAGTTCCTTCAGTGTGACTGTGGAAGCGAGGGACATTCCTGAGGCTGTGCCCGTGCTAGACAGTGTTATGTCTTTTTGTTTGTTTGTTTGTTTGTGTGTGTGTGTGTCTATTTCATCTATTTTTTAATCAATCATGTTATTGGGATCTCTTTCAGATGTAACTATTCGTAATTCAGTGAGATCAAGTATAATTGTACAATTGCTGCTGCCATCAGTTTCAAAACATTTTCTTTCTTCTTGAACTCCTTGATACCAACTCCACTTTAACCCCTCCCTCCCCAGCTTACTCCCCGAGGAGCCCTTGTTGTTATGCCGTGTGTTATTATAGTTGCTGTTTTCCGCGTCTTACACCATCCACTATGTCCATTCATCCTTAGCGTTTCTGGTGGTTCTTTCCCCAACCACATTTGCATTAATCTGTACTGAACTGAATATGCAAGAGTGACCCTCTGCAGAGCTCTGGGTCTTGGTCTCTCTCTGTCTCTCTCTGTCTCTCTCTCTCTCTGCAGCTTTCTCTATCCCGATACTCTATCCTGTGAACTCTAGCTGCCTTTGTCTCCCTGGGCTCTCAGGTTTGTCTTCTCCCTTCCAGGAGTCTGCTGGGCTCTACCTGGGTTTCTTTTTCCCGCCATCTGACCTGTAAACCCCCCTACAGCAGGAAGCCACAGCAGAGAGCTTATTTCATGTGTTTCCCATCTCTCCGTGACCAAGGAGCTCTGGTGGCACAGTAGTTCAGCAATTGGCTAGTAGCTGAAAAGTCAGCTGTTTGAATCTGCCCAGTGGTTCCATGTGAGAAAAAGTCTGGGGATATTCTCCATGTGGGTGACAGTTTAGGAAACCCTGTCCTACAGTCACTGTAAGTGAGAATCAACTCAATGGCACACACAAGTGTCTTGCCAATCTGTTTTTCACATATTGGGTCTGCTTGAGGGGTGGGGGGGGGCATATTTGGCTATGTTAAGTAGAAGATTCAATATAGTCCTCCTATATTGAATAATAGCAGACAAATCCTGCCATTATACTCACATTAACTGTGTAAATGGAAGACAGGATCAGCTCAAGATTTCAAACAACAAGTGGCCCCCAACCCCATAGCAAATCTAAATCAAGTTTTGTCAATTATTCCCACTTTCTCCATTTGTCAATTATTCTATATTTCTTTTTTTTAAATCATCTTATTGGGGGCTCATACAACTCTTATCACAATCCATCCATCCATCCATTGTGTCAAGCACATTTGTACGTTTGTTGCCATCATCATCCTCAAAACATTTAACTTCTACTTGAGCCCTTGGTATCAACTCATTTCTCCCCTCCCTGCCCACCCTTTCTCATGAACTCTAGATGATATATAAATTATTATTTTGTCATGTCTTACACTGTCCAACGTCTCCTTCCACCCACTTTTCCATTACCCATTCCCCAGGGAGGAGGTTATATGTAGATCCTTATAATCGGTTCCCCCTTTCTACCCCAACTTGACTCCACCCTCCCAGTATCTCAGCACTGGTCCTGAGTGGTTCATCTGTCCTGGATTCCCTGTGTTTCCTGTTCCTATCTGTACCAGTGTACATCCTCTGGTCTAGCCAGATTTTTAAGGTAGAATTGGGATCATGATAGTGACAGGGAGGAAATATTAAAGAACTAGAGGAAAGTTGTATGTTTGATCGTTGCTACCCTGCACCCTGACTGGCTTGTCTCCTTCCCGAGACCCTTTAGTAAGGGGATGTGGCCTACAAATGGGCTTTGGGTCTCCACTCTGCACCCCCCCTCATACACAATGATATGATTTTTTGTTCTTTGAAGCCTGGTACCTGATCCCATCAACACCTCATGATCACACAGGCTGGTGTGCTTCTTCCATGTGGGCTTTGTTCCTTCTCAGCTAGATGGCTACTTGTTTATCTTCAAGCCTTTAAGACCCCAGATGCTATATCTTTTGATAGCCGGGTACCATCAGCTTTCTTCACCAATTTATTCTATATTTCTATTAATGTCTTAGTTTGAATCTTCATTATCCTTTATCAAAATAATCACTTCTTAATAATCATAATAATCATATACTACATATTCATCTATATGTATATATCTATTTATAACACATGAAATAAGCTCTCTGCTGTGGCTTCCTGCTGTTGGGGGGTTTACAGGTCAGATGGCGGGGAAAGGAAGCCCAGGTAGAGCCCAGCAGACTCCTGGAAGGGAGAAGACAAACCTGAGAGCCCAGGGAGACAAAGGCAGCTGGAGTTCACAAGATCAAACATATTTTATTTATATTTATGTATTTGCTGTTTCCATGAACTAATACTGCCCTCACAGAACAATCACAAATGGGTGGTTTCATTAACAGTCATTTATTTCCTCACAGTGGAGGCCAGAAGTCTGGATTCAGGACACTGAGAAGGCATCTCCTCTCTGTTTGTTCTGGAGCAAAGTCCTTGTCTCTTCTCGGCGTCTTTTCTTTGGTTGCTTACGAACCTTCATGTGGTCTGGTCTCCAGCTTCCCCCCTCTACACTTGCTATATCTAATCATTTTTCTGTCTCAGATGTGACTGGCTTAAAACACACCCTCTACTCTTATGGCCTCATCCACTCCATACAAGGATTAGAATTCCAACATATGGTCATAGGGCACAATTCAATCCATAGCTTTCATTGTTGTTGGATATCAGCAAGTCAATTTTGACCCCATGTGACAGAACAGAACTGCCCCATCGGGTTTTCTAACCCGTAATCTTTCTGGAACAGTCTGCCAAGCCTTTCTCCCATGGAGGTGCTGGGTGGATTCAGTTAGCTGCCAAGCCCTTAACCACTGCAACTCTATTACACTGGAAGCTGTTCATCATTGCATTAATTCACTTATTGTTGATATATTATCACAGAAGTCCAGTTGCTAGAAAAAAGGCATTATGTTTGGAAAGTAATGCATTAGTGAAACCCTCTTCAGAGAGGATTCTAGAAGGCCACCATGATCAAAGCTGGCTCAATGGCAACTAGCCCCAGCAGCAGCTCCTTACACATGGTAGAGTTCATGAAATACTGGATCAATGAATATAGGTGTCAGGAAGCAATGAGATTTTGTTTATGGTGGTATGAAGTTTGGCAATGATAATGGCTGATGGTTGTACAACATGATCAATGTAATTGATACCACAAAATTGTACACCTGAAGAATGTTACATTGCAAAATGTCATAGAGATATATATACACACATACACATATTATACATATATGTATGTATATATGTATAAGAATAAAATAAGTATAGATAGCAAGAATATGTAGTATGGCATTAAGCTCTGGTGGCATGATGGTTTATCACTTAGCTGCTATCCAAAAGGTTGGTAGTTCAAACCCACCAGTTGCTCCATAGGAAAAAGATGTAGCAGCCTGCTACCATAATGATTGGCAACTTTGGGAACGCTATGAGGCAGTTCTACTTTGTCCTGTGGGGTTGCAGACTCAGAATCGACTCCGTGACACAGGTCTGGTTTTCCCTTGAATGCCAGTCTGACTTTCTGTGTCTGGCTTTCCATGTTCTTCTTCCACAATTGGCTCTGTGACTGGCTGGCTGTGTGACCTGGGGCAAGTCACTTAGTCACTGTGGGCATTCACTTTCAACAAGGACGATAATAACATCAAATTCAGAGGAGTGTTGCTATGAACTTATTTAGCATGTGTGAGATGCAGAGTGCACTGCCTGGCACAGAATCAATACTATGTGTTGGCTGGTGTTATTGATTTGCTTCCAATTTCTCCATCCTTTAATCGATCTTCCAGAAGACACTTGGTCCAGAAAATGCTTTCTGAAACCCAAATTTTATCCTATACATCCCTGCTGTAAAACTACCTGTGACTCCCAATGTAATCCCAGTGTACCCACACTCCAGCCACACTCGTCTCTAAACTCACACCACCCTCTCCCCTAAGTGAACTCTTGGTCCCAGTTATATTGATCCAGATCCCAAATACATCTTTCTTCCAGATTTTGCTCAAATAATAACCTCCATCTGGAACTCCAGTCTGCATCCAATCCCACCCCTCTTGTGGACTGAATTGTGTCCCCCAAAAGGATGTATTGTAATTTCTATCCTGTACACGATGGTTACAATCTCCTTCGGGAATATGTTGTCTTTGTTATGTCAATAAGGCAGGATTAGGGCAGGGTTTGTATTCCATTTCTTTTAGGAGAAGAGTATAAAAGACTAAGCAATCAAGGGGAGTAGAGGTGGAAAAAGGAGAGAGGCCAAGTCACACAGAGATCTCTCAGGGCAAAATTTCAACAAGACTGCCCCCCAGAATCAAATGAGAGAGTGCTCTCCCTTAGGTCAGGGGTGAGAAACCTTTTGAGTAGGAGCCATTTGAGTATCCATATCACTCTCAGTCCCTATAAGAGTATCAACTTAAAAATCAGCCTGCTGTATTTTGTCAAGCATTTAATTAACTCACTTCTGATGTCATGGCCGGAACTGCTTCTCTTGGGCAAAGCAGTGACGTTAGCTGGTATGGATGATTTTGAGGACCTTATACAGTCCTAGAGGGAGTTCTGGTGGTGTCTTGGTTATGCATTGAGCTGTGCTCTGCATGGTTAGCAGTTCAAAACCACTAGTTGCTCCTTGGGAGAGAGATGAGGCTTTCTACTCCCATAAAGAGTTAGTCACAGAAACCCAGAGGGGCAGTTCTACAGGGTCACCATGAGTCAGAATTGACTCAATGGCAGTGAGTTGGGATTTTATACAGCCCGTAGGCCTGATGTTCCCCATCTCTGCTCCAGAGTCAGCACCTGAATCCTAATTTAGGGCTGCCAAGCTCCTAATTTAAAAGAAAATCCATTTGTTTACTGAGGTCATCTATTTATGGTATCTCTGTTACAACAGCTCTATACAAGTCAGACAATACCCCATTCCCTCCAATCAAAATCCAATCCATCCTTAAGAAGTCAAACTCAGGCACCATCTTCCTTATAAGGCTTACTCTGAACCTTCTACCTATATGCAATCCCAATGCCCTTGGCGGCAACGACCCATTTTTATATGCCTCTGACTTATCTCCTTTTTAGCGCTTACTATCTTAGAACTCTACACCTAGGGGGCGCTCACAGAACAAGTAAACTAATTTGACTCACAAGACCAATGGGGCATTCAAGGTGAAGGACCATCCAGTACATTCTTTACTTAGCCTGTCTTCTTTCTGGGAGACACACTGCTCCCCAACACGCCAATGGCAGGAAAAACTAAGCCCCAAACAGCCCACACTCTCCTTGGCAGCCTCGGGGGTACAGCAGCAGCAAAGGCCACAAAACTCCAGTTGCCTGTTTCCGGGCTCTTGAACTTGTCTAATTAACTCAGCCTCACTGAGTCAAATGTGCCAAAGGGAAGTGGAACATCCCACCAAATATAGACTCAGCCGCCACCCTCCCCTGGAAATAGAAACGGGGAGGCAGCAGAAGCTCGGGGATGCAAAGAGAGAGTGACATGATGTCAAAGGACAGAAGCCAGCTCTGTTCCTGCCAGCCCTGCAGCCAGCCAGAGAAAAGCCAGGCCCGAGCGGGGAGGGCCCTCCGCAAAAGGTGTTGAGAAATATGAAAGCAGAGGAAGATGTTTCACAAGTCACCTCTCAGCGTGAGCTCCTTTCTTCTCCGTCTCCTAGAGGCAGAAGGAGGAACGAATGTTCTGACACGATGGTCCATCCTGGACGGTTCTGTGCTGCTGTGCTGGCTCAGGGAACATCTGATGAACTGCACTGCCAGCACTGGACCATGAACCCAGCCAGCCTTCTGCTCCCCGTGTCTGGTCTCCTGCTCCACCAAGGTAAACGGCTTTCCTAGAGTCCTGGTCAGAGTTTATTTCATAACACACAGCAAAAGAGAGGAGGCACCACCTGGGGAGTATCGTTTGTAGAACATTGACGCCCCTTCCCCAAATTTCTCCAAACCCCACACCCACCACCCAGCCACCGTAGATGTCTAGCACACATCTCCCAGGGTGCCCGCCCACGCCCTGTCCTGGCCCCATTTACTCAAGGAGTGCCTACATGGCACTAGAGTAAACACAGGGAGGACCTGCACACCCATGTCTGCCCTCGCAGAGGGCAGCCACCAGGTGAAGCGGACAGTCAGTGAGTCACGGCACAGAGAAGCATGTCCTCTCACGATGTGGCCACTGCTCAGAAGGAAAAGCATGCCGACCATGAAGCACATCCTCAGCCAGGGCTTCCAGGAAGGCCCCCTGCGAGAGAACTGCAGCCGAGAGGAGGCCGGGAAGAGGAATGCGCCAGGTGTGGGGCGTGGGAGAGGAGAGGACTCCATCCCCTGACCTCCTGAGCCTCCCTGGTAACATGGGGATAATAACAGTAACTCCCTCGGGGTGCTCATGAAGATGAAAATGGTTCATCGGACACATACTCTAGGTAGGAAGAGTTTGGAAAGTGGCTGACACTGCCCGTGGTTCGCCTGTGCCTGTCGATGCAGACTCAAGGTCATCTGCTCCGTAGGGTTTCCAAAGCTGTAAATCTTTACAGAAGTTGACTGCTACTCTTAAAGTCTCCGGTGGAGGGGGCTGGTGAGTTCAAACCGCCCATCTTTGGGTCAGTTGCCCAGTACGGTGCTTCCAGGGCTACTGCTCCACGCTAGTAAGCACTAAGTAGCTGTTTACTAAGTGATCCTGTAGCTCTTCCTGATCCTCCAGGAGCCTGCTCAGCTTTATCCTCATGGTAGGAACCTCCCCAAGGCCCTCCCTCTGGAAGAACCAGGAGCCCTAAAGGCTGGGTGGGAGGCATGTGCCACTCTGGTCTGTTTCCCTCACTTTCCCACGAGTTCCTAGAGAGCTTTGACTATGCCTTCGAGTTCTCTTTGTATTCTCAGTATCTCCTACTGTCAGAACTCAATACCTCGCTGCCATCCCTTCCCTGCCGACTCACAGTGACCTTGTCGGACAGGGTAGAACTGCCCCTCCAGGTTTCTGAGACTGAGCTTTGTCTCTCTCCCTCAGAGCAGCTTCTGGTTTGGAACTGCTGACCTTGAGTGGCGCACTTCACCAGGGACCCTCCATGTCTTAGAGGAGCAGGCGCATTTCTGAGTTTGTAGAGATGTTACCCAGATGCAAACAAGAGACAAGCCTTTTCATGGGCGACAAGCCCAGTCTCCGTTCATTGGACTCTTTTCTTTGCCAACCCTGCTTTGTAACGTTTTATGCACCCCTGTTTGCACGGGCAACCCTTTAAGAGACATGGACAAGAAACTCAGGAAGACGGCAAGTTGCCGAAGGTCAGGGCCTGAATCTCACTCACTGTGCCATCCCCGGCACCTGCCATGGTGACCACCAGGCACGTGCGCATCCTGTGAAGTGTTTGCTGGATGAATCCAGAAACTCCCGGTGTGTGTTCTCCTCCCGGATATTACTGTCCCCCACCTTGTGGCCTCTCCCATTGACCAGGAGCAGTGCAATCGTCAGCTCTGACATGTGGCACCCCTATGTGTGCCGGGGTGGACTCGTGCTCCGGAGGGTTGAATGTTCAGTTTCCAGAAGCAACTCGCCAGGCCTAAGGCAACTCTGGGTGGAATCCAACCTCCAATCTTTGGTTCGTGGCCCAGCAGGCTCACCGTGGGCATGCCCAGGAACGTCTCTCCATTGTTAGCATCTGGAAACCTTCTCCCAGGCAGCTGTTTCTCTTTGACCCTAGGGAAACATGACGCCCATGACGAACGTGCTTCTTTTTTTATTCAGGCGGCAAAGCCTCTCCGAGCTAACTGATGACATTGAAGCCACGCATGGCGCGCAGTGTGCCGCAGGTTTCTGTGTTAACTGACCAGGTGGCATGGTTTTCCCTTCCCTCTAATCATCTTTCTGTGCTTTCTTGGCTTTGTTACGTCGTATAGTTTGAGGGGCAAGCCTGGCTACCGCACCAACGGCTCTGAAAAGCTTCATATTAGAAGGTCCTGCAAAGAGTGGGAGGTAAATGTGGAACAAAACTCGAAATCATGAAAAAGACCATGCTTATTGGTCAGATAGAGAGTGATGGGACCCCCAAGACTATGTCCTTAGTCACCATTCAAGTCTAGAACGGAGTTCACTCCCCTTCTAGAATGATCGACCGTTTACCCTCCAAAGGGCCGCCTTTACCCAGGGACAGAGGGTTCGGAATAAGGAGGAATGGAAACAGGGCACACAGGGAGGAAGTGGGATAGAGATCGTATATTGAGGGGATTACAAATGGCTGAGCTGAAGCAAAATGTGCATAGGTTGTTGAAGATGAAACTCATGATCTGCTCTATAAATCTTCACCTAAATCATAAACAGAAAGATAGAAGATAGATAGATAGATAGATAGATAGATAGATAGATATCAAATGCATTTGCTCTCCCTGGGCTGTTGATGTGAAGGTGCTGTGGAGGCAGCTCGGCTCCTGGTGGCCCCATACACGAGGGAACAAGATGCCACCTAACCTTGAGCCATCTCCATGATCAACTGCAGATTAACCAAACCACTGTGTGCCACCGGGCTGTCATTGGCTGCTACTTGAAAACAGATCCCCAGGCCTTTCTTCCTAGAAGCTCTACTGGGAACTTGTCGACATCATAGCAATGTGCAAGCCTCCAATGGCTGTGCATAAGTTTCCAAAGGGGGGGGGGGGAGGGAGGCAAGCTACTGAAGTCAAGTTCATTCTGACTCTGGGCAACCCTACAGGACAAAGCAGAACTGGCCCTGGCCTCCCAAGGCTATAAATTCTAGGTTCCCAAATTTACTTGTCCTGTCACCCCCTTTGCACAAAAACAAAACAAAACAAAAAAAACAATTCAGCACTCCACTGGCAATGAAAAACTTACAGCCCATAATCCAAAACAAAACCCAAAATCTCACTGCCATCAAGTTGATGCTGACTCACAGTGACCCTACAGGATAAGGCAGAACTTCCCCCTGTGTGTTTCAGAGACTGTAACTCTTTACAGGAGTAGAAAGTCTCACCTTTCTCCTGTCCTCCAAGATAGAGTTAAATGTGTGCTTTTTCAGGCCCTGGGTCCTCCCAGCGCTCCCCGGGAAGCCCTGCTGTGAATCCTTAGGAAGCCACTGCCACATGCCAACTGTTGCATCGTCCTCCCAGGGAGCATCAAGTGGCTTCTAACTGCTGACCAATTAGCAGTCAAGAGCTAACCACTGCTCCACCCAGACTCCTCTCTCTCTCTGGGTAGTGGGAGGAAATTGAAATTTGCTAATGAAAGTTATTTTAGACTCTGTTGATTAAACCAGGCCATTCCAGGTCTTCTCAATTCTGGAAGGGCAAAACTGAATCAATTCAAAGTTAATTGCCAATCAAAAATGTTTCTTCCCTCCTACTAATCAAATAAGATACAGTACAGAGAGGCCTTTGTGTTACAAGGTGCTCTCCACAACACTGCAAGTCATGGCAACCTCATGGGGCAGAGCAGAACTGTCCCCCGGGATTCTCCAGGCTGTAATCCTCATGTGAGCAGGCTGCCAGGACTCAGGTTAGTGGAGCCGCTGGACAGGTTCGAACCACTAACCTTTCCGTTAGTGGCTGGGCGAGTAACTATTATGCCAGCAGGGTTCTCCCCCTGGAAGACACTGAGAAGAAGCCCTGAATTCCTCATGGCCTTCTGGTACCATGTGGCTGGGCTGGCCCAGTCTTGGACAACTGCAATGCCCTGGTTCTTTGGGGTGTCATGCTGTCTCCAGCTGCTATTGAGTACTTCGAGGTATGAGATCCGTACCTCTCAGTCAACAAGTTCATTTGCATGGGAGCCCTGCGAGGTGGTCTTTGGAGTGCCACAAGTCCCAGAATTCTCTGCAGTCTGTGAGGAGAGTTCTATCCCCCACCTCCCCCTGGGGCAGCGTGATTGACAGTCAGAGCAAGGCTTATGACACGACAGGCATCCATTTCCTCCCTCCACAGCCAGGCCAGCCACAGAGACTGAAGAATGCTGCCATTAGGAAGACTTGGTAGCAAGCCAGGTAATTTCTCCAGTGTTTCAACCCCCACACTGCATTTTGTACAAGGCTTGAATTAGTGGAAATTTCCGAGCTAGAAAAACCTTGGAGCCAACTCGCTTTGAAATGTTGACATCCAACTGTTCGCGGGTGTATCCGCACGGCCTGCATAATGAAGTCGGAGGGTCCCAACCTCAGCTCGTGGAGTGGCTCGGACAGCAGCCGCCCCCTGTTGGATAGCACACCTGGGGCCCCTTCTGGGGTTTGCCTCATTTAGCATGCCCATCGTGTTGATAATCCAACACTAATAAAAAATCAGAGTTCCAAAAGAAGCTACCACACGGAGTGCTTCACCTACGTCGCCCTCACGCCCTTCAGAAGGGGCCGGGGTGGGGCTGGGGTGGACTATTAGGAGAGACCTGCTGCAAATGTGGACCTGAGCCATCTCAGTTCATGCACACCGCAGCCTCCAATATATATAGCATCTCTCGCCTGCGAGACTTGGGAACCAACACAGAGTAAATCTAGACCAATAATAGTAATGATGAGGAGGAGGAGGATCTGTCCTTGATCTTTTCTTGCTTTCATTATGCAGTTTTATGAATCCCTCCCGTGTCCTCTGGAATTGACCCTGACCATGGGCTCAAGGCTGCCCCCTCCTCACCAGTCCTTTTCCACCATGTCTCTGGCCACCCTCCCATCTGCTGTTCTCGGTCCTCAGGAGACGAAAGAGAGAAAATGTCAGATGCAAATTTTGAAAACCAGCTTTTACTGGACTCCACCAGGATGTTGGGATTGTTCCTGCTACCCAACGGAAAATCCTTCTCCTCAGCCAAGTGGGCATTCTTATTCCAGTCTAATTCTGATGTTCAGCTGCTTTTATTACTTCTAATTCGCACGTCTTGACTAACTTTTTTTAAACCCTTTCAACAATAAGATTTTTACCACAGGTTCTCTGTGAAAACAGTTTTAATTTGTCACCTAGTTATAAATACCTTCTCGCCAGATATTCTGGTAGATCTGTAATGCATTTTCCTTATACCAAGTATGCACAAGGCAATTTGTCAAAAAGCATTGGTGAGGTTATTCAGAAATCGGGGTGAGAAATAAAAGCTTTCTTTTCAGGGACAGAGTAAATTACAAACAAGCTGGCCTATTCCCCATGCTTCCAGAGCAGAATTATATTCATTGCATTTGAAAATAATTAAAATATGAAGAACTAATTTCCCATATCTCATCCGTCCCAGTGGAAGCAATCTTTTAAGTAGTCAGCTAGTTACTCTCCATTATTTGAACTTTTAACTACTTAAAGTATAAGCATAATTACTAACTAAATCAAGTTCATCTAGAAAGCTCAAGCTTATATTTACATTTTATTAATTTGCTCTTCAACTGAAAATTCTTTATTTCCTTTGAGCAGTGCTTGCTTGCTGCTGCTGCTAGGTAATGTCGCGTCAGCTCCGACCCCCAGCGACCCTATGCACATGAAAGAACGAAGCACCACCAGCCAGCACCATGTTCACAATGGCTGTTGGTTGGAGCCCATTGTTGCAGCCAGTGTCGATCCATAGCCTTGAAAGTCTTCCTCTTTTTCCCTGCCCCTTTACTTTACTAGCAGGAATTGGTCTCTCCTGGCCACGTGGTCTAAGTAGGGAGCATTCTGGCTGTACTTCTTCCAAGACAGATTTGCTTGTTCTTTTGACAGTCCAGGGTACTTTCAATGTTCTTCACCAGCACCTTAATTTAAATGCATTGACTCTTCTTAGATCTTCCTTATTCAACTTTCACATGCAAATGAGGTGACTGGAAATACCATGACTTGGGTCAGGCCCACCTTAGTCCTCAAAGTAGCTCCCTTCCTCTTCAGTACTTTCAAGAGGTCTGGGCAGCAGATTACCCCTTGCAACATGTCAGTTGATCTCTTGCCTGCTGCTTCCGTGAACACGAGATACGTGACAACTTCAGTGTTCTCTTTCACTGATCATGATGTTCCCCATGAGTCTAGTTGTGAGGATTTGGGGTTTTTAAATCATTTTATTGGGGGCTTTCATAGCTCTCATCACATACACACATGGAGGATTTGGTTTTCTTTATGCTGCTAGTCACTGGGCCTGTGAGACCTGACAATGTTTCGATGCACCTGTAAGGTTTTCAGGGGCTACCTCCTGTGCAGTGGACAGCCTGGTCCTTCTTCACAGCCTGCTCTTAGCCTGGAAGTCTGTTCACTTTGAGTAACCCTGCTGCTTTGGTAATCACCAGTCGTTTTTGAATGATCAGTTCCAGCATTACAGCAACACACATGGCACCACCGCGCAACAAGCTGACACACAAGTGGTGGAAGGACAAATGAGGGCTTTCCAAAGTTGCAGTGCTCCACAAGGATGCATGCCAGGTGGTCCTAGGGAAAACTGAAAAAGTAAAATTGTACGAGCCAATGTGGGAAAAATAAGATTTGCACAGAGAAATGTTTTTTTTACAAAAATGGCGTCCTAAGTACCACTTTGGACCAGGCTAGAGATCTCTGATGAATTTTAAATTTCGCCAAAGATCTGCCTTGGTCCTGACAAGCAATGGGGCTCTGAAATGCAAAAGACCAGACCTCATTAATCTTCTGAGTGGCAACTCTTCTCAGGTGGGAGATGGATGCAAAATACATATCTGACCCAGAAAGCTAGGTTGTCTGGAAACCAGCCTGAACCCATATCTGTGGTACCCCCTAAAGTAAAAGACTATGTTGGGGAAAGGAAGAGGGCCTCTTTCAATACAGATGGAGGATCACATGAAGGAAATAGGAGCAAGCTTCCAAGTCTTCCCTTCCAAAATAGACATCAATATAGCTCAGGTGGCTGTTAGGAGGATTATAGGTCACACCAGTAAGCAAGTGGCACAAAATGGGATGCCCAGGGACTACTATTAGGGATGCCCAGGGATGATAGTTATTCTATTATTCTGCAACATAAAGGCACACACATGTCCTCCTCCATCTCTGTGGGGAAAATCTTGGGTTCAGAGAAGTAAAGCAAATTGCTTTTGGTCACAGGGCGAGCAGGTGGCAGAGTCAGACCTTCCAGTGCCAAGCCTTGCATGGAGTCTGCCACTTAGCCCATCCATGTGCCAACACGCTATATCCTCCAAAAACAGCTGCCACTGAAACCACAGCGTAAATGCCATGCTTGAAGGCTGGGAAGCATCTTGGCAGGCTGGAAGCTCACCTCTCCAGTTGCAAAAAGGGAGAAACAGGGAAGGCAGGGTAAAATCACTAGATTACACAAGGAATCCTCAGAGTGTGTGCTATGGGTCAAACCCACCAAGCCAGGATGTGACTGTCAAGTCCTACCTTGAAAGAGGAGGACCTGCACTCCCTTGGGAAGGTGGGGAATCCAAGCTAACCCAGAAGCAACTCCAAAGAAAGCCTGATGATCTACTTCTCAAAAAACCAGCTATTGAAAATTCGATGGAGCACAATTCTCCTTTGATGCACACGTAGTAGCTGTGAATCTGGATTGACTTAATAAGAACCAGTTGGTTGGTTGGTTGGTTGGTTTGGTTGGTTGGTTGGGTTTGTTGGATTGGTTGGTTGGTTGGCTGGCTGGATGGTTGGTTGGTTGATTGGTTGGTTGGTTGGTTGGTTGGTTGGTTGGTTGGTTGGTTGGTTGGCTGGCTGGCTGGTTGGTTGGTTTGGTTGTTAGCTGATTTGCTGACCTTGAAGTAATCAGTCTATAAAATGCAATCCAGATGAGTCCACTCAGTTTATAGTACAACATATTTCCCTGAGCCAGAGCTTGGTTACAGAGATCATAGAACATCACAGCTTCTTGCAGTGACGAGCAGAAACGAAGCAATTTGACAGAGGTGATGTTGTGATCAGTAGCTCCATCCTTTTCCCAATTATGAAAGGGAGTCTGTAAGATGAGAATAACCCTTCAAATTAGAGCCAGGTTCCTGGGGGTCTTGGGGTGTAATGGGGCGGCTTGTCCTGCTTTCTGGTGCCCTATTCCAGGTGCTATTTGACAGCTATCTCCAGACTGTGGGTGCAGAATCAAGAGCAATGAAAACATCAAGTTCATAGGCTGTCAGGGCTTTTGCATCCAAGGCCTGCCTGATTGCAGTGGAAGGTGCTTCAAAAGCCAACTTCCCTGTGCTCAGCAGCGCATTACCACAAAGCAACAGCCCTCATCTACCCTTCCCACTGGGCCCTCACACACTTCCAGGGGTCAGATGGCCTGGGGTTACCGGCCCAGCTGGTGTGCCCTCAAAACACCCTGTCATAAGTGCTTGCTGGCTAAACCTCAGGACACTAGGGCTGGTCCAGGGCCCACAGACAGGGAGAATGCCCTGTTTACCCACCAAGGCAAACACAGCCCCTACAGCTTCTGCCTGAGATGGCCCTCCTGCTACTGCCCAGACCACATGGCCCAGGTTTGGATTAGGAAGGGAGAACCCAAGTCTACAGTGATCACAGAGCTGTCCAGCCCAGCCCAGCCCCAGCCCAGTCCTTGCTAGTGTTTCAGTAGAACAAAAGTAAATCCTGCCAGCAGGCTCTGACTGACCTCACCCCAGTTCATCAGATTCACCCTGGTACCTCTGTACTCCAGGTAGCTCTCAAAGGTGGGGATCCCAGTCCCAATAGGGTGCCAGCCCCAGACCCCTTACACGGGAGCTTACACTCATCAGGAACTACCTACCCCACCACCTCCCACTCTCAAAGGACAGGCTGCCACCCACCAGTGCCAGCGAGGACAAGCCTGCTCAGAAGTCTCGCCTCAGTGGGAATGGAGGTGCTTGCCTCATGAATATTTGCAAAGAGCTTTGTGCCAAAGACAGACCTGGGGGACCAGTGCTCATCCTGGCAGCCCTGCCAGCAGGAGGGAGGCCCAGGCGGAAAGCAGGAAAAGTCAGGTGTCCGCTCCCACTATGGCTCCTGGCTTCCCCAGCCGTGCTTCAGACTCTTTCCCAAGTAGCTCTGAAAGCACCTCCTTTTCCATCCCACCCCCACAGCCCCTTTGGGGGAAAGGCTGCTCCCCGGAGCCTCATTGGTACATGTTCCCTCATGCACCAGCCACCTGTAACAACTCCCCAATGTCCGATCTCCATCCCTGTCTGTGTCCTCCTCCGACTCAGCCCCTCTGGTTTCTTCTCCAAAATGTCTCAGATTCAGGCCTTCCTATCTGGCTGCCTCTCAGATGGCCTCCATCCAACCGCTGGCTCTCAACGATCCATTGCAAGAAATGCTTGCTGAGGGCCTGCTGGGTGCCAGGCTCTGCACATGCACGCAGGATGAGTAAACAAAGATCCTTGCCCACACAGAACCCATAGCCTAATGGAGAAGAGCCCCCCCCCCAAGTAAATAAATAACCTCACCATCATCAAGTCGAAGCCAACTCATAGAGACCTATGGAACAGGGTAGAACTGCCCGTAAGGTTCCAATATTGTAACTTTTACAGGGAAGAAAGTCCTGTCTTTCTCCAATGGAGTCGGCTGGTGGTTTTGAACTGCTGACTGCGCCAGTAGGGCACAGTGAACGATAAACACAGTAAAGTATAAAACATGGTACAAGCCAACACATGCTATGGGAAAGGAAAATGGAGCCAGACAAAGGGGTCTAGAAATGTGAGGGTGCAGGCAGGGCATAAGGGTGGGGTCACCGTAGTCCTCATGGAGGATGAAGGAGATTGAGAACAAACATTTGAAGAAGAGAGGAGGGAGTCAGCCAACCAGCTCAGTGGGAAAGATCACCCCAGGCCCTGGGGACAGCATGCCAAGACCCCATTCCATCCCAAGGAACCATGCCACTACCAGTCCCCTGAAGGACCACTGTTGGGTACTCTTCTCTACCTCAGGCCAATCACCAACTCGGGAATGCTCAAGGGCTTCAAGTGGAGCACAGTTCTGCTCTGACAGGTATGGAGACACCATGAGTTAGAATCTGTTCAACATCTACTCGTGTGTGTGTGTGTCTGTGTGTGTGTCTGTGTGTGTGTCTGTGTGTGTGTGTCTGTGTGTGTGTCTGTGTGTGTGTCTGTGTGTGTGTCTGTGTGTGTGTCTGTGTGTGTGTGTCTGTGTGTGTGTCTGTGTGTGTGTCTGTGTGTGTGTGTCTGTGTGTGTGTCTGTGTGTGTCTGTGTGTGTGTCTGTGTGTCTGTGTGTGTGTCTGTGTGTCTGTGTGTGTGTCTGTGTGTGTGTCTGTGTGTCTGTGTGTGTGTCTGTGTGTGTGTGTCTGTGTGTGTGTCTGTGTGTGTGTCTGTCTGTGTGTGTCTGTGTGTGTGTCTGTGTGTCTGTGTGTGTGTCTGTGTGTCTGTGTGTGTGTCTGTGTGTGTGTCTGTGTGTCTGTGTGTGTGTCTGTGTGTCTGTGTGTGTGTCTGTGTGTGTGTCTGTGTGTGTGTCTGTGTGTGTGTGTCTGTGTGTGTGTGTGTCTGTGTGTGTGTCTGTGTGTCTGTGTGTGTGTGTCTGTGTGTGTGTGTGTCTGTGTGTGTGTCTGTGTGTCTGTGTGTGTGTCTGTGTGTGTGTGTCTGTGTGTGTGTCTGTGTGTCTGTGTGTGTGTCTGTGTGTGTCTGTGTGTGTGTGCCTGTGTGTGTGTGTCTGTGTGTGTGTTTCTGTGTGTGTGTGTCTGTGTGTGTGTGTCTATGTGTTTTGCAGCGAAACAGGACTCTGTCCAGACTTCCAGCTGTACTATTAAAGACACCCCAGACCCTGGTCCTACGCGTTCTGTCTGGAGGAGATGCTTTTGGGCACCTTGTTTCTGACACTGGCACCTGCAACCCAGTTGAGAACCCTGACCTTAGGCTAGATCTACCCAGCCCCCACCCCCCATGCAGAGTTCAGGAACTCCTGAACGCCTGCCTCACCCCAATTCTATCAGCCATTTCTATAATGCCATACAGCCTTAGAAACCCTACTAGGCAGTTCTACTCTGTTCCACAGGTCTCTGTGAATCTGAATCCACTTGATAGCATTAAGCTTGGAGGGAATCTTGATGAAGCCCACGAGCCGTGAGTAGGCCCCGAAGCCACACCAACCTCTCTGTTAACAGCTAACTGCTTCAGCATGGCAGTACCAGAGCTCCTTTTAGACCGACTAGCAAGCACTCCCAGTGTCCCGAGCCTCTCCCTCAAGGCTCTGGCAATCATGCCTAGGCCTGACAAACAAGTGGTCCTCTGGCAAACTCTGTGTCCAAGGTTTTAAGGACCCACCAGACTGTCTCCACAGCAACGGCACTAGAGGCAGGGTTTCACAGGTTGGTGGAACTGCCCATGCACGGTGTGTCAGGGCTAGAGCACCACCACGATGGACAAGAAACGCTGACATTTCGGCAACTGCCAGTATGACCGCATAGAAAGAACCCACGGCCACCCAGTGGATTCCAACTCTAGGGCCGTCTTCAGGGTAGGGCGGAATGGCCTGCAGAGGGTTTCTAAGGTATTCCATCTTTCTGCCACGAGCAGCTGGTGAGTTTGAAAAGAGAACCTTTTGATTAGCAGCAGAGTACTTTAACCACAGTGTCAAGGCTCCCTCTATTCCCCTCCAGTTGTTCAAATTTAACTACAATCCTAAAAAAGTCAGGGAGAGCTAAATACAGTGAAAGTGTCTTTCTCTAATAAGATGGACATTTATCATAGACATTAAGTGGACTTATAGAAAAATGTACAGTAAATGTGCAGTAAAATTGTGCTGAAGATCATCCAACAACAGCGGCAGTAATGCACTGAGAGGGAGCTGCCAGACAGGCAGGCTGGCTTCCGAAGAGGACATGGAGCAAGGGATATTGTCACTGATCTCAAACGGATCTTGCCTTAAAGCAGAAAATACCGGAAAGATGTTTACTTGTGTTTTATTGACGATTCGAAGACATTTGACTGAACAAGCCATAACAAACCATGGATGGCCTTGAGAAGAGTGTGACTTCCAGAATACTTCACAATGCTCATGGAGAACTTGTGCACTGATTGTGTATTGCAGTTGTGTGAACAAAATAAGGGACTACTTCATGGTTTAAAATCAGGAAAGATCTGTGTCAGGGTTGTATCCTCCCACCATACTTATCAATCTGCATGCCGAGAAAATAACCCCAGAAGCTGGATTGCATGAAGCAGAGGCAACATCAGGACTGGAGGAAGGCTTATGCTAGTCTCCAGTGTGTACATGATCGCCTTGCTTTCTGAAAGTGATGAGAGTTTGATGCACTTGCTGATGAAGATCAAGGATTGCAGACATTAGTGTGGATTCAATCTAATGTAAAGAAAGTCAACACCCTCACAACTGAACCAATAGGTAAGTAATAAATATCATGATACAGGGAGAAAGCATTTCATCTTGTTTGGCTTCACAATCAGGACTCATGAAAGCAGCAGTCAGCCGATCAAATGACACATTGCACGGGGTAAATCTGCTGCCCAAACTCAAAACCCAAACTCACTGCCATCGAGTAGATTCCAACTCACAGCCACCCTATAAGATAAGGTGGAAGGGTCCCTGTGAATTTCCAAGACTGACTCTCTCTCTCTCACTCATTTTACTTTTTTAATAGTTTTGTTGTCATATGATTCATATACCATACAACTCAATAGTTCAGTCACATTGAGAAGAGTTATACAAGCATCACCACAATCAATTTTAAAAGATTTTCTTCTTTCTTGTAATTGTTGTTAGCTCCCCAGTTCCCGCTAATCGCCCCAACCATCTCCCTGGTAATTGTTAATCCAGTTACTGTCCTTATAGATATATTTATCCAGGATTTCATATACAAAAAATTCTAAATAAAAACAACAAACAAAAGCCCAAGAACAATGACAAAATAAACAGAAAAATCACTATTGAAAAGAAAGCAGAGACTATTAAAAAATGAAATCAATTCAAAATGGGTCCAAACAGAGATCAAACTATAAGGTGTTGTATTATAACTAAACCACTGTAACTCTCTATAGGAGTAGAAAGACCTCTTTAAAAATGTGGAAAAGCAAGGACGTTTCCTTGAGGACTAAGGTGTGCCTACCCCAAGCCATGGTATTTTCAATGGCCTCCCATGCATGTGAACATTGGACATTGAATAGGGAAGATCAAAGAAGATTCCATGCATTTGCATGATGGTGCTGGCAAAGAATATTGAAAGTATTAAGGACTGGCAAAAGAGCAGGAAGATCTGCCTTGGAAGTAGTACGGACAGAAGGCTCCTTAGAAGCAAGGATGGTGAGACCTGGTCTCAAGTACTTTGGAGAGACCAGTGCCTGCAAAAGGACTTACGAGTAGAGGGGCAGGAAAAAGGTATAAGGGCTCGACGAGCTGGATCTGACACCGTGGGCGCAGTAATGGACGTAAGCACTAGAGAGGCTGTGAGGGCGCCACAGAATCGGGGCTGTTTCGTTCTGCTGCACACAGTTCTGCGTCAGAACTGACTGCAGAGCAGCTGAAAACAACAATAGGAAAATAAACAAAACTGCATTTCTTGCACGCTTAGATGCACACGAGACATGCACACTGTGCCACTAACCTTGCAAGGTCAGCAGTTCGAAACCACCAGCCCTCCTTGGGAGAAAGATGAGGTGTTCTACTCCTGTAAAGGGTTACAGCCTCCAAAATGCACAGGGGCATTTCTACTCTGTCCTCTGGGGTCAGGAGAGATCAGAACAGACTCGGTGGCGGTGGGTTGGGTTTTAAGGGTACACAAGTTAATCCCGGGGAAATCTCACAGAGAGATCTGTGAAATCCATGTTGGGGGTTAATGACACTCCATCCCCCTAACTCTGGGGCAGATATCGTAGATGAAAGGTAAGTAAATGGAGCCAGTGAAGGAACACACCCAGTGGTAGCGAGAGCGCCCACACCTTAGCCTGGTCATATTCAACCATTTCTAGCCTCCTCACTGGTACCACCCCTCCTGCAGCCACACCAGGCCTCGTACTGGCACATGTGGAAACCCCTGAACCTCTGCTCAGGATGTGCTTTCTGACATCCTCTGTACACCAAAAAGCCTGCTTCAAAGCCAAGCACAAATAAATGGCATTTCCTTCTGTGATGACTCTCCCAGTCAAAATCAGTCCATCCCTCACCTATGTTCCCACAGCTACTGGTACATTATACCCGTTGCCTGTCTCTGTTTCCTATCTCTTCTGTGCAACCTCCAGGCCTCTCCACCTAAGGGACAGTGTCGGATTGGACTGTTTAGCACACAGGAAAACAGCTTTGGAAAACATGCACACACAAGTGCCCTTGAGCCTATGCTCCTCATGATGACCCCCATGCATGTGAGGCCAGACACTGACCAAGGCTGGACACTGAGCAAGGCAGGCTGAAGAAGAACTGATGCGTGCGTTCAAAGAGCCAGACTCAGAGTATCGCCCGAGGGCATTCACCAATTTGCAGAGGTTTCCCAGAAATACTTATTGGGTGAATTCAACTGTTCAAGCCTCTATTTCAAACAAAGGCACCAAGGCCAAGGAAGGTAAGATCATAAGAGTTGGTTGGGAGTCTCTGGGTGGGGTGGGGGTGCAAGTGAGTAACGCTTGGCAGCTCCCCACAAGGTTGTAGCTTCAAGTCTGCGTGGAAGCATCTCAGAAGAAAGACCTAGAATTTGCTTCTAAATACTCAGCGTGGAAAGCCCTAGGGAGCACCGTCGTCCTCAGAAGCACGCGGGCTCTCTGTGACTCAGCACTGGCACCGGCCGACAGCTCATGGGGGGCTGAGCCAGGGCTCAAGTCTAGCAAAATCGAGGCACTTTCTATGGACTGGCTCCAAGTTGCATCCAAAGAAATATTTTGTCCAAACTTACCATCAGTCCCACAAGACCTTCTGAGTCAGTCTCACAGTCCCTCTGAGTCTGGCGAAAATGATAAACGTATGAAAATGTCGCAAGGAGGGAGCATGACTGACACATGCATTCGGCAGGGTATTTGAGGGAGAGACATATGGCGAGAAATGTGACGAGGACATTATGTAGCTGATGCACTTCTGAGGGAGGAACGACAGTTTGCTGAGACCTGCTTTACATCGATGTGAAATGATAGCTCCTGATGAATAAATCAGAGCGAATACACAGCGCGGTGACAGCCAGACGGGGTCCCCGCTCACCCACACTCTCCCTTCAAAGCAGAATGCTCACATGTGAGCCTTCCAAAGAAGCCAAGGGTCAGACTTTTCTGAGAAAGCTCCACAGAAGGATAAGCCCTAAGATTTCAGAGATCACCAGCCTCAGAAAGGAAGCCCTCCCTGATTCGGCCGCAAACCCCGCCAGCTGCCCTTACAACCTGGGTGAGAGCGCACCAAGTCCCCCTTCAGAATGCCCCTCCGCACACTGCCACAGGCACCACGACACGCCCCGCTGCGGCATCCCACAAAAGAAAACCGTGTGGCCTGGTAGCATGGCTGTGTCTGCCTCCCAGAGCTGGGCTAAGACTCCAGAAATAGTTGTGTAGTGAGGAAATGAAAGGGTGGGTGGCATTCACCGGCTCCAAACACAAGAAAGGCCACCCCCAACCGGGCCCACCCAAAGTCTGAGTCACCGAAGACCTCTCAAGTGGTTCGGAGCAGAAGAGAAGAAGCTGTGGCCGTAGGACACTTCTGGAGGCCCCGTCTGGCCCTGGGCGCTAGGCAGTGCTCTCCTGATCCCTGCAGAGCTCACCAAGCGCTCTCTGCTCTCCTGAGCCTCCATCTCCCCTCAGCAGCAGATGACCAACCCTCCCTGACCCTTTGCTTTGATGCAAAGAGCCCTCTGCCAGCAACCCTCTCACCACCCTGCGTGGATCCCCTACCCTTTCCCACCAGGAAGGAGCAGCGGGAGTAGACCAGGCCTCTAGCTGCCCTCATTCATGATGCCCAGGCAGAGAGGTCAGTGCTGCTGGTGAGCCAGGCTGGGCACCCAAGGCCACCTCAGAAGCCTCCAGATAGCAAGTGCCACACAGCTGTTGTGAGTCCCTCTGTGGAGCTTGGAAGCCCAGAGAAAAACCACACCAAATGCCCTTTTATCTGCCTCAGATTGAACAGTGATGAGATGAATTGTGCAGGGCTGGATTTTCCCTCCGAGCAGGGAGGAGGTGTTCTTTGGGTAACACCCAGCAATCTTGTCTATAAATGATCATCATCAACTAATTCGAACTGAGCACACACGGGGTGCCTGGCAGCTTCCTTCATCTCAAAATGAGGAGCAAATCCATCCTGGGGCATACGAGCCGTGGGCAGGGATGTCGGGAGGGGTGGGCGCTGCTCACGGGCAGCCTGGAAGGAAAGGCGCTGACCACTTTCACACTGGGAGATGGGAACAGATAGGAGCGGGAGGTTAGGACCCTTCAACTGCCTCCCTGAGAAGCGCCTGCACGGCCATGAGAAAGGACAGAGACGGAGGAACTGGTGGTGGGGAGGGGGGAAACACCCTGGCCTCCAAGAAACATACCCCCCAGACTCCTCTCTGTCCATAAGAACAAGACGAAGGGCTCCTTTCAAGCAGGGGGTTGGCAAGGGAGCAGCTGGGGGGACACAAAGAGGGGAGCAGCTTCAATGGACACAGTCATCGCAAGAACAGAGGAGCCGAGGATGCCAGAGAGAGAGAGAGAGCCATTCCAATGATGGCAAACTACTCAGCGACAAACAGCCCCTGACCCAACCAAGCACAGCTGCCCCACACCCTCTAGCTGAGTCCCTGGTCACACTTAGAACTGATATGAGAAACCAGGCTATTTTGTCCACTGGAGCCAAAGAATGCTCCAGTGTGCCTACCAGGGCTTGGGAAGGGGCCGAGGAAGGGAGAAGAAGGGGGTATGGAAGCTAAGCTTCCCACTCTCACTCCCTCTCAGACTCAGGCACACCCCAGGGTGAGGAAACTCCCAGGATGCAGCAGGAGCCACTGGAGCAGGAGCAGAGGCCCAGCCTCCACCACATTCCTCCAAGGTAGGTCATGCTCTGAAGCCAGAGGCGGGGAAATCTAACCAGCACTGGGACCCACAAAGCCCCGGGCACCCTCCAGGACCTCTTGTGAGGCTGGTGGTGGACCCCGCAGAGGCAAGAGCACACTCATCTGGAACAGGAGGACTCTGTTCAGGTCCAGCCCCCGAGGGAACAAGTCAAGCCTGATGCCCTTCAAGCATCTTTACATCACCTGTGCCAAGCACAGAGTGGGGACTGAGAACCATGTATCAGCTGGATGGAGAAATAGTGTGGGCTGGATACAGAGCTCCCATAGCCACATGTGCTGCTAACTTCAGGTCAGCCACTCCATGGGGAAAGGGGAGGCTTTCTACTCCCATAAAGAGCTACTGTCTCAGAAATCCAGGGGACAGTTCTATTCTGCCCCATAGGTCATTAAATTGGTGGGGCTCAATAGCAGTGAGTGCGTGGAGAGGCACTGAACAAATGGATGAGGCAGCAATTATCTTGTAGGATCTCAAAACCAACTTGGAGAGGCACACACAGAAATGACAGGCAACAACCAGGGGCCTAAAACGGGGATTAAAACAGAGCCCTGAGACATTTCTTCTCTCTTGTATCCTCATGCTCCACTTCCCAGCAGTTCAAGAAAACATAACCCTGTCCCAAGTCCCTCCAAGTCATCCAGGACCCCTGATAAAGCTGTCCGGAGAGCACACCTGGGAAATCAGGTGGTACCCGTGAGCTGAGACGAACCAAAATTCTTCAACATGCCTGCTACCACCAGGGACCAGGGACCACGGACCACGAGGGCCCAGGGAATACAAAAGTAAGCAGGTCTACCACCCATCCTTCCCTGGGAGACATCCCAGGGCAGTGGATTCTGTGGGAAAGCATTGCTCTGGGCCTCTGCAGCACCATGGTCAGCTCAGAGGGCCTCAGCCACAACTCATTCCCCCCACCCCCGAGGAAGAACAGGCTGCAGGTGACCAAGGACCACCAGCAGCCAGCCCTCCAGCCTGACACCTGCCTCAGTGTACTCAGTGGATGTGTTGTTCCCAAAAAGTGGTATGTGGGAGGCATTGTTAAATGAGAAAAACAGGATGCAGAAAAAGGATCTCATTTTTATAAAGCAATGACAAAAATAATCCCCAATCTATACATCTATGTTTTTCCATGCTATGGTGCCAGAGAGACGGGTATTAAGGACGAAGGTCAGGCTATTAGCAGAGGGTGGGGATGCCCGTGGCGCTGCTGAAAGGTCCAAAGAAGGAAGGACAGGATTACCATGCAGAAAGGGGCGTGGGGTGGGGAAGGGAGATAGATCACTGATGAAAGCTACCCAGGACATAGGCTATGGTATTCAGACTGACAAAATAGTATGCAAATTAGTTGTTGTACAAGTTAGAGCTTAGGTTCTTACTGGTTGGCCTCCGTCCCCCAGGGGTGCTTCACCTTCATTTCTGAGGATCCCCATCACCTCCTGTCGGCTTTGCTTTCCCACCCTTATCCTCCAGCAACTGCCAAGTTGTTACTGATCCATAAACAAGCATTGCTTTCACCGGGAGAGCTCCCTGTCCAGGAGACTTCTCCTGATGTCTTTATTCTGCATAATACAATGAGCACTCCATCTGTGACAGGCCCAAGGGCCAAGGATTTGCACCCATCATCTCACAGCCAGCCTGCATGCAAGGTACCATTAGTTGTCCACATTTCTCAGGTGACATGGTAATTAGACAATTCCATGTCAATTTGATAAATAGGAGTGAAGGGGTGGAATCTAGTCTGTCAATCAGGTCACAGCCTGGTGATTCCTCCTTATAGACATGGCCTTCTCATGAGGATTCTGGGAGTTTTCCTCTCTTCCTCTCCAGAGATGGGACACACACTCTCTCTGCTATACCTTCCTGTTGACCAGCCACATGGAGCCACGCTGATGGCAGCCAGAGCCCTGGAGATGCATCCACTGCCATTAGATCCACAGGACTCTCGACCCACCAGCCTGTGATCTTCCTGCATTCAGCATCATTGCATGTGTTGTATGAGTCTTAAGAGGGATTTGTAGACTGGTATTGGACATATGGGTTAGTATCAGACTTATCAACTTGATCTGGACTGGGCTGGGATGTCTTATTAACATATAATTACTTCTTGGTATGAGTGTCTCCGGATTTGTTTCTCTAGTCCACTCAGCATAACACAGATGAGGATACTGATGCTCAGCAGTATCAGTCAAATCAGTATCAAGGCCACCTAGAGGAGCCTGGGTGATCTACTTGTAAAAGATCATTGAAACCCTATAGTACACAGTCCTATGCTGACAAGCACGGGGTCTCTGTGAGTTGGACTTGACTCTCTGGAGTCAGCTTATAATCTGAGAAGTGGCAGGGCCAGCGTTCAAGTGCAGGCAGTGGGTTCTTCTGTCCATGTGGTGAAGTGCAGCACTTCCTCGGTAGGGTTTGGTTGAAGTGGAGCTCATCTCTCCTCGAGAAGCAAGTCTCCAGCAGATTCAGCCCATGTCCTGGTCCTTCGGGGTCTTACCCCAGAGTTGGACATGACACACTTTCTGGAGCTCATAAGATCCCGGGCTTCATTAATAAAAGAACCACTCAGTCTGGAGTTAGCCATTTTATTATGCTTTAATTTCTTCATCTTCAGAATTCTCCTTACCACTACAGTCTCATTTCTTTCCACCACAATCGAACTCCAGTTCCCCTGTCCTACCGCATCAAAGCCCTTACTACCCTCTCCAGAATCTTCTCAGATTGCAAGCTGACTCCACAGAGTCAAGTCCAACTCACGGAGACCCCGTGTTTGTTTCACAGTGTAGGATTGTGTGCTATAGGGTTTCAATGATCTTTTACAAGTAGATCACCCAGGCTCCTCTAGGTGACCTTGAACCTCGAACCTTTTGGTTAGCAACCAAACACATCAACCATTTGCACCACCCAAGGCCCAAATTCTCCCTCTACTAAAGCCTAGTCTTGGAGCAGGATCCAGCCAGATCTTCACAGTGAGATGTAACAGTATCTGCAATTTAGTTTGCCCTCTCCCATGGGGCTTTCTTTGCATCAAGGGTATGCAGACAACCCCAAGCTACAGGAAATAGTTGTGGCATCAGACTCCCCGGTATCCCTCAAACAAGCTGTGCAGCTTTGTTTATTCACTTTTGCCCAAAAGTAACCTTTGCCATGAGGGCTTTCCTTAGGACCCGGTTCAAAAGAGCAGTTCCCCCACAGTCCTGGTCTTCCTTGCCCTGGGTTCCCTCCATGGCACTCAGCAGCACCTCGCATGCTACCCCACTGCCATCAAGGAAATTCTGATCCATAGCAACCCATAGGAGCCCTACTGGCTTAGTGGATTGTACGCTGGGCTGCTAACCACAAGGTCAATAGTTCAAAACCACTAGGTACTCTGTAGGAGAAAGATGAAGCTTTCTACTCCTACCACAGGGTCACTATGAGTTGGAACTGAATCAATGGCAGTGAGAATGGCCTTTACCTAGGATTTCCAGGGTTATAAACCTTTATGGCAGCAAAACCAAATCCTGCCATTAAATTGATTCCAATGCAAAGCCACTATACAGGACAGGGTAGAACTGCCCTGGTGGGTTTCCAAGGCTATACATCTTTATGGGAGTAGAAAGTCTAATCCTTCTCCCAAACTCAATGCTACCGAGTAGATTCTTACTCATAGTAAGTCTTTAGGACAGGGTAGAATTAACCCTAGTGGGTTTATAAGACTGTAAATCTTTATGGGAGTAGAAAGTCTCATCTTTCTCTCAAGGGACGGCTGGTGGTTGTGAACTGCTGATCTTATGGTTAGCAGCCCAACGTGTAGCTCACTAGGCCACCAGGGCTACCCTTCATGGGAGACGCCCATTACAAAAGTCCTGGGTACTGCCATCAAGTCACACAGACACTACATAGAGTTCCCAAGACTGCAAATCTTTATGGGAGGAGACAGCCTCATCTTTGTGCTGCAGAGCAGTGGGTGGGTTTGGATGGCTGACCTGCAGCTAGTACGCCAATACTTACCTGAAAGCTCCGCCAGGGCCCACATACTATAGCATTTACCTTAAACATAATGTGTTTCAGTCTTTTATCAAAAATAAGGTGTCAGGAGGTTCTTGGTTGTATTTCTTTCTGAGTTCTCTATTCAAATTCATTGGTCTACATATCTACCAGTGTATCAATTCCAAGCTGTTTTGATCATGATGGCTGTATAATAGGTTTTGAAATTGGGATATGGGTGGCCTCCTACTTTGTTTTTAAGAGTGTTTTTGTGTATCCTGGGTTTCTTCCCTTTCCATATAAGGGTTGTGACTAGTTGTTCTTTTGAAGATTTGTGCTGGGACTTGAATCAGAATTGCATTGAATTTATAGAGAGCTTTCAGCAATATTGATATTTTCACTATTGTCATGTTCCAATCCATGAGCATAATGAGTCCTAGAATCAGAGTGGTTATAAATTGGGTTGCAAGCTTCAAGACCAGAGGTTCAGAAAGACAGGGCTTTCTGTTTCCATACAGAGTTACAGTCTCATAAACTCACAGGGGCAGTTCTACCCTGTTCTATAGGGTCTTTATGAGTTGGTGTGGACTTGATGGCAGTAACTTCGGAGTTTTATCCAAGAGCATGAGACATTCTTTCACTTATGTAAGTCTCTTGGTTTCTTGTGGAAATGTTTTATAGTTTTATGTGTATATGCCTTTTGTTCCTCTGGTTAGATGTACTCCAAAGGACTTTATCTTTTGTATAGTTACTATAAATGGTATCATACCTTTAATTTCCTTTCCAGAGTCCACTTCTTTAACTGATAAGAATTCAATTAAATTTTATATGTTGATCACGTTCTTCTACATTACCAAATTTTGCAATTAGTTCCATCATTTTTTTACTGATTCTTTAGGGATTTCTACATATAAAATTATGTCATCTGCAAATAAAGGGAGTTGTTTCTTCTTTGTCAATTTAGATGCTTTTAATATCTTTGTGATGTCTTATAACTCTGGATAAGATTTCCAGGACTACATTAAATAAGAGTGGTGATAAAGGACAACTCTTTCTGGCTCTTGTTCAGTGAGAATGAGGTTTTTGTTTGTCTGTTTTTGGCTGATGCAGTCATTGCAGGTTCAATCTGCAGCCAATACTGCTCATGCACCATCACCTCCCATCTGTCAGTTGAGGTTCGCATTAACCCATCATGGTGATGGCACAGTGCTGGGAAATGTGGGTGGGGTTGTCATGCATTGGGACAGCAGTTAACAACAACAACAACACCAATTCTAATGTATCTTTCACATTTCATAGTGAACAAGGCATCCTACAGAGTCACTCTTGACTCTCAAGGCTGGTGCATTCAACTCTGTAGCAGCCCTTAGCCCAGACTTTTTATGATGGTCTGTTTTCTTGTTGGTTTCTCCTACTAGACCAGAATCTACTTGAGGGCAGAATATAGCAACTGCAGAATATCTGGTGCCTGGATCATAGTAGCCCTCCAGGCTCACATTAAATCAGTGGTTCTCAAAACTCCTAATGCCATAACCCTCTAATACAGTTTCCCATGTCGTGGTGACCCCCCAACCATAAGATTATTTTCATTGTTACTTCATCACCGTAATCTTGCTACTGTTATGAATCGGGTGACCCCTGTGAAAGGGCAGTTTGACCCCCACAGGGGTCACGACCCACAGGTTGAGAACCACTGCATTAAATGTTTGTGGGATATTTTATTTAATCATTTTATTGGAAGCTTGTACATCTCATCACAATTCATACATACAGCCATTGTGTTGCGCACATTTGTACATTTGTTGCCATGATCATTCTCAAAACATTTTCCTTCTACTTGAGCCCTTGGTATCAGCTCCTCATTTCCCCCCTCCCTTCCCGCTTCCCCATGCCTCATGAACCCTTAATTATTTATAAATGATTATTATTCTGTCATGTCTTACACTATCTGATGTCTCCCTTCACTCACTTTTCTGTTGTCCATCCCCCAGGGAGGGAGTTATATATAGATCCTTATTATCAGTTCCCCTTTTCTACCCCACCTTCCTGGTATCGCCACTCTCACCACTGGTCCTGAGGGATCATCTGTCCTGGATTCCCTGTATTTCCAGTTCCTATTGTACCAGTGTACACCCTCTGGTCTAGCCAGATTTGTAAGGTAGAATTGGGATCATGATAGTGGGGGTGGGGAGGAAGCATTTAAGAACTAGAGGAAAGTTGTATGTTAAGTCAGTGCTATACTGCACCCTGACTTGCTTGTCTTCTCCCAGAGACCCTCCTGTAAGGGATGTCCAGTTGCCTACAGATGGGCTTTGGATCCCCAATTCATACTCCCCCTCATTCACAATGATATGATTTCTTTTGTTCTTTGATGCCTGATACCTGATCTGTGGGATATTTTAATGACAGCCCTCACATGAACCCAGAGAGCTGGTGTCCTGCAGGGTCTTCTAGGTTAAGTGGAGGAAGTAACAGTCTGTTGTTGTAAGGTGCAATTAAGTCCACTCCAACCCATAGAGACTCCATGCAAAACAGATTGAAACCTTGCCTGGCCCTGTGCCATCCTCCCAATGGTTCCTGTTCTTGAGCCCACTGTTGCATCCACTGTGTCCATCCATGTAGTTGAGGGTCTTCCTCTTCTCACTGGCCTTCTGCTCTACCAAATATGATGTCCTTCCGCAGAGGTAGGTATCTTCTGATAATATGTCCAAAGTATGTAAGACGAAGTCTTGTCATCCCTGATCTAAGAAACACTCTGGCTGTACTGTTTTCAAGACACATTCTTGGTTTGTTCTTTGGGCAGTCCATGGTACTTTTACTATGCTTTGCCAGCACCACAAATTTTGCTCTTCCTTATTCAGTGTCCATCTTGTGCAGGTATATCAGGCCACTGAATATACCGCAGCTTGGCCAGGCATACCTTGGTCCTCAGAAGTAACCTCCTTGCTTTTTAACACTTTAAATAGGTCTTGTACATCATTGGGTCTCTTCACTGATGCTTCCATGAACATTGATTATGAATCCAAACAAAACAAACTCCTTGGAAACTTCAATCTCTAATTTATCATGATGTCGCCTGGGGTCCAGTTATGATCCACATGGTCAGCAATTGGAAAACAACAGCAGCTCCGTGGAAGAAAGGCTGGGCTTTCTAATCCTGTCCACAGTGACAGTCTCAGAAACCCACAGGAGGGCCGCTATGAGTCAGCATTGACTCAACGGCAGTGAGTTTGGTCTTTTAACATTGAATTGTAATCCATTCTGAAGACTATAATCCTTGATCTTCATCAGCAAGTGCTTCAAGTCCTCCTGACTTTCAGAAAGCAAGGCTGTGCCATCAGCAACCTGTCATCAGGTTGTTAGTAAGCCTTTTTCCAGTCCTGATGCTGCATTCTCCTTCATATTCCCACTTCTTTGGTGATTTGCTCGGCACATTGATTGAAGAATCATGGTGAGAGGATTGAACACTGGCACACACCGTTCCTGATTTTAAACCAAGCAGCGTTCTCTTTTTTTGTTTTCACAACGGCGTCTTGATCCATGTACAAGTTATGCCTGAGTACAGTGAAGTCGACAATTTATCAGAACCCAAAAGCTGACCATCCAGAAGCCAGAGACCACTCAAGTGCCTCTCTTGACCTCCCTTGGGTCAAAGCAATCCTCCGCATAAACTGACGGGATGACTGATTTTAAGGACTCGCTGGCCAGAATAGCAAAGGAATCAAGAGACATTGGCACTGTCCCCCAACCATCACCACCCACAAGGCGAGAGAGCAATCTAGTTGTTATCTATAAATTGCACTGCCACTTTCCGGATCCATTTCTTTCCTCAGCACCTTCAGATGATCTAGACTCACAGAGTGGCAGAGGAGGCGGTGGAGAAAGAGAGAAATGCGTTCATTATTCAAATTTATTCTTGTTGAACTTCAGAAGTAATAAAGAGAAATTCAATATTTCTGGAAAGACTGTCTAGGTAGGAGACCTTAATGTTTCTTTGACAGATCTAAGAAATACAGTATTTTTCCTATATTTACTTAATCTTGTCTTGTGTGATTACCGAAGTCCATTAAATTATTAAAATCCAGCAAAAGAGAGCTCAGAACGCAAGTCAGTCAAGGGCCCTGTGAATGCCAGCGGACATGCCCACCTTCCTTCCCCCGCCCATCCTCACGCCCCACTCACTTGGACACCGTGATTTCCCACTGCTCTGTGCCCTTTTACTCCACATCAGAAGACGTTTTATTAAAACACAAAGAGTTGATGTAACTGAGAGGTCCAGGGCTTCTGCTGCCCCGACCTTCTCATCATCCTTCCTTCCTGCTGGTCAAATCCTCTCCTGGGAACAAATAGACTAAGATGTCATTAAATTTTAAACTAGCATAGCTGGTGATATAAACCAAACATAGGCACGCAGCCCCCAGCCGATGGCAGGCTTCTCTGACCTCATTTTACCAGGGCTGAGTAGGACTCCCTCCGAACCAACCACGGTCTGCTCCAGGCCTGGGCACAGTGACCCCAGCCCCCACTCTCCACTCCCACCCCACACCTCACCCCCTTCTCCTTTGACAATTATATTTGTGGTAGGCTTAATAATGGCCCACAAATGTGTCCATAACCATGGCCCCTTCTTGACTTCATATGGCAAAAACGACTTGGAAGATATAATTAGCTTATGGATCGTGAGGTGGAAAGATCATGCTGAATTATCTAGGCAGACCTTACCTACAATCACAATAAGAGGAGACAGAGGGATATGTGGCACAGGAGAGAAGTCGTTGTGACCATGATGACAGTGATTGGAATGATGTGTCCATGAACCAAGAACACCAGCAACCACCAGAAAGTGGAAGCAGCAGGAATGGATTCTCTATTGACGCCTCTAGAGGAGCACGGCCCTGCGGACCTCTAACACTGGCCAACAGTACTGAGTTGAGATCTCTAGAGGCAATTCTCAACCAACAGTTTTGTAGTAACATATGACAACAGTCATGGGAAATTAACACACTATCCCAAGCATTTCTTTCTCTGTAGTAGAAGCTCCAAGCCCCCGCTCCAGGAAGCCTGAGGTCCCTTTCCTCAACCTTGACGACGCCACAGTCGAACCTTTCTGAACCCATCCTATCCCTTGATTTCCCTAAGGACCAGGAACACGTGGGGACCTCAGCACTAGCGGCTGTGCAGGCTGGAATACAGCACCTTCACTGCCCCCTGCGGGAATCACTCCGCGCCATCACTGTTCGCCGGCGAGGAGCCCAGACGCCCAGTCCTCCTTCCGTGACTCTACTGCCCGCAGCCACGGCCTCTCTCTGGGATTCGACCCCTGCAGCTCTTCAGACGGCTGCTTCTTGCTTCTGGTATGAACTGAAATGTCGTCTCACATGGAGTCAAAATGGCCTTCCCACCTGGTTACAAGTTGAATGGTTAGCCACAGGTCAGCAGTCACAGCCACCAACCACTCCACAGAAGACAGACAAGGCTTTCTACTCCCGTAAAGAGTTCCAGTCTCAGAACCCTACACAGGCAGCCCTACTCTGTCCTATTGGTGGCTATGAACTGGAGTTCACTCGATGGCAGTGAGAATAGGCTTTGAATTGAGGCTTTTCGCTCTTCCCTCGCTAGACTTGCATACTTTTTCAAGTTTATCCTTCTGCTGGCATGTCTTGATTTGTGTTTCAGCCCTGTTCTGCTCCAATCCAGACAGAGGTGAGAGCACAGGAGCCCTGCCACCTGCCCCCACTCACCGCCATCTCTGAATGTGGCTGACCCCTAACCTGGAAACTCCCAGACCAGAATCAAGCTCATGCCCCTTTAGATTGAGAGCTGTGGAATGTTGGCTCGCTTCTCAGGACTCCAGCCAGGTTAGTCCCTCTCTGTCCACGTCATTCGCCCTAGTTTTTCCTCCTCCCACCAGCGGTGGCTTCGGTTACAAAATAGCTCAGAGCCAAGCCATCATGTCTGGGTTATTGAACACCTACAATGGGCACTCGTTGCTGAAACCTGGCCAGTGCCATGTCTTCTTTAGAGATGTTGTTCCTCCCGTACCTCCCTCATGTGATACTTGACCTGCACCTTCAGGGTTAGGCATGTGATCTAGGCCCAGCCAACGTAGCTCATTCTGATGACCCTGGACTCTGATTGGTCCGTGGGTGAGTGGGACCCAGAAGCAGCCAATCAGATCCTTCTCTAGGATTTTATTTATTGATACTAAAAGAGAAAAGCTCCTTTTCTGAAATAGTTAAACTAGGATTAGGGGCCCTAGAAATACCATCTTATGTGCAATACTGAATATAGTGAAGTCAAAACACAGAGAGAAACAGAAGAGAGAGAATGAGGGTGAGTGCGAGGAAAATGGAGAATGGTATCATTTGAACTCTTGGTCCAGCTGAACCTCATGCTAAGTCACCCAGCGTTTTCCCCACTATGGGAACTAAAATCTGCCTTTTGGGCTTTTGTTTAAGTCTGCCTAAGTTATACTTATGTCCTCTTTAATTGGAAATGTCCTTGATAACCACATGGTCACACTGCATATATTTTCTCTCTCTACATGTACTAACCTCTCTCTTTCTCGCTCTCTCTCTCTCTCTCTCTCTCTCTCCATATAATTCATATAATTTCTGGTTCATTCAGTTCCATCCTTTACCTTGTAGTTCACTAATTACTTCTTAATAATCCTTCTTTCTTCTTTAGCTGGCTGGAAACACCTCTATGCAGGGGTGCTGTCTTAGCTACTCGTATGCCCAGAGGTCAGCGTTACTGCAGACCCAAAACACGAGTGCCACAAGCCAGCCTGCAGTCTTCATCCCTAGTCAGGGTGATCTGCCTTCCACCAGTTAGCTCCTGCAAGGTTAGACCAGGGACAGGAACCAGAGGACACACCGAGTCACCCTTATTCTTTGCTATGAAGAGGGAGAGAGAGGGAGAAGGAGGGGGAGAGGGAACTGGAGGAAATGAGAGAGAGAAAGGAAGGGGAAGAGAAGGGAGGGGAAAGAAGAGAATAGGGGTTCAAAGCTCGGACTACCACAGTTCCTGCTCATCTCTGCTTTTTATTGCAGGTGCGGCAATCATTTCTTTAAAAGAACTTACGCCAGACCCGTCTCAAGGTATTGGTGTTCAAGAGTAAAGATGTCCCAAATGTACAACTCTTCCCAAATGCTACTCTGCTCCAGTTCCACCCCCACCCCTCCCTAGAGGATATCTCCTCAGCTCTAACACTCCTTAGAAATTCATGAAACTTTAAGAAAATATCTCCTGCGGTGGCGGGTGCCGTTCACTCCCAAATCCATGTCAGGCAGAGACGAACCAAACGCAGGAGCCAAGGCCAGAAGCTGAAAGTGTATAAAAATCACAGCAGGTCTTCTTTCTTCCAGCAAAGCTCAGGCAGGAAATAGAGATCTGGCTCCCCAGGTGATGTGGTGTGCTTTCTAACTGCACCACACCTGCATAGATACCCCACCCAAGGGAAACAAAGGCTGGGGTCTGAACTCACGCCTTCTGGTGGAGTCTCAAAGATGCCCCTAAGGAAACAAAGGTATGGCTTAGCTCATACCCTCTAATGAGACAGAGTCTAAAGAGACCCCAAAGAAAAGGGTGTGTCTTAGTTCACCCCCTCTATTCAAGCCAGGCCTTCATCCCACCCTGACCCTGTCCATCCACCTAGTGGAGAATGCCCTCCAAAATGGTATTACAGCCACGGTGATCGAGTCCAGCATGATAACATAGCACATACACAACGATGGCCAGAAGGCCACCTTAACTGACTGCCACTCAGCAAGACTCCCCAGTCCCAGGGGAGCCTTCGGCAGGGAACTGCGCCCTCACTGGCTCCAGGAGCCCTCACTTCCATCCTCCGCTCAGCCTCCAGGGGAGTGCTTCCAGGCTGCCTGGTGACACAGCAAAAGAAGATCGATATCACAAACATGAATTTCCCAAAATTAAAATGGAGAACAGGACCTTAGGGAAGGCTGCCTGGATAATTAAAGCATTCATTCAGGCTCTGGTTTGTCTGAGAGCGATGGGCTGCTCAGAGCAGCCCTGAATTTCCCCCAGAAAATACTGGTGCCTCTGGGCCAGCTCCTGGCTGGGCTATGGGGTCTGGACGCACCGAGCCTCGCCTGCCTGCCCCTCTCAGAGGCAGAAGAGCTGCGGTATGGCCATCGGAAGTTCAGGCGGGAGAGGGTCTGAAAGGGCCGCTGTGCCCCAGGACCTTTCTGAGGCTGAGAAAGAAGTGACTTGCCCTGGGTCCTGCAGCTGTTGGTAATTCAGAGTAGAGACAAATATTCAAACATCCTGGGATCAAGATCATATGTTTATTCCATCATCCAATTGCTGGAGCCTCATCTGTAACGCCCCTTACACACACACATACACACACACATACACACGAATGCCAACTACATGTGCATACCCACCTCTGTGCCTCCCCTGCCCCCACCCTCATGTCCTCACTGTTGTTACTGCTGTTGGCTGCTGCCAAGTCCGGTTCAACCCAGAGTGTCCCCTGGGATGCAGCAGAATGGCCCTATTGGGTTGTCTTGGCTGCAGTCAGTATGGGAGCAGATTGCCCCAAAGGAGCTAGTGGGTTCAAACTGCCACCTTTCTGCTAAGGACACACCAGGGCCCCTTACATCCTGGCTTATCTCTCCAGTTCCCTCCATCCTTAGCATCTGAGCCATCTTCCCCTTTAATCCCAGGGCTTCCTTCCTAACCCTCTCTGAACTCCTTCAGCACACACAGCTTCCACACAACACCATTTATCCCTCTATCCTCTGGACTACTTTCCTCTCAGCTTCCTACACTGAGAAGCAAGCTCTGGTGGCATAGGGGCTACATGTTGGACTGCTAACCTCAAGATCAGCAGATTGAAACCAGCCCACTCCTGGAAGAAGGTGAGGCTTTCGACTCCCTGGAAGAGTTACAGCCTCAGAAATCCACCGAGGTGGTGCTACCCTGTCCTATGGGGTTTCTGTGAGTCACAATCGACTTGTGGGAGTCGTCTGTGGAGTCCCAACAGCACTGCACTTTCCATGGGGATCCTCTGAGGATCCCCCACGCAGCCCGGCACATAGCGAGTGCTCATCAGTGCGTGCTCCTGGGCCAGGTTGACTCACTTTTTCAGTCTTCGACAAGCTCCACAATTCCACACCCAAACAATGAGCCTCTGTCCCCACCCAAACAATGAGCATAAACCCCTCTTTGAGCTGATTTTATTCCACACTGTGATGTGTCGCTGGACCCTCTCCCAGGAGCTCTGTGGCAGCCCTGCTGTGCTGCCTGGGAGCAGTGCATTCTCTGGACCCCCCAGTGGTGAGGAGCAGTGGGGCTGGTGGGGCATAGGGGTGGGAGCAGCCCTGTGAAGAGAGCCCTGGGCTGGGTCCTGGACGTGGTCCTACCCCACCACTACTTGGATCTGGGACGTGAGCCACAATCCATAGTCCTTGCCCCTGTAGGGGGCTCCATCTGTCAAACGAGAAGGTTCAAGTTCATGCTGCCTTTTAAGGCACTACCGCCCGGTACTTTTTAAAGTCTTTAAATAAACACCTGTCTTAGTTACCTAGCACTGCTCTCACAAAACAAAACAAAACCCACAAGCAGATGGCTCTAAAGAAGAGAAGTTCATGTCCACACAGTTCCACACCGAAACCAAACACTGCCACTGAGTTCAGTCCGAGTCGTAGGGACTTCTGAAGCTGCAAATCTTTATAGGAGCAGACGGCCTCCTTTGTCTCCTAGGGAGCAGCTGATGAGTTTGAACCACTGACCTAGCAGTTAGCAGTCCACCACTGACGTGCCAGTGCCGCCAGGACTGTTTTCCCAACAGTCCAGGATGCTGAAAGTGCAAATTCAGGGTATGGCTCTAGGGGTAGGTCCTTCTTTGTCTCTTGCAATTCCTAGTAACTGCCAGCGATTCCTGCTGTTCTTGGGCTTGTCGACCATCTGCTGTGTGTTTGCGTCTTCGTGCGCCCTCATCCCCCCCCCCCTGTCTCTGGGTCTATTCTGCAAATTTTATAACTCAGAAGTAACTAGGTTTAGGAGCCACCCTGCTCAGCTAGCATCTCATTAGGATAACAAAGGCACAACGCCATTTCCCAGCAGGATCACATATACTAGTAGAGAGCTGATGGAAGGAGGGGGTGTTACAAGATGCCGTACAGATGCCAAGCAGAGAAACTGAGAGCAACATGTGGTCCTAAGGCCTAGGACAGGCTGGGGGCATGTAAGAGGAGAGGAAGAAGCCGAATAGCCCCTTTCTTCCTGAAAATGTAGCTTGGATCTCAAAGAGGGTGTACCTTAAACACTAGAAGGCAGGAAAGAGCTGAGGCTATACTGCACCCGCCTGCCACACAGACTCAGTCACCACCAGGGCAGCTACCCAGGAGTTCAGCAATGGTTAATTAGACGTGGAGGCCCAGCGGGTTGTACCAGGCAAGGCATTAAGATAATAACAAGTGGAAATGCTGCTAGATAATTATACTACATTATTATGAGTGAGCACCTAGTATCACAGATGTTTTCTTTAACTGGGAAATGAGAATGACCTAGATGTGGGACAGGGCTGGGAAGGTGAAAACCAGCCTCATACCTGGCCACCTGGTGGGCAGCCCTCAGTCCTCAGGAAGCTCCCAGTTTAGATATGACCTGTATCCGCCTTCTCATTACCTCTGGTTGCCATATCTGGCCCCAAATGGCCCTTTCTCTTCATTTGAAAAGCCATCTCGTCCACCCAAATGCTACCTAGGTTCAAAACATAGGTCAGTGCTGGGGTCCCAACTGGTATCAGCACACTCCCCCCACCCCCAATACCATCTCAGAAACGACGGTATCCACAGGTCTCAGGGTGGTAGTGAGCCTCCCTACTTCCTGCCTACAAAGTGATATTGTAATGGCCAGGCAGTAACAGATTAAAGAAATGACCCAAGAGAAAGCTACAATGAACAAGAGTCACTTTCTGATCACAGGAGCTGGTGAAGTTAAGAACCCACCCTCAGTCCTGGCCCAGCTGGCCATTGGGTGGGGGTGGGGGTAGGGGGTGGGGGTCACTCACTGAGCAGCTGCCTCCGGAGAGTCTGTGAGGTGACCTGCTGCTGTACAGGCTCAACAATGACCATCGATGCACACTGCCTGTTCTGCCTTCAACGGAGAAATGGTTATATTTTTCATAAGAAGGAGAAATATGTGCCATCTTAGAGCTCTCTTATCTAGAAACCTGATTGGGCTCAGAACCCCCCCAAAAAAGCCCTTTGTGATGAAGGGGGCTCTTCACCCACACTGCCCCACCCAGCAGGTTGAGGCCTGATTGGTGATACCGACTCCGTCACCAGGAAAGCTGACCGTCATTGAGTGTTGACTGTCACAAACCCCAAAACCGACTACCAGACCTGAGTCATAGCAGACTCCAGATCACAGGACCCAAAGGAGCAGATGTGGCAACAGCGCCCACCCTCTGCTCGGATCAGTTCTGGAGGGGGCGTCAGCCGTCAGAGCTGTAGGGAAGCGATACCAAACACTCTTGAGTAGGAAGCCTTCTTGCCTGGCTTCCCAGAAAAAAAAAGAAGAAAAAAACACCTTTATCCATGGGCAAAAACATCAGCCAACTATTTGGGGATGGAAGGAGAGACCGAAAAAGAAGGGGAAGAAAGACTATTCAAATTCATTTTACTCATCTGTTCCTTATTTTGTATCCTTTCAGCTTGCAGAAATTCCTGGGGGCTTTCTGAAGATTCCCTCATAGCCCAGTCCTAAGGGAAGCATGTCCAGATGACTCTTCATGAATATTCAGGAAGGTGGTGGCCATGGGGTGGGGTGGTGGTGAGGGTTGGCAAGCAGAGTAGAAGGTATCTGAATAGTGGAACTTTGGAAAAGAAAGGCTTCCTTAGGCCCATCAAGCTCTGAGGACCATATCCCTGCTCAGAGCAGCCAATGCACAGAGAGGACCAAAAGGCCAGCCACACTACATCCCTCGCTGACCCATAGCACTACAGGGACAACACTGGAGACACAGTGCAGGAAGTGTGCCCGATCTGACCCCACCACACCAAGGCGAAACACTAAGGACATGCAACAGAACAGCAAGGGGAAGAGAGCAACAAAGTCCAAATAGACTTTGGGGCCAGGGTGTGGCACCCCATCATACTCGGCCTGAAAACACCCCTAAAGGTCAACTAACAGACCTGGAACTATTTACAGGCTTTTCTTTATTTTTTCGGGGGTTTTTTGTTTGTTTTACCTCCTTTTGTTGCTTTGTCTTGCTCTGTCATGAATTTTATGAATATAGTTATCTCTGAAGGTCTATCTAGATAAGATAGGTGGGATAAACAATCTGAAGGGGAAAACAACAGGATTGACCGTTCAGGGGGTACACGGGAGAGGGGGAGGCAAGGGAAAGGAAATGGGTGTTTAAAAGCCCAGGGTCAAGGGAACAATAAGTGATCTAAAATCGATGGTGAGGAGGGTGTAGGAGGCCTGGTAGGGCTTGATCAAGGGCAATGTAACGGAGAGGAATTACTGAAACCCAAATGAAGACTGAACATGATAGTGGGACAAGAAGAAAGTAAAAGGAAATAGAGGAAAGAACTAGGAGATAATGGGCATTTATAGAGGTCTAAATACAGGTGTGTACATACGTAAATATATTTTTATATGAGGATGGGGAAATAGAGCTATATGCATATATTTATAGGTTTAGTATTAAGATAGCAGATGGACATTGGGCCTCTACTCAAGAACTCCCTCAATGCAAGAACACCTTGTTCTAGTAACCTGGCATTCCATGACACTCACCTTCCTGATCACGATCACTGAAGACAAAGTGGGTGCATAAGCAAATGTGGTGAAGAAAGCTGATGGTGCCCAGCTATCAAAAGATATAGCATCTGGGGTCTTAAAGGATTGAAGATAAACAAGTAGCCATCTAGCTGAGAAGTAACAAAGTCCACATGGAATAAGCACACCAGTCTGTGTGATCAGGAGGTATAAATAGGGTCAGGTATTGGGCATCAAAGACCCAGAACAAAAAATCATATCATTCTGAATGAAGGGGAGTGCTGACTGGAGACCCAAAGTCCATCTGTACACAACTGGACATCTCCTAACAGAAGGGTTGTGGGGAGGAGACGAGCCAGTCAGGGTGCAGTATAGCAACGATGAAACACACAACTCTCCTTTAGTTCTTTAATGCTTCCTCCCCCCCTCTATCATGATCCCAATTCTACCTTACAAATCTGGCTAAACCAGAGCATGTCCACTGGTACAGATAAGAGCTGGAAACACCAGGAATCCGGGACAGATAAACCACTCAGGGCCAACAATGAGAGAAGTGATACCAGGAAGTTAAGGAAAGGCAGGAGGAGAAAGGGGGAACCAATCACATAAAACCCCCTCCCAGGGGAATGGAGAGAAGAAAAGTGGGTGAAGAGAGACATCAGACAGTGTAAGACATGAAAAAATAATAATTTATAAATTATCAAGGGTTCGTGAGGGGGGAGAAGGGGGAAATGAGGATACCAAGGGCTCGAGTAGAAGGAAAATGTTTTGAAAATGATGATGGCAACAAATGCACAAATGTGCTTGACACAATGGATGGTTGTGTAGATTGTGATAAGAGTTGTACCAGTCCCCAATAAAATTATTTTTTTAAAAGACTTCCTTGTTGTGAGCTGTAAAACTAGGCTAGGATATGTCCACTAAATGCAAGGCCCCTCTCTGACTAGCCCAAGACACCAAGGCAGCAAGCATTTAAGGGAGTGTCCACGACGGACATCCAACACTTCCTGTCAGTGCGTCCTACTGTGGTAGCTTACATGCTGCTCCTGTGAAGATTATAGCCCTGGGAGCCCTATACGGCAGTTCGACTCTGGCCTTTGGGTTGGAGTAGTTTCAACAGCACTAAGTTTGGTTTGGGGGCAGGTACAGTTACATCAATCAGTCCACGTGGCACAGTGGTTAAGATCCTGGCTGCTAAGCAAAGGACAGTGGCTCAAGCCCACCAGTTAACTCTGCGCATGAAGACTGCAGCCTTAGCAATCCTGCGGAATGGTTCTACTCGGTCCTATAGGGCCACTGTGATTGGAACCAATTTGATGACCATGGGTTGGAGTTTTTTGAGGAGGTAGAAAGTGGAGAACATATATATTAAAATCTAATAAATTATATTGTTCAGATATATCCTATTTTACATAATATATAATAGTAAAATATAATAAAATCTATATTTATATATCAGATAGATGTATTGGCCTAACATTTTAGAAAGGAAGGTCTTTCGGGGGAAATGGCTTTTCAGTAAAGATCTGGAGGATGTGGATGACGGAGATATTTGAGGAAGCGCCTGCAGACAGCGGGAAGAGGAGGGCGGGTGTCCTGAGGGAAGGAGTAGGCCTAGCAGCTGGGTGAGGGGCTGAGAGGTCTCCACTGGAGCAGAATGAGGAGCGGGAGATTGCTACAGCGACAGGGTCAGGGAAGAGCGACTCCCGCCCTGCCTGGCTCTCAATGCCTCCTCCCCGCACAATACCCCAGCCATCACTCTGCCCCTGCCAGCTGTGCATTCACTCCTCTCCAGAGCTGGCTGCCTTGGACGAAGTGACAGACTTGATTCTTCCTTGTCCGATGGCTCATCTAAAACTCCAGATAGCTTTCCTTCTGGGACACCTGGCCCCAGAAGCGTATCTACAGTATGGAAAGTAGAGTCGCTGGTCTCGGTACCACTTGGAGCAGGGCGTCAATGACCACTTTCTATTAGCTGTCAGTTTTTAGGGCACCCTGGGACAGGTAATTCAGCAATGTAACGTGAACTGTCATAAGCACTATTTTCAATAGACATGGGGTCTCATCACACATCCATGTGACGAAGGGAGGCTCTGGGACCAGCTGACCCTGGGGGGGAGGGGGCGGAGGGACATACTTTGAAGTCCACGGCCAGCTCAATGACCACCTCACACCACAAGTGCAGCCACCTGACTTACCAACTCAGTGCGCGGCCTTGCTGAACAACAAGAAATGAAGCAATTGTGGTTCCAGTTGGCCCTTCATTGGCCAGAGTTCAACATTCTCGGGGCTTACATGGACTTTGAGAGACTCCAAGCTGAGGATTCTGGCACTCTTATGAAAAAGGTTTTACAAACAAGTAAGCCACCAGCACTTCAAGGCAATTGTCAGAAATCAACAAAGCAGCTCATGCACAACCGCTGCTCCCTGTATCACACACAAGGCTGATGAGCAGGCTATGTCTCAGCCCCGCTGCCTCACTCCCACCAAAGCTAAGGCAGGAGCCCTGTCCTACACATTAACTAGGAGTTGGCAGCAGGGCCCCTGCTCTGACACATCTGCTGAGGAAGGTAATGGGGAGCTGGTCGAAGCTACTGAACATCCTGCTAATCCCACTCCACTGTCTTTAACTCCAGGTCCAGCTTGACTCTCCTTTTCCACACAGGGATGAAATTAGTCCATCATTCCTAAGGTTCTGTCTGTAGATGGGTCAAGACAGAGGTTTTTTGGGAAGATCAGTCTCAGATCTGGCTGAATACCCGGGATGACCTGTATAGTGCACCCCAAAGAGATGACTAGGGCTCTGCCACAAGTGCTGAAAACCAGACACTTAGAGTTTCCCGGGGAAAGACTCAGCCCAGAAAGTTCACCACTGCTAGGGGTCTCTGTGCGGTGCAAACAGTTGAATTGTTACTGCTTACAAAGAGGTTGGCAGTTGAATCCACCCAGAGCTGCCTCAGATCCATCTCCCAAAACCAGCCATGGAGAACCTCTGGAGCTCCGTTGCTCTAGAGCACACAGGAGAAAACAAAGAGGGAAAGAAAGATTGTGGAACACATCCTGGCCCACCATACCCCAGGACGATATTCCTGCTCAGGGCCCTGAGACACAACAACCCTCACTGACCCATAGTGCTATGGGCGGAGGGGGGCGGGACACAGGAGACACAGTGTGAGAACTGTGCCCTGTGTGACCCCATGACACTGGGGTGAAACGCTAAGGGCATGCAACAGAGCAGCAAGGGGAGCAAAGCAGTGAAGTCCCCGGGGAATGCAAAAAATAGACTTTGGGGCCAGGGCAGACTCGACTGGAAAACACTCCTAAAGGTCAACAAACAGACCTGGAAATGTTTATAGGCTTTTCTTTTTTTCTTTCTGTCATTGGTTTTTTATTGTTTTTGTTTTCTTTTGTTCTGTCTTGTTTTTGTGCTTACTATTGTCCCTGTATATCCTGGGGAGAAAACAACAGGACCAATGATTCCAGGGGTACGCGGGATAGGGGAAGGTGCAGGAAAGGAAGCGGGTGTTAACAAACTCAGGGAAAGGGGAACAACAAGTGATCTAAAATTAATGGTGAGGAGGGTGTAGGACACCTGGTAGGGCTTGATCAAGGGCAATGTAACCAAGAACAATTACTGAAATCCAAATGAAGACTGAACATGATAGTGGGACCAGAGGAAAGTAAAAGTCAATAGAGGAAAGAACTAGGAGGCAAAGGACATTTATAGAGGTCTAAATACAGGTGTGTGCATATATAAATATATTTATACATAACAATAGGGAACTAGATCTTTGTACATATATTTATATGGTAAGTATTAAGGTGGCAGATGGACATTGAACCTCTACTCAAATAATCCCTCAATGCAAGAACACCTTGTTCTAATAACCTGGCATTCCATGATGCTCACCTTCCTGACACGATCACTGAAAACAATATGGGTGCATAAGCAAATGTGGTTAAGAAAGCTGATGGTGCCTCGCTATCAAAAGATATAGCATCTGAGGTCTTAAAGGCTTGAAGATAAACAAGTAACCATCTAGCTGAGAAGCAACCAAGTCCACATGGAAGAAGCACACCAGTCTATGTGATCAGGAGGTATAAATAGGATCAGGTTCCAGGCATCAAAGACCCAGAACAAAAAAATCATATTATTATGAATAAGGGGGAGTGCGGAGTGGAGACCCAACGCCCATCTATAGATAATTGGACATCCCCTTACAGAAGGGTCACAAGGAAAAGAAGAGCCAATCAGGATGCAGTATAGCACCAATGAAAACATACAACTCTCCTCTAGTTCTTTCATACTTCCTCGCCGCCCCGACTATCATGACCCAAATTCTACCCTACAAATCCAGCTAGACCACAGGATGTACAGTGGTACAGTTAAGAGCTGGAAACACAGGGAATCCAGGACAGAGAAAATCCTCAGGACCAATAATGAGGGTAGGGATATGAGGAGGGTAAGGGGAAGGTGGAGGGAGATAGAGGGGAACCAGTCACAATGATCTATATATAACCCCCACCCAGGGGGATGGAGAACAGAAAAATATGTGAAGGGAGACATCGGGTAAGATAGGAGAAAATAATAATAATTTATAAATTATCAAAGGTTTATGAGGGAGGGTAGAAGAGGGAGGAGCTAAAATTGTGGAGCTGATACAAAGGGCTCAAGTAGAAAAAAATGATGATGTCAACAAATGTGCTTGACACAATGTATGTATATATGTGTGCATGGAATGTGACAAGAGCTGTAAGAGCCCCCAATAAATGATAGTTTTAAAGAGGAAGGAACAGCTCTATTGTGCGCTCTGTGTGGCTTACCACGATGCTTCTGGAATTCTTGTTAAACGGAGGTTGGGTGTGTTGGGCATGGAGGATATAATAGTATCACTTGATTGGCCTTGCCCATGTCCCCCCAGGACAAACAGCATTTTCTAGGCCCCTCACGCCCTTGGTTTTTACCCCAAGACCATTTTTCAGTCATTTGGTTTGGGAGCAGTATGGAGATAGAAGTTCTCCCTCTCTTTCTGCCAATTACTTTGTTAATGTCTTGCCTCCCACTGAAATAATTACACATGGACTCCTAAAACACAGTCTAACACAAACTCACTGCCATCATATGGGCCCTATAGAGCAGGTATAACTGCCCTGTAGATGTCCAAGACTATAACTCTTTTTTTTTCCCCAAAAAATACTTTTATTGGAGGCTCTTACATCTCTTATCACAATCCATACATTCATCCAGTGTGTCAAGCATATTTGCACATATGCTGCCATCATCATTTTCAAAGCATTCTCTTCCCACTTGAGCCCCTGATTTCAGCTCCCCATTTCTTCCCCCTCCCCCCCCCCAATAAATTGCTTTTAAAAAAGAACGAACAGGGAGGGAGTATGTTGTGTGGCAGTACAAGTGTTGGGAAGAGATTACTTTTGAAATGAAATTGCGATGGTGAGAAGAAGAAAAACAAAGCCCCAGATGTAGGGGCGATCGTCCTAAGCAAGTTGTAACTGGGGGTGGGGGGAAGATGCTAGTGGGGAGGAGGGTGGGTTCAGCGGAAGGAAATGGCGGAAGCGAATACACGGCAGAGAAAGAGGTGGCCATGTACTTGGAGGTGGGGAAAGGGGCAAGAATGAAGCCAATAGGCCTCAGGACGGATCGACTATAACTCTTTATAAGAGTAGAAAGCCTCATCTTCAGCCCAAGGCCAGAGGATACATTATCAGCCTCTCTGGAGGATGATCTCAGGCTACTCTCTAGCATCCCCAAGAGTGCTTCGTGACTCAGTCAGAGGGTAGGCGTCATTCTTCATGCCTCAGAAGATGTGTCACCTCTGGACCTTAGAAGGCCCAGAAGAAGGTCTTTCTGCCTCCTCAAGCTGGTTGTTCTTCTCATCGGCCACACCTCTCTTCTTGGTCCTGATATGAACAATGAGAACTTCTCATGGAAATTCTCTGCTTTTAAAAAATCTAAGAGTGAAACTGAGGCCTGTGCTCCACAGGCCTGCCCCATTACTTATGGAGCTTGGCCCTCAGAAGGATATTGAGGGTGAGGAGAACTTAGACCAGAAGAGAAGCCGAAGTCCACTTGAGTGAGACTCCAAAGCAAGGAACACAAAGAGTGAACAATAGTATCTACATGGCATGATGACTCCTGTCAAGAGTTACAGTCTCAGACACCCACAGGAGCAGTTAGTTCTGCCTTGTCCTGTAGGGTCACTATGAGTTGACAGCAACTCAGTGGCACTGGGTTTGGCTTTTTGTGTTTTTCTGTTTTAAAGGCAGAGGACTCAATAAATAGAGCTATACTTCACACACACACACACGCGCGCACACACACACACACACGACCAAATGTAATTGTATCTCTCAGGTAACTTATGTGGCCAAACTGGAGAGGCAGAAATGGAGCTTTAGGATGAACGTTACCTGGGAGCTTAGTAAGCTGGCTCTCTTGAGAGTACCCAGAATACCCCTGACTCACTCTTGTGGATTGAGACGAGGTGCTAGGACACTTTTCCAGGGAGTGGGGAAGAGGCATCAGAGTTGAGACCTGAAGGATGAGTAAGAATGCCCAGGTGAAAGGACGGACTCTGGAGGTAACACAAGCAACACATGCAGACACCTGTGATTGTTTTCTACAACCAGTGCTGGGAGACAGAGCCAGTGATGTCCAAAACAAAGGCAGAGAGGGAGGCTCCACTAGAACTCCACCCTCTTCGGGTCTCGGAGGATTGTGGGGGAATAATCGGCATCACCAGATTTCCTCTTTACATAGAGCACCGGAGCCACAGGCTCAGGAATGGAGTGAAGAGGCCAGGATGGAGGCAGGGCAGCTGGTTAGAAAGGCAGGGCTGCTTGATACCTCCTACTTACCACTTAGTTACCTACAAAGGGGCTCATACAGAATCCCTTACCTCCTCCTTCAGTCCTGTGTCCCCTCAGTATTCTCTTTCTCAATACGTGGTACACTCCTCTTTCTAGATCAGGGTCTTCAAACTTCTTAAATAGGGGGCCAGTTCACTGTCCCTTAGACCCGTTGGAGGGCTGGACTATAGTTAAAAAAACACAACTATGAACAAATTCCTATGCACACTGCACATATCTTATTTTGAAATAAAAAACGGGCAAAAACACCTGGCAGGCCAGATAAATGTCCTCAGTGGTCTGCATGTGGCTTGTGGGCCGTAGTTGGAGGATGCCTGTTCTAGATGCTCATGAGACCTTGATTGCCATCTCCCTCAATATCACTACCAACCAGACGCATCTCTCCACACACTCTGTGGGTTCCACCTCCAACGTACATCCCAAATCCCCTTCCCTGAACCCCATTCCAACCCAGCTGCCCCTCATTCACCTGTGATTACGCAGACTATGCTACTAAGATTCCTCCCTCCACCCTTCCAGCTCAATCGTCACAAGGTACCCAGAGTGGTTTTAAGTATTTTTATTGTGAACTATGCACACACACACACAAAAGAGAATAAACAAAGGAAAAAATATGTGGAACTCAGTGTTTTATCCCATAGTGAACACACATGTAGCACTACACACATAAGGAAACAGAGCATGAATGCTCCCCCCAAGGCTTTCCCATCTTCTTTCTTTATCACTGCTCCTTCTGCCCCGACAAAGAACCACTATCCTATCTTCTAATATAATCACTTCCTTGACTTATCTTATAGGTCACTGACTGAGCATACATCCCTTAAAATGATATAGTTTAGACTTTGCTGGTATTTTAATTTCCTCTAACTGAGACCATATGACATGCATTCTATGGTCCTCTGCTTCTGTTGCTGACAGGAGCGCTATGGCACAACAGTGATGTGATCAAAGGGTCAGCGGTTCTAACTCACCAATCGCTCTGAGAGAGAAAGAGGTATCAATCTGCTTCCATGAAAATTACAGCTTTGAACTTACCTATGCATAAGCTCTCTATCCTGCAGGGTCACTATGAGTCAAAGTCGGCACGTGCTGATGTGATTTCATGTTATAGAGAATCTTAAGGATTCCGTAAAAAGAGTGTTGGAAGCAGTTGGGGGATTTGGTAAAGTAGCTCTATACAAGATTAACAAGCAGGCATCAGTTGGATTCCTATATGCCAGTGGAGAGCTCCAAAAAGGACACTGAGAAAGTAACACCATTTCCCATAGACACACAGAAGACAAAATACCAAATGAACCCAGCCAAAGAAACAAAAGGCCTGCACAAAGAAAACTAAACTGAAGAACATTATTACAAGAAAGCAAAAAAGACCTACACAAATGGAAGAATACGCCATGTTCATGGATAGGAAGACTCAACGCTGTGCAAATGTCAGTATTACCTAAAGCAGCCTACAAATACAATTCCAATCCAAATCCCAACTTCATTCTTAGAGAAATGGACAAATTAATTACCAACCTCATATGCAGTGGGAAAAGGCCCAGGGTCAACAAAGAACTTCTCAAAAAGAAGAGCAAAGTAAAAGTGAGGCCTTAAATAGCTGCAGTAGTCAAAGCAGCCTGGTACTAGTACAACGATAGGTACACAGACCAATGGAATAATGCAGAAACCCCAGAAATAAAAGCATCCACCTATAGCCAACTGATTTGTTTGACAGAGAACAGAAAATATGGAAGGGACACCTTCTTCAACAAATGAGCTGGAAAAATGGAATCTCCAGACCCATACCTTACCCCGTGCAAAAACTGAAAAAACCAAGAGACTCAAGATAGATTAGAGACCTAAATGTAAGCCCCAAAGCCATTAGGATCATCAATGAAAAAATTGGGACAAATTTAAGGGTCCCACTGCAAGGCATATACAGTCCATCAAATATAATAAAGGAAACACACAGTGGAAGACAAAATAGATGACTGAGACCTATTAAAATAAACACTTATGTACAATAAAAGAGTAAAACTAGAGATCACAGATTGAAAAAAATCTTTCGAAATGACACAACAGACAAGGGACTAATTAACAAAATCTATAGAACTCAGCAACATCTCAATAAGAAAAAAATAAATAATCCAAGCAAAGGGTGGGCAAAGAACAGGAGTAGACAATTCACAAGGAATGACACTCGAATGTCTAACAAACACATGAGGAAATACTCATGATCTCTGGCCTCTGACAAGAACAATGATAGGCCAATTAACAAAAAAACAGAATAGCAAATGCTGGAGTAGATACAGAGAGATTGTACACTGCTCTTGTACACTGCTGGTGAGCTTATAAGTATGTACAACCATTGTGGAAAGTGATATGGCACAACAATGGGCATAGAAAAACCACATATGACCCAGGGACACCTTTGTCGGGCATATACCCCCAAAGAAGTAAGAGACGGTGTTCATTGCAGCACAGTTCACAATAGCAAGAAGCTAGAAACAGCCCAAATGCCCATCAGTAGAAGGGACAAAGAAATTCTGGTACTTACACATAATGCAATACTATGATCTTGAAAAAACAACAGTGAAACCATGAAACACCTCATGACATGGCTGGACCTGGAGACTATTAAACTATTATGCTGAGTGAAGTCACTCAATAACACAAGGACAAATGCTGTTTGAGCCCACTACCACAAGGATAAGCACCAAGGCAAAGGCCAGTTTCTGCTCTCAGGTCAGGTAATCTACTCCCGTCTCCCAAGCATCGAGGTAGGGAGCCTGCCTTAGTGCCTATGAGCCATGTGTGTGCATCTTAAAAACCACTTTGATGGAGGAAGCTCACCTAGGCTGAGACCAGTTTTTCAAAGTAGGGAGAGAGGGCGAAGACCAGTTGCTGTCATACAACATTGTGCTCAGGTTACCTGAAATCAGCAGTGATGAGCAAACCTTACTGGAAGTGCAAGTCCAGCAGGGAGAAAGGAGCATGTGTGTCTCAGAGAAGGCAATTACACTTCTGGTGGTGGGTAAACTGAGTGAAGCAACCTCTCATGGGGGTGGGGGTATGCTTAACAATACAGAACCGAAGGGGAGAGAATAGGCCTGGTAATATGTTCCTGACTGGGCACTTCTGAGCTAGTTTCTATCCAGGCCTTGTGCTATAGACTCCTGTGACCTTAGATTCTGTACTTTCAATGCACACAACACCTTTCATAGGCCTCACCACGGAAACCTCACTCCATGAACTGGGCTGTGTGGCAAACTCACCTATGGTCATTAGACTTTGGCTCGGACCTCATGCTTTGAGGGTATCAATGAATGGTGGCCTGGAACTACCATATGTTTACTATGTCAATGCTCTCCTTGCTTTCTAAAGACATGTATTAGTCTGGTGGGCATGGTTCTGCTTCTCTGGATGAATGCTATTCAAAGTTTTGCTCTATCACTAACCCCCATTGTTTGTATAAATTGTGTCCAGTCACTTAAGCGTTTCATCAGTACAAATTAACAATTCATGTTTTGTGGTCTGAAAATCCAGTCTAGATCAGTATAATTTTCTTTTCTCAACAGCGTTTTAAATTCTATACTATTGGCCAAATTAATGGCACTAACAATAGAATCGCCTTATGCCCCAAAGGGATGAGTTACAATGCTCTCTGTCATGAACTGATCATTATATATATATATAAAGTGAACCAGAGACCTAATAAACTATAGACATATGAATGTATTTTGGTCTTGCACTTAATCTGAGCCCCAATCTGTGAACAATTAGTTCTTTACACTGGGTCCTACTCAAAACTTGCCTTCATGAAAAGTTCAATGAAGATGTCACCACACTATAGCAAGAGTGATGAGGACAGAAGAAGGAGCCTGGCTATCAGAAAGAATAGTGTCTGGGGTCTTGCAGGCTTGCCATAAAACAAGCAGCCCTCTAAATAAGGCACCAACCGACTGAGTCCACAGGGACGAACACCAGCTTGTGTGATCCAGAGCCTGTAAATAATAAAATTCAAATCCAGAGGATGGAGAGGTAGCAGAGCTTAAATTATGAACACTCCATTTGCAGAAAGCTACGGATGACAATGGAGACCCAAAATCCTTTTGTAAGGTCCCCATGTGGATGAAGCCTCCAGGGAATCCCTCTGACCACAGTCAAGGGCGGTGAGCAGCCTTGCCCTCAGAGGGCAATGTAAAGTTGATTGTGGCAGATGTTGTTAGGTTAAAATGTAACGCCTATTTGTTGCTCTCCCTTTGACCCCTTTTAAAGTTGTTTCCGTTTTTAATATTATCTGCTTTCACTTTGGGTTAGGGTTTTCTGCTTTATTTTGCCATTGTTGTTGGATCTTTGTTTGCACACACTTGTTTTTCTGTGTTTTGCATGATTTTCTGTACATGAAATCCAGGGTAGGTAAATCTATGGACAGAGTGTGTTGACGATCACCTCGGGGCCTGGCAGTGCAATGCGGAGGGAATGGGGAGCTAACAACAGTGAACATGAGAAGAAAATGTTCCAGAATTGACTGTGGTGATAACTCCACACCTCTCATTAATATAAGCGAATGATCCAATTGTATGACATGTGAGTTATATGCCTTTAAAACGATTTTTTAAAAGAATCAAACTCACAATCAAGCTCAAATTGATGCCAGCTCACAGTGACCCTACAGGACAGGGTAGAACTAAGCCAGTGAGTTTCCGAGACTGTCACTCTTGGAGGGAGTAGAAAGCCTCCTCTTTCTTCCTTGGAGTGGCTGGTGGTTTCAAACTGCTGACCTTGTGGTTAGCAGCCAATGCATCACCACTATGCCAGCAAGGCTCCATAATAGAGGAAGGGGACTGTTTTTGTATGCATCAGCAAAGAAGTGCTCTGAACTATGTTTGATGTTCGACAGAATGATGTTGGATATCTGGCTGATGAGACTTCTATGCAAGATCTTAACCTGACCACATGTTTGCTCATTGTTCCTTATAGGAAAATGGGAGAGAAACAAGATGGACTTAAAAAGGGACTTTCGAACTGAAAATAGAACTTAAAGATTTGGTATGTGAAGCAGAGCAGCCTAAGTCTCAAAGGGTAGGGCCATGGCCTCTGGGGTTTCACGGAGTCATATCTTTAACAACTCAGGTCACAGTGTGGGTGTGCCACTAAGGTGTGCCAGGTGTGCCAGGCAAACCCAAGGGAGCAACCTGGAGATCATTAGAACTGCGAGGAGCACAGGAAACAATGCCTTCCTGGTTTCTGCAGGGCAGAGCCACTGCCCAGGTGGCCTCGGAGCTGCTGAGTTCTGGAATCGCTGGTACCTGTTACCCTCCTTTCCCCCGAGTTCCTCCATTTTCAAATAAAAATGTCTACTTAGTGCCTGTTCCACCACTGCACTTTGGAAACAAAGAACTTATATTGCAGGCTTCATGGGTACACAAAGGAAGAGGAACTTGGCACCTGGGTGGCATACACCTGAAGTCTCACCCATGGTTGACTTTGATGATTCCGAAGATGAAGAAATTTGGGGACATACGGTTGATGTAAGACTTTTGTGAGGACATGATACAGTAAGCAAGTCTGCATGTGGCAAGTACATGAATCTGGGGAAGGCCAAAGGATGGAATGTTACAGATTGAACTTGCACACACACACACACACACACACACACACACACACACACACAAGGACCTTCCCAGAGCTGAGAGAGAGAGAACAGCTTCCCCTGGAGCTGGTGCGTCTGTCTGTTAAGGCCACCCACCTGTGGTGTCTGTATTGCAGGAGCACTAGGTAAGTAAAGAAGGATGTTTCCCATGTTGTGGTTATAGAAAATAAAGTGGCTGTGAACAGTTGGATACACAGCTCTTAGTGTCAAAATACACTTAAGCTATGGACCAGACCACATCACAACTGTTTAAAGTTCTCCAAAATGTTTCTACCAGGCATAAAATAAACTCTAAGTGATCATGGCTTCCAATGTCCTTGTTTACTTCTTTGACGCCTCCCATGAAGTGGTCCCTTGCTCACAACACTCCAGTCTCACCAGTCTTTCGGTTCCTGGTACGTGCCAAGCAAAGGTACAGCTACATTTACATGTGCTCTTCCTTCTGCTTAGGCTGTTCTTCTGCAAGATGCTGACATAGTAGGCTCTTTCTTGCCATTCAATAGCTCCTCCTCTGACCCCCTCATTTGGAAGAAACCTCTTCACAGCCCCCCTTTCACATTCTCTTCTTCTGCGTTTTGTTTTCTTCATGATGAATACATCTTGCTCGTGTCTCAGTTTACTTTTTTCATATTTATCTCCTCCATGTCCTGAGTTCAGGGACTTTATCTTGGTCATGACTGTTTCTTCAGCCCCTAGGACAGGGTTTCATGTTGACTGAACAGTCCATAAAAGCTTGCCAAATGAGCACATGAATGAATGATTGCTCCAGGAAAACTAGAATCATAATTAGCCCAGTGGTCATTGTTGGGGGCGGAAATAGAAGATACTTGGAGAATATGGAGGGGAAAGGCAAGGAAGGAAGGGAGACAAAAGATTAACACTGATGGAAATTTTGTTCCTGGAGTTTCACTCCTTCCACCAACAGGCAGAACTGATGTCTAATATAGAGGAGGGTGGTGTGCTGCTTGCAGGCTGGCAGAGCCTGGAGCCCTGGAGAGTGTGACCAGAGCTCACTGAGTCCCCTTCACAGCACCAGGCAGCCCCCGCTGACATAGGGGAATAAGTGAGGCTGCCTTTGATCCCAAGGGGAAAGAGAGATAGGGGTGTTTCATTATTCTAAGAAGTCAAGGCAGCAGCATGAGACAATTCCGGTTGTCAACTTGCCAATGAGACTGTTGTGAATGACCAACTTCCCCAACGGGCTCCAGTAAACATCCAGAGAACCACAGAAGACACCACCCACCGCAGCATCTCAACCCCCCTATGGAGAATGTTCCAACCAATCTGCAGCAAGTCTGGGGCTGTGGGGAGAGAGAGTTGGTTTGGAAGGGTAGAAAGGCTCCTCTAAGGAGGGGCCACTGTGCGGAAAGGGGAGGGTCCTGGACTGGAAGGTGAGAGATTTGAGATACATCCCAGTCCATCCTATCTTTGTGATCTCAGGTAGTCTTCTCAATCTTCCCAAGTATCAATGGTTTCATCTTTAAAATGGACACTGTTAAATGGAACTTTTACAAAAAAAGTTAAGACTACTAAATAAAAATGAAATGGACACAAAGAAATACACTCCTGTCAATATCTCAATGGTATTTTAAGGATCACATGAAATCACATACACAAAATAGCTCTACACACAAGTAATCATAAGCCCTTATCAAAAACAATTCATTCTTATGATATGGCCCTACTCAATACTTGCCTCATGAAGAGATCGCTAAATATATGGGTACCAGAGCAAAGTGTGGTAATGAACTCTAATGGTGCCCAGCTATCAGAAAGTATAGCATCTGGGGTCTTAAAGTCTTGTCTTCCACTAAACAGCCATCTAAGTGAGCTGTCTGCTAAGTCCACACAAAAGTGCACCAGACCATGCAATCCAGGGACTATAAATAATAAAACCCAAGAGCAGAAGAGGGAGTTGTAGTAGAGCTGAAATTCTGAGTATTCTGTTTTCAGAAAGCTATGGACAACAGTGAAAGCCTAAAGTCCACTTGCAGAGTCTCTACAAGACCTAGCCTCCATTAAATTCCCCAGACCATTGACCGGGGATACGAATAGTCTTGTCCTCAGACAGAGAGCATTGGAAAGCGGATAACTGCAACTATAGCTAGGTTGAAATTTAACATATTGTATTTGTTTTCTCTTTTGACCTATTTTTAATGTGTTCTAGTTTCTATTATCTTCTGCTTTCTTTTGCATCGAGATTTTTCTGTGTTTTATTTTGATGTCCTTGTTGTTTTTTGCTTTGTTTTGTGTGATCTTCTTGATATTAACTCCAGGATAGGTAATCCATTAACAACAGTAACTAAATTAATAGTCCCTAAGGATTATGGCTAGGACCCTGGAGACATAGTGATTCTATGTGGGGCTGCTGGCTGCAAGGTGAGCGGTTTGAAACCACCAGCATGCTCTGAGGGAGAAAGATGGGACTCTCTGCTCTCATGCAGTGACCGTCTCAGAAACCCACTTGGCCCTATAAGGTCAGTATGATTCAGAATCAACTCAAAGGCAGTGAATTTGGTTGGTTTTTTGGATCATGGCAGGGGAGGCTGGGGAAATGGGGAGCTAGTAACAATGGGCATGAGAATGAAGAAAATATTCTATAATTGATTGTGGTGATGACCGAACAGTTCTTTTTCATGTATCTTAACCCGCAAATTGTATGGTGTGTGAATCATATGCCAATAAAACTGTTTTTAAAAGAGTTCTGCAAACTCTTATAGGCCTAAAATATATGGTTTGAGAAATTAAAGCTGAAAGAAAGCCAAAACTGAAGCCAAAAATAAAGCACTGACCACACTGGAAATAAGTAAGGGACCGTATCTCGGAGGACTTTTTCTTTAGGAAAAGGAGAACGGGACACTCTCAGCTTCCAAAAGCACAGCTTCTCTAATCATTAAAGAGCATGAACCTTTACAGTAAAAAATTAAGCAAAAGCCCTAGGAATAACTTTAATAAGAAATATGAAGACTTTTAAAATTTAAAACACAAGAGAAGACTTCAATAACACTGAAGTCATGCTATATTCATGGATAAAGACATTTAATAAAAAGATGGAAATTTGAGGGAAAGCTAGATGAAGTGAATCTGAAGTTCACCTGGAAAAATAAATAATAGTCAGGAAAATTCTGTGAAGGAAATGCTATGAAGGATGGCCAGCCTCCTGTATACAAAACCATATTATAAAACTTCATTATTCAAACACATTGAGGTAATTAGTTTATTGTGCCAAACTGGCCGATAAACACACATGGATTAATTGAAGGGCGGAGAGGTAAATGGCTCAGCGAGCCTCACCTTTCTTGTCTCCTGTTCTTTGATCATCAGACCAGTGTGCAGCTCAGCTGCCTTGCTTGTTCTTTGCCTCAATTTGCAAGCTACACTCCCTTTGGGATACCTAACTCATGGACTGTGTCACTGTAAATTGAGGTTCCTTCAAGACCTGCTTCGCCACACCATTGAAATTTACATCTCTTGAGCTGGGGACTGTCAGACCCTGTCATCTGGCTGACTGTTGGTGACCTGCCTTACTGTCTGCAGCCTGTGCCCGGATAGCCTGAATTGCTCTACAGAGAACTACCCGACAGTCCTCAAGACTTGAAGGACTGCCAGTGTCTCACAGCTGTCTCACGGGAGTGAGTTACACTGAGCCATTTGTACTGCTTTAGAATTTAATTAACAATGTATTTATTATGTTATATATCTATCTGTATAAATATATATAAAAGTATTAGCATTCTGGTTTTGTTTCTCTAGAGAACCCTGTGTAACACACATATTCCGGCATATGAATGGGCAAAGAGAGAAACTCAGAACTTACCCAAATACCTACCTGTCATTTCAGATCATTTGGGAAGAAATGAATTCTTCATAAAATGGTGTTGGGACCTCTCAATAGGCCTATGAAGGTAAACTAAGTAGGATGGACCCCTCCTGTCTGATGCCAAAATCAGTTATGAGTGAGCCAAAAACTAATGTAACAAATGAAACTGCAAGACATAGAAAAAGGTGCAAATTTTCAGTTATGAAGGTCTTTGCTTGTAACAATAGTATAGAAAAAAACACTCATGAATTTGACTGCATAAAAAATTTTAATTTGTCATCAAGATAATTCCAAAAGATATCTATGAACAAATGAATAAAAACAAAAATATTTGGGAAAAATATTCTTAGGCTATACTACAAAGACTGAATTTTCTTAATACATAAATTCTGCAAATTTGAAGAAGTTCAACAGCTCGATAAAAATAAGCAAAGTATATGCACAGTAAATTCACAGAAAATGAAATACAAATGGCACTTCATATGCGAATATATGCATCTTGCAATAAGAGGACTACAAATTAAAACTAAGAAAGACAAGTTTTCAATCTCTTAGAAATGATAGACAGACCAAAAATAATAATTTTTAACAGACTATGCTGGCAAAGAAGCTTGGAAAACCAGGACGTGGCTAGCAGACAGATAAATTGGTACAACTTCTGTGGGAGTAATTTGGGACTATACTGAAAAAAAAATGTAAGTCTTTAACCCTTTATCCCAGCAGTTCTACTTCTGGGAGATTTTCCCTTCACCTGTAATTACATGTGTGCAAAGTGACACATTATGGGTTGACTCATGTAATCATGATTTAGAATGCCAAGAGACTTGCAACACAAAGGGTTATTTGTCCAACGATAGGGGGCCAGCTGAAATCATAGACTGCAAAGCGCTTTGAAAAGATGGAGCTCTCAGGGTCACAATCTGGAAGAATCTCCAAAACGAATGGCTCAGTAGGGAACTCTCTAGATGCAGAGCAGGAAACTATGTATGCTACTATTGGTTTGGGGTAAGTATATACTGGACTTGTATTTGTGTGTCTAGAAATGGAAGGACAACACTGGTAACAGTGGTGGCCCACTAAAAGAGGACAGAGGGGAGGTGAATCTGGGTGCAAAGAAGACTTACTTTTCATTGCATGTCTTTGAGAACCGTATGCATGTACTGCGCATGCATAAAAAACATAATAATTTTAAAATAGAAATGAAGAAGGCTTAAATAAGTCAAAGGAAGAATGTGAATTTAGAGTCAGCCCATACTACCTTTAATAGGTAGGTCACCATGACACCAGGACATGATGTTTCTATGCCTCAGTTTCCTCCTCCATGAGTTGAGGGCTAACTTAGTGTTAGCGAAGAGCAACAACACAGGTTTGAGTACAGATCCAGATTCACCCATCCTACGCCTGGAAGATTGTGTGCATCCAAGTACCACTGTGTGGATACGAAGGTAGCTTTTGTTGAGTTCTCCCTATTGGTCAGGTGTGCATGCTCTCATGTAATATTCACATTCCCTCTAGGAGACACGTACTATTGGTACAAGTGGTTTCCCCATTTTAAAAACGAGACATCATAAACACCTATAGGATAACTTGACTCATCATAAATGACAATGTGATATAGATAATACTTAAACTCTGAGTTTTTTAACTGTTACATATCATGTTCCCCAAAGAACACATGACAAAGTTTTTCTTATCACATGCTGGGGGTGGGGGGAATGTTACTGGCATATAGGTAGTAGGTGGAGACTAGGGATGTTACAAAGTACACTACAGAGCACAGGGCAAGCCTCTATAGCAAGGAGTTGCCTGGCCAAATACCAACAACGTGGCTATCCAGAAACCCCGGTGAGCCTACAGCCAAACTCTAACGTTCAGTTCAGCTTTCCTCATCTGCTCTGGCCCTGACCAGCCACTCGCACTGAGACATTTAAAGTGCTTGAAGTATTATGTATTCCTTAATTTAACAATCACTTTCAGAGCTCTTCCTAATTATTAAGCACTATGGGGGAAAAATTAAAATACATTTGGCATGGTTCCTCCCCACCTCATGGAAATTATTTATATATAAACAGATCATTTCAAGTTGGCATGCCAAGTGTTAGCGGGGGGCAGAGGACGAGGGTAGCACAAACCAGTAGCACGTAACTTAGGAAATAGAGGGCTATCACCCTAATTCTCAGTCTTGAGGTTACTGACTGTTTTCATAACTGACTTTTCCTATATACTTACCTTAAAAATCATTTGTAGTGAAACTCAAAATGCACTACGGTGAGGTGCTAGCTGTGTGCCAGGAATTCTGTCCATTATAACCATCTGTAGTGTGGTTGGTTTACTCGTATCTTTTGGTTTAATTAACACAATGAGACTACCTCAGTGTTTGGTTGATTACACTATGAAAATGTCAGAAGCATTAAATATGTCCCAGTGGATAACAGTGACGAGAACAAGAAGCCGGCTGAGCAGTAGCACAGAAAGTGAAATCACCGCAGAACTGAATAGAGCTTATCAGAACGATGACTACTGATGAGTACCGCGAAGAACGTATGACTTAAAGAAAAAGCAAGACAAGTTGTGAGAGCTGTCAGTGAAAATGACGACAAAGCACGAATGGTAAGTAGGAAACACTGCAGTGAGTGATAAAGGAAGGCAGTGGCCGTCACACGCATGAATGGTACGTTGCATGGATTCATTAACGTTGACAAAACAGTGGATGCTCGTGCCATTGACTGGTTTGCTAGTTTTGAAACATGCCGTCATATGCTTGAAAGAAATTAATATTGACAGTAACTGTGATTATTCAGATTATTAGCTACAGAGAGAAGGATGCCATGAAGTAAAATTACCTTTAAAAAATCGAAGGTAAAAAGAGCTCTGTAGATTGTGAAAATGACATTGGGAAATGTTAAAGAAAGAAAACATCTAATGGAACCTCCCCTCCCCCCCCCATGGAGTCACCTCCAACAGAACAGAGCTGCCCCTCTGGGCGCCCAAGGCTGTACATCATTATGGGTGTAGAGAGTTTCCTCCAGTGGGCTCAACCGCTGACCTTGTTCTCAGCCCAACACTTAACCCACCAGGACTCCGGATCTCCTTGGCAACTATAAGAGAAGGGGGAAGCCATCCCTCGAGATGCCATGCCATGAATGAAACTTGGAAATACTACACGAAGTGAACAACACCACTCACAAATGATGACATGCTATATGATCACATTTATAGGTCCTATCCGGAAGCAGCAAATCCATAGAAACAGAAAATAAAGAAGTCACTGCCTAGAGATGAAAGAGTTAGAAGGAAATAAAGAACAAATGCTCAGTGAGGAAGAGATATTCTCTTTTATATAATGATTTTTAATTGATTGGCAATAGCTACACAACTCTGTAGTTACGATAAAAATCATTAAATTGAAAAAAATAACCAGTTTCAGTAGCAAAGCCTCCATTTTAGGGTTGCTTTGAGACGCATACTTAACGTAGTGCCTGACACACTGAATGAGCTTCATAAAATGTTAGTTATCTATTTGTTTTTTAATTATGGTGTTGGCAAAGAATATTGGAAGTGCCTTTAACTGCCAGAAGAACAAATAAATCTGTCTTGGAAGAAGTACCGCCACAAAGCTCCTTAAAAACGAGGATGAGGAGACTTTATCTCATGCACTTTGGATGCCATCAGGGAGACTTGAGGGTGCACACTTGTACTGTTCAAAGCTGTAACTGAGCGTCTACTACACCCCAGAACAATGTCAAAAACCTCACCACCCACTAAAATAAAAACTAGCTGATTGACAGGAGTCCGTGTTGAAAACGTCACAATGGATCACCCCTCAGGAAGAAAGCAAGAGGCTCAATGAGATTGACGGTCTTAGACCTTCTAATATTAGAACTGTCTCGAGACAAAGTGAGTGCTATGTCCCCAGAAGTGGTCGCGCAGAGTCTAGATACCTGCCTCTCAGACAGAGCACGGAAGGGACTCTGGAGCATAGTTTGATGAGAGTCTGCGACGCTATAAGGCAGGGTGAAGAACTGGATGAGGAACACAGTGGCTGGGAAAATATTCCTAGGTATCAGTTTAACTAAGCCAGACAGCTCTCCTTCACAACCTCCACCAAATTCAACACAGTAGGGACCAGAAGCATACGTATGTCAGGTGTGGATTCAAATGCAGAATGACAGGCATGATTTTCTCATAAACGAAATGAGGGAAACCAAGATCCAATCTTCTCTAGACGACAAAAAGAGTAGACCTCCAAAGAGGAAGTCACAGCTAACTTTTCCTGGTCCAAAGCAAGCTCCGGACCTTAGTACAAAGCATGGAAGCAACATGCACAAGTGAAAACCTGTAAGTAAACACCCCAAGGCCAGTATGAGTCCAAGAAGGACACCCCCACCTCAGCTCAGGAAGCTGAGCCACCCAGAGGAACTCATGCACTTGTTTTAAAAGGGAAAGAACAAAGACGTCTTCTTGGGGGGAGGAGTGGGGAGAGGTGCTGAGGGTGTCCTGCATGAGGACAAAAGGAATAACAAGGCCCTTTCAGCCCTGAAGCTTTCTGTGCAGACAAGCCTCCACCTGCACTCTGATCTGGTTGAGGAAAAGGAGGGGCAGGGAGATGCTCTCTCCCGTGGCGGGCGCCAGTCAGCTTCCTTTGGGATTCCCTCTCAGGAAAAGGGTCTTAGAAGATAGACTAGGAGAGTTTCTTCTTTCCTGGGGGGGTGGGGGTGGAGATCCTACCAATAAGGTAATATTTTAGCAAATATCTGAATGAACGTGGCAACAAATGATCCATGCAGCTCTCTGGGGCGGCATCCCTAGTGCAAAGGGCCAGAGACATAGCTCAGGTATAGGATGGCGGTTCATGTGGGAGGGGGACTATGCATTAAGAGGCTTTTAAAAAGTTTCAACCAAATGTAATGTGTGAACTTTACCTGGATCCCAATTCAAAAGATTTAACTGTCTCTTTCTCTCACATTCATGAGAGAGAGAGAGAGAGAGAGAGAGTTGGGACATTTTAATTACCAACTGTATGAACATTAAGAATTACTATCAATTTGAGGGAGTGTATGATGCGTTCACTCATTAGGCTTCTAGACACCAGGTTGGCAATTTAACACCCAAGCCACTTCATGGGAGAGAGCGAGAAACATGAAACAATGAGATTGTCTTGCTCTTGTAAAGATTTACAGCCTTGGAAACCCACTATGAGGCGGAATCGATTTCACAAGAGTGGGTCCGGTATTATTTATAACAGTGTTATGGTTCTGTACTTCTTTAAACGTTTCATTGTGATTTAGGTGAAGGTTTACAGTGCCAGTGCTCTGTGGCAGACTCACGAGGCCGAGCGTGTTCTAGATGTGGGCTTGCCCACTCAGGCTCCCTCTAGAATGGGCTCCAGGGTGCTCCGAGAACTCTTGATGTTGTATGAATACTAGGGTGTGCTTTTCCTGATCAAGTCCATAGCTTGTATCGAACTCTCAAGATGCTCTCTAACTCTGAAGATTTGAGGAGCACTGTGCTAAACGTTTGTTAGTGTTTTTTAATGTATTGGATTTGGAGGAAGATCTGGATTATAATTATATCTGCATTTAGAGTTCCTTCAAATGTCAGCATGAGTTCTTCAGCCCGCAGAACAGAAGACTGCTTCTGAATCCATGAAAAGGATCACAATGTCTGGATGGCAGCAACGCTCCAACTTCACTTCTTTCTTTTTTACGCCAAACCAAACAGCAAATCTCTCGGGAGACATTTCCCATTTAATAGCTGACACACATTTTACAAATCTGGTGACATAAGAGTTTAGTGCCTGGGTGCTTACCAAAAAAGCTAGTGGTTCAAACCCCACAGTCACCGTGCAAGAGAAAGAGGTAGTAGTCTGATTCTGCAAAGGGTATTGGCTTGGAAACCTTGTGGGGCCATTCTACTCTGCTCTCTATGGTCACTATAGGCTAACACTGACTCAAGGGTGATGGCTTAGGTTGGCTTGCTGTTTATCTGGTTGTTTACAACTGAGAAAGCAAGTCATACCACAGGGGCTTATATTTTAGCTTTGAGTGTTTTGCAACGAAGAGTTAGAAAAGCAGATAAGCGCAGTAAAAGTGGATGCAGGCTTATTTTTTAATTAAATTTTGTTTATGGCTTCTACAAGATGTCATACCTCCAACCCTCAAAATGTTACATCGAGGTTGTGCCCCCAAAGGATGTGGAAGCCGAAGTAATCTGCACCCTCAAATATTTCATATTTAATTTTAAGTTTATATAATTTACTGATCACATATATGATCATCTATTGAGCGCCTTGCTTGCTGACAGTGAGGAGAAGGGGATGCACTTACTGATGAAAAGATTGCAGCTTTCAGGACGGAGAACAACTCAATGTGAAGAAAACTAAAATCCTCACAATTGGGCCAGTAGGCAACATTCCGATAAATGGGAAAAAGACTGAAGTTATCAAGGAGTTCATCTTGCTTGGATCCATAATCAATGCTCATGGCAGCAGCACTCAAGAAATCAAACAAACACATTACATTTGGGAAATCTGCTGCACGAGACCTCTTTTAAGTGCTGAAAAGCAGGGAGGTTCCTTTGAGGACTAAGGTGCACCTGAGCCAAGTCATGGCATTTTCAGTGGCCTCACAGGCATGTGAAAATAGGACATTGAACAAGGCAGATTGAAGAAGAATCCATGCCTATGAATTGGGGTGCTAGAGAAGAGTATTGAAAGTTCTATGAACCACCAAAAGAACAAACGAATCTATCTTGGAAGAAGGACAGACAGAATGTTCCTTAGAGCCAAGGATGGCGAGACTTCATCTCATGGACTGTGGACATGCTCAGGAGAGACCAGTCCTTGGTGAAGGACACCGTGCTGGGTAAAATGGTGGGAAAACAGAGGAAGGCCTTCAGCAAGATGGATTGACACAAGGGTTGCCTCGAAGCAGTCAAATGTAAGAACAACTCTGAGGATGGCCCGGGGCCGGCAGTGGTTCATGCTGTTGGACACAGCGCCGCTCTGAGTCGGAACTGGTTCAACAGCACATGACAAGAAAAACAAAACTGGGCTCTGGGCAAATGGTTTTCACTTGAGCATCAACCTCAAGGTTGGAGGTACAGACCACCAAGAAGATGTGCTGCTCCAAAGATTAAAGCCAAGGAAACCCGACGGAGCAGTCGTACCAGGTAACAAACAAGACCAATGTGCATGGAACCACCGGGCTGGCAAGGAGGTGGAGACATTTTTGTTGTGGCTGGGCTACGGTTCCGACATGCCAGACGAAGAGCTGAGTCTCTTGGCCACTCTCCCAAGAGCTCAGCACCATCCCCTACTCCCTAAAACTCTCTATCACCTTTAGCTAATTCTAGGTAATTGCTTCCACTGACTCAATCTTTACACAAACCCTGTGAGCTAGGCACTATGTGCGCCTCAACTGAGGAAGGAAGGTGAGACCCGGAGGAAAAGGAGTCACCTGCTCAGAACGGCTTCACTAATAAAAAGAAAAGTCGAGACTTTCTGGTTTGACAAGTGGGGGAGAGGGAGGGGCTCAAAGCCCTGTCCCACAGCCCTGCTCAGACTCTCCCAAGCAGGAGGAAACCCTGGTAGAAAGGCCCAGGAGGCTTTCTATTCCACATGCAAAGACACGAGGATCCCAGGACATTGACATCAGACACCCCTGCCTAAGGGCAGAGCGTGGGACAGATTGCGGGAGCCCCTCCAGCACTTGGGCTGGCCTTGGCCTTGCCCATTGCTCCAGGCACCTCCTCCGGCCTGACCTGACTAGGCACTGTGCTCAACTCCTCCAGCTGCAGCAGGCCTCCTCAGGAAAAGTGCCGGCTTTGACCTTTCTGAGATGCTTCAGCCACAGGGAGCTGGAGGTGGGCATGAAGGAGGCTGTGTGGAGGTGGACGGGGCAGGGGGTGGCAGTTACATAATCTGTTGTCAGTTTGAGAGGATTCAGAGTGAATGGGGTGGGGTTTAGCCTATCAATCAAGTGGCAACTTAATGATCTCATTTGGAGGCATTAAGGAAATAAATAGCTCCTGGAGGCAAAATGCAGGCTCACTCCCTGGGAGGCATTGCAGCTGACCAGACACATGGAGCTAGGCTAGTGCCCTGAGCTGGAGGAGCCCTGTGGAGACCCCTGCCAGCGCTGAGATGCTTACAATGCCACTGGACCCACAAGACTATCTACCCATTGGCCTGTGATTTTCCTGCATTTGGCGTCGTTGCATGTGTTTCATGAGTCTGAAGAGGACTTTATAGAGTGGTATCAGACATATGGGCTAATATCAGACTTATGGACTTGATCTGGACTGGGCTGGGATGTTTTCTCAATATTCAACTGCTCTTGTATATAAAGTTATTTCTTATACACATATGAGTGTCCATGAATTTGTTTCTCTAGTCTCCCTGGACTAACATACAGGGTAAGGGTGGTGAGCAAAAGCCAGATGGAGCTGGAGGTACAATGTAGACCTGCCACCTGAGACAAGATGGGGCTGTGCTGAAGAACAGACCCCAGGTATTAAGGCCCACCAGCCCAGGTGATCAACACCAGCATTTGGGGGGCTCTCTGGTAGTGTAATGGTTGCCAGCTGGGCTGCTAACTAAAAGGCCAGCAGTCCCAACCCACTATCTACCGCATGGGGGATGAGTGAGGTTTCCTTCTCGCATAAACAGTTACAGACTCAGAAACTCACAGGGACAGTTCTACTCTGTCCTACAGGGTTGCTATGAGTTGACGTCGACTCCATAGCAGTGAGTTTTTGTGGTTCTGAGTCTTCTGTATAGTAGCATCTGGGGGCAGGAAAGGAAAACAGGAGAGTAGAAGGTGACAAGGTATGTAGTGTGTGTGCTGTGTCCTGACACCATGCTCCCTTAAAGGAGCTCACTACCTCAGAGCCAAGGCAGCTTCACCTTCTCCTGGGAGTCTCATGTCCTTCCCAACCCAAGGCAGGGAACAAGTCTCATACCCAACAGGCCACTACTTTCTCAGACCTGTACCCAGTTAACCTACAGTTGTTGGGCTAACACTAAGTACCAGGCACCGTGCTGAGTTCTGGCATATAACATGAACTATACAGACATGGCCCTATTCTCCGGGAAATCACTGCCTGAGCGGAGAGAGACATTAAACTAACAAGTGCGCGCTCGGGCGCGCACACCCCACTGGCAAGTGTAGCACAGAAGTATAGGATGCCTTAAGAAAATTGTAATGAAGGGACTTAAATTAGATGGGCTGGGTGGGAGGGTAACTGGAATGATCTTCCTAAAAACTGACATTTAAACTGAGAACTGACGAATGAAGAGTCACTAACAGCTAAATGAGGAGAGACAGGACGGAAGAACTACAGTATGTGCAAAGGTTCTACGGGAGGCCAGGTGGCTGCAGAGCCGTGGGCGGTGCTGACGGCGGTGGGAGAGCTGACTGGGAGAGGGCAGAGGGCTAGCACATAGGCCAGAGTTGAGAGTTTGGTATTCAAGCTGAGAAGTAGCACGATCCTATGCACCTTTAAAGATCGCACGGGGGTAGCCTGTGGAACATGGAGCCAAGAAGGGGACCTGAGAGAAAGTGGGAGTACAGAGTATCAGCAATGACTCCAGGGCTTCTGAGGGTGCAGGTGTCAGCCTTCATGAAGGCGGGGAATGTTGGAGGAGAAGCCGGTTTGGAGGGAAAGGAAAGGGTTTCGTTGGAGATGTTGGTCTGGAGCCTGAAGAGAGGTCCGAGTGGAGTGCATAAAACCCCGGAGTTGGACTGCATTGTTTGAGTAATGGCCCCGGAGCGGACCCTGCAGAGAAAGGGCCGCTAGGCAGATCTCCAGCACCAGGGAGCTGAGCTGATCAAACGCAGTAGGACTTGGGTTCTGAAATTCATCACTGTGTTTGTGGTGGCCATGCACCTCATACGCTGTTCTCCACCGATGGCCTGGCCGAGCAGGACTGATGGGGACACTACACCAGGAGCACTCCCAGGGGACCTTGGACTCCCACCCACCCTTCCTCCTCACCCTCTCAGAGTCAGGCCCCTATGGTGCTCCAGGTTTGCCCACCTCCCTCCCCCTTATCCTTTGTAGGTCTGTAGTAGTTGGATGATGCTATGGTCAACTAGACCTTCCTGGCCAGGGTGGAGCCACACCTATCAATCAAGCAAGGGCCTGATGACACCTCGCCGGGGGTGTAGCCTTTGGGAATTGCCTCTCTGTCACTTCACCTTCCTCCTTGCTGGGATTTCACTGGGACACTGTGTCTACCTCCAGGGGTGGCTCCAGGTGGGAGCTTGAGCCCTAAAAGTGTGTATGCTTGCGTGCGTGCATGCGTGCATGCTAACGAGAAAGACTCCGCCTTCCAGGCGTACCTCTGAGGTAATGTTGCTGGTGCCCAGTGTGCCTTTTACCTGAGTCTAGGTGACCTTGGTCTGCGCATGCCCAGTTTTGGATGACCCCCCCATGGGTGTCTGATACGTGCCTGATTTCTTTCCAACCCCTTTATGGTGGCATGACCAGCTAGCTCACTGTCGTTTTAGCATAAGCATTCGGTGGAGACAACCCCTTTATCCCTAATCTTTATACCTGTCAGGAGGCCAGGGTAGAGAGGGAATGCAGGTGGAGAGGAGGGCATGGATGGCTTTGTATATGCATCATGCCATACATACTTTATCCCCAGAGGGGGCTGTGAAGCAGAAGAATGACATGTTCAGAAACATGACTTAAGATGGCAGGGGCCACAGTATGGAGCACGGATTGGAGAGAGACAGGACTGGGCAGTGGACCAGGAGAGAGAGAGAGGATGGGCCATGGCAGAGGAGGGGAGTGGGAGAGGACAGAAAGGGCAGGATTCTGGGCACCACTCAGCAGAATCTTCTCATTAATGAGATGTATGTGAAGGGGCAGGGACCACACGTGGCAAAGAAAGAGTCACCGGTGACTCCCAGGTTGCTGGTTTAGGCGGCACTGCTTGCTGAAAGAGGCCATTTGACAGGAGGACAAACCTTGGGAGAGGATGACAAGGTAAGGCGCTTGGGAGGTAGGGAGAAGGTAGAAGGCAAGCAGCTATTGAAGCAAACATGTCAGCGGGCAGTGGAGAAGTCTGTATCGCAAAAGAGGAACCCGGGCTGGTAGACAAAGACAGAAGCCAAGGCGAGAGAGCAGAATGAACCCCCTGAGAGAGTTCTCGGCATGAAACTGAAAGCCCCCCCACCCCCACCACCCCCCCACGGGTCACCGCAGAAAGCACCTCCTTTGAAGGAGGAACCCAAATTGCCAAGCACCAGAAAGCTGGGATGCTCCCTCCATGGTGCCCCAGCTGCCCTCCCAGCAGTCTACTCTGATGGCCAACAAAGTAATTGATACTAAGGTGTTAATGGTTAGTAACAGATGTCTCTAGAACTATTTACATTTTAATTAGCACTCATAACTTCACGGCAATTCTGGCTTTGCAGTTAGACTTGAATCAAATCCCGCTCAACCAATTCTGTGGTGTTGCATGTGGGATGCTTTTGTTTCCTCATCCATAAAATAGGAAGAAAGCATGCTTCCTGCCGCTCAGAAAGGTGAACCACACACGTTTCTGTCACAGGGTGGGTGTTCAGTTCTGAAGCCCCTTTAGCTCTCCCTCTAGACACCTACCCACTGCCATCCCATCAATTCTGACTGGAAGGGACCCAGCCAGTGTTTCTGAGTGTGAATCTTGACAGGTGCAGACAGCCTCGTCTTTCTCTCAAGGACCAGCCGAGAGGTTTCAACCAGTGGCCTTGCCGTTAGCAGCCCAGAACTGAATACACAGTGTGCCCAGGGTTCCTTATTCCTCTCGCAATGGTTCACAAATTACAATAGGGCCCAGGCTCACTTGGAAGGTTGGGCTTCATTCACCCTTAGGGTTTTGATTCAACAACTGTGCCCTGGGGCCTGAGACCTTCCTGGTGAAGCAAATGCTGCACACTCAGGAAAGGACGGTCTTTCTGAAGGGCCCCTCCTTTATGCCTAAACACCCACTCCTCTCACCCTCAAAACTGGTCTTGGTGACCCTGGGGAGGGGCTGTAACATTAGGGCTCTAGGTTCCAAACAGAGCAAGAGTGGTAAAGCAATAGGAAACTCAGGGACAGGGGACAGGCATACAGCCTTCTTCTCCCTTTGCTGTCATCCAAGACATCTCAAGGCCTAAAAGTTGAGTGATTCACATCTCTGTGTTCAAAGAGCCTGTGACTCACTGCCCTGGATACAGGAGGTGGGCTGCATTGACTCAGCACTCAGGGAGGGAGGGCAGGTCTACAGAGTCACAGCCCACTGCCAACTGCATGGACTGAGCTCTCCTGAGCGCCCATGAGGCTGCTCCCAGCTGGCCAAGAAAAGATGAATGAGGGCTACAGGAAGGTCGAGAAGCCTGTGGAGCCTGTGGCCTGGGTGTCTTAGGAAGGAAAGCCTTCCTCCCAAAAGTAAAAGGTGGGAGGCCTGGTAGCATCTCTTCTCAATCTCAGGCAACTTAACCTCTACTCTGACCTAGGAACACCCTGAAAACCAAGATCAATCTGGAACTTCCTCAGAAATTCTAGTCCCACCATGGGGCCAGGGCACTCTCCAGCCCCTTCTGCCCAAAGCATGCCAGGAACCTACCCAGCTCTCCCTGGGGTATTGCATATGGAAATCTCCAGAAAAGCCCTGTAAGAGCAGAAGTAATATGATTATTTTAACTAAGGACTGACATAGACGTAATCTCACTGAACTTCTTCAAAACCTCTCTAAGCTCTCAGTTTTATCCTGAGGGAGATGCTTCAAAATGTTCATGGAAAAAGTCCCATTCTCTCTCTATTCCATTTTCTCACAAACTGTTTAAAACTCCCCTAGGTATACCCAAAGCCATTCAACCTACACACCCCACGGCACCAGGTTTTGGGGGTTGCAAAGACAGTAAAGCCTGGGAAGGCTGGGCTCTGTGTGGGGCAGAGACTCGTCAAGTATATTCACTCACCCAGAGCAACAGAACAGGAGGAAGACTGCGCCCTGTCCAAGGCGGACACCTGGGGCCCCAGAAACACCAGGCAGCCCTGTCCAGGCGAGAGTTCACAGGTTTCACGGCATGCCCTAGCGCATCACGAGGCTTAGCATTTCACTGAATGAGATGCAAAACGATACTGCATTTATTTTCTAATTGGCCAAACACATTCCTATACACTTCTACATCTGCCTCTGAATAACCATAGGGAATTGATAATGTGGACCTTATTTCACCTTCTGGCATTTGGAAGCCTTCCCTTACCTCCCAATCTAAACAGCTACCCAATCATTGTCACTTCCCCAATCCAGAGACTTTGATGGTCGTTTATCACAATGTGATTGTTTTAGAATTTGTTCATCTATTGTCCCTCCTTGCAATAGAAGTAAGTCTTATGAAAGTAGGAAAATGGACTGTCTTGTTCACTATTTTAGTTGCACCTAAACAGGAGCCTCATTAGTATAGTGAGTACCTTACAGGAACCTTCCCAGCTCTCCCAGGGGCATTAAATATGGAAATCAGCAGTAAAGTCAGCAGTTCGTAACCGCCAGCTTCTCCTCCGGAGAAAAACGAGGCTTTCTACTCCCATAATGAGTGACAGTCTCAGAAACTCACAGGAGCAGTTCTACCCTGTCTTACAGGGTCACTATGAGTTGGGATCAACTCAATGGCAGTGAGTTAGTGAGTCCATTGCCCTTTGCCCCAGTGATGATGTCAGGTAAGCTTTGGACTGCTAAATGCAAGATCAGCGATTCAAGCCCACCAGTCTTTCCTCAGGAGAAAGATGAGGCTGTCGGTTCCTGGGAAGATTTACAGACTCAGAACCCTAAACAAAGCCACTATGAATTGGACTGGACTCAATGGCAGTGGGTTCAGTATTGTGGTTGGAAGACCCTCAGTCCGGGTTCCCTCCATTCCACCCACCTTTGGGACCACATGTTGCGTGCTGGGCCCTGCCCTGGCTCTGAGATAAGCCGTCTGACCCTTCTTGCTCAGGGACAAATACAGACACCTCCAGGCCTCTGAACCTCAGGGCTCTACAGCCCATTAACCTCAAATCTGAGGCTGAAGCGGGTGAAGCAGGCTGTTAGATGTGCGTTCACCTGTCACGACGCAGCTCTTCCTGAAGGAAAGGCTGGGCCTTTTTCCATATTTAGGTTCTTCACACTCAAGAAAACATCAATCAAGGACCAAAGAAGTCAAGAGAGACTTCGTTTATTTTCCTTAAAAAGGCAGAAATCTGAAATGTTCCTCGTCACTTTTTAAATGAAGAACAAAGAATACAATGCCTAAGTCAGTAAATATAGAAAAGGGGAAAAAAGTCAACTGTATGACAAACCAAGAGAAATGGGGGAGGGAGAGTCCAGAGAAGGAGAAAGGGAAGGGATTGGAGGTAGAATCACAGAGCAGTCATTGATGGGGCTCCGAGTGGAAATGGACTTCAAGTGACCATCGGGTCGAGGACCCTGACCATCTTCAAAGATGAGGGACTCGAGCAGTAAGGGCTATTCCCGTGGTCACGCGGCCAATAAGGATTGGAGGAAGACCACATCCACTACAGCATGGTCAGAGAACATCTAATTTGGTCAAAGAAATCAAGACTTGGACCTAAATGCCAATTCCTTGATGGCAAGAACCACATTACTGCATCCTGATTCTCCTATTGCTCCTAGCAAATAGCCGTGGACACATTTGGTCCTGGAGAAAGGTGGGGGGAGCACCATTAGCGCAGACCCCGCTGTCCCATGCGCAGCTGCAGGGGGCTACTTTTCCATCACTGGGCTGCACTGCTGCCATCGCCGCCGTGCTATTTTCATCAAGGAAAGGGGCGTTCTTCAGTGTCGTCCTGGGCTTGACACCCACGGTAGCCATGGCATGAGACCTACCAGGGCTCCCCATGCTTCCTCACCATGGGCTACAGAGCCCGGCTACCTCCAACACAGCATCACCCTGCCTCGGGGCTCCCTCCCCCTCCCCCATGGTCAGCCTCTGCGGCCACCAACACTAAATCAAACTCACTGCTGCAGATTCTATTCCAACTCACGGTGACCCCACGCAGCGTTTCTGCGGCTGTACAGCTTTACAGGAGCAGCATATCTTTCTCCTGAGGAGCAGCTGGTGGGCTTGAACCGCCAGCCTCGAGGGGAGCAGTCCAACACTTCCCCACCACTGGCCCTAAAGCACTTGCCCTTCTCAACTCCAGCCCAGTGCTCATGGGAGGAAAATGTTGAAATGGGATCAAGTCAAATGTTTTTCCAGTATGGTCAATACACTTACAACCACTTCATGACCACATGAGGTGAATTTGTCCAAGTAATAGCATATGGATATATGGAAGGCTTATCCTTACTAAGGTCCAATTCTATTCTAGAACCCTCTTCTCTACCGGGCCCCCAAAATCCATACATATGTGGCAAACAGAGCCCTGTAGCATCCATGGATCAGGGGTGAGGACTTTACCCCTCATCCAAGTTCTCAGGGCACCCCACAGCTCTGCTTCTGCCAGATCTTTGATGGGTACATGACCAACTTCTAACTTTTAACAAATGGTGTTGCAATGGGTTTCTTCATTCCAAAGAGTTTATAGTTTTGTAGCAGGTGTTGTTCAATGACCTTGCTCCGGGTTCCTCACTACATAGTAAGTACCCATGAAGGAAAATGACCATGTAGCCTATGTATTAGGATCTCAGGTGGTAGAGAGGAGCCCTGGTGGTATAGTGGTTACATGTTGGGCTGCAGCCTGCAGGGTCTGCAGTTCAAACCCACCAGTTGCTTCACAGGAAAAAGATGGACCTTTCTACTCCCATTATAGTGACAGTCTCAGAATCTCACAGGGACAGTTTTGCCTTGCCCTATAAGGGTGCAATGAGTCGGCATCGACCCAGTGGCAATGAGTTTGGTTTTTTCTTTATCCTATTTATTTGGGAAGCTCTTCTTCCTCTCCACCCCTCTCTCCCTTTCCTTTCCCTTCCTCTCCACCCCTCTCCCCCTTTCCTTTCCCTTCCTCTCCACCCCTCTCCCCCTTTCCTTTCCCTTGCACTTTAGCACAGTGGTTGAGAGCTTGCAGATACATAGAGCTCTACTTCCTGCTGTCCTGTTTCTCGGTCCCTTGTTGGAGGTGCCAAGCAACACTGCCAGGCAGAAGGAAAGGCTCTGTTCTGGTTAAACAGCCAACCCAAGAGCAACCCTATGGCCATCAAGTTGATTCCACTCAGAACCACCCTGGAGGACAGAATGGATCTGCCCCACAGGGCTTCCTAGGCTGTACAACTTCCTACTGTGGCATGGCTGGAACTCCTGCCATTTCAATTAGCAGCCTAACCACTGCAGCCCTACCTGCTCCATTACCATTTTCCCCACCAGAACTGGCCTTCATATTGCCCACAGGGGACCAAGGGCAGTCAGCGCTCCTTCCCAGAATGCCTCTGTGACATTTGCATCCATCCACCCCATAGGCTCCACACACAAACAGAGGTGGGGGCAAGGGGCGGTGGAGCTCTGGTGAGTAATTGCAGAGACCAGCGCCCAAAGCCAGGCTTTGGGACCTTCGATGTCTGGAGTTGGGCAATACTTGAGGAGAACCTGCCCAAACGCTTCATTTTCAGGTAAGTTAAAGGAGGACCAGAAGGGTTAGTGCCTTACCCAAGGTCACTCAGCTAAGGAGTGGATTGAATCAGAGCTAGAAGCCAAGTCTCCTAAAGCAAAGTTCTTCTATCTCCCTCACCCCACCCCTTTCTCCCATTTCTTCTCCCTGCTGATTATGATGCTGTAGGGTCCAGAGGGATGATGGATGGGTGGAAACAATGTCTAAGGTTCTTGTTTAGCCTGCATGAGGTAGAAGGACACTGAGCGATCAACCCGACTCACTTTCAGCTGGGTACTGTGAGGATCAGCTGCTAGTTGGTAGAGATGCTTCTCAGCAAAGCAGTGGGTAGGGAGAAGTTTCCAAAGTTCAAGCAGTCTTTGAGACAAGTGGCTTCCCTAAAGGTGGTCCCAAGAGAAGGAAGCTTCAATAACCGAAATGCAGACAATAGGTGGGTGTGGCATGCGCTCTGCTCTTCCCTCAGACATCCTCCACCTGTGCGCACACAGACGCGCAACCCAGGAGTTTGCCCTTAAGAGAGGGGTCCATGAAGTCAGGCAGAGGAGGGGAAACACAAACTTTACCCTTATCAAGTAAAAGCGCTGCTGATTGGAAGGAAAAGGGAAAACAGGCGTCAAGAACCAGACAAAGTGGGCTCCCCAGCCCACTCCCAGGACCCTGGGTGTATGTATTTTAGCACAGAGAGGTCATCTTGAATGGAGACGGTCAGCCAGCTCTGCTACTCATTGGTTGGGTAAAATGTTACTTAACTTTTCTTAGCTTCAGCTTCACCTATAGAATAGGGATAATTAGTAATTGCCTTCTAATAGGGGTTGGGCAGGATTAACTATGACAATGTCTGTAAAGTGCAGTATTTAGTAAATAATACCAAAGCACTCAATAAATGGCAGCTAAGTTGTTTAAAGCCCTGTGGAGACTTGGCTGTCTAGTAGACACTAGAGCTCCCTGGGGGACAGCGGTGTGAATGACACATGCCCGAAGAATCTTCACAACTCCCTCACACAAGCAAGGAAGGAAAACCAGCAATTCTCTGCAACAGGCAGCCTCTTACACAGGAGCTCCTCGGTTTGAAACCCAGGCACATGACGGATTCTTTCCACTCCATGTGCTACCCTCACATCCAGCACACTCCCTGCCCCAGCCTCGGAGGAGCTGAGCAGTTGACAGCAAGTGACCCGAGGCCCCAACTGTGGGATTGCCAGGGTCGTGGTATATCTGCTGCCATCTACACCATACTCACAACTTCCGGCAGAGGGACGGTCTCTCGGGAGTCCCAGGTTCATAAACACCACAAGGAAGCAGACAGAGTGAACGGAAACAGCCGCACACATATCACCCTCTATTTACAATCCCAGTAGACTCCTGAGAATGAAGTTCCATTCCATTCTGGAAATGGGCCTTCTGGGGGAGGAAGAGGGATTCGTGGAAAGGCAAGGGAGGGGAGTCATCAAAGGAAATGATTTGTATTTGGAGCTGGCTTTTGAGATTTGAATCTGGAACTGGAATAAAATGGGTCTGGGATCAGTGTCCGGCAGAACCACGCCGAGGTGGATGCTGCAAGATCAAAGTAGCATGGAAGTGCCCTTCATTGCCTCATGAATTGTCCCTACCTCTGACCCTTAGGGTGAACATTCATCCCTGTCTGTCCTGGACTGTCACTGTGGGTCATGTGTAAGGTTGATCACTAACGCCCCGTGCACTCTCAAAAGGGCCCTCCTTTGGATGACACACTGCACGGTTACTCTACATTAAAAACCTGTTGCCGTCAAGTGGATCCTGATTCATAGTCACCCCTCTAGGTCATGGTAGATCTACTCCCACGGGGTTTCCAATGCCATCCTCTGGGCCCCTCTAACCAACATCTTTCAGTGAGCAGTCAAGTGCTTGAGCACTGTGCCACGGTCCCTTTGTGAACTCTCTACGGCAAAGAGGTCACGAGATGCCAGCTAGCCAGAGACTTCGCACACAAGAAAATGTAGAATGGAATCAAACCAGACCCTACCCCCACCCCTGCCCCCAGACTCATCATATGGCTACACCATCTTACAATACCCACATATATTTGCAGTGTAAGAAATAATACATTTTCCGTTAGTGAGTTTTTCCCTAGTGCCTACCCTAGCTCCCCACCAAGTAAAGGGAGCCTCTCTTTCACCGATCTGATCTCATCACTGATCTCATCTCCATGGAGATGAGGTGACGCTGTCACTTAGGCTTCAGAACTGTCCTTTCGGTTCACATAAACCCTTGTCTGGGTTCCGGTCTCACAGCCTCTTCCAAGCTCCCTCGGTTTTCCTGCTTTTTCCCCTGGCTGCGGTGGCTCCAAGTCAAGTAGAGTTCTACGGCACCCAGAGTAAATATGTATCGATGTTCCAGCACCACACCGCGGCACCTAAAGAGTGCCAATCATGACACGTCCGCACAGCGCAGCCACCCACTCAGCCGGAACCACCTGCTCTGAACTGCCAGAGTCACAGATCCTGCGGAACGGAGCATCTCCACTTGGGCCAGAGGCCAGACTGCCTCCTCGGTGGGCCACTTAGCTCCGGGACACCGCTCCCATCACTCCCTTGGGGCGCGGGCCCACAGCAAAGAGGCCCAGAGAACAGAGTGTTCTGCCCATGGGGATGGACAGGCAACCCCCCCTCACTCAAAGAGACCCCAAAACTCATTAAAAAGCAAACCACTCTCATTGGCCCGACTTCCTCTCCGCAGACCCTTCCCTCTGCTGGTCCTCGACTTGATTTCCAGCCCCCTCCCACGAAAAAGCGCGGCGACCCGCTCAGCCCGCAGCTCCAGAGCCCACGCGCCACCGCCCCGCGCAGCCTGCCAGGACAGGACGCCTGCGACCCCTGAACGGAAACTTCGCGGCGGCTCACCCCGGCTCAGAGAGCCCTCCTCTGGACAGGTCCCCCCAAAAAAACTTCCCGGCGAGGAGGACCAGCCAAGCCGCCTCCGGACGCTGGGGCCTGGGGCGCGTGGGGACGCCGCGCCCGCCGCTGCTAGGTGCCCGCTGGGCTCCCCGGGCGGCGCGCGGGCCTCCCTCGCCGCGAGGCCAGGCGACGCGCCACCGCGAACGTCCGGGAAGCCACCGGCCCGAGGGGTGACCGGGCCGCACCCTCACACCCCGCACGTCCAGCGGCGCGCCCGGGGCTTTCCCACGCGCGGGCATTTGCCCTGGAAGTTGCAGCGCGAGAGAGGGGAAGACGCGGCTACGCGGGGCGAGCGCAGACGGTTCGAGCTAACCGGACATCGCCGGGGCCAGCCGCCCGCCCCACCCCCACCCGCACCCGCACCGGGCCCGGCTCCCAAGGGACGCAGCCCGCCGGTCCCTCTGCTTACCTGGAATGAACGCAGAGTCCCGCGCTCAGCCGAAGGAGGGGGTGCTAGGGTCCCCGAGACATCCCTGACTTCTTTGGAAAAGAGCTCGCGGGGGCGGGGCGGGGACCGCGGAGGGGGGAGGCCAGGGGGCCAGCGGGCGGGGGAGGAAGACCGCGGGGTCCACAGAGAGAAGTGGGGAAGGAGGGAAGGAAAATCCAACCAACCAGGGAAAGGAGACTGCTTGAAGACAAGACGAAGAAGAGGAGGGGAAAGCACATCTGTCTCCTGCCCACACCGTGGAAAAGAATTTCTGACAAAAAGCGAAGTGGCACACGCGTCCCCCGCCCCCCGGGGGCTGTCGGGGGATGGCCGAGGAGAAGCGGAGACCAGAGCGGAATGCGCGCCGAGGAGGAGAGCCACGTCCGGGCTGCGGACCGCGCGAGGCGGCGAGGAGGGAGCGGGCGGAGGGTGGGGAGACGAACGCGCGTGAGCGCGCACTCCCGCGGGGGGCGGCGGTCCCCAGCCTGCGGCCTGGGGTGGGGAGGTGGAGCTCTGGGCTTCTGTGGGCAAGTTCAAGGGTCTCAAACTTAGGTGAGGCGGGCGATTTCCACTCGAGAACACGGTCCCTGTTTACGGCCGGAGGCCACGCTGCGGAGAGCTTGTCGGCGCGCCTCACCAGGCCACTGGGTCCCCTGGCCTCGCGGGGTCCTCTGGCCTCTGGCTCCGGAGAGCGGGAAGAGTCAGCAAGGAATGGGGGGAGAGGGTCACGTTGAGAGGGGACTTTGAGGGGGGTTCAGGGGGCAAAGGAAAAGGGTAGGAGCATCTCATTCCCTACCTCATTCTGGAGGGTCCCAGAGGCGCCCTGAGGGCAGGAGCTGAAATGCACCCACTAAACAGCCCAGGAGCTGAGTCAAATTGTCATCTCAATGGCTGCCTTGTCCATTGCCCAGGGGCTCTGCTTGTCTTTTCCTGGAGAATGATGGCAGACAAGCCTCCCACCACGGCAGGCGGAGACCTTTAGTCCCACCAGCCCATTTTGGAGGAGGTCCCAGTAGACTCCCCAGAGAAATTTTGCCTGGTGGCCAAAACAGCTGTTGTCCCTTTGCCAGGAGCTAGGATTAAGGCAGAGATGGATCCCCCAGAGAAAGAGAGGGGTGTGGTGGGATTGAAAGGGACAAGAAGAGAAGCAGGAAGAGGTGGGGAGGGTGGAGGAAGGGAAGGGGGGAAGTCCTCTCCCTCTCCACTCTGATTCCTAAGGTCCAGACCGGCACAGATGGTGTGAGACTTCACGTGAGAGTTGCAGGAGTTGGCAGTCTGTCTTTCCTTACCCAGGAGGGTCCCATGGGTGAGCACAGGTAGTCTGCGTTGTGACTTCTATGCCCTCTGCACCTCACCTGTCCTGGCAGCTGGTGGAGTCTCAGGAAACAAGCCTGGAAGACAATGAAACCATCAGGAATCAAAGAGCTCCTGTGCCTTTCCTCGAGGTTGGGGAGCCTGGAAGGAGGTGAAAGCTACCTCCTCCATGTCTAGCTGCCATTCACCATAGAATATATTGTCTGATGGGGGGAGGGGGCGGGGGAGGGCGGGGTTTACTCAGTGAGTACACAGGAGTCTGGCCCCTGGAGTATGGTCAGTCCTGCAAATGATTGGAAAGTCAAGCCTTTAGCCTTGATATTTAAAAGATGCTCCAGCTTGGGAAATTTGCAAGGTGTTTGGGGGCAGGGGAGGGAATCATGTCTGCACATCAGTTTTTCTGTGGCTGTCAGATTTTTGGAAACTATCTTGAAGATCTGGTTTCCCTCAACCAGAGTTTTACAGGTGTGTTTCATCTTGTTTGTTTTGTTTTGCTTGTTTTCCCTGCTCAAGCATCAGAATGCAGTACAAGCCTTGGCTGTGGGAGCCCTCTTGAGCCCTTGCAGCCCAGAGAGGTCTACATCTAGAGCCTGGGGACTCCGCAACCCCACTTCTCAAGGAAGAAGAATCATGAAATCGTCGGGAAAGATGTTTCCCAGCTTTAGAAAATTAACCTTCAGAATCTCTCAGGAGACTTCAATAACCCCAAAACAGAAGTTCCAGTTCCCACTACCTCAACACACACACACACACACACACACACACACGCACATGCACATGCACACGCACACGCACACACACACACTGCAATTATTAGCTGCCATGGGGACCCTGAACCCATTAGCCCAGGAGCAGGAACCATATCACACTACAATATTTGGGTTTCTTTTCCTTTTTAATGAAGAAGTTTAAAGAGCTGGAATTCCAGAAGGCTGCTGGTTTTCCTGGCTGGGAACCTCCTTTAGAGAGGAATCCATACTCACCCTCCTCCACTATCAAACAAACAACAAACGTGCCCACAAACAGGAGTCTCCTACATGGTACATTCTTACTGGCAGGGGAGAGTTATGCCTGCCAACTGCAGGGGTCCAATGCAGAGTCCCCTCCCCATCCTAGGAGGCCTGGTGGGTGTCACAATCCCAGATACCCAAGGGGAGCCCCCTCAGACTCACCTTCCATCGCCTTTCTTGTCTCTCCCGCTACCAGTAACAACTAATTAGAACAATATGGTGTCCTTTCAGATGTAACAACAAATATTGATTTTGGTTCCTATCCCATTTGAATGAGTTGTAGCTGTTGCCCACTGCCTTTTGCTTTAGGCAAAGGAGATGGAGAAGCAGACTGGGATGACGTAGGGTTGCTTCTCAGCTCACACAGTCTTCCTCCCTCCTCACCACCCTGAAAACCTCTGTTGTACCCAGCAGAGGAAAAGAGCCCAGTGCTCAAAATATATTCCCTCTCCTCCCTCTCCTCCCTATCTTCAGCCAGACCAGGTAGCATAGCTTCTTGGATGGCCCTGGCCCAGGCCTGGGCCCAACACTGTACTCCTCAAAGGGGTTTTGTACTGGGTCCATGGCTTCACAGAAAAGACCTTGGTTTAATAATTCAGCCTTCTTGACTGCCATTTAGTAGCCATGGCAACCAGTTCCATGACATCTAGTTGCAAGCAGTATGTGGTTGGAAGGAGAAAGAGAGGGAGAGAAAGAGGGAAAGGGCAAGGGGAACGAACCGCATCCGGATGAGCTTTCCACTAAACTTTCCCGTCTGTCTCTTTGGTGATCCCAACCATGTGTGCCATGGCAGTGCCGCTGTGTTCGAGCCTTCCTCTAGCCCTCCTCCCTCCATCTCTGATTTCCCACCCTCCTCATCTTCGCTGTCTCTTCCTCTCCCAAGCCTACTCAAAGCCAGGACATGTCCATTCTTCACTCAGCATGCCAACTGAACACGTGGTGGTTTGGGCAGCTTCCTTCGCTTTTCTCATCTGTAAAATGAGGGGTCCTGTGGATGATCCGAGCCCTGGTGATGTAATGGTTATGCATTCGGGCTGCTAACTGTGAGGTCAGCAGTTTGAAACCACCAGCCACTCAGAGGGAGAATGAGGAGGCTTTCTACTCCCATAAAGCACCGCCATCTCAGAAACCCACAGGGGCAGTGCTATCGTGTCCTACAGGGCCACTGTGCATCAGAATGGACTTGATGGCAGTGAGTTTGGCTTCCTGATGGTCTCCCTCCGCTCGGAGAAGCTGTGGCTGATGGCCCTCTCTCTGTCAGTGTCATCTCTCCACCATTCACCCTTCTTCCCTATTCAGCTCTGTCTCTAGCGCTCCCTCTCTCTCCCTCCCTCTTTGCTTTTCTGGGTATCTCTATTCCTGTCTCTTTCTCACTCATAAATATCATTTTCCATTCGGTTTGACCTAGGGGACAGTCTCCCTTGAGCTTAGTGTTAAGTATAAATGAACCATCTGAACTTACTGACAAACATTACTCCCCCCCCCCCTTGGCCCATCCAACTTCCTCTGATTGCAGATCAGGTATCAATTTTCCCAAGAAGAAGTATTCCGGACTTTGAAGGCAGACTTGGGTCTTCATAAGCTTCCAGAGCTCCCCTGTAACTCTAGGTGAAAAAGCTGCTGTTGGTGAGGAGGTGAGCCAAGGGCGAGCCATCTGGAATGGAAATACCGTCAGAAGGACTGGCAACAGGCACCAGCAAGAATGGAGGAAAGTTAGGGTTCACCTCCAGCCACCATTTGGGCAAAAGCAAAAGGTAACTCCAGTCATGGGGCTTCCCTCCAAGGTGCATAAGTTCTGAGCAACTTCCAGATAGCATAATATCTCCCGGCATTTTAAGCCAGATCTTAGGAACCGGGTCATGAGGGAAACAGAGGCTGAGATGCTGCTGCCAGAGGCACGTGGACCTTCAGCTGAGGGGTCAGGGAGGTTGTAGGCAGGGTATCAGGCCTTTACTGGGCCATGCTGATATGGACTTTGGTCATCTCAAAAGCCACCCTTTTAGAAGGAGAAAGAACATATTCTTTTGATGGAAAAAGGAGACATATCCATTTAAGAACGTTTGTCTGTAAGAGCTCCTAGGTAGTGAAAACAATTATGCATTTGACAGTAACAGAAAGGTTGATGACTTGAATCTACCCAGAGATCCCTCAGAATCAAGACTGAGTGGTCTGCTGAAAGACTGCCATGAGTTAGGAGCAACTTGATGGCAACTAATTTACTTCTTGGCTTGTTCGTTTCTTTGGGATGGCAGAGGAGGGCACAGTGGAGATAACTATAATGTGATTGAGAGACAACAATGAAAAAGATAGTGATTTCCTTCTATTGTTACAAATTCTCTTTCATTTGCATATTACAGCAAGGAGGACAGGTAGAGCTGATGAATATGCATACACAGGTGTCTTCCTATGAAGGGTTCCTAAAAGTCCATGAGTCTTGCTTAAAAGGATGGATGAAATATAGAGATAGCAAGTAGAATAAGAGATCCTAGGGGAGACAATGGGGGAAGGGGCTAAAGGAGAGCTGATATCAAGGAGTTCAAGAAAGAAGAGAATGTTTGGGAACTGATTGTGGTAGCATTTTTTTTTTTTGCAAAGAACAACTTTATTGTACGTGTTAGCCATGAGTGTTTGTCCTCACCGGAAAGCTGCTGGGCCGTCACACAAACACAGACCGTTTCCATTCACATTCCACTCTCCACTAGCAAAAAGAACTGTCCTCGTTTATGTAAGTGAAGATTAAACACGATGATGCAACTGAACATCTATGACTGGATGATTTCTAGACAGCAATGTGTTAGATGTATTTTTAATCACCTTTTATCTGAGGGGCTGTATGTAAAACAAAGCAATCACTGAGAAGTTCCAGGTCTTCAAAGTTTTAAATGCACAGGTAGATAGCGAGAGTTCCAGGCAACAAGATGTTTACGAAGCATCTTCCATGTCCACGTCCTCTTGTAATTTCTGCACCATTTTGTCCTCCAGCTGTTTTCCTTTGCCTGCCAGAGGTGCCCGGAGAAGATGGATGTTTTGCTTAACTTCTTTGATGTCCTGAACTTTCTGTAGCTCTTTATTTTTCTTTAACCTGTTCATTATGAATGTGGCCTGGCGCTTCTACTTGATCTCTTCAACCTTCTTCATTGCATCAATGGTTTTACTCCATAGCTCTCGCTGGTACTTGACAGGCTCAATTCTACGCTTCTCAAATTCAAACGAGTTATCCACTGTAAGCTCTTTGCCAGCGGCTTTCCGGAAGGCCTTGGTCCACCTGACCTTGCGAGGATTTCACTTCTTCTTAAAGTTTTTATGACATTTGGATTTACAAAATCAGAACACCTTGCAGTCGTTGCGCACGAACATCATGCCGTGGCCGGGGTAGATCGGCCCCGAACAGAAGTAACACTTCTCTATACGCATGTTGAACCCGCGTGGAAGCTACCCGGCCCGACGCGGCCCTTGAGAGGAAGTCTGTGGTAGCATTTTTACAGTACTGCTTGGTGTGATTGAACTATGGAATGGTATGATATCTGTATTATCTCCCAATAAAGTGTTTTGTTTCTGTTTTTGAGGGTGGGGAGGTATTGCTACAACATTGTGGAAACCCTTATTAAACAAAAAATACCAAAATGTGACGTTATTGTTTCTCAGCATATCCTCCATCTGGGCTTATACACTTCTGAAGGAAATATTTTAATCTCTCAGCCCTTCCCCAAAGGGTTCCACATCCCATGAAAATGGCAGTTTGGGCATTGTTAAGGGGCTCAGATGTTGTTCCTCTTAAATTCTCTTTGAGTTTGGAGAACAAAAAGATGTCTGAAGGCACAGGATCAAGGTGGTAGGGTGAATGGATTAATGTTTCCCAAGGAAAGCCTTACAGGATAGTCCTTGCTGTCCTCAAAAGAATGAGCAGGCACACTGTGATGATGGGTAAAAAAAAAAATTCTCGGCCCAAGTTTCCCAGCCACTTTTCTCACCAATGCAGTTTTCAGATTCCTTGAAATTTCTTCATAATAAACACCCATGATTATCTTGTGTCTTTTGAGAAAATCTATCAAGATTACGCTTTGGAATCCCCAAAAAGCATTGCCATCGCCTTCTCAGCTGATCTCTCTGACTTCAATTTAACTGGCCCAATGGGTCCCCTTGGAAGTCACTGTTTGGATTGGGCCTTTTTACTGTTTTCATTTTTTAAATCATTTCATTGGGGGCTTCTACAATGCTTACCAAAATGCATACATATATCATTGTGTCAAGCACATTAGTACACATGTGGCCAACATCATTCTCAAAACATTTCCTTTCTACTTGAGCCCTTGGTGTCAGCTTGAGATAGTTAAAGTTTATTGTGCCAACCTGGCTGATAAGCACGTGTGGGATTAATTGAAAGATAGAGAGAGAAACGGCTCAGTGAGCCTCGCCTTTCTAGTTCTGGGTCTCTTGCTCTCTGGTGGTCGGAGCAGGGTGCAGTTGCCGTAGCCAGTTCCCTGCTTCAGCTGGCAAGGCTCACTTCCTGCAAGACATCCCTAAAGAGAAACGGCATGGGCCTATCCTGATGCAGCCCTGGGTGCTGGAACAGCCTCATGAAGACCCCTGCCAGAGCTGAGATGCTTACACGTTCACTGATTCAGCTATCCTGTTGTAGTCAGAGTGTGCTTTGTGAGATTGAGGAGGACTTTGCAGATTGGTGTCGGACATATGGGCTAATGTTGGACTCATGGGCTTGGGCAGCACTGGGTTGGGATGCTTTCTTAATGTACACTTACTCTGTATAAAACTCTCTCCGGTCCATATGAGTTTCTGTGGATTTGTTTCTCTAGTCTACACAGACTAACACACAGCTCCTCATTTTTCCCCTCCCTCATGAACCCTTAATAATTTATCAATTTTTATTATTTTTTCATGTCTTACACTGATCAAGGTCTCCCTTCACCCTCTTTTCTATTGTCTGTCCTCCTTGGGGGGTGGGTTATATGTAGATCATTGTGATCGGTTCTCCCTTTCTCCACCCACTTTGCCCTTACCCTCCTAATATCACTACTCTCATGATTGGTCCTGAGGAGTTTATCTGTCCTGGCTTCCCTGTGTTTCCCACTCTTAACTGTACCCAGGTACATGCTCTGATCTAGCCGGATTTGTAAGGTAGAATTGGGGTCATGATAGTTGGGGGTGAGGGGCGGGGAGCATTAAAGAAGTAGAGGAAAGTTGTATGTTTCATTGGTGCTATGTTGCATCCTGACTGGCTCGTCTCCTCCCTGTGACCCTTCTGTAAGGTGATGTCCAATTGTCTACAGATGGACTTTGGGTCTCCACTGTATACTCCCCCTCATTCACATTGATATGATTGCTTTGTTCTGGGTATTTGATGCCTGATACCTGATCCCATCCACACCTCCTGATCACACAGGCTGGTGTGCTTCTTTCATGTGGACTTTGTTGCTTCTCAGCTAGATGGCCGCTTGTTTATCTTCAAGCCTTTAAGACTCCAGATGCTACATTTTTTGATAGCCAGGCACCATCAGCATTCTTCACCATAATTGCTTATGCACCCATTTTGTCTTCAGCAATCATGTTGGGAAGGTGAGCATCACGGAATGTCAGGTTATTAGAACAAAGTGTTCTTGCATTGAGGGAGTATTTGAGTAGAGGGATCTTTTTTGTTCTTTTTTAAGGTTTTCTAAGGAGACTACACTTGTTTTACTGAGAGAACTTGTCTACAACCATCCACTGATCACACAGCAATTAAATTTAGCATAAGCCTGTGCATGTAGGAACTGGAGCCATAGTAGCAATACTTTTTAATTTACCCTCTTGTTTGTGTGCCTGAAGTTCCACTTGTTGAGACCCCCCCCCCCCCCGAGCACAGAGCAAGGTTTACAAGATGTGCAGCACCCCCGCCCCATTCAGAACTGACAGGAACCCAGGCAGGCCTGCCTGCAGGGCCAGGCTTCATAGAGCTTATCACCCAATTAATCCTTCTATCCAGAAGGAGCTGCCTTCCCCTGAAAGCGCTGCCAAGAAACAGGCAAACTTCTTGCGATCATGCACATACTGAATGACACATTTCGTTAGCAGACTTCCCCGAGTCCCTTCCACCCCTCCCCAAGTACAAAAATCACATATCTCTCAGACAATAAGCCGGCCTAGCTCCAAACTTTGAGAAAAGAGGGTGGGGGTAGGGCTGAAAACAGAACACAAGAAGAGAAAATATAAAGAAAAGAACAGCACATAACCTGGAAATAAAAAAGACATCGCTTGTAAAAATGATGTCTCCGAAGCTGAGTTTGCATCCAGTGAGATTGTTTTGGAATTTCAATACGGATGCACAATGAGCTTTTCCTTCCCAGGGGAATAATACTTCCCAGCTGTGAAAAATACAGCTCCTGCACACCATTCCGCTCCTGCACACTATTCCGCAGTAACAATCGGATATGGGAGAAGATCAATTTAAAAACCCTCTGTAAGCCCCAAACCTGCCAGCACAGTACCTTCGGCTAGATTGAAAATGTGAGACCTCTCCCACCTGCTCTCACCAGCACCTGGTGCAGCACCCAAACATTTTGCCAAACCCACACTCCCTCACCAAAAAGCATGCGACAGCAAACACCATACTGATTCCATTTAAATTCACAAACACAAACACAGCCCAGATGCACAGAGGCTGGAACTGGTATTTGCACACGTCCATACATATGTACTGCCCTCCTGGGGTCTGCTTTCAATTCCATGAGAGAGAGAGAGAGAGAGAGTATTTGCTTGGAGACTAGTGATGCTTTGGATTATGAGGTTTCCATGGCTACCCTCTATGGAGGGAACTGGGGTAATTGAACTCTTGAGGTTCACCATTCAACAGATGTCGCTTGTTCGTCGCTCACCCGCTCCTGCATGCTCACTGGATTGCTCTGTCTGTATTTCATCACATCAGTTTTTAGTTACAATTCCAAGCCAAGGACATTGTAATAGAATCAAAGCCTCCTTGAGCTCGCTTTTACTCTGGAAAGCATGTTGAAAACACCTTCTCTGATATATGAGTTACTCTAGAAGCATCTCAGGCATTCAGTGAGGGTTGAGGAGCCGCCAAAATTCTGTAGTGTATCCCTCTCTTCCTGCAAGACCGATACCCCTCCCTGAATGAGAGGAAAGCAGTATGGCAAATCCATGGAAAAGCTCTAAGAGGGTAAACCCTGGGAAGCCAGCCCAGCAAAACCCCACAAGACGAGGCCTGGGCTCCCTCAAAGGCATTTCCTCTTCTCTCCATGGCTCTCTCCATAGTCTCTCAAGATAATCTCTAAGTGGTTCTCTTACATCTATTTAGGAGGGAAATAATTTCTGAGTGGTGCTCACCTTACATTCAGTTCTAGCCCTGCCAGCATATGAGTTATGAGTTGACTTGCTGACCACAAGGTCAGCAGTTCAAACCCACCAGTCCCTTGTGGGAGAAAGATGAGGCTGTCTGCTCCTATAAAGATTGACAGCCTTGGAAATGCACAAGGGCAGTTCTACTCTGGCCAATAGGGCTGCTAAGGGTTGGAATCCGCTCCATGGCAATGCATAAGGTTTCATTTCATTGTTAATATAAATACATATGAGAAAATGCCTATATGTTAAATAGAGTGTCCCAACATACATTACATGAAAATAGTGTTGGATTATCCAATAAGCAAGCTTATAGTAAGGAAACAAAAATAAGCCCATGGCTACCTTGCATATTGGGTAATCTGCCCCTGTATCCAAATACATCATTGCTCCAGAGGAATTGTGGCAGTTATATAATCTCTGTCAACTTGAAAAGGGGTGGAGTCTAGCTTGTCGATCAGGTCACAGCTGGATGACCTCATTTGGAGGTGTCATGGAGATAAATAGCTCACTGGAAGTCAGACACATTTTCTCTCTGCTACACATTCTGGCTGACAAGCCACATGAAACTACGCCAATGGAACCAGAGCCCTGGAGCTGGAGGAGCTATGTGGAGACCCCTGCCAGCACTGAGATGCGTCCACTGCCACTGGATCCACAAGACTTTCCACTTACTGGCCTGTGATCTTCCTGCATTTGGCATCATTGCATGTGTTGTGTGAGGACTGGTATCAGACATATGGGCTAATATTGAACTTATAAACTTGATCTGGACTGGGCTGGGATGTTTTCTCAATATAAAATTGCTCTTTTATATAAAGCTCTCTCTTACATACATTTGAGTGTCTATAAATTTGTTTCTCTAATCTACTCAGACTAACGCAGGAGTCTAACAGGACAAGTACAACTGGGCACCCACTGCAAAGTCATCGGCAGATGCTTCTTCAGACACTGATGACTTAAAGGAGCAGAGAAAATGAATAATGTCCCTTGAGGCAATGAAGAAATATGGTATGGCTCAGGAAGTAGACAGGAATAGGGGGACCCGTTATACTACATGGTTGATGGGAACATGGACATCAGCTATATTCCAGGGTAACTCTGAGTTGGAATCTACTCAGTGGTCCCAATCTCAGTTCAAACACTCACTGCTCTGGGGGGCGGGGGGGCGGTGTCTCAGGCAGGACTCTGAGCTTCTCTGAGCCTCAACATCCATATTTCTTCTATTCTTGGTTTCAGTAGCTATTGTTGGTATTGTTAGTTGGCATTGGGTCTATTCTGATTCATGGTGACCCCCTAGGTAACAGAATAGAACTGCTCCATAGGATTCTGTTGGCTCTAATCTTAATGGATTGCCAGGGTGGATTTTAATCACTAACCATGGTTAGCAAGCTAACAAAAACTTTTTTTAACCTATTAAACATGTGGCTTAAGGCCAATAAAGACTCAGTTCAAGGCTTCATAGAGCAAGTTAAGATAGAAATCACAAACCAAATGCCCAGACTCTTTCATTTCTTCTACCTCTACTCCAGATTCTCTCCCCCAATCCTGAGTGGGTAATAGCCATAACAGGAAGGACATTAGATAGAAATGAGCGTAGTACACCACTCATTTTGATCTGGGATATAAAATTGGATACACTTGGGTGGAGAACAGAACAGTGTGGATAATTAACCAATGGGAACAGGCCTTGGAGGGGCCCAGCAAGCGTGGGACCGTTCTCCATACAGAAGAAGAAAAGCAAGCAACCACAGAGTGATCATGGGCATCCTGGAACCCAGAGTCTCCATCCCATAGATACAAAGCTGACATGCGGCAGTGAGGAGCAGCTGCCAAGCTGTGGCCTCCAGGGCTGCCTCTGAAGTTAGTCTGCCGGAGATTCACTGCCAGGTTGCGTTAGTCTGGGCAAACTAGGGAAACAAATCCATAGAAACTCATATGCATAAGAGAGAGTTTTATATAAAGGATAAGGCCACATCAAGAAAACATCCCAACCCAGTGCTGTCCATGCCCACAAGTCCAACATTAGCCCATATCTCTGACACGACAAAGTCCTCCTCCATCTCACAAAATACATGACTGCAGGAGGAAAGCCGAGTCAGTGAACGTGCAAGCATCTCAGAGCTGGCAGGGCTCTGAGATGCTTACAGATCTCTACTCGGCTGCTCCAGTATCCAGGGCTGCATCGGGGTAGGTCCATGTGGCTTCTCCTCAGGGATGTCTCGAAGGAAGTGAGCCTTGCCAGCTGAAGCAGGAAACTGGCTAAGGCAGCTGCGCCCTGGTACGACCATCACAAAGCAAGAGACCAGAGAACTAAAAAGGTGAGGTTCACCGAGCCATTTATCTCTCCGCCCTTCAATTAATCCCACATGTGTCTTAACTCTCTCACAGGTCTATCACTAACTAAATAGCATGGGAGGGTTGGCACACCAGTTCACCTCTTTGTGCCTCAGTTCCTTGTCTATGAAATGTGTATAATAACACCATTCTCAGAGAGCAATTGTGAGGATGAAAGGAGAGCACACCTGTGGGCATTTGGAACAAGGCCTTGAACATAGAAAACGTTCTTTAATTGTTTGCTATTGCTACAAACACAAGCTGATCAGTTTTTTTCTAATTAAAGTTAAAAATAAAACTGGAATGGAATCAGCTATCTGTGGTGATCTTGCCTGAAGATGGATCACAGAAACAGATCAAAGAAAATCCAAGTACTACCTCCCATCACCTTCCCATCTTTAAGGGAAATTTTCCTCCTTAAAATCTACACACAATATTTTACCAAAAAAATATCAATAAACCAGGAATACTCATCATTGAATGAGTATCCCCACAGTCTTCTCATCCCTCCATCATGGCTCGCTTGAGGTTTCTCAGGTTTTCCATTTGCCTGTCTCCATGGTCCTCCTGAGAAAGCTCTTTGGGAAAAGAAAAAAAAAAAGCCTCTCTCCTACCCCCTTAACTCCAAGGACAACTGTTCTGATTCATTTTCCACTCTGTCCATGTGGAGTGTGAAGAATAAGAGGAGAGAGAATGGGGGAGTTAATCTAATGACACCAGAATAGAACACACAGAATCCAGTTCCATTGATGGGGAAGAGGTGCTGGTTACAGGGTGCTGGAAACAGCAGTCAGTGCTCCCAGCAGCCTTTGCTCACGCCTCCTGTACCTTCTGAGGAAGACCTGCCAGGTACACTTTCACTTTCCATACCTGGGAGCCCAGGCTGCCCAGTCCGTGGCCCTCCTTGGTGTCTCAGATTTGGAGGTTCTGCAGTGCACTTCTCAGCCACCTCTCCAGCCCTCAGGCTCAAGGGACAGGAAGTCCTCTGTTGCTGTCTGGAACCCGAGTCTTAGAATGCTAGTGATACTCAACATTTCCAGAGGATCGAGTCCCGCGCCTTGTAGGAATGAAGAAGACTCGGAGGGCCCCACGACGCTAATGTTCTTGTTGTTAGGCACCATCAAGTCAGTTCCTACTCATAGCAGCCTGCTCCTGCACCATCCTCACAATTAGAGTGACGTTTGAGCCCATGGTTGCAGCCACAGCGTCAGTCCATCTTGTGAAGGGTCTTCCTCGTTTTGACTGCGCCTCCACTTTACCAAGCATGGTGTTCTCCTCGAGGGACAACAGGGCCAACGTACATGATGTGAAGTCTCACCATTCTTGCTTCTGAGGACCGTTCTGGCTCTACTTCTTCCAAGACAGGTCTGTTTGTACTTTCAGCAATGCTTTCAAGATTCTTGGCCAGCACCATAATTCAAATGTATTGATTCTTCTTTGGTCTTCCTTGTTCATTGTCTAACTTTCACATGCATGAGGCCATTGAAAATACCCTGGCTCTCTGCTGACACAAAGAGAATGCACTGTTTTACTTATATCTGTATGCTTGGTATGAGGAGACTCGGGATAGAGGGATTGGGACTCGGGAGAAACTGAAGGCATTTTGTTGTTAGGAGGAATATGTAGGATGTACAATTAAGCTTGCTTATCCCAATCTTAGGACTCCTGGTAGCACAGTGTGTTAAGCATTGAATGCTAACTGAAAGGTCAGCGGTGCAAACCCACCAATTGGTCTGTGCGTGAAATAGGAGGTAGTTCACTTCCATAAAGATTTAGAACCCTGGAAATGCTAGGGAGCAGTTCTACTCCATTACATAGGGCTCCAGTAAACTTGAAAACAGTAGCTTTCATGGTAACCTGAACCCCGGTCATGACATTTGATTGGCTCTGCACTTTTAAAAGTCCCAGGTGACAGAGTTAAGTACTCTGCTACCATCAGGAAGACTGTTGTCTGAAACCCTCTCCGGAAAGCCTCAGAGACAGGCCTTGACAATGGCTCCCAAAGGTCACAGTTGTGAAACCCATGGAGAATTCCTACTCTGCAGACATGGAATCACGATGACTCAAAGCAACACTTGCCCAAATCATCTCATTTCATTTTTGTTCATGATACCATGGCCTCCATATCTCCCTTTATTTAAATAGCCTCTTCTCAGTCTTGCACAGATAGACCTGTGCTTGACTCCAAGATCACTGGAACATTTTAGATGTCACCCAATGCCACTCCTTCAGATAAGTTCTTTTGCAGATGGCCACCTATTAGTTTGTACTGCTTTTTCAAAAGGAAACGTCACAAAAGCTAAGAGGGGAGAATAAGCAGAAATACTCTGTTCTGTAATCTACCTTATTTTTTTGTATCTTTTTGTTGGAAGGTAATAAATGTGAATTTTGGTGTTAAACAGAAAAAAAAAAAAGAAAAGAAAATACCCTGGCTTGGATCAGGTGCCCAGGATACTTGATCCAAAAACAAGCCATCAGAGGAAGCATGAAAGATATTCTCATCCCCAGCCCAGTTATCCTCTTTCCTCGAGCGAATGCACTGGTCTCCTGATCCTTCCCCAGTTCTGTGCTCCCAGAGAGAACCTCTGAAGATGCTGTACAAGGCAACGTTGGAATTCCTCTTGTACGGCTTTCCAAGTCCATGCACGAGTGAAAGGCCGGGAAAAGAGGGAAAGAGAAAGCAATTCAGGCACAAGACCTCTATGCAAGGGACGGCTCCCTTGTTGCTAACGTGAAAGGCAAGCCCCACCTCGCTCCCCTCATCGCACGGAGCTGTCACTGTCATCAGCAGGGCGTCGAGGACTTTGCTTGGGAAGGAAAGAAAAAAATTAAAGAAACGTGCCACTATTTTGACAAGTGACTCTAGTTCTGTGTCCGCCAGAAGCTGGGGATTCCTGAGCGCCTATCAGTATTTTTATGCCCAGAAGTGTCTTTGCGGCTCAGTCATTCTAACAGCAAGGATTGAGCATGTTGCCCATCACATCTTTACCTCACATATCCCCAGACAACCTTCTGCAGGGCGTGGGAAGGGCTTTTTATTATCGTGATTTTCAGTGCTTGCTTTAGTGTCGCTGTGTTGACAGTGTGGGACCCAAGGACTGTGCTCCTTGTCTTGGTTGACTTTTCCCTGCCATTTCTTTAGAAAAAGGCTTAGAAATGAGACCCACATTCTCTCCAGCTCCAAATTATCCAAACCGTTACCTCCCTTAGTCCTTAATCTTTTTAGTTCCCTTGGCTTCTTATAAGTAAGATTGAGTCAGTGTGAATACACTGCTCATCTAAACAAATAAATTTAATTCTGAAAACAAAATATCATAAGGCTATTAAGTCCAAATATTATGGACTTGTGCTTCCATCTTTCCACATCGTTTAGACCAAAAGGCTTTTACATCATGGCCAATGGAAGAGTTTGCACACATCCCTGCACCCTTGGACCTCTGTTGTTGTTGTTGTTGATGATGATGATGATGAAGATGTTAAGTGCCATCAAGTCAGTTCTGGCTCACAGCAGCCCTGTGTACAAGAAAGCCTAGCACTGCTCGGGTTGTGCCATCATCAGTTCTTATGCTTGAGCCCCTTGTTACAACCACCGTGTCAACTCATCTTGTTGAGCATCTTCCTCTTTTTCACTGACCCTCCACTTGACCAAGCAAGGTGTGCTTGTCCAGAGACTAGTCTTTCCTGACAGCAGGTCCAACGTATCTAACACCACACCTGGACATCCTACCTTCTAAGGACCATTCTGGCTGAACTCATCCAAAGCAGGTTTGTTTGTTCTTCTAATCTTTCTAAGGATCTGATGACCAATCCAAGCAACCATGTTCTCTTCTCAAAGGTCTTGTCTGCAGAGAAGAAGTGCCTAGTGGTACACATGGCTTGCACTCAACTACTAATTTAAAGGTTGTATGTTCAAAACCATCCAGCAACAATGTGGAATAAAGGCCTGGCAATCTGCTTCCTTGCCAATCACAGCCAAGAACAGGATAAGGAATAGTTCTTCTCTATGAGTTTTACATAAATTGGAACCGTCTTTACAGCAAGAGGATAGGGTTTTGTCCTTTGTCTGTTGAAAAACTCTTCCCAGGGATTACAGATAAGAGCATGATTCCAAGAATTCTAAACAATCACAATTGACTGCTTCTAGTTATTGTTCTCAGGGCCCACCCTTCCCTGTACCCACAGTCCTTGCTTTGTAACTTGGCTCTGCCCCCCACAAGAGGACAGAAAGTTCTACCCCTGCCATTGACGGTGGGCCCAGCCATGTGACTTGTCTTGCCTGACCAATAAGATGTCAGTAGTCATGAGAGACGCGGGAGCTCAGAATGTGCAAGTACAGTGGGGTTTTCCCTCATGCCCCTCTACCATCACCGTGAAAGAACTGTCCCTGCTTGGCCCATTCATCCTAAGACAAGAATGACAGACAGGTGGAGCAGAACTACCAAGCCAACCCACAAAGCCACGCCTGCCAACCTGCTGGTCCTTGAGAATAAAGGCTGGTTGTGAGCAGCCTCTGCATTTGGGGTGGTTTGTGATAGAGCACTCCCGTGGGAGCACTTGCAACGTGACAGCAGGAGCCCATGAACTGTTTAGCCTACGTGTCCGTGAGAAGGGGACTTCTGGAACATTGGTAAGAGGTGAATAGACTTGGGTGCCGAGTTCTAGCATCCACCGTTGTCTAGAGTCCACCACAACTTGAATGGATGATGAGGGGCCCTGTCTTCACAGCTCTCCAGAACTACCAGAGGGTTTGCTTAGTCTGCTCCCAATTAATGTGACGGTGTAGTCAGGCCTCATCAATACCAAACCCAGCCCGTGAAAATACCTTGCTGTCAGGTGTCCTCCTGTTGATTCGGACGCCTGCCCAGTCCGTGCGTGTCAGACTGGAGCGGTGCTGACGGGGCGTCCAGGCTGGGACGTGTCAGAAGCACTCACCAGGCCTGATTGGGTAGGTTCAAACCAGCAGCATTTTGACTCATTGTCAAATGTTGAACCGTTTATGACACCCAGGGACTCAGAAAGTGTCCTGGTGTAGCATAAAGTGGGTTTTGCCAAACAGAAGACATGGCCTTCTTGGGAAGGCTGTGACTAGCTAGAGTTTCATAAATTGTTAAGAGGCAAGCTGGTGGTCACAGGTAAGAGGTCTGCTGGCAACCGAGGCAGGTGTGTCGTTTACAATCTGATTCCACCAGTGTAGTTGTTTTCGTCCCTCTAAATTAGTCAATTTTTCTCTGGGAAAAAGTCACATAACTAAAGTTTCCAGAAACTTTCAACCTGGAATAACCAAAATGCCAAACTCACTGCCATCGAGGCGATGCCGACTCATAGTGACTCTACAGGACTGCCCTGTGAACTTCAGCATCTATAACTCTTTTAAAATATTTTTCATCATGCAAAAAAGTTTTTCATCATTAATTCATTTATTTATTCATTATCACTAGCATTGAATTTCTTTTTTTAAGTCATTTTATTGGGTGTTCATCCAGCTCTTATCACAATCTTCACAGGCATCCATTGTGTCGAGCATGTTTGTATATTTGTTGTCATCATCATTTTCTCTTCTTTTATTTAGCTGTAAATAGGCTTTTATTTACGGACATGAAAATATCAATTTCCTGTAATTTTCACAGGTCGGGCAACATTTTTCTTTTTTTTCTTTTTAATCATTTTATTAGGGGCTCATACAACTCTTATCACAATCTATACATACATCAATTGTGTAAAGCACATTTGTACATTCATTGCCCTCATCATTCTCAAAACATTTGCTCTCCACTTAAGCCCTTGGCATAAGGTCCTCACCATCATCATTTTCAAAACATTTTCATTCTACTTGAGCCCTTGGTATCAGCTCCTCATTGTTTTTCCCTCCTCCCTCACCCTTGATAATTTATAAATTGTTATTGTTTCATGTCTTACACTGACTCTTTACAGGAGTAGAAAGCCCTGCCTTTCACCTACAGCCTGGAATCAAGGTGCGTTAACTTATGCAAGGGGTTGTCCTTCACGGTCCAGTAGTACTGCACTCCAGTTCTCTCCCCAGGGGGCTTCAATCTTGCTGTCATTGTATCTGAAAGACCAAATAAGTCAACTGAAAACTATTGGATGAACATAGAAGCATAATAAAGGAAACAGGATGTTTTCTCCTGACAATGAAAATTCCTAATAAGTATTCCCGTCCAAATATTAACATATTTCTTGGGCATCTGTCTACTCATGCCAGGATCAGACTGTCTAACCAAATCAGCACTGCCTTCATGAAGATTTCTCTCTACTTAATGTAGAAAATAAAGTGTAGAGTATCTACAGAGGTGCCATATCCTCACCCTCCTCATTATGCATTAATTACCATCAACATTATTAACATCAGCAAGTTTGGGCAGCGCCATGGAATTGGGAACATGCTGAATTCATGCAGGCTCAGATCCTAGTCAGAGCCTCATCATCAAAATTACTGTGTGACCTTGGGAAGCAGACGTGGGCATTCCAGACCTGGGTTTCCTGAGGACGCATCAGGTGAGTGACAGGACTGGGTGAGAATCAAAGGCATTGTGCCTTGATGAGCCTGTGGGCAACAGGGATAGGTGCTGGGATGACTGAGAAGGGAGAAATCAGTGACGATTATTCACCAAATGGATCAGAAAGCAAAGCACGTGGGCAGAAGCAAAGCCACGGAAAACGATGAAAAATGGTTGGGTCAGAAGACGACAATGCTGGTCACCCATGGTATGAATCAGTGGTTCTCAACCTGTGGGTCGCGACCCCTTTGGGGGCGTTGAACGACCTTTTCACAGGGGTGGCCTGATTCACAACAGTAGCAAAATTAGTTATGACATAGCAATGAAAATAATTTTTGGTGGTGGGGGGGTCACCACCACATGAACTGTGTGATAGGGTCGCGGTGTCAGGAAGGTGGAGCACCACTGCGTACTTGAAGTGACCAGAGTAGCAGTGGTGGGAGGAGCCTGGGTGATGGGGTCACTGTGCTCTCAAGTTCCTTGGGCTCATGGAGTCTTTGGAAGTCAGGATGACACTTGAGTACAGGATGAGACTGAAGTCCTCTCTTATTCAGTACTGTGTCCTTATTTTATTGATACTCAATTTTAATTTCAATTAAAGTGTCAGGATCACACCCCAAGATTTCACTTAGTGAAATCCCTAAGCTGCTGAAATAGCCTTGTGCACTTGCTTGATAATTCTCGGCTTGGCTTTAAGCCCTTTACTGAAGGCGAAACCTTTCAGCTATGCAAACCCATGTTTACTTCTTGACTTTGAAGCTCTCTTGCTCATATCCGGTCCTGCAAACCCAGAGGCACCGGCTGGTAAAAATTGCTCTTTCCTTCATGGCGTGTTCTCAGTGTGGTTTTACGACCCCCTGCTGTGGGATTTACAGATGTTATTTTTCTGCGGAAGCCCCGGGGCTCTGAGCTGTCAGAATTCGTTTCTGGGTTTAAGCTCAACCTAACTCTATTTTGACAGCATGTCCTGTGCCAGGCACCTCGCAGGAGAGACATTGTTTATTCCACACTAGTGGAGAAGAACCAAGAGGGGAGAACATACTTGGCATTCCTCAATCTGGAAAGGCTGAAGGAAAAAAAATCAAGCCTCGCGTTACAGTACTGAAGAATTCCATGGGCAACTGATTGGGTGACACAGGAAGTTTCCCAAGAAGATGGAACGAATGCACACAGAATCACTTTATCCCAAAGAAGTCTATGAAGGTGCCATCACTTCAGCAGGTGACATATGGTCAAGGACTGATGCCTTTGAAGGAAGAAGTTCAAACTCCTATGAAGGCATTGGTCCAAAACAAGGCGCCAGGGCAGTGGCCCTCAACCGTCCTAATGCCTCCACCCTGTAGTACAGTTCCTCATGTTATTGTGACCTCCCCCAACCATAACATTATTTTCATTACTACTTCATAACTGTAATGTTGCTACTGTTATGAATTGTACTGTAACTATCTGATATGCTGGATGTATTTTCATTGTTACAAATTGAACATCATTAAAGCATAGTGAGTAATCACAAAACAATGTGTAATTATATATTGTGAAAGATTTACTTCTAATTACAAGTAAATGAAATTTTGATTTGAAGCATGATGTAGCATGGATAACTGTCTTAATATAACAACAGTAAACTACATTGCTACATTTTGCAACGGTATGTAAAAAGCCAACGTCGGTGTGAAAGTTGAGGTAACTTCTTTCTCACCAGATCAGAAATTCTCCAAGAAGTCTTTGCAAGAGCATAATGAAGATCATCTTCCACAAGTCTCCTTCTGCATTTAGACTTGATAACCACCAAGCTGATGATCCCTTCAGGACCAGTGCTGAAAATGGTGACACCAGGAGGGTGGAGGGAAGGTGGGGTAGAAAGGGAGAACTGATTACAGGGATCTACATATAACTTCCTCCCTGGGGGATAGACAACAGAAAAGTGGGTAGGGAGACATGGGCAGTGTAAGATATGACAAAATAATAATTTATAAATTATCAAGGGTTCATGAGGGAGGGGGAAGGGGGGAGGGAGGGGGGAAATGAGGAGCTGATGCCAGGGGCTTAAGTGGAGAGCAAATGTTTTGAGACTGATGAGGGCAACGAATGTACAAATGTGCTTTACGCAATTGATGTATGTACGGATTGTGATGAGTTGTATGAGCCCCTCAAAAAATGATTTAAGAAAAAGAAAACCCTGTTTCACAAAGATATGTTGTTGGAAATGGAAGAAGACACAACACAGTCTCAGACAGAACAGGATATGACTGCAAACACTTGATCCAGAATGTTGTAACTGGCATTGTAGGGAAATCAGTTCTCGCTGCCTTGCTGTTCATAAGTTCAATGAACTCCTTTTGTCCCTTCTCAGGAACATCTTCAACTTTGACTGTTAGTGGGCTTCTGGCAAGTGCAAATGGGGTGTCAGGTAGATTTGGAAACTATGATGAAATTTCATCTGCAAGCATGTGCAAGTGTTCTTTCACAGAAATTATCATCCTAATCATTTTGTCTGGTTCAATGTCATGTTCCTCAAAGAAAGCAGATGAGGTAGGTAACATGTAAATTTTATTTCCATCCAATTTTTTTGCCAAAGCTGAAGTTTCATTTGGAATGGTCGTATCTTTTCAGACAAATCGAGGCATGTTGCATTTGGACCTGGCAGTGATAAGATGGCAACCAAGTAAGCTATTTTCTGCAGTTCACTTTTACCACTGAAAAGTGCCTCGAACTGCAATCTTGCTTTCTAATTAAAAAAAAATGTTTTGAGTTCATCACAAAACTCAAAAACATGTTTTAAAACTTCCTCTCGACAACCATCTCACTTCAGTGTGAAATAGCAGAGCATTACTCAGCGCATGCAACTTGTTGCACAATTGCGAAAACAGTCGACTGTTTAAAGTGATCTTCTTCACAAAATTGACAGAATTCATGATGCTTTTCATTCCTTCTTGTAACTCTTGTGGCAGCGTCTTTGTTGCTAATATTTGCCGATGAATCATACAGTGAGTTCTGATGACTTTTGGTGACTCACTCAGGACCAAACGTTGAAATCCAGATTGATGTCCTAGCATAGCTGGAGCACCATCTGTGCAAACTCCACAAACCTTTTCCCAAGAGATCCTATGCTCTCTCAGAAATGAACCAACTGTGTCAAATACATCACATGCAGCAGTTGTTCTTTCAAGAGGTCTTCAAAAGGGAAACTCATCTTTAAAATCGCCATCATTAGTATACCTCACGTAAACCAGGAACTGTGAACAGTTTGCAACATCTGTAGATTCATCAAGTTGGATGGGTTTTGCCACACCTTCACAAGTTGACACCAGATCATGTTATGACCACACTCAGGCAAAAGCCAAACCCCACAGCCATTGAGTTGATGCTGACTGTAGCAACCCTTTGGGCAGTGTAGCACTGACCCTGTGGGTTTCTGAAGCCATAAATCTTTCCAGGAGCAAAAAACCTCACTTCTCTCCCAAGGAGCAGCTGGTGCATCAGAACTGCCAACCCTGAGGAGAGCAGCCTGACTCATGATCCACTATATTACCAAGGCTGCTCCGACCAGTCCCTGGAGAAGGACATTGTACTTGAGAAGAAAGACCTTCAATGAGAAGGACTAACATAGCGATGCAACAACGGGCTCAGCCATGACGGTTCTGAGGATGGCACAGGACAGGGCATGGTTTCGTTCACGGTACATTGGGTCGCTATGGGTCAGAATCAACCACATTATGGAGAAAAGACAAGCAAGACCAAGGGAAAGAGAACTAAGGGATAAAACGGAGTGAAAAGAAAAGAGCTCCCCACCACCACCAAGCCCAGGCGATGATGCTCTAAGTCTTCTTTGCCTTGGTCCGGAGAGCCTGTTCACAAATCGTTTGTTGTCAGTCTGGTAGGTGGCTGCTCCGTGATGAGGGCTCAGGGTCGTTTCGATGGTCTGCCTCCGATATATTTAGTTGGCTCTTTGGTTACATTTAACGCAGGGCAAGCTGCTTCCTCTCCCCTTCTCCTGCCCTGTACTCCATGCCTCCTTCAGAGGCAAAGGACAAAGCCGGAGTGGTGGCTGTTTGGCTCCCTCTGGTCAGCATCTACTAGAAGGCGGTGGATTTGGTTCTGCGTTTGGGGCCACCTGGTGTTCTTGCAAAAGCAGAGCTCGCACCTCCGGGTGCTCAGTATGGAAATCAGACCAGACAGACAGCTTCCCGTGCTCAGAGGTGGAGTGGAGGCTCGCTGGCGCGCAGGGATTCCCGGTGAAGCGCTGTTGGAGAGCATCACCGAGAGCCTCCCATTGAACCAATGCGGGTGTTGGAAACTGAAGCGAACTGGAGTCTGATTGCGGGCCTCTCGGCTTTAGGCCTGCGGCCTCGCTCTGCACATCCATCCAGCATCAACACGCTCCTCTTGTCCCCGTGTCCCTCTCAGACATTTCTCAGCCTGGGGCTTCCCTTCCAAAGGTGTCCACTTCATCTCCTCCTCCAGTTCACGCCTCTGTCTAAGCAAACCTGTATGGCAAGTGTATTGTGCAGTTGTGGACTATAAAAAAATACATCGTTTGGCTCATTTCATTTCCTGTAATAGAAATTTTAATCTTTCCAATTCAGGACCCCTCAGTTCATTTTGAATTTAAATATGGTTCATGCAAGATGTGCATTTATAACTAAATCCCCACCTCCCTCTGAACTTCTCTCTGTTTTTGGTTTGGGGCTGGAAGTGGTCCCGTTGCCTTCATTAGTGATGGAGAGGTTGGCTCATGTGTTGCCCTGGCTTCTGGGGAAGCATATTTTATTGTCATGCTGCCCTCTGTTCCGAAGGACTCTAAGAAGGGGTAGCTTATCTCTTCTGGGCCTCGCCATCCCTAGGCTTGCCCCTGCTTCGCACCAAGAGGAACATGCATTCTGCCTCCTCCTTGTGGGCTCCCAGGCTCCTTAGTGCTTGCCAGTGTGATCCCACTGCTACTGTAGTCCTCTTGGGGAGCCTAGGGCTGGGGGGGTGGCCTTTGGATGCCCCGTGACACCACCCTGGAGGGCTTTGTACGAGTACATGAGGCTCTCCTCAGACCAAGCAGCCTAGAAATGTCTCATCATGGGCACTCTCCTCCCTAGGTGCCATGCTGTGGACAAGACCCTTTGGTCTAGGAAGAGAGGCACAGTCTAGGAAGAGAGGCACTGGTGCCTGCTGCTCTTAGAGGTCCTTTCGATCCACATATAGCTTCTCTCGCCCAGCCCCAGCCCTCCCCACAACTCAGCTCAGGAGGTGGGATGCTGAGACTCTTGGCAGGAACTCCAGCAGCACCTGAATCCTAATAGTATTTCTTTTGGGCTCCTCCTTGCCTCAGCTGGTTTTAATCTCCTTTTGAGTGGAAAATAACTGTGTCATCCTGCCTTCTAAACTCTCAGCTCTCTAGATTTCATTTCTTGATATTTAAATCAAAGCTCTTTAGAATTATTAGGGGGGAAACCACATTCAAACCCTGGCCTTTTAAGCTTATGCTGGGCAAGTAGGATTCATTCAGAAATCCAGTGGGCTTTGTTCTAGCTCTATCCAGCTCCTCCCTGAGAATCGTGCAATAAAAATTAATTTATAGAGCCAGCAAGCTGAGGAAGAAATAAAGAGGAGAGAGCATGTGGGGGTGGGAGCAGGGAAGCGACTTATAAATGTCTGGAGATGGGCCCTCGGAACGATCGCCTCCACCAGCACCGGGGGTGCCCTGCTCACCTCACGTGCAAGCTGCCCAGGTCCTGTGGCCTCGGGGGTCCTGTCTCCACCCTCCTGCACCCAGTCCAGGACACCACCTTCATGCCGTCCTCACGGCCCATCTCCTCCAGGGCACCCTCCTGGAACAACACACCCTGCCCTTGGCCTCCTCTCCCCGTGAGCTGTGGGCGTGCAACGTGCCTGCAGCTGTTGGCATCTGTCTTGGGAGTCTGGATGGGAATTCTCTACAAAACTGCCTCAGACCTTCGGGTCTCTTTCAGCTACAAGGCAATCTGTGTGTCCCGGGCCATTAGCCCAAGGGGCCCTCTGTGTTCTCAATAGGGCTGATAAGAGGTGGAGGCAACTGACGACTACCAGCAATGGACCGAGACAAAGCGTGGGGACTGATGGGTTTCCAAGACCTGACAATCTTAAGGGGACTTCCAAACAAGAAAAGAAACATTGGAGTATCCCAACTTCCAGTGGGGTCAGGAGTCGGAAAGGAAGGGAAAAAAGTCTGAGAGCTGGAAGGCTGCCTCTAGCCAATGTCGGAGCTAAACTTCAGGCTTCAGACCCTACGGACGCCACTCCAATCTCCCCCATGCTGATGGTTTCTATCTCGACGTCAAAAATAGAACAAAGTTTAAAAAAAACTTTAAAATATTACTCTATACTAAGCTTAAATAAAAACAAATGTAAAATCAAACCTATTGTCCTCAGGTTGATTCTGTCTCCTGGTGACCTGAAGTGTATCGCAGTAAAAGTGTACCCCGCAGGGCTTACAGTGATTGTTTTTAGAGGGGGTTCACCAGGCCTTTCCTCTGGGGCTCATTGTGCCACTGACCTCCAGTTGGTAGTCGAGAACAAACTACTCATACCACCCAGGAACCTGTGTAATAAACAGAACCATTTGAAATTACAACAATGACAAATGCATCTCCAACTATTATAATCCTTTGTTCCTCGACAGGAGCCCTGGTGGCACAGAGGTTATGCGTTCGGTTGCTAACCACAAGGTCAGCAGTTTGAAACCACCAGCTGCTCCTTGGGAGAAAGAAGAGGCTTTCTACCCCTGTAAATTGGGTGTGTCTTAAAGTTGGGGAGCATGTCCACCTGCTCTAGCGCATCTTCCTGTGCACTTTCTACAGCAAGGAATGGATGCTCAGCCTGGATTTTACACACCCTGGTGGCACAGTGGTTAAGTGCTTGGCTGCTGACTGAAAGGTCAGCAGTTTGAACCCAGCAGCCAGTCACTGTGGAAGAAAGAGGTGGCAGTCTGTGTCGACAAAGATGTACAACTTTGAAACTCTTCTAGGAGGAAGCGCAACTCGGTCCTATGGGTCCCACATCAGAATTGATCCAATGGCAAGGAGTTTGGGTTTTGTTAGACTTCGTTGCTGTTCTGTTTAAATGTCGGCAAGAGAAATTGGGTTCAGCTAATTGAAGAACTTCAGAAATTGGGTAGGAACTAGAGCAAAGTGTGACATTATAATGTCCCTGGTGATCTTTGAAAAACACATACAAGCCTACCCTCTCCTCAGTAAAATGAGCCTCGTCTCATCCTCCTCTACCATCCACCGAGCCAAAGCTTGCCAAGGCCAAGGGCTATTGTAGCTCCATTTTCCTTAGAGCCCGCGAAGGGAGGCCCTGCTGCTTGATGCTCACTTGCCATTTCCAATAATCCTATAATAGCAGCACTATGAGGAGCCAGCTGTGCACCTCAGGACATATTCAGTTGCTCCATGGGGCCCCACAAATTAGACACTCAATTAGCCACTTAAAGTCCCAGGCTCCCCGTTCTACCCACTGGTCCTTCCCAGGCAATCCCAGCCACAGTTTGAAAAAGACCACACTAGGTCCGTGCAGAATAAACAAAAGGGCCCTGAAGTCAGCTGCCAGAAGGGAGGTATTGTAGGAAGAATTTTAAAGAGAAGAATGGTATATAGTAATCAGACTGACAGGTTCTCTCTCTCTGTGTGTGTGTGTGTGTGTGTGTGTGTGTGTGTGTGTGTGTGAACTTGTGTTCCTTGGAACTTGACTTGTGGGATTTCTTTGAGGTCTGGGTTTCTCCAGAAAGGATTTGCATTTGCTTCTGGCATGTTTCTGGAGACACAATCAACCCAGGACTCTGTTAAACTACACTTGTAGATTGTGGTTTGGGGATGAGAATCCCAACCTTGAGTCACAGAGGGTGGGCGTGGGCTGCAAAGCCCCACGGGAATTCTCTTTTGATTCCTCTCATTCCACCCAAGACAAAGGCAAACAAACAAACATTGATCTCTCAGCCACTCCCCTCCTCCAGGTGGGCTTTATTTTGTCACTGAGATCCTTGGCTTTGTCGGAGCTGGTAGCTTTATGTGGGGGTCTTCAGTCTCACCCACCTCCACCTTGATCTTTAGTGGTCTTAAGTGAGATGGTTTCATCGTTTCCATTTGACCTCCTGCTAAGTCACGTTCCAAGTCCCCAAGGATCCACAGATGACCCTGAGCACCTCCCACATTTAGCATGAAGTCATCTTTCATAAGTCATGTTGCTCACCATTTCAAGCCTCCAAGAATTCCCTCAACTGCCTGCCAGCTTATTTATGCATTTACAAGATGTGTCATTTTCACTTTATCCAGCAGTTTCAAGGATTCTACCCTATTTCCAGAATGAAAATATACCTACTCGCCACTTACCAATTATCTCCTTATCTGGCATTATGCAATTACAACCATAGTTTTTAAAATGTACTATTTTTCACCTTGACAACACATGTCTGGTAGGAATGCATGCAAATTGTGAAGCCAGGGTACTGTTGACTGTAACGAATGGTTACGTGCCAACTTGGCTAGCCTGTGATTCTCTGTGGTTTCACAGCTATGGAATGATGCTGTCATTCTTCATTTTGTGAACTGATGTAGTCATCTTCTATGTTCATAATACCAATTTCCCCATCACAGCCTGGGAACCTACCCATGTTGATAAGTAAACAATGGGTGTAGTAACTGTAGTTTTTTCTATTGTAGTAACTTATTATAATAGATACAATTTACTTTAAAACATGTACATCAATAAACTCACAAATCCAATATCAGATACTTAGTTCAGACACACACATAGCCCTCATACTGGTGGGCTCTATTTCCCATAGATGGCCACAAGATCTCCACAGCACATGCTCTTCTTATCCTGTGACCTCGGCACTCCCTCCGCTCAGAAAAAGAGGACGGTTTATGTCCACTCGCCTTAAACCTGGTTCTGTTTTTGTGAATGCCACAACAAACAGTGGAAGGGACACTATGTGATTTCCAAGGCTAGATTCTTCCCTTCTGTTTGGCTCTCTTGGATAACTGTTGTTGAAGCCCAGCTGCCACACTGTGAAGAAGCCCAAACTAGTCTTTGTGGGGAACTGGGCTCAATGGAGAGCCAGGCCTGATAACCAAACTCAGGCTCATTCTTTCCCCCAAAAGGGGGACATAACACCCTCTGGTGGGGGCAGCGGAAAGATCCAGGAAGGCTGAAAAAGCGAATACCTACACTTTATCCTGGATTTTGTTACCATAAAAAATGTGCAATGCCAGGAGATGCGCTGAGTATTTTTCTTTTGTTTGGTTTTGTGTAGTTTCAGAGGACCTATTATAACTCCCAGACATCAAATCACTCTCCGATTTTGCAACTTTCAGGTGGAAATCTAGACACTACAGAGCAGAAACAATGCACATCCGCTGTGCCCTGTCTGAGTTTATGATCCGCAGCATCTGCGAGCATGATGTGGGGGGAGATGGACGGTGTTGGCAACTCACAAGGGCAGTTCTAGCCCGCAGGGTCCATACGAATGGGAACCAACTGATAGCAGTGAGCTTTCTGTTGGATTTTTTCCTTATGCCGTTGCATTTTGGTGACTTGTTGAAAAAGAATAATAACTGAAAAGGGTGTTGGTGTGTGTAGAGATTTCCTGGCAAGCTCGGGCCGTGGAATTAGACAACCCACTTTTTATGACTTTGAACAAATCATTTAACATATCCCTATTCCTGGCTTCCCATCTGATCGAAAGCATTGGTGTCGGTGGTCGTAACGATAATGGCAATAATACCTGCTCCCCCCACCCAGAAGCTCTGCAAGGAAAAAAGACCTGCGAATCGATTTCCATCAAGACTGCAGCCTAGAAACCCCTGTGGGGTGGTGCCACTCTGTCACATGGAGTTGGTCTAAATCAGTTGGCTCAAAGGCACATAACAGCAGCCCCTTTCTAACAGGCCCGACAAATGAGGTAGGAAACTTGCCTTTGTAAAGCAAGGAAGGTGGAAAATATTATCATTCCTATACCTGATGCACTATCATAAAATTTCCATAGAAATTAAACCAAAATCTGTGACATCCACCAATTATGTCTACAGTACTCTGCGAGCCTGCAGAACAAACCAAATTCTCCGGCCCCAATGCCATGTCTGCGTTGAGCTTTTCCAGGTTGAAGCTGCTGAGGAGCGTTGCTCCCCCAGCCACCTGTCATATGCTGTGGCTGCTCCCCGGCCACCAGGTGCTACACCGTGGCCTTGTTGGGTCTGTGAAGCCTCCCTTTGCTTCTCCAGTTTTTATTGCTTCTCAGTTATTATTGTTTTGTAACAAGTCATCAAAATGCAATGGCATAAGAAAAACAACAACAGAAAGCTGACAGCCATCAACTTGGTTCCTACTCGTGTGGACCCTGCGGACTAGAACTGCTCTTGTGAGTTTCCAAACCGCACATCTCCCCCGCCCCCGACATCATGCTCACGGATGCTGCGGATCATAAACTCAGACAGGGCACAGCGGATGTGCATGGTTTCTGCTCTGTAGTGTCTAGATTTCTACCTGAAAGTTGCAAAATTGGAGAGTGACTTGATGTCTGGGAGTTATAATAGCTAGCACAGGTCCTCAGAAACTACATAAAACAAAACAAAAGAAAAATACTCAGCGCATCCCTGGCATTATAAATTTTTTATTGTAGCACATAAAAAAAGACTAAAATGGAAGTTGAAGAATCCTGCCACTCCGCAGTGACTCTGGCTGTCCCAGGAAGACTGTCTTGGACAACTCCAGTGCCTGAGTGAGGGAAGCAAGCCTGTGCCCAACCCCAGGTGATGGGCTCACCCATAGCTCCGTGCGCCATGTCTGCCACCAGCTCTGACCCCTCCGTCCCTTCTGCTGCCTCCTGACTAAAATGCACCTTCATAAGCACAAAAATCAAAGGGGTCCACGAGTTCTACACCTGAAGCTTGAGGTGTAAGAGAAGACTCGTGTCAGCCTATGGAAAGTACGTGAATTCAAATGAGAGGTGTGTGCAGCAGATTTAGACTGGTTCTCCAAAATGCTCTGGGCACTGCACTGGGAAATCATGCTGAATTAACATATTCTTCCATTCCGCAGGGCACAGGGGCTCAGGACGTTGCAAATGCCACTGTGTGCATTCAGCTCAGTGAAATGCACCCACTTTTTGTCTGCTGTACACTCATGATCCATATGTGTGCCCATTCTTAAAAACGGTGATCCAAAAGAATGCATAAATTACCCTACAATATCATCAATACCGCACACTGGTAAAAGTTTGCTGAAGATAATTTGAAAATGGTTCCAGTACTACATTGACAGGGAAGTGCCAGAGGTTCAAGTTGGATTCATAAAAGGACATAAACAAGGGACAGTGGAGAATACCAAGAAGATGTTTACCTGTGCTTTAATGACCATGAAAAGGTATCAACTGGGTGGATTATCACACTGTAGATAATATGTAAAGAATGGGAGTTCCAGAACCATTTGTTGGGCTCATCTAGAACCTGGCTACAGACCAAGAAGCAGTCCCTTCAACAGGACAAGGGGATCCGGAATGTTTTAAAGTCGGGAAAGGTGTGTCAGGGCTGCATGCTTTCACCCTCCTACTTCAATCTGTGTGTGAGCAAAGAGCCCAAGAAGCTGCAATACATGAAGAGAAACGTGGCTTCAGAGTTAGGGGAAGGCTCATGAACAACCTGTGATGTGCACAGGGCACAACCTTGCTTGCTGAAAGCAAGACTACTTGAAACACTTATTGATGAAGGCCAACGACTCCAGCCTGCAGTGTGGGTTACACAGCAGTGTAAGGAAAACCCCGATCCTCACAATTAGACCAATACACAGCATCATGATAAATGGAGCAATGATTGACCTTGGCAAGGATTTCATTTTACTTGGATCCACAATCAAGGCTCCTGGAAGCAGTGGTCGAGAAATCAACTGGTATAATGCATTGGGTAAATCTGGCACAGATCTCTTTTAAGTGTAAAAAAAATCAAAGGCACCACATTGAAGGTTAAGGCGCACCTGACCCAAGTCATGATATTCTTCAGGCACCTCATATGCATGCAAAGCTGGACACTGAATTAGAAAAATGCTGAAGAATGTATACCATTTAATAATGGTATCACCTAAGAATATTCAAAGTACTGTAGATTGCCAGAAAACACACAAATGTCTTAGAAGTATAGTCAGAATGCTCCTTGGAAGCAAACATGATGAGACTTTGCTTCACATAAGAATTGGGGGCATGTTATCAAGAGAGACAAAAACAAACAAACCCTCACTGCCATCAAGTTGATTCAGATTCACAGTGACCCTTGAGGTCAGGGTAGAACTGTCCCTGTGGGTTTCTGAGAGTGTAATTCTTTATGGGAGTAGAAAGCTCTATCTTTCTGCCTTAGAGAGCTTGGTAGTTTTGAACTGCTGGCCTTGCGGTTAGCAGCCCACCTTGTGACTACTATGCCACAGAGCTTCTCAGGCAAGAGCAGTCCCCGAAAAGGGACATCATGATTGGTAAAGTAGAGGATCAGCAAAAAAGAAGATCCTCGCTGGTCTGGGTAGGACACAGTGGCTGCAACAATGAGCCCACATATAGTGGCAGCTGTGAGAATGACGCAGGACTGGACAGTGTGGTTCTGTTGGGCACGGGGTCCCTGTGGGTCGGAGCCAACTGGATGGCACAGCAACCACAATAGACACTCATGGTGCCTTGTTGAACAGAGGCGGATGAAGCGTGCTAGGCTGGGGCAGAACCACAGCCTGGCAGAGTCCAAGGAACCTTTAGAGACAATCCAGTTTGCTAAGGACCCACTTCTTTCCCCTCAAAATAGGTCTTGTAAATCCTAACTTCTATGCCTGTGGTGATACTCTACTTGGGAATGGCTTGTTGTAATTTTGTCGGTGCAGCGGGGTTAGCGTAGGTTGTGCTGTGAGCCAATGTCTTGAAGAAGGAGCATGCTGTATCAATGGATGTGGGCAAGGTAGATGGCGAGCCACATGCAGATCTCCGAGAAACCAGCAAACGGAAGCTGAGGAAACAAGGACCTTTCCCCAGAGCCGACAGAGAGGGAAAGCCATCCGTAGCGCTCAGGCTTCTAGCCCCCTAAACTGTACCCCGAGTTCAGCCTTCTGGCCTCCTGAACTGGGAGGAAATAAATTTCTGTTTGGTAATGCCATCCACGGTGCTATTTCTGTTGCAGAAGAATTAGATAAGAAGACGTCATCCCTTCATTTTGAAATGAGAGAAATCTCTTTAAGATGACAGGAAACAGCCCCAAGGCCGCCCGGAGTTCAGTCTGCACTAGCTACTTCCTGTCACCTGAAAGCCAGAAAACAACGGTGCCACCATGCTCAGCCCTCCTGAGTGATCGCACTGGAAGCCACCGGGTCTTGCTCCGTGGATCGCTTGACTTTCGCTACAGAAAGCAAACAGGTGAATGTAAGGCTCGACCGAAGACAGGACAAGATAGACCAGAATGGCCCAGTCAGTTTGGTCGACTTCAGTGAAATAAATGGCTTGAGAGCACGGGATGGGACAATGGCTGAGTGGTGTGCAGTCGTTAACTACTGAGAAGGAAAGGAATTTCAATAGCACTAAATAACGGGGAGGAACAAAGCGAAATAAGCCAGGAAACCTTGAGTGAGTATTCTGAGACTCCTGCCGACCACAGGCTCCCAGAGGGACTCCTGGCCAGGTTCTCTAGGAGCAGTCATCTTTGTTTGGCAGCAAAATGAACCTACCATGCTGCTGCTGCTGCTGCTGCTTGTCTTTCTTCTGTTTGTGTGATGATTTATAGGATATATATACACACGCACTGACAATGTTCAAACACTCCTACAGTCATGAAAATCCCTCCCCCAAAGCCTGTTCTATCCTTTTAATTAATACAAAAGCAATTAAATCATGGTGTGCTTCCATTACCTGCCAAGTTTGGTTATTTTTAAAACGCAAGAGCATGGTTTGGGATTTGATGATGCCGTCCAGATGCAGCCTTTCAAAGGTGGTTGTCTTGGTTTCCCCACAGGTGAGCTTTCAGCAAAGCGGTATAAACAGCCAACTCTGAGGGGCTGGCTTCTGGGGCTCATCAGACTATCATGTAAGGGATGGCAAGCGGCCTGGCAGCCTTTCCCAGAGGTCTTCTCCAGAAGGGGCAAGGGAAGGGACAACAAACACGGCCTTCAAGGTCGTCTTACACCGCAGGGATCCCAGGTGTGAGGGAACTGGTAGGCCCCTGGGGCAAGTTTGAACCCCCCAGCCGTCAACCGAGGAAAGGCGAGGGTGTCTGCTCTCATAGCTGGGCACAGCCTCTGAAATCCTAAGACGCAGGGCCGTGGGTGTGGGGTTTTTTGTTTGGTGATGCCTGAGAAAACTTTCTATTTGTTCTTCTAGAAAAAGTTGCAACCTAAATCAGATATGGGAAGTGTGAGGTAGAGGCTGGGGAGGGGTGGGGATGCTATTGTTCATTTTGGTTAGACTGTTGTCGTCATCAGTAAAATCCCCCAAATAAACAGAACCAGAGACCCAATAGGTGATTCTTCTATAGGGGGGCAGAAAAGACCTCAAAATGTCTAATGCATACTCCAATAGCAGGGATGTTCGAATGACATAAGCCAGACCGTATAACTGAAGAGTTATTAACAAAGAAAGATCCAGTGTTCCGATTAATTAATAGGATTAGCTAATCATTCATCCAATAATTAACATTGATAATGAAGAACCCTCAAGTTCCCTAGGTACAAATTCGCCAACCTCATCTCCTTTAAGTGAAAGATCCATTTATTTCAGCTTTAAACTAAAAAATTCCCTGAAGTCTTTTCAAAATCAAACAATCATTCAGCTTAACTAGTAAAAAATGTCTGCCTTGATCATCATGTTCCATTAAGGACTATCCATATGGGATCAAACTAGCAACAGCAGCTTAAGAGATTAGAGAGGGAACTCAGGGGGCAGCGCGTTCCTGCTAATGGAGGAGGGAAAACCAGGAAGGGAGGTTGAAAGTGGATGCAATCAAAGAATATCATCTAGTTCTAATTTGTACTGTTGCCCTGGTGTGACCTCGCTGAGTATTTTCTCCAAAACAACAACCTCCACAAAATAAATAATCATTTAGCAATTCAAAGATCCATTTGATTGATTGACATTTACTACTAATGCATGTATCGGTCATCCCTGAATACACATCTTCATTATGAAAAAGCAGTGGGCTAAGTGCTTCCGATAGCACCCAAAGAACAGGCCAAACCTTTGCTCAAGCATTTTGCAATTTACTAGAGCTATAAGGTAAGCGTACACAGAAAGAAAAGACCAAGTGCTCATAAAAATGACAACTGTGTCCCTAGCGAAAGCATGCGTCTGAAGCAAACTCAAGAACACTCACGTGCACTAGATGGACCCTTAGCATCTAAACATCAAGAGAACACTCGCATGACCAAGGGAGAAAGAGCAATGGAGATTCTACCCTGGGCTGGAAATAGTAAGTCTCACTTCAAAGTTGGTGTACGCTCTTAAACAGACCGACACTCATGTCACCCAGCACCCCTGGGTCTCTGACCACTGAGGGGTGAGCAGATGTTGTGAAAGAGCAGCCTTCTGCCTTTGGAAGCCCAGCCAGAGCAGAGCGCCCAGTGCACCTACCTACCATAAGGCTGAATCTCAAATGTTGACTGTGGGCAACAGAAGCTGTTATGCTTCTTCAAATTTTTCTCCTTTTGCTTCCTGATCAGCATTAAGGTCTCTGTTAAGTCCTTCTTTCCCCATCCATCCATCCAAGGTCCCCCTACTTCCTATGAAATCTACTTCTCACCACTCGTAGAACATCAGAAAGAAACCCTCATACCTTTGCTATTAAAGAGCTTTTCTCAGCCGGGGGGGTGGGGGGTGGGGGGGATATCTCACTGCCATTGAATTGATTCCAACTCAAACCTACCCTATAGGACAGGGTAGAACTGCCCCTGTGGGCTCCTGAGACTGTCACTCTTTACGGGAGTAGAAAGTCCCATCTTTCTCCTGAAGAGCGGCTGGTGGTTTTGAACTGCTCGCCTTGCAGTTGACAGTCCAACGCATAACCACTGCACCGCCAGAACTCCTCAGAGAGCATCAGGGTGCGGTGAAGTTTAACAGAGTGAAAAAACAGATTTGAACAATCCTAGTGCCTTTCTATTCTCCACGTGGGGAAATGCTGCCCTTTTGATCTGAGATGGTTTTTCATTCTAAGGTGTGCAAGCCTCACTAACCCCATGGTTCTCCGTATAGACCTGTGTCCTGTTTGGCTGAAAATTGAGCCACAGAGGGATTTGCCACTCTCGGTGACTGGGGGCAATAGTCGTGGGTGTTCTGTGAGTCTCTGTCCAATCAATAACCCTCGTGTCTTTTATGATTTTGATTTTTGTTCCTCATTTTCCTCCCACTTTGTGTTCTACGGTCTTCTCCCACTCTAGCCAAGATCTTCTAATGTCAGACCTGTCAGAGCAGTTGGTAGAAGTGGCTGGGCACCATCTAGCTCTGTTGGTCTCAGGGTCCCTAATGTCTTTAAGCCATAAGAATCTTTCTGCATTCTCCCAAATGTTCATCAAGTCTACCCAAAGATGAGGAACTTACTGCCCCAGAGGACAAAGTACTCCATCTTAAAACAGCCCACTTTTCCCAAGACTTCCATGAGTTGCTCCTCTTTCTAACTTTTAAGGACACCTCAAAGTCACTGCCATCGAGTTGATGCCAACTCATAGCAACTCTGTAAAACAGGGTCAAACTGCCCTTGTGAGTTTTAGAGACTGTAACTGTTTATGGAAGTAGAAAGCTGAGTCTTTCTCCAAACTTCGGCTGGTGGTTTCGAATTATCAACCTTGTGATCCTAACCCAAAGCACCACCACCAGACCTCTTTAAGGACGTTTAGAGCCAGTTGAATTCCTTTCCACAAGACAGCCCTTCTGATGTCTGAGGCAGCTCTCGGGTCTCTTGGGAGTCCTTTATTTGCAGGGGAAACGCGTGGACTTCCTTCTAGATATGACTTTCCATTGTTTTCATTGTTTCATTTCATCTCGGCATGTTTTAGTAAATCGTGTTGTCTATATATCACTCGTACAGCCTAGTCCCCATGGAAGGGATCCCAATAGCCTTGGATAGGCTGGGAGAAAAATGTGGAAAAGTCAGAATCATTAAAAAAAAGAGTTACTGGTCTGATAGAGACTGGCAGACTCTAGCAATACTATGGATACCTTAAGTTCTAGAACTGACCTTACCTCTGTGGCTCAATTCTCAGATAAATAATGCAAACTGAATCAAACTCACTGCCATGGAGTTGATGCTGCCTCATAGCAACCCGGTGGGAGTGAGGAGGTGGTGTTTCTGAGACTAACTGTTTATGAGAGCAGAAAGTCCAGTCTTTCTCCAATGGAGCTGCTAGTGATTTCAAACTGCCAACCACACAATTGCAGTCCAATGCACAACCAGTACACCACCAGCGCTCCTCAGATAAATGATAGGCAGGCCTATTAGGTGAACAACATCGCCAAGGAGGTGTACATTCTTTAGAACAATCATCCACAGGAGATCCAGGGGCAGCATGGGCAGGGGTAAAGCTCAGAACGCAGGAAGGGACAGGAAAGAGGATGAGCGGACACTGTACACGCAGTGGGAAGTAGGCTGTCCCCTCATGCGCAGTGCGGTCAAGGTCACATGGTCGGTGTGAACTGCTGAATGAGAGTCATCTTGTGCTGCAAGCTTTCACTCAGATCACACTAAAACATTTGTGTTGGTGGTGGTTTTCAAATTCGGTCTCTAAAACTCCCTGCTCTCAAGTTGATTCCGATTCACAGTGCCCTCATAGGACAGAGTACAATCCCCTCTCTCTGCCCCGACCCTGTGAGTTTCTGAGACTAATTCTTTGTGGGAATAAAAAGCCCCATCCTGCTCCTCAGAGCAGCTGGTGGTTTCAAACCATTGATCTTGCGGTTAACAGTCCAAGGCTAGCCACCAAGGCTTCATCTGGTCTCTACAGATGAATATAATACTGGAGACATACACTGACCATTTTAGGCACTTAATTATGATGCGTGTATTAATATAATCTCAAACTGCACTCAACTCTGTTGTGGTCACATGACCTAGCTAGTTTGTACTGTGCTTATTGCAGATTAAAAACCGTTAACTGCAAATGCTTCCCCCCTGCTGAGGAAATCATTGATTTTCATTATTATGACTCCGTCACACAGCTGGGAGCTACCCCAGAAGCTGTGTAAGAAAGTGACATCTTTCATACTCTCTCCTCCATCCTTTGTACTGGAGCCCCAATTAGAGAGCCAAATGATTGTTTCAACAACCTAGAAAAATAACACGCCTTGCCCAAGATTCTCTATGGGAGGATCTCTAGAACAATCCATGCGGAGTTCTGTGACAGCAGAGTAAGTAAGGACTGAAGCAGAGCTCTGAGCAGACTTCCCCTTTTAGCGTCCCCAAAATGATCAGAGGGCCCTGGGGAGAGGCCTGGAGGACAAATGAATCTTTCTGACCTTTAAGGGAGAAGAGAGGGGACCTGCCTTCAACTAGCCATTTAAGTCACACTTTAGTAATGACGAGACTGTGTGGACCATGTCCTCTTAGGCGTCGTACGATATTGACTGACTGAATGAACAAATGCTGAAGGTTTGTGTTTTCTCCGTGTCTCACATTATGTCTTGGAGAGAAAAGGTATTCAGTTACTAATTTAGAACATTAGCTCACTGGGTAGTTGTGTGTGTGCATGTGTGTTGAGGATTGATCTCACCATTTCTTTTTTTTTTAAATCTATGCATGAAGCTGATTTTTAAAGTTTTGGGTGTCTAAAGTTTAAAATAAAGTCACGTGGAAGCTGAGGAAGAGAAGGAAGGGGCAGGAGAGCATCGGGCAACAACATCCATTCCTTCACTGCAGAAGAGCCTCCAGCTCCCCCCGTGGCTGCCACAAGCCTACACGTACTAGCCTGGCCTAAAGACTTCAATTACCCAGAGACCATCCCTTTCATGCCATCCTCCCGAGGTCTGAACACCTATTGCTGTCACCCACCTGCTCTCCAGCAGGCTCCATCCAGCAGATCTTTCAACATTCAAACAGCCTCCACTCAGAAGCCCTCTCTGGCTAACGGCATCCCACACTGACTATCCTTGTTCCTTCCCTATAGCATATGGACAGTCTGTAAGACATTATGTTGCTTATTATTTTTACCAAAGAAGGTAATGCTTGAGCAGGGACTTGATAAGCACTGAGATTTTATAATTTTTATAACTTTAACATGGTAAAGTTTTATCATTTAAAAAATTATTTACAGGCTTGAAGATAAACCAGCAGCCATCTAGCTGAGAAGCAACCAAGCCCACATGGAAGAAGCACACCAGCCTATATGATCACAAGGTGTCGAAGGGATCAGATTTCAGGCATCAAAGAAGGGCCACCAGGTCAGACTGCTAATCAAGCTTTCTGTTTAGAGGTTCTGAAAAGATTGCATAACAGTGTGAGACTAAAAAGGCCTGATTTGTGGCACACGGGGGACTGGTTTCACCACCACGACAGTGCACTTGCTCACACAGTCATCTCAGTGTGCCAGTTTTTGGCAAAAAACTGGCAAGCCTCTTTCCCTACACACCTGACTCACCTCATCTCCCTCCTTGTGACTTCTTTTTGTTTCTGTGAAGGAAGAGGGACATGAAAGGACAGTGATTTGATGACATAGAAGAGGTGAAGAAAAAAAAAGCAAGGGAGGTGCTGTCAATCATCTGAACAGATGAGTTTGAAAAATGTTTTCAAGAATGGAATTGCAGATTTGAAAAATGTATTAAGTGAAATGGAGAGTACTTTGAAAGGGATAGGGTTGTTTTGTAAAAAAAAAATTAAATACATAGCTTTGAAAAAATTCAAGCTTTTGAGGGGTACCCCCTCATATGTGTATACGCACATGTATGCATATATGTATAGATATGTATGTATAGGGGGGAAGAATGATAGGACTTATTTCAAGAAAGTGGCTCACACAGTTGTAGAAACAGTTAAGCCCAGTGTGACTCAAGTCCCTGGGTTAAATGGTACCTAGGGGGTTTTCCTGACTCTAGTAGATGCTGAGACAAAGGAACAGGAGGACAACCCACGCTTTAGGAAGAGGTAGAGATGATGAATTCAAGGGCAGCAAGTCAGGCTTGTGGACGCAGAGTCTAATTGATCCAAGGCCAGAGGGAAGATGGCTGGCTGCCAGTAGCTCCCAGGGTTAGTGGGTGGATGAAGCAGATGCAGGTCCACACCAGCAAGAAAGGGGTTAGCTTCCCCACAGCATCCATTTCTTCTTTTTTAACATATGTTGCCATCATTAATTTATTTTTCAAAAAATCATTTTGTTGGGGGCTCATATAACTCTCATCACAATCCATGCATCCATCCATTGTGTCAAGCACATTTGTACATTTGTTACCCTAGTCATTCTCAAAACATTTTCTACTTAAGCCCTTGGTACCAGCTCATGGTTCCCCTCCTTCTAGAACACTTGATAATTCATAAATCATTATTTTTTCATGTCTTACACTGTCTAACGTCTCCCTTCACCCACTTTTCTGTTGCCCATCTCCCAAGGAGGGGGTTATATGTAGATCCTGTCATCAGCTCTCTCTTTCTACCTCAACTTACCTTTACCCTCCCGGTATCGCTACTCTCATTGTTGGTCCTGAGGGGTTTATCTGTCCTGGATTCCCTGTGTTTCCAGTTCTTCTCTGCACCAGTGTATAACCTCTGGTCTAGCCAGATTTGTAAGGTAGAATTGGGATCATTATAGTGTGCGGGAGGAAGCATTAAAGAACTAGAGGAAAGTTGTATGTTTCATTGTTGCTACCCTGCACCTTGACTGACTCAACTCCTCCCCACGAACCTTCTGTAAGGGGATGTCCAGTTGCCTAGATATGGGTTTTGTGACCCCACTCTGCACTCCCACTCATTTATAATATGTTTTTTTTTTGTTCTTTGATGCCCGATACCTGATCCTATCGACATCTCAAGATCACACAGGCTGGTCTGCTTCTTCAATGCGGGCTTTGTTGCTTCTCAGCTACATGGCCGCTTGTTTATCTTCAAGCCTTCAAGACCCCAGACGCTATATCTTTTGATAGCCAGACACCATCAGCTTTCTTCACATTAGTTTATGCACCTGCTTTGTCTTCAGCAATCATGTTGGGATGGTGAGCATCATGGACTGCCAAGTTTAACAGAATAAAGTGTTCTTGCATTAAGGGAGTACTTGAGTGGAGGCCCAATGTCCATCTGCTAATCTTAATACTAACTCTATAAATATATGCACAAAGATCTATTTCCCCATCCTAATATATAAACATATTTACATATGTACATGCCTGTATTTAGACCTCTATAAATGCTCTTTGCCTCCTAGTTCTTTCCTCTATTTCCTTTTACTTTCCTCTTGTCCCACTATCATGTTCAGCCTTCATTTGGGTTTCAGTAATTCCTCTGTTACATTGCCCTCGATCAAGTCCTACCAGGCCTCCCACACCCTCTTTGCCATCGATTTTGGACCACGTGTTCCTTTGTCCCTGGGTTTGTTAACACCTATCCCATCTATCTTATCTAGATAGACCTGAAGATATAATATGCCCCAAAAAATAAGATAGAGCAAGACAAATCAACAAAAGAAAACAAACAACAATAACAAAAAACACAATGACCAAAAAAAAGCCTGTAAAGAGTTCAAAGTCTGTTTGTTGACCTTTAGGAGTGTTTTCCAGTCGAATCTTATCCCGGTGGCATACCCTGGCCCCGCAGTCTATTCTTGGTATTCCCTCGAGACTTCCTTGCTCTGCTCCCCTTGCTGGTCTGTTGGACACCCTTAGTGTTTTGCCTCGATTTAGTGAGGTCAGATCAGGCACAATTCCCACACTGTGTCTCCAGTGGTGTCCCTATAGCACTATGGATCAATGACAGACATCGTGTTTCCGAAGTGGGGCTGGTCCTATGATCCTGTCTGTTCATTGGATGCTCTGAGCAAGAATAATGTCCTCAAGGTTTGGTGGGCCAGACAGCGTCCACTTCTATAAAGTAGGCCACACACCAATGAAACTCCTTTTCACTTGAATCAAGACCTGATCAGGAAGGTCACACATCACCGTATTCTTTCCACAACTGCTAGATTGCTCACAGAAAAACCCATCATGGAGCTAATGATATGATGTTAGATCACATCATGGGAGAATTCTAGCCCAGTCAAGTTGACAAACAATCTAACTACCACACAGTAGCCTAAAAATTCAGTAAAGATGCAGAGTTTGTATTGTCTATATAAATCAGCTGGAATTTCTTCAGATGACGTTTCACCTGATTCAGAAGGACACAATCAGAAGTATGTTCTCCAATCACAACAGCACTAAGGAGAAAGCAACAACAGAAAGATATCTGTTCACTTTTTAAATGGATTGGAAGAAAATATTTTAAAATAACCCATGGATAAAAGAAAAATTAGATACACTGAACTGAGTGACAGTGGTAACCTATCAAAACACATAGCGTGCAACTAAAGAAATGCTTCCTGGGAAATCCATAGGTTAAAATATTCATATTAAAAGGAAAGAAACGTGTAAATTACATTTTCTGAACATCTATTATAAAGAGCTGAACAAAAGCATAAAGCAATTAACCCAAATTAAATCGAAAGACAAATGATAAAAGTACTAGAAATCTATAGCAGAAAAAAAATATAAATAAATCATAGCTGTTTGAAAAGAACATTAATAGTAATATCAAGAACCATTGAAATCCCAGAAAAATTTAAGCAAAATAAGTACAAAAACTCTACACAAAAAAGCACAAAACATTGTTTAAATACATTTTTAAATATAAACAATTAGATAAATCTACCATGTTTATGGATGAGAAGTCTCAATGTCAGATATTTCCTCTCCCCAAATTTATTTATACATTAATGAAAATGCCAACAAACTTTCTTATGGAACTTTAAAAGTAGATTCTAAAATTCATATACAAGTTTAAATAATGTAGAATATACAAAATTAATTTTTAAACAAAGAATAAATTTAGAAAACTTAAAATACCTGATTCCAATTCTACCTTACAAATCTGGCTAGACCAGAGTATGCACATAAGTACAGAAAGCAACTGGCAAAACACAGGGAATCCAGGACAAATGACTCGTTCAGGACCAGTGGTGAGAGTGGCAATGCCTGGAGGGTGGAGAGAATGTGGGGTCGAAAGGGGGAACTGATTACAAGAATCTACATATAGCCTCCTCCCTGGGGGAGGGACAGCAGAGAAGAAGGTGGGTGGGGGGAGACATCGGACAGTGCAATATATCACAAAATAATAATAATTTATGAATGATGAAGGGTTCATGAGGGGCAATGAGGAGGGAGGGGGCAAATAAGCAGCAGAGATTAGGGGCTCAAGTAGAAGGCAAATGTTTTGAGAATGATAATGGCAACAAATGTACATATGTTCTTGACACAATGGATGTATGTATGGATTGTGATAAGAATTGTATGAACCCCCAATAAAATGATTAAATTAAAAAATACCTGATTCCAAGGCTTACTATAAACGATAGTATCCAATTATTGCAGAAATTTCTTTAACAACAAAAAGATAGAAACTATCCGAAACCCTGTCTGTAGAGAAATGAATAAAGTCTAGTGTATTGGTACTGTGTTAGTCCAGGTCGACTAGAGAAACAAGTTCATAGACACTCATATATGTCTAAGTGAAAACTTTATACCAAAGAGTAAGTGTATATATAGAAAGCATCCCAGTCCAGATCAAGTCCGTAAGTCTGATAGTAGCCCGTATTTCTGATACCGATCTATAAATTCCTCTTCAGACTCACACAACACATGCAGTGACACCAAATGCAGGAAGATCTCAGGCCAGTGGGAGAAAAGTCTTAGGAACCCAGGGGCAGTGGTTGCATCTCAGAGCTGGCAGGGGTCATGTGGCTCCAACAGCTTAGCTCCATGTGTGTATCTGGCCTCCAGTGAGCTCTTTATCTCTGTGGCACCTCCAAATGAGGTCATCAAGCTGCAACCTGATTGACAGGCTAGACGCCATGCCTTCGCAATTCGACATCACATTATGTAACTACCACAGGTACATACACACAATGGAATATTGTCTACATACACGCAATGGAATATCATGCATCCTTAAAAACAATGATTAGTCTGTCAAGCACCTCATGACATGGACAAAACTGGAGGGCTTTATGCTCAGCAAAGTTAGTCATCTCATAAAGATAAATATTTCATGATAGCATTTTAATAAAGGAAGACAGGAGAAGAATGGTTTTTATACCAAAGAAAAACTTTGAAGGAGGGGGAGAAGGAAGGGACAAATAGGTAAGGAGGGAGGCGGGGAGGGAAAGTAAAAAAAAAAAAAACAGAAGATAAAGAAATAGAATAAAGAGTCACATAGGAGAGCTTCCTGGGATACCGTCACTGTTTCTGCTAAGATGGTCTGTGCAGTTACCTTAGTGTGCTTTCTTTCTGTGACTGATATTCCACATCAAAATAAAACAACAAAACAAAACTGCAGTCCTCAAGACCATGTGGTATGAGCCTACGAATAGACATACAGACCAATGGAACTGAATTGAAGATGCAATATATGAATGTATGCGCCCTGATAGTGTAGTGGTGACACGTTAGACTGCTAACCACTAGGTCAGCAGTTTGAAACCATCAGCTGCTCCTCAGGAGAAAGATGGGGTTTTCTATTCAAACAAAGAAGTACAATCTTGTAACCCACAGGGGCAGTTCTATCCTTTCCTATAGGGTTGCTATCGACTCGATGGCAGTGAGACTGGTTTTGAACTTGATGTATGTACTCACTGCCATCAAGTCAATGCTGACTCATAGCTACACATTGTGAGTTTCAAAGACTGTAACTGTTTATGGGAGTAGAAAGCCCAGTCTTTCTCCCTCAGAGTTGCTGGTGGCTTTGAACCGCTGACAATGCAGGGCAACAGTTTTACCAAATGAAGTAATCAAATTTAACAAATTGTAATAAGTAACAACTTACTTTCTCTCAATTGTCAGTTGTTAAAATTTTCAAGCAAGGTCAAAGAGGGAATGGATAATTATTCAACAAATGATGCTGGAACAGCTGAATATTCAAAAAGAAGAAGGGAAAGCACCACAACCCACCCCTTACATGGTGTGTTAGGCAGGGTTCTTTAGAGAAACAAAGCCAGACACTTATGATTTTATATATATATATATGATTATACATATGGATAGGTTTACACAGCGAGAAGGAACATAACAGCTAATTATTAGTCCACATAGAAGTACAGAAGGCTCAGTTCAACTCACTTTCATGGAACAGCTAATAAACTAGCAGTCCTTCAACTCATGTGGACTGCTGGGTCCAAAGTCAAGGAAGCAGACAGTGGAGTCCCCTTCAGGCAAGGCAGAGAGTCTGCAGCAGACCGCAGCATGGGTCAGCAATAGTCAGTAGCTCAGGAGCTTATGGAAGCAGGCTCAGTCATATGGGATAGCAAATTCAAGAAATGCAAGGTAACAGAATCTACCAGCCTCAAGGTCAAGTAATGTACACACCAGCAGCATGGCAAAGCAGGTCTTGAAGGAGCCTCAAGCTCTAGGGACATGATCCACAACCCATGGGTTAGCTTGGTCCACAGGTGGTGTAGCACACAGGTTGAGGCAGAGAACTAGCTAAAGCAGCAGCATGCTGGTCCAATCACCAGAGCAAGAGAAATGGGGTGGGCCTTGCAGAGCCATTTATCTCTTTTCCCTCCAAACAAACTGAGACCTGATTAATCCCACATGTTCCTATTGGCCAGGTTGGCATAATAAACTATCATATATAGTATAATGTCACACATCTATAAGAAAACATAGGGGTATCTTTGTTACCTTGGCTTGCAGGCCATCATGTTGGTGTTGGACTCACAGCAGGTCAGCATAGCAGAGTAAAACTGGCCAGCAGCTTGTCCAGGCTGCCGGCATTACAGAGCCTTTGGGTCAGTTTGAAGAACTGTCAACCTCCCCATTAGCAGCAGAGTGCTTAACCGGGACCAGAACACAAAAAGCAGGGACGACAAAGAAGAAAGGCCTTTAGGTTGTCCTTCCTTAAAATTAAAAACAGCTGCTCTACAAAGGACACCCTTACAAAACAAAAGCCCACGAAACAACATACCCACAGTACAGACCTGAAGGCAAGTCACAGAGTAGTGCTACAAAATCACTGGAGCCTGTACTCAACCAAACTTCAAAATGTGAGATTATTGCTTCTCAACGCTCCACGCCGGGATCTCTCCCCTTCTGGAAGTGGTGTCTCCCTCTCTCTAACCCTTGAGCTGGGCTGTAGGGAGGGGGGGTGAGGTGAGGTCTCCCCCTGAAAGAGGACAGCCCTTGTTACCCTCAAAGTATATGCAAGAGTGTTGTCCCAATGAGGTGGGGACGGGGGTGGAATCCTAACCTCAACTTTCCCAGCCTTTAGATCATGAATGAAGTTTGAATTTTCTTAAACTTCCTTCATGCTAAGGGCTAGTGGTCATCTATGTCCTTCAAGAAAATCTATCAAGATGACCCCTTGGGGATTGTGTTAGTCTGGGTACTTTAGAGAAACAAATCCATAGCAATTCATGCATAAGAGAGAGTTTTATATAAAGGCTACATGCACATCAAGAAAACATCCCAACCCAGTGCTGCCCAAGCCCACAAGTCCAACATTAACCCATTAAACCATAGGTCCAATGCCAATCCACAAAATCCTCCTCCATCTCATAAAACACACACAATGATGCTGACTGCAGGAGGAAAGCTGAGTCAGTGAAAGTTTAAGTATCTCAGCACTGACAGGGGTCTCCACAAGGGTGCTCCAGCACCCAGGGCTGCATCGGGGTAGGTCCATGTGGCTTCTCCTCAGGGATGTCTTGCAGGAAGTGAGTCTTGCCAGCTAAAGCAGGGAACTGGCTAAGGAAGCTGCACCCTGGTCCGACCATCAGAAAGCAAGAGACCCGAGAACTAGAAAGACTAGGTTCACCAAGCCATTTATCCCCCTGCTCTTCAATTAATCCCACATGTGTTTATCGGCCAGGTTGGCACAATAAACAGGAATCCCAAATAATAGTCACCATAACCTTATTAGCTGACCTCTCTGCTTTGAATCTTGCTGACCTAGAGATCCCCCAGAAGCTACTATTGTGATTGGACCTCTTAATCAAAAAGATATAGCAAGTGCATTGCTGAGAGAACTTGGCTGCAGCCATCCACCGATCACAAGGACAGGTTACGATGTCTTCTGGCTAGAATAACCCTGTGCCTGTATGAACTGGGGCCCTAGTAGCTCTACTTTGTGACTTACCCTGTAGATGATAATGGGCTCGCGTCCAGAAGATCTAAATGTCATCTACAGCCCAGTATACCACCCAGCTGTCAGCTTGTTGCTCTTTATGGGATTGCACGTTACGACGGTGCTTGCTGGAAGCTATGCCACTGGTATCTCAAATGCCAGTAGGGTTGCCCATGGTAGACAGGTTTTACCTGAGCTTTCATACTAAGACAAACTAAGAAAAAGCCTGGCAAATTTCTCCTCAAAAGTAGCCACTGAGCCATGTGTCCTTTTCGCACCGACCACGATGAAACAGCAGCACTGCCTTGAGGCTGCAGTGCAGAAACCACAAGCTAGCTTCCCTGGCCAAGCCCGCTGTGTCCTATGCAAACACTTTTGAAGAAACATGTCCATACTGTTTCCAGTTGTTTGGTGTTGGCTACCTACTGAGTGTTCCCAAACCGACCCCAAAATACAGAAACTTCTGAATCGAGAAGCAAAAAGTTACTCACTCAGTTTTAAAGAAGCGAAAATTGCGAGAAAGTACAAAGATGCCAAAAGTGTTTTGGTGGTTACTTAAAGGACATGCAACAGAACAGTTAAACATCGAGGCAAAAGTAGAAGCTGTCTCTCCTCACTGAAGAGCAGTCTGGGTACTCCTAAAGCTAATCCCACTCTGAGGACACTGGAGAGGAGGCTCTGAGCTCTGCGAACCGCAATCATGAGATGTCTGGTGTCAAGGGCTAGAGCCCTGCCTTGATATTCCCAACACCTGCTTCCTCCTCCTCAGAGAGTACAAGCAAAACTAAGAAACCGTTTTCTCAACTCAGAATGTTGCTCAGTCAGCCAGAAGCCCCAAAGACTCCAAAGATGGTCTTCAGAAATGCCTTGTCTTCCAGCAGTTTAAGACATGAAAAAATGTATATAAATTATCAAAGGTTCGTGATGGAGAGTGGGTGAGGGAAGGGGGTAGAAATGAGCTGATACTAAGGGCTCAAGTAGAAAAAAATGTTTTGAAAATGATGGCAACAAATGCACAAATGTGCTTGATATAATGGATGGATGCATGGATTGTGATAAGAGTTGTAAGAACCTCAATAACATGACTTTTTTAAAAAAAAGAAAGAAGATGTTCTGAAATTGGTAGTTGCGATTGTACAACTCTTCTTAGTATGATTGAACTATTGAATTATATATGTGAAATATATGCCAATAAACTTGATGGGTTTTTATTATTAAAAAAAAAAAGACACATGGAGCCATACTGACTGAAGTCAAAACCCTGGAGATGTGTCCACTGCCATTGGATCCACAGGACTTTCCACCCCTGGCCTATGATCATTCTGCAGTCAGCATCATTGTATGTGCTGCGTAAGTCTGAAGAGGAATTCATGGGCTAATGTTGAACTTATGTACGAACTGGGCTGGGATGTTTTTCTGATGCATAATTACTTCTTGATATAAAATGCTCTCGTGTACACACACACACACAAATTCTCATCTTCTCTGTAAAGGATGGATTTTGAAAATAAGAAATGTTTGATGTAATTTCTGAAAATAAAACGAATCAGAAACCAATGAATATGAGGTCCAAGAGCAAACTTTCCCTGGCATCCTGCAGTGTTTATGGGGAAATGCCTTACTGGGATGCCTACCTGAATCCTGCCCACTTCTAAAGGCGGTTATCAATAACACAAAACACAAGAAAAGGCTTCGGAAGTAGTAGAGAGACATCTGGACTTAAAAAACATTTTCAACCCCCTCACCCCCACACCACCCCCTCCCCCACCCCACCTAGAAGTATGTGCTACAGAGGACAACACTAAACCTACAGGTTGGGGAGAGGGGCTGGCCTGCCATGTACATACAGAAGCAAACCAAGGATAAAGAGAGAGTGAGGGACTAGACTCCATACTGGCCCACCAAGCCCTGAGGATGATGTGCCTGCACAAAGCTACTAAGGCACAGAGAGGACTGTAGGGCAGACAGCAGCTGGAGACATGATGTCCCGTCACTGGAGCAGACCAAGACAGAGGACAATACTGGGGACACATGGTCGAGAGTGAGTGCAGTCTGACCACCCCCAAAGTGGGGCAAACCAAGAAAGGAACATAACAGATCAACAACAGGAGCAAAGCCAAGCCACAAAAGCCCCTAAAATAAACTTCAGGCTAGCAAGGTGAGTTCCCGGAACCCCCAGGACCGGTACAGAGATAGTCATAAAGATCAGTGGACAGTCCTGGAATTTTATGTATGCTTTGTTTGTTTTGGCTAGGGGATTTTTTTTGTTTACTTTTTTTGCTTTTTTGTTTTGTTTTTCTTTTATTCAATCTTTTGTTTTCTTTTTGTTGTGTGTCTGTTATTGTTGATTTGCCTACCTAAATAAGACAGGCATGGGAAGCAAGCCCTAGGAGAAACCATAAGGACCAATGTTTCTGGAAGGGCTTGGGGAGAGGAGGAGGTGGGGGAAAGGAGCGGTGAGCAAACACCTTAGATGGGGAAAACTAGGGAAATAAACGCAACTATGAGGAGGACATAGAGCTCCTGGGGGTGCTGGAACAACAGCAATTTAGCTGAGAGGAATTACTAGCAGGCAGAAGAAGAGAGAGCATGATGGTGGGACAAGAGGAAAGTAAAAGGAAACAGGAAAAATCTAGGAAGCAAAGCTATGGATAAATATATAAACATAAGTGTGTACATATGCAAATATATTAATTCATAAAAATAGAGATACTGACCTTTGTACATATATTTATATGGCAATACACCAAGTAAGTGGATGGACTTTGGGCCTCTGCTCAAGCTTTCCCCAATGCAAGAATTCTTTGTTCTAGCAAAATGACATTCTATGATGCTCACCCTCCCAACACAATCACTGAAGAAAAAATGAGTGCATAAACAAATGTGGTGAAGAAAGCTGATAGTGCCCAGCTATCAACAGATATAGCGTCTGGGGTCTGAAAGGCTTGAAGTTAAACAAGCGGCCATCTAGCTGAGAAACAACAAGTTCACATGGAAGAAGCACACCAGCCTGGATGATCATCAGGCGTCGAGGGAATCAGGTAACAGGCACCATAAGACCCAAAACAAACAAACAACATGTTGTTGAAAACAAGGGGGTTCAGAGAAAAGACCAAAACCCCATCTGTAGAATAGAAGCCATTTCCTCACAGAAGGGTCACAAAGACGGGATGAATCAACCAAGGTGCAGTATAGCACTGATTAAACACACAATATTCCTCTGGCCCTCTGAGGCTTCCTCACCCCTCACTCTCATGACCCCAGGCCTGCCTTTCAGTCTGGCTAGACCAGAGCATGTACAGTGGTACAGATAACAGCTGACTACACACAGAATCCAGATCAGCTAAACCCCTCAGGTACAGAAATGGAAGTAGCGATACCAGGAGGGTAGGGGGAAGGATCAACACATCACCACCACCCACCAGGGGGTGAACAATAGAAACGTGGGTGAAGGGAGTTAGCAGTCAGCATAAGATATGAAAACAATCATAATTTATAATTTATTAAGGGGTCATGGGTGGCGGACAGCTGATACCAAGGGCTCAAATAGAAAGTAAATATTTAGAAAATGATGATGGCAACATATGTACAAATATGCTTGATATCATTATATGGAATATTATAAGAGCTCTAAGAACCCCCTACTAAAATCATTTAAAAGAAACATTTTCGTGACTTTTGCATTTTTTCTAAGGAATTTGAGACCTGTTGGAGCATCTACAAGCTCTTGGGTGTCAGTAACCTCTGTGCTAATTCAGAAAAAGGACCATGTATCTCTGTACAGTCACCTGAATAACTGAATCTGTAAAATCTGAATGTTGTGCCTATTTTGAGAACAAAATTATTTTCTCTGGTAAAGATCTCTTTCCAGGTCTGAAAATCATATCACTGCACAACAGAATAACAACTTCACTATCTTAAATCCTTTCTGGAACATAAACACACCTTTTTAAAAAAAAATAGTGATAAGCTAGGGTTATAGTCAATGTGTCTTTTTAAAAGCTCTTCAAATTAATAATTTAGATACTTTGAGCTAAAATATTTTTAATAGCCATGCAACCTCGAGTATAACAACAGAACATTGTACAACATAGTGCCAGGAAGTGAACCCCTGAGGGTGGAGGCCCTCAAAACACACCTGGGGAGGGTCCCCCTCGAGTAGAGTCTACCATAATGAGCTAGATGTGCTAGTGCTCTGGGCCTCCGTTTGCTCGTGTGCTAGGACTCCAGATGAGCAACAGTAGATGAAAGCAAGCATTAATCATGAAAACATGGAATGGAGACAGTATGAATCAAGGAAAATTGGAAATTGTCAGAAAATGAAATGCTTGAAGATATATGCCGTAGGCTTTAGCGAGTTGAAATGGATTGATACTGGCCATTTTGAACCAGAGAAGCATTTGTTCTACTATGATCGCAATGACAACTGGAAGAGTAATAGCATTTCATTCGTATTAAAAATCCCACAAGTCTACCCTGAAGCACATGTCAGTTATAAGTTAATATTCTTATACATATCCCCAAAATTCCACCTAATATGACTATTACTCAAATTTACCCACCAACCACAAATGCCAAACATGAAGAAATTGGATATTTTATGAACTGCTGCAGTCTGCAATTGACCAAACAGCAATCAAGATGCATTGACAATTGCTGGTGATTTGAATGTTGGGAACAAAAAGAAAGATTACTGGTTGGAAAACACGGTCTTAATGATGTATAACCAATGTCATATTCATCAGAAATTTTTTCAACACCAATGATAGCTATACATGGAGACCTTGCCAGATGGTTTCCACAGGGATAAAATCAGCTACATTTGTGGAAAAACAAAATGGGAAGCTCACTATTATCAATTAAGACAAAGCCAGGAGCTGGCTGCAGAACAAACCATTGGTTGCTCACATATAAATTCAAGATAAAGCTGAAGGGGAAAGCAGCAAATTAAATCCAAGAGAGTTACAGGGTGACCTTGAATATAACCCACTTCAATTTAGAGCCCATGTCAAGCGTCGGATTTGTGCGCTGAACACTAATAACCAAAGACCAGACGAGTTGTGGTATGACATCAAGGATGTCAGATATGAACAAAGTAAAGGGTCATAAAAGACAGAACAGAAAAGAAAGAAAAGACGAAAATGAATTTCAAAAGGGACTGAAATTTGCTCATGAGCGTAGAGTGGTTCAAATGAACAGACGAAATGATGACGTAAAAGAGCAGAGTAGAAGATGTGAAAGTGTGACTCTAGAAGATGGGAGAAGGTAAAATATTAAGACGTGCAAATACTTGGAGTTAGAAACTAAACAGAAAGCGCACGCTTGGCACACTTCCCAAGCCGCAGGAAGAGGAAATTCAAGCCTTGAGTCGCACTGAGGCCTTGTCCTAAAGCAAGACTCTAGGAATTGCCAATAGCATTGATAAGCCCCAAAATATGGGTGTAGCATCGGAAGGGCTCACTCATTTATAAGAATGAAATCTTATAAATGTCCAAGAAATCTGGAAAGCCGCTCCCTGGCCAACTGTGCCCATTTCAAAGAAAGGTACTCAAACAGAATTCAAAAATTATCAAACACGATCATCAAGGCCAGAAGCTTGACGCCACAAGCCACTGTCTCAGAAACTCACAGGGGTGGTTCTACACTGTCCTGTAGTGTCGCTGAGAGTCTGCACTAGCCGATGGCAGTGAGTTTGGGTTTCTGGTTTTATCATTAATATTACACGTTAGCAAACTTTTCTGGAGGTAATTTTAAAAATGATTGTAGCTATACTATAGCAGGGGACTGTCAGAAATTCAAACTGGATCCAGAAGATGTGAAGTGGGCCCTCATTACTAAAGTCAGACAGATCTTGGCTGAGAACAAAGATGTTTACCTGTGTTGTATTGATGTTATAAAGGTATCTAACTGTGTGATCATAACAAATTATGGACAACACTGTGAAGATGGGGAATTCCAGAACTTACTATAATTGTGCTTGTGTAAAACCTGTACATGGTTCAGAAGACACCTGAGAGAACAGAACTAAATATACTCAATAATGTTCACCCAAAACTAGAAGCAATATAAATATCCAACAACAGTAGTGATAAAACAACTACCACTAATACATATTACAACATGGATGGATCTTAAAAAAAAAAATCTGTGGTGAGCCAAAGAGGACAGCCTCGTGGGATTACTACTTACTATTTGAGGTCACGTAAATAAAATTCTGTAAAAGGCAACTTGAATCTCTATTTCTTGCTTGGGCCCATGAATGATAAGGATATTGGCAACAACGGAACACAAGGGAAGTTTGGGGGGGTCATAAACATGGTTGGAATTTTAATTGTGATGGTGTTTACTTGGGTATATTCATCTGTCAGTTTCTCAAAATGTTTCCTTAAAATGGTGCCTTTATACAAATTATACTTCAATCAAGTTTATTTAAAACAAACGGGGGGCAGCGGGGGGAAACCTATTGACCTAAAGTACAAGCCCCGAATCCTTCAGACTGGCATGCTGGATTTTGTATAAGCTGATGGTGTTGTTGGGAAAGCATTGAAGTGCAGTCTAGCAGTGGTGGTTCAAATCCACCAGCTGCTCCTCAGGAGGAAGTTGAGGGTATCGGCTATGATAAGGGTTTACAGCCTCAGAAATCTCAGATGCAGTCAGAATCCATGTGACGGCAGTGGGTTTGGTTTGAGTTGTTGTTGTTGTTGTTGTTGTTGTTGTTGTTGTTGTTTAATTACTCCCCCCAGACTGTTTTGCTGATTTTATCTTTCATATGCACCAAGAACAAAATAACCACCAGATTCAAACAAATTGGTGTGTGGCCGTACTTCCTAAACGAGAGCGTTCATCCACCTTGACTTCCTAAATCCTTTTCATTCTTCAGAGTTCTGAACATTCCTCCATAAGTCTCCTCCCGTCGACCCGGATGTTCTTATCCTTTGCCATTTGTCCGACTCTCCTTGTGCAGGTTGCCCTTTGTTTGCTTGTGTGTGTTCCTCTGATCACACATAGCCCTTCGGGATGCTCCACTGCATCTAAGACACTGAGGAGACAGTCAATACCTATTTATCCCGGCTGCTGGAAGAACAAACAAAAGAAGTTGCTACCTCGTGACTTCACTTAAATGTCAGGAGAACACTTGTTTATAATTCAGGCAGGGAAACAAGCTCTCGGAAAGGAGACTTCGATATTCTCGCAGTGGCAGTTTGTGAAATTGTAAGCTCTCAAGGACCATTGCTAGGGAGAAGTCGGGAAGGAAATCTCATAGACCATCTGCTACTTACAGTATCTCTGTTAGCCACCAAAAGTTACCTACTTCTAATGGACAGATGGTAGCAAAAGAGTTTTTTTTTAAAATTGGCTGCCATGGTTCTATAGCAAAGGGATATTTGCAATTAACTCAAAGATAAAATCGAGCAGAGAGAATGCACATGATATAATATACCCTCGTTAAAAATTCCTCTTTAAGAATCAACCAGAAAGTCGGCACATATCGTAATGCCCTATGTTGGGGAACACACAGCGAAACAGACATTCTTGTACCTCCTTTTTAGTTTTAGGGGCTCTTACAGCTCGTATAGCAATCCATACATCAATTGTGTCAAGCACACTTCTACATATGTTGCCATCATCATTTCCAAAACATTTTTGTTCTACTTGAGCCCTTGATGTCAGGTATCAGTTCCTTTTAATGGCAGTACAAAATGATACAAATTTCCTAGGTGACATTTGCTAATATATACCAAGAGCCTTGAAAATACGCATACCTTTTGATTTAGCTATTCCACTTCTAGGATCTTATACTGCGGAAATAATCCAAGACGTGAAACAGTGTGTGTTGTAGTCTTATATAAAGTAAGTGGACCCCCAAACCAGCCAAATGAATGAATGAATGGTAAATAAATTATGGTACAATCCTCTTGTCCCTCAGGCATTAGGTTTTCCCACCATCCCTATTCTCTTAATGTTCAAGGTTACCTTCCTGTGGTAGTTACATAATCTGGCTTCAATTTGAGAAGATTATGAGTGAAAGGGTAGAATCTGGCCTGTCAATCAAGATACAACCAATGAGGCCTCTGCGTGGGTGTGGCCTTCTCCTGAGAATTCTGGGAACTCCTGTATTTCCTCCTTGGAGTCAGGAGACGCTTCGCTCTCTGTGTGTTCACTCCATGAGAGACACGCCACTGACAAGGCACATGGCGCTTCACCCTGAGAGCTGGAGAAGCCACGTAGAGACTCCTGCCAGCGCTGAGATGCTTACAACGCCACTGGATCCGCAGACATTCATCTCTGAGATCCTCCTGCATTCAGCATCATTGCCTGTATTTTGTGAGTCTGAAGAGGACTTTATAGATTGGTATCTCAACTGTGGGCCCTCATTTACTTCACTGATGATTTCCACATAGAACTCTTGGGTATAAGCACCTCCCAGGGGGAAATGGTGGTGCAGTGGTTATATGTTGGTGTGGTAGTTATATAATCGTTTGTCGATTAAGAGTGAAGGGGTGGAGTGTATCCTGTCAATCAGGTGATAGCCAATGAGGCCTTTGTGAGGGCATGGCCTTCTCCTGAGGATTCTGGGAACTCCTGTATTCCTCCTTGGAGGTGGGATACACATTCTCTCTCTCTCTCTCTCTCTCTCTCTCTCTCTCTCTCTCTCTCTCTCTCTCTCTTTCCTCTCTGCTCTCTGGAAGACATTGCAGCTGACAAAACACACGGCACTATGCTAGTGCCCTGAGCTGAAGAAGCCACGTGGAGCCCTGTGCCAGCACTGAGATGCTTACAGAACCACTGGATCACAAGACTTCCCACCCACTGGCCTGTGATCTTCCTGAATTTGCATGTGTTTCGTGAGTCTGAAGAGGACTTTATAGATTAATATCAGAAATATGAGCTAATGTCGAACTTATGGACTTGATGTGGACTGGGCTGGGATAGTTTCTCAATATCCAACTACTCTTGTATATAAAGCTCTTTCTTCTGTATGAATGTCTATGGATTTGTTCCTCTAGTCTATCCAGACTAACACAGCTGGACTGCTAACCTCAAGGTCAGTAGTTTAAAACCACCAGTTGCTCCAAGGGAGAAAAATTGGGCTTTCTGTTCCCATAAAGAGGTACAGTCTTGGAAACGCAGAGAGGCAGTTTTACTCTGCCCTAAAGGGTAGCCGTGAGTCAGAATTTACTCGACAGTGAGTTAAAGGACGCCGAGGAGACCAGGTTTGGGGCAGGCCATACTTCTCTTTAGTGACTTTTCACTTTATTCTTAACCCGCAGTATGGCTGTAAGAATAGCAGTTGTAATCAAAAGATTGGATTAATTGAAGCAGATTATAAATAAGAGTAGAAACCCTAAAGCTGTGTGCTATTTTCCCTAACCTGTGGAATAAGCCCTTCAAATTGTAAGTCCCTCGTGGGGAAGGTTGCTTTCATTGATACATTTCATTTCTCCTCTCTCTGCTTCTCCTTCTCCACATCTACCTCCTGTTTAACTTCCTCCCGTGGCATCCCCAAACAAGCTTTGCAAATCCTTCTACCAGCCCGTAGAAGTTAAGCCTTTATGCTATTTGTTTTCCCCCATATTTGAAATATTCACTCTTGTGTGAGACTGGGAGGGGGACAGGTAAGGAGAAAAGAAACTTCAGCAGAATCGTCGATAATGGCTTTGACCGTGTCACCTGGAGGGATGAGCAAGGCAAGAAACTGGTACCTGAACACCCACAGAGCAGAACAGTATGGGGATGGAAACCAACATCTGGCCACCCGGAAATACCCTTCTCTGGCGATTGCAAATATGCCTCTTGGTTTTCCCAAATTTCCAGCAAGTAAGAGTTGAACTAAGCACACCATCTTTCAAGAATCATCGATCAGTCGCTGAACTAATGTTTAAGTCCATGTTTCTCATCCTGCTAGAATTAGAATTATCTGGGGGTGCTTTGTTAAAATTCTGATGCTCTGGTTCCACAGTCAAAGAGTCTCACCTAATTGGCTTACTGGCAATATTCAAATCAAGGCCTGAGAATGAGGCTCAAATTACTGAAGAAAAAACTATGGTGCAATATCCTCTCTCAACTGTGTTTTAAAAATTAGTACCAGGGGCTCATCAATGACAACATTAATGGAAGATCATTATGCTCCACGGAGACGGTCATTAAGACTAAATACCCTAAGTTAACAAATTTAACAAGGAAGTCTCTAAAGGGAGCTAACAGCAGGTTAGTGTGTGTGTGTGTGTGTGTGTGTGTGTGTGTGTGTGTGTGTGTCCAGGAATGAGTTTGGGGCTCCAGCTAAATCCAAGCTCCAATTTAAGAACACTTAGTTTTTACATCACAGCTCTGCTCAATACTCACCCTCAGGAAGGGAACACAGAAGATCTGGGTGCTATAGCAAAGTGTGGTGAAGAAATTAGATGGTACCTAGAGTCTATCCAATCAATAGCATCTGGGGTCTTAAAGGCTTGTTTCCAAATGAGGAGCCAACTAAGTAAGATGTCAACTAAGTTCATATGGAAGAAGCACACCAGCATATGTGACTGAAAGATTGTAAATCTAGAATCCAAAGCCAAAGAAAGGAATAATATCCGAGATTGTGAGATTCTGGTTTGCAGAAGGCCTTGGATGACAGTGGGAGCCTAAGTTACATATGTGAGATCTACACAGGAAATAAGCCTTCCTCTATCCCTAATGGAGAGGTGGGAATAAACTGGTTCCCAAACAGAGGGCATTGGGGAGATGGCTGTAGGAGGTCAAAATGAGAAACCTCACTTGAACCTGGTCAGTTGATCTCCACTCTGATGCACAGTGGGCCTGATCTGGTTCTCAACACTTTCTCTGTGTGGTTTTGTTTTGGGTTGGGTTGGTTTTTTTGTTTGTTTTTTCCCCCAGATTGGGGTTTATCTCTGATGTATTTTGTCACTGGGGGTAGACATCTTGAACTTTTGTTATATGTTTTTTTCTGTTTGGGGGTATATGGAACCCAGGATTAATGAAACAGGAAGTATAATAAGGGTTCCTATAGAGACAGAAAGTAGAACAAGGGTTCTTGGAGGGTACAGTGTAGGGTAAAGGGGAGCTGATATCAAGGAGTTCAAATAAAAGAGAATGTTTTGAAACTGGTTGTGGTAGCAATTGTACAATACTGCTTGATGTGATTGGACGATAGAATGATAGGATATCTTTATTAGCTCCAAATAAAATGGTTTTGAAAAAATTTTTTGCAGTACTATTTTAAGACGTTTTCCCCCTGAAAAAGTGTGTTCTAGAGTCTACAGTTTTGAATTAAGACAGCCTTTCTCAAAGAGAGATCCCTGGAGTATTACTTTGGCAAGACTTCAACAGTTACTGCACAACTAAGAAAGATTCTACACCTCAAATCAGTTTGGGAAAAATCTAACCTCAAAAAACAGGCAGAGTAAATATTGCTTTTGTCAGCCTTCTCTGAACGTTTGATGTGACTCTCCAAGACTGGGCAACATGTGTGTGCACCAATGCCCGGACCAATTTGATTGTAGAACTGTCTTTCCCAAAATAGTTCTAAGAATTTCTAAGAAATAGAGCTTGGAAGCTACTACCTATCATATGCTAAATTTTATGTTGGGAAATTTAGAGAAATGATTTTTCTTAAGAAAAAGTTGAAAAAGAGCTAATTAGCTACACTATGTTAACCATGCCTTTGGCTTAATATAAAGATTTCTCTGCACAGTGAATAAACCTGTTAAATATTGACTGATCAGACAAATTCTTTGACATTTTTCCCCACTGGGAGGTATATTCCTTCTCTTTGAATATTGATGAGTTTGGGATGCTGTCGACCTAGAGGATTGTGGAGGTGTCAAGAGGATTATGGCTGTCAAGGCTATGTCATAAAAGACCACCCCTAGTTGGCTGTATCCACTAGCACACTTGATTTAGGAGCTCTGAGACACCAGGTAAGAACTCCAACTAGTCTAGCCCCCCTAACTGGAGAGCTCGCATATAAGCACTTGGGTCTACAATCCCCAGCTGAGCTCCATCTTCATGCATCTGCACCAATGCACCAACCAAGTGGGTGAAGAAGCTTCGACTTGACCATGGCACCCCAATCATTCAGTCATTTCCCAGCTATTCAAATCTTCCCAGCTGAGGCCCCAGACATCCTAAAACAGAGGCAAGCCATCCCATGGTGCCCCACGTGAGTCACTGATCCACAGAGTCTGTAAGTATAAGGTGAGGGGTGCCTGGTGACACCGTTGTAGATAACCAGAGCTACAAAAGACTAAAGGCATGTAAAGCCTCCTCACAACTATAACAAACCACACTGTCGCAGAGGTGTGGTGAGCAATAGGAGTGCAAGTGAGCTTCAGGAGCGAGTGGGGACATCTCAGGCAGATGCTCCTATTCTTCCTCACAGGAGGAAGATGTCCCTACAATTCCTCAAGGAGGAGAAAGCTGGTGCTTGGGGGGGAAATGGGTGTTGGAAGCTCTTGTTTTGCGCCTAACCAACATGGCAAATAGTCCTCCATCAGCACCTCAGGGCCTCCCCCTCCCCACCCTTCCCCACCACCACCACAATCATCCCCCGTGCCCAGAGCTGAGACCTGGGGCTTCGGCCCCTGCATCTGGCTCACATCTCAGTATTTGCTCCCCAGCCTAACAGGGCCCACTTCCTGGGGCGCACTTGCCAGGATCCCTCTCTCCTCTCTCCCCTCCTCTCTCAGCCACGGAAAGGGATTGGCTGCCTGATCCTTAAAGGAGAAAAGGTAGAGGCCAGTCGAAAATGAGATGATTTGGGGAGTCAAAAAAGCTGTTCTCTTATTATGGATTTTTCAGTCTTATTTGTCTGTCCAGTTATTAGCATATTTAAGTTTCCATCTGGATGAACTTGGTATCATATTCTGGACTATTAGCACACTGCATTCCCTTCTATATTTCCATATATTGTATTTGTATGTCCTGCGAATTGAAGCAGTCTATTATCATGGAAGGAATGAAGGCGAACAGAAAGATAGCAACTAGGGGCACCAGTAGACCTGGCTTATTCAGCACTAAGGGGATCCCCAGAAAGTGGGACACTTAATACTAAAACACCTAGGTCCCAGATAAGCCAGAACAGTTGGTGATCCTGGTACTAACATCTCCACAGGGCACATTTCCTTCACACCCAACCCTCATCATCAGTTGATTAAGCCTTCTAGTATCTAATAAGGGGAGCTACGTCACCCATATCCCTCTATGGCCTTCAGCTGCTGTTCCTAGATGCTGTGAAGCCTATTTCAGCTCGTAGTGACACAATGTACAACAGACCGAAACACTCCTGCTCCTGTGACCGCCCACAATTGTTCCATTGATTGAGCCCAGTGTTGCAGCCATGGCAGCAACCCATCTCATTGAGGGCCTTCCTCTTTTTCACTGACGCTCTTCTCTATGAAGCTTGATGTCCTTGCCCGGGGACTAGGGATGCCTGATAGTATGTCCAAAGATGTGAGACAAAGTCTCACCATCCTTGCTTTTTTAAAAAAAAAATTGGGGGCTCGTATAACTCTTATCACAATCCATACATATATCCATTGTGTCGAACACATTTGTACATTTGTAGCCATAATCATTCTCAAAACATTTGCTTTCTACTTGAGCCCTTGGTATCAGCTCCTCATTTTTCTCCTCCCTCCCCCACCCTCACTCCCTCACAAACCCTTGATAATTTATAAATTGTTCATATTTTTTCATGTCTTACACTGTGTGATGTCTTCCTTCACCCACTTTTCTGTTGTATGTCCCCCAGGGAGGGGCTTATATGTAGATCATTGTGATCAGTTCCCCCTTTTCCCCACACCTTCCCCTACCTTCCTGGTATCTCTACTCTCATTATTGGACCTGAAGGGTTTATCTCTCCTGGATTCCCTGTGTTTCTAGTTCCTATCTGTACCAGTGTACATCCTCTGGTCTAGCCAGATTTTTAAGGTAGAATTGGGATCATGATAGTCGGGGGTGGGCGGTAGGAAGCTTTTAGGAACTAGAGGAAAGTTGTATGTTTCAACATTGCTACACTGCACCCTAACTGGCTCTTCTCCTCCCTGAGACCCTTCTCTAAGGGGATGTCCAGTTGCCTACAGATGGGCCTTGGGTCTCCACTCCGCACTCCACTCTCATTCACAATGATATGAATTTTTGTTCCTTGATGCCTGATCCCTGATCCCTGTGACACCTCGTGATCACACAGGCTGGTGTGCGTCTTCCATGTGGACTTTATTGCTTCTCAGCTAGATGATCTCTTGTTCATCCTTGCTTCTAAGGTACAGTCTGGCTGTATTTTTTCCAACACAGGTTGGTCTGTTCCTCTGGCAGTCCATGGTACCCTCAATATTCTCCCCAGCACGACAGTCCTAATGCATCCACTCTGCTTCATGAAGAGTCTGAAACTATCATGGCTTGGGTCAGGCTTGACTTAATCCTCAGAATGGCATCCTTGCTCTGTAACACTTTAAAGAGATCTTATGCAGCAGACTCACCCAGTGAAATATGTCCTTTGCATTCCTGTGGGAATGCCCAAACCCCTATCAAACTGTGATGATGCTGTGCTCAGAATGGGAGCCTCTATCTCTCATACTGAACTCTCAGCCAGTCCATAACGCTCTACTCAAAGAGACTTGTGTTCAGTTAAGTTTTGAAAAAAAACGAGGTTCAACCTAATTAAGCAGAACGTTTCACTGCAGGATCCTCTGTGCCTTCACAAGATGCTCACAGCTTTCCACTCCTCCTTTCAGAGTCTGGTGAGCGAGACACAGGCAGCGCTGTCCAAGTCATCCCTCTCCATCACCACCCTCTCCACCAGCACTGCCATCCCCCTCGTCTAAGAAGTGACAATTATTAAGCACCTCTATAAAGTAAAGGTCCCGTGACAAAGAAGACCTTCAACAGGTGGCATTGACCTTGTGGCTGCAACAGTGGGCTCAGGCACAGCAACTGCTGTAAGGCAGTGTTTCCTTCGATAGTACATAGGTTCACTATGACTTGGAATTGACCCGAGGGCACTAAGAACACCATATGGCAGAATCCTGGGTATTGCAAGTAGTTGATGCATTCAGCTGCTAACCGAACAGTAAGAGATTCCAGTCTACCCACAGAAGTCTCAAAAGAAAGGCCTGGTGATCCACTTCTGAAAATTGAAAATTCTATTTTCTACCAAGAACAGAGAAATTACCTACAGACACCTAATTTTTTATGTTTATAAGAGCTAGGCCTTGGGGATGATGACCCCAATTACAGCAGCCAGCCCACAGAGAGAACCACATGGCCAGCCTCACTATGAGACATAACGCCCCTCACTGACCCATGGCCCTGCAGGGACAACACCGGAGACACAGTGTGGGAATTGCGCCTGACCTGATGCCACCACGCAGAGGAAAAGCACTGGGGGAGTGCAGTGGAACAACAAGAGAATGGAGTGGCAAGGTCCCCAGGGAATGCTGAAGGTGGACTTTGGGGCCAGGGCGTGGTGCCCCAACAGACTTGACTAGAAAACACTCCTAAAGGTCAACAAATGATCCTTGAACTAATTACAAGGTTTTCTTTCTTGTTGGTTTTGTTTTGTTTTTTGTCAGTGGTTTGTTGTTGTTGTTTTATTGTATATTGTTGCTTGGTTTTGCTCTGTCTTGCTTTTGTGTGTGTTATTATCTCCACAGGTATGTCTAAATAAGATAGGCTGGATGAACAATCTGGAAGAAAAACAATGGGACCGACAATTCCGAGGGGAAATGGGATAGGGGGAGGTGGGGGTTAAGGAAGTGGTGTTAAAAAAACCAGGGACAAGGGAACACAAGTGATCCGAATTGGTGGTGAGGTAGGTGTAGTGGCATGATCAAGGGTAATGTAATGAAGAGGTATTGCTGAAACTCAGGTGGGGACGGAGCATGATAGTGAGACAGGAGGAAAGGCCAGGGAAATAGAGGAAAGAACTGGCAGCCAAAGGGCATTTATAGAAGTCTAGACAAAGACATGTACATGTGCAAATATATATATGAGGATGGAGAAATAGACCTATGTGCCTATATTTATAGGTTTAGTATTAAGGTGGTGGAAGGACATTGGGCCTCTACTCAAGTACTCCCTCAATGCAAGAATACTTTCTTCTATTGAATTGGCATTCTATGATGCTCACCCTCCCAACACAACTGCTGAAGCCAAAGCAGGTGAATAAGCAAATGTGGTGAAGAAAGCTGATGGTGCCCAGCTATCAAAGATATAGTGCCTGGAGTCTTAAAGGCTTGAAGATAAACAAGCGGCCATCTAGCTCAGAAACAACAAAACCCACATGGAAGAACACACCAGCCTGTGTGATCACGAGGTTCCAAAGGGATCAGTTATCAGGCATCAAAGAACAAAAAATCATATCATTGGGTGCACGTCTCCATGATACGATCTCTGAAGACAAATGGGTGCATAAGCAAATGTGGCGAAAAAAGCTGATGGTGCCCAGCTATCAAAAGCTATAGCATCTGGGGTCTTAAAGGCTTGAAGGTAAACAAGCAGCCATCTAGCTCAGAAGCAACAAAGCCCACATGGAAGAAGCACACCAGCCTGTGCAATCACAAGGTATCAAGGGATCAGGTATCAGGCATCATCAGAACAAAAAAAAATCTTACCATAGTAAATGAAGGGGGAAGTGCAGAGTGGAGACCCAAAGCCCATTTGTCAGCCACTGGAGATCTCGTTGCAGAGGGGTCTAGGGGAGGAGATGAGTCAGTCAGGGTGCGATGTAGCACCGATGAAGAATACAGTTTTCCTCTAGTTCCTAAATGCTTCCTCCACCCTCGCCCCCCCCTACAAGTCTGGCTAGACCAGAGGATGTACACTGGTGCAGATAGGAACTGGAAGTACGGGGAATCCAGGGAAGATGATACCTCCAGGACCAGGGGTGTGAGTGGTGATACTGGGAGGGTAGAGGGAGAGTGGGCTGAAAGGAGGGAACCAATTACAAGGATTTACATGTGACCTTCTCTCTGGGGGATGGACAGCAGAAAAGGGGTGAAGGGAGACATCAGGCAGGGCAAGATATGACAAAATAATAATTTATAAATTATCAAGGGCTCATGAGGGAGTGGGGAGCAGAGAAGGAGGGGCAGGAAATGAGGACCAGATGCCAGGGTCTTAAGTGGAGAGCAAATGTTTTGAGGATGATTAGGGCAATGAATATACAGATGTGCTTTACACAATTGATGTATGTATGGATTGTAATAAGAGCTGTATGAGCCCCTAATAAAATGTTTTTTAAAGAGCTTTATATACAAGAGCAATTTGATATTGAGAAAACATCCCAGCCCAGTCCAAATCAACTCCATAAGTCCAATATTAGCCCATATGTCCGATACCAATCTATAAAGTCTTCTTCAGACTCATGATACACATGCAATGAGGCCAAATGCAGGAAGATGACAGACCAGTGGTTTGGAAGTCTTGTGGATCTAGTGGCGTTATAAGCATCTCAGCACTGGCAGGGCTTCTCGGGCTCCAGAGGTCTGGTTGCATCAGTATAGGTACATATGGCTTCTCCATCTCCCAGGGCATGGGGTCTATCAGCCTAGTGCCAGGTGTCTTGTCAGTAGAGAGTCTCTCCAGGGAATCTGCGTAGAGAGAGAGAGAGAGAGAGAGAGAGAGAGAGAGAGAGAGAGAGAGAGAGAGAGAGAGAGTGTGTGTATCTCCTCCAAAGAGGAAATCCAGGAGTTCCTGGAATTCTCAGAAGAAGACCATTCCCACACAGAGGCTTCATTGGTCATATCTTGATTAACAGACCAGACCCCACCCTTTCACTCTTAATCCTTTCAAAATTGATACCAGATTATATAGCTACCACAAAGATGGATCAAAGACCTAAATATAAATCACACAATTATAAAGACCACCCATGAAAAAATAAGGATAAACTTTAGAGCCCTAATACAAGGCATGAACACCCCATGGAACATAATATTAAAAAGCAACACTATAGAATACAAAATAAAGTACAAGAACCTACTAAAAGCACGAAATTTATGCACATCCAGACCACTAAAATAATCAACAGAGAACCCAGAGATTGGGGAAAATATTCAGTAGAAATGCATCAATTAAAGGCTAATCGAAAGGAAGTGGTGTTAACAAACCCAGGGACAAAGAAACAACAAGTGATCCAAAATCAGTGGCAAGGAGGGTATAAGAGGCCTGGTAGGGATTGATCAAGGGAAATATACTGAGAGGAATTACTGAAACCCAAATGAGCATGATAGTGGGACAAGAGGGAAGTAAAAGGAAATAGAGGAAAGAACTAGGAGGCAAAGGGCATTTATAGAGGTCTAAATACAGGCATGTACATATGTAAATATATTTATATATGGCAATGGGGAAATAGATCTGTGTGCATTTATTTATAGATTTAGTATTAAAGTAGCAGATGGACATTGGGCCTCCACTCAAGTATCCCCTCAATGCAAGAACACTTTGTTCTATTAAATTGGATGCTCACCTACCCGACACGATTGCTGAAGACAAATGTGTGCATAAGCAATGTGGTGAAGAAAGCTGATGGTGCCTGGCTATCAAAAGATAATAGCATCTGGGATCTTAACGGCTTGAAGAACAAGTGGCCATCTAGCTCAGAAGCAACAAAGCCCACATGGAAGAAGCACACCAGCCTGTGTGATCATGAGGTGTCGAAGGGATCAGGGATCAGGCACCAAAGAACAAAAAATCGTATCATTGTGAGTTAGGGGGAGTGCAGAGTGGGAACCCAAAGCCCATCTGTAGGCAACTGAACATCCCCTCACAGAAGGGTCTCAGGGAGGAGACAAGCCAGTCAGGGTGCAGTATAGCAACAATAAAACATACAACTTTCTTCTAGTTGTTAAATGCTTCCTCCCCAACTCCCCCTCAACTATCATGATCCCAATTCTACCTTACAAGTCCAGCTAAACCAGAGGATGTACACTGGTACAGCTAGAAACTGGAAACACAGGGAATCCAGGACAGATGCTTCCTTCAGGACCAGTGGTGAGAGTAGTGATGCCGGGAGGGTGGGGTAGAAAGGAGAAACCAATTACAGGGATCTACATATAACCTCCTCCCTGGGGGACAGACAACATAAAAGTGAGTGAAGGGAGACATTGGAGAGTGTAAGACATGAAAATATATTAATAATTTATAAATTATCAAGGGTTCGTGAAGGAGGGAGGGTGGAAGAGGAAGGGGGGAAATAGGGAGCTGATACCAAGGGCTCAAGTAGAAAGCAAATGTTTTGAGAATGATGATGGCAACAAATCTACAAATGTGCTTGACACAATGAATATATGTATGGACTGTGACAAGAGTTGTACGAGCCTCCAATAAAATGATTTTTAAAGGCTAATGTCCAAAATCTATAGAAAACTACATCAATAAAAACGCAAAAAAAACAAATTAAAAACAACCACTCTTCATAAGAGACAATTTACCAAAGATGACAAGCAGTCAGCCAACAACCATGTAAAAAAATGCTTGAGATCATTAGTGTGGTAGTGACACAATTTTGTGTCAACCTGATGAAAAGGTGAAGGGGTGGAGTCTAGGCTGTTAGTCAGGTCACGGCCTGAAGATGTCTCCTTGTGGGTGTGGCCTAATCATGAGGATTCTGGGACCTCTTTCTTGATTCTGCCATCTGAAGACGCAGGCTGTGTGTGTGTGTGTGTGTGTGTGTGTGTGTGTGTGTGTGTGTCCTACACATTCCTGTTGACAAGCCACATGGAGCCACACTGATGGCAAGCAGAGCCCTAAAGATGCATCCACTGCCATTGGATCCACAGGACTTTCCACCCACCGATGGGAGAACTTCCTGCATCTTTGCATGTGCTGAGTGAGTCTTAAGAGGAATTCATGGGCTAATATCAGACTTACAGGCTAATATCAAACTTATGGACTTGATCTAGACTAGGCTGGGAAGTTTTATTGAAGCATAATTATTTCTTGATATAAAGTTCTCTCTTACACAATTTAGTGTCTCTGGAGTTGTTTCTCTAGTCAACCTGGACTAACACAATTAGCAATAAGAGAACTACTAATTAAAACAGCATTGAAATATCACCTCACACCAACATTTTTGGCAAAATTCAATAAAACATAAAGTAATAAATGCTAGAGAGGTTATGGCGAGATAGGAACTCTTTCATATTGTGGGTGGGACTGCAGACCCGTATTACCACTAGGGAATCAGCATGGCAGTTCCTTAAACAAATGCAAACGCAAGTACCTTATGATCCAGCAATCTCTATACTGGGTCTAAACCCTAAGAAATCAAGAATACAAAATGAACAGACAAAGGCACACCTATATTTATTGCAGGTATTTCCATAATAACAAAAACATGGAAACAACCAAAATTCTCAACTATAAAGGAAATGGATAAATAAGCTCTGGTACATTCATACGATGGAATTTTATGCATCAACAAAAACAATGACAACTCTTTTAAACACCACAAGACATGGACAAAGCTAGAGAACATTGTGCTTAGCACAGTTAGTCAGTCTTACAAAGGTAAATATTTAATATGACTATTGTTATAAGGGAAACCATAAAAGAAGAAATGCGGTTTATACATCAATAGACACAAATTGGAGGACTAGAAGGAGGTCAGTGAGTGTTACGGGAGCAGGAAGAGGAAGGGTGTGTGAAGGGGGACCAAACGCCCACATACATGGCGGGTTTAATAAGATATTGTCATGAATTTCATTTCTTGGAATGGGCAGTGAAAAAACCACCCTCCAGATTCCTTATCCCTCAAACTTAAATAGTGGTTTAATTGGCTTGAGGGAAAAAAAGAAGAGGAAAAGTAAAACTGAAATAGACTTGGAGTCTTTAGTGAAAAACAACTTCATCTCAAACAAGAACTCTCTATGAAGACAGTTACACAAAGGCACATAGGGGATTTCCAAGAATCAGAATTACCTGGATGGCAATCGGTTGCCTTTTCCTCTGTGGCGGACATCCTCCTAAGGGTCTTCCACAGTTTGTGATGATTTCCTGATATGATGTCATCATTGCAACAGGACTACAAGGGACATCCAGCACGTTTAGTGACTTCTCTAAGAGCACATAGCTGGTAATGCCTGAGAGGATCCCACCAGAGGTCTGTCTGGCTGGGCTCAGGGGTCTCACAGGCCTGGCTTGTCTCACCCCTCTCTTTCAAACTGAATTTAGACTTCAGGTCATGAACAGAAGCAGTTCTTTCAAGCCCAGACTTTGTGGACAAAGAACCATTGCCAAACAAGAGAAGAAAATAGGAGGGTCAGGTGCACGGCTTTGACCCTGAAGGTAGTTCCACCAGCGGCTAATCAACAGCATTGGTGGAGCATGGAACACAGGCTGAATGCTTGCCCCACCATCAAAGTAGAAGCTCTCGGACTGGGCGCAGTCCCTTACTGGAACGTGGGCTCCTGAGCACATTGCTTAACCCCTCTGTGCCTCTGTCGACTCACCTGCCAAGTGGGGGCACCATTCGTTTCTACTTGGTGGCATTACCATGGGGATTAGTGAACTAGTAGTGTGAAGCACTTAGAGTTTAGCCAGTAGTTGGGGCATTTGCTGTTAGGAATTTGGATTCCCAGACAGAACCAGTCAGATTATCTCCTGTGAAGGAGAGTTTCTATTTTTCTTGAGAGTAGTGGTTCCTCCGGCCTCAGCAGGGGGGCTGCATCTGTGCATTTTCACACACCAGCTCCCGCACAGCACCTGGCTCCCAGCAGGTCTCCATATATGGCTCTGAGGGCAGAGCTTCTGCCCTGGCTTCCTTCCCACCCCCTGCCGCCCTCCTTACTATTCCACAGAAGGAAACTAGACCTTGAAGAGAAGGAAGCGTCAGGGAGCCTACACTAGCAGAAGTCTCCTCCTTCCCATTTCCCAGGGTCTACCCTGCTCTCTCCAGCCGGCTTGGCCCCAGTTGCCCTGACAGGGGATGGGCACCCTCGTGCATGCAGGCCCGCTGAGCCCCACAGATCTCTGCCCCTGCTGAGCACTGAGCTGGTGCGTGGGGAATAAACTCTTGGGGACTAGGTCTCAAGTCCTGGCCTGACTCAGGGATGGGTCTCAGGGCCTCAAGTTGCCGACCTCCTGGGTTATGCTGGCCCCCTGCTTAGAGATGATGAGTGCCTGGAATGCACAAGCGCCTATGCACTCATGTACTAGCTGGAAGGTTCGTGGTTCAAACCTGCCCAAAGGCACTTGAAAAGACAGACGCACTCATGTACTAGCTGGAAGGTTCGTGGTTCAAACCTGCCCAAAGGCACTTGAAAAGACAGACGTGGGGTCTTCGTCTGAAAGAAGCCGGTGGGGCACTTCCACCCACAGGGAGCAGGACTGACTCAAGGGCAGCTGCCAACACTGAGGCTCGGAGGACGCTGAGGCCCACTGTTGCTCTGAGGGAAATCAGTGATGCTAGACTTGAACTCGGGCCCGTCGGAATACAAATTGGAGTTCTCACTACAAAGCCCTTTCCCTCATGCCCACCTCCCCCACTTCTTTCTCTCCTTTCAACAGCACAGGTGGAACTTCGGCCCCTTCCTTCCTAGAAACTACCCCATTCCCAAATTGGCAGTAAGGAACAGCCAGTCTCTCTAACCTGGACTTTGTGGAGAATTCCCCCATTCCATAAATCTTCCCGAGCACACCCCTCCTCTAAAAGTCCCACCTCCCGAGACCCCTGATAGTTCAGTCCGTTGGTCTTTTTTTTTTTAATCCCTACTAAGTGGACGAGCAGGGGGTGGGGCAGGTAAGTCAAATAGTTACTATATTTACACAGTGAATGGATTGAGGTGATAATAAAGGCAAATGTTGCTATAGCAACGAGCGTTCTGGGATGCTGTACACATCTTTGTGCCTTTGTGCAAAGTGCACTGGATTGTACCTAGCATCTTCTTGAGTGGTCTGTGCGGACCAGGGCACACTGAATCACTGCTCGGCCAGAAGCTGCCCTCATCTGTCTGTCTGTCTGTCTGTCGGTCGGTCGGTCGGTCCACAGCAGGCCTGCCGGGCAACCGGGCCCGTCTTGCATCACCATGGCATCCGCTGTAGCCGGTCACAAGGCCTGGACAGCAGCACGCTCTCAGAGGGATCGTCCCGAGGTGCGCTGGTGCTCCTCCGAGATCATCCTCACGCTCCCTCGCTGGCCTTTGTGGCCATGCCACGCTGGTTACCCACTGTGCTCACCAGTTCATGCTTGTTTGCTTCCTTTCTGAATAGCACCTGGCTGCTACACGGATGTTCTCTCTGACAATAGCCTGTTTTCGTGGGAGGCAGAAAATCCTGGAGGTCCCAGTGCATGGTCTAGTGAATAGCCGAGGCGCTTTTCCTGGATGACCTGGTTCCCTACTGGAACCTGCCCCCCAGGATCTCCAACAACCCCCTCTTCAGCCCAAGAACCAGTTGTACCCACCCACCCAACCCATATGGTCCATCTGCCCATCATGCAGTAGGGGGCGTGCTCCAGCCCATTCGTTCCCCTCCTCTCTGGAGAGCCCTCTACCCTAGTCACAAGTTTACTCACAAGTAGGTGATGACGATGCCAGGTGGTCAATAGGCCTCCCACAGGTATGCATATTCCTTTGCACATAAAACCGGAGCCTGCAACCAAATGGATGCATATTCCAGGTGGTAGAGATCCAGGCATTCATGAACAGGGGGGAGCATTTCTCCCTGTAAGAACCACGCTCTCCTGGCAGCCAGCGAGGAGGCCTGGTTGTGCAGATGGCTCACACCCCCTGCTGCTAGCCAAAAGGATGGGGGCTCAAGTCTTCCCAGAGCACCTCAAAGAAAGGCCTGGCAATCTGCCCTGGGAGGATCAGCCACTGGGCACCCGAAGGAGAACAGTTCTCCCTGGACACCCATGGGGCTGCCACGGACTGAGGTTGGCTCTGCGGAAGCTGGGAACCGTCTTTACGGGACCACACCTAGGGGCTTGCAAACCTCACAGTCTGGCAGCAACTGCAGTTCCAAACCAGCAGCCCCTCCTTGGAAGAAAACGGGGCTTTCTACTCCTGCAACGAGTTACCATCCAGGAAGCTCACAGGGACATTTCTCTCCTGTAGGGTGTTATGTGTCGGCCTCAACTCGATGGAAGAGCATTTGCTGGTTTGTTTGTTTCTGGGGTGCAGCCTCCATGAGCTGTGGGTGCTCTTTCTGATCCAGGAGGGCCTCCACACAGAGAAGGCCACCAGCGGGTGCAAGATGGCACCGCGGGGCCAATTGTCAGTGGCCGCTCTCCCAGACCAGGGCTCCCTAACAGATCAAGTCGGAAACATTAGTAATATGAATTGATGAGAAGGGAAAGAAAGAAAAAGAAAAAGTGCTGCAGATTATTGAACTTGGCCAATTAACAAGTAAACAAACATTCCATTGCAAGCCAGAGCCCTAGCTAACCCAATGTACTCTGCTCATTTAATTTGACGTGCGTCGTTTAGTTTTAATTGGGACAATGCTTCCTGGTATATTAGCAGGAGTCCTGTAGTATATGTTGTGGAAATAATGAAGGCTTCGCAAGGAGAGCTGCTTTAGCACTCTGCTATTAAACCTTCACTGAGAAGGGAGGTGAGGCTGCCAGGTTCTTTGTGGAAATGATTGGGGTTGGAAATTAGCACTGTTAGAAAGTGCTAGGTGAGACAGAGCCTGGCAAAGCCACCCAACCTCGGGCACATCCAGGAACACTCGGCTCCAGGCCTGTGAGGCTCAGTCTGCTTCTCAAGCTCGGGACCCTCAGCTTTACAGATTTCAACAAGGCCTGAGTGTGTCGTCCCCCCGACACCCCTAGATCAGCCCCCCTCCCCCCCCCAGCTCAGCCCAAGTATATAGTCATACATGCGCTTCACTGACCTTTCTTCTCTGCAGAACACAGTCTAAGACACCCGGGAAAGCAGACAACTACTCCTTTGCCCAATATTTCTCTTTCAACTTGACCTTTCTCACCATCTGTAGCAGTTAGGGTTTATGTCAACTTGTTGATACCAGTGTGGAGGAAGGGCTGGGGTCCAACCTATCAATCAGATGGTAGCCTAATGATGCCTCTTTGGCAGCATGAGCACTTTTCCTCCCTCTGCCCCTTCACCCTCCCTGCTTGCTGCAACTCTGGGTCTGCCTCCAGGGGTGGCCCTGTGTGGGCCGCTGACCCTGGGAGCCAACCTAGGAGTTGCCAGCACCCTGCTGTGTTCTCACCAACCTTGGATGCCTGAGGCCGTGCACCCTGGCCCGTCATCTCCTACATCCCCTTTCACAGTCCCGCGTCCTCAGGCTTCGGCTATGTGAGTCTGAGGCAGGCTCTGGATAGCATGGGGCCCATGGACTTGAGTTGTTGAGTTGCACTGGGCTGGGATGCCTTCTTCTGCTATTATTTTCACTTAGAAAAATTATTAAGGGCTCTGACAGCTCTCGTAATAATCCACCCATACATCAAATGTATCAAGCATATTTGTACATAGGTTGCCATCATTATTTTATAGACATTTATTTTCTATTGAGCCCTTGGTGTAAGCTCCTTTTCCACCCTCCCTTCTTTCTCCCCCCCACCCTCATGGCCCCTTCATAAATGATAAATTATTATTATTATTGTCATATCTTACATAACCGCTGTCTCCCTTCCTCCTCGGTTTCTGATGTTCATCCCCCGAGGTGGGGAGGCACGGTTATGTGTCGATCATTGTGATTGGATTCCCCTTCCTCCCCTCTCCTCCCTACCTTTCCCCTGCCCTCCTGGTATCCCTACTCCCATTCCTGTTCCTGGGTTCTGTGTGTTGTGAGCTCTTATGTCTTATCTGTACCTGTGCACAAGCTCCAGTCTAGCCTGCAGTGGAAGGCAGGACTGGGGTCGTGACAGGGATTGGGGGGAGGTGTAAAGAGGCCTCCAGGAACCAGAGTATTGTGTGTTTCATCAGTGCTTGACTGCATCCTGGTGGGTGCCTTCTTGGTATAAAGTTACTTCTTGATGAAAAGTCCTTTCCTATATATTGGTGGCGTCACTGGTTTTCCTCTAGACGACCCAGCACAGCACGCCGTATGACAGAAAACACAGGGAACTGGGAGGCACACAGGATACAGCCCAGGAACTCTGCCACACAGCCAACTACAGTGGTTGGTTTGGGCCCTGACTTTTCTAAGCCTCGGTCTCATTTTTATAAAATGAGAATGTTCAGCCACATAATCGCTAAGGCTCCTGGGAGTTCTAACAATTCATCCAGGTTGTTACTTTTGTTTTGTTTTATGTTCAGAGTTCACAATACCAGCCTTTCCCCAGTGTTCAGCATAGCTCCCCCCCACCCCCAGCCCATGATTTAGCTCTGAGTTTCTAAAATGGCAGAGCAGACGAAGCTTGCTCTCAAGACCACCTCAATGTCACTGTGCCACCATGCTGTGCCACGCTCCTATCCCGGGTCTGCTTGCCTCTCCCTCATCAGCGTCGCCATCACGACCTGCATCGCCATCTCCCCGTTCACTGCCCCACAGCCTGGCACCAGACCCTCCCAGCACTGTGGGCGAGTAACAGTGGTGGGGAAATTCACTACCATGGTGGACATGACTAAGGGGAACCCACAAATCCGCATGTCCCCCAAGGTGACAAAAATAACAGGGAATCTCAGGTTTTAGACTACTGTTCACCAATGTTGTGTAATGGTGTGTCTACTTACCACGTCCGGGGATGAAAACTAGTCATCCACGCTGCCCCTCTCTCTGAGACTCGTGCCCCCCGGGGGCACGATTAGATAGTTGCTTTGGTGGCCATGCGGGTCCACGCTCGCACACCTTGAGCAGTGGTTTTGGTGCTCAGCTCCGCGTCTGAAGCGAGCTCCCGCTCTGCAGTAGCCACTGAGTCCATTGTGACGCACGGCACCGTGTGTGTGTCCTGGGAGAACTGTGCCCCAGAGTGTGTACCACTAACACTGTGGGCTGAGCAAGTGATCGGGAGCGTGAGTTCACTAGGCCAAGCATGTCTACCATGTGAATTGGGTCCTTGGCACGTACTCACATGTGAAGAAGTAAAATTGTAAGCCAGTTGATGAAGGCCCCCTGGCCTGAGTCCTAGAGTAAGTCAGGAATGCATTTTGCTTCCAAATCCACAGCTCTGGACCCCATTGTCCTGTTTCCCAGGAGAAGGTGGGGAGGGGGGCGGGAGGGGCAGAGTCAGAGGCTGGTGAGAGAGCTGCATCCCCAGTATTGTAAATGTTAGTGATGGCCGGGGCTGAGAGGGACAACCCACAACCACTAGTGGGAGCAGGGAGAATTAAAAACATCATTTGACTATGTAAAAAATCATGCTAATTACAGTCATTCATGTAAACTGCTTACCGTGTCTGCCTAATTGCCAGGCAGCACAACAACAATTATGTAGATCTGCAACTAATGTCAACCTAACTTTGTTCTAAGTTTTATTTGATTAGAAAAGCAAAAACAAGAGCTCAGTCCTCACTGCTGGTTCTGTGTGGCGTCTGGTCCGATGCCCAGAATTGCCAAGCATCGCCGAAGGACCTGGTGCGCACCAGTTGCGCCAGTAATCAGTGCTGCGCTCTCGCAGGTACTTGTGTTTATCTGGACCAGCCCTGGTGGTGTAACACATTGGGCTGCTAACTTCAATGTCAGCAGTTCAAAGCCGCCAGCAGCTCCACTGGAAAAAGATGAAGTTTTGTGTTCCCGTAAAGAGCTACAGTCTCAGAAACTGACAGGGACAGTTCTATCCTGCCCTATAGGGTCACTATAGGAATTGCCATATGGAATCGATTTCATGGCAGTGAGAGGAACTCTTTTGCAGGAACTTTTTTTATTTCTCTGATATCTCTACCCCAAACTCAGCCCAGCCCTAGTACAAGAGGCACCCCTGGGTGTTCCCTCTAGAAGGAATGGTCCTGGGCTCAGGCCCCATACACCCCCTCTCGCTGTCTAGAGAATGAGGATGCGAAAACACTTTGAAAGCATGTTTCCTGCTCTGAAAGCATTGGCTGAAAGGTATCACACTCGGCTGCAGATGTGACAAAGGCCAAGAGCCTTTCCTGGAATCCTGGACTAGGTTTCCAGAAGAGCGGGGAGGAGGGGGTGGGGTTGAAGTCTAGGAGCTGAGAAACAAGCCAACAAAACCAAACCATTGCTGTAGAGTCAATGCCACTCACAGTGAACTCAGACGTGTTGTGACTTCCAGGTCTGCAATCGGAAGTGCCTGCGGGGGGTTAGGCATCCCATACTTAACCAGTGGTGCCACGCAGGGAACCTTGAAATGCTGTCGCAGAGACTGCCCCTGTTCTCCCAGCATCCTTCATCTAGAGCAGTGGTTCTCAAGTTTCCTAATGTCTCAACCCTTTCATACATTTCCTCCTGGTGTGGTGACCCCCCAACCATAAAATTATTTTCATTGCTACTTCATAATTGCAATTTTGCTACTGTTATGAAGGGGGCAACCCCTGTGAAAGGGTCATTCAACCCCCAAAGGGGTCGTAACCCACAGGTTGAGAACCGCTGATCTAGAGCAACAGAAGTTTAGCGGGGCCTGAGAGCAGAACTAGATGGTGCCCAGGGACCGCTAAGATCACTCGGACAGGAATACAATAGAAGGCTCTTGTTAAAATGGGAGAAAAATCTAGACTAAAACTCAAATTCATAAAAAAGACCACACTTACCAGACTGATAGAGTCTGGACTCTAAGCTCTAAGATATCTTCTTAACCGGAAATGGGTCACTCCTGGAAGCCATCCTACAGCCAAATAGTAAATCAACCTATAAATAAACAATAACACTTAGCAGGAATGGGGTCCTTGAAACAATCAACTAGAAGAGACTGAAGGGGCAACTTTGCCCAGAAGCAAAGATGAGAAGGCAAGGAGGAGTAGGGAGTGGAGGTTGGAAACAGGGAAGACAGGGTGGAGGAGGCAGAGTGTTGACAGGTTGTGGGAACAGCAACCAGTGTCAAGGCACAAATCATGTGCAAATTGTTGAATGGGCAACTAATTATCTATGTGAACTCTCAAAAGACAAGGACATGCTTTCGTTGTGTTTAAGCTGGTGACAAGACAAGGCAGATAAAGGCAATATCCCCAGGCTCCATGACAGCCACCTGTGACCAATGGGATGCTAGCAGAGTTGTGTATGCAAATATCAGGCCATCCATTACCCAGAAGGGCGTGAACCTCCCTCTCTGCTTCCTCAGGCTGGGATTCAGAGGTGGTGACAGGGGCTTAGAGAAGCCTCCTGGGATTCGGGGTAGAAGTGGGTGTGGAGACACTGGAGCAGCCAGGTGAAAGGAGTCTGACCCTCCACACTGTGGAGCTGCCCCATCCGCCTGGGCCGCATTCACTCACGGAAGAGAAGCAAGCACCCATCTCCTCTCGCTACTCGATGCTCACGCCTCTGTCAGAGCGGCTAAGCCTGCACCCCAACAAAGAAGGTGATTCAGGAAGTGGGTGGCTGATGGAGAGCGGCCTCTCCGTGCCTGCCACAGCTGAGAGCTCACCTTCACGGGTGTTTTAAAGAGAGAACTTGCCCCGTGAATGATTCAGCGTTACCTGGAAAATGAAGTCACTCCAGGGAAAACCTTGAACAAACCATCCTAAAGCTGTTACTAGAAACAAAACAACAAAATGAAAAACCATCTTACGGCCTACCGCCAACGTGAACCTCTGTGGAGAGCGGACATTCTATATGAGCATTAGGCCCTCCCAGCTCCAGAGCCCACTCCTCCGGCATGGCTTGATTGACACTTTGTCTCACGCTCCATCTCTTGGGACCTCCTCTCACCAGTTTGAGGGTAGAGAGGTCATCTGTCTGGGGAGAGGCTGAGCCCCGGACTTGACACCCCATTTCTACGAAGCACAGGCTGAAGGGCAGTGAGCCATTCAGTCAGTGATGGTGTACAGATTAAAATGTGGGGGGAAATCAAGGCTTGGAGTAATTATGTTTAGTAGAATCCCATTTTGTTAGGTTAGAAAGAGACAGGAGGACAAGGGGAGGGAAGGAGGAAAAAGAGAAAGGTATATATACCCTATCTACATGCTTAACCGAGGAGCCAGATGGCAGTGGTTACGTTAGGTAGCCAGATAGGGAGTGGTTCCTCTCCATGCCTAGGAGCCCCTACAGGAGGTTGGAAGCCAATGCAGGCTAAAGGGCATGTGCCAATTCAGGACCCTGAGCCAGTACACCTGGGTGGGCCCCAAACTAGGCCAGGTGGGCTTAATTCAGCCACTGGGGTCAACCAGTTCTGTCCACCATGCCTTCCAGCGGAAGGCGGATACCTGAAGAGCACCGCCTTCTTACTCGCTGCTTTCTCTCTGTGGCCCAGGCTGCCAGGTGGGTGTGCAGTGCCATGAGGGTGCCTATGTCCAGTTACTGTAACACCTGAAACCCACTTTATAAAACCCACTTGGATCACAAACTAGCCTTCGGAGTGAGTTCTTCCTCGTGCGAAGCCAAGGACCAAGGCATTTCCCACCCAAGGCATCTAACAGTTACATGTTGGGCTGCTAACATTAAGGTTAGCGGTTCAAAACCCCCAGCAGCTCCTCGGGAAAAGATTGAGGCTCTCTACTCCTATAAAGAGTTAGTCTCAGAAACTGACAAGGGGAGTTCCGTCCTGCTCTATGGGGTCGCTATGAGTCGACATCAACTCAACAGCAGTGAATGCGGAAGGCTTATCTGGTGCCGTGTTGGTGTAGCGGTTACTCATTGGGCTGCTAACTGAAGTCAGCAGTTCTAAACCAGCAGCCACTCCTCAAAAGGAAGATGGGGCTTTCTACTCCTGTACTGAGCTAGAGCCTTGGAAACCCACAAGGGCAATCCTACTGTGCCTTCAAGGGTCGCTATGTGTCGACATGACTCGATGGCAGTGAGTTTGGCTTCTTTGGTTTGCTTATCTGAACCAAGGGATGTGTGGAAAGACACGAGTTACCTTGGCAGATTTAGGGAAGTACCTTTAGTTTATAACTGTATTATGACTTATTGCAGCCACATATTATTTTACTTTTGTTATTCAAAACATACTCAAAGTGTGATATGAAATACTATGTGGCAGGAGGGAAGCGTGCGGACACAGTGCCCTGCTCAGCCCGGCCTGACCCTGCTGCGCTGTCTTGCTGAAAGCCGCCTCCCCTTAGTGCAGCTCCGAGGTGAGCACTCTATGAAGCGGCCTGTAGGGGGTAGGCATGGGGCCCAAACTGTCCTGCCTGTCCAGCCACAGCCACCAGGAGGCCCTCTGACCTGAGCTATAAGTATCTTGCATGCCCAGCATCATCATCACCCACCGGCACCACCAGCACCCTGACCCTCACGTCACGGATGTTGACCAGAGATGAAACACTGCCCCGGGCAGCGCCATCCTCACAATTGTTTGATCACTGTGTCAGTCCATCTGGCTGAGGGCCTTCCTCTTTTTCACTGCTCCTCTAATTTACCAGCATGTCCTTCTCCGAGGACTGGTCCCTCCTGGCAACATGTCAAAATACATGAGATGGAGTCTCGCCATCTCTGCCTATAAGGGGAATTCTGGCTGTACTTCTTCCAAGACTGATGTTTATTCTTTGGGGCGGTCCGTGGTCCTGTCAATATTCTTCGCCAGCCGATGCCTGGAGGGTGGAGAGAATGTGGGGTAGAAAGGGGGAACTGATTACAGGAACCTACATATAGCCTCCTCCCTGGGGGAGGGACAGCAGAGAAGAAGGTGGGGGGAGACATCAGACAGTTTAATATATGACAAAATAATGATAATTTATGAATGATGAAGGGTTCATGAGGTGGGGGGTGGGGAGGGAGGAGGAAAATGAGCAGCAGATATCAAGGGCTCAATTAGAAGGCAAATGTTTTGAGAATGATGATGGCAACAGATGTACATATGTTCTTGACACAATGGATGGATGGATTGTGATATGAATTGTATGAGCCCCCAATAAAAATGATATAAACTATATATATATCAAACCCTTAAGACAAGTGCACTGATTCTTCTTTGGCCTTCTTTATCCAACATCCAACTTCCATGTGCATACGCAATCATTGAAAATTAGGGTGGGCTATCTCTGACAGTGGTCTACTTCTACCCCTGATGTTTTCAGTATCTGACAATGTTTAGACGTTACCCATAGGTGTTAAGAGGCTAATTCCTCAGAAGTGGGCAGGCTATTCCTTCTCAGGAGTCTGTTCTGAGTCTGGAAGCGCCGCTGAAACCTGTTCACTTGGGGTGACCCTGCTGGCATTTGAAATGCCAGTGATGTAGCTTCCAGCCTCAAAGCAACGCATACGCCACCACATTACAACAGACTGACAGACAAATGATAGGAACGACATAGCAGTTTAACCCACTTAGAAAGAGTGACCACATCAAGACCCATACTTGTTTAAAGGCTTATCTGTAGGTGATGAAACTGACAAGACCGACTCAAACATGCATGAGGAGCTTAGGGGAACTGTGAGCTTGTGTTCACGGTGGAGAAATTGTTTGGAAAGGTGATTAACAAAGATTATATAACTTGAAGATTAGAACCAGTGTCATTGAATTGTACGTGTAAAATAATGTCAAAAATATGTGCTGTGTTGTATATTTCTCCCAAAAAATTGTTTTAAAGAGGGAAGGAAAAAGAAACAACTACATTCACCAAAATCAATTCAATTAGTAGAAAGAAAAAAAGGCATATATTGCGTAGCTCCATAAAATGAGTATCTTATTGCATCATCATGATGTAGTTCTGTATTCATATCACCACTAGATTGGGTGTTCTTGAGGGCAGAGATTATATCTTTTAAACCTTCAGCTCCTGTTATGTGCTAGATGGTCGACCAGATTCTAGGGGTATGCGAAATAAATTCTGATTCAGCCCCTATCTCTAGAGTCTCGCATCTAACAGGAGCTAGAGATGAGTAAAACATAAGCCAGCAAAAAGGCTGTGGCCCTCCAGTCGATTCGGACTCTGGATGAGCCCCCTGATACGGAGCAGAGCTGTTCCACCAGGTTTCTTTAGCTATGATCCTTACATCCAGCAGGTCCGGGCTCCTCTTCCACTGCAGGATTATAGGGGTTCAACTCGCCAGCCTTGAGGTTAGTGGTCAAGTGCAAACCATTAGAAGAGACAAGCAAATTACTAATCATAACTCGGTCGACTTGCTTCGTGTTAGAGTGCATAACAGGGTTTCCTCAGTTGGGAAAGCAGGCAGCAAACAGGAGTGAATGGGGGAAAGCAGCCTTCGCTCAACTCCCGCTCCATCATTCCTGGAACCTTGCTTAAATAAATCAACTTCCCCCATCCGATTCCTTATCCGTGAACTCTTCGCAGAGTTCTGAGTGTTCAGTGGGATCATCTAATCGAAAGTTCTTGGTCCCTCAACAGGACAGAGACAGAGCACCATTAACTATCAGAACATTCGGGAAATCTGAAGGTCTGTCCAGAAACTCAAGTGCATCATCCAAGGTCAGACAGACTACAGTGAGCAGCAAATACAGGATTCCAAACCAGGGGTGCGTTGCCTGAAGTGCTTTGAACACCTTAAGAAGTGTGAGTTTTCTGAGTGCTCCATAAATGCCTCTGGGTTGAAGTGTTCCGATTGAAAGACAATCCTTTAGTCAAGTTGCTGTTGTTAGGTGCCAGTAGGTCGGTTGTGACTCAAGAAACCTCTGGGCTCATAGGAGCCCTTCGACAACCTTGAACCATACAACTCATCTCTGTAGCCAGTGGCACTGCTCGTTGATTCTCTCGTGAGACTGTGTGAGTCTGGGCACTTTAGAGAAGCAAATGCACAGAATCTCGTGTATGAGAGTGTTTTATATAAAGGGTAAGTGCACATCAAGAAAACATCCCAACCCAATGCTGCCCAAGCCCACAAGTCCAACATTAACTCATTAACGCATATGTCCAACACCAATCCACAAAGTCCTCCTCCGTGTTGCAAAACAGAAGCAATGATGCCGACTGCAGGAGGAAAGCCAAGTCAGTGAACGTGTAAGCATCTCAACGCTGGCAGGGGTCTCCACACGGCTACTCTAGCACCCAGGGCTGCATTAGGGTAGATCCATGTGGTTTCTCCTCGGGGATGTCTTGCAGGAAGTGGGCCTTGCCAGCTGAAGCAGGGATCCAGCTAAAGCACCTTCACCCTGGTCCAACCAACACAAAGTCAGAGACCTGAGAACTAGAAAGGTGAGGCTCACCAACCCATTTATCCCTCCACCCTTCAATTAATCCCACATGTATTTATCGACCAGGTTGGCACAATAAACTAACTACCTCAGACTCTATCTGATTTCAAGACAATACTTGCCAAAGATATTTCTCTCACTTCCCTGTAGGCTCCCACACAGTCTCCCGCCTGGGCAGCTCCTTCTCTACCCTGCTGGCATTTTCTGGGCACAGTCCTGGCTCCCTCGTGCTGCCGTAGCAGAAATGTGACACAGGAGTGCCTGTAAAGAGCAGGGATGTATTTCTTCACAGCCTAGCGAGACAAAGAGCCTGAATCCAGGGTTCTCTCCCTGTCAGCTCTGGGAGGAGAACCTGTGCCCGCTTCGCTGACCCTGGTGTTTCCCAGTTCCTGGGCGATCTCCAAGTGGCATCTGTTGCCCCCAGTGTGGGCTTGAGCAAATGTCTAATCTGCTCTTTTGAGAACTCAGAACCAAGTATGTTCAGGACACACCCTTCACTGATGTGTCCTCATTAGCATAGCAAAGAAACCGCTATTCCCCAAATGGGATTATATCTATAGGTTAAGTCATTAAGATTCCAATATATACTTGGATGATAAACAACTCAGTCCGTAACAGGGGCTTTGTGACTGACTGACTTCCTTGTGCCTCAAGAAGACAGTGGTTGAGTCAGTGAACATTCAGAAGAGTTAGCCTAGATCCCCAGAAGGTGAGCAGATGTCCCGCTTTGGGCGGGACAGTCCAATTTTTAACAATGTGTCCCGTGTCCCGCAGCGTTCTAATAAAGCCCCGATTTTTGGAAAGAATGCACGACAAGCTAGGGTACACGGTTTTCGGCTGCCATGTGGCTATTTCACCAGGACTATGAGTTTTATCAATGGTGTCTCGCTGGTGTCCCGCTTTACCAATGTTAAAATCTGGTCACCTGAACTGCCTCCCATGACAAGAAGAGAATATTCGTGGGCCAGCCAGGGTTTGAAACCACCAGCCACTCCTCCTGTGAAGAGTGACAGTCTCAGAACCCCACAGGGGCAGCTACACCCTGCCCTATAGGGTCGCTATGAATCAGAATCAACTGGACAGCAGTGAGCTTGGTTTAGTTCACTGAACCTACGAGATTCACATGACGATTACTCTTGCCTCGCTGATGAGGAAATGAAAGCTCTGAGAAACTGGAGGGCAGGCTGAGGTCATGTGACAGAAAGTGGTAGAGCCAGAATTCAAGCTCCCCAGGGCATGACCAACCACAGGCTACGCAACGTAGCTGGACCAGCGTTTTGAGACCTGTCGACTGGCGCGTATCCTCTTACCGACAGACGCACTAAGAAGTTTGACAGAAACCTGTAGGATGGGAACAAGAAATCTGCGTGCACAGTGGCCTCGCATGAAGACTCAAGTTCAATTGTTTGGAGCCCCGGCCCTGTACTAGGAGCCCCAGTGGCACAATGGTTAAATGCTCAGCGGTTAAGGTCTCACCAGGTGAGAGAAAGACCTGGTGGTCTGCTCCTATACAGATGGCAATGTAGGAGCCATTACGGGGGGTTCCCCTGTGTCCACGAGGTCCTCCGAGTCAAAACCACGCCAATGGCACTTAACAACAGCAGCCATGCCCTGTTTGGGTTTGCAATCAGGTTCCCAATCCCCTTCTTTTGTTTGGATCTGAAAATTAATCAGCTGCTTCTGTGTGGCTTGATGCTTGTCGATGATTCTATTAAGCTTTATATGTTATTCACTCGTCTCTTTTTTTCTCCACAGTCTCCAAGTCCCGTTAAAGTCCTTGAGGTGGGTTTGGCGAGCAACCAGGCCCAAGCCTCATACTTCCTGTGTGCGCACTCCATGCCTGCCAGCAGCCCAGGTCTCTGGTGTGTCAAATCCACCGGCTCCTAACTCCTCAAACCCTCCCCAGAGCCAGCTGCCCCCATCCCACAGCCTCCACTGTCTTTCAAAGTCCCAACCTTCGCAGGAAGGAGAGAAGAAAACACCTTGTGGTCCCTCAACCCCTTCTATTGCCTACTCAAAATGTCCAAGTCTGCAGAGACACATCTGGGGTTTATCACCCCTGACTAGATGACTTTTCCTATGTGAATCAGCAGAAGTGGGCAGTAGACTTTCAAGCAAGAAAGCAAAACCTCCTCACGGCCAGAATTTTTAGAGCTAACAGGTGTGAGTATGTATGATGGAGCACTCGCCAGATATTAGGAGGATGATCCAGATGAGCCGCAGGTCTTCCATTGAGTCCTCTCTGCAGCACTGCGGGTAGGCATTCAGCTGCTAACCAGCTAGATGCCAGTTCAGACCCACCACCCATTGTCTGCTCCCATAAATATCTAGTATCGGAAACCTTTGTAGGTCGCTAGGAGTTAGAATTGACTCAATGGCAGTGGGTTCCAGATTTGATCGGCCCTAGCTGACTTCCCGCCCCAAGAGAAGGAGTCACTAACCCCGACCCCACCCCCAAGTAGCCCCCTAGGATAACCTTGCCAAGAGTGGCCACAGGCAGAGTTCCGTGCCACCATGTGGACTGTTGTTTGTGGGTCCTTGTTTGTGAGTTGCGCTTTATCCCTTCAACGACCATGGAGACACGTCGCCACAAACTTGTCACCTCCACCCATCCGTCGCCAGTTCAACAGCCACGGCTTCCCAGACCCAACGACTCCACCCCGGTCACAGCATCTGCAAACTAGAAGGTGTAGCTGGTGTGCCTGTGAAGCAATGCATGCGTCGGAGAAGGGGCTTGGAGAAGTCCACGGGGAAATGGAATGAAAGGGTCGTGGTGCTTCCCCACCATCGTTTCGAAGTCCTCTGCTGTCTCACGTCGTGGTTCACTCACGTACATTTTTCCTTTGGAGACACTGAGGCTGAGCGAGGCTAATTAACTTTCTTAAAACCCAGATCTAGGATTTGCTCTTGCAATTATAGAGTGTCCCTTTCTCTTAGCCATTTTTGCTGGACTTCTTCATCCTCACACGTGAGGGGAAGGACACACGCCTTGTAGAAGCATATCATCTGAGCCCTGGCACTCCGTTCATGAAGACTGATGACGAACGTGAACTGCCATTGTTGTTGTTGTTGTTGTCACCTGTGTGGTCTAGTCCAATCAGCCGAGCCTACGTGATAGACTGGGGAAAGATTAGCCAATAAGCAAGGTAAGCAAGGGCTTACTTGTGCTTACTTACTTATCTGTCGTGATGGGCTTCACGCCATCTTGCCTACACCAATCTTCGATGTGGTGAAACCATGTGAAATTGTTCACTAAGATTAGTAAGCACGCGGGTAAGCCTGTGCTTACCTGCTTGTTGGGTGGCCTATGGTGGAGACAGCGTAGAACTGCCCCATGGGGTTTCCGATAGGAGCAGGTCTCCCGGTCTCTTCTCTCCTGGCTCTGGACTGCTGCCTCTGCTTGCTCAGTGGCTCAGCTCCGTACCACGGCACCACTGCACCTCAGAGAGGGCCCTGCTCAAAAACGCCTTCATCCAAACCAGAGGCCCACTGCCCATCCTGACTCATAACGGTGCTGCTGAAGGACCAAGAACACCTGCCCAGTGACAACCTGAGGGACTGTGGCATCAGCGCTTCCTCTTTCTCCCAAGGAGCGGCCTTTGGGTGAGCAGCCAGGGCGGCCCGTTGGCTATCAGGGCCCCGTTACCCTCCTTCGTGAGTCAGGAAATCTCTGCCAACATGCTGAGACTCACTGCCCCCCACCGTTTCCTGGAACCTTTCGTAGTAGCTCAAAGGCCCCCACTGTCCTTGTTTGGGGGTAGCTCTGTCTGTCAGGCTCCCCTGCGGGGTGGAAATCATGAGGGGAAAGCGCACGTTTCCACTGTTCTCAGGTAGCTCGGCAGGAACCCGAACCTGATGAGCACTGTACACCGGAATAATGAGATTTCACCGCATGCTAAGAAGGAGTTACGTAACTAGAAATGTGCTCGTTAGCAAACAATAACCAACAGAAAAATCAGGTCAAAAAAAGCTCCGATCTGAGGCATCTCCATGGTTCATGGGCAGAGCCCGCTGAAGTGCCATTCTAAATGATTCACCTCAACTCTCCCCTAGCAGTACCGGGAGGCCAGGTGGCTGAGGAGGAGGCTTGCTGTCTCCACATCTCAGGAGCTCTCCTCTCCTCACACCAAGCCCAGGCCTCGTCTTTCTGCTTCACATTCTGACATGCTGGGAGAGTTATTGTCGGTATTGCTGGTCTTCAAACACTTCGGCCTGACATAGAAAGGGTTGTAGAAGATGATCAGAAAGGTGTGCCATCACCATTACCACATGTTTCAAACTCAGCTGCAGACAGGGAGAGACAGAGAGCGAGAGAGCGAGAGAGCGAGAGAGCGAGAGAGAGAGAGAGAGAGAGAGAGAGAGAGAGAGAGAGAGAGAGCAGGAAAGGAGTCTACCTCCTGACAGCAGCACAGAAACAAATAATGAGCATCATTCCCTCCCTGACAACGGAGTGAGCATTGGTACAAAAGCACAACATCCTCACCAGTCATCACCAAGACTCTGCTTGCACAGGTGGTTGGCAAAGGGTCACCATACACACCGGTTTCTGCGAGAGAGAAAATTATAAATAAAACCCATGCCGAAAAAGAATGTTAATAATATCAATGATATAAGCAGCCACACATTAAAAGCTGCTCAGGGTCTTTTAAAGGCTCTTGATGGTCTAGAGAGATAATCAATAATATTGATCACACTTTGTTGTTGTTAGGTGCCATCAAGCCGGTTCGAACTCACAGCCACACTCCACCCAACAGAAGGAAGGTCGGTGTGGTCCTGAGTCACCCTCACAATTGTTACGTTTGAGCCACTATGGCGGCCACTGTGGCAGTCCGTCTCACTGAAGGTCTTCCTCCTTTGTCCTCATCCTCTAGTTAAACTAGCACGACGTCCTTCTCCAGGGAATGGTCTCTCCTGATAGCATTCCAAAGTATGGGGGATGCAGTCTCATCATCCTTGCCTCTAAGGCGCATTCAAGCTGTACCTCATCCAAGAAAGATATGTTCCGGAGCCCTGATGGCATACTGGTTATGCATGGGGCTGCTAACCACAGGGTTAGTTTGAGACCATCAGCTGCTGTGTGCAAGAAAGATGAGGCTTTCTACTCCTGTAAAGATTCACAATCTAGGAAACCTACAGGGACAGTTCTACTCTCTGTGATAGGATAGTTATGAATCAGAATTAACCAGATGAGAGTAAATTTGGTGGGGTTTTATTTTTTGGAAAGAGTTACTGTCTCAGAGCAGTTCTACCTTATCCTAGAGCAGTGGTTCTCAACCTGTGGGTCACGACCCCTTGGGGGAGGGTGTTCAAAGGATCCTTTCACAGGGGTCGCCTGATTCATAACAGTAGCAAAATAACAGTTATGAAGTAGCAATGAAAATAATTTTATGGTGGAGAGGTCAGGGGCAGGGGTAGCTGGCCCCAGTACCAAATACTAAGTGGATGCCTGCCCCTCTCTCCAGAATAATTTATTTCAAAGGACGGTATTGAATCTGCAACTCTGGGAGAAGGACATATCTGATTGGAGCTCAAGGGAGCAGATGAAGGGGGAGGAGGAGAGAGTGGAACACATCCTGGCCCACCAGGCCTTGAGGACGATGACCCCAATTAGAGCAGCCAGTCCACAGAGGACCACATAGCCAGTCCCACTACGATATATGACATCCCTCACTGACCCATAGCTCTGCAGAGGACAGCATGAAGATACAATCTGGGAATTGCGCCCGACCTGATCCCACCACACAAAGGAAAAGCACTGGGGGAGTGCAGCAGAACAGTAAGGGAATAGAGCGGCAAGGCCCCCAGGGAATGCTGAAGGTGGACTTTGGGCCCAGGGTAGGGTGCCCCAACAGACTTGACTGGAAAACACTCCTAAAGACCAACAAATGACCCTTGAACTAACTACGAGGTTTTCTTTCCTGTTGTGCTTTGTTTTGTTCTTTGTCAGTGGTTTGTTGTTGTTGCTTTGTTGTATATTGTTGCTTGGTTTTGCTCTGTCTTGTTTTTGTGAGTGTTCTTATCTCTGCAGGTCTGTCTAAATAAGATAGGCTGGATGAACAAGCTGGAGGAAAAACAACGGGACCGACAGTTCAGGGGGGAATGGGATAGGGGGAGGTGGGGGGTAAGGAAGTGTTGTTAAAAAAAACCAGGGACAAGGGAACAACAAGTGATCCAAATTGGTGGTGAGGTATTACTGAAATCCAGGTGGGGGTGGAGCATGACAGTGGGACAGGAGGAAAGTCCAGGGAAATAGAGGAAAGAGCTGGGAAGCAAAGGGCATTTATAGAGGTCTAGACAAAGACATGTACATATGCAAATATATATATATATATATATATATATATATATATATATATATATATATATATATATATATATATATATATATATATATATAGAAATAGATCTGTGTGCCTATATTTATATGTTTAGTATTAAGGTGGTGGAAGGACATTGGGCCTCCACTCAAGTACTCCCTCAATGCAAGAATACTTTCTTCTATTAAATTGGCATTCTATGATGTTCACCCTCCCGATGCAACCGCTGAAGACAAAGCAGGTGAATAAGCAAATGTAGTGAAGAAAGCGAATGGTGCCCGGCTATCAAAAGATATAGCATCTGGGGTCTTAAAGGCTTGAAGATAAATAAACGGCCATCTAGCTCAGAAGCAACAAAGCCCGCATGGAAGAACACACCAGCCTGTGTGATCACAAGGGATCAGTTATCACGCATCAAAGAACAAAAAAAAACATATCATTGGGTGCACACCTCCATGATACGATTGCTGAGGACAAACAGGTGCATAAGCAAATGTGGCACAGGAAGCTGATGGTGCCTGGCTATCAATAAGTACAGCATCTGGGGTCTTAAAGGCTTGAAGGTGAACAAGCGGCCATCTAGCTCAGAAGCAACAAAGCCCATGTGAAGGAAGCACACCAGCCTGTGCAATCACGAGGTGTCAAAGGGATCAGGTATAAGGCATCATCAGAACAAAAAAATCTTACCATAGTGAATGAAGGGGGAAGTGCAGAGTGGAGACCCAAAGCCCATTGTCGGCCACTGGAGATCTAGGGGTCTAGGGGAGTGATGTAGCACCAATGAAGAATACAACTTTCCTTTGGTTCCTAAATGCTTCCGGGTGTGATGTAGCACCAATGAAGAATACAACTTTCCTTTGGTTCCTAAATGCTTCCTCCACCCCCACCCCCCTCACTATCATGATCCAAATTCTACCTTTTAAGTCTGGATAGAGCAGAGGATGTACACTGGTGCAGATAGGAGCTGGAGGCACAGGGGATCCAGGGTGGATGATACCTTCAGGACCAGGGCTGTGAGTGGTGATACTGCGAGGGCAGAGGGAGAGTGGGTTGGAAAGAAGGAACCGATTACAAGGATCTACATGTGACCTCCTCCCTGGGGGATGGACAACAGAAAATGTGCTGAATGGAGACGTTGGACAGGGCAAGATATGACAAAATAATAATTTATAAATTATCAAGGGCTCATCAGGGAGGGGGGAGTGGAAGGGAGGGGAAAAATGAGGACCTGATGCCAGGGGCTTAAGTGGAGAGCAAATGCTTTGAGGATGATTAGGGAAATGAATGAGTTGTATGATCCCCTAATAAATTATTAAATAATAAATAGAACATAATTTTATGGTTGGGGGTTCACCACAACATGAGGAACTGTATTAAAGGGCTGGAGTTTTAGGAAGGTTGAGAACCACTGCCCTAGAGGGTCACTATGAATCAGAATCGGCTGGATGGCAGTGAGTTTTGTTTTATTTTGAGTTTGGCAATTCGAACTTTCAGAATTCTTCACCATAGCCTCAGTCAAATGCATTCATTCTTCTCTGTCTCCCCTTGTCATGGTCCAGCCTTTGTGTGCATGTAAGGTGATAGAAAATACTGTGACTTCGGTCAGGCACACCTGAGTCCTCAAAGTGACATCTCTGCTCTTTGACATTTTTTAAAAAATATTTTATTATGGGCTCATACAACTCTTATCACAATCCATACATATACATACATCAATTGTATAAAGCACATCTGTACATTCTTTGCCCTAATCATTTTCGGTTTTTTTCTCTTTTCTTTTTTTACATTTTATTAGGGGCTCATACAACTCTTATCACAATCCATACATATACATACATCAATTGTATAAAGCATATCTGCACATTCCCTGCCCCAATCATTCTCAAAGCATTTGCTCTCCACTTAAGCCCTTTGCATCAGGTCATCTTTTTTTGCTCTTTGACATTTTAAAGAGGTCTTTTGTGGCAGACATGCCCTATGAGTTCTGGGAAGCTACTATTATGAGCATTGATTGTGGATCCAAGGAAAATGAAATTCTTCACAACTTCAGTCCTTTCTCCTGATGCTGTCTACTGGTTCTTTATCATGAAGTTATCTATGGTTCCAATGGTAAGGTTTTTGTTTGTTTGTGGGATGTTCATTTTCTTTACATTGAATTGCAGTCCATACTGACATCTTTGATTGTCCCCAACAAGTGCTTCAAGTCCTCTTTGCTTGCAGCATGCAATGTTGTGTCATCTGCATGTCACAGGTCATTAATAAGCCTTCTTGCAATCCTGACATCATGTTCTTCTTCATATAATTGAGCTTCTCAGACTATTTGCTCAGCATATAGATTGAATAAGTATGGTGAAAAAAATGCAGCCAATATACACACCTTTCCTGATTTAAGCCTTGCAGTTTGAGATAGTTAACGTTTATTGTGCCAACATGGTCAATGAACACATGTGGGATTAATTGAAGAGCGGAGAGGTACATGACTCAGCCAGCCTTTCCTCTCTTGTCTCTTGCTCTTTGATTATCAGACCAGTGTGCAGCTGCTTTGCTTGTTCTGTGCCTCAATTTGCAAGCTACACTACCTGTGGGACACCTAACCTGTGGACTGTCTCGTTGTAGTTTGAGGTTCCTTCAAGACTTGCTTCACCACGCTACTGGAGTATACATCACTTTAGCTGGGGACTGTCAAACCCTATCATCTGGCTGACTGTTGGTGACCTGCCTTGCTGTTTGCTGCCTGTGCCCGGATAGCCTGAATTGCTCTACAGAGGACTACCTGATGGCTCTCAAGACTTGAAGTCTGCCAGTGTCTGACAACTGTCTCGCGGGACTGAGTTGCACTGAGCCATTTGTACTGCTTTATAATATAATTAACTGTTTATTTCTTATGTTATATGTCTATCTATATAAATATATGTTAAATTATTAGCATTCTGGTTTTGTTTCTCTAGAGAACCTTGCCTAACATACAATTGTTCCTTGTTTTATTTGAATGATGTTCTCTTGGTGGGTGTAGAGGTTCCACTTGCACACAGTGAAGTGTTCTGGAATTCCCATTCGTCACAATGTATTTTCACATCAGTTTTACATTAACTTTCACCAACCCTGACTCACCTCTGTCCTCATGCTCTGTCATGGAGCAGGAATGCATCCCAGCTACAGAGGAATGCAAAATGACAGGCATATATCTGCCAGCTTCCACTCTGTGGATGCTACCTTCCATGGCTCCGAACCTCCATTGCCTCCATTCTGTGGGTTCACCATTTGTGTGTCAGTCTGTCATACTGTGGTGAGCAGTTATGGCACCTGTAGTTCAAATACAAAGAAGGTCTGCCTTCGTGGACAGACTTCAGTGGACCATCCAGACTAAGAACGTCTAGAAAGAAGGATGTGGCAGTCTACTTTTGGAATTATAAAAAACGGGTGGGGGCGGCTAATGAAAACGTAATGACTAGCAGTAGAACATGTCTGATACAGTGTTAGCAGATTAGCCCCCTGGGTTGGAAGGCACTCAAAATAGGATTGGAGGACGGAGACTAGGGCAGTGGCTCTCAACCTTCCTAAGGCCGCCACCCTTTCATACAGTTCCTCATGTTGTGGTGACCCCCAACCATAACATTATTTTCATTGCTACTTCATAACTGTAATTTTGCTACTGTTATGGATCAGGCGAACCCTGTGAGAGGGTCATTCGACCCCCAAAGAGGTTGTGACCCACAGGTTAAGATCTGCTGGACTAGGGGCTCAGAACCATGGTCTTGGGGAGCACCAAGGTCAATTGGCATAAAAATGGACCACAAAGACAACATTCCACATCCTACTTCAGTGAGTAGGTGAGTAGCATCTAGTCTTAAAGCTGTTGAGTAACTGCCTAAGGTGCAAGTATTGGTCTCTCCCTGTCATGAGGAAAGAAGAGTGAAGAAAATAGAAGATACATGGAAACAATCAACTCAATGGACTAATAAACCATGCAAACATCAGTCTGCATGGAACATACAAAGTATGAGGCTAGGAAACTGTAAACCACCAAAAGTGAAATGGAACGCATAGGGTCAATATTCTAGGCATTAGTGAGTTGAAGAGGACAGGTATTGGCCACTTTGAATCAGATAATCATACGGTCTACTATGCCAGGGAAAAAAAGAGGGAAAATAATGGCATCATATTACGTATTTAAAAGAAAAGTGTACCATCTATCTTAAAGTACCTGCTGTCAGTAACAGGAAAATATCCACACGATGAAAAAGAAAACTAGTTTATGCAACTATTATTCAATTTACCCACCAGTCAATAAAGCTAATGATAAAGAAGTTGAATATTTTTACCAACTCTTCTGCAGTCAATAATCAATCAAATATGCAATCAAGATGCACTGATAATTACTAGAGATGGAAATTTGAAAGCTGGAAGCAAAGAAGAATTAGTAGTTGAAAAATATGGCCTTCATGACAAATCACATGATGGATAGGTCACATCCTGGAAATAACATGATAAAAGTTTGCAAGGCCAAGGACTGTTTCATTGATAATACTTTTTTCAACAACATAAACAGTGACTGTAAATGTGGACCTCATACACAGGAAACAAATTAACTACATCTGTGGAAACAGATAATGAAGAAGCTGAATCTTATCAGCCAAACCAAGTCCAGGTGTTGACTATGGGACAGACTATCAATTGCTCATATGCAAAATCAGGTTGAAACTGAATAAAATGAAAACAAGTTCATGAGAACCAAAGTAAAACCTCGAGTATCTCCCACCTGAGTTAGAGGCCATCTCAAGAACATGTTTGACCCATTGAGCACTGATGACAGAAGATCCGATGAGCTGTGTCATGGCATCAAGAGCACACATGAAGAAAGGGAAACAGAAAAGAAACACCAAAGTGGAGGTCAGAAGAGACTCTGAAACTTGCTTTTGAATGTAGAGAAGCTAAAACAAATGGAAGAAACAGTGAGATGAAAGAGCTGAACAGAAAGTTTACAAGGGCAGCTCAAGAAGACAAAATAAAGTAGTGTAATGGAATCTGTAGACAGCTGCATAAAAAGCTAATAACGGAAGGAAGAACATCCTTGCCCCACCTCAAGGCAAAAGAACTAAAGAAAAAGTACTCAAGCCGCAAGTTGCAACACTGAAAGGTTCTATTGATAACTTAGTGAAGGGTTGAGGAAACATCAAAAGGAGATAGAAGCAATACAGAATCACTGTATAAAAAGGAGTTGGTGAGCATTCAACCGCTTCAAGAGGCAATGTATGATCAAACTCACTCACTGCCATTGAGTCGATATCAACTCAGAGCGACCCTATAGGACAGGGTAGAACCGCCCCCTGTGAGTTTCTGAGACTGCAACTTTTTATGGGAATAGAAAGCCCTGTCTTTCTCCCTTGAAGTGGCTGGTGGTTTTGAACTGCCTACCATGAGGTTATCAGCCCAATGCATAACCACCATGCCACCAGGCCTTCATCAAGAACCTATGATATTGAAGGAGAGAGTCCGAGATACACTGAAGGCATTGGCCAAAAAAAAAAAAAATGGACTACTAATAGAAAGGTTTCAATAAGCTGATGAGGCAACGGAGGCGTTCAGTTATCTATTCAAAAAAATATTTTAATACAGCTACCTGGCCAACCAACTATAAAATATATATATTTGTACCCATTCCAAAGAAAGAAGAAATTATCACACAATATTGTAAATACTACATGCATGTAACATTTTTCTTCCCCCCCCCCCTCCTGCCTATAACATGCCACATTTTTCTGAAGATCATTAAGCAATGATCACAGCCATTCATGACAGGGTGCTACCAAAAACTCAAGCTGGATTCAAAAGGGTATGTGGAACCAGAGATATAACTGGTGTGAGAAGGAACTTGACTAGAAGCAGAGAATACCAGAAAAGTATTTACTTGTATCTTATTGACTATGCAAGAGCATCTGACTAGGTGGATGATAACAAATTATAGATAACATTGTGAAGAACAGGAATTCCTGAACCCTTTGCTCTGCCCGTGTGGAACCTGTACACACACCGAGAACAAAAGCATATTGCATGGTTTAACATTTTAAAAAGGTGTATGCCAGGCTTGTATCCTTTCACCATAATTATTCAATCTGTATATGAGCAATTAATCTGTGAAGTTGGACTATATGAAGAACATGGTATCAGGACTGCTGGAAGGTTCATTAACGACCTGTGATATACAAATGATACAACCTTGCCTGGTGAACGCAAAGAGAGCTTGAGGCAGTTGCTAATAAAGATAAAGGATTGCAGCCTTCAGTGTGGATTACACCTCAATGTAAAAAAAAAATCTCACAACTGGATCAATAAACAATATCATGATAAATGGAGAAAAATTGGAGTGATCAAAGATTTGATTTTACTTGATGTGTTAGGCTGGGTTGACCAGAGAAACAAACCCAGGGACACTCATATATGTATGAGAGAGATTTATATCAAGAAAACATCCCAGCCTGGTCAAAGTCAAGTCCATAAGTCTGATAATAATCCATACATCCCTCTTCAGACTCACACAGCCACGTGCCATGATGCAGAATGTGGGAAGATCACAGCACAGTGGGTATAAATTCATGTGGATTCAAAGTCAGTAGAAAACATCGCAGGGCTCCAGCATCTCTCAGGGTGGCCAGCAAGCAGGAAGGTAAAGGCAATGAGAGAGAGAGAGAGACCAGCCTCCAGAGAGCTATCTATCTCAGTCACACCTCCAAGTGAGGTCATCAGGCTGTGGCCTGATTGACAGGCTGAACTCCACCCCTATACTTCTATATATCTTCAAGTTGACATGAAATTATGTAACAACCACAGTTGGATCTGATATCAATGCTTATGGACGTGGGAATTAAGAAGTCAAATGACATATTGTACTGGGCAAGTCTGTTGTAAAAGACCTCTTAGAGGGTCAAAGAGCAAAGATGTCGTTTTAGAGACTAAGACACCCCTGACTGAAGCCATGTTATTTTCTCATATGCATGAAAAAGGCAACAATGAATAAGAAAGACCAAAGAAGAATTTAGTGCCTTTCAATTGTGACATTGATGGAGAATATTGAACATACCCCGGACTTAGAGAAGAACAAATAAATCTTGGAAGAAAATCAACCAGAATGCTCCTAAGACATCAGGATGGGGAGACCACACCTCATACTTTGGAGATGTGTTCAAGAGAGGCCAGTCCCTGAGAAGGACATCATCCTTGGTAAAGTAAGGAGTCAGCAAAAAAGAGAAAGACCTGCCCCAAGATGTATCGACACAATGGTTACAGCAATGGACTCACACATGTCAACAATTGTGAGGACCGTGCAGGATCAGGCAGTGTTGTTCTGCTATACATAGGATCGCTATGAGTCGGACCTGACTTGCTGACACTGAACAACCGCAGCAACTTGGGACGGACAGCTATTAGACAGGTTGAGGATATCATTTGCAACATCAGTCAACCCCATGGCAGCGGTGAAACTGAAATGACTCCTCAGAGATGTACCAGATTGGGCCAATATCATTCGAGCTCACTGCCCTCAAGTAGACACCCAGATCCATATAACCCTGCCTACATCAGTTATTCAGGAGCCCCAGTGGTGCTGTGGGTTAGGTGTTGGGCTGCAAACCAGAAAATCATCAGTTCAAATCTACCAGTCTCTTCTCGGGAGAAATATGAGACTGTCTGTTTTAATAAAGATTTGCAGTCCTAGGAATTCTAAGAATCAGTCCTACTCTGACCTACAGGGTCACTATGAGTTATAATTAATTTGATGGCCATGAATTTGTTGTAATTGTTTTGTTTTGTGCATCAATGATTGCAATGTAGGCTGACTACAGAAGCTGTGTGACCATGGATAATATGGCTCTTGTAGCTGCTGCTATCTACGAAGTATTGACAGCTGGAAGCTAATCTTGAAGAGGGTTCTCGTAGGCACAGCTTTATTTACACTGCAGTCTACTTTTGCCGTGTTCACATCATATTTACATGGGATCAGCTTCTTCAGTTTCCATAAGTTTCTTTCTAGGGCAGTGGTTCTCAACCTTCCTAATGCCACAACCCTTTAATACAGTTCCTCATGTTGTGGTGACCCCCCAACCATAAAATTATTTTCGTTGCTACTTCATACCTGTAATTTTGTTACTATCATGAATCAGGCGACCCCTGTGAAGGAGTCATTTGATACCACCCCCAAAGGCGTCATGACCCAAAGGTTGAGAACTGCTGTTCTAGGGGAATCTTAGAAAAAGATTCCAGCTCCCATTACTATAGCTAGTCGTGGACCTTGATTGATATTCCTCATTTCCTTCCTCTACTATATCCATTCTAGATTTCTCCTCCACTTCCCTGGTTGCTGACCTCAGGGACATTATAAGATGTAGACCCTCGGCGATATGCATGATGTAGACCCTCAACTTGGAAGGTCCAGGCCTCTGTTCATCTTGCTCTCTCAGGATGAAGGTGCTGGGCTTCTCCACTTATGTTGCGATTGAAGAAGGGAGATAGATACCAAGTGATGCCTGGCATCTAGAATAATGCATTCTCCACTAGTGAGATACTATTCTAATGTATCACTGGTGAACGTTGTAACCAGCAGGCTGGAGCCAGGAACTATCTGTTCTCTGCTCACAGTGTAGGGTCAGTATTGATGCTCTCAACCCCCATCTTATGACTTGCTTTTATGAAATATTCCTTGCACCAACCATGACAAGTTGGGCTATGCAGAAAGAAGACTTGGAGACGGTTTACTGATTGAGATATGTATTACCGCATAGGCTTGAGATCAATGCCCGTGGAAGGGGAGGGGGAAGAAGCAGAACTGGCACAGCAAGAAACTGAGCTGCAAGATAGGTCTGACAGCTTCAGCGACTCCCACAGGAAGTTCTGGAGCTTCAGTGGCTATCCAAGTGAGTAGTCTCACGTTGGGCCTAAAATGCCAGACTTTATAATTCCACCTCGATCAGTCATTGGATATGAGCCATGCCTGAAAGAATATGAGGGGTAAAATGACTTTCGGCAGCTACGACGATCCATAAAAGGGGTGCTAGCTGAAGCACTACAAACAGTCGGTCAGCAAACCCTTCCTTAAAAGCATATCTCCATGTCTCCCACAAGCCTTTCCCTTTTCTAAGCAGCCATTTTCACACGTCAAGGCAAGAGAGTAAAGAATTTCTCTGACGGAATCTGCATCATAGAAAGGACCTAGAACCACTGGCCATTGAGGGTCCATGTGAAATGAGCATTAGAGCACCCAACCAGTTAACAAGCCTCTCAGGAAGTTCCAACATATTCAATACCTTCCTCTTGAATATGAACGTTCAACCGAGATCATCAGACACGTGAAGAAATCCTCTAACAGGACAGAGAAATGCAACACAAATGGAAAATAAGAAGAGCTATCATGCAGCAGATAGAAGAAAACTTTTTTTAAAAGATTTACTGAATCATCAGGATGATTTTTAAAAAAAGATAATACATTTACAGGAGATTGGCTAACCATACAATAAATAGTTCAAACTCACAAGCTGATCCTTGGAAGGAAAACGAGGTTGTTTGCTCCCATAAATATTTATATTCATAAATAAATAAATGAGGGCCAAAGAAGAAAAGATCTCAGAAGAAACTAACCAACTTCATGTCTGATAGTAAGAATGTGGGATACACTTTTTGGGAATCTGAAACTTACATACTTCAGGAGGGGAGTGATTCTTTGAGGAAAATAATATAAAACTACAATCACAAAATTTCCAGGGTCTCTCTCAGGCCCTTTAAAGAGGCCTGTGTAAGTGAGAAAACTTGAAGTTTGGGTTCTGTTGACCTCATGGTAAATCTACCTCTATGATAGGCCCCCCAAAGACTTAATAGTAGGGGAACTCACACAAGAAAGGAGGTTATTTCTCCCTCATGCTAAAGTCCAAGTAGGTGGTGCAGAGTTTATGTGGTTACTCAGTCATATCAGGGACGCAGCATCATCTGGTGACTTGCCCTTGGTTGTTGTTTGATGCCTTTAAGTTGGTTCTGATTCATAGCAAGCCTATGCACAACAGGACGAAACCCTGCCAGGTCCTGTGCGAGCCTCACAATTGTTATGATGGCTTCCCCTGCCAGCTTTAAAACACCGCTTGTACTCTGTGGTAGTCCAGCTTAACTAGAGAAACATATTCATAGACACTCATATGTGCATAAGAAAGAGCTTTATATTAAATAGTAATTGAAAACATCCCAGCCCAGTCCAGTTCAAGTCCCAAAGTCCAATATTATCCCAGATGTCTGATACCAGTCTATAAATTCCTCTTCAGACTCAAGCAACACATGCAATGATGCCGAATGCATGAAGATCACAGGCTAGTTGGTGGAAAGTCTTGTGGATCCACTGGTGAAGGAAGCATCTCAGCACTGGCAGGGGTCTCTATGTGGTTCCTCCAGCTCCAGGCCTCCATCAGCCTAGCTCATGTGGCTTTTCAAAGCAAAGAGATAAGCAGAGAGTGTAGCTGGCCTCCAATGAGCTATTTATCTCCATTGCAGCTCCAAATGAAGTCATCAAGCTGTGACCTGATTGACAGGCTAGACTCCACCCCTCTGGAGGTTGACAGTAGATTATGTAACTGTCACAGACCACCCCTTGTCAACTTGACACTTATACACAAATCTTTAGCCACACATAATTTTTAACAAAACAATAATAAAATCATATCTGTACCTAACACAATAAAACTAAAATGCATGCAACTCAATATGTGTCAAAGCCTCATTTAAACATATTCTGTAAGTGAAAAACACTTATTGTATGCCTAACAATTGCCGTTAAATGAGCACCTACACTAGAATCCTATAAATATATTCCCCCACCTGTGAAAGTTTGTAAGCCAGCCACTTCCTGCCTTTATCTGCCCAATTTTGAGTATCCAGTTTCTATACTGCACACAAATCAACCCAGTGCTCTGAGGAGACAATCATATTCATTGATGTGAAGAATCTTCTTTCCAGTTGGAACCTTTCCAGTTGTGAAGTCTGCATCCATAGGCAAAATCAAGTCAGGATAGGCCATCCATTAAGTGAGCAGCAATATGCACCAGTTCATAAACTCAAAAATCTTCTCTTCATCTGGTTGGGTTCTGGTCAACTCAGTGTGCGCTGCCTTACTTAGCCTCACTAGGGTGCCCATTGGTCATCTCACCTTCAGACCATGGGCACTGTTACAAATTGTCAACAACCTTAGCCCCCTTGTGCTAGGTCATGAACTTCAGACCAGTCAACCTGCTCTTATATTCTCCTCTAGTTCCTGGGAACCAGGTCTATGGGTGTCAGTGGCCAGACTCAACCTGTCTCTTTCTTGCTGCATTTCTCTGACTTCCACTTAACAAGTAGATCCAGGTGGTCACCTAGCAAGCCTTTCAGTTTTCTCATAGGCTCCCTTTAATGTTCAGTCCTAGAGAGGGGAGTTTCTTCATGGTTCCAGAATTTTCCAGCCTTAAGCACAAACCGCAAGTTCAAATTTCAAAAATCCAAAGAGTTGCTGTTTTGTTTCTTGTTCAATCTGTCAACAGCGCTCAAGGTAAGTCCTCTTCACCTTTCAATGTCTTGAGCACTCAAGATACTGGGTGGGACTTAGCTTTTCAGAGCCTTCTTTGCAGGCATGTCCTAAACCCATTTAAAGATCAAATTTTAATGTCTCAAGGTAAGTGGGCTTACAAGCTCTCTATTTTCATACTTTCTAAATGATACTACATGATACTTCATAATCATTTCTGTTAATCATTATGTCAATAATAATAAGCAGAAATGCATATAAACAAAATAGAATCATATACTAAACTCAATTCTTAAAACAGTCAAGTTCAATCCTTATTTAGCTTATCTTAATCCTTAGCTAAACTATTCTACTGTTGCAACATTATGGCCTTGGGCCTCTGACTGAATCAAGCTAGGGTAGGGTCTTCTGTCGGCCATTTTGAACTTCTGTCAGCCATTGTCACTAAGCAGCAGGGTCTTTGCAAAATTCAAACAGCAATTTTGGCCCCAGAACTAAAAGTATACATTAATCATGTTCATTTTTGCCATTTCAACGAGATTTAACCAAAGACAACAATCTAAGAAAAGAATGAAGACCTTAGCTTCTCATATTGTTTCCAGAGGGCAATGCAGTAAACTGCATGGCCATCTCTGACCTCTGGCTGGCCAAAGAAGAAACACTGCTATGATGCAGAGGTCAAATGAGCATCCACGCTCCATCTTTATGACTTACTCCCAGAGTGCCCCACGCCCAGAGTGCCAGAATGTGTTAGTCCAGTTGACTAGAGAAACAAAGTTATAGACACTCATAGGTGCATTAAAAAGAGCTTTATATTCAAGGTAATCGTATATTAAGAAAACACCCCAGCCCAGTCCAATTCAAGTCCTTAAGTCCAATATTAGCCCAGATGTCTGATACCAGTCTATAAATTCCTCTTCAGACTCATGCAACACCTGCGATGACGCCGAATGCAGGAGGATCACAGGACAGTTGGTGGAAAGTTTGTGGATCCACCGGCAGTGGAAGCATTTCAGCATTGGCAGGGGTCTCTATGTGGCTCCTCCAGCTCCAGGGCTCTATTGTAGCTCCATGAATCGTGTCCTCAGGAAGACAAAGCAGAGAGTGTCTGTGTATCCGGCCTCCGGTGAGCTATTTATCTCCATGGTGCCTCCAAATGAGGTCATCAAGCTGTGACCTGATTGACAGGCTAGACTCCACCCCTTTGCAAGTTGACAGGAGATTATGCAATGGCCACATCTCTGTAAGCTAAATTGGCTAATCAGGCTCCTGCCCACCCATCTGCATTCCAGCCAGCAAGAAGAGAGGTACATTGCTTTTCTATGAGCACATCTCCTAGATGTTGCCACGTCATGCCTGTTGTCTTCATTTGACCATACCGATGACAATGGAAACTAGGAACTGTAGCTTACCTGGGGGGCTCTATGGGTAGCTGAACATTATTGTACTATGGAAGGGGAGAGAAGATATTGAGATATGGCTAGCTGTCTGCACAGCGGGTACATTAAAAAGTTAGTAATTTTCAGAAAGCTATTTGTTATTACAAGGAAGGTGCCAGGGTTAATGCACAACACTAACTGGAAGGTTGGTGGTCTGAACCCACTGAAAGGCTTGGGCTCGTCAGGAGAAAGATCGGCGGTCTGTTTCCATAAAGATCATAGCCACAAAAGCACAATGGAGACAGGATCTATTCTGTCACATGAGGTCCTGCAAGTTGGAATCAACTTGATGGCACCAAGAGTAGTTATTGTAAGAGACACATAAATTATATCATTAATAAAATACAACCATAATACCCCATACTTCTTTGTCATTTAAATAGAAATTTCTATTTCATTGAAAACAATGTGACAGCTACTGGGGAAAGAAGATGGGGGAGAACTGGGTGTGTTGACAGGGATAAAAACATGAATAGAAAATGACATTTTCAAACTTGGCAGGAAGTCAATGGGTTATACATGCAACTTAAATCAAGAAATATTAATGCACACATGTCTTTTAGAAATAAGGGCTAGTCCACTTAAAAACCAGAATAAATAGCTAAAAGAGTTGGAAAAGGTTGTCTCTGGGAGTTTGAGAGAGGATGGTGTATAATATTTGTGATAGTATCGGGTTTTGTTTTGTTTTTTAGTTCTAAATGTATATTTCCACATTACTTTGATAATATATAAATGTAAGATGTGCTAAAGGCATAAAAGATGTGATGAGTAAGAAATAAGATTTAGACATTTTGCCAAATTAAAATAATAGTAAGGCCACCTGACTACAATCAACTTTTTTACCTTCTCTCTCAATCGTCTCCAGACTTGGTAGTTTCTTGGAATGTGGTCAGTATCCCAACTAGAGGGGAAGAACCCAGGGTGCACGTTTTACAAGCATGCATTATGTACAAGCTCCTGGAACTTCCCCACCAGCAAACTCAGCACCCTGAGGTCTGAGACTCACCAGCCTCCTGGAAACCGCAGCCCTAGTCAAGGCTGACCTTGTGATTTTTGTCAAAAAAAATCTTTGGTCCTTTTTCTCTCTTAAAATTCCCAAGCCATTTGTTTCTTCCTTGTGCTCCCCTCCCCCAATTCCTTCTTCTTGCCTATAATAAACTCTCCCCCTGGAGTATTTAGGGAAATGCCAACCCCAGTCTGCGGATCCAAACCAAGGCCTGCCCAGTGCTCCATTCTGCCCCCATTGCGTGGAGCATGGAGCATGGATGCGAGGTGGCCAGTTGACCGGCTGAATGATCATGAGTGTGTCTTGGGCTGGGCATAGCGGTCAATGCCCCCTGCCCTCGATTGAACTGTGTTCCCTCAAAGTATGTGCTGGCACTCTAAGCCTATTCTTATGGGTGTCCTCCATTTGGCAATAGGCTTTGTGCTTTGTAATGCTAATTAGGTTGTAACAGTGTAGGGTATAGCTTTAAAAAGAGAGCAGATTAAACACAGAAGCCAGCACAAACAGAGGTGAGGTGGGAATGTGGATGACATCTAAAGATTGCCACGGAACATGGCAGGGTTACATAAACTGAGACAAAGATCTTAACCAGCACACGAAGAGAGCACCTTCCCCTGCTGCTGGTGCCTTGAAATGAGCCTCTGAGCCTCCTAAACAGCAAGAACAGAAGCATCTGTTTGGTCAAGCTACCCAGGGTGGTCTTTCTGCTGTAGCAGCATGGAGAAACCAAGACAGTCCAGGAAAGGTTATGCTGACTTGACAACCAAAGGACCTGCCCGGATAGACAATGTCTTAATCCACAGACCTGCCTCCGTGGTACAGAACACGCCCCAAACTGAGGGCACGGAGTCCAATTCCTGCCGGTGGCTTTTACAAATTCATCCCTGGAAGCAGTGACTTGCAACTCTGGTTGCTTGCTTGCATAAGAATGGCCTGGGGAACTTCGTAAAAAGTACCATTGTTCATGCCCAATCCCCTAAAGATGCCGAGGTATCATCCGGACATGGTACTTCTTAAAGGCTCCCAAGGAGGATGCCAGGAGATGGCCCCTGTCAGCAACTTAAAGCTTGGCCTCTCTGCCCTGATCAGCCAAGAGGACCAGGAACCCCAGAGGCTGTCCCTGAGGCCCCGAAATAGGATGAAGAATTCCAGCTGATAAACAACAGACAGGTCGACAGAGTAAGCAATAATTTTGTTTACTCAGGAAGGAAAAGAAAAAAGTCAACCATTTGAGATCTAAAGGGCAGCTCTTGTCCAAGGACAAAGTTCCAAAAGCAGGGAGGGTTAGGGAAGGAGGAGGGATGAAACGGGAAGCAGGGAGGAAATGAGCCACGTGGTATTACATCGCGGGGATTGCAATCCATTCAGGGAAGCACAGTGTGTATGAATAGCTGAAAGGAAAACGGATTTGCTCTGTAAACCTTCACCCAATCAACAACAAGAGGTTGAGAGAGAGACTGGGCTGACAGGGACTGGGCAGGGGGCACAGGTAAGCCTTCTTCTTTTCCCACAGGGTTCTATAAGACCCCAGATCTGCCTCTCTCTCCCTGACTCCCCCAGCTGGCTGTGATCTTGGTTCTTTCTCCCAGCGTAGATCTAATTACTGTGTTTCCACTAAGAAGCGAATGACAAGGAAATGAGGCAAGTGGGAGACCCTGAAGCAGAAGAAATATTGAAGAGCACACGGAGTCAGTAAACCCGTCTTGTCTCTCCAGGAAAGAGGGAAGCATCCCAGATTTCTCACTCCCCCGCGCTCACACGCATGTACACACACAAGTGCGTGTGGGAACTCACACCCCCCTGGCCCATTTCTATAAGCACAGATGTGCAAGAGATGACGCTGACAGCACAGGAAGACCATGCTCCATCTACAAAGAAGCGTTGCTCAGCTTCCGGAGGCCGGCAAGGCCAATGCCTGGGGTATCATTCAACTGCCTGAATAGCCCTAAGACCATGTCACAGCGTTCTGAAAATGAGGCCAATTTGGCCTTGCAGAGCTCAGAAACGACCTCTGGGGCTTGGCAGCTGAAAGCAGCAATCGCCTGCCACATGGAGCCCGGGGACCTCTACTATAAGGTGCAGTGGTTGCTCTGGGGACAGCCGCCCGCTGTAAGGCTGCTTCCTCCCGTCTCAGACCCTGGAGTGGGGGGGGGGGGGGGAGAAGAGCCAAAGAGCACTGAGATTAAAAGCCTGGTCCGGGGAGCACATTGTCACTTGGCCTTCATCCACATCAGACCCTGGCAGCCCAGTGTGTCCTTTGAAAAGGACCAGGAGGCAGGTGCAAGATGGGGACACTGGAGACTCTTTATAAACTGGGCTTGACCAGACACTTTGAGGGAGGCAGCTCTGCTTCACAAGTCTCTCGTCCCCCTCCTCCTCTTTCTCCTCTCATCCACCAGCAGGCTAGCTCAGCCATGTTCTTTTTAGAGAGAGAGCAAGGTCAGGCTTCTTCCTCTTCTTTTCTTCTTTAACACATATGACTTATCATTCCATATTTCAATCACATCAAGGAGAATTGTACAATTGCTACCACAATCAGTTTCCAACCATTCTTTTTCTACATGTGAGGGCAGGCTTCTTTTTTATATAAATTGTTTTATTGGGAGCTCTTCCAGCTCTTATAACACTCTATACATCAATTGTATCACGCATATTTGTTCAAATGGTGCCATCATCTTTTTAAAAACATTTCTTTTATGTGAGCCCTTGGTATCAGCTCTTTTTTCCCTCCATACCCACCTCCCACCCTCATGAATCCTTGATAAATTATACATTATTATTGTTTTCATATCTGACACCTTCTGCTGTCTCCCTTCACCCGCATCTCTGTTGTTCGTGCCTTCTAAGGGGGTGTTATACATCAATCCTTGTATCAGTCCTCCCTTCTCCCCCCACTTTCTCCCATTCTCATGGTATCTCTACTCCCATTACTGTTCCTTTGGGGGGGGGAATGTCCTAGATTCCCTGTGTTGAGAAGTCTTATCTGTACCAGTGTACATGTTCCATCTGGTATAGCCAGGTTTGTAAGGTAGAACTGGGGTCATGATAGTTGGGGGAAGGAAGCATTAAAGAACTAGAGGAATATTGTGTGTTTCCTTACTGCTACACTGCATTCTGGCTGATTTGTCCCTTCCTTGTGACCCTTCTATGAGGGGATGTCCAATTGTCTATGGATGGGCTTTGGGTCTCTACTCTGACCCCACTCTTCAGCATCAGTATGATTGTTTTGGGTCTCCTGATGCCTGATCCTGTTGACACCTTGTATTTCATAGGTTGGTGTGCTTCTTCCACGTGCATTTTGCTGCTTTCCTGCTAGATGGCTGATAGTTTATCTTCAAACCTTTAAGACCCCAGATGCTATATCTTTTTTTGGGCACTATTTCTCTTTTTTTTATTTAAATCTTTTTATTGGGGCTCATAAGGCTCTTATCACAATCTGTACATACATCAGTTGAGCAAAGCACCCTTATACATTGGTTGCACTCGTCATTCTCATAATTCACCTTCCACTTGGGTTCCTGGAATCAGCTCGGTTTCCCTTTTTTTCCCCCGTCCCCCTCCCTCCCCGATCCCACCCCTGGTCCCTTGATAGTTTATAAATAATTATTATATCTTATCTTACACTCTCCGGCGTCTCCCCTCACCTGCCTCCCCATTGCCAGAAAGGAGGTTACACATAGATCTCCGAGATCGGTTCTCCCTTTCTACACCCCCTTCCCTCCTGGTGTCGCCACTCCCACCGCTGGTGTTGAGGGGTTCGTCTGTCCTAGATTCCCTGTGTTTCCAGATCCCTACTGCACCTCTGTACATCCTCTGGTATAACCAGGCCCACAAGGTAGAATTGGGGTCATGATAATTGGGAAGGGGCTATATCTTTTAATAGCCAGGCACCATCACCTGTCTTCACCACATTTGCTTATGCACCCATTTTGTCTTCAGCAATCATTTTGAGAAGGTAAGCATCACAGAATGCCAGGTTGTTAGAGCAAAGTGTTCTTACATTGAGGAGATATTTGAGTAGAGGCCCAATGTCTGTCTGCTTCCTTAATACTTAACATATAAATATATGTACATAGGTCCATATCCTTATAGTTATATATGAATATATTTAGATATATATGTGTCTATAGTTATGCCTCTATAAATGGTTTTGGCCTCCTAGTTCTTTCCTCTATTTCCTCTGACTCTTCTCCTATCCCACTATCATATCCCACCTTCATTCAGCTCTCAGTTGTTCCTCTTGGCCACATTGTCTTTGATTGAACTCTACCAGGCATTCTACAATGCCCTTATCACCATCGATTTTTAGATCTCTTGTTGTTCCCTTGTCCCTGGGTTTGTTGGCTCCCCCGCTTCCTTTTCCCCACTTCCCCTCTCCCCTGCCCAAACCCCCTCCTGTAGCTGTCGTCCCATTGTTTCCTCCTAGGGATTATTAACTTGCCTCGCTTATATAGACATCAGAAGAAGAAGAAGAAGAAGAAGAAGAAGAAGAAGAAGAAGAAGAAGAAGAAGAAGAAGAAGAAGAAGAAGAAGAAGAAGAAGAAGAAGAAGAAGAAAAAGGGCGGCCTATTAAATAGTTCCAGGTCTATCTGTTGGCCCTTATGAATGTTTTCTGATCAAATGTGATTATGTTCCAGGACCTGCCCTCCAAGTCTGAAATCTATTTTTAGAATTCCTCAGGGACTTTGCTGCTTTGCTTGCCTTGCTGCTCCATTGCACTCCCTTCTTGTTTCGCCCCAGTGGAACAGGCACAATTCCCACACTGTGTTTCCAGTGCTGTTCCCTGCAGCACTGTGGGTGCTGGTCCTACAGTCCTCTCTGTGCCTTGGCTGCTCCCAGCAGGAGTGTCATCCTCGGTGCTTGGTGGGCCAGGATGCTGTTCTCTCTGTCTCTCTGTCTCTCTGTCTCTCTGTCTCTCTGTCTCTCTGTCTCTCTCTCTCTCTCTCTCTCTCTCTCTCTCTCTCTCTCTCTCTCTCTCTCTCTCTCTCTCTCTCTCTCTCTCTCTCTCTTCCTCCTGCCCTCCCTCCCTCTTAGTTTGCTCCTAAGTGGTCTGGGCAGACCTGCCCCTCTCTCCGGGCTGTGCCTTCAGTGCTGTCCTCTGCAGTGCAGTCTTCTAGAGAGGGCTCCACGCAGCTGGGATTGGGGCAACCCCACAGACCTCTCTGTTAGTTCGCTGCTTCATGCCAGTATGTTGACCTCAAGGCTTGGTGTATCAGATTTGAGCTCTGGTCCCTTGGAGGGCAGGCTTCTTGGGGCTTGTGCTGGGCACCATAGAAGGTTACTTCCAACTTACTCTATCGACCAAAGCAAGTCACATGACGAACTCAGATGCGAGAAATGAGGAAATAAAATCCACAAAGTCACATGGAAAAGGTCATGGTTACAAAGAGGATGAATCACAGAAACCAATAACATGATCTGCCATCGCTTCTCTGGGTCAGAGAAAGACTAACCAAGTCCATCTAGTGGTGCATGCTCCCAGTCCAGAAGAAGGGATCAGTGGAATCAGCAAGGCTCTATAAACAGTTCTCCTTCCCCTGGCGGCACAGCCTGAGAAACTATCCAGGACTCTGCACAGAATCTGTCACCCGGCCTCTCTGGGCTTCCTGAGGGGCTCGGCCCAGCACAACAGAAGGACTTGATCCTTGGCCTTGGGCCCTATAAAAGTTCTAAGTTTGGGATCTGATAAGAACTGAAGAGCTTGGGTTTTATCAGAACCAATGAGGATGCAGACAGGGGAGTGGACTCAGTCTCCGGGTGGCTGCCAGGCAGACCAAGCACATTTGTGACTCAGTGGAAGAAGCCTGGGCCTGGCTTTGAACCCTGCTTTTGTTAACCAGGGATCTTGGAATGCCTCCAGCCTTTGCAGGGCTTGTTTCCATATCTAGCAAAGTAGAGATGGTAGCTGTTTCTCAAGGGCTTGAATTGGGTCATTTACATGAAATGGGCTTTGGCAAGTGTCACGGAAGTCCTCTGAAGTTGTGTGACACCCACCATCCAGCAGCCCCAAGCATCACCTATCTTATGGGGGAGGTGTATTTTTCACCCCCCACATCCTCTACGCTGCCCATTCTACTCCTGGGCCCTGTGCTGGGGAGGGGTAGACATAATACCCTCTCCCTATGGTGCCCCACTAGGCACTGCCCGTATGCTTTTCAAGCCTAGTGTGTCTCCCACTGTTTTCAAGCCTCCACAAAGCCCTCTCCACTCACTGGTCCCGTTTCAGACATTAGAGGAGCGGTTTCTATTTCCCAGCTCGCTGGCTGCCCTTCCTGGAAGGCTGTGTTCTTGGCCACCCTGCCGGTGGCTTTGTGAGATTTGCCATTGGTATTGCTTGGCTTGATTCTTTTGGTCTGTCCCAGCAGGTCGGCCTCCCACACCCACAGTAAAGGTCAGCTCGTGGCCGGTGCCAGGCTGAGCAGCTGGAAAGATCCTCAGAAGCTGGTTTCCCTTTCTCTAGTTACGAGATCACTTTTTTATCCACCAGCTCCCAGGTGAGACCTCAGGCTCTGTCCCCTGTCCCCTCAAACAATGGCTTCTTTGAAAATCTCATCTGGACTTGGCACACTGAGCGAACTCTACCTCCTTGAGATGACACACCACCAAGTCTCTTTCCTCAGCCTCGCTGAGTGGCAAATGCTCACACATGGAGGTCTCAGGGAACAAGGGGGCTACAGGCTGTGACGGGCCACAGGGGAGTCTCCCAAGTGCCATTTTCCCAACCATAGAACCAACACCTGGTGCCCATCAACCCCCCTGCTGGAGTTTCTCAGATCTGCTAGACACAGGTCAGGGCGAGGGGAGAGGAGGGCCCTAGGGCTCAGTGAGTCGAGAGAAAGGACCAGAGCAGAGAGAGAGAGGGAGGCCGCTGCCCAGTCGGCCAGGCTAGCTGACTGGTCTGAGCTAAAATGACATCATGAAGACCTCATTCACAAAGACCTCACCCCTTCACCCTCTCTAGAATGGCTGATGTCAGACAACTGGGAAGTAGTTCGTGTTGTCGAAGGTGTGGAGAATTGGTAGGAATATAATATGCTGGTAGGAATATAATATGGGCTAGCCACCATAGAAAAGGCTATGGTGGTTGTTAGTCTGGGTTGACTAGAGAAAAAAATCCAGAGACACTCATGTGTGTATAAGGGAGAGCGTTATATCAAAGAGTAATTGTATATTGAGAAAACATCTAGCCCAGTCCAGGTCAAGTCCATAAGTCCAATATCGACCCATATGTCCAAAATCAACCAATAAATTCCTCTTCAGACTTACGCAGCACATGCAATGACGCTGAATGCAGGAAGGTCACATGCCAGTGGGTGGAAAGTCTTGTGGATCCAGTAGTAGTGGAAGAATCACCGTGCTAACGTGGGTCTCCAAGTGGCTCCTCCAGCTCCAGAGCTCTGGCTGCCTGCAGCACAGCTCCAAGTGGCTGTCCACAGGAATGTGTAGTAGAAAGAGAGCGTGTGTCCGCCTCCAGGGAGAAAGAGAGGAGTCCCCGAATTCTTGTGAGAAGGCCATGCCCACAAGGAGGGATCACCGGACTGTGACCTGATTAACAGGCTAGATTCCACCCCTTCATTCTTATTTATCAAGCTGACATGAAATTGTGAACTACCACAGTAGTTTTTCAAAAAGTTGAATAGAATTGCCATGCTGTTGTGGTTAGGCTGATTCTGACTTAGAGTTACTCTATGTACAACACAAGACACCACTTGGTCCTGTGACATCCTCACCGAGGTTGCTGTGGTTGGGCCCATTGTTACAGGCCCTTTGTCGATCCATCTTGTGGGAGGACCTCCTCTTTTGAGCCGACCTTCCACTTTTCCAAGTATGCTATCTTTCTCTGGGGAGGCTCTCTCGATAAAATGTCGAACACATGTGCCTGTGTCCAGCCTCACGTCTAAGGCGCATTCCTGTTTGGTCTGGCAGTCCCTCACCCGTAATCCATTGCCACAGAGTTGATTTCAACTTCACTCCACTCACTGCCATCAAGTTGATGCCAACTCACTGTGACCTAGAGGACAGGACAGAAATGCCAGTGAGTTCACAAGACTGTAGCTGTTTACAGGAGTAGAAAGCTTCATCTTTCTCCCACAGAGCGCTGGTGGACCTATACATCTGGCCTTGTGGTTAGAAGTTTAACGTGTAACCCACGACTCTACCAGGGTTCAGAACCACCTTATATAGGGCTTCTGGAGGACCCCAGCTGGTGCAGCGGTTATGAGTTGGGCTGCAATCTGCATAGGCAGTAGTTCGAAATCACCAACAGCTCCATGGAAGAAAGGCTGGGCTTTCTATTCCTGTTAGCAGAAACGCATGGGGCCGGGTGTCACTCTAAGTCAGCATTGACTAGATAGCAGTGAATTTGAGTTGGGGTGGGGGTGGGGGGTCCTAGGTCGTCTGAGGCTGTAAATCTTTACAGTGCAGAGAGCTTCATCTTTCACCCACAGAGTGGCTGGTGGGTTTGAACCACTGACCATTCTTATCTGATAGTGCCAACAGGACAATCTGTGGTACTTTCAAGATTCCTCGCCAGCATCATCACTCAAATGCACTGTGGTAGTTATATAATCGTTTGTCTGTTTGAGGATTAAGAGTGTAGGGTTGGAGTCTAGCCTGTGAATCAGATCATAGCCAATGAGGCCTCTGTGTGGGCATGGCCTTCTCCTGAGAATTCTGGGAATCCCGGTATTTCCTCCTTGGAGGCGGGACACACTTGTCTCTCGACATTTGGAGACTCTCCACTGACAAGGCTGACTCCCTGTGAGACAGCCCTGAGGAGAAACCACACGGACCTACCCTAATGCAGGCCTGGGTGCTGGAGAAGCCACATGGAGACCCCTGCCAGCGCTGAAATGCTTCCACCGCCACTGGATCCAAAGACATTCTACCCACTGGCCTGTGATCGTCTTGTACTCAGTGCACTCAGCATCATTGCATGTGTTTTGTGAATCTGAAGAGGACTATATATATTGGTATCAGACATATGTGCTAAAATCGGACTTAAAGACTTGATCTGGACTGGGCTGGGATGCTTTCTTAATATACAATTACCCTTTATATAAACCCTCTCTTATACACATGAGTTTCTGTGGGTTTGTTTCTCTAGATACCGGGACTAACACATGCACTAATTCCCCTTCGGCCTTCCCTGTTCATTGTCCAGCTTCTACACGCATACGAGGCCAGTGGCACAGCTTCATCTTCAAAGTGACATCTCTGCTTGCCAACACTGTTAAGAAGTCTTTTGTAGCCCATTTGCCCAATGGAGTGCATCCTTGGGTTCTTTTTGTTTGGTTTTTTTCCTATTTTCATTGTGAACTAGATGAAGGTTTACAGAGTGGGTCATCCATTTTACATTCAGCAGTCCATATGCATTTGGTTCAACTCATGCCTTGCAGTCCACCCCCCCACCCCCACACACACACACAACCTAGTGCACTATCACTTAACCCACTTCCTCCCAGTGTTTCCTAGTTCAAATCCTCCTCCATTCCTAACCCTCTGAACTTTGTCCTGGCAAGACACTGCCCTTTTGATCATAAATAGCTGATGATTCCAACATGAGGGTAGATTCCATTCCAGACCCAAGGGTGCCCTCCAGTCTCTGTCCAATGAGGGAGCCTCATCTCTTTTATGATTTCACGTTTTGTTCCACATTTCTCCCATGTTATAGGTAGTTTACTAAAATCAGAAATACCAGACTCACTACTATTTCATCAATCCCAACTCATAGAGGTCTATATAGGGCTTCAAGACCTCAAATCTTTGTGAAAACAGTCTTTCTCCTTGGGAGTGAGTTTGAACTGCCAACCTGTGGTTGGCAGCCTAATGCATTCTGATTAATAAAAAACCAAGCTCACTGCTATCGAGCTGATTCTGACTCATGGAAACCCTACAGGACAGACTAGAACTGTGGGTTTCTGAGACTGTAAATCTTAAGCTCCCATCCCCGCCCACAGGCCCACGGGCCTTGCAGTTAGCAGCCCCAAATGTAACCCACTAGGCCACCAGGGGCCACTGCGAGCTAAACAAAAGACCAAACCAAAAACTCCCTGCCACCAATTCAATTCTGACTCTCAGGTTTCTGAGACTAAATCTTTAAGGGAGCAGAAAGCTTCATCTCTCTCCCATGGAGTAGCTAGTGGTTTTGAATTGCTAACCTGATGATTAATAGCCTAACGTGTAACCTACTCCACCACCAGCATCCCTGAACTTCCCCACAGGCACCACCATGGAGTCTATTCCAACGCACAGCAACTCTGTAAGACAGGAGAGAACTGCCCCTGGGGGTTCCTGAGACTGTACACTCTCTACAGGAATAGAAAGTCTCATCTTTCCCCAAGGAGTGACTGATGATTTCAAACTGCTAGCATTGTGGTTAATAGTCCAACAAGTAACCCACTAAACCACCAGGACTCCTTGCTAAAAGGAGACCTGTTAGAAAGGTCTACTCTTTTGGAAGAACTTGTAAACACCATGGTGGCCCAAGAGCAATGTTCAGAAGGTTAGAAAAGAATGGAGCATGAGAGCAGAGGAAGCGGGATGAGCATGTTGCATCATAGGGATTGTGAGATAGTTAAGGTTTGTGTGCCAACCTGGCTGATAAACACATGTGGGGTTAATTGAAGGGCAGAGAGATAAATGGCTCGGTGAGCCTTGCCTTTCTGGTTCTAGGGTCTCTTGCTTTCTTATGGTCAGATCATGGTGCAGCTGCATTAGCCAGTTCCCTGCTTCAGCTGGCAAGGCTCACTTCTTGCAAGACATCCCTGAGGACAAGCCGCATGGACCTACCCTAAGCAGCCCCAGGTGCTGGAGCAGCCGCATGGAGAACCCTGCCAGCACTGAGATGCTTACACAATCACTGATTCGGCTTTCCTCCTGCAGTCGGCGTCATTGCATATGTTTTGTGAGCTGGAGGAGGACTTTGTAAATCGGTGTCAGACATATGGCCTAATGTTGGACTTATGGGCTTGGACAGCCCTGGGTTTGGATGCTTTCTTAATATACACTTACTCTTTATATAAAATTCTCTCTTATACATATATGAGTTTCTATAGATTTGTTTCTCTCGTTTACCCAGACTAACAAAGATTGTGATCAATAACATGGAGCAAAAGCTGTCTGAATTGTTGGATGCAAAAGTGATTGGCTCTGTAAACCTTCACCCAATTCACAATAAAATGTTGTTGTTGCCCTATCCGGAGTCTCCCATCCCCCCATTCTCTGCTGTCCCTCTCCCAGGGAAGAGGTCACATAATGATGTATAAATTACCAAGGGCACATGAGGGAGGGGGGGAAGGGGAGGGAGGGGGAAAAAAAAGAGGACCTGATGCAAGGGGCTTAAGTGGAGAGCAAATTCTTTGAGAATGATTGGGGCAGGGAATGTATGGATGTGCTTTATACAATTGATGTATGTATATGTATGGATTGTGATAAGAGCTGTATGAGTCCCTAATAAAATGTAAAAAAAGAAAAGAGGAGAAAAAAATGATTAGGGCAAAGACTGTACAGATGTCCTTTATACAATTGATGTATGTATATGTATGAACTGTGATAAGAATTGTATGAGCCCCAATAATTTTTTTTTAAAAAAGGTTGTTGTTGTTTAAGTTGGAACCATCTACCTAAAACGGTTTGTAACTGCCTTGTCTTAGAAGAATAGTCTAATTCTCATTCCTATACAAACTGTATCACAGGTGAACTTTTCAATGACTTATATCAGAGAAATCATCAACCTGTTATTCTTTAGCTGAATAATACATTTCTAAATTGAAATGTGTCTATATATTCATATATCTATATATATATATATATATATATATATATATATATATATATATATATATATTCCACGTGTCTTCTGTTAAATGAGCCAACAGAGAGTTATGAGGCAGGGTCTGTGAGAGACATAAACTTATTTTGTTAAAGGCAGACCATGCCCTCGGGAAGTTCAGATTTTGATTTAAGAAAATAAGACAATGTCAAATAACAATCTGTTGTTGATGTTTCAGTTCAGGACAAATAGCAGAAGGAAGATCATAAAGTTGTACATGAGAGTGGGCCACGTGGATTTCTAAGAAAATGGCCAGAACTGTCCCGAGTCAGGGGGAGGTGCACTGGACGGAGACGACGCAGTTGAGTTTCTGGCATGGTTGGCCTTGACCCAGACTTTGAACCACTATGAGGACTGAGAGGGACAGACACTCTGCTGGTGGAATGTTCTTGACAGAGCTCCAATGGTATAAAGTGCAGGGGACATCCTTGATGCAGTGCAGTCACTAGTTACAAATATTGGGGTCACATGTGCATTTGCAGAATCAGAAGCAGGGCTAGCTTTTGTGATGCCAGAAGCTTATATAGTAAGAAGACTTTAAAATTAAATACAAAACTTGATATGAAAGAGAACGCTTGTTTATGACAAGAAGTAAGAGGCTGTCATTGGAGCTTTGATGATTCAAGAACCTTTCTTCTGAGATCACGTTAGGCAATTTACCACAAAAGCAAGCCCATAAATGCTTCCTGGTGATCTGCCTTCCCTCCCCCACTGAGAATATTCTACCCAAACCTGAACCAAACCCACTGTCACTGAGTCCATTCTGACTCCAAGCAGCCCTGTCAGACAAGTTAGAACTGCTCCTGAAGGTTTCTTTTTTCCTTTTTTCAAAAATCAACATAAAATAGCTTTATTGACGTATCATTGACATATACTTTATGCTTTTCTAAGTTTTGATATACATATGCTATACACTAGTGATATAATCATCATAATCAAGGTAATAAATATATCCATCACCTCCAAAAATTTCCTTATACCATTTGTAATCTTCCTTGCCCATCCCTTCCTGCATACCTGGTAGCCAAGTACTCGCTGATCTACTTTCAGCCACTGTTGACTAGTTGGTGTAGTCTATCATTTTGTATAAGTGGAGTCACATACTCTCTTTGGTCTGGCTTCTTCCACTCTAGTGTTCTCTTTTGAGAGGTGATAGACCCATGTTGCTGAGTGTCTGAATAGGTCATCTCTTTTGATATCTGTGTATTATTCTGTGGCTATACCACAATTTCGGTTTTCTTTTTTAACCATTTTTTCGGGAGCTCTTACAAATACCATAACATTCCACAGTTCAATCACATCAAGCAGTATTGTACAATTGCTACCACAGTCAGTTTAGAAACATTTTCTTTGTCCTTGCACTCCTTGATATCAGCTCCCCTTTTGCCCCACCAGTCAGTAAAACCTACAGAACAGTGGTGGATGCAACCAGACACCTGGGCACATCCAAGGCATTGATACACCTGCGTGAATGCTGCTGTCTCCCATCAGAACCCATACTGAGACCCCCAAGTAAGGTCATTGACTCATCTGATGTGGCAGGAGCTGTGCCTTTGAGTAATGATGACACACAGGAGAGTTAAGTTGGGCCGAGGGAGTCTCAATGTGAACATGCTGGAGCTCTTTGAGTTGATCCACGCCAGTTCAGACAGGGAGACCCCAGGTTCTCCCGGCAGACATCAGGTCCTGCTGCCCTCAGAATCTCATGTGCATTCCATGGGCTGTGCACTTCGTTTTTGACACCCCAGGCACGACTACAGATAACAAAATTTCCAGAAGTGTCGACAGATACACAGTGTGTTAGTCTGGGTAGACTAGAGAAACAAATTCATAGACACTCACATGTATGTAAGAAAGAGCTTTATACAAGAGCAATTGAATATTGAGGAACACATCCTAGCCCAGTCCATATCAAGTCCATAAGTCTGATGTTATCCCATATGTCTGTTACCAATCTATAAATTCCTTTTCAGATCCACACAACATATGCAATGATGCCGAATGCAGGATAACCACAGGCCAGTCGGTGGAAAGTCTTGTGGATCCAGTGGCAGTGTAAGCATCTCAGCACTGGCAGGGGTCTCCACGTGGCTTCCTCAGCTCCAAGGCTCTGGCTGCATCAGCCTGTCTCCATGTGACTTGTCCACTACAATGTCTCACAGGGGTGAGTGTGTGTCCCACCTCAAGCGAGCTACTTATCTCCTTAGCACCTCCAAATGAGGTCATCAAGCTGCCACCTGATTGACAGGCTAAATTCTACACCTTCACTCTTAATCCTTTCAAATTGACTACAGTTTATATCACTACCACACACAGTTTCCAGAAGTATGCCTGCTGGTGAACAGCAGGGCCAGGGACGTCCCCCGGTTTGGAATACCACCACCCTGAAGTCACCAGGAGGACATGTATCAGAATCAATGTCACAGAGCCTGTTCAAAGGTCATTAAAAGTCATTCAGTAGAGTGAGTTGCAAATGTTTAACTACAAAACACTTTCTCCAAAGAACTCTTACCTAGAAGACCAAACAAGTAAAGCAGGATTCTCTCCACATCGCTCACCTCCCTTAGTTGTCTAAAATAACATCCAAAAAACAAAAAAAAATAAAATAACTCACATCCAGTACCATGTATCTACTCGCCATGGGAGTCAGGAGTGCAAAAGCAATAATATCCCATCTCTAACGAGAGTTGTATGACATTTACCAAAAGAAAGACAATTCCACAGGCTGTTCAGCTATAAGCAAATCTCTCACGAAACTTGGTTTCTTGGTTTGGAGTTCAGAAATGAGGTTCCATGGGAAATCTCAAATAGTTGGCCTAACATCACTTTCAGCACTCTCTCCACCTGCTAGTTTGTTGTGTTGGGCCTGGGATCTTAAAAGCTCACAGCGGCCATCCAAGGTCTAGTTGGTCTCTCTCCTCTCAGACAGCAGAAGAGGCAGGGTCAGGAACAGTGGGAGAAACGCAATGTGTGCCTAGTTGCTTCCATGAACAAACACCTCATTGCCCTTGAGATCAGAACTGGGCAGTGCAAATGCCCTTCCTCCTCAGCAGGAACCCCAGCTCATTCTGGGGGGCTCCCTGAGGAGCGAAGAGCAGGATCTAGGAGCTATTCCTCAGTAGTTACCACAGAGGGGAGCCTCCTTTGCCCTATAAACAACTGTTGACTTGGTCTTTATATGTGTTGGCTCTGGGTATTGAGTCTTTCAATGCTGAGCCTGCCAAAGAACTGGAGGAGGAGCAGGATCTGGGGCGAACATCCTGTCTGCCTTGTGCTCACCTGGGAGAAGTTAGAGTGAAAGGTGTGCACGCCACTCCAAGGACCTGCCAAGCAGAACCCCTCTTCCATAAGCCTCCAGGGGCTGTGAGACAGCTACTCAATATGAGACCCTGCTCCTGGAGGAGGGGAGGGAAGCAATGTCAAGATACCGATACCGCGAAGGTTGGCAGGAGCTGCGGGTCTGACAGTCACTGATAGAATGCCTGGTATTCTTCCCACCAATTCCCCAAGTCTGAAGCCATCTGGCTAACAGATATAATTTCAAAAGGAAATAAATATTTACCTTTTAAGGAAACAATCTTGAGAAAGGTTTACTACAGTGAAAGACTGTTAGTCAGGGAAGGTAGTCTATGACACGCCGCCATAATAAATAACTTAGGACACTTTAAGATTCATCCTAATCCTAAAGACTTCATATGACACCCCCCCAAAAAACACATTTCTTTCTCCCCCAAAAGAGTGTAGTGCATGTCAGGAGGCCCTCTTCTGTCTTGTCACAGGGCTCCAAGGTACAGGAAGAGGGAGAGGAAACTAGCATGGAGCGTCCCAACTGTCTCAGCATGGGCAAGAAGCCCATTGTTTTCATTCGTAGGCCCTTGAAAAGACCCAGCCCCGTGCCTCAATGTCATGTAAAGGAAGCTGGCATAGGTACAGAGCACATGGAGGTGGTGCAACGGTGAAGCGCTCAGACACTAACGGAAAGGTTGGGAGTTTGAACACCCCTAGCAGCTCCTTGAGAGAAAGACTTATAGGCCTGCTTCTGGAAAGCCTGGAAAGCCCTAGGGTGCCCTTCTCCTCTGCCACATTGGGTTTCTCTGGGTTAAAGCTAGCATGATGCCTACATTGACCCAAAAGCAATAGCAACTACTTCAGCGGCAGTAGACTTGAACTCCTGGGTCTTGGTCAAAATGCCTTACATTTCTCCTGGGGTATCCAGCTCCCTGTCCCCGAAGATTCCATTCATCTCCCTTCAGCAGGCTGTTGTCAAGCAAGGGCTAAACACATCTGCCTTTTTTCCTTTTTTTTTTGTCTCCACCACTACCTCACTAAAGCACTGTCCAGAGGACAGCTAGAGGACAATATGGGTTCTTTCTGCTTACTTGAGAGCGCTAGCAGCAGCAACACACCAAAGAGCCGAGCACATTTCAATGTGTGTGTTGGTTCAGTCAACAAATATCTACGGAGCACCTTGCTCTGCGCCAGGCATTGTACTCTGTGCTGAAGATTTCAATAGCACAAGTCATCGGTCCTCTGGTGGGATGAGGCGGGATTAATCAAATGACCTCACATATATGTAGCTAAAAGCTAAGATGGGTGCTCTGGAAAGGAAGCTATGCTATTTTGGGGTGTCATGGCATCCATTCTAACTCACAGCAACAACAGACTCAGCACTCTCCAGTCCTGCACCATCCTCACAATTGTTGTTTATTTAAGTTCATTGTTGCAGCTACTGCATCAATGCATGTTATTAAGGATCTTCCTCTTCTTCTCTGACTCTCTGCTTGACCAAGTATAATATTCCTCCCCAGGGATAGTCCCCCCTGAAAACACAGCCAGTGTCAGTGAGATGAAGTCTCTCCATCCTGGCTTCTAATAAACCTCCAACGGTACTTGTGCCAGGACAGACGTATTTGTTCTTCTGGCAGTCCGTGGCACATTCCGTATTCTTTGCCAACATTGTCATTCAAAGGCATTGATTCCTCTTCCGTCATCCTTCTTCATTACACAGCTTTCCCGCGCAAATGAGGTGATTGAAATATTATAGCTAGAGATCACTGAAGATAATGAAGGGGGGGGGGCGTTGCAACAGTACACCAACTGGGGCTTGCCAGAAGTTCAAGTCAGATTCAGATTCTGGCATGAGGGATATCATTGCTGCTGATGCCAGCTAGATCTCGACTGAAAGTAGAAAATGCCACACACACAAAAAAAAGTGTTTACCTATGTTTTGTTGACTCTGCAAAGGCATTTGACTGTGTGGATCCTAGCAAACTATGGATGACATTGTGAAGGTGGAATTTCCAGAGCACTTCATTGTGCTCCTGTGAAACCTGGACATAGACCAAACTGTGGTCCTTCGAATGGAATGTGGAGATACTGTGTGGTTTCAAAGCAGCAAAGGCCATTGTTAGGGTTGTACATCCTTTTACTATACTTATTTGGTCTGTATGCTGAGCTAAACATCTGAGAAGCTGGGCTATATGAAGAAGAACTCGCCATAAGGATTATAGGAAGGCTCTTCACAATGCTCGATATGCAGATGACACAACTACCTCGCTTTCGGAACGCAAAGAGAGCTTGAAGCACTTACTGATGAAGATCAACGACTGCAGCCTCCAGTGGGTATCACTCCTCAACATAAAGACAACAAAAATCCTAACCCCGCTGGTCCAATAAATGGTATCGTGACAATGATAAACAGAAAGGCTGGACGTTGTCAAGGAGTTCATTTTATTTGGATCCATGATCACCTCCCATGGAAGAAGCAGTCATGAGACAGGGAGCTATAGCAGAAGATAAGAGGAACCCTGGTTGCATAGTGGTTACATGTTGGATCACAATCCGTATGGTCGGCAGTTCGAAGCCACCAACAGCTCCTTAGGAAAAAGACTAGGCGTTCTGCGTTCTACCCCCATAAACAGTTACAGTCTTGGAAACCCACACGGGGGGCACTATCAGTCAGCACTGACTCCATGGCGGTGAGTTTGGTTGGAGCAGAATAGAGGAGAAGACCCAGTCCTGACGTGGCGTGGGGGTGAGAAGGTGTCTGAAGAAGTGATGTTTTAGTTCAGGTAGAATGTATGAGGAAACTGGAAAGGTCAGAGGTGAAGGGAAGAGAGCCTGAGGGTAAGGCACAGCATGTGCAAAGACCCTGAGGAAGAGAGACACAGAAGTGTTTGGGGAATTGAGAGGAGACTGAGTGGCTGAAGCTCAAAGGGTCTTATTCATATAGAAAGCCATGTGTTTCGTTTTGAAATGAGATTCTTTTTCAAGATTGCTCAAGTGCAGAGTGGTTATGATTTGGCGTTTGCTTTTCATTGGAAAGAAGAACCCCTTTCAGGATCACTGGTATCAGACAGGGTGTGGTGGAGGGAAATTTCTTAATACAGTGCTTCTACTCAATTCTCTCTAACTCCCACCAAATGTCCACAAAGAAGGCACGTGGAACACTGATAGAGGGGACTGGTCATTTCTCATGATCACCCTCCCACTGGCAACATGAATGAGCCATTTTCTGAAGCAGTTGCGGAGAAGAGAGAAGCCCTAGAGCCTCGGCAGAGCTTGTTCGAGATTTCTGTGTGAAGTGGCGGAGCTACCGAGAACAGACACATTGTGGACTGGCACGGAGACTCGGAGGAGAAGCGCTGAGACAGTGGGGTACCTTCTCCTGACCTGGCCCGGGGCTGTGGACTATGAAACGGTAGGGCAGTGACAGGTGGGCTGGCCTCCTGGCCCATGAAGGCTAAGAACAAGGGACCACATGGCTGGAAGATTCAGAACTGGCAGGAGACTTGGCTACCACGTGGCTGAGGGTCGGATCATCAGAGAGAGAGATCTGGCCACCATATGACTAAGAGGCTGTGAGCCAGAGAGAAGACCAGGCGCCTGGCTAGGGAGACTGATGACTGTGTTCCTATTGTTGGCTGATTCTGACTTGTGGTAGCCGATTAACTTCCCTTCTAAACCTCTTTAACTGGGAGTGTTGTCTGTGCATTCTGTGTGCCACTGTAACGAACCACTAAACCCAGCGTAGATGTAGAGCAGTGTGGGAGGAACTGTGGGTGTCAGGACAGGTAATGAAGGATGAGTCAATCTGACCCCTGCCTCGTGGCATGTGTTATTCTGGGTAGACTAGAGAAACAAATCCAGGGAGACTCATATGTGTATAAGAAAGAGCTTTATATACAAGAGCAATTGAATATTGAGAAAACATTTCAGCTCAGTCCAGATCAAGTCCATAAGTCCAATACTAGCCCATATGTCAGATATCAGTCTATAAGTTCTTCAGACTCACGCAACACATGCAATGATGCTGAGTAAAGGAAAATCACAGGCCAGTGGGTGGAAAGTCTTGTGGATCCAGTGGCAGTGGAAGCATCTTGGCACTGGCGTGGGTCTTCACGTGGTTCCTCCAGCTCCAAAGTTCTGGTTCCACAGTGTGGCTCCATGTGGTTCCTTGTCAGTAAAGTCTCCCAGGGAATGAGCGTGTGTCCTGCCTCCAGTGAGCTATTTATCTCCTTAGCGCCTCTAAATGAGGTCATTAAGCTGTGACCCGATTGACAGGCTAAATTTCACCCCTTCACTCTTAAGACTATCAAATTGACAACAGATTATGAAACTACCACATGACAATAGGGAAGCCAGAGGAGGTCAGATATGGCCCTCCACTGTCCTTTATCACCAAGGTCGTAGAACAAAACCCAGCAAGGCCTTCCCGGGAAAATGTGTAGGATGTGCACACAAAGTCCCCAGAAGAAGACTGCAACGTTCTAAAGACCCTTCTCCCTGGTCCTGTGGACCATGTCTGGATGTGTCAGACACATATACATCTCCTGGGGAGGGTGGTAAACAGAAACTGGAGATGAGTACGTTCGTCAGGATCAAGACCCCTGGTGGTGCCTAGGTTGAGCACTTGGCTGCTAACCAAAAAGTGGACAATTCAAACCCACCCGTGGTGCTGCAGGAACAAGACCTGATGATTTGCCTTGAAAAAGATTACAGCCAAGAAAACCCCGTGGAGCACTTCTTCCCGGGAGTCTCCATGAGTCACAGTCAATCACCGCCCCATTATAGCAAGAAGAACTCATTAGAATTGTCCAAATATACCGTATGTTCCAATGGCCCAGAAGATACCAGGGTTAAGCAAACTGAGAGGGAACTGGGCTGGCTAAAGAGGACTCAGCTTGAATCACACCTTCACTCTGGACTACACTCTGCCTTTACGGGACCCTCGATTTCTGAGGAATCTCAGAGGTTGCAGTCTAGAGTCCAGGCTTGAGGGTTATGAGGCTCTGAGGAACAGTCCCTGCCTGACCTCCAGCCTCCTCCCACTCAGTGCTCTCACTCACCGGGTCCTTTCCAGTCCCTGAAACAAGTTAACCCTCCAGCCTCCCAGCCCTGTACAGGCTCTTCCCTGGCCCACAGCACTAGCCTGCCCACCCCCCACCAACCACACACACATCCACCTTCCTCTCAGTTCAGCCTTCTCCTCCCAGGGAGCTGGTGGCAGTTAGATTCCAGCTTGAATTTGGGTGAAAGTATTAGGGTGGGATCCAACCTCTTGAGCCTAATCGGGAATTCTGTCTCTCTCTCTCTCTCTCTCTCTCTCTCTCTCTCTCTCTCCCTTACCCCCCTCTCTCTTCCTTCACCTTCCTCCTTATTGAGAGTCTGACTGCTTCCAAGGGCAACCCTATATGGGCCACCTAACCCTGACAGCTGTCAGCACACTGCCATGGTCCCACTGACTTTGGATCCATACCACTCTGTGTGGCAGTTCCATATGGTAATCTCTTGTCGACTTGTGATGGGGTGGAGTCTAGCCTGTCAATCAGGTTGCAGCTCTATGACCTCATCTGGAGTTGCCACAGAGATTAATAACTCACTGGAGGCCAGTTACATTCACACTGTCTGCTTCATCCTCCTACTGACAAGACACATGGAGCTACACTAGAGCCCTGGAGCTGGAGCAGCCACGTGGAGACCCACACCAGTGCTGAGAGGCTTACACCACCACTGGATCCACAAGACTCTCCACGCACTGGTCTGTGATCTTCCTGCATTTGGTGTTATTATATGTGTTGCGTGAGTCTGAAGAGGAAATCTTAATTGGTATTGGACATATGAGTTAATATTGTACTTGATCAGGACTGGGCTGGGATGTTTTCTCAATATATAATTGCTCTTGTATATAAAACTCTCTCTTACATGCATCTGAGTGTCTATGAGTTTGTTTCACTAGATCCACCCAGACTAACAGACTTTGCATCTACCACTCTGTGCTCTTCTGTATCCTGCCTCACCTTTCTGTGTCCTCACCTGGCACAGAAGCCTTCCCTGACCTCACACCTGGGCAGGCCTCTTCCCCTAAACACTTGCTCTGCCTTGTGCTACAACAAAGACTCCTTGGTGTTGTGACGGCAGTGGTGAAATCCAGCTTCCCTCTCAGACTGTAAGCTCGTTTCTTCGTGGTTCACCGCCATGCCTATGGCAGGTGCTAGGGGCTCAGCCTCTGTTTCCTGAGAGATGAACAAACGATGGAAGTAGGATTTGAGGTTCCTCAAAGCTAAGCGATGTGCGTGTTCACTGCTACATGCCCAGCATCTTCAACTGCTGTTTTTGGAGTGAAGAGTAAACTTCGGAGCCAGAGAAGGCAGCTTATAGAACATTTCATCTAAGGCCTTTGTGTTACAAGGGGGTGAACTGAGGCTCTGGGAAGCCAGAGGCCTACCCTGGGGCTTCCAGCACCACCGTGTGACATCCTCTGTATGCCCCACTGTCTCTCTGTTTGGAGAAAAACACACAGTCCTTCCCAGAGCAGCTGCCCAACGTATTTCTGTATCTGCGAATGCCCCAAACCCAAACCAAATTAACTGCCATCGTGTCGGTGCTGTCCCATAGCAACCCCCTGTGAGTTTCCAAGACTGTAACTGGAGTGGAAAGCCCAGTCTTTCTCCCAAGGACCTGCCAATGGTTTTGAACCGCGGACCACACGACAGCAGCCCAACACGTAACCACTACACATATTTTTTTGTTTATTCCCTGCCTTGCTCTAAAAAGAACTGGAGGCAGTGTGCCCACCGCAGCCAAAATCAATGCTGTATTTTCCCAACTAAGAACAAAGCATGCGGGGAAACAAGCCGCTAGGGAAAAAAGACAGCCCCTCCGACAGAACCCGCTTCCTCCCTCGGCCAGAACAGAAAGGCTCCCACAGAGAGGGTTGTCTCTGCCATCCACTTACCAAAATTAGTGACTTAGAGGAACAGAGCAGATGTGGAAGATTTTAATTTTGCTGAGGAACTTGGCACAATGTCTCAGGGAACTGAATTTGCAAAATTCTTGGGTAAGGATAGTGTCACGTGTAATTAGAATCTGTCTGAGATCCTAAGTAAACTTAAAAACAGGGAAAATGTACTAGATGAGGGCCCCTCTTTGGAATATACCTCTAGCATTCCTATAAAGCCAGTGGAGAGGGGGATAGCAAACAGAGAACTCATCGAAGAGAAGAACTCATGCAAGTGGAACCTATGTTTAAAATGCTGGACTTTATAGGAATCAGGGGCCACACCAAAAACCAAACTCACTGCCACCCAGTTGATTCTGATTCTTCGGGACCCCAAAGGACAGGGGGAACTGCCCCTGTGGGCTTCTGAGTCTGTTGTAACTCTTCACAGGAGCAGAAGACCTCGTCTTCCTTCTGAGGAGTGGTTGGTGGGTTTGAACTTCAGCCCACCACAGAGCCAAGGACGTAGAATGAAAATGACAATATAATGTTTTTGCTTGCTCAGAGTGGTAAACATAAACAAAGAAACAAAGAAAAACAAGCGGTCAAATAGAACCTGGCTGGAGACCAGACAGGAGCAAGGCTAACAGGGTAAGGCTCCAGTGGCAGAAGGAACATGGGGTCATGACCCATGTTCTCTTCTCATCCTTGGTCTAACTGAGCAGCAGGCAGCATCTGCAAGGAGCTCCGGACACACTGAAAACAAGGAAATGCCTGGTTTTGTCATATGGCATTGAACTTTCTGCTGCCCTTTCTGTCACATCTGAGCCGCTCCCTCAAAAGCAGAGGTTCAGAAGAGTGATGTGGCCTCCTAGTTCCAAAGAGGCTTATGAGGGACTCGTGGAAAAACCAGTCCCCCATCTGCCACAAATCTAGCCTTCTTTGTCTCACACTGTGAGGCAATTTTTTCAGAACCTCTCAATAGAAAGCTTGATTAACTGTCTGACCTGGTGGAAAAGTTCCACATGCACTATGAGTTTTGTCCTTTCGGGAAGTTGACAGATGTCCAGAATGAGGTTGATCATCGATCAGCATTTCCCCTTTCTTGAAATGAGTAAACCACTCGTACACTTGAGTTTTTCCAATAGCGTTGTTATTGTAAGCTGTGTTCAACATCACAACAGGTTCTGCGGCATTTTTCCTGAGTAGGAAACAAAATTTCACAGCCACACACTGTTCTCTTAAATCAGTCATCACAAAAAAAGAGAGGTTCAAGCAAAACTGCTTTTATGAACAAATTCACTGTGACCAGAGAGAACCTATGTCCCAGGTGACGCCACTCTGTGTACTAACTCAAAGTGAGTTGCTCAATGCTTGCCTAGGGGGTCGGAAAATGAGTACTATGAAATCTCTGCCCAGTGCAGATTTTTTCCATTTTCTTTTGTACCCCCTCAAATAGGACAGACAGAGTATTGTCCATTAAAACAAAACAAAACAGAACCATGGTAGTTACATGACTTCATGTCAACTTGATAAATAAGTCTAGCGGTGAAGTTTAACCTGTCAATCAGGTCACAACTTGATGATGCCTTCTTGTGGGCATGGTCTTCTCTTGAGGATTCTGGGAACTTCCTCTCTTTCTCCTGGAGGTGGACCACAGTCTCTCTCTCTCTCTGTCTTGTCTTCCTGTGGACAAACCGTGTGGAGCTACGTTGAGATCTGAATGAACCATGCACTGGAGACCTGCAGAGACATCCTTGTGATGCTTCCACCACCAGTGGATCCACAAGACTTTTCACCCACCAGCCTGTGATCTTCCTGCATTCAGCCTCATTGCATGTGGTTCGTGTGCCTGAAGAGGACTTTATAGATTGATACCAGACATATGGGCTAATATCAGACTTATGGACTTGATCTGGACTGGGCTGGGCTCTTTTCTCAATATTCAATTGCTCTTGTCTATAAAGCTCTTTCTCATACACATATCCTGGATTTGTTTCTCTAGTCTACCCAGACTAACAGCACATTTTCTCGACCCCCAAATCTAATCCATGACTACATCCAGGCCACCTGACCTCTTAACACTAGTCCTGTCCATGTCCACTTCCTTTGCCCCATCTCACTGCTGGCACCTCAGTCCAAGCGATCCTTCATGCTGCCCAGAATGACTCCAACAGCTTCCTACCAGCATCCTCTTCACCCCCATTGCTTCCCCCAGACTGTCCTCCACACAAACCAGTGGAGCTCGTAAAAGTGCAAAGCCAAACCTGTCGTTGCCCTGCTTGAAAAGCTTCTGTGATGGCTATCATCCAGAAATGAACAGGGTTGGTGAGGATGCGGGGAGATTGGTACCCTTATACACTGCTAGAGGGGATATAAAGTGTGCAGCGACCGTAGAAAGCAATTTAACGGCTCATCAATAACTGAAACATGGAATCATCACAACACGAACCAGCAATTCTACTCCCAGACATATAATCAGGAGAATTGACAACAGGTGTGCAAACACCGAAAGATGCCCTGGTGGCGCAGTGGTTAGGCACTGGGCTCTAACGGAAAGATCAAGGATACAAACCCACTAGCCCTCTATGTAGGAGAAAGACATAGCCATCTGCTTCCATAGCCTTGCAGCCTGGGCAGTCCCACAGGACACCCCTACTCTGTCCTAGGGTCATGATGCATGTTTAGCGACTGGATGACAATGGGATCTCCAAACAAATTCTGCAGCACTACTCTGAGTCGCTAAAAGGTGCAAACGCCCACCAGCGGATGAAGTGATCAATGAGAGGTAGTAAATACATACGGTGGAATAGTACATGGCCGTTAATAAAGCACTGGCATGTGTTCCAATAGGGATTAGCCTTAGAAACATTTTGCTAAGCAAGAGCAGCCAGCCACTAGAGGCCACATACTGTGTGGGACACATCAGAACAGGCAGCTCCGGGAGACAGATGCAGATGCGTGGTTACCCGGGGCTGAAGACCAGTGCTTCTCAGTGTAAGCAGGCTTGTATTGTGGAGTGGTGAAATGTTCTGGACGTAGACAGAAGTGGTAGTTGTGTGCTAAGGGTCATTACAAACTTTAAAACGGTGATTGTTACAAGCATTTTGCCAAAATTTTAAAAGCTCCTATGCCTTCCCCTTGCACCAACTGAAGAAGACCGAGAGTCTTCTCCTGCCTCTCAGGCCCTCCAGGGTGGACCTACCTCTCCACTCTCCAGGCTCCAGCCCCATGGCCTTGTGCCTGCATCAAGGTCTCCACATGGCCTGCCCCCTGCACGTTCTTTCCCCACCCATCTCCAGCAACCAGCCTCCTGTGAACCGTTAAAGCTCCCCTCAAACAGGCCGCTGAGTCAGGCAGGCCTTCCAGCAAAGGACACTCTGAACTGGGCTGCGTGCTTAGCTTTCAATCCCCAGCATCTTTCAGAATTGAAGTTCAATGGGCCCAGACCCTTCATCCACTGGCCCTTGTGTTCCTGGCAGTGGGAGAATCTGAGCTCAATAGATGTTCATTGAAGATAGTGGATAATTGAGGCATGGGCACCACAAATGGGGACACTGAGCCTCATGGGGATGAAGGGTCTTCACAAAAAGACTAGGTGGACCACAGACAGCAGCCAATCACTGGCGATAGAGGTGAAGACTATGACGTCGTGAAATTCAGCTGAATGATGCTCTACCAAGCAGGATTGGTGATGGGGGAGGAATCTTGAAAACGCACAGAACATCAGGGCCGATGGTGAGAAAGGAAAGCCCGCGTCTCCATAGCTTCTCCAGTATCCACCCAACTAAGACTGAGGAGATCACGGAAGCCAGCAAGCGGGGGCCACAAACAACACCAAATCCAACCACACTGCCATTGAGTCCATGCAGACTCACGGCAACCCTTTAGGACAGGGGGCCACTGTCCCTGTGGGTTTCCAAGACTGGAACTATTTCCAGGAGACAGGGCGTTGTCTTTCTCCAAGGGTTCCAGGGCCACATCCTGTTCTACAAGGTCAGAATAGAGTCAGAAGGTGGAGCGCTCATGGGGGTGGGGAGGGTAGGAGGAGGTGACCCTGCCTCTGCTCGCTCAGGACCCATTGGCTGAGGGTCTACCTCGCACCCTGAGGACTGTCTGAGTGGAAAACCAGTTTTTGATCTTGTGGAGCTCAAAGTCTAGGGCTGGAGGGCAGAACCTTTTTTTGCTGCCAAGAGCCACTTGGCGATTGATAACATGATTCCTGAGCCATACAAGATCGTTAACTTAGAAATCAGCCATCTATATTTTGGCCACACCTTCAATTAACTCACCCCTAATGTGATGGCTGGAATTGGCTTCCCTCTTGGGGGAGAGAAAAAAGAGCTCAGCCGGCCTGGAAGTCCCAACTCAAACCCCCTCAAGGGACAAACAGGAAACAATGGGGTGTCCAGCCTGGTGTCAGAGAAACTGAGAGAGGAACCGTATCCCCTAAAGAGCCCCCCCCCCACCTCCCACCAAGAGATGGCTGTTCCTCAGCTGTAGCCGATGGCTGCCAAATGGGGGAGGTGGTGGTGTTACCAAATCTGCCAAGCTTTCTCAAGGAGGAAGACATACAAACTTGCACATGAGACCTCCAGCTTTTCAATGTCGGCTCAGTTTTCTTAAAGAAAATCCGTCTGGGCCAAAGAAAGCCAAACCAAAGCCAAACCAAGAAACTGAGACGCACGGGCCAGGTGGATTGTGCCTCACAACCCACTAAAGCCCGCAGCCCACCCTCCACTGGGGGGGGGGGGGTTCTAATGGCCATGCTAATGCTGGACTGCTAACCAGAAGGCTGAGGGTTCCAGTCCACCCAGAGGCATCTCAGGAGGAAGACCCGGACCATCTCCTGAGAAGTCACTCCCATAAAGGGCACAGGTCTGTTCTCACACACGTGGGGTGGCCGTGAGCTGGAGCTGACTGGACAGCAACCAGGTAACTGATCGCCCTCGGCCTGCCACAGTGTTGTCCTGCTGAAGGAACAGCGGTCGCCCCCTTGCTCATGGCCACACCAGCGCTTCCTTGGACTCAGTCTCCTGCTGCCCTGACTGCCGCAGATGCCCAGCAGTCCCTACCTGGCTGAATTCCCAGGAGGAGGCTAACTGGCTGGCGGCAGCTCAGAGAGAGAAGAGGAGGGGTGGGAGGCTGGGGAGGCATAGGATGTGGGGTGGGAAGTGTCCTTCAAAGTGTGGCCAGTGAGCATCTAGTTACCAGGGATGGGGGGAGTGGGGGGGAGATGGGGAGTATACTTAAAAGTTACTGGGTTTCAAAAACCCCAGAAGTCAGACTCACTGCCATCAAGTCGACTCTGACTGACAGTGACCCTATAGGACAGAGAAGAGCTACGTAGGATTTCTAAGGCTGTAAACCTCTAAGGGAGCAAGAAGATTCCTCTTTCTCCCAAGGAGCAGCCGAAGGGTTTGAATCGCTGAGCTCATGGTTAGCAGCTCAGCCTAACGTACCCGGCTACGCTGCAAGGCTAAGAGCTCCTTAGGAGGGTGAAAAGCGTTTGGAAATGCGTCGTGGTGGCTGGTGTCGGCACACTGCGGTGAATGCAGTGAACATCACCGAATTGTACACTTATAAGTGGTTAAAATGGCCAATGTTTAGTTACATAGATATTTTCCCCCACGCACAAAACGGAAGCGACGTGAGGGGTCTACCAGGCAGCATCGGTGATTTTCTAGGCAGTTGTGTCCCACCCAGAGTGGGGCAGGCTGGCCACTGGGGATGCCTGTTCTCGGCGGGGAGCAGAGGAGACATCACAAGCGGCTAGTTTCTGTAGGAGAGAGAGATGGGCTGGCACAGGCGTGCTTGTGAGATGCCAAGACAGACCCTGCCGGCATGGCAGAAGTGTGATGCTGACCTCGTCAGAGCAGACCCGTGGCCTGCGCAGATTGGGCTGGACTCTCCTGCCCCTGCTCTCAGACATGAGGAGAGGGGCCTGCCCCGTTCTATCTGGACAGCAGCTAGGGTGGCGCCAGATAGCGCCAGCCCCGGGAAGGCAGTTCTCTGTGGTGATTCAGATGATGGCGAAGATGCCAGGTGCACACCCTCTGAGACTCCCCACCAGCCCCCTTGTGACAGCCTCCTCCCTCGGTGCGATGGCAGCGTATCTTCTTGGGGGAACAGCAGAGAAAGCAAGGCAGCGCCCGTCACAGAGCTAAGTATGTCCCCACCACTCCAGAAAAACGTGTTGAAATCCTAATCACGACACCTGAGGATGCAACCCCTTTGAAAAAGGAAGTTTAAAGAGATCTTTCCTGGGTTCTAATCTAACCACTTCTGAGATCAATAAAGAGCTGCCTAGAGGTGCATGTGTGGAGAAGAGATCCCACGCGAGGACAGCCAAGGACTCAAGAGATGCAGAAGGCTACTAACAACAGAAGAATCAACGCACCAGCTTGGACGATTAGCCACCGGAACTATAAGAATAATGAGGCAGCATGTTTGCACATGCACTGCTGGGCTAGAATACCTGTATCTATGTGGCAGGTGTACATATATGGAGCCTGAGGGTCTAGTGGTTGTGCATTGTGTATCAGGTGCTCCCTGCCCTTAGGTAATTCTATAAGCATGCTATGCTCAATTTTTGTCCTTTAAAGCCATGACATCACGAAGAAACCAAGACAGTGCTATTAATTTTTGTCCTTGGACAAGATGCAAGAAACTTTTCTAAAAGCTTGTCCTGGGAACCAGAAATGGCACCGACACAGCTTGGACAGAGCAAGCCCATCGTACCATTTGATTCGACAGCCCCTGGTAGGTCATCACAGAGCTTGGTGCACAGATATAGGCAGAACAGCTGACAATGGCAAAGCAGACTGACTCTCTGGGGCCCTTGGTTTGTGAGAAGGCCCTGAAGCTAGGATGAGACCCGAGCGTTCACAGACCCGGGCCTGTCCTCGTAGTCACACTGCCTGCACAAGGGCTACTAAAGAGGCCAGCACTCATCCTGAGCCATGGGCAGTATGCACAGACATGCTGAAGCCCTGGGCCCAAGCCCCTGGCACCTGTGCCCTTCTATTTGCATAAGTAAGTGGCAGCTCATTAAGAACACACTAGTAGCTCTGTTACCATGCAAGGAAACCAACCTAGTCAACCCTAGGCCTCCAAAGGCTTCTCTGAGTCCCTTCTTCCGCCTCAGAGGTATGAAGCATAGCCTGTCTGTCTGTCCAGCCAGGTGAGAAAGAATAGATCCTTATGGAAACGCAGAAGGTACTTGATAAATATTTGTGAAGAATGAAGAATGGTGGCACAGGTTTGCAAAGGGAAAGAAATCTTTCTAAAAATAGGACCAGGTTTAGAGCAAACAGGTTTGAGGTGACAGGTGTTTTCCCAGTGTCTATCCATCCACCAAAGGTGCGAGGACAGTGTCTGCCAGTCCTCACATCACCCATCATCTTCTCAGACACAGCACCACTGCAAGCAGATGCAAAGATCCCAGGTGGTCCAGCAACCTGAGCTTCGAAACGCTTCCCAAGGAGTCACTATTTCTGCCCAGCTTGAGAACCACCTTCTTGGGCCTTGCTTCACACAAGACTCACTCACCCCACGGAAGAGGCCTTCCCGGGGAGCTCGGTCCCAGACCTGTGGGATCAGAACCTGCATTGTAAAGAAAGCCCCAGGTGATGCTTTGGCCCCCGTAAGTTTCCAAAGCACAAGTCTAGGAAACTGGACAGTGGGTGCCCTGTGAATGAGCAGGGCAGTCCCCTGCCTGACCCTGTCACAGCTGTGTGGCCCTTTGGGCACAATTGAGAGCCCCACATCACCTTCCTAGGGTGCAGAGGTGGCCACAAAGCTCCTCAGCCGTCCCACGTTTCAGAATCCCAGGATACAATGGGGGATGTTGAGGTACCGCCATAGCGACCTCAGGAGACAGCACTAACAACAACACCTGTGCCAGCCAGGTCAAGAGCTGCCTGCCCAGATACAAGGGGGCCCAGCTTGGTTCCAAATCAGGAGAGGCGCGTGTCAGAGTTGCACGCTCTCACACACGTGGTCAGTCTGTATGCTGGGCAGATAAGCCAAGAAGGTGGAGCACCTGGAGAAGAAGGTAGCACCAGGCTTGGAGCCAGGCTCATGGCCATGCCATCTGCAGATAACACCAGGGTGCCTGCTGAAAGTGAGGAAGAGTTGGAGCACTACTGATAAGCACGCCTGTTTGGGAGGAAGGACAGCCCCAGCGCTCCTGAGAAGCAAGAACTTTACCGAAACCAAGGACATCAGGGTAGGTCAAGCGGAGCATCAGCAAACAAGAGGAAGCCCCTCCATGAGGTGAGCGGACAGTGGCTGCAGCAAGGGGCTCTGACATACAACCGTGGCGCAGATGGGCAGGACCCGGCCGTGTTTTGTCCTGAACCGACTCGACACCTCCCGATGTCAACACCACCATCAACAACCTCTTCTCAGTAACCCGAACTCATCCCCCTCGGCCTAGGTCACGGGGTGGGTGGGGAGTAGTTTCTGAGTGTGCTGAGACACAAGGCAGCGGCTCTCGAGACGGCTCCAGTGCCAATTGTGCGGTATTTTTAGGCTGGATCCCTATGGAAAGACAGCTCTTGAAATCCTGCTCTGTCAGCCCGCGCATCAGCCTGGTCCCGGGAGGAGCTGGTGTTGCCGTGGTAACCTGACAGCGTGGCTCCACTGCTCTGGGGCACACCTGTAGCCCGCCCACAGGTATCGGCAGAGACATCCAGGGGTGCTGGCGCCCCTCCGGGTGCAGCGTCCCCAGGGAAGGGCCCCGGAAACCCGTGCAGGCGTCAGGGAGCCCCTGAGCCTCCGGCGCTCAAAGCCGTCTAAGCCGGCCTTGAACTACACGCAGGGCCTTTAAATTTTCATGAACTCTCTCCTCGGCTTGTTGGGAGTAAATAATTTATGTGCTGCTGCGGGGAAGCCAGTCAGGCGGGGGAGGGCCCTGCCAGCCTTCCTCCTCGCTGCTGCTCCCTTCTTGGTGTGAAGGCTGAAGACCTGTACCCTCTTCCCGGGATCGCCAGTGGGGGGAGAGGCCCAGGATTTCCAGGTGGCACAGCTCACCCCTGCCTAGACTGCGTCTCCTTGTCCGAGTGACACTAACGAAGCCAGAGGGTGCCCATGGGCTCTAGGCTAATTCGGGATCCTCTGCAGCCCCCCACCGCACCCCCTGCGCCCTTGAAACCAGAACAAGCCCGGGTGAAGTTCAAGGCCAAACACCTACGGCAAGTGAGTATGCAGCTGGAGCAACTGAAACCATTCCGATCCCCCATTCCATTGAGGACCCACAAAGATTCAATGTACTGAGGGAACAAAACGGAGAATCTTCACTCATCTCATTCATTCTCTGATTCTTCTATGGTGAAAATAACTATTAGATTTCTTTCTCTGGTTATGTATATAAAAAAATACCTGCTTGTTTAAAAAAAAATTAGGGAGAGAGAATCCTGGTTGGTGCCGTAATTAATAAGCACACTCAGCTGCTGACTAAGAAGTCCACAGTTCAAGCCCACCAGCAGCTTGACGGGACAAAGAGGAGGCAGTCTGCTCCTGTAGAGGTTGCTGCCTCGGAAACCCTTCGGCACAGTTCTATGGGTGCAGTACTGTTATTAAAAAAAAGAGTTAAATGATACAAAAATATATTAGGGACAGTTGGGAATTCCTTGAAGCCCCAACCCACCCACAAAGTAATAATCATAAGTGAACCACCACTGAGACAATTCCAACTCACAGTGATCCTATAGGACCGAGGAGAGCCACCTGCCCTGTGGTTCCCATGGCTATCAATCTCATGGGAGCGGAAGGCTTCATCTTTCTCCCATGCAGTGGCTGTCTGGTAGATCAGCACTGCTGCCCTTGCAGTTAAGAGCCCCACATATAACCCAGTAACCCCTGGGTTTGTTCCTAGAAGGTCACCCCTCAGAAAGAACCACGGTGGAACATTCAGGGTGGCAGCCTTCACACACCTCACCCTTCTGATGTGCACACATGTGTAGTTCACATAAGTGGGATCATATGGCCCACACAGACCTTCTTTGGGTCACAGGGTGCGTGTTCCTGCCTGACTTTCTCCCTGAGTGCTCGCTGTAAAGAGCCTGTTGTTTTGCCTTCCACACACATCTTCGTGCTTACGTCTGGTTTGAAAGTGTTCATGGATCCTCCTGTACCTCCCTTTGAAGACTCTCACCATGTCCCCAGCTCTTCTCACTACATACTGTTCCTGCCTCCCTCCCACATACTGGCAAGAGTCACCTGAAGTCAGATCTTTGCTCAAAACTGCCCAGCGCCGCCCCATCTTTCAACAAGATCATAACACAAACCTTGAAATGGCCCCAAACGTCCTGCTTAGTCCAGCCCGCCTTCTGCATCATCTTCTACTCCTGTCCCTTGGGTCCTCTGCACAGATCCGGTGCCTCTGCACCCAGTGTTCTGCCTGCCCTGTCCACAATTTCCCTACATCCACACACAAGTTCCCTGTGCTCCTGCATGTCTGCACTTAAATGCTGCTGTCTCGATGCGGCCGTCTTGGCCTCCCTGTTAAAAAGGACACGCTTTCCCCTGGTGTTGCCTGCCTGTGCCTAGCTGTCCCCCAGACACTGACGTCCAGCTCGTTATACATTTTACTCACCGTTGTCTGTCTAGCCACAAGGCAAACACACTGGTAGGGATATTGACAGAGTGTCTGCCACAGGAAGGTATTCAATAAATAATTGCCGAATAAATGAATCTTGGGGTCTCCAGGGTGAAGCAAGGTGCCTAGGTGAGCTTGCTCAATAATTGCAAGTTTCTTCTCCACCTCCACGTTCAAGATTAAATGGTACCACTGCTGTTTACAAGAGTGGCCATGTGACTTTATTTAAAAAATCATTTATTTTACTGTTGTTGTTGAAGCTACACACAACAGAGCACAGTCTGCTTCACGGTTTCTACATGTGCATTCAGTGACATAACTAAATTTTTCGTGTTGGGTAACCACTCTGTCTTAGGGTGGGTTGTCTAAAGAAGCAAAAGCAGTGACATGTATAAGTGTGTGTGTGTGTGTGTGTGTGTGTGTGTGTGTGTGTGTGTACAAAGAGAGAGAGAAGAGAGAGAAGCAGGTTTATCAAGAAAATGGTTCATGTACCAGTGGAGAGATCTGAGGGGCCAGCCCCAATCCCAACTACATGGACAGCCGCCCCTCCCCCCAGAAGAATTTACTTCAGAAGATAGCACTGAAGCTACAGCTCAGGGAGCGGGACATGTCTGATCAGAGCACACAGGAGCAAATGAAAGGGGAGGGAGAGAGAGTGGAACACATCCTGGCCCACCAATCCTTGAGAATGATATCTCTGCTCAGAGCAGCCAATGCACAGAGAAGACCCTACGGCCAGCACCACTTTGAGACACAACATCCCTCATTAACCCAAAGCCCTATGGGGAACAACAAGGGAGACACAGCATGGGAATTTCGCCCAATCTGAACCCACCACACCAAGGCAAAATACTAAGCGTGTGCAGCAGAACAGCAAGGGTAGCAGATCAAGGAAGTCCTGAGGGAATACCAAAAATAGACTCTGGGGCCAGGGAGTGGCACTCCATCAGACTCGGCCAGAAAACACTCCTACAAACACACCTTGAACTATTTGGAGGCTTTTCTTTTTTCTTTTTTTGTCATTAGTTTTGTTGTTTTTATTGTTTTCTTTTCTTTTGTTGCTTTGTTTTACTCTGTCTTGTTTTTGTGCACATGATTATATCTGCAGGTCTATCTAGATAAGATAGGCGGGATAAACAATCTGGAGGAGAAAACAGCAGGACCAATGGTTCTAGAAGGACATGGGAGAGGGGGTGGTGGGGGAAAGGAAGTGGTGCTAACAAACCCAGGGACAGGGGAACAAGTGATTCAAAACCAGTGGCGAGGAGGGTGTAAGAGGCCTGGTAGAGATTGATCAAAGTCAATGTAACTGAGAGGAATTACTGAAACCCACATGAAGACTGAGTATAATAGTGGAACAAGAGGAAAGTCAAAGGAAATAGAGGAAAGAGCTGGGAGGCAAAGGGCATTTATAGAGGTCTAAATAAAGGCACATACATATGTAAATATAATTATATATGATGTTGGGGAAATAGATCTGTGTGCATATATTTATAGGTTTAGTATTAAGGTAGCAGATGGACATTGGGCCTCTACTCAAGTATTCCCTCAATGCAAGAACACTTTGTTCTATTAAACTGGCATTCTATAATGCCCACCTTCCTGACACGATCACTAAAGACAAAGCGGCGCATAAGCAAATGTGGTGAAGAAAGCTGGTGGTGCCCAGCTATCAAAAGATATAGTGTCTGGGGTCTTACAGGCTTGAAGATAAACAATTGGCCATCTAGCTGAGAAGCAACAAAGCCCACATAGATGGACACCAGCATGTGTGATCATGAGATGTCGATGGGATCAGATGTCAGGTATCACAGAGCAAAAAAATCATATCATTGTGAAGGAAGGGGAGTGCAGAGTAGGTAGTGGAGACCCAAAGCCCATCTGTAGGCAACTGGACAGCCCCTTACTGATGGGTCACGGGGAGGAGATGAGCCAGTCAGGGTACAATGCAGCAATGATGAAACAAACAACTTTCCTCTAGTTCTTTAATGCTTCCTTCCATCCCCCACCCCACCCCCACCTCCACTATCATGATCCCAATTCTACCTTACAAATCTGGCTAGACCAGAGGACGTACACTAGTACAGACAGGAACTGGAAACACAGGGAAACCAGGACTGATGATCCCTTCAGGACCAGTGGTCAGAGTGGTGATACAGGGAAGGTGGGAGGTATGGTGGGGTAGAAAGGGGGGACTGAATACAAGGATCTACATATAATCTCCTCCCTGGGTGATGGACAACAGAAAAGTAGGTAAGGGAGACTTTGAACAGTGGAAGGCATGACAAAATGATAACAATTTATAAATTATCAAGGGTTTTCAAGGGAGGGGGCAGGGAGGGAGGGGGGAAATGAGGAGCTGATACCAAGGGTGCAAGTAGAAAGCAAATGTTTTGAGAACGATGATGGCAACAAATGTACCAATGTGCTTGACACAATGGATGGATATATAGATTGTGATGAGAGTTGTATGAGCCCCAATAGAATGAGTTTTTTTTAAAGATTCATACTCTGTAGTGAGATGTCAAGCTGAAGGTGAACTCCAGATTGTCAGGTCAGATGGCAGGCTGCTGACTCATGATGGGCTGCAAAGGCTAATGACCCCCAAGGTTAGCAGGCAACATGGCAGCCTGTGAGCTCAAGTGCAAAGAGCTGGAGGTCAGATGAAGAGTGGGATGTAGGATTCAGATCCAGCGAAAAGCCAAGCGAGCTTTGCCAAAAAGTCCATAAATAGGTCACACTCTGAAGAAATTCCCCTCAGTTGATGGGCTGCTCATAGAAAAATCTTATCATGGAGATAATTACATTGAATCAGATCTTATTGTGGAGGAAAAAATACCTCATCAAAGTACCAAAGCACTGAGAATCGTAGCCCAGCCAAGTTGACACACAATCTTAGCCATCACATATTCTTACCCTTCTTTTCTGAATTGTTCTTCCTCATTACTATAAACTCAATAATACTTTGAATTGTTGTTGTCAATTTTATCTCATATATGAGGGCGACTTGAAAAAAATCCATGGAAAAAGGGAAATAAATGATGATGGGAATTTTCGTGAACTTTTTGGAGACCCCTTGTAGGTAGTGTTTAAAAGACCAGAATGCTCAAGGGGGACATCCTTTACTAGTGCAGCTAGTAAAGACTTCGGGAGGTATTGTTGGTGTAAAATTTAATTTTTTAAGATATTTCAGTGGTCTTAGTCTGGGTCCACGGGAATTTAAACTGCTCTTCTTCATTTTCCCCTGTAACCAGTGTTTGTTTGCAGAATCTTTGCTCAAACTGCCCAGTCGTGGTAGCTGGACACCGTCCAGTTCTGGTCTCTTGCCAAAGGAGGCAGTTGCTCATGGAGGCAGCTTAGCCACACAGCCACACGCTCCATCATCTCCTTCTCTTCCTGTCGCTCCTCCTCCCTGGTCCTAGGCAGATAGAGACCCCCTGACCTTTTATTCAGATGGTACGGTCTCTGAGACTCCGACTCTGGAAGTCAAAGATTACTACACGACTCCACGCCAGATCTGGGGAACCCCTGCCTCTGAGTCCTTACGGGGTGCCAAATGATCTTCCACAGCAACGTCCCTTCTTCACAGCCCCTTCCTTCCCTACCCCTTGTGTGGATAAGCCAATCAAGCTTGCAGATCAGCTTCAGGGTGCTGGCCAGTGACACCACATAATGGACCACAGTGAGTGGCTCAGAGGTGCCAGCATCTGTCCTAGGGAACTGGGGAAGTCACTGCAGCAGATAGCATGAGACTGTGTTTGTTTGTTTGTTTATTTGTTTGTTTGTTTGTTTGTTTGTTTGGTTGGTTGGTTGGTTGGTTGGTTGGTTGGCTGTTTGGTTGTTTAACAGATAGCTGGAACTTTTTGCTTGTTTTGTTGTTTCTCCATTGGTGAGTATTGTGAAACATGGGCTGTGTTTTAAATATCTCTGTGAGGGCCCTGGGTAGTGACAACAGTTTGTCCTTGACTATTAACCTAAAGGTTGGTGGTTCCAGCCCACCCTGTGGCACCCCAGCAGAAAGGTCTGGCAATCTGCTGCTGTGGAGATGAGTCAAGCAAACCCTGGGGAGCAGCTCAACTCTGCACCATGAGGTCCCCATGAATGGGGATTGACTCCATGGTAGTAGCTTGTATTTATTGTTTTTTTAACATCATAGACATAAGGCAAGAAATGTACGAGCATTCACCATTTTTAATGCATTCTTACTTGTTGTCTAACCTGTGGCTGAATAGGGAACTCAGATGGAAAGAAAGTTGGTTAAGGATCACTCTATTCCACCCTACACCCACCTTCCGGTTTAAAACCTTCTAACATCCGAACACACACACACCATCCACCATCCAGGTGACAGGCGCCTGAGTGCCAAGTTCTCCACCGCATCACATCCAGGTCAGAAACATGGCTGCATACTGCCCTCAGGCCTGCTGCAGGGACTGCGTTCAGGAGCTCATGCGCAGTCCAGTTGCAGCAGGGCCAGTACAGCCCACTTTTTCACAGTGCTTCCCCACCTGCACGTCTCCTCCCTGGGGAAGAAGGCCAGATTCCTCCTGAAGCCTTCTGCCCTCCCCATTCCAGGGAGAGGACGTTCGCTCAGCCTTGTCCATAGCCTTGTTCGCTCAGCCTTGACACGGGAGGGAGGGAGACAAGGCCACCTTGCCATCCCAGATCCCTGCCAGCATGGGCAGATGGCTCCCTCCATCACAGGACGTGGGTGGGCGGCCAAGGTGGGCTGGGTGCCTTCATTAGTCCAACATTTGGAGGATTATCTTCTCCCCGGTGCAACAGGATTAAATTTTTTAACTGAAATATCACTGATTTAGAACAAATATGAAGGTGGGCGCACTAGCAAAATCTTTCATTCTGCCAGTTGTACAGTTTTTAGAGGTAATTATGTCTCTCTCAACTACATAGGCCAATATGAACTCCAGGCACAGCATTATATGTAAAGCAGCCCATTTAATAATCACAACCAACTGGCAAGTTGGCGGTGATGATGCCACCTTACAGTGGTGCGTGAACCGGAGTTCAGAGAGGTTGGGTGCTAACAGCTGGCAAGTGTTTGGGTTGCGGTGATCTGATCTGGATGAAGGGGTGGCCAGATGGAGAGCAGATGGGAAGCCAACTGAACCATGTTGCATCCCACTTCACTAAGCTAATGGACTCCCAGGCCTATATTAAGGAATGAATTAAACTGATTGGTCATTAGCATTTCAGCAGCCAAGGGGAGAAAAAAGCTGGGGTAACTACCACTATTAGAATAAATGTTCTGGTGTCGCATTGCCGAGGTTCGAATCCCAGCTCCACCATCTGCTCATTGAATAACCTTGGGCCAGCTATTTCACCTCTCTATGCCTCTGAGATAGTTAAGGTTTATTGTGCCAACCTGGCTGAAAAACACATGTGAGATTAATTGAAGGGTGGAGAGATAAATGGCTCGGTGAGCCTGCTTTTCTGGTTCTAGAATCTCTTGCTCTCTGATGGTTGGACCAGGGTGCAGCTGCCTTAGCCAGTTCACTGCTTCAGCTGGCAAGGCTCACTTCCTGCAAGACATCCCTGAGGAGAAGCCACATGGACCTACCCCGATGCTGGAGCCCTGGATGCTGGAGCAGCCGTGTGGAGACCCCTGCCAGTGCTGAGATGCTTACACGTTCACTGATTCGGCCTTTTTCCCGCAGTCGGTGTCATTGCGTGTGTTTTGTGAGATGGAAGAGAACTTTGTAGATCGGTGTCGGACATATGAGCTAATGTTGGACTTACACGCTTGGACAGCAGTGGGTTGGGATGCTTTCTTAATGCACATTTATCTTTATATAAAACTATCTCTTACATATCTGAGTTTCTGTGGATTTGCTTCCCTAGTTTACCCAGACAAGCGCAGCCTCCATTTCCTCATCTGTAAAGTAGGGCCATCATAGTATACAGTTGTTGTGAGAATTCCGGGCAGGACATGAAATAATAGCTAAAACCATTAGGTCCTGGCTAGCAGCTAGCAAGTGCTCTGCCCATGTTATTACAATCCCCATCATATCGCAGGGATCTGGAACTGGGGCAGATATGTGCTTATTCTGCAATTTCTGGAATAATGTACGTTTTGAGATTGGTGGTTGGCAACCCCATTGCTTAGTCACTGTGCCTGCAGTAGACAGACTACTGGCTCCCCAGACATAGTGATAGCCCAATTCCCAGCACCTGTGGCTTGGCAGAAGGGATTATGAAGGTTCTTGATATGGGATGATCCGGATGACCCAGGCTTTAGGTTAGTAGTCAAGCACACAGTATTACTCCACCCAGGAGAACTTTGTCTTAATCATGAGGGTCCTCATCTGAGTGAGACAAGGGGAGCACAGTTAGAAAACTCAGTAACAGAAATGGGGAGGGAGCAATGTGCTTTGAAGATGCAGGAAGAGACCATGAATTAAGAAATGCAGGCAGCATCTCAAAAAAAAAATCACTGCCATTGAGTTGATACCAATTGATAGAGACCCTAATAGACAGGAGTTTCCCAGTCTGAAACTCTTCATGGGAGTAAAAAGCCTCAGCTCTCTCCCGCAGAGCAGCTGGTGATTTTGAACTGCTGACCTTATAGTTAGCAGCCTGACATGTAACCTACTATGCCACCTGGGCTCCTAATCAGAAGGCAAGAAACTAGATTCTTCTCCCCTGGAGCCTCCAGAAGGAACATGGGCATATTGACACCTTGGTTTTAGCCCCAGGGACTCATTCATTTCAGGCATGTGGCCTCCAGAGTTGTGAGACAGTAACTTTGTGTTGTTTTCAGTCACTACATTTCTGCTACTTTGTTACAGCAGCAATAGGAAACTAATACTTCACTACAAGTGGACATGAGACTCACCTTGCCAAATGACCTTCAATTCTGTTTAGTGAGTCTGTTTTAAGACTTCAAATACAGACTTTGGGGTTAGCTTGTGAAAATGTTACACAGCAAGGGACAGTCCTCCCTTCCTTGCAGACGAATGCTTATTTATTATCATTTTATATTTTAATAATAATATTTTATATTCTTTTCCCTTTTTTTTCTTCATAGAAACCAATAAGTACAGTAGGCATCCATTGCTTATAAACTCATGGACCTTTGTCCCCTACTTCTCACTACATGAACTTTAATCCAGCAGTGGTGTTGGTGAGGTGTAGCAGAGTCCACTTCTAACGTCAACAATAACAGCCTACACTTATGTTTTCTGTTTAGATTAAATCAGGGAGAAGAATATTAAGCGATAATCCCAGGACCTCAGTTGGTTTGATAAAGTTAGATCGGAGCCTGCCAGCTCAATTTTCAAAAGCAAAGGGGCTCCTCTGATTTCCCAACTCCACCTACCTCATTTGGTTCCATACATTGAAGGCGCACCAGCCACCTGCGAGGCGCTGTTGAACATGCTGGAGCAAATACTTTGGAGCAGGTGGAGAAGGCAGAGACGGGATTCTGAGAGAAGAACTCACAAGGTGGGTGTGGTAGTTAGGTAATCTGGTGTCAATTTGAGAGGATTATGTAAAGGGGTGGAGTCTGGCTTGTCAATCAAGATATAATCAGTGAGGCCTCTGTGGGCATGACCTTCCCCTGAGGATTCTGGGAAAGCTCTTGGATGTCCTCCTTGGAGGCAAAAGACACACTCTCATTCTGCTCGCTCCCTTGGCGATGCTCTACTGACAAGACACATAGTGCTACTCCCTGGGAGCTGGATAAGCCACATGGACCTGCCCTGATACAACCAGACCTCTGAAGCTGGAGAAGCCACGTAGAGACCCCTGCCAGTGCTGAGATGCTTCTACCTCTGCTGGATTCAGAAGACTTCCAACCCACTGGCCTGTGATTGCCCTGCATTTGGCATCATTGCATGGGTTTCATGAGTCTGAAGAGGATTTTAAAGGTTGGTATTGGACATATGTGCTGATATCAGACATATGGACTTGATCTGGACTGGGATGGGATGTTTTCTTAATGTACAGTTGCTCTTGTATGTAAACCTCTTTCCTGTACACATATGCATCTCTGTGAATTTGTTTCTCTAGTCTACCCAGACTAACACAGTGGGTTTAGAGAATGCTCACAGCAAAAATGGGAAACAAAAGTCTGGACTGATCCTGAAGCTCTACATGTCAAAGGGGGAGATGTGTCCCGTCCTCCATGGGCCCTAAGGAGCACAGTAGAGGCTGTGGAACAGGAGCACCCCAATGACACAGGAGACCTTGTCTGCCTGGCTCACTGCCACATCCTCAGTACATGGCACAGGACCAGGCACGTAACTAGAATTGGATGGACACCTGTTGAAGGAAAGAAGGAATTGCAAATGAATGCATGTGTAGATGAATGTTGGAAGAGACTTGAATCGAAAAGATGAAGAGGGATTAGAAACATGAGAGTCTGTTAAGAAGCAACAGCAAAAGTACAGCTGAGAGCTGAAGAGGGGAGCGAGCGATATTGGACTCAACAGGACCTTTCAGCCAATGGGACATGGTATCCCGGGGACCTGAAGAAGGAAGCATGGGTATTTTCTTGTATATATGAGAGCGTTGCTGTTAAGTGCCAAAATCAAGTTGATTTTGACTCATAGCAACCCTGTGTGTGAGAGGAAGTCAAAATGCACTATGACTACTAGGGTCCCAAGTTACACGTGCACAGGTTTCTTGCACACAGAGTGTACTTTAAACATGCCTCTGCCCTCCGGGAATATATTTCTCTTAGTAATATGCTTCTCTTAGTCTCATTAGGGTGCCTTCGGGAAAAAAATCCCAGTCCAAGCAATGGCTTCCCAGGGATCTACTGGGGCAGTTAAATTTGAGGCAGAGAGTTCAGTTGAAAAGGTTATTCTGTTTGGGGGAATTCCAAAGAGTGATTTTGATAGATTTTCTCCAAGGCCACAGGACAGTCACAGGGGTTTCTTTTGAAGAAGTCTATTTCTTTTTTGTTTGTTTTATTGTGATTTGGGTGAAAGCTTACAGAGCAGATTGGTTTTTTGCTCAGCAATTCACACACACACACACACACACACACACACACACACACATTTTGGTTTGTAACATCGATTGCAGTCCCCACAATGTAACAGCACTCTGTCCGAGTCCTCCTTGTGTTGGCCATGTCCCTTAACACAGTCTTGACATCAGCTTGACTTACTCTCCATTGAAAGTTCTGTGACTTATCATTTATTCCCCTCAATTTCTGCTGTAGTTACCGTCATTCACAAATTGAGATATCTAGTTGCCTATATTCAGGCTTGCAAGTTCCATTTATTTTTCATATTTGTATATTTGGGTTGACTTCGTGGTGATCTTGTTATGTGTCTTTTTTAAATCATTTTATTGGGGGCTCTTACAACTCATCACAATCCATACATTCATTCATTGTGTCAAGCACATTTGTACATATGTTGCCATCCTTTTCAAAACATTTTCTTTCTACTTGAGTCCTTGGTATCAGCTCCTTATTTTTCCCCACCCTCAAGAACCCTTAGTAGTTTTGTTTTTTTTTTTCATGTTTTACATCGACCTCTGTCCCCCTTCACCACGTTTCTGTTGTTCGTGCCCCCTGGGGTGCTATATGTTGATCATTGTGATCAGTTTCTCCTTTCTCCCCACACCTTCCTCTTCCCCTCCTGGTATTGCTACTCTCATTATTGATCCTAAGGGGTTAATCTATCCTGGATTCCCTGTGTTAAGAGCTCTTATCTTTACCGGTGTACATGCTCTGGTCTAGCCGGATTTGTAAGGTAGAATTGGGATCATGATAGGGGGTGGTGGTTTGGGAAGCATTAAAGAACTAGAGGAAAGGTGTATGTTTCATTGATGCTATACTGCACCCTGACTGGCTCATCTCTCCTTGTGACCTGTCTGTGGGAGGATGTCCAATTGTCTGCAGATAGGCTTTGCGTCTCCACTCCGCACTCCCCCTCATTCACATTGATAAGGTTTTTTTGTTCTGGGTCTTTGATGCCTGATACCTAATCCCATTGACACCTCGTGATCACACAGGCTGGTGTGCTTCTTCCATGTGAGCTTTGTTGCTCCCTGCTAGGTGGCCACTTATTTATCTTCAAGCCTTTAAGACCCTAGATGCTATATCTTTTGATAGCTGGGCACCACCAGCTTTCTTCACCACATTTGCTTATGCACCCATTTTGTCTTCAGCAATGGTGTCAGGGAAGGTGAGCATCACAGAATTCTGGGTTATTAGAACAAAGTGTTCTTGCACCGAGGGAGTACTTGAGTAGAGGCCCAATGTCTGTCTGCTACCTTAATACTTAGCATATAAATATATGTACATCGATCTATTTCCCTATTGCTATATATAAATATATTTACATCTATACATGCCTGTATTTACATCTATACATGCATGTATCTATACATGCCTCTATAAATGTCTTTGCCTCCTAGTTCCTTCCTCTATTTCCTTTTACACTCCTCTTGTCCCAATAGCATGGTCAACCTTCATTCCGCTCTCATTAATTCCTCTTGGCTACATTGCATTTGATCAACCCCCACCAGGCATCTTTACACCCTCTTCACCATCGATTTTAGATCACTTGCTGTTCCTTTGTCCCTGGGTTTATTGGTTCCCCCTTTCCTTCCCCCATCTCCCTCTCTCCCATGTACCCCCAGATCTGTCAATTCCATTGTTTTCCCCTCTGGAATGGTTTATCCTGCCTATCTTATCTAGATAGACATGTAGAACAATAATAAACACAAAAGCAAAACCCAGCAGAATAGAACAACAAAAAAGAAAAGCATATAAATTGTTCCAGATCTGTTTGTTGACCTTTATGAGTGTTTTCCAGTGGAGTCTGATGAGGTGCTATGCCCTACCCCCGAAGTCTATTTTTGGGATTCCTCAGGACTTCGTTTCTTTGCTCCCCTTGCTGCTCTGTTACATGCCCGTAGAATTTTCCCCAAGTGTGGTGGGGTCAGATAGGGCACAATTCCCATATTGTGTCTCCAGTGTTGTCCCCCATAGTGCTATGGGTCAGATAGGGATATTGTGTCTTATAGTGAGGCTGGCCCTATAGTCCTCTCTGTGCATTGTCTGCTCCGAGCCGAAATATGATCCTCAGGTCTCATAGGCCAGGATGTGTTCCACTCTCTCTTTCTCTCTCCTTCCTTCTTAATTTGCACCTGTGTGCTCTGGTCTGACACACCCCTCTCCCAGAGCTGTAGAGCTGTAGCTTCAGTGCTGTCCTCTGTAGTGCATTCTTTGAGGGAGGGGGGGGACCCACATAGCTGGGATAGGGACCAGCCCTGTTATTATGTGTCTTAATCTCTAGTTGTTTCCTGCCATTCATGGTTCTCTATCTGAAAGACTCTCTGTAGCTTATCTTATGGTTAGTCTGTTTTGTTTTGTTTTCACAAATTTCCCTAATTTCTGTTTGTCTGAGAATGGCTTGATTTGATTGTCACATTCTAGGAATAGTTTTCCTGGGTATATAATCTTGTTTGGCTAATTTTCTTCCTCTCTTTCCTTCCTTCTTTCTTTCTCTCTTTCAGGGTTTTATATATGTTTTCCCATTGACTTCTTGCCTGAATAATTTCTGCCAGAAAATCAGAGCTTAGTCTTATTGCTTCTTCTTTGTAGATAACTTAATTTTTCCTGAACTACTTGCAGGATTCTTTCTTTGTCTTTTGTTTTGGAAAGTATTGTGATATGTCTTGGTGATTTTCTTTGGGGTTTTTCTGAGCTTCTTGAAAACATATCTTCTCATATTTTATGATCTTCTCATCTTTTATGATCTTAGAGAAGTATTATTTCAATAAATCCTTGGTAATTTTCTCAGTACCTTTTTGCTCTCTTCCTGTTTTAGAATTCCAATCACACACACGTTAGTCCTCTGGATGTGCTTCACATAATCCTTGGACTTTCATCATTTTTGGTTGTTGTTCTTTCTTCTAATTCTCCTCTAACAAATTAATATTAAGAGACTTGTCTTCAATCTCACTGATTCTGTCTTCCATTGATTCACTGATTCTTTTGTACTTCCAATACACTGAATTTTTATTATTAATCCTCTGGAAGTCTATATTTGTATGGTTTGTAACTTTCCACTTAGTTTGTTCATTTGTTCTTGTTTTTCCTTCCTTGCTTTTGTCTGTGGTTTCCTTGAACTTTTTCTCAATCCGCTGAAGGTATCCAAATAAATTGAATATGCATGAAAACAATACATCCAGTGGACTAATGGATCATGCAACATCAGTCCCCAGGACCTTGAGATCAGAAACACTAGAGCAGCCCAGTTACTGCTACCAACTGGGGTGAAAGGGCCCACATTTGAAAGTCCTGGATAGAGCGGGAGAAAATGTGGAACAAAACACAAAATCATAAAATAAACCAGTTTCCTTGTTGGATAGAGGCCCAAGACTATGGGTCTTAGGGACCCTTCAAGTCTGAAACTGAACTGACCCTGTTGGCTCAATTTCAGTCCAACTCAAATGAGTCCAAAAATAAATAAATTAAGTTGAATACTGCATTGGTGAGCAAAAGTCCAGAAAAGCTGTGCCAAGGATTGATTTTCCATCGTGATGATGGAGCTGTTCATTCTTTGCAAGGGCTGTCTCACAAGAATGTTGTTGGTAACAACCCCTCTAACCTATCACCATGATCTTACCCTTTCAAATTTATTTTTGTTCCCCAAAGTCAAATAACATTTAAATAGGACATGATTTGAGCCCCTGAAAAGAATGCAAAAGCCATTGTTTGATGTGGTGCAAATGAGTTCAGAATTCTTCGGGGAAGGGTTGGAGAGATGGAAACACTGCCTCCATCAGTGTACAACCGAATGGACAATATGTTGAGAAACAATAACTTCACATTTTGCTAGTCTTATTTAATAAAAGTTTCTGTTATTTTGTAGCAATGCATTTTTTAGTTTTGCTTGTACAAAGAACTAAACATTCCCAGTTCCACACCTTCCTCATAGTCATTGCTTTGCTTAAACCTAGTGTTGCACAACCTATGGTGCCAACCCAACTCCTGGACCATCCTCCTCTTTTTGTGGCAACTCTCTGCCTTTCCAAGCATGATGTGCTTCTGCAGGGACTGGTCCCTCTGGATAGTGTTGGATACAAGGGGGCAAAGTTATAAAAACTTCTTGGCTATAACCAAACACCTTGAGGGACTGACTCAATGAGTTTAGGGACTTAGGACATAGTCTCAGTGTAATCTGTGTCAATTGGCATATAACATCCCACAGAGACAGTATGCTATATACTTCTGTGGTAAGTAGCCACTAGGGTCTTAAAAGCTTGTGAGCAGCTATCTCAAATGCCATCTGGAACAAAGGTGTTGGTCTCTCCCCATCTGGAACAAAGAAGAGTGGGAAAACCTGAAAATGCATGGAAACAATTAGCCCCAAAAAGCAATGGACCACAGGAGACCAGAAGAACTAGATGGTGCCTTGCTACCAATACAAACAACCACTCTGACCAGGACCCTAGACAGAGTGGAAGAGATTCAAAATCATAAAAAAGAGCAGGTTTACTGGTCTGATAGAGACTGATGGGACTTACTCACCTTTCACACCTGGAGCTGAGCCCACCTCCAGGATCACCCATCAGTCAAATAATAGGCAGGACTGTAATGTGACTCGGAATCCTCCTCAGGGACACACTCCTCAGAACGACCAACTGCATAAGACCAACGGGGAAGCTTTTCCCAACAGCAAATTCAGACACAGGAAAGGACAGTAAAGAAGGATGGCTGCATGCAACAGGGAAGCCGGGGAGGAACTGGGGAAGGGGAGGGGGGGACATGGAGGGGACTGCAGACCAGTGTCACAAAGCTACAAGGGTCTGTGAATTGTTGCCTGGAAGACTAATTTGTTCTATAAAGTTTCACCCAATCCACAATAAGATGTTTTTAAAAAACACTTTTCAAAACCAGGAGGAGGAGGTAAGAGAGAATACGGATCGTCCCAGTGGGCTGTGTGGGAGGCAGAAACCTCGAGGGCTTGGAGACTGGAAGCGCCTCCAGCTGCAGGTCCAGGCCTGGCCGGGCCTTCACAGCCACAGTGTGCAGGTATGTGGGGAGGAGCTGGGGCTGGGGAAAATCAGTAGTGGTGAAGAAGACAGTGGCTCCTGCAGACCTCTGGCGTCAGACCACTGTCCTGGGACTCTGTGTCCTGCCCTGGTCTCAGGGGTGCACCACTGGGGACAGAGTTGCTGCTGAGCATGAGGAAGGAAGGAAGGAAGGAAGGCCGGGATGAGAGTGAGCTGAGGGGATGGCAGGGGGCAGTGCCAGGCAGGGGGCAGGGGGCAGAGGGCAGCAGCTGAGGTGACAGAGAACACAGGCGGTTGGGGAGGGCCCCTCTCGTGCCCAGGGAAGCTCTCTGAAAATGTTCCTGCTGCAGCAGAGCCAGCAGGAGGGGTGATGGAGTCACTGTGCTGCAGGGAGAGCCCGGAATAGCTCCTGTTCCCTTGTATAGGCACAGGTCTTAGGCTTTGCGTGTTGACATCCCTACCTTGCTGTTCCCCGCCCCCTGTTCCAGACACTTAGAGGGAGCTGGGAGGAGACAGGGAGCCTCTTGGAAGGAGCTCCTCCTGCCGGTGCCCCTGCACCCTGCTCAGTCTTGCATGTACAGGCCTAGGGGAGGGTCACGCGGTGGCCCAAGGGACACAGGAAGCCATAGTCCTCTGTGAACCACACCTCCAAAAGCATCATGGTCCACGGTGCTCAGAACCAGGTGGGCTCCTCCACAAAGTTCCACAAGGAGGCAGAGGCCAGCAGATCAGCTCTCCACAAACGCACACAGAGAGGGACAAACAGCTGAGCTGAGGAGTCTCCGAAAAGCCAACGAGCCCAAAGGCGGAGCCAACACAGGGCTGTAGATGCAGTGGCTCTTCACAGACCCTCCCCAGGACAGGAGCCTCTGTCCCAGGGCCAGACCATCAAACTTAAATGAGACACATTATTAAGTACCTACTAGATGGAGCCTTTAGGTGGTTCACACTGTTAAGCACTCAACTACCAGAGGAAAGACTGATGGTTCAAACCCACCCCAAGGTGTCTTGGAATACAAGAGTGGTCGTCTGCTTCTGAAGGTTCCATAGCCTTGGAAGTCCTAAGGAGCAGCCAGTTGGCTAATGTTGGTGAAGAAAACGGGTAGGAATATGCAAGCAGAATAGATGCACAAAGGAGCAGCAGTTCTCAGCCTGTGGGTCGTGACCCCTTTGGGGGGGGGGGTCAAATGACCCTCTCACAGGGGTCACCTGATTCATAACAGTAACAAAATTACAGTTATGAAGTCGCAAGGAAAATAAGGTTATGGTTGGGGGGTCACCCCAATATGAGGAACTGTATGAAAGAGGAAGGTTGAGAACCACTGCTCTAGAGGATGGGGAAGGCCTAGAGACTGGAGGCCCCGTTCGGAGGTCACAGCAAAAGTCCAAGTGAAAACCGTAGGGGGAAATGAGCCTGAGCTCTACCTCCTGGTGCAGAGCAGCGCCTAGGGTCCTCAAAGCTTGCAGCCACCCAAGATACAGCGAAGGACCTCTACTCACCTGGGGCAGCAGAGGAAGGAGAAGGTCTAACGGCCTCCTTCACCAGGAAACCAGAAGATACAGAACGTTTCAATGAAGGACTCAGCAGATGGATCCTGATCAAAAGGAGGGAAAATGTGGGACAGAATACCATCAAATTCTCATGGAAACCAGAGTTACGTACCGGATTTATTGAGACCAGGTGAGCCTCCAGATCCATTGCCTGAAAACCATTTGTAAACTTTAAAATAACCCCAGGAAGGCCTCTTCAAATTAACAAGTTTGTCTCGGTGACTAAAGAATGTTGGCCTTCAGCACGGTGCTCTTTTAAAGAAACAGCTGTGTGAGATCAAATTGACAACAGTGGCCCTGAAACTCAGGGAAGCCCTTTAAGGGGTAGCATCTCAGTGACCGATGGTGTCATTACCTGGGTACAGAGAGTGTGGGTGCGACACAGCGGGAAGCGTGTAACTCTTGGTATTGCACTACCCAGGCAAACTCTGCTGATTGGGTGAGTTTTATTATGTATATTCTCATGCCCACCCAAAAACAAACAAACAAACAAAATACCACAACCCTATGGAACAGTTCTATCCCCACAGCCAGGGTCACAAACTCACTGCTCCTAAAGATAGCCCGGGCCTCACAGCTGAGCCTGGCTTCCGCCACTCCTCCGCCTGGCTGTGGCACAGTGGTGCCTTGTGTGCCGCTGTGCCACCAGAGGCCATGCCGCTAGTATGGTGTGTTGATCTGACAGCAGAAGCTAGGCCACGTCGTTGGAATACTAGTGGCATGGTGAACGGGCTTCAGCAAAGCTTCCAGACTAAGACAGGCTAGGAAAACTGGCCTGCTGATCTACTTCTGAAGATTAGCCAGTGTGAATCCCATGACTCACAACAGAATCCTGTCCCACACAGCAGGGGGAGAGGAGCCCCAGCGCCACCACCACCGGGGAGGCAGCCCAAGCCCAATGGGGCACATGAACAGTGGGGCAATGGGGCACCGCGAGGATGGCCCATGACCAGGCCTCATGGTGTCCTGTTGGAGCTGGGATCACCTTGCTTCGGCGTGATGGGAAGGACAATGGCAATGAGAGGCACTGTGTGGTGTGCTCCAAAAGTAGGGTGACCAGACGTCCCGCTTTTGGCAGGACTATCCCGAATTTTAACAATTTGTCCCGCATCCTGTGGTGTTTTTTAAAAGTCCTGATTATTGGAAAGAAAGTACGACAAGCTAGGGAACGGAGGGAGAATGGGAAGGGAACATACATAATACATAACACCATTCAAACAGCTGCTGATGTGTTGCCCATAAATGTGGAAAATATTATTATTAAAATACATTCTTATTTCTATATATACACTGTGCGCATTGAAATGCTTAAAGAATTTTGTGAAACTGCAGAAGTCGAATATCAGAAAACACTTGGATACAGTAAAACGCGCTGGTTAGCTCTTTTGCCAGCTGTCTAAAGAATTTTGAAAATATACGATCCTTTGAAATCCTACTTTTTATCACAGGATAAATGTCCTAGAAGAGTTTTTTGAAAAAGAATCTTCAAAAATTTAGCTAGAGTTTGTACACAATCAAGCAGCTCTTTTTCAAAATGCTATGAAACTTATTGAATGTGACAAAATTTCAGTAATCAAAGTAGCAAATGAAGTTAATAATTTAAAATGTCAGTGTCAAGAACAGTTAGAAAATAATTTTCTTCCATTAACTATCAGTAACAGTATAAGCCAGCTAGAAGAACAAGGTGCAATAAATCGTGTAGATATCATGAATCACATTAAAAAGTTCTATAGTAACTGCATAGATTATTTTAAAAAGTGGACGGTACTTTACAATGATATTGAACATTTTCATTGGGTTACATTAAAACAAGAACTTAATTGGAATAATTTGCAAAAATCATTCGATCATATTACTCAAAATTTCCCATATAGGAATATTTCTGAAAATGATCTTTTTAATGAGGTATCATTATTTAAAATATATATTGATAAGGAAAAGGTTAAATCTTGGGCACCAGCAAAAATCACAATAGAGAACAAATAGAAATATTTCATCATTTTGAAACAAACCATGTTCCATACAATAATGCACTGAAAATTGTGGAATACGCGCTGACTTTACCAGGAACTAATTCTGTGACTGACTGCATTTTTTCTACAGTAAATAAAGTGTGGATATCAGAAAAATCACAATTAAGTGTTGAGATTTTGAAAGCCATTTTATGTGTGAAATATAATTTAACAAATTCTTGTGAAAAATTTCATAACCTTTTAAACAATGACAGCACTCTACTAAAAAAATTCACTCGAATGAGAAATATGCCAAAGAATAAAATAATACTATACATAATTTGTAAAGTATATTTAAAATTGTACTTAGGTTGAAATTAAAAATATATATATTACAATACTAGTTTTGCATTCTATGAAAAGTTTTGTCGCTCCATATAGACCAAATTTTTAATCAAGAACCCCCACCCCCGGTCAATGGTGTCCCACTTTACCAATGTTAAAATCTGGCCACCTTATCCAAAAGGTCCACTTTGTGTGCCTCTTCCCAATGTCCCATTCAGTGACATCATGTTGGTAGCATGAAATCAGCCGACAGATGGACCACAGAAATCAGCCCACCAGAGATCTACTGCTGCCGACTCAGGACATAGCAGAACTGCCCCCCAGCACCCACCCCCAGGGTATCAATAATCATGGAAGCAAGTCTCCCATGCTGTATCTCTCCTCCTCGGAAAGGCTAGTGGACTCAGAACGCTGTGGGTTAGAGAACCACAGAACACCACCAGCAATGTGGAAGCCCTCGCAGCCTGATTCAAGGCCAAGTCTGATGCCATGGTCTCTCTCCAAAGACTCTTCAGAGAGTTTTCCTAGCTTTCAGCATCCCTTCTATAAAGTCTCCATTCCCAGGAGAGTCGCCCAGGGAAGGGGTGGCTGGACAAGGCCAAACAGGCCAAGGGTTAAGAGCTGCCTTGCAAGACACAAAGGGCCACGCAACTCTCAAGGAAGACCTCTGTCCATGAGCTAGCATCTTAGTGGACACACAGGGCTCGGACATGCCAAGTGAGGGCTGGGGACTGATGCCTGGGGATGGGAGGGGTTGGGGGGGAGGAGGCAGACAGGTGGTCTCTGGGAAAAAGAAGGCCAGGAGGGGGGCTGTGTCCCTTTGTTTTCAACACAAGTCTTGGAGTGTGTGGCTAGTCTGTTAGTCTGGGTGAACTAGAGAAACAAATACATAGACAAAAACACAGACACTCATGTGCATAAGAGCTTTATCTAGAGTAATTGTATATTGAGGAAACATCCCAGCCCCGTCCAGATCAAGTCCCTAAGCCCAATACTAGCCCATATGTTAGATACCAGTCTATAAATTCCTCTTCACACTCATGCAACACATGCAATGACGCCAAATGCAGGAAGACCACAGGCCAGTGAATAGAAAGTCTTGTGGATCCAGTGGTGGTGGAAGCATCTCAGTACTGGTGAGGGTCTTCATGTGGCTCCTCCAGCTCCAGGGTTCTGGCTCCATCAGCTTGGCTGCATGTGGCTTGTCAACAGGAAGGTGTGGCAGAGAGAGTGTGTGTCCCTCCTCCAGAGAGGAAAACCAGAGTTCCCAGAATCCTCAGGAGGCAATGCCCACACAGAGGCCTCATTGGCTATGACCTGAGTGACGGGCTAGACTCCACCCTTTTGCACGTTGACAGGAGATTATGTAACTACCACAACCAGTAAATCATTTTATTAGAGGCACTACCTCCCCCACTCCCATCTCCCCAAGAACTGTGGCTGGGTCTGTTGACTATTGTAGCCCAAGTGCCCAGCACCATGCCTGCCAACAGGCGGACCTACATCAAAAACTTTTGACTGTTTATAAACTGCCCACAAGCTGCCTGCTTCCACCTCAGTATTCCACTCACTCTTTGGGGGAGAAGGGGGACAGAAGCCCAACCCCCGACCCTGAGAGAAAGCTGCAGGAGACTTGGCTGCCAGAGATGGTTGCCACTTACCATCTGGACAACCTGTGACTCCGTTTCCTCACCTGTACGACGAAAAGGATCTCGTGAAGTTGTTCCTTGTAAGAATTAAATCGCGCTAATGTCGGAGCCCGGGTGGTAGAGTGGTTACAGTTGGGCTGCTAACCCCAAGATCAACAGTTGGAGATCAACCCGCCGCTCTGAGGGACAAAGACGAGGTCTCAGAAAGGCACAGGGCCAGTTCTACCCTGCCCTATAGGGTCGCCATGAGTCGCAGTCAACTCCGCGGCAGTGAGTTGGGCTTGGGTTTAAGTGCTTGTTAAATAAATAAGGAAGCACCTCCTGTGTGCAGAGACCATCTCGGCTCGGCTCTTCTAGTGTGCTTTTCCAGCCCACCACACTCCCCAGAGGGCTTCCTTGCTGGGGTGGGGGTGCCATTAGCCTATCAGCTCTTTGAGCATCCGGCCCCCATCCCACCCGCAGGACCCTGGCACACCGAACTCAGTCTCTCTTTAAATTGCCCTGAGCCGGGTCCTGCTCCACCTGACCCCAGAGATCCAAGACCCGCAACCCGGCAAACACACAAACGCGCCCCCAAGAGCCCAGCCAGGATCTGCTGCGGCGGGAGCGGGCCTCAGCCCAGGTCCGCACGCCGCGGGCGGCTGCACCACCATGTGGCGATCTATGGAATCGGCGGCGGAGGCTTGGAAGCCACCGACAGAGCCTGAAGCCCTGAAGTGTGACCTGGCTGCTGGAGGGGGTAGGGGTCTGTGGAGAGACAAAAAAAGAGAGAGCGGAAAAAGTAAAGAAGGTTTGCGGAATAAGGAAAATCTGCCCCCAAAGACGGGTAGGCTCCAGCTGACTGGGAGTAATTGATTCCACGCAGAAAACTGTTCTCTCAGAGCCTGGCCAGGGCTGTATTGGGTGCCAGCGTGCGAAGCCCCCAGAGGACTTGTACCACCTGCCCCTCCCTAGGGGAATATGTGATTTGAAGTCGAGACTCCAATCCTCTAAAGCCCCTGCTTCCCTAAACTGAGGCCCTGGGAGGAAGGGCTGCGTGGAGGCTGGTACCCACTGGACAGACTTAACGCCAGTCCTGCCATCACTACCATGGGTGTCCCAGGTCTCCCTGTGCTAAAAGACATTAAAATAACCTATCCAACTTCTCTCACTGGATGGTGTGGGTCTCCCATAAGATAATGCCAAAGAAAGCATTTTCAATTGCAAACGCGTTCACTCTTCTACGTTTCTGACCCATCCTCAGGTAGACAGATAGATGGGTGGGTGGGCGGGTAGATGAATCGATGGATGCATGCATGGATAGATGGATACATGGGTGGATGGATGCATGGATGGGTGGATGGATGGATGGATGGATGGATGGATGGATGGATGGATGGATGGATGGATGGATGGATGGATGGATGGATAGATGGGTACATGGGTGAATGGATGGATGGATGGATGGATGGATGGATGGATGGATGGATGGATGGATGGATGGATGGATGGATGGATGGATGGATGCATGGATGCATGGATGCATGGATGCATGGATGCATGGATGCATGGATGCATGGATGCATGGATGCATGGATGGAAGGGTGCATGGATACATGGATAGATGGATGAATGGAAGCATGGATAGGTGGATGGATGCATGCATGCATGGAGAGATAGATAACTTTCAAGTTGACTCAGACTCACAGGGACCATAGGTGGCACTGTGGGTTCATCAAAAGTCGGTGCCACCAGAGAGAAAATGAGGCTGTCTGCTCCAGGAATCATTTCATTTTTAATCGCCTATGCAGCAGCTGTACTTTGTCATGTAGGGTCGCTGTGAGTCAGAATCACCTTGCCCATCTGTCTGTTGGTTGTTGGTTTTAGGCCTGCTTCACCCTCACAGTCACCAACAGAGTCAAGTCTGTCCTTGCGTCTGGCAGGACTCCTCCTTCACCAAATGCCAGTCCCCTCAAGCCACCACTCCTTCCCTAATGACTTCTGTCGCTTGGTGACTCGAGGATGCTACGCTGAAGCTGGAAGCTAGGTCACAGGTACTCCAAGTACGAGCAGGGTCCCCTGAGGTGGCCAGGCTTCAGCGGGGCTTCCAGGTTCCGACAAAGAAAGAACCTCAAGAGCTACTTCCGAAACTCGGCTTACTGCCCAGCAGCTCCCGTAGGAACACTGTGGACGTCGGGCAGATACCCCACCACTTGAAGAGTAAGAGTCCTCCGGGAAGGAACGTCCTAAAGCTCCTCCGAGTGAATCCCTTCTATTCGGAAAAGGGAAGAAAGGCACGCGCTGTTGAGGTCTGAAATTACGAAGTTCCATATGGGGGTGTCATTGCTCAAGACCGTCTTTCTCTCCCGGAAGCCCGTGCAGCAGGCAGGACGAGTCCCAGAAACATGTGGAGGGTGAACTGGAAGCCAACGGCGTTGAGGCCCTTCAGAGGTTGTGGTTGTCAGTGCCGACTCATAGCAACCCTGCCCACACGGCATTCAAGAGGGCACTGCAGAGCCACGGGCATGCATGGTGGCCTCGGGCCCACTGACAGCTCGACTTTGTTCAGCGTTTGCCCAGACACCGGCAATCCTCTGGCAGAGCGGCTGGGTATGAGTCGGTGCACGTCTCCTCTGCCTTCTGCAGGTTCAGAGCCGCTCTGTGTCTCCTTACATGGAGGGAGGGATAGACGACCCCACCAGCCAAGCTGACGCCCCTCGGTCCTCCCTTCCTGGAGGCTGCCTCCGGGGCTTGCAGCCCCAGACCATCAGCCCTCCTGACAGCTGCACAGGTTTGTTTCGAAGGCATCCAGCACACCCCTACTGCTCCCACTCTGTCGGTCCATGCACATCAGGGGGCTCCAGAGGGGCTGTGAGATGCGCTCAGGACTCCCTCCATGCACCCTGCTTTTTCATCCTTCCCTAGGAGGGAATGCTTGCCCACGCGTCGCACTGCGGGACAACCAGCAATGAGCCCATAGTGGGAGGTAGATGTATTCCCTGCACCGTGCAAATGGTTAACACTCTAGACTGCTCACCAAAAGAATGGAGGTTCGAATCTCCCCAGAAGTGTCTTAGAAGAAAGGCCTGGCAATCTGCTTCTAGAATCTCAGCCACTGGAGACCCTATGGAGCAGTTTTATTCTGACACGAGCACGTTGGAATCAACGTGACAGCAATTTGGGGGTTCTATTTGGGGGAGCAGGGGTCACAATATCTAAAATGTGAGTCGCCCTGTGGCTGACCAGTGCCCCTTCCACCCCTGCAGCTGATGCTGCTCCCTGGCCCAGGCTGAGGCTCTGCCCTGTCCTTCGTGTGTCTGGCAGAGCGCAGCCTCCAGCCTGGGCCTGGACCTGGATCCCCGTTCTCTGGGCCATTTTGGAGATCTGTCCCAGCTTCCACAAGGGGGACTCCCCTTTCTTCCCCGCTGTTCCTCTAGGCCACCCGCTGGGTCTCCATGGGTCCACGTTGCTCTGGGATGCAGTAAGGTGTACATTTGCCAGTCACCGCCAGTCCTAACAGGTGTGCGAGCACTGCAGGGCTACCGGCGCCTCAGAGGACAGTCCCTGTCCTCCAGGAGGAAGGCCAGAAGATGGCGACAGGTAAGAGCCAGAGGGACGTTTCCCTTTCAGTCAGTTACAGTTTCGCACCAATGAAACAAATCTTAACAACCAAGTCCTGAACAAAAGGGGCGAAGGCTACCTACTGGCCATGGACCATACATCACCTGCCTTTTACACACCTCACAAGAGCCAGCTTGAGGGAGGAGCCTCACATTCTCTGGGGTTGCTCCCTCAAGATGGGGGAAATGGGAGAAGACCATCCACTTGAGGCTATACAACATCAAGGCAAGGCTGGGGCAAATCAAGGGGCCCCCATTGGAATGGATGGAGACCCTTGTCCGCAAAGCAAGCTAAGACCAGGGGAAGGGAGCATCTACATCTTGGAGGAGATGCTGATAGTTCTGTTGGTGAGTATGGTGGTCAGTGGGGAGAAGTAACCTCACATCCGGAAAGGATGCTAAACAATGATTGTAGGAAGCCTAGGGGGACAATGGACCAGACACTACAAATACATTTCTACCCAGTCCTCAGTGAACCAGGCCATGGAATGGACTAACCAGCATGACCTTGGATGCTGACTGTGCAGGCAGCATGGCATAACACAGGAGCTACACCAGAAAAACTTAACATCGAGACCCCACTGAATGAACTGAGCCCTGCCGCAAAGTTGCCTGCATCTTTGGACTTAGGACTGAGGTATTCAGATGGGAGAGGAGGCAGAGAGTGGCTGCCCCAGGATTGAGTAAGTGGTAGTCACTGGACCTTGGAAGGAACCCCTAGCTCAGGGGATGGCCTATGTAAAGGGACCCTGTATTAATTAGTCCAGGTAGACTAGAAAAACAAATCCAGGGAGACTCACATGTGTATGAGAGAGAGTTTAATATCAAAGAATAATTGTACCTTAAGAAAACATCCCAGCTCAGTCCAGATCAAGACCATAAGTTCAATATTAGCCAATATGTCGGTTACCAATCTATAAATTCCTCTTCAGACTCATGCAACACATGCAATGATGCTGACTGCCGGAAGATCACAGTCCAGTGTGTGGATAGCCTTGTGGATCCAATGACGGTGGAAGCATCTCAGCACTGGTGTGAGTCTCCACGGGGCTCCTCCAGGTCCAGGGCTCTTGTTGCCATCAGCAGAGATCTATGTGACTTGTCAGTAGAGTCCCCAAGGGAGAGGAGAGAAAGTGTCTCCCACCTCCAAGGAGGAAAAGTCCAGGCATTCCCAGAATCCTCAAGAGAAGGCCATGCTCACACAGAGGCCTCATTGGCTATGACCCGATTGACAGACTAGACTCCACACCTTCACTCTTAATCCTCTCAAGTCCCAAATTGACACCAGATTATGTAACTACCACAGACCCAGAATCACCATATATTCAGTACCTAAATCCCCCCCTCACGGTGATACAACAGGTTTTGATCTGTTGGGTAGCGACCTGCACATGAAGAACTGATCCAGGAAGTTCCCCTGGCACCAAGCCCATACTTGACAAACAGCTCAGTAGAATGGGAGGTCGAACTGTGCGGGGCAACAGCTCACGGGCTTCGCCCCAGGGAGGATCTGGACTCCATCGACTCCTCATCCGGACAGTGGCCCCATGCTGTGACACTGGGAACATGGATGTCATACCGACAGTGTCCAGTGCTGTGACACTGGGAACATGGATGTCATACCGACAGTGTCCAGTGCTGTGTCACTGGGAACATGGATGTCATGCTGACAGTGTCCAGTGCTATGACACTGGGAACATGGATGTCATACCAACAGTATTCCCATGCTGTGTCACTGGGAACATGGATGTCATGCCGACAGTGTCCAGTGCTGTGTCACTGGGAACATGGATGTCATGCCGACAGTGTCCAGTGCTGTGTCACTGGGAACATGGATGTCATACTGACAGTGTCCCCGTGCTGTGTCACTGGGAACATGGATGTCATGCCCACAGTGTCCAGTGCTGTGTCACTGGGAACATGGATGTCATACTGACAGTGTCCCCGTGCTGTGTCACTGGGAACATGGATGTCATGCCCACAGTGTCCAGTGCTGTGTCACTGGGAACATGGATGTCATACTGACAGTGTCCAGTGCTATGTCACTGGGAACATGGATGTCCTCTGTGCAGTCACCTTGTACCCAGGGGGATGATTGACAGTGCTGTACTTTTTTGTTTATATGGGTATTTTTTCTTGCCTTTAGCTTGTTTTGTTTTGTTTTTGTTGTTGTTTTGGTTGTTTGGTTGCTTGCTGGTTGTTTGTTGCTGGTGCTGATGGAGTTGGTCCTATGGGGGTTCAATTTTGTTATGACAACCGCCACAGTAAGCCTCAGTCATGCATATTCCATGGCCAATCAGATGGATTCTGGGCCCCCACTGACTCTAGCCCCAATCCAAGAACAGTTAGTTCTGATAACATGGCCCTGCTCCATACTCACTTTCATGAAATGATCACTTAAAATGAGGGTGCTACAGCAAAGTGCGGTGGAGAAAGCGGATGGTGCTCAGCTATCAATAGGAATAGTGTCTGGGTTCTTCAAGACTTGTATTCAAATAAGCAACAATCTAAATGAAGAGTCAGCAAAGTTCACATGGAAGAAGCACACCAGCCTGTGTGATCCAAAGACGACAATAATAAAATACAGATATGACGAAGGGAAAAGTATCAGAGCTAAATTTATGAACACCCAATTTGTGGAAGGTTGTGGAGCACAGTGGGAGCCCAAATCCCATCTGCAGAGCATCTAGTCAGATTAAACCGCTGGCAGACCACCTCTAGCCACAGGCAAAGGTCTGGAACGACCTTACTATCAAGCATAGATCATTGCAAACTTGATTGTGCTGGATCAAGCTTGATACTGGGTCAGTTAACCTCCCTCTAGATTCCAACTTGAATTTGTTCTACGTGCCATGACAAAAATATCTTCCCTAGCTTTTTAGATATGGTTGGGGGTCTTTTACTTTTTACTCCTGGTTTGTGTTTTTATCTTTATGTTATTATTATTATTGTATCCATACCATGTCATCTTGTGTGTGTTCTATGCTGTTTCTGTTGAGCTTCCCAGTGTGTGAAGCACAGAAGGAGTGGATGTATAGAGATAATAACTGATGTGAGGGTTTATAGGGGATGGGGGCAGGATGAGGAAATTTGGAGAGTAAACAATTAAGACAGGGGAGAGGGAGGGCGCACTAGAACAGAATGTGATTTCACAATTTATTTTAAAGGTGATTTAATCATGACCTGGGGGGTGTTCCAAAATTGATTGTGATGATGGTAGTACAATCTTCTTGATATGATTGAAGAATTGAATGATATGATATATGGATTATGTGCCAATAAAACTATAAAATTGTGTTCGATTATAATTTCCAAAACAAAACTAAAAAGATTTGCTGTTTTGGAAACCCACCAGGCAGTTCTACCCATCCTCTAGGGTCACTGTGTGGGGTATCGACTCCGCGACACAGAGTGAAGTTCATGTTTGAACTCCCAAACTTGGAACTCACTGAGAGTTCACTGTGGAAGACGTGGGCGCGGCTCTCAGAATATTCCGTCTACTTGATGAAGAAGGTGGTCGGTTAAACAGAGACTATGGACACAGGGAGATCTCTTCAGTTCATGTTCTCCCACCCCGAAGCAGGGCCCAGCTGTGGGCAGGCCTTCCGCAAATGGTGGCTGAATGAAGGCAGGGCACCATTTCAGGGCACCCAGAAAGCAGCTGAGAGATCAGGAGAGGGGAGCCCCAGAGATGGAGAATTCTGGAATTATGCCCACCCACCTGTAACTAACATGACCCACGTTGACATGACTTGGGGAACCTGTGGTAGCCCTGGAGTTGACTATGGCCATGAAGAAAATGAGGAGCACCCTCCCTCTGCATCATCTCTGCAACCCTCCCCCACCACTACCCACCCACCCACCCTCGCTCACTGTGCTCAGATTAGCAGGGCACATACCCTCGGGGGCAGAGAGGCTGTAGCCACCCAGAACATGTCCTGGTTATGACACGAGGCCTTAGAGTCTGCCTGTGCCCCAGAGCCGAACAGCAGGTGATGGTGACCAGCAAGGCGCTGTAGCTCCCTACTCTTCCTGCGAGCAGCCTAGTCTGCTGGGAGAGGGGACAGAGACAGGATCCCAGGCGGTATATTATGCCCAGAAGATTCAGCTCAGCCAAAGGATCCCACCAGCCCTATCACCACCCTCAGTTCAGGGCAAGATTTCAGCTCCATCTCACTCCTACAGCACTGAGAAAATCCAACATACATCCCAAAGTGACATCGAAAATGAAAAGAGCATTCCAGGGCATGAGCTCTGCTGGCCCTAAAAAAGAATTCTCTGGAGTTCCAGTGTGGAGCCCCTGGGGCTGGGGTGGGTGGGGCAGGGGGCTCCTTCACTCTCCTTCACCCATCTCTGGATGCCTGGCATCAGATCTTCCAGACAAACTCCTGCCACTAGCAGCTTCTGGTTGTCTGCAAATGCCACCAAGGAAGCAGGCTCACCTTAACCACCGTCTAAGATCTTAGAGGCTTTGGGACTCTTGCTTCTGAACCCTTCCCCACCATCCCCACCCAGGCTGGCCTTCCAAGGAAGCATCTGTCTTCCAGAAACTAGACTGAATGCTTGCCAAGGGTGGGAATCCCTTCCGCCCGAAGGAACATCTCCCCACACAAGGCTCCAACAAGCTCGACAGCGACTCCGTGGGACAGGTACAACTGCCCCTGTGGATTTCTGAGACAAACGTTCCCTCGGAGCAGCTGGAGGTTTCTAAGTGCTGCCCTTGCAATTAGTTGCCAAGGAGTACCCACAACCCCGCCAGGACTCGTGCATCTCCCCACAGCCTCCCTTGAAGCCCACAGTGATGGCAGGCTGGCCTCCCCGCCCCAACTCTCTGGTGACCCCATTCCTGAGGGGTTGTTCTCAGGCACATTTGACACCACTTCAGGGAGTATCAAATGACCAGGGCTTCTTGAGCCACAAGGAATTCTTAAGGCACTCAAATTATTTCTATCTTTGTTCCAGCCCAAAAAAAAAAACAGGGTAGGAGAACCCCTCGTCATTAAAAACAGTTGCTGTTTTTAGATGCTGTCGGTTTTCGCTCATCATGACCCTGTGCAACCGAGACCTGCCCCTACCCTGCCCCCCTCAGGTTTTCTGGGCTGTCATCTTCACAGGAGCATGTGCCCAGGTCTGTCCTCCCCCAGAGCCACTGGGTGGGTCCTAACAGCCAACCTTCCATTTGGCAGCCAAGTGTTTAACCTTTGTGCCTACAGGCTTCGTGGAAAAGAGGCAATCCCGCACATTCTACAGCGGTCAGCAGAGTGGCTAAGAGGCAGCTTAGACAGGCAGGTGCCTCTGCCCCGGTCCCATCATCTCTGCCACCTGCTTCTTGGTGCTCTTGGAGAAGGTGCTTCATCTGTTTGCTCCAGTGCTCACCTGTGAAGCGGGGATGAGGCTTTCAAGAGTGACAGTCTGGGAAGCCCACAAGGGCACTTCTGCCCTGTCCTGGAGGGTCTCTGACTCGATGGCAGTGAGAGTTGGACGTGGGTTGCTGGGAGTACTGGTGGCATCCTGGTGAGGCGTGGTGCTACTAACTGCAAGGCCAGCAGTTCACAAACCGGCGGCAGGAGAGAGACAAGGCTGTCTGCACCCCTGGAGATTCACAGCCTTGGAAACCCACAGGGGCAGCTCTGCTCTGGCATGTAGGCTCGCTGAGAGTTGGAATCGCCTCGATGGCAGTGAGTTTGGTTTGGGGGAGTATACCATAGGTTGTTGTAAGGAGTTAATGAAATCATGCATGTAAAACACTTAGAGAAGAAGCGAGTTTGTCATTAAAATGAATGTTTGTTGTTATCTTTATGGATCAGAAAGAGTCCCATTCAAAGGCTGTTTAGTTTGCACACAAATGCACACATACAGGCTCCCTTTACTCAGTGTAGGACAGCGAGTGACAGTTGACCCTCATGCTCCCAGAAGCCACTGGTCACCTCTTTATGGAAACACCTCTGCCAAGTCCTATTATCTGTGGGCCCACTCACAAAAATGATGTCCTCTCATACCTTCATATAGGTTCGGTGTCAATCAGAAAAGCCTGGCTGCTGTAGCAAGCACCCCACCACCACCACCAAACCCCAGTGGCTCAATCCACCCAAGGTTTCTTTTTCATTCATCCCACCTCCCAATTCGAATCCAGAATGGGGTTTCATCTGTTCCAGAGTCATTCGGGGATCCAAGCTTCTCTCTAGTGGCACCACCATCTCCCGGGGCCTCGGAGGAAAAGAAAACCAATTGTATGAGCCTTTGGTATTGTCTCTGCTACCTGCTACCCTTCCTGAGGAAGGAAATTGAACTTATTTTCTGTAGGGCATTCTCTTAAAAAACCAGTCCACCCCACCCTCCCCCCACTATCATGATCCCAATTCTACCTTACAAATCTGGCTAGACCAGAAGACGTACACTGGCACAGATAGGAACTGGAAACACAGGGAATCCAGGGCAGATGATACCTTCAGGACCAGTGGTGAGAGTGGCGATACCAGGAGGGTGGAGGAAAGGTGGGGTAGAAAAGGGGAACCGATTGCAAGGATCTATATAGAACCTCCTCCCTGGGGGGCAGACACAGAAAAGTGGGTGAAGGGAGACGTCGGACAGTGTAAGACATGGTTCATGGGTTCAAGGGTTCATGGGGCGGGGGGAGCAGGGAGGGAGGGGGAAAATGAGGAGCTGATGCCAGGGGCTTAAGAGGAGAGCAACACTCTCCCGACACAACGGCTGGAGCCAAAGTGGGTGAACAAGTAAATGTGGTGAAGAAAGCTGATGGTGCCCGGCTATCAAAAGAGATAGTGACTGGGGTCTTAAGGCTTGAAGATAAACAAGCGGCCATCTAGCTCAGAAGCAACAAAGTCCACATGGAAGAACACACCAGCCTGTGTGATTGAGTGGTCCCAAAGGGATCAGTTATCAGGCATCAAAGAACAAAAAATCATATCATTGACTGCACACCTCCATGATAGGATCGCTGAAGACAAATGGGTGCATAAGCAAATGTGGTGAAGAAAGCTGATGGTGCCCGGCTATCAAAAGAGATAGTGTCTGGGGTCTTAAAGGCTTGAAGGTGAACAAGCGGCCATCAAGCTCAGAAGCAAAAAAGCCCACATGGAAGAAGCACACCGGCCAGTGCGATCACGAGGTGCCAAGGGACCAGGTATAAGGCATCATGCAAAAAAAAAAAACAACAACGATATGTGTGTGTATGTATGTGTATATATGTGTATATGTATATATATACCATATTAAATGAAGGGGGAAGTGCAGAGTGGAGACCCAAGGCCCAAGTGTCGGCCAATGGAGATCCCCTCATAGAGGCGTTTAGGAGAGGAGATGGGTTAATTAGGGTGCGAGGTAGTACCGATGAAGAACACAGCTTTCCCCCAGATCCTGGATGCTTCCTCCCCCCAACTACCATGATCCAAATTCTACCTTGCAGGCCTGGATAGGACAGAGGCTGTACACTGGTACATATGAGGGCTAGAGGTACAGGGAATCCAGGGTGGATGATACCTTCAGGACAAAGGGTGTGAGGGACGATGCTGGGAGAGTGGAGGGTGAGTGGGTTGGAAAGGGGGAACTGATTACAAGGATCCACATGTGACCTCTTCCCTGGGAGAGGGACAGCAGAGAAGGGGGGAAGGGAGACTCCGGATAGGGCAAGATATGACAAAATAACGAGGTATAAATTACCAACGGCACAAGAGGGAGGGGGGAAAGGGGAGGGAGGGGAAAAAAAAGAGGACCTGATGCAAGGGGCTTAAGTGGAGAGCAAATGCCTTGAGAATGATTGGGGCAGGGAATGAGTGGATGTGCTTTATACAATTGATGTATGTATATGTATGGATGGTGATAAGAGTTGTATGAGTCCCTAATAAAATGTAAAAAAAGAAAAGGGAAAAAAAAGAAAATGATGAGGGCAAAGAATGTACAGATGTGCTTTATACAATTGATGTATGTATATGTATGGATGGTGATAAGAGTTGTATGAGTCCCTAATAAAATGTAAAAAAAGAAAAGAGGAGAAAAAAATGATTAGGGCAAAGACTGTACAGATGTGCTTTATACAATTGATGTATGTATATGTATGAACTGTGATAAGAATTGTATGAGCCCCTAATAAATTGTTAAAATTAAAAAAAAAGAGGAGAGCAAATGTTTTGAGAATGACGAGGGCAACAAATATACAGATGTGCTTTACACAACTGATATACTTATGGATTGTAATAAGAGTTGTATGAGCCCCAATAAAATGAAAAAGAACAAAAACAGACGGAGGCTGTGTTCAATGTGTTTTCTCTCAACTCCGGTAGCAGACGTCTTATCCACACCACCAGGCTGCAGACCTGGGCCAGAGCTCTCAGCTTGGTCACTTATTCTGGCCTCTCTGAGCCCACATCCTTCTTTGTAAGGTGGTCATTCAGGGCGGGGATGTGCATCGGGGACAGCGCGGGAAGGGCAGCCAGGGCTGTGGGATTTTCTTTGGCCTTCTCCCACGGCAACCTTCTCCGCGCTCAAGCCACTTCGACCATGGAGGAAATAAGACTTAGGTGGGCTTCTCAAATCCCTCTCCACGCCAGCCTGGTCCTCACCGGTCCTGGCCCTGCCCCTCCCCCACAGGCCCCATGCTTCCCGCCCGCTCGGCTGATCCAGATGGTTTGTGGATGCGCAGAGCCAAACCCTGTCGTTGGGTTCGGGAGCTCCTGCAGACGCCTTCCCTAACTGCGAGCTCATTGGGGCTCTTTCGGAACCGAGGCTCTGCACTAGCTTCTCCGCAAAATATCCATGAGATGGAGCGTAGCAGAGGCTGGCTGGTGCTTCTTCCTCAAGCCTCCTCCCCCGGGCCCCCACCCCCACCCCCACTCCCAGCTCCTGCCTCACTCGCTTTAAACCCATGACTGGGGAACAAAAGGCAACGCCCACCTGAGCACCCCTTAGTGACACCACAACCGGAAGGAAGCAAAGGCGGGAAAGCCATTGTTCTCCTTAGCAACAGGGTCTGCCCCAGCGGCCAGGGCTGGAGCTTAGTTGCCACCAGCCGGCGGCCGGGGAGCCAGCGTGTTGCTAGGAGAACCGGGAGGTGGAGTGAAGCCGACGGCGTTTCAGCTGCAAACAGACACGTGCGCTCAGCAGCAGCACCCACCACGGGGCCGGGCCCAGTGGGCCGGCGCCCAGTAAGCACGGTGAGAATGCACAAGCCAACTTGTGGCGATTGACTGAGCTTCAGTTCTCGTATGAGTTTGGCCACATCAGGCAGCAGATGAGTCATCTGCACAAGTGAGCCCAGTGCATCTTGCTTACTCGATACTCCGACCGCGCCTGGGATTGCACATCTGAAAAGAGGTCTTTGATTGGGTCGGCAGGTGCTGTGGGGGTGGGAAACAGACTATAGTCTGCGCTAGTAGAGTCTTGCGTGTGGTGGGGAGACGGGCACGTGTGCACTACAGTTTAGGAGAGGCGCACATTGTAAGCCAGGGCTTGCTTGCCTTGCTTGGTGAACAATCCAATCTATCACTGGCCGGTCCCAATGCCCAACCTCAAAGAAGGCAATGTTGCTAGGTGCTGACAAGTCGGTTCCGACTCCTAGTGACCCGATGAGAGAGAGAAAGCAACAGAACCAAACACCTGCATCATCCTCAATTGCTGTGCTGGAGCCCATCAGGCCACCCCAGAATGAACGACCTCATCAAGGGGCTTCCTCTTTTTCATTGACCTTCTGCTTCACCAGCGTGATATCCTTTTCCAGGGACTGACCTCTCCTGACGGCTCGGCCAACGTATGTGACGCAAAGTGTCACCAGGCCTGCCTCTCAGGACACTCTGAAAGTACTTCTTCCGAGACAGATGGATCTGTTCTTCTGACAGTCCAGGGTACTTCCAATACTCTTCACCAGCACCATGATTCAGATGCAGCCGTTCTGTCGCCGTGGCTTGGTTCAGGCGCACCTTAGTACATCACCTCGTGCTGTCCTGGATCTGCCACTCTTTACAGAGGTCTTGATGTGGCGTGTGGTCTCCTGAGTGCTGCTCCCACGAGAAGCGATGATGGACCCAAGCAAGACAAAATCCTTGACACTTTGATCCTTCCTTCCTTCGTTCATCATGTTGTTACCTCACAGCCCAGTTGTGAAGATGTCAGTTTGTTCGCGTTGAGTTGCAATCCGTGGTGAAGAAGACTATAGTGCCCCTCCTTCTCCTTCCTTTCTCTCTGAGCCAGCACCCCACAGGTGATGGAGAACCGTGAAGACCCGGGCATGGGATACACAGCATGTCCCTGGCTCAGTCACATGCACTGGAGATAGGCTGAGAAGGAAGGGGACCCTGCGTTCAGGGAGATTAGCTGGGAGAGGCACAGGGTGATAAATGAACAGAAAAAGATATGATCTGTCCAGTGCTAGGGGAACGCAGAGCAGGGGAGACCTGGTGCCCTGCCATGCTGAAATGTCAGTACTAGATGCCAGCAAGGCCACTCTGACTCACGGAAACCCCATGTGTGTCGTAGCCCATTGCACTCCATAGGGTTGTCAAGGGTTGCTATGTTGGGAGATCACCAGGCCTTTCTTCTGAGGTGCTTCTGGATAGGCTTTGACTTAGCAGCAGCTGAACACATTAGCCATTTTGCACCACAACCTCAGAGAAAAATAAATTAATGATCAAACAGCCCAACCAAAGTCCTCCTATAGAGACCTGCCCAACAGCAAGTCTGAGGCACAGCAGTGGAGGGAGGGCAGGATTACCATCAGTAGAGCCTGACAGGGCCAAGGCAAACGTTTGTGGTTTTTACGCCGGTTCATTCTTCAGAAGCCTACCCATGCTACAACAGCCTTCCTGCTTCGATGCCTTCCTCGCCCCCTCTGCTCATGCTCCCAGTGGTGGCCTGGCCACAATGGCCTGAAGACTCTGCCTGGTTGACTTCATCTCCCACTTCCTCTGGTCCCCAACACCCACCCCCTTGGTTCCATTGGTGTCTTGCCTTTTCCTTGAACGCCCCAGGCCCACTCCCACCTCTGCTCTGCAGCTGAAAGGGCCCTCTCTCAGCCACATGCCTGAGTCTGAGCCTCACTCTCTGTCCAGAGGGTCAGCCTTGACCACCCTACAAAACAGCACCTTCTCCTCCCTGTGTCCCCTGAGCCTGTCTGCTTGTTCTTCATAGCACTTCTACTAAATCTGGAGTTCCTTGTTCATTGTCGTTTGCCTCCACTAAGGGGCAGGGGGTGTTGCTTGGTAATCTGGGTAAGATACCAACACGTACCATTTTGAGGTGCACAATTCAGTGACATTTACTAGATTCACAGAGATGTGCAGCTACCATGTCTATCTAGTTCCAAATCATCGTGCTCCATGCAAAAGCGAACCCCTGACTCTTGAAGCACCTCCCTCCCCAACCACCCATCTATTTCCTGCCTTTATGGATTGGCCTACTCTGGATATTACATATGAATAGGATGAGACAATGCATAACCTTGCATGTGTAATTTGTTTCACTTGGCATAAGGTTTTCTTTCTTTTTTAACTGCTTTGGTGATGCACAATTCACTTACATATAAATCAATGATTCGAATATATCAAAAAGAGTCGTGCACTCATTGCCACCATCAATTTGGGAACATTTTCTTCATTCTTATATCCACTGCTATGAGTATCTCCTGTCCCCCCAACGTTCTCTGACATAATGCCGAAGAGTGGTTAGCTAGTTGCTGTGTCTACATGCTTCCCTCTCCTGATCTTCATATAAGAAAAGCACACACGAAGAAGAAAAGGAATAAAGCCAGCCACCGCAGCAAGGAAACAAGACACAGATAAGTCTCGTTCCAAAAGAAAATAGACAGAAGCAATAGAAACTAGGGCAAGTTAAAAATGAGTCGAAAGAGAAAACAAGTGGTAAGATGTTAAATATAAACCAAACTGTATCTGCAGCAATCTACTTTCCAATTCACCTTGTCTGCGAACAAGACTGTTCACATCCCTGTTCAATAGTCTGAGGGGAATCAATAGAGGCTTAATCCATGCGGGGACTCTGCAAATGAATTTGGGGGTTTCACTGTCATCTTTAGCCTTCTGCAAAGCAGGTGTTCAGAATTTAACCTATAATATCATTTCCTCCTCTGATCTTGGTATTTACCATTTGAAACCCTTAGCTCACACAGGATGGTGTGATTCTTCCACTTGCATTTAGCTGCCATCTCACTTAGATGACTGCCTATTTAAGACAAGGCTTTAAGACTCCAGATGCTATGCTTTCTGATAACCAGGCACCTCCTTCTTCACCACACTTTGCTTAGCACCCATATCTTCAGAGATCACTCCACAGAAGAGGACAAGTATTGAGCAGGTCGGCAAAAGATTTTAAAGGTTCATCCAAGTTATAGCATGGATCAGGACTTTGTTTCTCTTTATGGTTGAATAATATGCCATTTCATGAATAGGCCACCTTTTTATATACACTCATCTACTGATAGACATTTAAGTTGCTTCTCCCTTTTGGCTACTGTGAAAGTGCCGCAAGGAACATTGGAATACGGGTTTCTGTTTGCATTCCTGCCTTCACTTCTTCTGGGTATAAATCTAGGATTGGGATACCTCGGACCATGTGCTAATTCTATGTCCGTTTTTTAAAGGAACTGACAAACGGTTTTCCACGGTGACGGCACCATTTTCCATTCCCACCAGCCACGGATGAGAGCTCTGGCTTCTCCACAACCTCGCCAGCACCTGTTAGGTTTTCTGGTGTTTTCGCATCGCCGTTCTAATGGAGATGAGGTGCTGTATCGTTGTGATTGCTACTTTCATCTCCCCGGTGATGGCTGGAAAATAGCAGGGCAGCAAAAGCGAGGAAAGCCGGACTGACACCGTGACTGCAACAGGGCTCAAGCGGAAGAACAATGGTGAGGTCGCTTCTCGGCCTTTTGGCCAAGATCAAGTGAAGAGCAATGGTGAGGACGGCGGGGGGCCCGCCATGCTTCCCTCTGCTGTCCATCCGGTCATTATGAGTTGGGAATGACTCCATGCACCTTCCAACACCAACAATGGATATGACATAATTGGATCATCTCTGCATTCTGCGGTATGATCTTTTCTTGGAATAGGCACATAGCTGCATTTCTTCCTGTCGGTTGGTGAGGCGGCGGTCTTCAGCATTTCCTAGCAAAGCCTATTGAGTGCTTCTCGTGTTGCATGTACTTGTGGAACTATTTCCATCGGTGTTTCGTCAATTCCTGGAGCCTTGCTTCTTTTCAGGTGGATCCACAGTCAACGCGCCGAGAAGCAGCAGTAAAGCGATCAAACGCTGGATCACATTTAGTGCACCTGCTGCTTTAAAAGGGCTCTTTAAAGGGTCAAAAGGAAAAGATAACCACTTGAGGAGTAAAATGCCTCTGACGTGCGCCATGGTATTTTCCATCCTTCATCTGCATGTGAAAGCTGGACAATGAGGACGAGAGACTGAAGAAGAATTGATGCCTTTGAATGACGCTGTTGACATAGAATGTAGAACATAGCGCAGACTGTCAGAAGAACAGACACATCTGTCTTAGAAGACGTCCAGCCAGAAGCTTCCTTAGCAGTGAAGATGGTAAGACTTTGTCTCATGACTTCTGGCCATGTTATCAGAAGGGATGAGTCCCTGGAGAAGGACGTGGGGATGGATAAAACAGAGGGCCAGCAAACAAAGAAGAAGATCCCCAAGGAGATGGATGAACACCGTGGCTGCAACAATGGACTCAAACAACTGAGATGAAGAAGGTGGAGCGGGAAAGGCAGGGCTGCTCTCTGCTGGACATGGGGGCCTGAGCAGTCAGGACTGACTCACAGGCCCCTAACAGCAACAGCAAGAGATAATGAGGTGGAACATCTTAGGAGATGGGTTTTGTTGTTCTGTTTTGGGTGGGCCATTTGAATGTCCTTTTCAGTTCACCATTCAACTCCTTTGCTTGTTGTCAAGTAGAGGCATCAAAAGTCCTTTAATTTCGTGGGGAGGGAGATGGAGTATTGAATTTTGGTTAGTGGCGATAGAATATTTTAGAAAAAGTATATCAGTAAAGATGGCGCACATGAACCATCAGAATTTAAAAACAGAAAACAGGTGGTAGGCCATCTTTAGCCCACAGGCCCAAGTTTACCAACATCTAAGGGGATACAATTGTAAAGCCTAAGAAAAAAGTTGATACAGAGAGAGCGTGCCCTGGGGGGGTCCACAGTTCAAGCATGGCTGCTCAAAGGCACTACCCACCACCCACCCCACCCCTACAGATGAGGAATCCTGGACAGAGTGACTGGCTAAAGACACAACTAACTAGAAGTGGCAGGATCTAAACCCAGACCATCTGACTCCAGAAACGGAGCTCTCACCAGGGCTGGGTCACCTAACAAGCAAGGCACTCACAGCTCCAGTAATACCATAACATCACTGTGCACTACGTCAAAGATGGGCGAGAAGCTTCTTGCCACCAGTGTCACTGGTAAACAAGTAAACAACTAAACCTGTGTGTACCTTTCCCGGATTGCATAGTGATTACATGTTGGGCTGCTAACTGCATTGTCAGCAGTTCAAAACACCGTAAAGAGTTACAGTCGCGTGAAGAAAGCTGATGGTGCCCGGCTATCAAAAGATATAGCATCTGGGGTCCTAAAGGCTTGAAGGTAAACAATCGGCCATCTAGCTCAGAAGCAACAAAGCCCACATGGAAGAAGCACACCAGCCTGCGTGATCACGAGGTGCCAAAGAGATCAATTATCAGGCATCAACGAACAAAAAAATCATATCATTGTGTGCTCACCTCCCTGATACGATCACTGAAGACAAATGGGTGCATAAGCAAATGTGGCGAAGAAAGCTGATGATGCCCAGCTATCAAAAGATATGTCCTCTGTGATCTTAAAGGCTTGGAGGTAAACAAGCAGTCATCTAGCTCAGAAGCAACAGAGCCCACGTGGAAGAAACACACCAGCCTGTACAATCACAAGGTGTCGAAGGGATTAGGTATCAGGCATCATCAGAACAAAATATCATATCATTGTGAGAGGGGGGGTGCGAAGTGGAGACCCAAAGCCCATTTGTAGGCCACTGGACATCCCCTTACAAAAAGGTCTCAGGAAGGAGACGAGCCAGTAAGGGTGGGATGTAGCAGCGATGAAACACACAACTTTCCTCTAGTTCCTAAATGCTTCCTCCCTACCCACTATCATGATCCCAATTCCACCTTACAAATCTGGCAAGACCAGAGGATGTACACTGGTAGATAGGAACTGGAAACACAGGGAATCCAGGGCGATGATCCCTTCAGAAACAGTGGTGTGAGTGGTGATACTGGGAGGATGGAGGGAGGGTGGGTTGGAAAGGGGGGACTGATTATAAGGATCTGCATGTGACCTTCTCCCTGGGGGATGGAAAGCAGCAAAGTGGGTGAAAGGAGATGTCGGACAGAGAAAGATATGACAAAATAATAATTTGTAAATTATCAATGGTTCATAAAGGAAGGGGGAGCGGGGAGGGAGGGGAAAATGAGGAGCTGATGCCAGGGGCTTGGGGGGAGAGCGGATGTTTTGAGAATGATGAGGGCAATGAATGTACAAATTAGCTTTACACAATTGATGTATGGATGGATTGTGATAAGAGTTGTATGAGCCCCTAATAAAACAATTTTTAAAAATAGTTACAGTCTCAGAAACTCACAGGGGGCAGTTCCACCTTGTCCCACAGGGAACTATGCATGGGCAGGGACTTGATGGCAGTGAGTTTGGGCGGGGTGTTGTATACCTTGTCTGACAAAAGCTGTGCGTGGTGTAAGGGCTACACCTTAGATTGTGCTTCCTGGCTTATCCACCCCAACTCTTGGACACACGTAGGAACAAGGCTACTCGAGAAGCCAGAAGACAAGGCCAAGGTGTTCAAGGTTCCAGGGGTGGGGCCATAGAGGCTTTGGAGACCAGGAATGAGTAGAAATGTTATGGTCATTAGGGTCTAGGGCATCAGGCTCCCCCCAAAAAAGGCCTCTAGTCAAGGGCTTTGTCGATAAAGCTGAGTTAACACCTCTTGTACAAAAGTAACCCAGACACCTTCTTCTGAGTTAACAAGAGTTTTGCGGCTTCTGCTAGACACACACAAATAAACATTATGGGAGTCCACTGCAGGGAAAACACAAACAAGGTTGGGGTGCTAATGGCCCTGCGCTAATTGTGCTCTGTAATCTAACATCACCTTGTTGGCCTGTCATCTTCACACCTCATTGAAAATCCATTAAAACAATTGCGGGTCCATTAGCCCTGACTTTCAGGCAGAAGCTTCCCTGGGGCATAGTTTATGACTGTGGGCCCTTCATTAATATTTAATGCAATTGCTTTCGAGCTGGATAATTGTGATTACATAGTACTATGTATTTAAGTATGGGGACCGAGGAAGACTCAGGCCGTTCGTTTCCTTTGGATTTCTCTTTTAAAAAAAAAATCAAAAGTGGACTCAATCCCTTCAGGCAAAATCATATATCAAAACTGGAAGACTTTTTGTTTGGGGGGGTGGAGGGGGTGTTGATGTTTGGACTCTTGTAATTAGGTCTTAGGGTTTTATAAAAATTTAGTCCATAGCTTTTTAGGCTATTTGCTTATGACTTGATTGTACATAAAAATAAAGCTCATCAAGTGACCCCAGATTCTTTTTCAAGCCTGGAGTTTTTTCACTAATATGTACTTTACAGAGTATTTTGTTCACGCATAATTTCACTATTAAATTGAAAACCAGAAGTTTTATGAGAGAGCGAGAGCAGGCTGATTACCCCATTTACAAAAGAATTCACTGTCGGATCCCTTAAATATTACACTCCCAGATCAATGGAAATGATTTGCTTTACAAATTTTCAATTTGCTAGCATCTTTCCTCAGAAAGCAGTTCCAGAAGAAAGGTTATATTTCCCAGGAACAGCTGCTCCCGTGGCTGTTGTTTGGGGAGCTAAACGCTTGCATCCGTGATGAGGGTGCCCAGAGCATTGTCAGATTACCCAATAAGCAAGGTAAGCTTGACCTTACGACAGTTTACTTACCAGTCGGTAGTGAACAATTTCACTCCACCCCTGCCCCACCACATCAAAGATTCTGCTTCCAGCTATAGCGATAGCTGATGTCTTTCTCTTCCACCCCTATAGCATCATCCCACAGAATCAAAGCTTCTGCTCAAGCTTACAATCCCTATCAGGGACAGAGTACCCTATAAGCAAGGTAACCTACCCCTGGGCCAGAGGCATGGCTGAGAGACACCTTGAGGAGTCTTGGACAGGGCTGTGACCTGCTAGGATCCATAGGGCGAGTGGAGAACCAAGGGAAGACCAGTTAGAGATGAGGGGACACTGGGACACTAAGCCCTCTGTATTGTGTACAGAGGGGAGAGCCAGCTGCCCTCTCAAGGAAGGCTCTCGCTACACTGCACAAACCTACTCAACTCCCGTTTAGGACACAGGCCTGTGCAAAAAATGTGAGGGTATTAAAGAGCCGGGAACTGGCCTTCCCATTAAAACAGCGCCGTTCTCTCTACGTTTGCTCCTCCTCCATTGCTCTGGATTGCCAGTGGTACAGAAGGTTTCCCGCCAACGTACCCCAGGCACAGCAATCCCATTGCGGTGCTAAACATGTGTCAATGGAGCTTCCTGATGGAAACAGCCTAGGAAGAAAGGCTGGGCATCTACTTCTGAAAATGAAAATCCAAGAGACCCCAGCAGGGATGGCTCAGACCAGGAAGCACTTCATAGCACTCTGAGGAGAGGTCTGTCTGACCACTGGCAGCAAGCACCAACAGGAGCACACTGCATCACCGCCCATTGTTCAACCAAGTCTGCATAAGTGGCTGGATAATCATTTATTCCTTGCAAAAAAACTGAATCTTGTCAATGGTTTACTATTTAGAATGTTTTCAAGAAAATTCAGGGCCATCCCAATCTTGACATCACGTGCACTCCCTGCCTGTCCTTATGCTTTTGTGAGTTGGATAGGAAGGTGAGGCATTGGCGTGCTGAGAATTGTCCCATAACCTGGCCACACAGGCAAGTATCCCCTAGATGAGCAGGCAAAGAAAGCCACCTAGCCTGTGGCTCCCAGAGATCCCTGCATCACACACAGGCAAAACACCATGCAAGATGTGAGGAACCGAACAGGGCTGAGGCTGTCATATCTGTAAACTACAAACACTTGATCAATAAGCTGCCGTTCACTGCATGTTATGATCACTTATTTCCTTTAAAAAGTGAATTATTCACACAATGACATCAGCAAGGCCATGCCCAAGCATTCTCTAAAAACAAAACCAAATATATATATAGCTTACCTTGGAGTCTCTAGATAGCACCCATCTTGGTGGTTTGAATGCACCTAGGAGTGCCTCAGAAGAAAGGCCTGGTGAGCCTTTCTTAACAGTGAGCCACTGGGAGCCCCCGGAAGCACGGTTCTACTCTGGCCCACGTGGGGCAGGAAAGAAGGGGCATGATGAATGGGAACAGAGTGGCGCCACCTCAGCTCTGAGTCAAGTGACCCAAAGTGCAATAGAACAAAAGCTGCCGGGTCCTGCGCCAGCCTCACGGTCTTTCCTGTGTTTGAGCCCCTGTGCTAATCTCTATGGCTGAAGGTCTTCTTTCTCACTGTCTTTATTAAGCATTTGTCCTTTTTCAGGACTGGTTTGTCCTGATTACATGTCCAAAGTATCTGAAATGAAGTTTCCTCATTTTGATTCCAAGGTGTATTCTGAGTGTACAGAATATTTCAAGACAGAAGTTTCTTCTCTGACAGTCCATCGTATGGTCAATATATTTCCCCCCACACCATTACTCAAAGTCTTTCATTGTATGAGTAAAATTTCATTTTATTCTTTGTACAGTTTTCCTGTGTGTATGAGACGATTGAAAATGCCATGACGAGTTGGATGTAACTTAGTCCTCAAAGGAACAGCTTTGCTCTGTAACTCTTTAAAGAGCTCTGGGCACCGCACATCTGCCCAGTGCAATGCATTGCTTGACTTCTCAACTGCTGCTTCCATGAGCATTGCTTGTGGACCCAAATAAAAGTGAAATCCTTAACAACTCCTCTCCATTTATCATGATGCGGTCTATCAGCCCAGTGGTGACGATTTTGTGTCCTTTGCATTAGTTGTCATCCACACTAAAGGCTGAATTCATTCAGGAAGTGCTTCAAGTCCTCCTCCCTGGTTTTCAGCAAGTAAAGTTGTGTCAGCTGCAGACCACAGGTTAATGAGCCTCCCTGCGATCCTGATGCCGTGTTCTTCGGCGTACAGTCCAGCTGCTCCATTTACTTGCTCAGCATTCAGACTGAAGACATATGGTGTAACCCTAAAAGCCACCTTTCCTAATTTTAAACTATGTAGTGCTCCTTGATTCTGCTTGAACAACTCCATGTAGCGGTTCGGAATGAGCATAATTAAGGGTTCTGCATTTGTCATTCTTTGGAATGTTATCCATGGTGTGCTAGCCACACGGTTGAAGGTGTTTTCATAGTCGTTGAAAACACAAATCAGTATCTTTCTGGCATTCTCAGTTTCCAGGCAAGATCTATCTGAAGTCAGCCCTGACATCCCTCGTGTGATGTCCTCTTCCGAATCTAGCTGGTATTTTTGGCAACTCCCTATCAATGTGCTGCTATGACCATGGTTGACTCGCCTTCAGCAAAATTTTGCTCACATGTGATATTAACGGCTTTTGTTGGTGTTAGGTGCCATCGTGTCAGCTCAGACCCGTAGCAACCTTATGCTCAACAGAATGAAACACTGCGCCATCCTCACAATTGTTCCTAAGCCTGAGCCCATTGATGCAGCCACTGTGTCAATCCATTTCATCAACGGCCTTCCTCTTTTCCACCACCCCTCCACTTTACCAAATATGATGTCCTTCTCCAGGGACTGGTCTCTCCTGACAAGATGTCCCAAGTATTGAAGACAAAGTTGTACCATCTTTGCCTCTAAGAAGCACTCTGGCCTTACTTCTTCCAATACAGATCTGTTTGTCCTCTTAGCCGTCCATGGCACTTTCAATATTCTTCTCCAGCACAATTAAAATGCATCTATTCTTCTACAGTCTTCATTATTCGGCGTCCAACATGCATGTGATGCAATTGAGGGAGAATACCATGGCTTGGATAAGGTGCACCTTAGTCCTCAAAGAGACATCAACATACAAGCCACCACAGAATGACAAACTGACAGGCAAGTGGTGCATATTAATGGCGCTGTTCAATAATTTCTGCATTCTGTTGGGTCACCTTTCCTTGGAATGGACATAAATGTGAATCTCTTCCAGTCGCTGGCCAGGTAGCTGCCTTCCAAATTCCTTAGCATAGACGAGTGAGCATCTCCAGAGCTGCATGCATTTGTTGAAACTTTGTGGTTGTTATTCCTTTAATTTGGGGGTTTGGTTTTTTGCCAGTGCCTTCAGTGCACCTTGGACTTTTCCCTTCAATACTATTGATTCTTGATCATGTGCTACTTCTTGAAATGGTTGAAAGGCAATCAATTATTTTTGGTAAAAGAACTCAGTGTCTCCCATATTCTTGATGCTTCCTGCATTTTCAATAAGTTTCCTATTGAGTCCTTCAATATTGCAACTCAAGACTTGAAATTTTCTCTTCAATTCTTTTAGCTTGAGAAATGCTGAGCATGTGATTCTCTTCTGGCTCTAATGCCAGGTCTTTGTGCATTTCGTTGTGAGGTTTTACTTTGTCTTCTTGAGTTGCAGTTTGCAAGCTTCTGTTCAGCTGTTTGACTTCATCATGTATGTCATCCATTCCCTTTAGCTTCACTATAGTTAAAAGCATGTTTCGGAATCTCTTCTGAAATCCATGTTGGTCTATTTTTCTTTCCTGTCTTTTCTTTTTTAAATCATTTTATTGCCAGCTCTTCCAGATATTATAACAATCATAATTCAATTAGATCGAGTATAATTGTACAATTGCTGTCACCAAGAGCTTCAAAGCATTTTCGTTCCTCTTGAACTCTTTGATATCAGCTCCCCTTTATCCCCTACTGCCCTCACCCTACCCCTCAGGAATGCTTATTATTTTATGTTTCATATATTGCCATATCTTACACCACACAATGTATTCATTCACCTACAATTCTGTTATTCATTCCCCTTTCCTGTCTTTTTAATGATGTTTTACTTCCTTCGTGTATAATGTTCTTGATTTCATCTCACAACTCATCCAGTTTTCAGTCATTACTGTTCAGTACATCAAATCTATTCCTGAGATAGTCTCTAAATTCAGGTGGGAGTTACTAAATTTTGTAGTTGACTCTCATTGGCTTATTTTTGTATTCTTCAGTCGCAACCTGAACATGCATTTGAGCAATTGATGAAACTATGAAAACTTCTTTGATATCATCAACCACCATTCAGGACTGAGGTACTAGACTTGAAGTTTAACAACCATAGTCTTAAGGGACATCTAGATCGATGGACCGAAACAGTACACAATGACAGTGTTCTACATGCTAGTTTGCTGACTAGTGTCTTAACGTCTTAAAAGCTTGTGAATTGCCAATTAAGATCCAACTATTGGTCTCTTCCCACCCACTAGAATGTTCTCAGTTACATATGGGGCTTGCACATTATATTTCTCTTAAACCTCACTGCCTAGATAATCAAAATAAATTGGAGATGGTTAGATTATTGTTTCATATATATAGATATATGTCATACACATTTGGCATTTCCATACCAAATACGAAGGGGCTTCAAAAAGTTCATGGGAAAATGGAATTAAAAGACCGTGGACTTTTTCCACTCATCTGTTGACTCAGCTCAAACTCACTGCCTTTGGGTCAATTCCAACTCATAGTGGCCTTATAAGGCAGCGTAGAATTTTCCCTATGGGTTTCTAAGACTATAATTCCATATGGGAGTAGAAAGCCTCATCATTTCGAACTAGCCCCCTCATATAGTACAGGCAATCCTCCATAGCCTAGATATCTTCTATATCCACAGGCTCCCGTCCTGTGGATTTTTAACCAACTGCAAATTGAAAATATTCAGGAAAAATTTTTTCCCAGAAAATTACAAACAGCAAAACTTGACTTTGCTATACTGGGGGCCCAATGCTGAACCCATGCAAATGAAGTGATGTGCCGGCACACCCTGCTGTAATCTCTTGCCATCTCCCCTCAGCCTCTCTCCAGCACTCGGACACTGAGAAGGGATGGCAGTATCTTCATTTAAGCTTTCACTCAGGGAGGAGGGCTTATTAATATGAGGCCCTTAATTGTGCTACACATTGGTCCAGGATGCCCTGATTTGGTGTTTCAAACAGTACGCGTGATGCCTAGTTGAGCCACTAGAGGGTAGTGATGTCTATGAAATGTGAACAGTAAGACCGTCATGGGGGAGAGGACACACGCAGACGCACACCTCACACTTCACAGCCCGCCACAGACTAGCTCTAAGCATCACAGCCCGTCATTTTTACTTCTCTCCCGAGTGCCACGAAGATGCTGGTGGTTCAGTGGTCAGTTCTCACCTTCCATTTGGGAGACCTAGACTTGATTCCTGGTGATGTAGTGGTTAAGCATTGGGCTGGGATCTGCATGATGGGCAGTTCAAAACCACCAGCTGCTCTTTAGGAGACTGAGTTTTCTACTCCCATAAACAGTTACCGTGTGGGAAGTCCGTAGGGAGGATTCCACGGCAGTGTCTTCTGAGAGACTTGATTTGGGTTCAATGTTACCCCATGCACCGGCACCCATGGCATGGTCTGTCAGTTGCGTGTTGCCGTGATGCCAACAGGTTTCAGCGGAGCTTCCAGAGTAAGACAGACCAAAAGGTCTGGAAATCTACTTCTGAAAACCAGCCAGGGCAGCCCCTGTGGGTCACAAAAAGCTGGTCGTGCGGATGGCTCGGAACAGGCCAGCCATGCTCTGTTCCCTCGAATGTGCAGTGCAGGAGTTGGGGCTGACTGGATAGCAGTTCACAATAACCAACGACACTCAAAGTACCATGTGCTTTGGGAGGAAAGAGAGACCACAGAAGACTGGGTAGAGCCTGAGGCAGCACTTAAATGGGTGAGACTCAGGGGGAGCCAGGCAAGGCGGCCACTCCATCTGAGAGAAGTCAAAAGTTCAAAGGCCCAGGCTGTGGACACGAATCTAGCTTTCTGGCTCCGCTGCTCGTGGCATGTGTGACCTGCAGCAAGCTGCTGGGCCTCGGGTCCTCCTCTGGAAAATGAGGAGGACTCCGGGGAGCTTCCGCACGTGCTCCAACCTCCACATTCCACGCGTTCAAGAGTTAAGTCTGCAGGCCTAGTGTTCTGAAGAGGAGTTAAAAACACCCAGAACTATCCAGCTCCCAGGTCCACTGGCAAGATAACTGTGTGTACGATAGCACTTAGCCCCAAGCCCAAAGCAAACCTGTTGCCAATGAGTCTATCCCAGATAAAATGCTGAAATGTAAAAGTTGTCGAGCCAGAACCTTGTCCAAAAAGATCAAGGTGTGCGAGGCAAAGACAGCGCATGTACAGTGCCCCACACAGGGAAACACTGTGGGCTTGTCAGGGCCAGGGTCAGGAAGTCGATAGACGTGACCAGGAACTTTTCTCCCGAGTGAAAACATTCCTCATTGGGGGGGCGTTCCCATGCCAAATGAGGATCCAAGAGTACGGGACGAAAACAGCTCTAACAAGCTCCCCGTGGGGCTGAGGCTTAGTCAAAGCCCCTTACCATCTATACGCACCATTTATTGGGCATCAGTAAGAATTTACTGGTTCTTATAGGTTTCAAATTCTGACATGTCTACACACTTTGAACAGTCTTATTTATAACATCAGAAAAATCGAATCACTGAGAGTTGTTCACAGAAACATTTTGAATTGCATGAATGTGCTCTGTCCGCACATTTGTGTTAATAACTTACACATCAATGAAAAAAACTGCCAGTATCTGACTTCTGTCCTCTATCTTTCCATTTGCAACCAGGTCCTTGGATACCTTGGGATCTCATGGTCGAAGAATGGCCAACATTCAGGTTCTCTAATAATAGGAAGGAAAGAAAACAAAATCTTTTTCTGGAGAATGAAATGCTTCCCATAAGAACCAAGTCTTAAATTCAGCTCATTATCCATGGAAGAGTGGACTCGTTGGATGTCTCTCGGTACCACTGTTGTCTTCTAAAGGGCCAGCCAGACACACCTCACCTACGCTTGCACTATGGAAATGCAGATCTTTTTTGAAGTTCTAAACAATGTCTTGCATCAGATGCTGGAAGAAACGTTTATGAACAGAAGTTTCAGTGAGTTTCCTTTTTGGTGTTTTGTTTGTTTGATTAAGCTATCATTAACACATCATACAATTCAATAGTCAATCACATTAAGAAGGGTTGTGCAACCAACACCACAATCAACTTTGGAACATTCTCTTCCTTCTTGAACCCATTGCTGTTAACTTTCTATTATCCCCACCCTCCCCTTTCTTGCCCCCAGATAATTATTATTTTAGTTACTGTCGTCATAAATCCTGGTTTCCCTCTACAGAAAAACTTATGAAACAAGGACAAAGAACAGGTTGGGAGCAGAAGGACCGAGCAACAATGATCACATGTGAAACAATGAAAGGCCTCAACCTAAGAAACAACAAATACTATTTAAAATCTAAGATAAATTGGAAATGGGAACAAAGAGACATCTGATGGCAAGGTTGCTAAGAACTTCTTTCTAATGCTCTTTGTTTGATATGAGGCCTGTTCACATTTCTACTCTATGGGCAGTGAAGATGCACCAAGGAAATCCATTTAGGGACCCTGCAAATGGATTTTGGGCTTCCGCTCTATAGCTTCCCACAGACAGGGAGATCAGAATTTAGGCACTGGCACCATTCCCGCCTCCAGGATTGTATTTTATTGTTTATAATCCTTGGATCACACATGCTGGTGTGCTTCTTCTGAGTGAACTTACCTGAGGTGGACTTCTGATGATATCTACATTCAAGAATGCCAGTGGGAGGCTTGTATCAATATGATTTCTGCAGTGAGAGGGAGCACTCTTACAGATGCTTTACCACCAGTTGGCTTTATCACTGAATCCTTTCTCACTGGTGGGCAGTTGACACTGTATGAGGAGGCCTGATGGATGCTGTGGAATATGTAGGGGACACATATTGGGTTGATAATTATAGGGATAGAGGTTCAAAACTACCTGATGTTCCACGAGAGAAAGATGAAGTTGTCTGCTCCTATAAAGACTTAACAGTCTAAAAAATTCTAAGGAGCGGAGATTTCCGTGAGACTTGTAGCTATAAGCCCGTGAGAATGAACTTGGGAGACCCTTTTCACGCAGATGGCGCCGAAGGCAAAGAAGGAAGCTCCTGCCCCTCCCAAAACGGAAGCCAAAGCAAAGGCTTTAAAAGCCAAGAAGGCAGTGCTGAAAGGCGTCCACAGCCACAAAAAAAAAGAAGATCCGCACGTCACCCACTTTCCGGCGGCCCAAGACCTTGAGACTAAGAAGGCAGCCCAAATACCCTCGGAAGAGCACCCCCAGGAGAAATAAGCTGGACCATTATGCCATCATCAAGTTCCCCTTGACTACAGAGTCTGCAATGAAGATCGAAGAGAACAACACACTTGTGTTCAGTGTGGATGTCAAAGCCAACAAACACCAGATCAAACAGGCTGTGAAGAAGCTCTATGACATTGACGTAGCCAAGGTCAACACCTTGATCAGGCCTGACGGGGAGAAGAAGGCATATGTTCAACTGGCTCCTGACTATGACGCTTTAGATGTTGCCAACAAAATTGGAATCATCTAAAGTGAGCCCAGCTGGCTAATGCTAAATATAAACTTTTTCAATATAAAAAAAAAAAATTCTAAGGAGCAGTTCTACTCTGTCCTATAAGATCACTATTAGTTGGAATCAACTGTATGGTAGAGGTTTGGGTTTGATTTTTATTTTGGCTTTGACTTTGCATGAAGTACACAAGTGTCTTGAAGTTGGAAATCAGCAATGGACACTACATAGTGATTAAAGAAATAATAGAACTAGAAAACATAACCATAAAAAACATATACACCTCAATGAAAGACCCTAAAAATGAATCAAACCCTAACAAAGCTGAAAAGAGAAACAGACAGTTCAATAAAAATAATAGACTTTAATACACCACTCCCAAGAAAAGACAGATAATCAGGAAAGAAACTCAATAAAGAAGGAGAAAGGTGGGGAGAGGAAAGGAAGAGGGAACTGATCCTGATGATGAACATATAACCACACCACCACCCCCTCCAGGGGAGAACAACAGAAACCATGGGGGAAGGGAGACAGCAGTCAGTGTAAGATATGAAAGTAATAATCATTTATCAAGGCGCCATGCGGGGGGTGGGGGGAGTGTATGAAAGAGGAGCTGACACCAAGGGCTCAATAGAAAATAATGATGGCAACATATGTAAAAATGTGCTTGATAAAATTGATGTATGGATCTTTACAAGGGCTGTAAGAGTCCTCAATAAAACATTAAGAAAAAAAGGAATAAAGAAACTGTGTTAGTCCAGGTGGACTAGAGAAACAAATTCATAGAGATACTCATGTGTATAAAAAAGAGCTTTATATACAAGAGCAGTTGAATATTGAGAAAACATCCCAACCCAGTCCAAATGAAGTCCATAAATCCAATATTAGCCCATATGTCCAGTACCAATCTGTAAAGTCCTCTCCAGATTCATGAAATACATGCAATGACACCGAATGCAGGAAGATCATAGGCCAGTGGGTAGGAAGTTTTGTGGATCCAGTGGCATTGTAAGCATCTCATCACTGGCAGGGGTCTCCACGTGGCTGCTCCAACTCCCAGGGTTCTGGCTGCATCAGGGTAGCTTCATGTGGTTTCTCATCAGAAATGTCTCACAGGGAGTGTGCACAGAGAGAGAAGAAAGAGAGTCTCCCATCTCCAGGGAGGAAATACAGGTGTTCCCAGAATCCTCAGGAGAAGGCTATGCGCACACAGAGGTTTATTTGACTATATCCCAATTGAGAAGCTAGACTCCACCCCTACACTCTTAATCCTCAAATTGACACCAGATTATGTAACTATCACAGAAACAGAAGAGCTAAACAATACAGTCAACCAGCTTGACTTCCTAGACATATACAGAACATTGTACCCAACAATACAGTATACATTCTTCCCCAATGCACACAATTCATTCTCTAGAATAGATCACATGTTAAACCACAAAACAAGCCTTAATAAATTGAAAACAAAACAAAAAAACATTGAGATCCTACGAGCCATTTTCTCAGCTCACTACTCAGACACTATGAAACTGGAAATCAACAATCGAAAGAACAAGAACATAAAGCCAAACACATGGAGACTGAACACAGACTACTAGGGGGGGAAACCTGGGTAATAAGTCAAATAAGGGATGAAATCAAGGAAATTTCTTGATGAAAATGAGAACAACGACACCACATACCAAAACATTTGGGACACAGCAAAGCAGTTATAACATAGACTGTACACATGAAAAAAGAGGAGCAATGCAAAACTAACACCTTAACACAACACCTCCAATAATGAGCGCAAGAGCAAAACCCTCAACCAACACGTGAGAAGAAAAAGAATTCAATTAAATCAACAAGGCAAGAAATTGATTCTTTGAAAGAATTAACAAAATGTCAGCAAACATAAGAAAGGAAAAGAAACTGAAGATGCAAATATCTAGCATTAGTAGTGAAAAGTGTGATGTCACACCAGATTCAAATGAAATCAAAAGAGTAACACACTACAATTAAAGACTGCACTCCAACAAGTTTGATTAAACCAGAAGAAATGGACAGATACCTAAAAATACATCATCTACTCAAATTAACACCCACAACCTTAGAAAATCTTCACAGACCCAGAAAAGATGAAATGGTGAAAATTATCATGACCCTTCCGATCAAGAAAGGCTCGGGACCAGATGGCTTCACAGGGGATTTCTACCAAGTCTTAAGAGAAGAGTTGTCAACAATTCTACCCAGACTATCCCTGAATATAGAAAGGGACCGCAAGCTCCCAAACTCATTCTCTGAAGCAAGCATAACCCTCATACCAAAACCAAGCAAAGAGACAGAAAATTACAGGCCAATCCCACTCATGAACATAGATGCAAAAATTCTCAACAAAATTCTGGCCAATAGAATCCACCAATATATCAAACAAATAGCGCACCATTGTGGTAGTTACATAATGTCACGTCAACTGGAAGCTATAAAAGTGTAAAGGTGGAGTCTAGCCTGTCAGTCAGTTCACAGCCTTATAGCGCCTCCTTGGGAACATGGTCTTCCAACAAGGAGGGTCCTGGGAACCTCCCCTCTCTCTCTGCCTTCTCCTGCCTGTTGACAAGCCATGCTGAGACCTGCCAGGACCCTGTTAATGCTTCCACCGCCACTGGCTTTACAAGACTTTTGAGCCACCTCCCAGTGAGCTTCCTGCATTCTGCATCATTGCATGTGGCTATGTGAGTCTGAAGAAGGACTTACGGACAAGTGTCAGACTCGTGGACCTGAGTTGGACTGGGCTGGGATGTTTGCTTGATGTAAAATTACTTCTTAAGATAAAGCTCTCTCACACATATATGAGTGTCTCTAGATTTGTTTCTCTAGTTAACCCGTCCTAACACCTTATGATACCTTGGAAGTGGGGTACTACAGAAACAAATCATGACGATGGAAAGTGTCGGATATTGGCCTTATGATAGTTTTTCTTCTTTGGCTAGCCAGAGGTCAGACAGGCCCACAGTGTTTACTTGATTGTTTTCTGCAAAGAACATGGAAAATGAATGTTTTTACTTTTTGCCTTGGTTGATGTCTTTGGTTACTACTGTCTAAATGGTGAAAATGAACGTGATGAGTGTAAACTTGGGGCGCAGTGGGAGAATCGCCCCTCGAACTTCTCCTCTGAGACTACGCTGTTTCCTCAAAATGACTGACGAAAGGCCTGGCCCTGCTTGACGCAGCCAGAGGCCTAAGGCCCTATTGCATGTGAGTGGGGCGGTTTAGAAAAGAAAGAATTAAATCTGACTGTTTCAAGAATTGCGTTTAGGGTCTGGCTGTACTACGTTTATACTGACTCCTTCTGCCTATTATTATTGATACAATATGTGATCAAAATCATTATTAGGAAGTATGAAAATAGAGTTTGTAAGGCCACCGCTTTCAACTATTAAATTAGATCTTTAAATGGGTATAGGACAAATCATCAAAGATGACTGAATTAAAAGATAAGCCTCCCCCAGTGCCTTGAGTGTTCAATACATTAGCATTTGAGAAGACTACCATAAAGCAGAGGTCAGATAAGCATCCCCTGTGGCCACAGTCTAGGGATGTGAACAGCCTTGTTATCAGAAAGAACTGTAAAGTTGATTGATTACGGCTGATGTAATTAGGTTAAAATGTAATATGGTATCATTCAATCTCCCTTTGGACACATTTTTAAAGCTGCCTCGGTTGTTTTTTTTAAAGGAAAGGGAGATACATGTGTATTGAGCCTCAGGTGAATCACCTCTGACCGTAGTCCGGGGGGTGTGAATAGCATGGCTTTCATGCAGAGTGAGTGCAATGGGAAGGGTACTGCTGCAGATGCAGTTAGGTGAAGATTTTACACCTTATCATTTAATAACCCGTTTGACCCATTTATATTTGTTCTAGATTTTTAAAAAATAGTTTCTGCTTTCTTTTCTATTGAGACTTTTCCCTGTTTTGCTTTGCTATTGTTGGTTTTCTGTATTTGAGACCCAGGATAAGTAAATCCATAGAGCTGGAAACTGCAGTAATGGTTTCTTGGAAGTAAGGCAGGGGCGGTTGGGAAGTAATGGGAAACTAATAAAAATGAATAGAAGAAAGAAAAAACATGTTCTAAAATTGATTTGATGATGATAGTGAAATTTTCATATTATCAAACTATTGGGTTGCATGATATGTGAAATACATGCCAATGAAACTTTTCTTTAAAAAGGGTGACAGTCTCAAAAACCCATAGGGGCAGGTCTGCTCTGTCTTACAGGGTCCGTGTGAGTTGGATGATTCCAACTCATAGCAATGAACCTGGTTTTGAGTTTGGCGCTGGGTACAAACAGCTGTTTGATGGGAGGAGGAGGAGGCAACATTCTTATTTGGAAGCCTTCACCTGGCTACATTTTGCCCTCCCCATTATCTGCTACCTCTGTGGGAAGAGCTAGGGACTATAATAGCAAGAACCTTGGCGTGTGTGTGTGTGTGTGTGTGTGCACGCGCGCGAGAGAACCGAATTTATGGGAACCACACTAAGATCTGGAATTCCAACCCCTGTCTCTACCCTGGAATATCCCAGAGAGATTTCAAACCCATATATATATTCAGAGTCCTTATCTCCTGTACCTGCCACTGTGGCCTCCCTAGGAACTAGGATGTTTGCCAATGTAATTAGAATGTAATTAGCTAAGCAAACAGGACATCAAGGACCCTTGGTTTTGTGGTGGGTTATGCATTGGGCTTTCTGCCCCGTAAAGATTTCAGGCATCCACGGGGGCAGTTCTATTCTGCTCTACAGGGTTGTTCTGAGTTGGAATTGACTTAATGGCAGTGATCTTGCATTTCTGAGGCATACTGGAATGGGGTAGGCCTTAAACTAAAATGAGCAACGTCCTTCTATAAGGAGAAGAAATACATGATCTGACAGGGAGAGTCGGTGGGAAAGTCTCTCATGTGAAGATGGAGCAGAGACTGCAGTGATGCTGTCACAAGCCAAGGACTCTGAGGCCACCACAAGCCAGAAGAGATGAGAAAGACCTTCCCTCAGAAACAAATGCCTTAGCATGCGGAGCCAGGTTGACACAGCGATTTTACACTTCTGATCTCCAGAGTTGTGAAGCCACCAATTTCTCTTCTTTTTGGCCAGCGCTTTATGGTGATCTGCTAGGGCCACCACCCAGGAAAACGAATGTCTCCCTGGAGCCCCTGTGTACACACAGATCTGTCATCACTTGTTCTGAGATGCCAGTTGGTAACTCGATTCTGCAACCAAGGTTGAGAACCCCTGGCCAGGAGCTGAGTAAGACCAAGGGGACACTGCTCCAGGGGGCTCCCTCGGGGAACAAGCCCGCACCAGCCCCTCTCAACAGGCAGGGCGTGGCCTCGGGCAAACCTCAGAGCCCGCGGCCTGACTGCACAGAGAACTGGTTCCCGTTTCTGGGAAGAGGCATTCTTCTCTGAAACCCAAAAAGAGGAAGCACTGGGCATCTGTCAGCGAAACCGGCACTTTTCCAGGAATGGGGGAGGGTAGCCTTCTCGTGGCTTGGTATGGCTGGTGGCACAGCCCTGAAGGCTAATCCGTGGGCCCGGCAGCAGCATGAAGAAACAGGTCCTCGCGCATAGCCTCACACAAACGCAGACCCACTGCCATCGAGTCAATGCCAGGACAGGGCAGAACTGCCCCTGTGGGTTTCCATGACTGTCACCCTTTATGGGAGCAGAAAGCCCAGGTTTCTCCCACTGAGTGACTGATGGTTTTGAACTGCTGATCCTGTGACTAACAATCCAATGAGTAATCACTACACCACCAGGGCTCCCCGCATATTCTTTTAAATCTCACTCTTTGAGATCTAGAGAGCACTTCTCTGCTGCCTCCTTTCCTCTCCCCTCCTCCTCTTCTTCCTTCCTCGATCCTCACCCCCTCCCCCATGCTTCTTCCTCCCTCTCCCCTGCTCCTGTGGTGCCATCCCCTCCTCTGTCTCTCTTCAAGTCCTGCTGTTGAGGCAACCAGAGCGGACAGAGTCGAACTGCCCCCCAGGGTTCCCAAGGCTAGAATCTTCATGGGAGTACATCTCGAGGCCTGTTCTTCCAAGGAGCTAATGGTGGGTCGGAACTGCTGATCTTGACTTTCTGTTAGCAGTCGAGAGCTTAACTATTGCCCCCACCAGCATCCTGTGCTCTAAATTCTGAGCCAGGCGCTCCTTCCAGCCTCGCTGCTGCAAAGCAGAACACCCCCAGATAGCTGGCCCACATCCCTGCACCGTTCCTCCCACACTCGACCCATCACTCGGCCCCCACCCCCGCAGCCCCTGCCAGTTCAGTGTCCTGGCTGGACATTTCCTGGCCCTCCCTAGGCTGACCCGAGTGGACAGCAGGCTCTTCACTGTCCGCCTTGGCATGCCCTGGAGGCTCCTCTCAGCAGGCCTCGCAGGAAAAGGAGCCGTCTGCTTCTCAAATACCCTGTGCTGAGTGAATCATCATCCTGTGTGCATGGCTCCCAGCCACTTCTTACATAAAATCCAGCCTCCATAGCATGAGCCTTTGCCTTAACCTTAGCTCACCTCTTCTTTCCCCATCACCTCTGGCTCCTGGGCTGTGTTCTCCTCCCCCTACACAGCAGGAGGTCACTAGTTCTGGCTGCTTCTGGCTCCTTTCTGGGTCACAGGCTATCTGCCCAACTTGCCTTCTGCTCTTGCCACGCTGGGCCCCCAGTAGGAAGCAGGAACCAAGTGCCCCCATTGGTCACTGGCCTTCTCTTCTTCACCATTCACCCCCCATTCCTGGCCCAGAGCCCAAACTCAACGCCTTGGCCACAGCATCCTCATCTCAGTCTCCCCGGCATCCCAGTTTTCATCATATCTTGTCAATCTTCTCTCTCGCCCTTGGCAACCTCCCCACTCCCACACTGCCAGCTGAGCCTGAGACTGGACCCTCCCTTGACGAACGTGCTCTCTCATAGTACCCTCTGAGTGTCATCGCTCAAGCCACGCAGGACCTAGAACCTGCCGCTTCTGGGCTTTTGCTCATGCGCCTCCCCTACCTGGAAAGCCTTCCTTTCTTTCTCTCTACTAGGTGTTTTTGAGCCACTGCCTCTGAGGCCCCGGATCAAGCCCAGCTCCCAAGGAGATGTTTCTGGAGCCCCAAGCCCCAATGTGCTTGCTCCTCTCTCCCAACTCTGGGGCCCTTGGTATCTGAGCCCTCCCTCACTTGAAGCCTGGAGAATCGAGAGCAGTTTGTCAGCATGTGAGCTACTTATAAATCGATCGAGTCAAAATGATCTACCAACTACAAAAATGCAAAACATATATTTTGATTTATTTATTACATTTATTCATAAATGCATTGAGAATTGTTTATATGTACAATGTATGTTTGTGTAGTTTGCATAACCGCAGGAGTCCATATTGCACAACAAACACTATGTACATTATTTGTCATAACCTGAGTTTACTCTGATGACTTGCACTGAATGGAATGAGCCTGGGATGCATAGTCCGGACAGTAGCTGCTGACAGCCAGTCTCAAGCACACTTCCAAATGGTCACCAGTCATGGTGAAACAGTACTGGGACTTAATGATTATTATGTGGGAAAAGGCTGGCTCACATAAGTAGAGCCAAGTAATATGGTCAACTACTTAGGACGTGTCTCATGTTTGGGTACTTTCCCTCTGTCAGTAATTTCCAGAACTGCTCATGTGCTCTGGACTTCACCTGAATGTCAGCTTGTGGTGTCAAAATCTCCCATTCCGTATGAAAGTGATGTTTTGTATCTGATCGGAGCACACGGGAACGGATAAAGAGGGAGTAGGAGAGAGTGGAGCACATCCTGGCCCACCAGGCCCTGAGGACGATGACCCCAATTAGAGCAGCCAGTCCACAGAGAGAACCACATGGCCAGCCCCACTATGAGACATGATGTCCCTCACTGACCCATGGCCCTGCGGGGACAGCACCAGAGACACAGTGTGGGAATTGCGCCCGACCTGATCCCACCACACTGAGGCAAAGCACTGGGGGAGTGCAGCGGAACAGCAAGGGAATGGAGCGGCAAGGTCCCCAGGGAATGCTGAAGGTGGACTTTGGGGCCAGGGCATGGTGCCCCAACAGACTAGACTGGAAAACACGCCTAAAGACCAACAAATAATCCTTGAACTAACTACAAGCTTTTCTTTCTTGTTGTGCTTTGTTTTGTTCTTTATCAGTGGTTTGTTGTTGTTGTTTTGTTGTATATTGTTGCTTGGTCTTGCTTTGTCTTGTTTTTGTGCATGTTATTATCTCCACAGATCTGTCTAAATAAGATAGGCTGGATGAACAAGCTGGCAGAAAAACAACAGGGGGGAAATGGGATAGGGGGAGGTGGGGGGAAAGGAAGTGGTGTTAACAAACCCAGGGACAAGGAAACAACAAGTGATCCAAATTGGTGGTGAGATGGGTGTGGCAGGCCTAGTAGGGCATGATCGAGGGTAATGTAATGAGGAGTATTGCTGAAACCCAGGTGGGGATGGAGGAAAGTCCAGGGAAATAGAGGAAAGAGCTGGGAGGCAAAGGTCATTTATAGAGGTCTAGACAAAGGCATGTACATATGCAAATATATATATGAGGATGAGGAAATTGATCTATGTGCCTATATTTATAGGTTTAGTATTAAGGTGGCGGAAGGACATTAGGCCTCCACTCAAGTACTCCCTCAATGCAAGAATACGTTCTTCTATTAAATTGGCATTCTATGATGTTCACCCTCCCAACACAATCGCTGAAGACAACGCGGGTGAATAAGCAAATGTGGTGAAGAAAGCTGATGGTGCCCAGCTATCAAAATATATAGCGTCTGGGGTCTTAAAGGCTTGAAGATAAGCAAGCAGCCATCTAGCTCAGAAGCAACAAAGCTCACATGGAAGAATACACCAGCCTGTGTGATCACGTGGTTCCAAAGGGATCAATTATCAGGCATCAAAGAACAAAATATCATATCATTGGGTGCACACATCCATGATACGATTGCTGAGGACAAACGGGTACATAAGCAAATGTGGCGAAGAAAGCTGATGGTGCCAGGCTATCAAAAGAGATAACGTCTGGGGTCTTAAAGACATGAAGGTAAACAAGTGGCCATCTAGCTCAGAAGCAGCAAAGCCCACATAGAGGAAGCACACAAGCCTGTGCGATCATGAAGTGTTGAAGGGATCGGGTATAAGGCATTATCAGAACAAAAAAATCTTATAGTCAATGAAGGGGGAATTTCAGAGTAGAGACCCAAAGCCCATTGTTGGCCACTGGAGATCCCCTTGCAGAGGGGTCTAGGGGAGGAGATGAGTCAGTCAGGGTGCAATGAAGAATACAGCTTTCCTCTGGTTCCTAATGCTTCCCCCCTCCCCACCCCCAACTGTCATGATCCGAATTCTACTTTGCAAGTCTGGCTAGACTAGAGGATGTATTCTGGTGCAGATAGGAGCTGGAGGCACAGGGAATCCAGGGCGGATGATACCTTTAGGATCAGGGGTGTGAGTGGCTATACTGGGAAGGTAGAGGAAGAGTGGGTTGGAAAGAGGGAACTGATTACAAGGATCTACATGTGACCTCCTCCCAGGGAGACGGACAACAGAAAAGTGGGTGAAGGGAGACGTTGGACAGGGCAAGCGATGACAAAATAATAATTTATAAATTATCAAGGACTCATGAGGGAGGGTGAGTGGGGAGGGAGGGGGAAAAAAGAGGACCTGATGCAAAGAGCAAATATTTTGAGAATGATGAGGGCAATGAATGTACAGATGTGCTTTACACAATTGATGTATGCATGGATTGTGATAAGAGTTGTATGAGCCCCTAAAAAAAAACTTAAAAAAAAAAGAAAGAAAGTCATGTTTTTGCCTTCTTACTTGGTCCAGATCCCTCACTCATTTTAATACCCTTTCTTACATTTAAGAGAAGAAAAATAAACAAAGTCTAAAAATAAGCCATAACTTAGCTTGTTAGTTTTGCTTCACATAGCGCAGTGGTTTGCGCATGTGTCTGACACCTAAGATTACATCTGATTGGCTGCGCTGTATGTCAATTAAGTGACAGGATTGATGATAGGTTTACGTCTATTTTTATAATGCCATGTGATCTACCCACACTGCATTTGTGATCGACTAGTAGATCACGATCGACATATTGAGCACCCCTGCTATGAACATAGGCTCCCAATATGATTTGGTCCACTGCTCCCTTTTTTGAGAAAAAGATTACTCAGCAGTCTCCCAGCCCCCAGCAAGTAAAACCTTTTGTACCCCAGCCCATTGGGATAAAGTGTAGGTATCTGCTTGGGCAGCCTGCCTAACCATTCCTAGGAGCCCTGGGAGGGTACTGGTTACACGCTGGGTGACAAACACCAAGGTCAGCAATTTGAAACCACCAGCTGCTCCTCAGGACAAGGGTGGCTTTCGATTCCCATGAAGAGCTGCAGTCTTGGAACCCCACAGAGGCAGCTCTATTCTGTCTAGAGGGCCACTGTACATCAGAAAGGACTCGGTGGAGGTGCGTCTAGGTCACTTCCCCACCTGGGACACACTGAACTAAACCATTGATCTGTGCTCAGGCCCTGCCTGCCTACACACACCACATACAGCCAGTCCCCAGGGCAGGGGCTGTGTCTGCAGAAGCACTGCGGCCTGGCAGCCGGCACTGGGCTGCAGGGAAGAGATCTCCCCGTGGGAACCTGCTAATGGCATTCGGGAGCTTTCTCTCCCATAGTTCACTGCCCAATGAACCCTTATTTCAGAAAGCCAGGGCCAGCTCCCTGCCGTGAGGGGTACAGCCAGAGATCCTGACACAGCCACACAATGCACCTCCTCTCCTTGATCCACACAAGGCCTGTCCCTCTTTCCCACTTCTCCATCCCGGATGCCAGCCAGCCAGCTACCCTCATGGCATCTTCTCTCTCTCTGATGACCCAGACTTAGGTCATTACAAAATGACTGCCCACACAGCTCTCTTCGGTCCACCAGCCACCCAGGGCTGGCTCCTCCCTCACAAGCTACCGGGCCGTGCCAGTGAGCAGGCTCCACTGAGTCCATCGCCCCTCCAGGGCCCTTGGGTGGCACACATTTACATGTTGCCTGGCTATTTCAGAAACACAAAGATGCCTTGTTTGGAATTTCTGGGGAAATTCAAAGGCTCTTTTCAGAAGCCTTTTCAAGGACTGCAGCCCTTGGTATGGATGACAATTCAACAGAAAGAACACCAAAACCCTCGCAATGGAGCCAATAAGTAGCGCGATAACCGGAGAAAAGGTCAGAGGTGTGAAGGATTTCATCTTGGTTGGATCCAAAGCCGACGCTTATGGAAGCAGCAGTGAAGAAACCCAGGGATGGGATGGCTTGCATTGGGTGAATCCGCAGCATGGGCCTCTTTAAAGGGTTCAGAAGTAAGGATGTCACTTTGAGGTCTAAGGCACACCTGGCTCAAGCCCTGCTATTTTCAAACGCCTCATATGCATGCAGGAGTTGGACAAGAAGTAAGGAAAACCCCAGGAGAATCGGCACCTTTGAATTATGGTGCCATGGACTGCCGGAACAAACACGCCTGTGGGGGAAGCAGTTCAGCCAGAATGCACCTTCGAAGCAAGACTTCACCTCGTGCACTTAGAACACGTGAGAAGGAGAGACCAGTCTCTGGGGAAGATGTCTCCCTTCGTAAAAGTAGAAAGGAAGGAAAAAGAAGATGGCCCTCGATGACATGGGTGGACGAAGTGGTTCCAACCACAGACTCAAACAGACAGCAGGGCTTCCTTCTGCTGTCAGTGGTTGCTTTGAGTCAGCACGGACTCAATGGCACCTGACAACAACAGTTTCAGAAACTAGCGCTACAAGGCCTGCAGAAGGTCACGCGAGAGGTGCCATCTGTACTCTGGGCTCAGTGCTGCCAGGGGTCTCCACGTGGCTGTTCCAGCTCTGAAGCTCTGGCTGCCATCAGTCTGTCTCCATGTGGCTTGTCAGCTGCAATGTCTCCCAGGGAGTCAGCAGAGAGAGTGTGTGTCTCCTGCCTCCAAGGAGGAATACTGGAATTCCCAGAATCCTCAGGATTCTGCCACGCCCACACAGAGGCCTCATTGGCTATGACCTGATTGACAGGCTAGACTCCACCCCTTCACTCTTAATCCTCTCAAATTGACAAACGATTATTTAACTACCACACATATAAATATATGTACATAGATCTATGTCCCTATCATTATATATAAATAGATTTACATATGTATGTGCATGTATTTATACCTCTATAAATGTCCTTTGCCTCCTAGTTCTTTCCTCTATTTCCTTTTACCTTCCTTTTTGCCCACAATCATGTTTGACCTTCATTCAGTTTTCAGTAATTTTTCTCAGCTACAGTGCACTTGATCAAACCCCATCAGGCGTTCTACACTCTCCTCGCCAGCGATTTTAGATCACTTGTGTTCCCTTGTGTCTGGGTTTGTTGGCTCCCCTCTTCCTTTCCCCCACTTCCTCCTCTCCTGTGCCCCCACTCCCACCCCAGAACCGCCTGTCCCATTGTTTTCTCCTCGGGGTTATTTATCCTGCCTATCTTATATAGATAAACATGAAAGAAAAAAAACCCTATAAATAGTTCCAGGTCTGTCTGTTGACCTTTATTAATGCTTTCCAATCAAGGCTGATGAGGTCTCAAGCCCTGCCCCTGAAGTCTATTTTGGGGATTGCTTTGCTCCCCTTGCTGCTCTGTGGTCTGCAATCTTTACAGACAATGCTGAAATGAATAACTTTCCATATACTTTCACTTGATCCAAAGTGATCAGGGTACAAAAGAAACAAAACAGTAATTAGGATAAACTCCAAGAGGTGGGAGGCTAGGTCAGTGGAGACGTTGGATTTGCAATTTTTGCCATCCACAGAAGTATGGTAGATCTAATGACCCATTGACAGCAAATGATAGCTTCGATTCTAAAATAGATTGTGCAACTCCTATGGAACGATTGAATCATCCGATATGTGGATGAAGTGCCAATAAAACTGTTGAGGGGAAAACAAAGCTTCTGGTCCCCATGCCTTCATCAGCAGCCTCTGATCTTTGCTCACTTGGTAAAGAAGATGGTGCACGCTATCTTTCTATAGTTTTATCTTGCCATTATTAAGATGCAGCTCGGTTTTTTGCATGTTTATAAACCATGCATGTTTCCTTTTCTGTGAACTCTCTGTCCATCCTGTCTGCTGCCCACTTGCTGTTGCTTTGGGGCCACTAAAGGAGCCCTGGTGGTGCAGTCGGTTAGACGATGAACTGCTAACTGCAAGGTTTGTGGTTCAAAACTACCAGCTACGATGCGGGACCAAGATGAAACACTTTCTGTAAAGACGGACGTCCTCGGAAACTCCATGGAGCAGTTACACTCTGTTTAGAGGGTGGGTCACCATAAATCAGAAGTGATTCGATGGCAGTGGGTAAAAAGTGGGTTCTATCCGGTACTATATAGTTACTCACTTTTCTTATTGATTCATATGACTTTTAATAGTAAAAAGTTTAGCAAAACACTTCTCCTGATTTCACATTATGCTTAAATTTGCTTTTGTCATTTTTTTATAGGAACTTCTACTTTTTTAACAATAGGAGCTAGTTTTTTGTTTCTTCATGACTTCTGAACTATGTGTCATTCTTCCCCATCCCAACATGGTCATGAGATTACGTCTTCATCTCCTATTGTCTCTACTAGCGTCTAAAAACATCAGAGATCTGGCTTCTCCCGGTGACTATAAAGTATCAGAAGGGAGGTATGGAGCCAACTTAATTTTTTTCCAGGTGCCTACCCAGCTGTCTACTCACCATTTTACTGAATAATTCGTCCTTCGCTGATTCGAAATGCCATCATGATCATAAGCTAAATTCCCAATAAACGTCTATCTCTTCCTGGACTTCCTATCCTGTTTCAACTCCAAGATGTCCTACACCTTTCAGTCACTGTCATTCTACAATCCTTAGACCTTGTGTCATGATATGCCAGTATCCGCTTAACCGTGGGTGGGACTCAGCAGCCCCCTCTCTGTGTGAGAAGAGCGCTGGAGAGAAGAATAGCTGGCGTGGAGGTGTTGTAAGCAGCTCCTGCCAACACTGGGCCACCACAGTTGCTGTTGGTAGGTGGCCTCCGTTTGCCTCTGACTCATCACGACTCTACATATAGACACGGGATGGTCATCACGACAGCAACGGGGGGAAGTTCATGCATGAATGGTGTGCTCAGTTCAAACCGACCTTGTTCAAAGGCCAACCATAGGCTCTAAGGAGTCCTTCAATTCTCTCCATCTGTGACGATTGTCTCCTTACCATTTCTTGTGCTTTCTCCCTTTTTGCTTCCTAAGATTCATGGACAATTGGTCAACTTATTGGAGCGTTTTTCTCCTGAGTCATCTTTCCAATTTCTTGTTCGTTCTTTTTGTTTGTTTCACGATTCATTGAATTCTGTTTCAACATGGAGTTATTCCTTCTCTTCCTAAGGCTTGTTGCTTGTATTCTTGCCCCTATTTCTGTGGAATGCTTATTTCACTCTTCTCATTCTTGTTTAAATTTTCAATTAATTCATGACAAGACTATGCCTTTTTGCCCCTCCTCGGGCATTGCTTTAACTGTGCCTCATAAGATTTGATAAATAATATTTTCATTATGGTTATGTTATAGATGGTCATTCCACCTTGAAGTGCCTTCTGGCTTATAGCAGGAATATTGACTACTAAAGTTTGACCCAGAAATAAGGACGAAGGGGTTCCCAAAAGTCCCTGGGACAATTCCATTGTCTTTTTTTCCCTTAGGACAAATAAAAAGTTTAATGAAAATTATCTTATCCAAAATTCCATGGTATTGACTTAACAATAATTTTTAAAGAAATGTGAAATATTTGGCCTGGCAAATCAGTGGTGTGACAGTTACATAATCTCCTGTCAACTTGCAAAGGGGTGAAGTCTAACCTGTCAATCAGGTTACATCTGGATGACCTCATTTGGAGGCGCTATGGAGATAAGTAACTCACTGGAGGCCAGAGAGACACTCTGCTTTGTCTTCCTGCTGACAAGCCACGTGGAGACCCCTGATGGAACCAGAGTCCTGGAGCTGGAGGAGCCACGTGGAGACCCACTCCAGTGCTGAGATACTTCTACCACCACTGCATCCACAAGACTTTCCACCCACTGGCCTGTGATCTTCCTGCATTCAGCATCATTGCATGTGTTGTTTAAATATGAAGAGGAAATCATAGACTGGTATCAGACATATGGGCTAATATCAGACTTATGGCCTTGATCTTGACTGGGCAGGGATATTTTCTTAGTATACAATTATTGTTTTATATAAAGCTGTTTCTTATACATGCATGAGTCTCCCTGGATTTGTTTCTCTAGTCAACCCAGACTAACACAAGTGAAATATTAGTGAATCAGACATTTTCTCTTGTTGGGTTTTTTTACTTATTATTTTTTTCCTTTTTCCCATAAACTTTTTGAAGCACCATTTTGAAACTACCTGTCCTTTCATATAAGGTCCATCTGACCTTCACATGATTAATTCTGGACCTGTGCCCTCAGAGCCCAGAAATGGCTTCTAAAGTATTTTCTCAGAATATGAAAAATTGGATTCAATTATCAACGGGAACATGCACTTCCCTGCCTAGATGGGTGACTCAAGAGGTGGGTCATGAGCTGCTTTGTGGTTGCCTGGTATCCAAGAGGGAACAAAGAAGCCACCAGCTCTTTCTCCTCCAGATGGCCATGGATAATAATATTGCTATTCACTGGGAGAATATCTTTGAGAGTCTTATATCCAACAAGAACCTAATAATCAAGACATATTTAAATATATCAAAAATTTAGCAACAAAAAGGCAACTAAACCAATCATAAAATGGACGAAGGATTTGAGAAGACAGCTCACCCAGTATGACAGTCAAATGCCACCAAACACGCAAAAATATGTCCAGTATCATTGGCCACCACAAAGATGCAAATCAGCTGATACCAAGGGCTCAAGTAGAAAGCAAATATTCTGGAAATGTTGACGGTAACATATGTACAAGTGTGCTTAATACAATTGAATGATGGATTGTTATGAGATTTTTAAGAAACCCCCCAATAAAATGAATGATAAATTTTTTTAAAGAAAGATGAAAATCACAAGCACAGTGAGACACCATGTCACTCCCACTTAAATTAGCTATGATAGATAGATAGATAGATAGATAGATAGATAGATAGATAGATAGATAAGCAAACAAATAGAGAACTAATATTGGCAAGGATATGGAGAAATTGAAACTTTTATCCATTGCTGGTGGAAATACAAAATGATACCACTAATTATTGTGAAAAACAGTGTTTGTTCCTCATAAAGCAAAAAACAGAACTAACTGCCAGGTGGCCCAGCCATCCATTCCTAGGTGTATACCCAAAAGCAGAAGTTTGGAGAAGTGTCCACCAGCGGTAATTACAACACTATTCACAATAACCCAAAGGTGGAAACAACCGAAACACCCATCAACAGACAAGAATTTTTTTAAATGTGGTACATACTGAAGGTACCACCCAAAAAGGGGGGGAGAGTTATGTATTTAATTTTTTAAGATCATTATATTGGGGGCTCTTACAGCTCTTATAACAATCCATATATCAATCATAGCAAGCATATTTGTACATATGTTGCCATCTCCTCTTTCCCCACCACCCCGCACACAACCCCCTGATGAATTATAAAGCATTATTATTTTCATATCTCACCCTGAGCGCTGTCTCCCTTCACCCATGTTCCTGCTGTTCATCCCCTAGGAGAGAAGGAGAGTGTGTGTCTATCATTGTGATCGGTTCCCCCTTCTTTCCCTTCTCCCCCATTTTTCCCCTAACCTCTTGGTGTCGCTACTCCCATTTCTGTCCCTGAGGGGTTTATCTGAGCTGGATTCCATGTTTCATTAACTCTTATCTGTACCTGTGTACATACTCTGGTATAGCCTGCAGTGGAAGGCAGGACTGGGGTCATGATAGTGCGGGGTGAGGAAGCCTCAAGGAACCAGAGGAATGTTCTATGTTTCATCGGTGCTCTGCTGTGCCCTGATTGACTCATCCCTTCCTTGTGACCCTCCTGTGAGGGGTGTCCTATTGTCTACAGATGGGTTTTAGGTCTCTGCTCTGACCCCCTCATTCTCAACAATATGTTTTTTTGTTGTTTGTTTGTTTGGGGTATGATGCCTGTTACCTGCTCCCATCGGCACCTCATGATTGCACGGGCTGGTGTACTTCTTCCATGTGGGCGTGTTGCTTCTCTGCTAGATGACCACTTGTTTAACTTAAAACCTTTAAGACCCTAAATGCTATATCTTTTGATAGCTGAGACCCATCAGCTTTCTTCACCACATTTGCTTATGCATTAATCTTGTCTTCAGTGATCATGTCAGGAGGGTGAGCATCACAGAATGCCAGGTTGTTAGAACAAAGTGGTTTTGCACTGAGAGAGGGCTTGAGCAGAGGCCCAAGGTCCATCCACTTCTCAGTGTATTTCCATATAAATATATGTACATACGCCAATACCTCTATTTTTATGAATTAATAGATCTACATATGTACACACCTATGTTTATACCTCTATCCATAACTTGGCTTCCTAAATCTTTCCTGTTTCCTTTCACCTTCCTCCTGTCCCACTGTCACACTCTCCCTTCTTCTGCCTCTTAGTAATTCCTCTCAGTTAGATTGCTGTTGCTCGAACACCCCCAGGATCTCTATGTCCTCCTCCTTGTCAATTTTAATTCTCTAGTTGTTCCCATCTGTGGTGTTGTTTGTTCACCACTCCTTTTCCCCTCCTCCTCCCACCAAGTCCCTCCAGAACCATCGGTCCCATTGTTTTCTCCTGGGGCCTGCATGCCACGCCTATCTTATATAGGTATGTAAAATAACAATAATGGAAACAAAACAAACAATTGAATAAGAAGAGAGAAAGAGAAAAAATACAAGCAAAAGTCTCCCCCCCAAAAAAAAAGCATACATAATTCCACTGACTTTTATGACTAGCTCCCCACTGGACCTGAGGAGTTTCAGGAACTGCCCCTCCTAGTCTGAAGCCTATCTTTGGGGGCTCCTCAGGGACTTTGTGGCTTGGCTTTGCCCCTGTTGCTGATCTGTTATGTTCCCTTCTTTGTTCACTACACCGTGGGGGGTGGGGGGTCAAACCAGACTCACTGCCCGCTATGTGACCCCAGTATTGTCCTCTGTCGCAGTATGCACTAGCAAGGGGACATCATGTCTCAAGCTGTTGCCAACTCTACAGTCCTCGCTGTACCTTAGCAGCTCCATGCAGGGACATCATCATCGGGGCATGGTGGGCCAATATGAGGTCTAGTCCCTCGCTCTCTGTTTTTCCTTCTTGGTTTACTTACAAAACAACCGCATCACCTTCAAAGTACTCTCCATTACACTTAATACATTTGTCAAATCTGCTATTCCATTCTTGGAAGCATTTTTCAAACTCATCTGTTTGAATGGCTGACAGCAGCTCCCTTGTTTTTCGTCACTTCTTTTATGTCATCAAATCGCTTTCCTTTCGTATCCCTCTTCATTGACAGAAACAAAAAGAAGTCACATGGAATGGGGTCAGGTGAGTAAAGTGTGTGGGGCAAGAGAAGCATGCTGTTTTTTGCCCAAAACTGGTGCACTGAGATGGCTGCATGAGCAGGTGCATTTTCATGTTGGCAAACCAGTACACCATCTGCCACAAATCAGGCCTTTTTGTCACACAGTTACACAGGCAATCTTTTCAGAACCTCTAAATCATCCGGTCTCAACATGTGGGTTGCGACCCCTTTGGGGGTCAAAGACCCTTTCACAGGGGTTGCCTAATTCATAACAGTAGAAAAATGTAGTTATGAAGTAGCAATGAAAATAATTTTATGGTTTGGGGGGCACCAACACATGAGGAACTGTATGGAAGGGTCGCAGCATCAGGAAGGTTGAGAACCACTGCTCTAAATAGAAAGCTTGATTAACAGTGTGACCTGGTGGAATGAACTCCAAAAGCACTATCCCCCTCACATCAAAAAAAACAAATGAGCATCATCTTGATCTTTGATTTCACTTGACAAGCTTTTGGGGGGTGAGGTGACAATGATATCTTCCAAGGACTTGATTGATGTTTGCTTTGGGGTTACAAGAACAGCACAATGTCTTGTCAGTAGTAATGACCTTGGGGGGAAATTTGGGCCACTTGGGAGCTGTTCTTTCAAAGCATGGCATATTTCCAGTCTATGTTCTTTTTGCTGATCAGTCAGAACTGGAGGCACAAAATTCACAGCGACCCTTCTCATTCCCAAATCTTCCATAAAATTCACTGAACTGAGCTCCAGGATATGAGTAGTCCAGATAACTTCCCTGTCTGTGTTAGTCTGGGTACTTTAGAGAAACAAATCCACAGAAACATATATGAGAGAGAGTTTTATATAAAGGTTAAGTGCAAAAAAAATTAAAATTACAAAAAAGGTTAAGTACACATCAAGGAAACATCCTAAGCCAGTGCTGCCCAAGCCCACAAGTCCAACATTAAACCATCTGACTAACACAAAGTCCTCCTCCATCTCACAAAACACACCCTATGACACCAACTGCAGGAGGAAAGCCAAATCAGTGAATGTGTAAGCATCTCAGCCCTAGAAGGGGTCTCCACACAGCTGCTCCAGCACCCAGGGCTGCATCGGGATAGGTCCATGTGGCTTCTCCTTGGGGATATCTTGCAGGAAGTAAGCCTTGCCAGCTGAAGCAGGGAGCTGACTAAGACAGCTGCACCCTGGTCTGACCATCACAAAGCAAGAGACCTGAGAACTCGAAAAGCAAGGCTCACTGAGCCATTTATCCCTCCACCCTTCAATTAACCCCACATGTGTTTATCGGCCATGTTGGCAGCACAATATAACCATCTCTTCAATGGTCCATCGTGGTCGGTCTTCTAGCACAAGTGTATGGATTTTGTTGACATTTTCATCAGTTTGGGATGTTGACAGACATCCTGAATGAGGTTGGTCATCAGTCAACATTTCACCTTTTGGGAAATGAGAAAATCACTTGAACACTTGAGTTTTTCCCACATTGCTGTCCTTATAATGCTGTGTTCAACCTCACAAGAGTTTCTGCGGCATTTTCCCAAGCAGGAAACAAAATTTCACAGCCACATGCTGTTCTCTTAAATCAGTCATCACAAAAAATAAAAACAAAAACGAGGTTTAAGTGAAACTGCTTTCACAAAAAAAAATTCACTTGACCAGAGAGAACCTTCCCAGGCAACACCACTGAGTGCACTAACTCGCCTAGTGGGGAAAAATGAGTACTATGAAAACTCTGTCCAATGGAGGTTTTTTTTCCATCTTGGGGGCTACCCCCTAGTACATACAATGGAATAATGCTCAGCCAGTAGAAAAAACAAAGCCTTCATATATGCTACAATATCGATATAACTTGATGGCATTGTGCTGAGTGAAATACATCAGTCACAAAAGGACAAATATTGTATGACCTCACTTATATAAAAAGACAAGAAAGAAAGCATAGAAAACAATTTTCATCAGTAGTTATCAGGTGAAGAGGGGAGTTAATAGTGATGAAAATACTGCTTTGACTAAAAGTTGGGCTTCAGAGCCAACTATTGTCATCACTGTCAATTGTAGCCTGTTAATTTTTAGAAAGTTGAATTGGTACGAGCTGTGTGACAGACCTACTTATAACAATGATCAAGAAAGAGCTGCTGCTGAGGCTGATGATACACAACCCAAGGCCTCGGGGACTTTGGTGTCTTGGTGTAAAGGTCTAGGCACCCGCTTAGTAGGCTTAATAGGTGTAGTGCTTCTGTCCTACCAGCTGGTTCCACGCGCAGTGCCTGAGCTTTCAAGAGCCTGCAAGTAGGCCTCTGAGTCACCGCACGCTTCCCGGTGCCACTGGACGAGGAGAGTTAGAAATAGGAGGACATGGCACCCATGCTGGCTGCCTCTGTGAACAACTGCCTCCTTGGCACGAGACCAAAAGACTAGAGGGTGCCCATCTCCCATTACTGACTGTTTGTTCAAAGAGTCCACCGGCAATCCTGATCAACAAAGGCAAAATGCTGAACAGAATTTCAAATTCTCATGGACTCCAGACTTTCTGGATCCATGAAGGTTGGATAAATCCCTGAAATATTGTCCCAAGATAATCTTTAAATCTTAAAGCAACTTTTAAAAATTTTAAAGCAAAAGCATCCCCTGTAGTCTTCTTTAAACCATTAAGAGTTTCAGCTTAACCAGTTTTTTTTAAAAAGTCTTCCGTGAGCATTATGCACTTTTAAGAACTCTCCAAATGGGATCAAAGTGACAACCGCAACTGGAAAGATTAGATAAGGAACCTTCTGGAAAAAACAAAGGAAACTCACTGCCATCGGTTTGATTCTGACTCAGAGGGACCCTTTGGACAGGGTAGCACTGTCCCTGTGGGTTTCTGAGCCTGCAACTGCTGACAAGAACAGAAATCTCCTCTTTCTCCCACAGAGCCCATGCTGGTTTCAAACTGCTGACCTTGCAGGTAGCAGCTCAGCACGACTGCACAACTTGAAGAATGTAGTCAATGTCACTATATGGTACGTGGACAAACCGCTGGATTGGCGTATATGTGGCTGTGTGTGTATATCCCCAACAGCAACAAAATAAATAGCATTTAAAAAATAATAATAAAATCAAAAGGACAGACCAGAAATGAATAAAAATGGTGCTCTACAGAGGGGAGTCAAAATGAGGTTAAGAGGAGAGGCAGAAACAGAATTCCTTGGCCTGGAACCTTATACTTTTACCCTTTTATGTATGTTTTATATAATGGAAATCTCCAATTTGATAAAAATAATATTGTATTAGCAATCTTTGTAATGCCTGGAATACCATCGAATCCATGCGTTCTACAGGTGTCGTCTTATTGTGCATCGATTCTGAGATGCAGGTTCATACCTCATATTTGACAGATGGTAAAACCAAGGCTCAGAGCAACTCAATGACATGCTTGAGACCACCTGCTCTTAAAGGGAGACGCCCCCCCTGCCTCTCTCATCTCCCCTCTGTGGTAACAGGGCTCTCTGCATCTTGTAGAAAAAAACTTAATTTCCAGACAGAATGAGTCTGTCCACTACCGTCCATTCCCAATTAGGGAGATGTCCAGCCTGAAATTCTGGAACCGAAACACAGCAGCTCCCCACATGCCTTCCGCCCCACAACCACGTCAGGCCTTTGCCTGGAGAAGCCATATGGATGAAGGCGACATGAGCCAAGCACTAATGCAGCCAGGGCAGGGGCTGAGAGAGCAGCAGCCGGCGCAGCTGCTTCAGCAGGAGGGCATCATGGCTGGTGATAGTCCATCGCCACTGACCACAGGCCAGCGCGTGCCAGACACACCCGGCACCCAAGCCAAGCCCATTAGGTTCATCCCAGCTGTCTGGCAACTGCCCTCGAATGAAACAAACAACTTCCCGTGGTTGAGGTTTCCGTTAGTGCCGCTGGCCAAGTGTCAGTGGGAGCCGTGTGGGGCTGCAGGCCCTGATACCAGCCGCCAGAGCCCCTAGCGGATCTCAGAGAGCCTGCCAACCTGGCCAATTATCAGAGCCCTGGTGCCAGGAGATAAGGAACATTTTGATCCAGGCCCTAGAAGGCCAGGCCTTTATATAGCTGCCTGAGTGGGCCGCAAGGGAATGTCCCAGCTGAGGGCCTCTCTCTGAACCAAAGCAGAGTGAGGAGTGGGTGGGTGGACAGGAGGGGGGTATTAATAACCCCTGGAGGCTGATCTGCACTCCTGCCTTGTCTTAGCAAGGCCTGAGATCGGGGGGGGGGGGATGGGGGGGGGCCACTGTAGAGGATCTTTATTCTCTTCATACATGGCTCTATTTTCCAAGTCCTCTACAATGAACGTGAACCCCCCCCCCTTACAGTCAGCAAACATATATGTCATCAGAATAAGGTAGGGAAAAGAGAGGCATATAAGACGTTCCTCTCAGTTGGGGTTTTAGTGACCCTTATCTCCCAGCCTTGTAAGGCATGCTCCTCCCATCTGTGAGTTCTTGGGGGGCAGAGGGGGAGCTGCACATGGAGGGGGGCTGTTGGGGGGGCGTTTGCATGGGCACTTTGGGAATACATCCATTCCTCAGCCTCCTCTCTCTGTCCCTGCATCCCCCACACACCCTTTGTTCAAATGTCACTGTTCTTGGCTTTGTTGACTTCAGTTAAAGCAGCCATGCCCATTATCGCAGCTGGGGTACAGAGGGTCATTCAAATGTCTCCATCGTGCCTGCTCCCCTGCCCAGTGGCAGTTTGTTGATGGTGATTTGGTTGTTTCAACTCACAGCGACGCTACAGGACACAAAGCCCCCAGGGTTTCTGAGGCTGGAATCTTACAAGAGCAAATCACCATTTCTCTTCTCCCTCGGAGCCACTGGGTGGGTTAGAACGACCAACCTCTCTCGTAACTGCCAACGTCCTAACCCGGACCCTCCAGGGCTTCTTATCCCTGGCTTAGGGCTGAGGAGAAACCCACGGAGACCCTGCATTTTACACGCTCGGGTGCCTATTGCTGGGGCCAATAATACACCTGCCTCCCAGAGTTAAGTAGCCTAAAGAGGACCCAAATAAGATCCTGCCTCGAAAGTCCCTGGAATGTCAGAACTGTCCGATTCAATGTTCACTGCAAACCCTGTGGGCATCCCTTGCCACAACACCCTCTGAGTGGACACACCTACCAAACCGTGCCAAGAGGACACTGGTCATTGTGTCCCAAATAACCCCTCCCTAGGGTGTGAAGATTTACCCCCGGGCCTCTGCTGGATGGGCATTCCAAAAATGCTTGGGAAGGTGGCAGGCCCCTTGGAATAGTTAGCCTAGGAAGTGCTCCTTATGAGCGAGCTGTCCTCCTTTAGAAGTGTGAGTCACGGGGGGGGGGGGGGGAGAGGGGTGGATATCGCGCACTGGTTACACAGATAAAAGGTCAACACAGCACTGTGTGGGAGGTAACCGCTTCATGGCTCTGGAGCAAATTTTTTTCTTATTATTTTTATTGGGGGCTCTGACATCTCTTATCACAATCCATACATTCCTCCCGTGTGTCAAGCACATTTGCACATATGCCGCCATCATCATTTTCAAAGCATTCTCTTCCCACTTGACTTGAGCACCTGATATGAGCTCCCCATTTCTATCCCCTCCCTCCCTGCCCACCCAACCTCACAAGCCCTTGATAAGTTATAGATACTTATTTTTATATCTTACATCGTCCTCCGTCACCCCTCACCCATTTTTCCATTGTTCGTCCCCCTGAGAGGGGGTTCTAGGTTGATCCTTGTGATCGATTTCCACTTTCTGCCCTCCACCCTCCCCTAATCCTCCTGGTAGCTCTACTCTCATTGTTGGCCCTGAGGGGTTTATCAATCCCTGATTCCCTGTGTTTCAGACTCTTATCTGGATCAGTTTAATCCCATTTTGTAGGGTAGAACTGGGGTTATGATAGTGGTGGGGAAGGAAGCACCAAAGAGCTAGAGGAGAGTTGTGTGTGTCATGCGTACTATACTACACCCTGACTGGCTCGTCTCATCCCTGTGACCCTCTGTAAGGGGATGTGTGGAACAATGTTTAAGGAGACAAAAGTAGGTAAAATATCGAATTGATCCCTCTGTACTAAGCAATTGTTTATATGCAAAGGCATTATGCTAAGACTTGAAAATAAAACAAAAAACATGAATGTCATTGCTCAAAACAAGATTCCTGTCTAGATGACAGAAGTCAAATGCAGATGCAGGGACAGAAAGCTGGCCAAGCAAAAGCGGGATTTGCCCTGTGGTGGGGGGTCTGCAGGGATAAGGACGTTTGGGCGAGCATTCTCTCTGCCCGTGACGGAATCAAGTATCCTCAGCGCAATATGTGGGCATCAGGCTTTGTCTGTCGTATGTATCCGGAAACCATCAGGCCAGAGTCTGAACGAAAAGTGCTCACTTTTCTGGGTTGTCAGGCAGGCATGGTCTAGATCAGTGGTTCTCAACCTTCCTAATGCCGTGACCCTTTAATCCAGTTCCTCAAGTTATGGTGACCCCCCCAACTGTAAAATTATTTTTGTTGCTACTCATAACCGTAATTTTGTTACTGTTACGAATCGGGCGACCTCTGGGAGTCATTTGACCTCCAAAAGGGTCGAGACCCACAGGTTGAGAATCGCTGATCTAAACCATCGGTTCCCAAAGTTATTTGACCTACCACCCTTTTTCAGAAAAAAAAATTGTTATTCAACACCCCCCCTGGCAGTTAAAAACATTTGTGCCGTAGCCTGTCCAAACAAACAAATTGCCATCATGTCGATTCCAACTCGTCGTGACTCTATCGGACAGGGCAGAATTTCCCTGTGGGTTTCTGAGAAACTCTATGGGAAGAGAACGTCTCCTCTTCTCCCGAATTATTTTTCAATAATCCAGAATTATTTTTTAATGTAGGCATTCGATTTTGTAGCCCCTTTCAGGGGGTGATATTGTCCATTTGGGGAAATGCTGCTTTAGATTCTTACCTAAGCGTATGGTCTTCCTTGATCCTGAAACCAAATCGCATGGGGTTAGCCATTCCCACTTCACGGAAGGGAAAACAGAGCTCAGAGAGGTTGAGGTAAGGGTCTAAGGTCACACAACAGCAGGGAGATTCAAAGCGTCCCCCATCTGGCTCAGATACATGTTCTTCCTTCTTCTACACTCTTGGATCTGGCTCTGAGTATAAGGAAAAGCTTAACAGGGAATTTTAACCTTTGGAAAAGAATCCCAATGCATTGCCTCACCCCATGTACTGCCTCATTCCCGGAACACACCCATCTCCCCACCCCCACCCCTTTACAAAGGATCTTGTCTGCACTAGAAATCCCTGCCTATTCGGCTTCCATGACCTTGCTCATGAGGATAAAGTATAAAAAGCTATGCCCACCCAACACCGGGGGCCCAGATCTTCAGGAATGCTAGTTCCTCTGGGTGCCCGGCTAATAAATTTCCCCGCTTTCAGGTTCTCCAAGAGTGCCGCCTGGTCATACCAGAGTCACAGTTTTGCTGTTACACAAAAGAGGCCAATCAAGGGGTCTCCCAGACACCGCACAGTGTCGCTGGAAACCCCTTAGGAGAGATGGTGACCTCATGTTGCCTGCAAGCATCCTGGGAAAGGTTATGTTGACCCAAAACCTAGGTCAACGCAGTGCTTTGGATCTGTTTAATCATTTGCAGTCAGTGGTCAAGCTCCTCCTAGTCTGCAGCATGCTTCCTCATCCAGCAAACACCCTTTTTATTGCCGCAGCAACCCAGGGTACAAATTAGGGACTTCTCGGGAAAGACCAGGAACAAGCTTCCAGAGGACCGTTGGCCCCAGTTGAAAGTCATTTGGACTTGGGCATGCGTGTGAAATCACAAACAGCACTTGTCAGTCAGCACTGGGAAAGTCCCCAGATGACGTACCTGACACCAACGTATCGCCCAAGTCCATTGGCGTCACTGTCAACGCCCACCCAAGACCAGTGTGTACAGGCCCAAGCGTCACCTCCCTGAAGGCATCAACCAGTTTCTGCAGAACAGCACACACTGCCTTCGGCACTGTGAATGCCATTGAGGTTACAGCCCTGTCCTCCTGACCTTCTCCAAACCAGGGAGAATTTACAGTCCAGCTCCCCTAATCTAAGGACCCCTGGTGCACAACAGGCACGTGATTGGGTGCGAGTCCAAATGTTGGGTGCTCAAACCCACCAGCGGCCCCTGGGGAGAAAGGCCTGGAGTTCTGCTCCCATGAAAAGGGTAGCCCAGAAAACCCCACCAGGCAGTTGTGCTCTGTCACACGGGGTCACCATCACTTGAAACCCATTTGGCCACCCCTGTGTCCCAATCTCAGGAGGCAAAGAAGGTTGCTAAAAGATAAGGGGGTGCGGGCTGTACGGAGTCATTAAACCACTATTGGGGGAACCAGACAGGTGACTCAGGCCAGCGTGTTTCGGACTTCTTCCCTTCGGCCCGTGGGAGGGAAAAATAAATGCTGTCATTGAGTCACCTTGGACTCCCAAATATGTCGGGCAGAACTGAACTCCACAGGACATTCATTGCATGCTTGCTCTTTTAAAGTGGACCACCAGGTCTTTCTTCCAAGGGCCTTTCAGTTAGCAGCTGAGAACATGAACCCTTGACCCTACCTACTGTTGTTAGGTGCCATCAAGTCCGTTGCAACTCTGAGGAACCTTATCCACAACAGAACAAAACACCGCCTGGCGTGCAGCGTCCTGACAGTGTTCTTATACCTGAACTCATCGTTGAAGCCACTGGGTCCGTCCATCTTGTTGAAAATCCTCCTCTCTTTCACTGCCACTCCACTTTATCAAGCATGACGACGTACTTCACCAGGGGCTGGTCTCTCCTTATAACATGTCCAAAGCACATGACACGGAGTCTCACCATCCTTGAGTTTAAGAAGCACTCTGGCTGTCCTTCTCCCAAGACAGATCTGCTTGTTCTTTTGGAAGTCCACCGTACGTTCAGTGGTCTTCACCAACACCATCGTTGCGATGCGGTGATGTTTCTTTGATCTTCCTTATTCAAGGTCCAACATTCACATGCATATGAGGCCATTGAGAATAGTACGGCTTGGGTCAGGTGCACGTTAGTCTTCAACGCCGTAAAGAAGTCTGCTGTGGCAGCAGAGTTACCTTTGATCCCCTGACTGCCGCTGCCATGAATATTGACTGGGTCCAAGCAAGACGAAGTCCTTGAAACTTTCCATCTTTGCTCCATTTATCACGATGTCACTTATTTGTCCAGTTGGGAGGATTTATATTTTCTTTGCATTGAGTTGTAATACATATTGAAGGCTGTGATCCTTGATCTTCATCAGAAAGTGTTTCAAGTCATCCTCACTTTCAGCAAGCAAGGTTGTATCATCTGCACACCTTAGGTGTTAAAGTCTTCTTCCAATGCCAATGCCATGGTCTTCTTCATATAAGACAGCTTCCCTGATGATCTGCTCAGCATAAAGATTGAATAAAAACAGTGAGAGGACACAAACTGACTCACACCTTTCTTGATATTAAGCTATGAAGTAGTCCCTTGTTCTGTTGGCATAATTACCTCTGGATCTAGGTAGAGGTTCTGCATGGGCACAATGCAGTGATCTGGAATTCCTATTCTTCTCAAGTTCATCCATAGTTTGTTATGATCCACACAGTCAAATGTCAATAAACACAAGTAAACATCTTTTTAGTACTCTGCTTTCAGCCAAGGTCCGCCTGATATCAACAATGATATATATATTCCTTATTCCTCTTCTGAATCCAACCAGAACCTCTGGAAGCTACCTGCTAATGTACTACTGCAACTGTTGTTGGATGATCTTCAGCAAAATTTTACTTGCATGGGATATCAATGATATTGTTCTATAGTTTGAGCCTTCTGTTGGGTCACCTTTCTTTGGAATTGATACAAATATGGATTTCTTCCAGTCTCAGCCAAGTAGCTGTCTTCCAAGTTCCTGGCATACCTGAATAAATGCTTCCAGTGCTTCATCAGCTTGTTGAAACATTTCAGTGGGTACTCCATCAATTCCTGGAGCCTTCTTTTTGGCTAATGCTTTCGGTGCAGCTTCAATTCCTTCCTTCAGCACCGTTGGTCCTTGCTCAGTTGCTACCTTCTGAATGGTGGAATATCAGCCAGTTCTTCTTGGCGCAGTGACTCTGCGGACTCTTTCCATCTTCTTTGGATGATTCCTGCAGAGTCCAGTATTTTGCTCATAGAATCTTTCAAGATTCCAACCCAAGGCTTGCATTTTTTCTTGAGTTTTTCAGTTTAAGATATGCTGAGCATATTGTTCTCTTTTGGTTTTCTAACTCTAGGTCTTTGCACATTTCATTATAATATTTTATTTTATCTTCTTGAGCTGTCCTTGAAATTCTATTCAGCTCTTTGACTTCATTTCTTCCATTCTTTTTAGCTACTCTCCTATTCAGAGCAAGTTTCAGGGTCTCTTCTGACATCCACTTTGATCTTTCCTGTCTTTTTAGTGACCTTTTGCTTTCTTCATGAATGACCTTCTTGATGTCCTTCCACAGCTCATCCAATTTTCTGTCACTAACATTTAATGCATCAAATCTGTTCCTGAAATGTTCTCAAAATTTGGGTAGGATAGACTTAAGGTCCTATTTTGGCTCAAGTGGTCTTGTTTTTATTTTTTCCAAGTTCAACTTGCATCTGAGCAATTGATGGTGTCTTCCACAGTCAACCTCTGACCTAGGTTAGCTGCTGATATTGAGCTTCTACATGGTCTCTTCCCATAAATGTAGTCCATTGGATTTCTGTGTATGTCATCTGGAGAAGTCCACACATAAAGTCACCTTTTGTGTTGTTGAATAAAGCATTGCTGGTATGGCTTAGGTTCAGGAAAAGTGGGCTTCCTCATATGGTCTCCCAGAATGAAGAAGACACATCTGCTCGTGTCCTGGCACACTCCCCCTGGGCGGCCATTCCACCAAACAGATGGGAATCTTCCCTTTCTGCAGGCAGGCAGAGCCTAAGAGAGAACTAGGAAGAGGCTAAGCCAGGTCAGGAAACAGTTAAACTACTAGAAAAAAAGACAGCCAGGTGCAGAGAGAAGCCAGAAGTGTTGCCTTTATTAAACTCCCTCTGTCTGTTGCTGTGAATGCTGTTTGGTGCCATTGAGCTAGTTCCAACCCATAGCGACCCAGTGCACAACTGAAGGAAACACTGCCCGGTCCTGCACCCTCCGCACAATGGTGCTTATGTTTGAGCCCATGATCACAGCCACTGGGTCAGTGCCTCTAGTCGAGGGCCTTCCTCTTTTCCCCTGCCCCTCTATTTTACCAAGCATGCTGTCCTTCTCCAGGGACAGGTCTCTCCTGACAACATGTCCAAAATCTGTAAGACGAAGTCTAGGCATCCTTGCCTTGAAGGATCATCTGGCTGTACTTCTTCCAAGACAGATCCGTTTGTCCTTTCAGCAATATGTGGCACTTTCCATCTGGAAGCATGAAAAAGGGAAAAAGAAAGCTCCTCCCCAGCCTGCGCCCCTCTTCTACTCCAAGAAGACACACACGCACACGTGCGCGCGCACACACACCTTTTCATGCCTCTCCAATAGACCATGGAACCCATGAGAGGCCAAATTCAACTAGATGACCTCGCTTTCCTTGCTGACAGGCACTTATCTGTGGCTACTTTCAATGGAAAATATTTATGTTTTTCTTCTCTGACAGGTTTCCATCTTGCACAGGTTCCAGCATAGTGTGTATCTGGTTTTAAAATGAACCAATTATGTAGGGGGGAAGAAGACAGCCAAAAAACCGATTGCCTTCAACCAATGTATGAAGAGATGCTGGCTATCTTTAGCCAGGGGAGAGATGCAAAACAAAATGACTGTGTGGTGCCTCGCCTCACTCGAGCCTTAAGAGCCAAGTTAAAAAACAAAGGAAACAGACAGCCGCCGCGGGAGCAGGTGCGGAGTGGAGCCCCGCGCACGCCGATGGTGGGACCATAAACGCAGTGGAAAGCAGTATGGCGCTTCTTCCAAAATAGAAAGACTGCTGGGAAATGGAAGAAAGCGGAAGTTGTCGAGAGGCTCGTTTTCCTTGGATCCACAGTCTATGTTCGAGGAAACAAGCAAGAACACCTTGCACTGGGCGAACCCTCCACACAGAACCTCTTGGGCGCGTTGAAGAGCAAGCACTTCCCGGGGCACCTGACCCAAGGCATAGTAGTTTATTTTCTTGCTTGCTTTTTTTTATATAAATAATTTTATTGGGGACTCTTACAGCTTATAACAATCCATATATCAATTGTATCAAGTACATTTGTGCATATGTTGCCATCATCATTTTCTTTCTACTTGAGCCCTTGGTATCAGCGCCTCTTTTTTCCCTCCGTCCTTCCTCCACCCACCCACCCTCATGGACACCTGATAAATTATAAATTATTATTTTCATATCTTATACCTTCCACTGTCTCCCTTCACCCACGTTTCCGTTATTTGTCCCTCTACAGGGGGTGTTATATGGTGATCATTGTGATTGGCTCCCCCATTCTCCCTCTTCTCCCCCCCCTCACCTTCCCCCCACCCTCATGGTATTGCTACTCCCATGATTGTTCCAGGGTGCAGGGGAGTATCTGTCATAGATTCTGCATATCGAGAGCTCTTATCTATACCAATGTACATGCTCCGGTCTAGCCAGAATTGTAAGTTATAACTGGGGTCATGATATTGGGGCCGGGGGGAGAAGCATTAAAGAAGTAGAGGAATGTTGGGTGTTTCATTGGTGCTATACTGACCTGGCTGGCTCGTCCCTTCCTGCAACCATTCTGTGAGGGGATGTCCAATTGTCTACAGATGGACTTTGGGTCCCCAATCTGCCCCCTCATTCACATCGATATGATTGCTTGTCTTGGAGTCTTCTGATGCCTGACACTTCGTGATCACACAGACTAGTGTGCTTCTTCCATGTGGGCTTTGTTGCTTAGGCATGGTGTTTTCAATCGTCTTACATACATGTGAAAGTTGGACAATGCATATGGAAGATGTGGGAGAATTAATGCATTTAAATTATGGTGCTGGAAAAGAATAATGAAAGTCGCCATGGGTTAGAAGTGACTTGGTGACAGTGCCTCTACCCTAACATCGTCAACACGGCTGACCACTGCCTCTTCCCATAATCAATATTTGCACATTTATTTGACAGACTTTTGTTGATGCTGGGTGTCAGGGTTCACAGATAGCTCACCAAGGGCCCAGGCCTCCAGCAAGGGCTACCAGGTGAATGAGCAAAGGGACTTGCAGCTCTGCCACAGGGAGGAAATGGTTAACCCAACCAGGAAAGAAGAGCCCTCCACCCACCTCCTACCCACCCACTCCTGGGAATGGGGGTGGGGGAGGAACTGCCATTTGAGCTGGACCTTGGAAGGAATGGCTTTTCCTGGACAGGTAAGTTTGTGCACCCGGTGAATGCTGCTGGGGTGGCATTCCTGGCAGATTCCTGGGAAGGGCTCGGAAACTTCCTGGCATGGAGTCAAGTGCCACTCACAGCCCCCTGTGAGGCGGAGTAGGACTGCCTCTGTGGGGTTCCGAGGCGGCTTTAGGAGTCTTCAGCTCTCTCCCAAGGAGGTGCCTGCTGACCTTGCGGCTAGCTGACCTTGTGGTTTGCAGCCCAACGAATAACCGCTACGCCGCCATGGCTCCTCAAGGCGAACCGGAAAGAAGATTGTAAGGTTGAGGCGTGTGTAACTGACCAGCACTCTGCCACAGACACGTCTGGGGTCCAAGGGCCCAGTTTCCCTCAGCCCTGAACGTTCTCCATGATTCCCATGGCTCCCCACTGAGTTCCATCCTCACATTGTGTATATGAAACCTCTTCCCCTGTTGACTGCTGACTTCCTGATACCATCCTGAGCCCGTGTCAGGCCAGGGATCCAACCTCTTCACATTCCTCTTGTCTTTCCATCTACTGCTGAGACTGTTTTTCCTTTCTTGCTTCCTGTTTCCCTAACTTCAGGGATTTCTGTTCAGTGGGAGTGCCAGATATTATCCTGCCTTGCAGCCCTTGTCCCATTAGCTAGAGATCTTTTTGACAAGCAAGGTGCCTTTAAGCCCATTTTCAGTCACATCTGTCGGTGCCTAAGTGGTACCCTGCTGCTTGAGTCCTCTTCCGTCTCCATGGCGATGCTCCCAAACGAGACTGCTTGTGAGTGCATTCAAGACCCATCAAATTATTTATCCTCACCAAGCAGGCAGGCTTAGCCCACCGATGCACACACACTCACAGTCAGTGGATCATAGCCGCCTTCACCAACACCAGTTCATTAAAACACATCACTTTGAAATGGATTTTCTGCTTATGTGCTGGCAAAATTTGACTTTGTTCATTCGTTCATTCATTCATTCATGTATCCAGGCCTAGTACCAGGAACAGAAGTGCAAAGCCTTAACTCCTCCTGAGGGTTTGGGGGCAGGAACCAGGGGTGACTTCGCAGAGAATCACAGGTGGTCAGCTGGTTACCCAAGGGGAAAGGCTTTCCTGGGGAAACAAAGGCAAAGCCAGGCGCTGCTGTGGCAGCTTCCACTCCTGAGGCTCGTGGGTGTCAGGCATGCTGTGCTCCCCACGGTTTCCAGTGGCTGCTTTCTCAGAAGGCACTCGCAGGCATTTCTGTTGCGGGACCTCTGGATGGCCTTGAAGGTGCCCTCATGTGCCTATGGGTTTAACACTGGACTGCTTGCTGACTACAAAGCCAAAAGTTCAAAACCATCTGCCACTCCAAGGGAGGAGGATGACGCTGTCTGCTCCCATAGAGATTTGCTGCCTCTGAAACCCACTCGGGCAGTCTCCTCTGTCTTCCAGGGCCAATGAGTTGAATTCAACTCCAGGGTAGTGGTTGGGTTGGGGGTTTGGGTTTGTTGTTGGACTTGAACCTCCAACCTTGTAGTTAGCAGCCAAGCACCACACAGGGACCCCTTAGCAGCAACAGAGGATGGGCAAGGGCGTGGTTGTGAAAGGACCTCCCAGGTAACCAGAGGAACCTGTCGGGTGACAGGATTGGGAAGTGGGGTGAAGGGAGGTGATAAAGGGCAGTAGTGTACTAGTGGGGTGGGAAGTGTGCACTAAGCCAGGTGCCACTGTCAGAGGGAGGGGACACCCAAAGCACTGTCTATAACAGTTTTGTGCAGGGTGTCAGCAGAAATATCTTTTTTTTAATAATTTATTTTTTTAATAAAAATACCATTGTCGTTAGGTAGAATAACAAAAACACCTTTGCAAGCCAAGTTTACACATATTAATATATTCATGTTATGCCAATTTACTGTATGTGCCTGCTAATGCACCCTGGTCCGAGCTGTCGTTAGGGCCCGTTACATAATGCTTCGCTGAGACGGTCTCATCGCACTCGTGGTTGTCTTTGGTGCTGTCGGTGTGTTTACAGTCACCGACTGCTGTCGAAGCTTCTGCTGATTTAGCCACGACATTGCTAAAGTAGTACTTGTGAATCTAAACCGAAAACTTTTTTGAGAATGAGGTAGTAATTAAAGGAAAAGAAGAATTGTTCTAAAGGTTTCCACTCAGTCACTCATAATATAGTAAGTAACTAACAATGTCGAAATTCAATGTCGAAAGATAGGTTAGAAGTATTGGAGGGAGGAGGACAAGAGATCTAAAATCAATGGTGAGGAGGGTGTAGAACACCTGGTGGGGTTTGTCCACGTTCAATGTAACCGAGAAGAATTACTGAGAGCCGAATGGAGGTCGAACATGATAGTGGGACAAGAGGAAAGTAAAAGGAAATAGAGGAAAGAACTAGGAGGTAAAAGGCATTTATAGAGGTCTAAATGCAGGCATATACATATGTAAATATATTTACATATAACAGTAGGGATAAAGGTCTATGCACATATATTTATATGTTAAGTATTAAGGTAGCAGAGGGCCATAGGGCCTCTACTCAAGCCCTCCCTCGATGCAAGAGCTCTGTTCTAATAACCTGGCATTCTGTGATGCTCACCTTCCCAACCCAATTGCTGAAGACAAAGTAGGTGCATAAGCAAATGTGGTGAAGACAGCTGATGGGGCCCAGCTACTAGATGATATAGCATCTGAGATCTTGTGTTAGTCTGGGTGGACTAGAGAAACAAATTAATGGACACTCATATGTGTATAAGAAAGAGCTTTATATACAATAACAATTGAGTATTGAGAAAATGTCCCAGCCCAGTCCAGACCAAGTGCATAAGTCCAATATGAGCCCATATGTCCAATACCAATCTGTAAAGTCCTCTTCAACTCATGAAACACATGCAATGATGCTGAATGTAGGAAGGTCACAGGCCAGTGGGTAGGAAGCCTTGTGGATCCAGTGGCGTTGTAAACATCTGAGCGCTGGCAGGGGTCTCCACGTGGCTCCTTCAGTTCAGGGCACTAGTGTAGTTCCATGTGTCTTGTCAGCTGCAATGTCTCCCAGAGAGTGAGTCTGTCTCCTGCCTCCAGAGAGCTATTTATCTCCTTAAGATAGTGGTTCTCAACCTTCCTAATGTCACGATCCTTTAAAACAGTTCCTCATGTTGTGGTGACACTGCCCAACCATAAAATTATTTTTGTTGCTCCTTTATAACTGTAATTTTTCTACTGTTATGAATCAGGTAACCCCTCTGAAAGGGTCATTCAACCCCCAAAGGGGTCACAACCCACAAGTTGAGAAATGCTGCCTTAGTGGCTCCAAATGAGGTCATCCAGCTGCAAACTGATTGACAGGCTAAACTCCACCCCTTCATGCTTAATACTCAAATTGAAAACATATTATGTAACTACCACAGGTTTTAAAGGCTTGAAGTTAAACAAGCAGCCATCTAGCAGGGAAGCAACAAAGCCCACATGGAAGAAGCACATCAGTCTGTGGGATCACGGAATGTTGAGAGGATCAGGTATCAGGCATCGGAAAAGACAACACAAACAATCATATCTATGTGAATGAGGGGGGTAGGAATGGAGACCCAAAGCCCATCTGTAGGCAATTGCACATCCCCTCACAGAAGGGTCACAAGGAAGGGAAGAGTCAGCTAGGGTTAAGTATAGCACTGACAAAATGCACACCTTTCCTCTGGTTCTCTAATGCTCCCCCCCCCAATCATGACCCAGTTCTACCTTATAAATCTGGCTAGACTGGAACATGTACATTGGTATAGATAAGTGTCCTCCACATGGAATCGAGGACAGGTAAATCCCTCAGAAACGTAATGGGAGTAGCGATACCATGAGAGTAGGGGGAAGATGGGGGGAGAAGGAGAAGAAAGGAGGAACCTATCACAGTGTTTGACATATAACCCCTACCCCCAGGGGTATGAACAATAGAAACATGGGTGAAGAAAGACAATGTAAGATATGAAAATTATCATTTATCAAGGATTCATGAGGGTAGGAGGGTGGAGGAAGAAAGGGGGGGGGAAAGGAACTGATACCAAGGGCTCAAATAGAAAGAAAATGTTTTGAAAATGATGATGGCAACATATGCACACATGTGATTGATACAATTGCTATATGGGTTGTTAAAAGAACTGTAAGAGCCCCTTAAAATACATTTTTAAAGGTGTCGGGGGCATAGCCTCAGAGGACCACTTAGTCAACTGGCAAACCATGATTCCTAAAGTTGGTGTTCTGCATCCTGGATTGAGAAGGAGTGTGCTAGTCTGGGTAGACCAGAGAAACAAATCCATGGACACGCATATGTGTATAAGAAAGAGATTTATACACAAGAGCAACTGAACATTAAGAAAACATGCCAGCCCAGTCCACATCAAGTCCATAAGTCTGATATTAGCCCATATGTCCGATACCAAACTATCAAGTCCTCTTCAGACTCACGAAACACATGCAGTGACGCTAAATGTAGATCACAGGCCAGTGGGTGGAAAGTCTTTGGATCCAGCATCATTAGAAACATCTCAGCGCTGTCAGGGGCCTCTGCATCAGGGTGGGTCCATGTGTCTTGTCAGCTTCTCTGTCCTCCATGGTGTGAACTAGTGAGTGAGAGTCTCTCCTGCCTCCAAGGAGGAAATACCAGATTTCCCAGAATTCTCAGGAGGAGGCCATGCCCACACAGAGGCCTCGTTGGCTCTGTGTGGATCTGATTGACAGGCTAGACTCCACCCCTACATTCTTAATCCTCAAATTGACAAATGATTATATATATATATATATATATATATATATATATATATATATATATATATATATATATATACAATGAGTATCTGGTGTGCTAAAGTCAACAAACAGCCATCTGAGCTACAACTATGGGTCTCTAATCAGGATGAACAATAGAGAAGGAAAAAAAATCAAAGGCCCAAAGAAAAAACTCGTCCACAGCCAAATAACCCACACAAATCACAGCCTCCTCTAACTTGAGACCCGAAGAACTTGATGATGCCCAGCTACCTCTACTGACCATTCTGACCAGGGATACAGTAGAAGGTCCAGGACAGAGCCGAAGAAAAATGAAACAAAACCCAAATGCCCAAAGAGACCAGACTTACCTGAACCAACCAAGACTAGAAGAGCCCCTCAAGTCTATCACCCTAATGTAACCTTTCAACTTGAACTGAAGCTATTTCAGTCAAGTAATAGATCGGCTTGTAAAATAAACAGTATCACCCCAAGCGCTGTGCTGCCTTAAACGTGAGACCAATTAAGGACATGAGGTCAAATGGTCGACATTTACCTGAGAAGGCAGGGAGGGGAAGGGAAGTTAGATCGATGGAGGGAGAGCAAATGGAATGGAAATAATGAGGATGTGGTCATTGCAAACACTGTAACCAAGGGCGCAGACAACATTGTATAGGAGTTGTTAAAGGGGAACCCAATGCACAGTGTAAACTTTCACCTAAAACACAATCAAACATTTTTTTAAAAGACAGCCCAGAGGTGGAAATAAGCCAGGATGAGAAGGGTGGACTTCAGAGGGCGGCAGGTAGGACTTTAATTTGATAGAGGAGCCATAAATCACTATGATTTATGAGCCAGGCCAGAGAACGGAGCAGGCACAAGGAGCAGATGAGGTGCTTGGTTTGGAGCATTTTCAGTTTGAGGAATCGCTGGGTCATCCCATAACAAAATCAGGACATTGATGTGTTAGACCGGGTGGATTACAGACACAAATTCAGAGACACTCATATGTGAATAAGAAAGAGCTTTCTATCAAAGAGCAATTGTATATTGAGAAAACATCCCAGCCCTGTCCAGATCAAATCCATAAGTCCAATATAACCCATATGTCTGACACTAGTCCATAAATTCCACTTTAGACCCATGCAGAACATGCAATGATGCCAAATGCAAAATCACAGGCCAGTGGGTGGAAAGTCCTGTGGATCCGATGGCAGTGGACGCATCTCCAGGGCTCTGGCTGCCATCCATGTGGCTCCATGTGGCTTGTCAACAGGAAGTTGAAGCAGAGAGAGAAAGTGGCCCGCCTCTTCTGATGGCAGGGTCAAGGGAGAGGAAGATGTTCCCAGAATCCTCATGAGGAGGCCACACCCATAAGGAGGGATCATCAGGCTGTGACCTGATTGACAGGCTAGTAGACTCCACCGCTTCATTCTTTTATCAAGTGGACATGACATTATCTAACGGCCACAATTGGCATGAGCAATCCTCGACTTTCTGTACAAGGAGAAGCCCATCTGATCGCTGAGCTGTCATTCTGATGTCCAGGTTTGACATGTGACTCCCTCCTTAGGAACCCTATTTTCCATTAACTAAAGGCAACCATTCACCCACCCTATAAATGACTGCTTCTCCTTTGGTGAAATGCCAGGCAACGGGGTTGGCTAGTTGGAGAGCGATTCCCAGGTAGGTAGGTGGAGTCTCCCCAAACAAAACAAAAACAAAACCCAAGCAAACTCACTGCCATGGGTTGGATGCTGACTCATAACAGCCTCCAAAAATAGAGTAGAACTGCCCCTGTAAGCTTCTGAGGCTGTACCCCTATATGGCAGTAGAAAGCCCAGTCTTCCTCTGGAGTGGGGAGTGGGGTGTCTCCCAGTATTACTCAAAGCTCATCACCGAGGCAACATTGAAATCTCACCTTTATACCTAAGAATCCAGTCTGCACTACAGACAAAGGGATTTTCCGCCACAGTTGGACTTGGCTCTCTTAGCTTGAGGTGGTGGAACACCTTGTCATGAAGCTTGGAGTCACTGAGTTCAAGTCCTGGCCCCACCATTTCACTCCCTGCATCTCCTTGAATACTACGCGTTCACTTTTTTTTAAATCATTTTATTGGGGGCTCGTACAATTCTTATCACAATCCATACATACATTCATTGTGTCAAGAACATATGTACATTTGTTGCCATCCTCATTCTCAAAACATGTGCCTTCTACTTGAGCCCTTAATATCTGCTGCTCATTTTCCCCCTCCCTGCCCACTCCCCCCTACCTTATAAGCCCTTCATCATTCGTATATTATTCTTATTTTGTCATATATTACACTGTCTGACATCTCCCCCTGCCCTCTTCTCTGCTGTCCCTCCCCCAGGGAGGAGGCTATATGTAGAGTCCTGTAATCAGTTTCCCCTTTCTACCCCACATTCTCTCTACCCTCCAGGCATCGCCACTCTCACCACTGGTTCTGGAGGAGTCATCTGTCCTGGATTCCCTGTGTTTCCACTTGCTATCTGTACCAGTGTACATCCTCTGGTCTAGCCAGATTTGCAAGGTAGAATTAGGATCATGATAGTGGGGTGGGGGGAGTATTTAAGAACTAGAGGAAAGCTATATGTTTCATCGTTGCTACCCTGCACCCTGCCTGGTTCATCTCCACACACACACACACACACACACACGTTCACTTTTCTGGGTCTCCATTCCACCACCCAAGAAACCAGGGCTCTCTGCTCGCCTGCTTCTCGACCCTCATTGAGCAATCGTTGCTCCCTTTTCCTCTCCTTCACCTCCCCCATTTATTTCAGATTCGAACCTCCCGCAGTCATTCCCACTGCCGCTACCACTTATCTCATTTTCTTTCAACACCCGATTCACTTAGAGAAGCCTAATTTTCTTCCTGTTCATGCTCTATTAGCTGCTCTGACAACTTCAGCGATGAAAAGCTCCCGTTTGGGCTCATTCTGAAACCCGACGGTGTGGCTTGCGGTTCCGACTGGCGCCCGCAGGGAGCAGCATCGAGCAGCGTACACTCGCGGCTGGCACTCTCCTAGCGCTGGAGTGGGTCTGGGAGGGACCCCAGCGGAGGCGTTTGAATTCAGACTCCAGATGACAAAGGACTCATTTTACTGCACGTGAGTCTAAAACACCGCCTTCCAGAAAGCCGCGTTTGAGCTCCACAAAGGCGCAGGGAGCGATTTTCTGAAAGCACAGTCAGCCACCAGCAAGTACATCTGGGTTTTGTCCCGGCGTTTGCCCACAGGTAGTGCCATCGGCAAGAACCAAACCCATCTCCTCCTTACCCAGCCAGCAGGGCCCCCCACCGCTACCCCATGATGTAAAAGGAGTTATTTTAGTTTCTCAAGCATTCAGCCCCATGGGGGAGTCTGGGGTGGGGTGGGGTGGGGACACAAAAGAAATTAAAAGGCCCTGATTCTAGAGAGCTATTGATACTCCCACCCCTCACTTGATTAGGTTGCAAAGACCCGATGATTGTGGGAAAATCGGATAAACCCATCAGGACAGCCTGGAGCTTGGCATCATTACTGCCAAACCACCGAGAATCATCGTGACCCGGCCGCGTTCGCACATCAGCTGACCCATCAGGGCCACATTCACTCTCGCCTGCACCTCAGCACTAATGGCCGCCAGACATACGTTATTCACACACAAGACGGTCAGACAGATTGTTCACTGTCAGACAGATTGTCACGGGTAGGAGGAGGAGACAGCCGATCGGTGAGGATGTTGTTGTAAAGACATGCCGTCGGGGAATGGGAGAATGAGGACACATCAATACGCCCTGTCTATGCTCCTTTGATAAAACCTGGAGGCAGGGTGGTCGGGCCTGGGTGGCTTCCTGACTTGTGAATTGATGTGGAGTAAGGCAAAGGTGAGAGCCTTGCGGTCGATGAGCTGACACCGCCAAGACAGATGGTCTGTTGTGTGCACTTGGAGAAGGAGGCTGAACGTGGCTTAGGGCGGGCCAGGGGACTGGCACCCCTGAGAAACGCCGGAGGCCGCAGAGCCAGTGAGCAGACACATGTCACCACACTTTCCTATTGACTTTGGCTGGAGAGGGGAACCGCCTGGTCACCATGACATCACCACCTTCCAGGAATCGCTGAGTCAGCTCCAGCTGCCTGAGACACACTCACTTCCTCCAAACAGAAAGCCAGAGCCAGGGAGGGGGCGGAACACCCACCCCCGGAGCACCCACCCCGCCACTGGGGGTCACAAGGGTTCCACCCTTGGTTCTCCCAGCACTCAAGGCAGTCAGGTGTGGCCCAGAACGGGGCACCTGCTGTACCCAGCCTGGCCCAGTCTCTCACTCCCTGGAAGAGAGGCTCCCGTGGCCGGCGAAGCACACGTGTGAGAGTTGGGGTGCAAGGCTCCTGGGGAGGAGTAGAAATGTGAGCCCTGTCCGCCATTGACGCCTCTTGTGCACAAGTCCAGCTCTTTGGAAAACATTTTGACGGAGGAGGAATTCAGATGGGACCAACTCCGAGGGACCTGGGGCCAGAGTTGCAAGTAAGGGCAGAAAACGGAGATTGGAAGGCTGACAGCAAACCCAGATCCGCCTTACAGCTGAGCACGGCTCAAGACACAGTGTTCCCCACAGCCCACCATGGGCGCGCCCTCCATCCACACAGCTACACTCAGCCCCTGCCAGAAACAAGGACGGGGGCCATGGGCGTGGCCCTCAGGGTGACTTCTGTCCCTCTCAGCAGCGTAGCCACGATACCTCTCTCTCTTCACCCCGCCCCCCCTTTCCATAACAGGACCTTCCTTCAACGGCTAAGCAGCTGCTTCAGCAGCCTAGGGCCAGAACTTTTTATTCCATATTAGAATCTGTTGTTTTTTCATGAAAATCTATGTCCCCTTACTCTGTCCGCTGGTCTTATAAAGAAGAAAATAAACCAGTAGGCAGTGATGAGAATGCACAACACAACCAAGGTTCTACGCCCTTCCTTTCCCATCCTACACACACACACACGCACACGCATGCACACGCACACACGTGCTCACACTCTGCCATGTCCTATAGGGTCGCTATGAATCTGGATTGACTCACGGAATGCCCAGAAAACCCTGCCCAGGAAGCATCCCCATCGTCCAGGTGAGGAAGCCGATGTTGAGGACCATGCAGGCTCTTCTCAGGGTCACTCCTCCAGTGAGTGGTAGGGCCTGCCTACGGCAGAAACCAGGGCTGTCTGATTTCCAGAAAAGCTCAGCTCTCCACTCAGATCCTCTGACTCAAAGGGAAAGCAGCCTCTGCCAGAGTCAGAAATTATAACAGCAGAATTTCATTCAGCAACTCCCAATATCTCTTAAGTGGAGACGAATGCTCACAGCGTCCAGACAGCTGCTGGTACCGGGCCCCGTGGGGATCCCAGCCTCTGCTGGGGCCTGCACTCAGGAAGCACATGGTGACCTGGTTCAGCCCAGGCAGGTCTGGGAGCTTCTGAGCTGAAACCTCCTTGTCACACCTGCCCTTGGGACACAGAACCGAAGCAGTGTCACTCTCGAATTGTCCTCCAGATTCAGCCATCTCCATCCCTCCCCACTCACCCTCATCAGCCTCTAGCGCGCCCTGCATAGGGAGGCCTGAAACGTGGCGACAGGCCCCTAGCAGAAGCCGTCGCTCTGGTGCGGAATGGACCTGCTTCGACGACAAGAGTAGAGCCCCAGTGTTTGCTTCAGACGCTCGGATTTCCTTTGATCGCTTAGACCCACTCCCACCCTTTGCCCAAATGGGTCAGTGTGCCCAGGAAAACCCTGCCTAGCAAAGGCTCTTGGGCAACTTGAGGTTCCCCCTTGGCCCTCCCTGGCACCATGAACCACACATCCTCCCTGCAACCCCAGCTCTGGTGGTCAGTCCACTGGACCCACAGTCACCCCTCACCAGACGTGATACGTCCTCGACCTCGACTCCATACACCCGCCTTGAAGGCCACATGGAAGCGGGGCACCACCTCAGGTTCTCTTTGCCGAAACACCACCTGAAGCCCTGTCTTTGGCGCCACACTGCCCTGGAGAGACACCTGGAAGGGAGTCTCTCCCCAGAGACTGTGAAGTGGGGGGTAATCCCCGCTAGTTCCCACCTCCCTTCTACCCAGCTGGGCCCTTTCTACCACCTTTGCCCACCCAACCCTGATCCTGATTGTTGGGATGCACACAGTATCATGCCCCTCCGGCTTCTCCCAGGACCAGACGGGCTTGCTTCCTTCCTGTGGAGCAGGCGCTTCCTTCGTGCCCTGCCTCTGTTCTCAACTGCACACTATAGCTGCACGTGTGGAAATGGTTGGGTAGGTAGTAGGGGGCGGGGGGGACGAGGCTTCAAAGAGTTCATGGAAAAATCTATTATCTTTTCATTCCATTGTTTCACCAACTGTTTGAAGCGCCTCTCATGACTGCTGTGTGTCATTTCAACAACAACAAAAGTAAAATAAATTACTGAAAACCCAGTGAGGTACACCTGCTACTGTGAGGGGCTGCTAAGTTCCCTCGCCCCCCTGACCCAGGTGCCCCTGCCAAGCACCGAGCCCAGTACTGCCCGGGCATGCCTCAGCCTTCCCCTCACTGCGCTCGTGCCCAGGGCAGCAGCCATGGTGTCAGGAGATTCCCCCTGAGGGTTTCCTCCTTGTCACCGAGCCTCTGCTGTGGTTCTTTCCCAGGGACCAGTCCCTCCTGACAGCACGTCCAGAGTCCCTGAGATGAAGTCTCGCCCCACCTGGCTCCTAAGGAGCATTCCGGCTGTACCTCTTCAAAGACAGATTTGTCTGTTCTTCTGGTGGCCCACAGTACTTCCACAACTCTTCAGCAGCACTAAATTCAGATGAATACATGATTCTGCAGTCATCCTTATTCTCTGTCCAGCTTCCACCTGCATTACAGGGGACTGAAAATACCACAGAGTGACATCCTTGCTCTTCAACACATCCGAAGTCTTGAGCAGCAGATTCGCCCAGTGCAATACATAGTTTGATTTCTTTACTACTGCTTCCCGAAGCATTGATTGTGGATCCCCATTTCCTTCTATCGTTTCTCCATTTATCGTGATGTTGTCTATTGGTCCAGGCATGAGGGTTTGGGTTTTCTTTCCACTGAGTTGGATTCTATATTCCCTGAGCGTAGTCCACAGTGAAGGCTGCAATCCCTGGTCTTCATCAGCAGGACTTCGAGTCCTCCTCGCTTTCAGCATGAAGGTTGTGCCACCTGCAAGTTGCAGGTTGCGAATGGGCCTTCCTCCAATCCTGAAGCTACCTCCTTCTCCTCCTTCTCCTCCTCCTCCTCCTCCTCCTCCTCCTCCTCCTCCTTCTTCTTCGTCTTCTTCTTCCTCTTCCTCCTCCTCCTCCTCCTCCTCCTTCTAGCCCAGCTTCTCAGATGATTTGCTCAGCATACAGATGGAAGAAAGTGCATTGGAGATAGCAAATCCACTCTCAATGGCGAAAAGGAATCTCGTTGGAAAGCAGAGAATCTCTCTCCCACAAGACTACTGATTATTAGCGTGCTGTGCACTTTTCAGTCTTTCGCTTGAAATGGGAAGCTGAGTGGGGCTACTTTGTTGCAGGCCCTTTGTCTGAAGCCATAGACCCCTTAGATTCAATGAGTAAGAGTATCTTGACAACTGGGATTGAATCACTGTTGCTTCAGGGGCTCAGAAAGAATACAGTGTTTCCTGCTTATGGTCCCAGACCACCATCTGAAAGTCGGTGCCTCCTTTGCCTCCCAGCCCATGCAGGCCTCTTCCTGTGCACCGAATTCTCCTTCTCTCCAATTGCGACTTCGCTCCTCGGAAACCAAAACCAGACCAAGCCAGCTGCCATCCAGTCCTCCCAACTCTCAGAGGCTCTTGGTAAACACAGCCCTGAGTTACGTGTTTGCTGGTTTGTTTGAAACCAGCTCATGTGCCACAAAAGAATTCGTCTGTTTCCATTTTCATTATCCTCCTTCTATAACCACTCAGACCAGTGTGCAGGTCTGATGGGTAAGGACTCTGGAGGTTTCTTCTTTCTTTCTTTCTTTCTTTTTTTATTAATAATTTTATTGGGGGGGACTCTTACAAATCTTATGACAATCCATCATTCGATTGTATTGAGCACATTTGCACATGTGATGCCATTCTAGAGGATTTTTAAGGCTTGCTCTCCCTCTGTCTCAAATTTTAATTTTATTCCCCTTTTGTTGGTGGAATATAACATTTCCCCCTTTTGTTTGCGAAATATAAACATGCAAAGGAAAACATACCTGTAGAGTGTGACAGACCCCATATCCTCAAAAACAGTAGCCAAAAACAAAGAAAAAAAACCCAAACTCACTGCCATCGAGTCGATGCCGATTCATAGCAGCGCTATAGGGCAGGGTAGCTCTGCCCCTGTGGGTTTCCAAGACTGTAACTCAGCAAGAGTAGAAAGCCTCATCTTTTTCCTATGCAGTGGCTTTGGATTTCAAACTGCTGACCTTGCTGTTAACAGCCCAGTGCATAACCACTACTCCACTAGGGCTCCACAAAACAGTATTCTATTAAACCCCTAGATACGTGGCTCTTTTTGGATTTGCTTTTCCTCTTTCCCCATGCAATCTCTCTCCTTGCCTTTCTCAGCCCCTCCCTTCCTACCCCCTACCCCAATTACCTTTTAATGAAGGTCCTACTCACCCATTAGTCAGCCCACTTTGTGGCACAGAGCTTACACCCCCAAAGGTTTTCTCACATTTGTTGCTATCACGGGTATTCGCATATTTAAAACCAATTAAATTGTGCTTGTTTCTCCCTAGCCTTATTGTGCTCCACTTATTTAATACAGGTGGGAAGGTGAGGTTTGCTGTGTGCCTGTAAACGACCTAGACTGGTTTGTTACAGCAACAAGAACTAATCCAGTGGCTGCACCTGCTCCTTCCCCTCCTGGAAGTGTCAGCTTCCTATCGCACTCCTAGCCTGGGCACCACCTCCAGGGCCTGCCTCCACTCTCATCCAAACTCTCCCTGTCGTCCCACTGGGAAGACCCTCACACAACTCAGCTGGGACTCAGCTTTGAGCCAGGCCCCAGTCAGCAGCCTCTGAGTTGACTATAGCGTCCACACTTCCAAGAGCCATGAAATGTCCCTGTGGTGGGAACATGTATTCATTTGCTCGCTCTGATACACTCTAGAGCAGTGGGTCTCAACCCTCCTAATGCTGCGACCCTTTAATACAGTTCCTCATGTTGTGGTGACACCCCCCAACCAAAAAATTATTTTTGTTGCTACTTCATAACTGTAATTTTGCTACTGTTATGAATCGGCGACCCCTTTGAAAGGGTCGTTCCACCCCCAAAGGGGTCGAGACCGCAGAATGAGAACCACTGCTCCAGAGGGATCCTAGTGGCACCACACTGAAGCACTCAGCTGCTAACAAAACAACTGGTGGTTCTGACCCACCCAACAGTTCCACCTGACAATCGGGGTCCTTTGCAGCCCAGAAAACCCTACAGGCCAGGAGGGGAGGCACCCCTAGCTAACCTTGGGGGCTGGAGGGTCAGGAACATAGTGTCGGAACACTAAGGTTAATTGGCAGGATATAGCCCTGGTTGCATATCAGGCTGCTAACCGCAAGGTCAGCAGTTCAAAACCATCTGCCGTTCCTCTGGAGAAAGATGAGGCTTTCTGCTCCTGTAGACAGTTACAGTCTCAGACACCCACAAGGCAGTTCTACCTTGTCCTATAAGGTCACTACCAATCAGAATGGACTCGTAGGCAGTGAGTTTGGAGCACTTGAGAGATGGTAAAACCTACCAGACTACGGTCCTTACTTTCCAGTCTGGAATGACCCTCATCCCCTTGTAGGAATAACCAACCACAGAGGATGGAAAGGGAGGCATTCACCTAGGGACAAAGTTCCGTGAGTTAGGGTAGGAGGGATGGAAACAGGAAGCACAGGGCTGGGAGGGGACAAGCAGTGGTACACTGAGGGGAATTCCACAATTGGAATGGAATGTGTATAAATTGCTGAATGTGGAACCCTGAGCCATCAGTAAACACACACCTAATTCACAATAAAAAGTTTAACCACCACCACCACCCCTAAATACCTCTGGGGCACTTCTTCTCTGTCACATGAGGTCGCTAAGAGTTGAAACTGACACTTAACAACAACAACCATAGTGCATTGGGGACTCATTCATTCGTTCATTCAGCAAACATTTCTGAAGATCTTCTCTCCCGGGCACTGCTGTGGGCTACAGGCTGGAAGAAGCTGAGCTTTCAGAATGATGTCCTGGGGGAGGAGTCAAACAGGGACACTGCCCACTACCTTGGAGGAAAAAAGGCCCTGGATAAGATCACCGAGCGCCGAGAGAAGCCGCTGCAGAAAGGGGTCGAGAAGACGGCATCTCATCAAGCTGCCGTCGATCGGGTGAGAAGGGCAGCCGTCTACAACACAGGAAGGGAGAGCATTCCAGACCCAGAGAATACCAACCACGCACACACTAACGCCCTGCGAACTTGCTGCAGCCCTAGCAGGCAGCGTGGAACCACCCTGTGGGTTCAGAAACCTTACATCTTTACAGGAGTAAACAGTCTCATCTTTCTCCTGAAGAGTGGCTGGGGGGGGGGGGGGGGCTGGAATCACTGGCCTCGTGCTTAGCAACTCAATGAGTAGCCCACTATGCCACCAGGGCTCAAGGGAATAATCATAAAGGCTAAAACCCTGTGCCGGGAGGAGCTGGGTGCCTTCAAGCCACCAAGGGGGATGCGGTGGTTGAGAAGGTGAGAAAAGGAGTGCTGAGTGGGTCAGGGTGGAAGCTAAACTTCACATCCAGTGATAGAAGGCTACCAGATCGGACAGAAGGTGTCCAAAGAGCACTCCAGCTGCTGGGTGGAGAACGGGCCGGGAACGAGGCTGGGATGGTAGTGGGCAGCTAACAGTTCAGTTAAGCGGGTGCCCTTGTCTGGATGAGAAGTGGTGACTTAGACCCGAATGTTGGCCATGACGTGACCATAGAAGGCAGCGGCGGCTTGATGGAGACCCATGTGGGAGGTGGATTAACCCTTTCATACTGTTGCTGTCGGACTTCCAACACCGTGGAAGTGAGGAAGGGCAGGCTGGTTTCTGACAGAGGCTGGGGACTATGAGAGGTATCCTGCCCTGTGGGTGAGACTTAAGGGACCGAGAACCAGCAGGGGTCCAGGAGGGAAGAAGCAGAGTCCCCAGCAAACACTGAAACTTAAAAGAAGCTGACGTCATCACTCCCCTCCTGAAATCTTCCTCGAGACATTCCTGTACCATAAAAAGGGAATGGTGGAAACGAGGTGCACATCCAGCCTCCCAGCGGAATTGCGTCTCACCTATTGTTTCACCACCGAACTGAGGTTTTGAGCTAAGGGGTGTTAGAAGGGCATTTCTGCCCCACCTTCAGAATGTGCCTCCATTTACTATATGGTTTCTGAAGGGAAAGGGCTCAGGTTCTTACAAACCAGCACCAAGCACGCAGCTGTCCAGTCTATTCCAACTCACAGTGACCCTAAGAAACAGAGTAGAGCTGACCTGGGGGGGTTCTGAGACTGCAATCTTTATGGGCACAGACTGCCACAGCTCTGTCCAGTAGTGTGGCTAGTGGGTTTGAACCACCAATCTTTACAGTTCGCAGCCGCTAACCACTGCAACACCAGGGATCCTTCGGTTTCTAACTGACTGTGTTAGTCCGAGTTGTCTAGAGAAAAAAAATCCAGGGGCACTCATATGTGTGTAAGAAAGAGCTTTATATCAAAGAGGAATTGTGTCTTAAGAAAGCATCCCAGCCCCGTCCAAATCAAGTCCCTAAGTATATATTAGCCCATATGTCTGATGCTAGTCCATAAATTCCTCTTCAGACCCACACAGCCACTCCAAATAACGCCCAATGCAGGAGGATCACAGCTGACGGGTGTAAAGTCTTGTGGATCCAGTGACAGTAGAAGCACCTCAGCACTGGCCCTGCTTTCCGCGTGGCTCCTCCAGCTCTCTCGACAGGAAGGTGGAGAGAGGGAAGCTCTAGCAGCGCTCAGCAAGTCTCCGCTGGCTTGTCAACAGGAAGGCGAAGGCAGAGAGAGAGGGGAAGTTCCCAGAATCTTCATGAGAAGGCCAAGCCCATAAGGAGGCATCACCAGGCTGTGACCTGATTGACAGGCTAGACTCCACCCCTTCACTCTTAATATCCTCAAGTTGACAACAAATTATATAGCTACCACACCAACCAAACTCACTGCCCTGGAGTCAATTCTGACTCCCAGCGACCCTATAGATCCGAGCAGAACCATCCTTTTGGGTTTCTGAGACTTGACTTTAAATCTTCACAGGGACAGACAGCTTCGTCTTTGTCTTGAGAATCGACTGGTCGATCTGAACCACTGACCTTGTGGTTAGCAGCTGAATGCATAAGCCACTACACCACCAGGGCTCACTGGCTTCTAACATGTGGCCTATACATAAGCCCTTGGAGCAAAACTCCAAGGCTGTCAGTTACTCTGACTTACCTCATGGCAAGGCAGGGAGATGGGGATGCAGGCACACAATTCCCCTGTCACACGTCACCTCTCGGGGATCAGCTTTTCCGTATCACTAGCTCAGCTGCTCATGCGTGTTCAGCTTGCAGCTAACAATGGCAGGCACTTCTGGACCGATTTTCATTTGTAGTTTTTGTCCAGGGAGCCGTGGCGGCATAGTGGTTACCTGTGGTACTGCTAACCAGGTCAGCAGTTTGAAACCACCAGTTGGAAGAAAGGCCAGGCTTTCTACTCCCATAGACAGTTACAGAATCGGCAGTTTTGCCCTGTCCCATAGGGTCACGATAAGTTGGCATCAGCTCGATGTCAGTGAGGGAGTTATTCCCAGAGGGCCTAAGTTGTTCCTTTCTGTCCCCACTTCCTAGGAGCGTAGCCCCAGGGGGCCACAGCAGGAAGCACTTTGAAGACCTTTTTAAACAGCTGTGCCTAGTTACAAGGTCTCTGGGTGGCACAGACTGTTTATCTCAGCTACTAACCAAAGGGCTGCGGTCTGCATCCACTTGGGTATACCGCAGAAGAGAGGCCTAGCCACCGGCCTCCTAAAGACCACCCACCGAACTCCCCACAGAGTGCAGATCTACCCGAACTCCTGCGGTAGTCACCTTGAACCCGGGCTGGCCTGGAGGCATCCGATGTGGTTGGGTTAATACTTCCCCTGTGCACAGACTATACAGAAATGTATATTATGTTGGAGTCCAAGGTGAATGAAATTCCGTCTTTTAAAGATCTATGACTGTACCCCAGATTTCCTGGACCTGCTGGTCTGAAGCACGAACAGCGGAGCGGATACTGGTTCTGGGGCACATTGAGGTCCCTAGGTGGCACAAGCAGTTGTGACTCCTAACCTGAAGGGTGGTGTTCTAACTCCCCCCTGGTGCCGCGGAAGAAAGGCCTGGCAATCTGTTTCCATAAAGATGCCAGCCAAGAAGACCCAATGGAACAGTTCTTCTCTGTATGGTGTGGGCTGCCATGAGTCAGAATCCACTGAGCAGTGAGTTTGGTTTCTGGCTCTTTGAGATTCTGGCTTCAGGTGCCAAGCCAAACCACTGCCACTGAGTCCATTCAGAGTCAAAGCGGCCCTAGAGGACAGGATAGCATTGCCCCCTGTAGGTTTTCGGGACTGTGACTCTTTATGGAAGGAGAAACCTAGTCTGTCTCTCAAGGAGCAGCTGATGGTTTCCAACTGCTGACCTCCCGTTAGCAATGAGTAATCACTACACCACCAGGGCTCCCGGGCTCCCGGTCGGGCTTCAGGCACCAGCGCCCTGTCGGCAGTCTCAAGAAGCTCCGCAGAGAGGAGCAGTGAGGAGCTGGGGCCACCAGAGTAGGCCTCGGTTCCCTCATCTGGAAGGGCAGAACGAAAAACCTGAAAAATGGGGATCAGTCCCACGCCACAGCACCGTTCTGAAGCAGGGTGACTGAACACACACGAAGGCCTGGTGCAGAGCTTGGCCTCTAAGAACGGCTCCACACACACTGCCCTCCTCTCTGGCACATTGCCTACCTGGGAGCGGGATCTCCTCCCCTCCCTGCTGCAGTACTCCTCCCAGCCCCTCCCCAACCCACCCCCCACGGGCTCCTCCCCGGGGCTCTGTCAGGCTTTGGGAGACTGGACACCTCCTCTGGCCAACCTGCTCCTCCAGACATGCCCAGACTTGTCTCCTTGTCCTAGCCTCGGGCGGGGCTGCCCCCCACCATCCCCAAGGCCCTGGGTACACAGAGCCAAACACCAGCAAAGACTGCCTAGGTCCTTGCCACCCCTGTTCCCCAGCTGCCTCCTGCTGCAGGCCTATCTACTCCAGGCTCCCCAGCCAGGAGGAGAATGCGGGTCCTGGCAGTAATGGCCTCCTCAAAGCCTCGAGCTCGTCAGTGGGCCCTCAGAAGGTCGGTGGTGAGAGCAAGGAGAAAGGGCTGATGATGAAATGTGGAGCTGGGGGTAAAAGGACACTTGGGGTGGAAGGCAGACAGAAGGACGGGGTGAAGGGGGGCGCGACACTGAGCTTCCTGCCCTGTGCGTCCTGCCCTGGCCAAAACCTGACATCTTCCACAAAAAAGCCAGGGGAAAAGAGTGAGCGACAGCACTCCCTGAGCGGAGACCTGGAAGCGCCTTGGCATTTGCAGTGACCTTTGACGCGTGCCTCATCTTCGGAAGAAAACCACTGGTTCCTCATTTCACAACGAGGAGGGGGATTCCGAACTGGGCCACCCCCTCAGCTATGCTCTGTGAATGCATCTTCGCTTCCTGAACACCTACTGTGTGCCGAGCGCTGGCAGGCCTGGGGAGAGGTCACAGTGCTGAGCGTGGCTCCTGCTGGTGGAAGAGCTGCACCCTTGGCTCGCGCTTTGGGGCAAGCCCTGTGGGCAGGAGACAGAGAATGCGAGGACCGGAGGCCCTTTCCTCAGAGTGAGGGGAAGGTGTGCAGGGAGACCCCCTCGGAGTGACACCAGAGGGTCAGGTATAGGTCAGGTGAGGGAACCGAAAATCGGGGAGACCACTTGTGTAGGGGTTTCCTAGGGTCCACAGATGGGCGGAGAAGTTGTGAGGTGAGGTACAAGCAGAGGAAAACTGGAGCGCCCAGAGCACACAGGTCTGACTGGGGCCTGGGGGGTTACCACCCCTTCCCAACCCCCTCACCCCCCCGCCCCCCACCTCCCGCAGCCAGCCCAGGCAGGTGGCCACTGGGATCCCATGTGCATTTAGGGGAAAGGTCAAGACCACTGTTTGGTGGAAGGGGAAGTGGAGCCTGCAGCCAGAGACTGACGGGAAGATGACTGGAGAATCACACGCACGCACGCACGCACGCACGCGTGCTCCAGGGAGAGCAGGCAGCCTGCAGGACTAATTTGATGAAGTCCTTTGTTCCACTTCTTCTCACTACATACCTTCATTCAGCAACTTCAACTCTTTGCTTGAATAAGACCAACCTGCAATGAGCAAAACCCCACAAACAACCAACTCTGGGGAGTGTTTTAGATGCCAATACCCAGTGTCGGCTCCAGACCAATTAAATCCGAATCTCAGGAGGGGCCCAGTTAGGGGGGCGGGGGCGGGGGCGGTTTCCAAAAGCCCCCTGGTGATGCGAATGCGTAGCCAGAGCGGAGACCCACTAGGTTCCAAGTCCTTGGAACACCTGGCTCCCCTCAGAAGATGACCTTCTGCCAGGGTCCCTGGACTCTCGGCCGCCAGAGCAATGCGCCTGCACGCCCCATGTCTGGAAAGAATGCTGCTTCGCCCACGTTCAGCAGGCCATCTCCCATCTGTCTTCTGGCTCTTAATGTCCATTGTCATGGATTGTCGCTGGATCTGAGGAAGAGTCCCTCCTCTGTGATCCTACTGCCTGCGGCACCAGAAATGCCCCCGGGGAGGGCTCCATCATGCAGACCTGCGTTTGCTCACAGCTCACAAGGCCAGAGTCCCAAGGGTGACGTATTTCTCACCTGTTCCAGGCCAGAAACGTCTTCCCTGGCCTTTGATACGGATGGTGGTCTTTTCTGTATCACGCTTTCTTGGTGTTTTCCTGGTGGCATGATTATTTCCTCCTTACTGTTTTGTTTCTGATTGTTTCCGCTGGGTTTCGCAGCTTATGAAGCGCAGAAGGAGCGGGTGCACAGGGACAAGAGAAGGCTAGAAGTCCAAATTCAGGAGCCAGGTCTAGGAGCTCTAGGAAAAGGCTTTCCGTGTTGTAGGCTCTAAAGGAGACACTCATCTTTCAGCATCTGTGGCTGCAGCGTTGCTAGGAGATCTCCGTGCATCTTGGCATCAATCTTCCCCTGGGTTTAAGAGCTTCTCAGCACAGGGACCCGGGGTTCAAAGGATGAACGCTGCCTCTGGTGCCTCCTTCTCCTTGGAGCTAATGAGGTGTCCCCCTGCCCCACACAGTTTGCTTCTTTCCCTTTTTATCTCACTGCTGTCGCGTTGATACTGACTCATCGCGACCCTGTAAGACAGAGTAGAACTGCCCCTGTGAGTTTCTGAGACTGTAACTCCTGACGGGAGTAGAAAGCACTGTCTTTCTCCCGAGGAGCGGGTGGTGGTTTTGAACTACTGAATTTGTGATCACAGTCCAACTCGAAACCAAGGCTCTTCATTAACACATAGAATTCAGGATTTAGAACACAACATACAATAGGAGATAATTATAGCAGATCAGGAAATGGAGAATCGTGCCCTAGCCAAGTTGACACATATTTTGGGAGAACACAATCCAATCCATGGCGCCTTTTGTACCATCTACCTTGCCTGTTTACTCACCTCTCTCCCCAAACTCTTTGCTCCCCCTGGAGGGGATGCTACTGGGCCTTTTATCCGTGCTGCTAACTGCAATTGGAGACCATCAGCCCCTCTGAGGGAGAAAGATGAGGCGCTCTACTCCCTTAAAGACACAGAAACTCACCGGGGCAGTTCCATTCTGTTCTATAGGGTGGCTATGAGTCAGAATCAATTTGATGGCCATGAGTTTACATTTCTCATTGTATCTGACAGAAAGTAGACAGGAGATAGATGCTTGTTTGGATGAAAAAAAATTAATGAATTAAACTTACTTATATTAAACACTGCCTTTTCCTGGACCTCTTACTTTCTTAATCAGAATTGGAAGTAATAAATACAGAATTTGAGTTTGGAATTCCATTGTTTTATTGTTGCTTTTGTCTCTTTTTAATTTTCCCTACACACATGGGACCGGGAGTGGTAGAAGGGGAAAATGGGTTGGACCAATAGTCAGGGCCGCTGCTCCTTTCCCTTCTTATCCATGGCAGCGCTGTGGCCCCATCCTGGCTAGGAAGCCAGTCACCAGGCCCCTTAAGCCACAATGTCTGCCTCTGTGTTCCCACCCAGGGTGTCTGGCAGGACACCTCACAGGTCAGTAAGACCTGGAGCCGCAGAAGGAGGGCCTTCCTGAGGAAACAGATGGAGTGGGCAGGCTTGCTGGGCCTGGGCGAGGGACTCACCCAGAGGAAAATCCCTCAAGGGAAGTGCTTCACTTGTCAGCCCCCTGAAGGGCTGAGGAGCCCACACCTGGGGGCCTTACTCAGTGAAGCCTCCCCGACAGGGACAGGCAGGTTCTAGTAGAGTTGTCCCTAGCCCTCAGCACCTGCTGGGGCCACACAGCAACCAGAAACCAAGGTTCTGAAGCCACCGGGAGGCAGACACAAATGTGAGACCCAAGGTCAATTAGCGGACACCAAGGTCAATTAGCATAACATCATTCACAAAGACCATGTTCTATTCTAATTTGGTGAGTCAGAGACTGGAATATTAAAACTTCATGATCAGCCATCCAAGGTGAACAACTGGTCTCTCCCCATGCAGAGGAAGAAAGGTGAGAAAACTCTAAAGGAATCACATGGAAACAATGAACCCAGTGGACTGATGGACCACACCAACATCAGCCTCCACAACCCTGAGACCATAAGAACTAGACAGTGCCCGCTACCAACCGCTCTGAAAAGGATCACATTAGAAGGCCCTGGAGAGAATGAGGGGTGAGCCCTGGTCGTGTAGGGGATTGGGCTGCTAGCCGAAAAGTCAGCAGTTTGAAACCACCAGCTGCTCTGAGGGGAAAAGATGAGGCTTCCTACTCCTGAAAAGAGTGACAATCTCAGAAACCCGCAGGGGCAGTTCTACCCTGTCTTGTCTAGTTCAAGAGTGACTCACTGGCAGTGAGTTTGGAGAACGTGGATGGAGTGGAGAGAAATGTGGAACCGAACTTCAAGCCATAAAAGAGACCAAACTTACTGATGGGACCCCCAAGACCACCGCCCTCAGTTATCCTCCAGGTCTTGAAGGAAACTCACCTCCAAATGAGAACAATCAACTCTTTAGGATGAGAAAGGCAGCATTTACCAAGTTCAGAGTTCAAGGACCAAGTCCAGAGGACTAGCAGAGGAGGAGGGGCGGACACAGGCAACACCGGGTGTAAGTGGGATGGTGATGGCACAGTGAGGGGAACAAAGTGGCCCAGTGGAACCAGAATGTGTATGCCATGACTTCACCAGCCAGGCTCGGGCGGAGAACAGAGGGAGTGGAGAGAGGACAGGGAAGAGAGAGTGTCTTTATTGTTTTGGGACTATTTGTAGGTAGCTATAAGACATGCATATTCAGGAGTTACATATGTCACAAGGTACCGTGGGAATCACAGTAAAGTCCCTAAGCTCAGGGGAAGACCTGAGAGGGGATGGGTGCCTTAGCGGGAGGGGATAATCAAAGAATGTCTGCCTCAACAGGGAGACAGAATCAACAATATGCTCACTTTAAGGTAGAATCTGTGGGAATGACATTTGTTAGTTTCCCACAAAGGAGGAGGAAGAGGAGGAGGTCCTGGATAGGATTGGAGAAATATATGACACAAAACTCTAAATCAGTCAAAGGGACCAGGCTCACTGGCCGAAGAGAGACTGAAGGAACCCTGAGGAAAACAGCAAAAATTTCCATCAGCACTCCCAACCCCGAAAACATCCCCACTCCCCAGAAAAGCCTAGGTTCCCACCCACAGGCCTCCAATGTGCCTTCCTCCTTCCAGAGCATCCTCTGGACTTGGAAGGCTGCCCCAGGCCCTAAATGGGCCCCCAGCCCTTGTACCCACTCTGGTCTCCATTGAGAAGGTCAGAATCGACTGGACAACACACAAGGACCAGGCGCTCACCCAAAGGAGCCTTGATGGTGCTACTAATCAAAAGGTTAGTTGTTCAAACTCACTCCACACTGTGCCGGAGTGATTTACTCCTGTAATGGTTATGGGAAACCCTATGGGGACATTGTACCCTGTCCTATTGGGTGGCGTTGCGTCGGGGTTGTTGATGGCACCACACACACATATACACACAGAATCTGCTAAATAACAATATCCTGCTCACTCTCCTGGGCCTCCTCACTTCCAAAGGCCTCCTCCCTGAAGTATTTCTGACTCAGCCCTCCTCCCCACCTTAGCAGGCTCTGAAATGGCTGTGCTAAGAGGCTCCCGAGACTGCCCAGCTTTCGTTGTCCCCTGTCCCCAGTTGACTAGCTATGTGATATAGGGAGGGTGCCGTGGCCTCTCTGGGCCATGGTTTTCTCACTCATTCCTTTCAGGGCTGCCCCGAGGGCTGGGGTGACACATCATGAGTGTTCAAGAAATAACAGCTGACACAAAGTCACCCCCATCCTCCGTCCTTCAGGCAGCTCCGCTGAGCCAGCTGTGTGCCTCTGTGCCCGGTGGCCAGCCTGCAGGCACGCTTGAATGGACATCTCCGTTTGAACCTGCCTCCTTTGCAGCTGTCCATCTGGCGACCTTGCTCCAGGTTTTCTGGGCCTCAGCCTGACCTTCCTCAAGGTCAGTGTGACTTTGCTGGCTGCAAGCATTTACCCCCATCCTGGCTCCTCACTGACTTCTCCATTACTTCCCAGCAGGACTGGAGCAGAGAGGGGCCCCCACCGCCAAATTCCAGTCTCCCACTGGCTTTCCTGGGAAGGCAGTGGGGTGTGTCTGACATAACCACACTTAGCTGCTGTGGTTGGCTGTCCGGTTGATCCTGGTGGCAGGCCACCCTAGAGGGCAGAGAACCATCCGTAGCACTTTCTAGACTGAAATCTCTAGGAGCACATTGCCCGGTCTTTGCTCCCACAAGCATTGGGTGGGTTTCCAGCGCCAACCATTTAGTTGGCAGACAACCATTTAGTTGGCCATGCCACTAGGCCCCTGGATGTGCTCTCCCGCCACCTTAGTCATTACTCCTATCAAAGCAGGCGCCCAGTGGTGACCGCTCCCTCTTTCCAGGTGGGACTGGGGGGCAGCCGGCCACCCGCTGCCATCACCACAGGGCCTCAGCCCATGGAGATTACACATTCCCAGGTTCAGGGAGGAGCCACCAGCAGGGTGTGACTGTCATTCTGCCTGGGCTCCAGGAAAGGGTCCAAGGGAAGATGCTTCAGGGGGTGGGGGAGGGGAGGGCTCCTGGCTACCATGGCCATCCATGGTTCTCCGTGTCCCTTGTGACTTCACTGAGTGCAGGCCCTGAGCCCAAACAAAGAATGGAATCAGAGACAGAGCAAGCAACTCACCCTTGTCATTGTCACCTCTGTGCCTGGACTACTAATGCCACACCGTCCCCCCATCCCAACCCCCCACAAAAGACAGAGGGGGTGGGGTAGTCTGCCATCCAGCACTGTGCAGACCCCAACGTGGGACCCTTTCACGCCACTTCCCCAATGCCCTTGGGAATACATGCTTGTATTCCCAAGCCAGCCACATCAAAGGGATATTTGTCAATATGACTCCCCCACCCCCTGCTCCCCTTCAAGAACCCAGCAGTCCCATTCCTCTCTCTGGGCAGCCTACAGTTCCAGAGAGTTCTGACAAGCATCCAACCTGAGCAGCTGCTGGGCGGGCTGGGCTGGACTAGACCCCAGGGGGTTCGGAGGCCGGAAAGGGGCCTGCTGGTCTCAGCTGCTCCTCCCTTCACCTACAGCCTGGCCAGGGAAGGGCCCCAACCCACAGGTTCTCAGTTCCCCTTTCTAGAACAGAAACACAGCCTAGTAGGGAGGCTTTGGTCACACTCTTCCTTCTACCACCCTCTCCTGGCTTTATCCTTGCCCGTGCGTGTCTCTGCCTTCTCACTCCACACAGGTTCCTGTCACCGGCCCTCTCCTGGCTGCCTCTTACCCTCTCGCTCAGCGCTGCTCCCCTGGAGCACCCCCGCCTGCTGGCTTTTCTCCTCCACCCTTTCACACCTCCGTCTCCCTCCAGCTTTCTCCCCACCCTCCCCGTCCAGAGTCTGGCCACCCTCCTCCGATTTCCCAAGCCTTGCCCCGCAGTAATCCAAACAACAACTTCTCTTCCTCCTGCTCCTCCTCCTCCCCCTCCTCCTCCTCCCCCCTCCTTCCCCTCCTCCTCCTCCCCCCCTCCTCCCCCCCTCCTCCCCCTCCTCCTCCTCCTCCTCCCCACTCCTCCTCAGTGAGGAAAAAAATTAGCCTGTGCAGTGCCCTGCCTCTCCCCCTCGCCAGCCCCCCCTCCCTCAGCCACACAAAAGGGGACCAAGGCACCAGATGGCCTTGGTGCTAACAGAGGGACTCAGCAGAGGCTGCCGCCCTGCAGAGGCCCCCGCTGGGCCTTCAGGCTCGTCCAAGCTGCTGCCGGCCGTGCACGGAGCTGGCAGAGGAGCAGGGGCTCCCGGCCAGCCACCTTCAGCGAGAAGACAGCTCCCCCTGCCAGCTCCCCCTGCCAAGCCTGCCTGGGGCCAGCCCGGGGATGAGGGGGGGTGTGGGGGCTTGTCAGCTGAAAAACAGAGTGTCATCAAATGCCCAAGCCCCCGCTGGTGCTGGTGCAAGGGCCTCATGGCTTCCTCCCAGGAAAGAAGAAAGGATGAGTCTGCTCTTAGAGGGTCCAGGCTGTGCCAAGCGGAGCTTCAGCGTGAGGGCGGCGGAGGAGAGGTAGTAACCCCGACCCACCCGTCTAAGCTAGAGCCACTGGCCGCCTGAGACTCCCACCCCGCAGGACGGGATAGAGGGAAACCACTCCACAAGACCTGCAGGGCTGTAAAAATTTTGGTTTGGGTTTTCGTAACAGTTTTATTGGCATTTCACCCACATGCCATACAATTTGATAAAGGCTAGGAATCTTTATGGAAGCAGACGGCCTCATCTTCCTGTGTGTTCCGACAGCCAAGCTTGCAGTTAGCAGTGGGGCACGTTAACCACCCTATCGTTGGGACTCTGAACACCCCCCACACCAAAAATCAAGCCATTCACTGGCACTGAGTCAATGCCGGCTCCTAGCGACCTTACAGGACAGGATAGAATCACACACACCACACCACCCCCCCGGAGTTTCTGAGATCCATATTGGTCCCATGGAGCAGTTGGTAGTGTTGAACTGCTGACTTTGAGGATTGGATCACAGGAGAACACATAACCATTATGCAATCCAGGCAAAGCACAGAGAGAGCCGGGTTTCTTCTCCAGGGTAATTCAGCCCCATCCATCCTCCTAGCAGCATGGAAGGAGGCCGGGTCTCACAGCCCCCTTTCCTCTGTATAGTGAGTGAAGATGAAGACAAGATCAAAAAGGGGAAAGTACCTGGCTGGGGACTGTGAGACCCCGCCTCCTTCACTCACTATACAGAGGAAAGGGCTGCGAAGCTCCCTCAGTCATTCCCTTCCTGTTCCCACAGCAGGCAGGCAAGGCCACTGACCACCCCCATCCCCCACTCCTGCCAGTGGTTGTTAATTGCCAGTGGAGTCAATTCTGACTCAAGGTGCTAACCCGGAACCCTCCCCCACCCCTCCCACCCCACAGGTTTACAAGGTCAAAGTGCTTCTAGGGTTTTAAAGTCCAGAACAAACTCTGTGCCACCGAAGGACTGTCCCACACTGGCTACCTCTGTATATAATCTCTCTCCCCACCACCTTTCACCTGGATCACTGTACTATTTCCCCAGTGGCCTCTTTGTCTCTATTATTCATCCCTGCAGTCCATTTTCCACCCTGCTAGAACAGTGTTTTTTTTTTTTTTTTTAGAACAGTGTTTTTAAAGAGACGGACCCTAACATGCTCTTACTTCACACAGAATGGAAGCCCATCTCTTACTCTGGCATGTAAGGCCCTTTGAAATGGCCTCTAACTCACTCAGCAAGGCTCACTGGGTTCCCTGCAGCCTCTCCACTCTGTGTACCCCCTCCCCCCAACACACACTCCTCCTTGCTCCTGGACTGAGTCCCCAAGCTTTGTCCTACCCTGGGATCTCTGTGCTTCCTAGTCCTCCTCCTTTCTCCTCTTTGGAATATTCACCTATCTTATTTTCCTCATAACACTCTCTGAAAGTGTATATTCTTTCTTGGATTGTGTGTGTTGTGTGTGTGTGTGTGTGTGTGTCCGTCTCCACTACACTACCCAAGCACCGCACCACCACACCGCACCACCGCAATGACAAGATAGCGATGTCACATTCCCACTGCAGCCCTGTGCCTGGAAGTACCCCTGGTGGGTACACAGTGGCTCTTCATTGGGAAAACAAACAAATGCTGGGGAGACCTGGAAGAAGGCCTGCGGTCAAGGTGGGTTAGGAGCTGGGCTGCTCACTGCGAGGCGGGGGTTCACCCCTCAGGAGAAAGACGTCTGCTGCGTAAACGTTCCCAGTCTCAGAAACCCTGTCAGGATCACACCAGAATAACCCATGGGCCGGGACTTGGGAAGCCCCAGGGGTGCCATGTTTAAGTGCACAGCTTCTAAACCCAAAAGTGGTTGGTTTGAAGCCACCAGCAGCTGCTTGGGGGGAAAGAAATGCCAATCCAATCTGCCTCCATAAGATCACTGAGGACATAAGGTGGACCATCAATGGGGTCATTGGGACTGGGGGCGCTATTTGGAAATGGGGAAGGTACAGAAAGGAGAATAGAAATGTTAGGTTATGAAGGTAGGTTTTGTTTGGTTGTTTTTAAGGCCATTCAAGAGGCTGGGCTTGGTGCCGTGTCTCAACCCAAGCAAACACCAAAATTTCTGGAAAATCGAGGACGGACATGGAGGGAAGAAGGGAGCTACATGTCGTCCACTAAAAATGAGAGCCTGTCTTTGCACGTGTGGACTCCAGGCCCTGGGGGAAGCCTCCTTTAGAAGAGAAGGGAGAACGGAAGGTGGAAGGAGAAACAGCACCTGGGAACTAGGCCACTGGAGGACCACCAGTGGGAGGAGCCAGTTTCCAGAAGCCCTGCCCAGTGAAGATCACGTGGCAAGAGCTCTGCCAATCGCTGCAGCGCACGTCCTGCCCGCAGGCACCCCACTCCCACCTCAGCTGCAAGTGCCAGCAGGGCCGGACAGTGCCCAAAGGGTGGGCGGTGGGAATCCTGCTTGTGTCTCCTAGTGCCAGGAGCCCTCCCAGCGCCTACAGCCCAGGTGGAGCCCTTTCTGTCCTGACGCCTGGGCTTAGTTACGCTCCTCCCACAGTAGCTGTGTCCTGGCGGATACGCAGGGCCTCGGTATCATTGCGGTACGTCTCTCTGGAGCCTTCATTTGGCTTGATTGTTCCGTGGGAGGCAGTTTTAATTAAACAAAGAGGGCTTTATTTTGCAACAGGCAAATGAACCTACATTGTTACGGTGCAAAGTGAGCCTTTTAGAATTGTCCCACCTGCAGCGGTCGCGGTCAGTGGCTCTCAGAGCATTCATTCTTGCTTGTCCAGCAGTGTCGGAGAGCGGTGAGGGGTACCCCTTCTGCAACCAGCCTGCCTGGGCTCGAATCCAGGCGCTGCCTGTGTGACCTCAGACAAGTGACTCAACCACTCTGGGTAAAATTGTTTCGCCAATCCCGAAAAGGCGTTGATAGCAACAGTATCTCCTACCTCAGTGCACTGGGTTCAGAAGCCCAAAATGTTGATAACAATGCCTGGCGCCTGGGAAGCTCTGGCGAAGTGTCAGCTGTTAGGGCTGTGGTGGGAGAGTGCCAGAGATCAGGGGCGTGCTACTCCGCGCAGGGCCATCTTGGACTACTTCTTTTCCTTAACTAGAGCTTTGGTAACTTGGCGGAGCGAAGCAGTGGTCTGGCTCTTTGGCATTGTTGATCAGACATAGGCACCAGCAGCTTACCACCACCACCACCACCCCACCCCCCGTCCACACACACACACACACACACACACACACACAGCCCTCCAGAGAGGGGGTGATGAGAGATTAGACTTCTTATCCACAGCCTTGACAAGTCCGCAGGAAATACAGCGGGTCTCAGCTTTAGCCCCAACCTCACCCCAAACACCCAGGGTCTCTCCCCTCATGCCACTTCCCTGCTCTCCACCCGCACTGTCCTCCTTTCCTACTTAATTCCTACCTGTCCTCAAGAGGAGGGCCAGGACCAAGGAGCAGGGAGAGGCACTCCTGGGGAAGAAAACTGAAGGAGACCCTCACCTCTCAAGGCTTGGAAGTCCCTTGGATGTCACTTCCTCCAAGAAGCCTACTCTAAACTCCACCCATCCCAGGCTCCCCAGATGCCCCTGACTGCTCTCCAGGGTGGCTTCCTGTTGACCCACCTGGCTGGGACCTCATTACTATCATCATGCCATTATCATCCCCTTTTCTCCCTGCAGAGCCTCCACTTGCTGAGCACATTGGTGCCCATTGGAGTGTGAATATTCTAGAGGAAATGCTGAGCCTGGCAAAAGTCAGGTCATACACTAATTACCCAGGTAGGGTAATCAGTCTAGATAAGAGAGGCGAAGAATAGAAAATAAGAGGAGGGCAAAGTTCTAGAAGGAGTAACTGGACTGGGTTAATGGCAGAAACGTCCCTGACCTTAAAGACTAAACATCCAAGAAAGAGGGAAAGCACTTCTTCCTCCTCCTTTGTCCTTCCTGGAAAACATTATATTCCAGAACATTCATTAATTCATGCGATGATCCTGTCCAGAGAGCCAGCTCGCACCAGGTACTTGGCTAGGACCTCTCTCCTTTGGGGACGGACCTTGTGCGCCCCATTCTGGTGCTGCTTCTATCCAGCTGCATCTGGGCCACCAGGGCATCGGCCCCACAGGCCCGCTTCCGACAGACTGAGTCACCATGGCCCCATCCTCCAGGTCACCTCATGACAAGCCGACTGTCAGGATTGTGTCTTAGGAGAGATAGATACTGTGAGGTGTAGTAGGAATGCATGAGGAAAACCAGGAAGTCAGGCTCTAGGCCCGGTCTCAACTCTTCCTTAATGACATTCTTGATCATCCCCAACATGGACACAGGGTCATTCCCACCCTGGACAACCCACCTCCAGAGAGGAAAGGCTAGCGGGAACAGAAGGAACGGAGCGTTTGCCTGGATTTGAACCCAGTTGTGCCACCTCAGTTCAGTCCCAGCATGGTTAGCTAAATGACAAGGCATCTGTAAAGGCCAGGCATGGTTCATAGGTATTCCATAATGCCAACTCTTCCTTTGAATAACTGCCCGAAAGCTATGTAATACACACAGATCTTACAAATGGTTTGTATAAAATGCCCTTTTGAAATCAGACTGTTACAATGTCCCCCTCACTTAAAGCACAGTTTTCTAGCTGACCATTTGTCAGTTAACCCCCAGAGTGGTCAAGCAGTGGTCAGATAATTCTACTTGTGGTCAGCAGAAGCCAGGGAGGAGCAGCTACTTTAACCAAAATGAGTGACGCCGTGGCTAGACTGGGGGACATGAAAAGGAGTTGGTAAAGGGGTGGTGGGGGGCGGTAAGAGGAAGGGCAGCCCAGAGAGAAGGCACAGCTTGCTCCACACATGAAGGTGGGGGGATCACAAAGGTTATGTGCCTGGAGGAAGGGTGTGTGTGTGTGTGTGTGTGTGTGTGTGTGTGTGTGTGTGTGTGTGTGTACGCACGTGTTAACTTGATAGGTAATGAGTAGTGCCCAGTCTAAAAGAACCTTCATGTAATACAGTAAGGAGTTTGTCTTTAGTCTGAAGGTCACTGAAGGATTTTTCAATGTGGAGCGTGTCTGGTCAAAATGAGATTTCAGAAAGACTGCTTTCCTGCAGGCAGGGAGAGCAGCCTCCAGGCTATTGTGAAGCCGTGGCTGATCACTTATGAGAGGCTGAATGAGGGCAGCAGTCTGGGAAGGGAAGAGAGGAAATGGATGTACGAGATGTTTGGGTGATAACAGAAAACAAACCAGAGAAGGCAGGGATGAGAAGAAGGGAAGGTCTCTATGACACCTTCCACGATACAGACCCAGTGCTGAAGGCCATTTCCTGGGAGCCCAGGTGGCTCCATATTGATGAACTTGGCTTTAGATTAAGATGAGCTTGAACTGCTTGAGGGCCACCTCAGGACAGCCAACGTCTGATATGGGATCAGACTTAACTGTGGACCTGGGTTCGGTTCTGAGTTGGTGAATTGTCACAATTGTGTTTGGTCCTCTGTAAAAGGAGGCTGATCCCTTCTTCATACAATCCCTGGGAGAATGGAGGCTCAGTGAGACTGCCATTGGAATGCACCAACCCCATCCCTGGGATGGTGGGAACTCGCCGCCTCTCTGTGGAGATGGCCATGATCCTGGGCAGTTCTTTCTTTAACAAAGAACCCCTCCTCCGGGTGGGTGTGCCGCAGCCTGCTCTTTTTCTCCAGGGTCTCCTCTCCTCCGGCAGCTGTAGCAAGGTGGCGAGCGCTGGGAGACCAGCCACTGAAGATGGAAGGTTCTGTGCGCCCACCTCCTCGGCTCTCAAAGATTAGGAGGTGTTCGCCAGCCTGGCCCAGACAAACTGCGCTGCCCGCTTCTGATGGGCAGGGTCCCTGAAACATGTGCTGCTTGGGAAGAGAAACATGCTATAGTACTGTTAGGTAGCAAGAAGCAGGGATGTCTAAGGGGCATGCTCCAAATTCAGGCCCTTGAGCCAGGGACGCAGTACACCTGGGTGGGCCCAAACCAGGCCGGGTGGGCTTAATTCAGCAAATGGGGTCAACCAGTACCGATGACTACACCTCTCAGCCAAAGGCCCTAAAGGCCAGAACCTGGAGACCACTGCCCTCTTTCCCTTCGGCTGCTTCTCCGATTTCTGCTCAGTCATGCCTCAGTCTCTGTCTCTGTCTCTGTCTCTGTTTCTCTCTCCTCAGGCCGCCATGTGTGGGTGTGTAGTTCCACAGGTTGCCCATGTTCATGACTACAAAACCTGAAACTTCTTCGATCCTTTATAAAAACCCACTTGGATCACACACCAGGTTTTGGCATGAATTCTTTCTCGTGCGAAGCCAAGAACAGAGGTATTTCCCACCCAGGAAACCTCACAGTACCTGGACCTTAGGAGACATCCCACACACCGGCTGCTGTGGGAAGAGAAGTGACCTCAGGTTGCAGTAGTGCCTGTGACACCTCCCGGGCTTAGACTGTGCGTGCTTTGAGAGCAGGATCTGGCACCTAGCAACGCAGTCAAGGAAAGCTTGCTGAATTCTAATGCCCCGACGCTTGGTGTCTGCTTCTGAGCCAAGGTTCCCTAATAGGTAAGCAGAATTCAGATTCTCTTCTCAAACTCAAGGGGGGGAAAAAAGACCCAATGAATTCCACAGGAAAATAACGTGCTGGGGTGCGGCGACCAATGGCTGGGACCCACAGTCCCTGCTGTTCCTTCCCGGTCTGCCCCGCCTAGGACCCAGAGGCTAGAGGCTCTCAGAAACAGATTGCTCCGACATCTCTGAGCCAACACACTAGGTCCTAAACGAAGGAAGTTCCGTTTTCCAGCTTCCAAATGACATCGCCTTCAGCAAGCAAATCCAGGCAACTTTCTCCTCCCAGGGCTTTGAACCAACCAGTTAATTCCAGGAGAACCCTAGTGGTTACGAGGTAGGCTGCTAACTCCAAGCTGAGTAGTTCAAACCCACTAACCGCTCCAAGGGAGAAAGAATTGGCTTTCTATTCCCATAAAGAGCTACAGTCCCGAAAATGCACACGGGCATTCTACTCCGTCCTACAGGGTCACTGTGAGTCAGAATAGACTCCGTGGCAGTGAGGTTGAGTCTATGAACATACAGTTTAACAAAATCCTCGGGTTACTCTTATATCAAGAGGGCCTTCAAAGCCTCAGCTGGAGATGGGGAGGCTGGGGGAGGGAGGGCTCTAACCAGAATGAATCAGCTCAAAGCGCTACAGTCCCCCATGGGGTGGTCCCCATCACTGTCTCTGGAGCCCCGAAGTGGAGCAAAAGAGCTCCCGGACACACCCGCAGTGCTCCCATGCCACTAAAACACACAGCCATCACTAACCCACCACCCCTCCTCTGCTCCCTGACAATCTCTGGGTCCCTGCTGTCTGGTGAGTACAAGGCAGAAACATGTGAGTTTCTCATGACAGTCTGCTAGGACACCACCCCACCACCCCTGATAATTCAGGTGCAGGCCTCGAACAGAAAGCATGGGCGGCGTTCAGTGCGAGGATTGCTCTCTATCTAAGCCAAGCTCCTCGCCACCGGCCCGGGGTTGCCTAAGCCCCTCTAACTTGGTGACCAGCTCTCTTTGTATCTCTTTAGCCTCTGCCCCTGTCAGGTGAATAGCCTGGCATCTAAGTTCTCCAGTTGGAGAACAATCGATTCTGACTTCAGAGACTTGGGAGACCTGGGGAGAGTTTCCTAAATGAGATTCCCCCCTTCCAGCACAGACTCCCAGTTGCCTAGCAACTGTAGGAAGAGCTCTGGGAAATCCACAGCCCCCTGTGCTGTGATGAGCTCTGTGTGGCCCACCTAGAGGGGAATGCTCTGCAGCTGATAATTATCAGGAGTAACTCCCAGCTCCCAGACGTGCTATTACTGTGTTTACCTAGGAGCAATAGCTTCGGAAGCTCACACCACTGGCCTTTCCCAGGCCCTCGCCCTTCACGCCCAGTGCTGACTAAGTCAGGAGAAATAGCCCCAGGCAGTTCCCAGGAGTAGAAGCTGCAGCCTCAGAGGGCCCCAGGGTGGAGGATACCGGTTCTGCCACTTAAGCTGGGGCCCTAAGCTGTGAGTGACCTTCCAAGAGGCAGGAGGAAGGATGTGAGTGAAGCCCAGGGCACATAGCCTTGGCCCAAGTTGGGGCAGGGGCAGGGGCAGGGATGTCCAATGATAAGAGAGTCAGAGGTGGTACTTGGGGTGAATGTTAAGTTGGGGCTGGGGGCTGGTGTAACGCTGGTCTTGTTAAGGGGACTCTGGGTTCTCCCGCTCCTTCCACAAGTGAGTGGCCTATTGGCCTGTCCCCTCCCCTACATTCTAAGTGGCCTGCCCCAGGCCAGGTTAAGGATGAGCAGTAGCTGTAGAGTTGGGAATGTTAAGCCCCAGTTTCCCCTACCCCCACCCTTCTGGTCTTATCTCCAGCCCTATGACATGCAAGAGAAAGGGAGACTCTCCTCCAATGTTCTGAAGCCAATGAAGGAGGAAAGGAGGTAATAAAACCAGCCCTGTTGCTTCTCTCTCATGGGAACTCCCTTCTTTACGAGCTGCTTGACCGAGGTTCATGGTGTGTGTGTGGGGTGGGGGGGGGGGAGATCACTCAGACTTTCAGCAAATTGCCTCTTGGAAAATGACATGACACCCTCGCAGCTCTGCTCCCTGCCTCCACCGGCCATCCTGAATCTTGGCTTGAGCAAAAATATCCTGATGTTTCACACCCCTCTCCTGGGCTCTCTCCCTCTCCAGGAGGAGGACCAGACCACTGTGGCGTGGTCTACCTGAGAATCAAGACCACGAGGACAAATCAAAGTCATGGACTCATTCTTGGCTTGATGTGGGACAGGAGCTAATCTAATGCCCACATTTTATAGATGAGGTAACTGAGGCCCACAAAGGGAAAGTGGCTGTCTGGGCCTGGGGGAATCAGCTCATGAGCAGTCACCTATGGTGAATTATTAGGGAGACAAAAGAAGAATGATGAAAATCAGAAAACATAGGGGAACATTTAGTCCAGTGGACTAATGGACCACACCAACATCAACCTCCGCAAGGCTGAGACCAGAAGAACTAGATGGTGCTCACTAGTACGACCAACTGCTCTGAAAATGATCGCAACGGAAGATCCTGGATAGAATGGGAGAAAAAGGTGGAACAACTGGAACAAACCCCAAATCATAAGAAGACAAAGCTTACTGGTGCCATAGCAACCGGTTGAACCCTCAAAACTATTACCCTTAGTCATCCTTCAGGTCTAGAACTGAATTCATCCATGTGTTAGAATAATCAACCATTTAGAAACAAAAAGGCAGCATTAACCCAAAGTACCAAAGGTTAGCGAAGAAGGAGGGGTGGAAACAATGGATACAGGGAGAAAGTGGGATAAGTGGTGGCACATGGGGGCCGGGCAGTGAGCAATGGATGAGTGGAAACAAAATGTGCCTGATGGCGAGCTAGGTAAAGGGGAGCTGAAGTCAAGGAATTAAAGAAGGAAGGAATGTTTGGAAACGGATTGTGGTAGCAACTGTACAACACTGCTTGATGGGACTGAACTATGGAACGATATCCTCATGCAAGTTACCGAGTTCCTGAATTTCATCTGTAAGAAACATATTTTTTTCTCTCACCCATTCTCCCTTCCTCTTTTCCCTCCTCTGGCACCTCCACTCCCAGGGGCCGCACACCAGGGATGCCACAGTTAGAGAGAAGTGCCCACTCAGCATTCCTGGACATCTCTGTTGTTGCTGTAGTGGGTGGGAGGCGCCTGCACCTTTTGCAATCTGGAGCAGGTTCACCTGGAAGCTGCTGGCAGCAGCCCGCAGAGCAATTCCCTGCCTCAGCCTCCCAGCTCTGGGCCAGGATTTCTTGACTGAAGCTCTTGCAGACACAGTGTGTAAGCAGTGGTCCTCGGGCTCATGGCAATGGCTGAGCAGCATGGCGAACATAATGAATGTCCCTGAGCGGTACACGTGAAGATGGCAGAAGTGCAAATGTTGGGCTACTTCGGTATTTACTTCCTTTTTTAAAGAGAGAGACAACGAAAGATTTGTAAACACTGAAGAGAACATTAATACTTTCTTTCCAGGCCCCATTCCACAATTCTCCCTAGCTCTGGAATGGACTTGAGCCTTTGCAGTTTAAGTTCCCAAGTGGCAATGGTGGAGGGCTGGTGGTGGTGGTGATGGTGATGGTGGTGGTGCTGCTGATGGTGGTGGTGGTGGTTATAGTGGTGATGGCGGTGGTGGTGGTACTGGTGGCGGTGGTGGTGATGGTAGTGGAGGTGGTGGTGGTAGTGATGTTGATAGTGGTAAGGATGGTGATGGTGGTGGTAGCGCTGCTGGTCCAGGAACTATCCTTTGAAAACCGCGGAGATAAAGGGAAAACCACTCACACTGTGTCTTGGAGAGTGGGGAGGGTCAGAGAGCGTGGGGAGGAGTTGGGCCTAAAGACCGACCGTCCACCTCTATTGAAAATATGCGTCTGCACGTAGGGTTCACACGTGTGACTCGGTACACACTCCTGTCCACGGATGAGAGGAGCAATATGGGAGCTGAAAAACTACTGAAGAAAGCCCTCAGCGACCTAGTTGATGATTTTCTCGCTGTTGCTCATTCGTTCTAGTTTCCAGTTTCCTTCCTGGCTCACTTCTCAGGGACTTCTCCCCAGGGAAGGTTCCCAGGGTCTTAGCTGGCCTGTGCAGGGTTGCTAACCACTAGTCAGCAAGTCAACCAAGGGCAGGGGGATAGGGGGCGGAGACGGAGGTCTGCAGGAGGTGGGAGGGGCGCAGCAGGAGACTAGACGGAGGTCTTTAAACGCCACGCACCTGAAGGCTAGAGGCGAACCCAGAGGCCACACCGGACAATGAGCCCTGCGGCCCAGTAGGTAGTCGGGCGGGGGCGCAGAAAAACCGGGAGGCGGCGGGGGCGGCATACACAAAAGCACGGCCTGAGCCGCAGCCTCGTTTGCTGGCGATCGCCCTTTTCCCCTCCAGAGCTCCTGCGGAAGGCCCAGCCAGGGCCAGATGTCTGCCAGATTTCCGGGAGGGCAGGAATCTGGTCCCTCGGGAGGTGGGGGGTAGGGCTTGGCGGGGAGAAGAGGGCCACCTCTGTGGATGGGGGAGGGGCCAGCCATTCACTGGGTCTCAACCTCCCCTCCCCCTATTGCAGGAAAGAAAGACAATCTCTGGGAATCAGGGAGCTGGGTCCCCTCCTGGCTAGCTGCAGAGACTGCAGGGGTGGGGGTTGCTCACTGCTTACCCCAAGGGGTAATGAATGACGCCAGGCCCTGAAAGCTGGCCCAGCCCTCCTGAGCCATTCCCCAAAAAGCTTCCCAGTGGCCAACGGGCTCGATGAGGCAGGACCTGCCTTACCTGGATGCTGGAGAGATGTGTGTTGTTCAATTTAAAGAGATTCAGACAGACCCCAGGCCCTTCCCCCTCCCCCAATCCCTCTCCCATCCCTTATAATAGAGCTTAGATTTCACTGTTTTGAGACTCTAGCTATACTGGAGAGAAGGGAGGGGGGGCTCTGGAATTTTTTCTCGACAGCAAAGGATGCCTTCTGGAAATGAAGGAGTAAACAGGGGACAAAAAGAGAGCGTGAGAAGTCCCCACACCACCACCACTGTGCCACCTGGGAAGAGACTTTGTGCTATGTGGCTTCTTACCAGAGTCCCTGAGGAAGATCTCAGGCATGCCAGCCAGGTCCCTGTGAGTAACAAGCTGGGCCTCCTCCCTGCCTCCACACCCTTACCTCTTCCCACCTCCCACCTCCCACCTGTCAGGAATGTTGCAAGACTCCATTGACCAATGTTTACAGAATGCCCCAGAGAAGAATTGCCAGTTGCCAAATCCCTGAGTCACCTGCCCAAGTCACCCTGGCCTCCTCTGGCCTGGCCTTCCCATCATGAGTCTAATCACCAGCTCAGCTGCCTTTGTCCCCAAGGCCTCACCAGTCAGAAGGCCCTATAGGGAGATCTGCCATTTTTTTTACAAACACAGGTGGGAAGAAAAGAAGGAAATGTGTATTAAGTGTCAGTGCCTCCCGTATATTATCTGCTCAGATTTTAGCAAATCTTCCGTGGTACGCATACTCATTTCTCAGTGGAAGAAACAGAATCAGAGAACTTACGTAAGTGGTTTGACCCAAAGACAGAGCTAGTACAAGGGCCAGGAGTGGAACCTGTCTATCTTTACCTCCAAGCGAAACCAAATCCAGCCCACTGCCATCAAGTCTATGCCAACCCTTCTCAACCCTTGATAGGGTTTCTGAGACTGCACGTCATTTCAGGAGCAGACAGCCTCATCTTTCTCCCAAAGAGTGGCTGAGGGACTTGAACTGTTGACCTTGCCATCAACGGCCCAACACCTCATCCACAGGTCGCAAGGGCTCCTTTGTCTTCACCTGGACTCCCTTAAAAGTAGAGCATGGTACCAAAGGCTCTGGGGGAGAAACATCTTTGAGAATGTGATCCCAGGAGGCAGAAAAGGAAACAAAATGGGGATTCCTTATGAGGCTGTCCATTGCTAAGGGCTGACTGGTTGACCCATCCAACAAGACCATCTGAGGACGCTGCGATGCAAGGTTTCAGGGCCATGCACCAGGGGAAGAGAGGGAGAACACGTATCCATTAGTTCTTATGTCCCCTGTCCATAGGATGAGTTGCACACCCATGAAGCTAGGAATTCCACCCAGAACTGGTCACAAGAGCAGAGGCTAAATGAGATTCCCAGCAGACATGAGAAAACAGGAAGCAGTGCAGCAAAGTAGAGCACTGGAGCCTTGGACACAAGCGACCCATGACGCCATTCCTAGGCACGGTGAGTTATGCGCACAAGGCTGCTTAGATCACTTAGGGTAAGGGCCGAGAAGGGGATTCAAAGTCCATGCCTTCCACCCATTCATTCAACAGATTGATGGCTCGTCATCCAGTATGTGCTGGACACTGGAGTTAGCAGTGAACGAACGAAGCAGACAGGTCCTCCTGAGTCTGAGCTGTCTGTGTTGAGTGTCAACATCGAGCTTCAATTGTGAAAATGAGAAACGGAATAAACACATGATGACTATCAGGTACAGTGAAACCCAGGGAGTGTGTGTGTTTGTGTGTGTGTGTGTTGTTTTGTTGTCAAGGAGACAGGTGAGAAGCGAACCACCAGGTAACATGTTCACCGGGGGTGGCGGTATGTGCACGGTCCTCTGGGAGCCGAAGGGAGAGGGAACAGGGAGCTTTTGGAAAGACTGCCAGAAAGCACAAGCTCTTCTCAAAGCCTCATGGGATGCGCCAGGCCTCTGGTGTGAAGGAAGGGAAGGGTATGCTCCAGGGAGAAGGCCCGGCCTGGGCAGACACAGAGGAATGAGAGTGTGTCACCCTCCAGAAAACCTCAACCAATCCGTGTGCTTAGACGGTACTGTAAACACAGGGTGGGTCGAGAGATGAGGTCCCTTGTGAAGGCACCACTGATTCGCGCGTGTAAGACGGAAGCCTCTGAGTGTAGTTCTGAAAGTGGGGTGTGCTTCTTCTAACCCACTCTGGCTCATGAGCAGACAGGGGGAAGTGTAGCGGGACTCACAGGAGGTGTCAACTCACAGCTGAAGCTGGGCTGCCGGGACTGCATGTCAGCAATGCAGCTCTGAGAACTTGAGGCACAACGACACATGGTCTCACTCTTGACCACTCTCTCTAGGGGACCAGTCTTCAAGTCTGCTCCACGGCCCTTGAAGGGTCCACCCTCTGCCTCATCTCCGGTTAGGTCCCAACTCACTGCCCCCTTTGCTTGGCTGGCCCTTTGCAGGCAGGATTCCCAATACTGTCGCTCGGGGGTCCACGGCACCGAGGACCCTGCATTTCTGTGAGATGGCTCCCAGCGGCCTCACTCAGCTTCGGTGAAATACCTGCCAGAGTTTTCCAGCTGAGTCCCAGCACCCAGAGCCAAGACCAGAAAAGCACACAGCATCTGGCTGCCTCCCTCACAGAGGCCCAGCACATCCATCATCCGGGCAGGAGAAGCGCTTCCTGCAGCTCCCACCGCATCCTGCAATTCCCTGCCTGCAGAGCCCTTGGCAAACGGAGCTCCTGGCTTCCGTTCATTCTTCAAAGCAAAGCTCCCTGAGATGATCTGAAGGCAGACAAGAGCAAAACCCCAGAGTGATTTTCCTGGCCTCAAATTCAGGGTGGAATGAAATTACATGCCAGCAGCAGACGTTCCAACAGGGCCCAGGCCACCATCACTGTTCCCCGGAGGGAGTGGAGTCTCTCTGGCCTGTGGCCAGCATCCAGGGTCACTGGCTAGGTCCTTTGAGGATCAAGTGAAGAAAAAAAAGGCGGCTTCTACCCCTAACCCAGCTGCTTGGGTTCTTCTTCCCTCCCTCCCTCTCCCGATCAAAATTCCCTGCTCCAGGGTCTCATTCCTTCAGGCTTGGTGGTGTCCCTTTCCCATGCCTTCTGCTCTGCTCCTCGCAGCAGATGGTGAAACATGGGTGCATTATTCCTGCACAAGCATCGTTTGCATTTCAATGAGTCCTGAAGATCATGTCTCCAACTCTACCAGTGTCCCCCAAGAAGCTGCGGTTTACATGGACAGGTGGATAGGGGCATTTGGGAGCCCCGCAGGACCCTTTGAATCACCCAGTTCTTTACAAAGCTGCATGCTACGACCCCCAGAAAGACATGCAGGGTGTCAGACCTGGGAGTGTGCTCGGCTGTTGAGGGACACACAGAAACATGCCAGCACAGCCGAGCTCTCCATCCCCAAGGATGGGAGCACTCCACTTCAATAGATGCCCTTGACAAGCAAGTCAGACTCTTCAGAGGGACCCTATGTGCCCAGTTGTCACCATCCTGCAGCGATTACCTCCCTAATACCACCCTCTCCTTGCCTTAGAAATCCCTCGAGGCCCTTGGCCTCTTCTGGAGGGGCCCACAGCTGAGGTCAGGAAGGGGGTCAGCACTGGCTAGAGAAGACATTGTTGGGACTCAGTAGACCTCCTCTTACCAAAGAAGGGGTTGGAGCGGTGGGTCCCAGCTGATCCCAAGCTGCCTAAGTGCTGACCTTTCTGTCCTTTCACAGCAGCGACTGTAAGACACACATCCCCGCTCCAGGGAAGACACGACAAACCAGATCTGTCTTCATAAGGCCAGGCCCTCTAACCGACACCTCTTTTTAAAAGACTGGGAGAGATTGACTGCCTCCTCCTTTCTGGGCTCTCAGTGACAGATTTTTCGGATTCACCTCATTACCTTCTCCTACAGGGGCCCATTCATCGCCACCTCATTTTCCTCCTGGTTCTCCTTCCTGTCCCTATCCCAGCATTCCCTGACAGGCTGGGTTCAGACCTCCCTCAGCATCTTCCCTGACAGCCTGCTCTCTGCATGACCATGGTTTCTCCTTTCTGCCAAGTGGGCGCTGGGAATCTCTGAGGCCAACATCCGAATGCAATGGTGCAAAAGGATGCTGGCCCTCTAGCCTCTGACTAGGGTCAGGACCCCTCATTCTTGCCTGGAACCCTTCCTGCCACCCCGGACTCTGCAGGCCAGTGACTTCTGCAGGGATTTTCACCCCACCCTTCCCATCTAGGAATCCCCCACGGTAGCTGGCAGAACAGTACGAAGAACACTTGGTAAACATTTGATGAATGGAATCCCTACCAATGTCCCCATTGAATGCTGTCTAGAATCATGACCCACTGCAATACTGTCCTTGTGTCCATTCCCAGCACAGTGACCCTGCGAGACAGAGAATTGCCTCTGTGGGTTTCCGAGGCTGGAAATCTTGACGGGAGCAGAAAGCTTCATTTTTATCTCCCATGGAGTAGACTGGCGATTAACAGCCCATTGTTTAACACACGACATCACCAGGACCCATGCTGTACTATCAAACTGCAGAATCTCAAAGTTAGAAGGAGCCATAAATGCTCCATTCCCCTCATAGGCCAGGACCCAAACTGCAGACACATGGGGACTACAGCTCAGGCTCTTGGACCATCTCCACGGCTGTGAGGGCCTGAGACAGCCCAGCCCCTCTCAGTGTTGAGTTCTCTGGTGAGGAAAACATGCTTTGATCATTCGCCAGAAATCTCCCCTCCCCTAACTCTGCACCCCACTCTCCCACACAACCAGCACCGTCCTGTTCACAGGGTCCTGTGCTGTCAGGGTGAGGTACCCCCAACTTAGCCAACTCAGTGCCTAGAGCAAACTGGCTTGCTGATTGGTTTGCTGACTGTCCCTGGCAGCACATTCTCTCTGGCCCAGGTGACATCACTGACTAAGGAAGTCAGACAGCACACCAGGCAGCCCAGCTCCCTGGCTCTGCCCATACTTGTCCTTACTCCACACAGCCAGCTCTCTGCCCTTCTTACTTGCCTCCAACTACAAGACAGCAACTTTAACAAGAAAAGGAAAAAGGCAATCTTAGCATTGTTAGGGACCCTCTCTGAGGCCCTTCCTAAAGCCTCAGAGATAACATTGAAATGTTATCACCAGAAGAACACGCTTACAGGAAGCCAGGGTGAGCTGGTAAGACTGAGGAAAACAACCCCACACCATTTGCTCAGTGTTCAGGACACTGTTCAATAATCCAGAAGGGGAGCAAAGGGCAGACTGGTGTTGAGCTAGGTTTTAGACAAGGTCTTCCCCTCCACGTACAAAACCCCAAACCAAATTCACTGCCATCAAGTGGATTCTAACTCATAGTGGCCCTATGGCAGGGTAGAACTGCCCCTGTGGGTTTCTGAGACGGTAACTTTTATGGAAGTAGAAAGCCTCGTCTTTCTTCCATGGAGTTATTAGTGGAGGCGAACAGCTGCCCTTATGGTTAGCAGCCCAGTGTGTAAATACTAAACAGACTAGGGTTCTAAAGCGCAAGTCAATCTTTTTCATTCTGAACAAGATACTGCCAAAGGAGCTGAGGGCCTTGGCTGGCAGTTTCTTATGCAATTGGGTATTGAGTGAATGGAAATGTAAAGACATGTTTTGCAAAATAATCACCTAGCAGTTCTCTTTTAATAGTAGCTCCTTTGGAACCAGGATTAAAGCACTTCTTTGCCCATGCTCCAGGGGCAATTCAGCCCTACCCCAGAGGGTGAAAGGAATTCTGGAGGTTAATGCTGGGTTGCTAACTATAAAGTCGCTGGTTCAAACCCACCAGTTGTTCTTCAGAAGAAAGTGAGGCTATCTGCTCCCATAAAGGTATACAATCTCAGAAATGAGATGCAGTGATTCTACCCTGGCCTGTAGAGTCCCAGTGAGCAGATTTGCTGGGAAGGCAGTAGGTCGTGATGTGGGGCTGGAATATCCCTGAGAGAAGTCCTCGTTACTGCAAACCCAGAAGCTAGCAGTTGGAACCCACCAGCTGCTGGGAGGGAGAGTGGTGTGGCCATCTGAAAAATGGGGCAGTCTACTTCTGCAGACTTACAGCCTTGGAAACCCTATGGGGCAGTTCTACTCTGTCTGTCCTTGCAGGCTTGACGCAGTGCCAGCGGGAATATTGAATATTTATTCCCTAAAAAGCTGAGTTCTAACATTCCAAAATCCACAGTTGTCCAGTCAGTTGGCTTACAGTGACTCTGCAGGGCAGTGTAGACCGTTCTCGAGGGTCAAACTGCTGACCATGCAGCTAGCCGCCCAACTCGTAACCCAGAGCTCCTTGGTTCTAAGGTTAGTGGCTTAATGGACCTAAATGGGGGTAATAGGAGTGGTTGGGACAAGGTAGTGTAAGAGGGAGCGCTTCATCAACTGGAAAGCGCCATGTAAATGTAGAAGTATTAATCATGCACCAGAGGGGTCTCCCTTGAAGAATGCTACATTTTCCTTACCTGAGGCAGAGTTATACTCTGAAACTTTTTCTAGAGAAAAAAGCAAGAGAAACATCAACTCCGTTGAACAAAAAAGAAACAAAGGGAAATATATTAATGCTATCCCCTTAAGTCTTAAAACCAAACAACGGTTTAGCTTAACTAGTAAAAAGTGTCAGCCTTGAGCATGAGGATCTTTTAAGAACTATCTTTAGGAGTTCCACTTGAAAACAGTAACTCAAAAGATTACATAGAGCCTGTAGGGGGCAGGGAATGTATGTTAGAAGCCCTAGTGGTATAGTGGGTAACAAGGTAGGCTACTGACGACACCTTCAGCAATTCAAAGCCTCCAGCCACTCAGAGGGAGAAAGATGAGGCTTTCTGCTCTCACAAAGATTTGCAGTGTTGGAAAGCCACAGGGGCAGTTTGATCCTGTCCTCACTAGGAGTTGGAAGCGATTCAGTGACAGTGAGTCTGAGCTTGTTAATAGATGACCAACTCCAAGGACAGTGAGTACGACTCCACAATTTGAAGGATGAGCAACGTCATTGTGCGTGCAGAAACTGCTGCGCCGCTGTGTTTTGCTGTGTCATTCTTCACGTCATCAAAATACATTAAAATTCAACATGAAACACGTAGCCTACATAGAACTCTGACCACTACCCTAAAACTGTGTCTGCCCCAACCTGACTGTCATGTGACTCCAGACCTTGGCGAGAGGTCCCAGCGGGGCTTCTGAGAGGTGGCAGCAGAACAGAGGTTCTGGGCTAGGCTGGAGTCTGACTTTCCAGAGGTGCAAAGGAAAGAAGTTAAAACAATGAAAGCGCCCTCCCACCGGATTCCACCTTCTTCTGTTGGCCACTTCCTTCCTTCCCTCCTTTTCCCTTCCCTTCCTGCAGGAGTTACTCTGCCCCACCTTCCTTCCTGGAGAGAAGGGCCTGCCCTTTCCTCTTCCAGGGCTGGTGCCAAAGGGATGAACAATGTGACTGTAGGGGGGTGGGAGTGGGGGGAGTGAAGCGAATCTACAGGAGGTGGAAGGGGCAGGTGGTATGAATAAGAAACAAAGCTAAACTGACCAAGCAGTGATGGAATTAGGTGAGATCGTTTCTCCCCAAGATGCTATTAAGGGTCCTTGGCCTGTAAGGGGGGTGGGGGTGGGGGGGTTTCTTACTTAAACTTCAAGCAGAGAGAATGATTTAGACTAAATTTTAGAGCAACAGCAGAACCCCACTCTGCCCCCCACCCCACCCCAGTCCCAGTGTATGAACAGTGTGATTCTGCAGCTCAGAAAAAGGGGTGGTGTCAGAGGGATGCTAAGGAGGTTCAATTTGCCATCTCCCCACAGCCCTCAGCAAAGTGAGTAAGGGAAGCCGGAGTTCTAATAGGTTCTGATAGTGTGGAAAGGACAACAGAAAAACTTGTGTCAAGCCGGAAAGTCCCCCTGATAGTGTGCTAACCTACCAAGAGAGGAGAATGGGAGAAGGGGGAGGAAGCAGGTCCAATGGAGCTGTTTTTTAAGGCAAGGCTTTGGAGAAGGGCCAACCTTGAAATGGGGGACACAAAAGAGAAGGCATTCCAGGAGGCCTTTGAAGGGAGAGGACCAGAGTGAGAAACAAGGCTGAAGTGGGAAGAAATCAAAGGGCCCATCACATGAAGGATAGCTCAAAGAAAAGGGGCCCGGGAAGTCCCAGCTTTGTCAGGCGAGGGCAGCGGCAGGGGCAACACGTGCAGCTGGGGTGGGGGGGCCTTCCGTGGCCAAGCTCCGCGCCCACCGAGGAGCGCCGGGGCGACGCTGAGGGGGGAAGCCTCGACCTCTCCGACGAGCCCGTGTCGCACGCCGGCGGGCCCCGCGCTACAGAAGGGCGCGTTGTTATGCCCCAGGCCGCAGCAGATTGCCGCTGTCCTGCAATACCCTCGCACCCTGGCACGGCGCCACTGGCACGGTCCCGGGGTTGGAAATAACTGCGCCGTTCCCATGGCGACGAGGCAGCGACTCCCGCCCCCGCCCGCCCCGGGCTCTCCCTGCCCCGCCGCAGCAGCGCTCGGCCCGCGGGCCCCAGCGGCGGGCTGCTTTTCCCCCAGCGGAGCGCCCCCCACCCCCGCGTAACCCTGGCAACGGCGGCCGCTGCGCGCGGGAGGCGACTCCAAACCCTGGCCGCCCCCGCCCCCGGCGCGCAGGGCCCGGCCCGGCCCCGCCCGGGCCAGCTCGCGGGCGGGCGGGCGGGCGAGGTGCTCCGGGCTCCGCCGCAGGCGCCCCGGGGCCCGGCGCAGGAAGCCTCCCCTTCCCCCCAGCCCGGAAAGGCGGGAGCGGGGGAGGAAGCTCGGCGGGGCGGCGGAGCTGGCGGGAGCGGCCCACGCTCTCCGCTCTTTCCCGCGGACCCTCCCCGCCGCGCCTGACTGCGGGGCTCTTTCCAGCCTTCTCGGGACTGGACTCCTTCCCTTCCTCCAGCGATAGGAGGAGACGTTGGCTGGCGGGGAGGGGGGAAGGGGGGGGCAGGATTCGGGACCCACGTGGCCGGATGAAACCATACCCGGAAAACAAAGCCCCTCTCCAGCCGGAGCGCCCGGGGCAGGAGAGGGCGGGGGAGCAGTGCTTCAGCTGGGATCGCCCTTGCCAGCCGGCTCGGCCGTTCTTGGGAGAGCCCTTACGAGCAGTGCGCCCGGTAAACAGTGCCTCTCTCTTCTCTCCTGCTGGGTGGCCGACCCCCTGGGAGAAAAGGTGCTGACCCCTGGATGTTCCCCCGAGCGTTTTATCTGGTTGGTTGTGGTAAGAAAGAAGGACTTTGGGTCCTAAAAAGTGTGTCCGGTTGCCAGGGTGCAGGGTCAGAATGGAGATGCTACGAAGGACCAAGTGGAGGGGAAGGGCAGGTCGGAATGTCCCATTGCTATCGTCTTTCCTCCGGGCACAGTCAGTACCTGACTTGGAACGTTAAAAATCTCACTGCCATCGAGTTCCTTGTGATTCATGGCGACCCTCGGACACAGAACTGCCCTATGAGTTCCCAAGACTTAACTTTTTGTCAAAGTAGAAGGCCTTATCTTTCCTGCCAGGACACACAGGACCCTAAACTAATGTTGATTAAAGGCAAGCAATGCTTCAGTGGTCCTGGGTGCCTCCTGAGGAAATGCTCTGGGGAGGTAAGTAAGCCAGGTCCTTTGGAACTTGCCCCGAACAAACAGATGTAAGAATAATGCTTTTCATTTGTAAAGTCCTACACTGTCACTTCATTCCATATCTGTTTTCTGCTTCAAACTCCATAAATTCAAAATACCAGAGAAGGACAAAGGGTGACTGGTACAGGGATTCAAATGGGGACAAATGTACCAAGTGAGGAGTCCAGCAGCAGTTCCGGAGCCCTGAGCCTCCTTTGAAGTGGGCGTAATGGGGTAACTTGGGATGGTCTAGATGCAGGGTCTATGTCTAGAAGATCTGAGGCTTGCCTGGGTCGCTCAGGCCCGAGTTTCTTCAGTTACAGAAGGAGCTGTGGTGGTGGCCCGATGAGGGGATGTATGAGATAGCCTTTATAACCCCAGGGGCGAGAAGCTGTCAGGTCAGCCCCCGCTCATGTTAGATCCCATCCAGTTGGCCTTACTGTGGGGACCCTGTACCCACAATGAAATACTGTCCAATTTGACACCATCCACACAATCGTTAGATTTGAGCCCACCGTTGCAACCACGTTGGCTGTCTTCCTTTTTTTTTTTTAATGATCATATATAAACTGTAGAACGTGCTACACCAATGTTCCAGTTGTGGAGTCATCTGTAAGCTAACATAAATTATGATTCATACTGGAGCTGCAAAATGCTTTCCCAAAATATGTTGGCTATTTCTCCAATACTCCCGAAAGATCGGACCAACTGCTGCCATTGTCCACTGAGGGGAAGAGAAATTGAACAGGATCACTTGGCTCAGTTGGGCACTAAACCATCCGAGGGTGGCTTCAGCTTCTGTACACTCCAAACAGAGTGTGCAGTACACCCAAACCCTAGCCTAGAGGTGCAGCCTCAAGAGATGGAGTTCTAAAGGAATGAATGCTGACATGCCAAGAAAGCATCTGTTGTCTACGGGAAGAGAGCAAGACAAGAGGGGCCATGAACTCAGAGAATGCCAGTTCTGTGGATGGGGTGAAATGCCAGAGGGTGAGGCTGGGAAATCAGTGAGTCTGTGCTAAAGAATAGTCTCTAACATGTCTTCCCTGGGATTTGAACACCCCTGGGGTCACCTCACCTTTTGCTCAGCTCTTCCTCAGCCAGGTCAGCCTGCTCCGTTTTCATTCCTAGCTCCCTGAGTTGGAGTTGGCAGGATTTATTTTTAAACGGGAAGCCAAGACTCCAAGATTAAATGACTGGTTGGAAGTCACACAGACTTTGAATGGCAGACCAGGGCTTGAGTCTCCCTTAGACAACATGTAGCCCACCCAGGCGAAGTACTTCCTGTGCCCCAGGCTAGATGATAGGGATGGAAAGATCAGTGTGGTACAAAGAGTCACAGTGGTTGGGGAAAGAAACATGTAAACAAATAATTAAAGGAAGGGGAAGTATCTACAAGGTAGGTTGAGAAAGAGGTCCAGACAGGGGAAGCCTGGGAACAAAACATGTCTGTTGGGCAGCCCCAAGTACTGCACAGGATGAGGTGCTTGGGAGCAGTGGTTCTCAACCGTCTCATGCCATGCCCCTTTAATCCAGTTCCTCATGTTGTGGTGACCCCCCCTAACCCTAAAATTATTTCCGTTGCTACTTCATCACTGTCATTTTGCTACTGTTATGAATCAGGCGACCCCTGTGAAAGAATTGTTCAACCCTCAAAGGGGTCGCGACCCACAGGTTGAGAACCGCTGCTTAGGAGCCAAGGGCAGGAGATGCTCTTAATACCAACGGAGATGTACTACAGTCCTCATCCTGTGCTCAAGGCCTGGCCAAAGGGGAAGCTGAACTTGCACAGAGCTCAGAGCCGAGTCCTTAGGTCTAAGGAGAAGCAAAAGCATGCAGTAGGCTCAGCCTGCCCCTTCTACAGTAAATCTTTGTATTTTGTTTGTTTGATTGACTTGGAATCGCTGGAGTTGTGTTTATTTTTATTTGCTTGTTTGTGTTACAGCCCTTGTCCTTTGTAAATGAATGACCGTGTGCCTTGATTAGGAGAAGATATGAACAATTTCTCTAGCAATGCCCTAGCCTTCCCTAGTCAGTGTTGCCACCGATTCACTGGTCTCCCAGGGCGCAAGGTCTTACTGATACTAACCCATGAGCATCCCTCACGCCACAGATAATGACCTTCGTGATCTCTCCCCTTTTGAGATGCTCACACCACATTTTTACCAGTTTTAGTCAGATAGGAGGATTCACTTCTATTTTTTTTAATATGGGTATAATTTGTAGGCCTGTGTGTCTTACATTTTTAACCCACCTTATTTACAGCCATGTTTACAGTCTCACCAGTCAAACCCCATCCCTGGCAGAGGGTAAGAGAGTAGGGCTCCGGGTGTTTAAAGCCCCTCTCCAGAAACCTGGTTCCAGAAACCTGTCCCGCTCCCAGGAGTGCTTGTTCTGAGCACTGGGCCGCCAGCCAATGTGAGGGTTGGTTCTGGGATTTCAAATCTCTCCGCCTGGGACCCCATGAAGACTCGCACATCTGCCTCACTAGAGACCTCATTAGGGCTTGAACTCTGGTCTCGCTTTGCTCCCCGCGGGTTCAGTGCAGTGAAGGAGGTAAAGCGAGACCAGAGGGGTCGGATGAGCCTGCAATTCTCAGAGCAACAGAAGTCCAAGCTCCTCTGCGAATTGGGAAGTGAGTAAACAAGCAATTACCCAAAGGAGAGCCAGGTAACCAGAGAAGCAGCCCCAGTGATTCGCTTCCACTCTCCGCCCGCCCGAGAGGACCTCTGCCTTCTCTCAAGTCTGCTTTCCCACCAGCTTCTCAAGGCTACTTTCACTACCCCTACCTACTTCCCAAGGGGCACTGTGGGTTGGCATTGTACTGCTAACTGCAAGGTCAGTGGTTCAAGCCCACTAGCTGCTCTCATGCGTTGTCTGCTCCCCAGAAGTAAACTCTGGAAACCTTGAGGTGTTGGTGTGCTCTTTCCTGGATGGCAGTGGGTTTGGTTTCTAGTCCCTTCAAGATACCACGGTGGAGAAGCAGACAGTTCTGTTCCGGTCAATTCTTCTTGGCTTAGCCATTGTCAGCATTTCTCCTCTTTGTTTATACCAGTGGGAAGGGGAAAAGGTGAGATGGTGCTATGACCTTTCCTACCCCAATATCCCTTTGGGGAAGCAGTGAGGAATTCAGAACGATGAAGGTGACTCAGAATTTGCTTCTCAGGAACTAGAGCTAGGTCCTAACTGGGCTGCAGGAAATGTGGGGCCAGTGAAAGAAACCGCACATGCCTTTCTCTCTCTTGCTGGTGAGCTCCCTCCTGCTTCTAGATTAATCCTGACCCCCCCATCCCCCCACGCCTTCCCCCACGCCCAGCCTACTGATACCAGTGCAGACCCAGGCACCAAAAGACCTCTATTTAGATAAGGTTAAGGTTCAACACTTATCTTCAAAGAGCTTACAAGCAGACTGAAGGGAGAGAGGGGTAAGGAATTTGAAAATACAGACATATCTAGCAATACAGGACACAGTGCACATGTGCACTAGGTACGGTGGAGAAGCGCCACTACTAGGCTCCACTATTCCGCCTCTTCACTGTAGAGCAGCCTTCCAACTGGTCCCTACAGCTCCTTGCTCCTAGCCCCTCCCTCTTCTCCCACTCCCAGTGTATCTCCACCTATCACCAGAGGGATGGAGCTGAACACATGGCGTCCTGCCCTGGCTTAACATCTTCCTCGACTCCCCCATGTCTTTCAAGATAAAACTGAAACCCCGAGCATGGCATGCCTGGCCTTACGTGATTTAAGCCCTCTCAATCCTTGGGCAGGATCCCTAGAGGTGTAGAGATTACACACTGGGCTGCTAACTGCAAGGTCAGCAGTTCAAAGCTGCCAACCGCTCCAAGGGAGCAAGATGAGGCTTTCTACTCGAGTAAACAGTCTCAGAAACTCACGGAGGTAGTTCTACTCGTCTTGTATGGTCACTCTGAGTCGGTATTGACGGCAGTGAGTTTGGTTTGGTTTTTGGAATTCTTGGGGCAGGAACCCTGGTGGCATTGTTGGGTAAGTGTTGGAATGGTAACTGGAAGGTAAACAGTTCAAACCTACAGGCTGCTCTGCTGGAGAAAAATGACACTGTCTGCTCCCATGAGAGTTCACTGTTGTAGAGTCGGAATGGCTTGACGGAGGTTACCCATCATCCATACCCCAAAGCAAGTGCAGACACTGTCATATCTCTGCTCTCAGGGCCTTTGCACCTACCCACATCGGCATATGGCTCAAATGCCCTTCCCTTTACGCCCACATCCATGCTTTTCAGAACTCCAAACAACTGCCATTGCTGTTGATTATGACTCATAGCAACCCTATAGGACCAAGTAGAACTGCTCCTGTGGGTTTCCAAGGCTGTAGGTGTTTATGGGAGCAGAAAGCCTCATTTTTCTCCTGAAAAGCAGCTGGTGGATTTAAACCACTGACCTTGTGGTTAGCAGCACAGTACTCTGCAGAGCTTATCCTCGCTCCTTAGCTACTTCCAATTGGCCTTACGGGACTCAGATCAGCAGTAACCTCTTCTTCCCAGGATGCCCTTCCCTGATGCCCTTGCTGGGATGAAGTTCTTGTTAGTAGCCATCATGTTGATTTTGACTCACAGCTACCTTGTGTGTGCAGCGTGGAACTGCTCCATCGGGTTTCCAAGGCTGTGACCTTTCAGAAAAGCATTTCATTCATGTTCCCGCATCATTCACTCACTCGCTCACTCACTGCCATCAAGTCAATGGGTGCCAAGACGAGGTCCTGTGTTTCCGAAACTGTCACTCTTTATGGGAGTAGAAAGCCCTGTCTTTCTCCAGTGGAGCAGCTGGTGGTTTGGAACTTCCGACCTTGAGGATTGCAACCCAATGAGTTACCACTATGCCACCAGGGTTCCATATCACACGGTGCTAAACCTGGATTGTAGTGATCAGGTTTCCATTCCTTTCTCCAGTCGGCATCAGTTCCTTGCTCATCTTAGTCCCCCGGCTCGGCACGGATGGCGGTTGAAGGGAAGGCTGAAGAGCCGTCGGCGGGAGCATCTAAGGAGAATGCGCAAAGTCCTTGCAGGGTTTGGGGCCAGATATTGACAGCATCACCAAACCTGTGCTCCAAGTCAGTCAGCTGTGAACCAGAAGATGATGGGGAAACAGACTAAAGACCAGACAAGCAGTATGAAGAGCTGGACGTCAAGAACGGAGGGACAGTGGCAATTGGGAGGCAGGAATGGTCGCGTGCTCGTTGTGAAAGCAATGCTCTGAGCTTCAGCAAACGCTTGCGTGTATTGGCAAGCTGTGGTGGGACGTGGAGGGAGAAGATGAAACCAAAGTCTCCGGCCTGGTGCCTGACAAGGAGAGTCCAGAGGAAGCAGTGGACTTGGGCAGACAGCAGTGGGGAAGGGACTCAGAGAGTTTGGGAGAAATGATCTGTTTGTTTTTAGAAGTCACTTCAGCTAATTAGGACAGAAAGCAAAGAGGAATTTGGGGCCCTGAGTTGAGTTTTGCCTATGGGTGGTCTAGACTTGGGAAAACTTAACAAGTTGGGACCTACCTCATCCCTTCAGACACGGTGACTGAAGGTCCAATGATGATGCTGGCTTTGGGATCACGCTTGGAGCTTCGGCTTTAAATGAGCCCATTACCAAGTAGAGCTCTGTATTCTTGTGAATGCCGACCCCACCCCCTCATTTTCCAGAGGACTTTCCTGGGAGGTGTTTTTTCATCTGGAGAGGGCTATGTTGCATCAAATACACTGCAGCTCCAAGTTCAGCACCGTTGAACTCATTCTCACATCCCTCCTGCTTTCTGACTCAGCATTTATTTTTGTCTCCTGTATCTCCTGAAGTCATCGCAGACATCTGCCTCTCATGCCTCGCCCTATCCGTCCACCCCACTCTCCTGCCTCTCTGTTTATGCCCCCTCATCGGTTGCCTGAAGAGACCTAACGTGCCTTGGCTCCTCCCTCTTCTCTCCGTACCCAAGCCTCTTTGTTGGACACGTCTCAACCTGTCCTTGGCCACGGACTAATCCGCCGTAACGCTGAAGATGACAGATGGGGTCCGATGTGGTGGAGAGGAAAAGAGAAGAAAATGTCTTACCCAGGAAATCACGATCATTCATAACTGGCTTTCCAAATGAGAGCAGACTCGTGTGTGGTGTGGTGTGGTGTGGTGTGTGTGTGTGTGTGTGTGTGTGTGTGTCTGTGTGCATGTTGGCAAGAACCCTGGCTCCTGCTTGCCTCATAGCACGCACGCCTACATTCCAATATGTTTTCCACTCCTGGTACACAGAGGGGATGAAGCATCAGAAATCTGTATCCTCAGCTTAGTAGCTGGCGGCACCAGGGTTTGGGAAGCGATCCTTCCATTCCCCAGGATCCTTCTAGCTGTTTGTTACTCTGCCAGCTTGTCGGCAAGAGTTAAGTTGCCGGGCGTCTGCATGGGCTGGGAAGTGTGGGCTGCTGATATTAACAAGGTCCCTGGAGTCGTTTACTGGTGTCTCCAGTCTCCTTTTATTTGATAAGAGAAGGAACATAAACCAAAGCCATCCACTGCCTTCTCATTAATTACAACTCGGAGTGACTCGCCCGTCCAGAGCAGGCCTGCTTCTGGGAGTTTCTGAGACCGTTCATCTTTTCAGGAGCCACCAGGGCTCCCTAAGAGAAGGAAAGGAAAAGAGACAACACTTAGGATTTAGATATTCAACGTCCGTTCAGCATCGCTGTTTCTAAGGAGCCCTGGTGGTACGATGGTTAGGTGTACTGCTGCTAACCAAAGGCCAGCAATTCAAACCCACCCAGCATCCCCCCGGCAACCTGTTCCGTAACGACCACCGCCTTGGAAACCTTAAGGGGTAGTTCACCCGGGTACAGGGGGTCCCTAGGAGCCAGAGTGGACCCCAAGGCACACCACACAGCTTTCTTGCACCAATCGGTTCGGTCTTAAGACATGTGTAGACCCTTGTGGTTGACCCAACAACCTTTCTAGCTGTTATCCCGAATCAAGTTTGCCTTTTGTGCTAAATTCTTTAGGGAAGCAGTGACAGGTGAAGCCTCCACATCCCTCCCTCCTCTCTGGTTTTCTGCCCCCATCTTCTGCTAGTCCCTGGAGACCACGAGCATGCTTTGTCAAGTAGAAGGAAGGGCAGCAAACAAGAGGAAGACCCTAGGCAAGATGCAGTGACCCAGTCGCTGCGACAGCAGGCTCGCGCCTCATGACTGTGAAGCTGACCCAGAACTGGACAGTGTCTCCTTGCGGTGTGCGCACAGTTGCGATGGGGCAGAACGGACTCAACGTCACCTACCAACATCCTCTACTAGAGCCTCTCTAAAAAATTACAGATGACCGTTCATTAGTTCAGTAACATTTTCTTTGCTTTCAACTTTCTGGACTTTTCTGCTGCCCACCTTGGTTGGCATTTAGCCTGGCTCAACCCCCCATCCTCCACAAACTAGGTCCCCACTGAAAACAGACCACACCCTCCCCCTACTCCAGCCCCCACCATTAGGCTTCCTCCTCACCACCCCGTTAGCTCCCTGATGAGCTTCTTCACTCTCACGGCATATGGACTAAGCCCCACTAGGGAACAGGTAGCAGAAACTCCAGAAGCCTGCAACAGAGCTGCCCAGACTGCCCATAGTCCCATATCCCTGGAGGACAGGAATGGCAAGTGACTCAAGCCCAGAAGTTCACATCTTCTCCTGAGATCAGTGGAAATACCTGCTTTTCAAAAAATGCTATTATTGTGGTTAAATATACATCACAGAAGTTTTACCGTTTTAAGTGCACAATTCAATAATGTCAAGTCCCTACGTGTTGTATAACCATCACATGTTATTTTTTAAAACTTTTCATCATCCCAAGCGAAATACCTGCTTTTAAAACTTCAATGTGCAGATAAATCACCTCAGGATTTTGTTCAGATGCAGACCCAGTAGGTCTAAGATGGAGTCTGAGGTTCAGTATTTCTGGTACATTCCCAAATTAGGCCCCAGCTGCTAGCCCGTGGAGTCTCATGAGAAGCCAGAGTAGGGATGGTTTTCAGCGGTTGAATCTTCTCCTTCCAAGAAGGAGACTGAGCTTGGATTTCCAGCCAGTGCACCTCCTGGGCAGCTCCCAGCCTGCCTGCCAGCGGAGGTTTGCATGTTGCTATGATGCAGGGAAGGTTCCACTGAAGCCTCTGGACTACGATGGGCTGTGAGGAAAGACCTGGCTATCCACCTCTGAACACCAACCCAAGCAAACCCTGGGTGTGCAGTGGTCCCACTGGAAATGGGTCATGGAGAGTGCAGGATGGGACAGCCACAGGGAGTCTGGGCCAGTTGGACCACAGCTAACAAGGACAGGAGCCAGACCACGCTTCCTTATCTACCTTCAGATGTTGTTGGGGATTTTTGCCTCTGATCTGAAATGTCATTGCCTTGAAGGCCTGGATCCCGCTGTTTGCATCTTTCTATGCCCCCTTGACAAGGGTCTGCCGGGTGTGGGGGTGTGGATGGGACCGATGCTTTGCTTTCCAACATTCCTTTAGCCTCACATCACAACTGGGAGGCCAGTGGATGCTTTAAAAAGGAGGAGAAGAGCTAGAGATAGGACAAAGGCAAAGGAAGGACTTTTCAAGTTGTGAGTCATATTTTCAGAGTTGAGATCATACATCCTTTGCTCAGAGGGGTACAAAGGAATGAATCCAGGGTGCATTCTAACGCTGCCTGGGCCTAGGCCCTCCCTCGACAGCCTCCCTCCGCTCGCTGCTCACCCTCTCCCCTGTGTCTGTCTCCTGGGAGTCTTCAGCTGCAAGCTCTATGTTTAGAGGCCAGATGCTGATGCTGAGGTGACTGCAAGGTTGGGAGCAGACAGCTGGGCCAGCCCACATGCCAGTCGCCCACATCTTTACAGCTGCTCTCAGCAGTGCAGACTGGGAGTGCCTTAAAAAAAAAAGGCCTTTGGAAGCAGGGGGAGGTGGGAAGGCAGGGAGGCAACCACAGAAATCATAAAGCAATACCAACCCCAGCTTAGCGTCCCATGACTAGCTCAGCATCTGAAACAGACTTTGCTTTAGGGCTCTCTCCAGGGCCAAAGAAAGGCAGGCCACGCTGGTCTCTAGAGCAGCTGGCACGTTAGAGAAAGTGCGAGCCTGAGCCGATCAATGCGGAGGCCAAGGCACGTTCACCCACCCCACCTGCAAGCAAGCATTATACTTGCAAGTGGTCTGAAAAGCAGGAGGTGGTAGGACAGTTTTGGCAAAGTCAGAGGGTACCCGGGCTGTACCTGTCTCAGAGCCACCTGGCCCACGGCAGACCTTCTTACATAGGGATCTGCACTCGGTGGCAACTCGTGCCGTTTCCCACAGGGACCAAGGCACATACCCTCCATCTTCTCACAGCCCTCCTGCTTCCTTCCTGCGGGTCACCTGGGCTGCAGATGGGGCGCTTGGCATTCAGCCTCTCCCCACCCCCACGTAGTCTAGTCACACACTGTAAAAAGGCTCCCTTGATCAAACCAAGCCTGCAAGGGGGAAGTCGGGCGAAGAGGCACTTTCTGGATTTCTCAGAGGAGCAGCTCTGTGATTTACTATGTTCTAGAAAGCGGCACGTGCAGTCCCAGCTAAGGGAAGGGGGAACAGAGGTGCTGTGCGGCCCACGTTGGGGGCTGGAATGAAACCGCAGGCCCCTCTGGCTGTCCCTCTCTGCTTCCTGCATCTGGTCGTGAGCCAAGTGCATTGTCAGTGGCTGCCCTTACTGCTGGATAGGATATGCATGCCCCTCCCCTACCCCCATCTCAGGATGGAATGGGGGTCTGGTGAGGCACAGGAACAGGAAGACTTTTCACTACTGCCATCCTGGGGGGGAGGGGAGGGGAGGGATGCAGTGTCGGAGGAGCCAAAGGAACCCCCAGACTCCATGACAACTTTTTGCTTTGAGCAGTGGCAAAACAGATTTGCACAAAGAGAATGGGATGGCTTTCCTTGTAACTCTAAGAAAGACGAGTTTTCAAGAAGCCATCTGCCCTAAGAGCTGAGAGGTGGTGTGGGCAGAAGACCAAGCAGGTAAGAACACATGGTTTCCAGCCCCTCTCTGAATTCTGGGAACAGCTACCCCGCCCCCCCCCCCCCCCCCCCGCACAATTCCCTCCCAGTGTATGGTGAGAAAACAGGGTGAAGACTGAGCTAGGGCTGGGGCTGCCTCAGTGCAACCAAGGGGAAGAGAAAACTGTCCTACCACATGGGCATAGGGGGTGTCTTGTGACCCTGTCTTCCCCCCACCCCCAAAATAGAACAAACCCACTGTTACCGAATGGATTCCGACTCAGGGACACTGTAGGACAGAGTAAAACTGCTCCTTAGGATTTCCGAGACTGTGGGTCCCTATTGGGACAGCCTCATCCTTCTCCATGGAGCCTGGTGGGTTTGGCACACGGCGTGTGCTCGCAGCCTGACCCTGATCACACCATGGCACCAGAGCTCCGTGTCCCAGAAGACTTTATTACGTACAAATAAGTGGATTTGCCAACACATGCCGCAGGTCCAAGTTTCCCCTAAGACCGCCTAGACACGCTCAGGGGCCCTTCTCCCTGCAGCTTCTAAAAGCAAGCTGCCAAGACGCCCTCTCACCTGCCCCTAAGTGGCAGCAGGCAGCGGTGGCAGCCACTGTTGGCCAGAGAGTAGGGAGAGCAAGGCCCTTTCAGGAATGCAGTCCCTGGAGGCTCCCTCTCCAGCCCCCTCCCGCTTTCAGGATTCCAAAGGTCTGAGACAAGCTGCAGGAGATAGTTCAGCAAAGAGGCTCAGGGCTTGTCTTTCTCTGGGAGACAGCAATTTTGAGGGAGGGATTTTAGTTGTAAAAGCCTCATTTCCCCAGAGGAGGAGTGCTGCAGGTGGTCATGGAGGAGAAGCTGGAATTGGATCAGGAAAGAGACGTTCAGCTAGGTGTGGGTACCCGTATATGCTTTTTGTTTTTATGTATTCTGTTCTATTGTAGCCTTTAAGAGTGATTACAGGAATTTTTTTTTTTTTAAAGCTCTGAGGGGTGGTGACTTACGATCACCAGGATTCCTCACCTCAGCCTGCTCCCACCCAGCTGCCCTTCCCAAGGGCTTCCACGGGTAGAATTTTACTTTTCAACAATGCTTCAAAGGCTTGAGGGATAAACTGCTCATTACTGGAAAGAGTGCCAGGAATCCTGGGAAGCCGACCTCACTCCCCACTGGAGTACAGCACTTAGTAGTAATGGCTTCTTTCACAGGCCCAGGAAGCTTGGATCCCTGTTTCTTTTCGTTCCAAATCTTCCCCCAGTGACTGCTGGGATAAAAGGAAGCCCAGCAGAATAAAATAAAATAAATCACTAACAAGACAAGAATATTTAGGGCAAGAGATCAGAAGTCCTTTGGTTATGCAGTGAAGTGAACTAACTCTGCTTAAAAAAAAAGAGTCTAAAGAAATAAATGTCCATCTAACTCTATGTCTCAGTGGGTATCGGCCCTTTGACCCCATCACACAGCCTTGAAGTTAGGTTGCCATGCTTAGCACGTGGAAGGAAGATGAACTTGGACCAACCTAGGGTTAAAACAGGGCTTTTTTTTGTCCTTATATATGCCTTGCCTACATCACAATTCTGAGAAGACAGAAGCCCTGGTGGCACAGTGGTTAAAGTGCTCAGCTGCTAACCCAGAAAGGTTTACCCTCACCAGCATCTCTGAGGGAGAAAGCTATGACAGTCTGCTCCTGTCAACATGATGGTCTTGACACACAGTTCTGCTTTGTGCACAGGGGCCCCTGGGAGTTGGAAATGAGGGCAGATATTTGATTTTCTAGGGGGCTTAAAAAAACTTCTGGGAAGCATTCTTCCAAAGTTAGCCAATGGTTCATGCCCTCCCACTTCTTATTCATGAATCAGTGATGAATAGGGGCGGTTACTACTGCTTTAGTAGGTGCTAGATGGGCTGTGATCTGTTGTCAGCAGTTCGAAACCACCAGCCACTCCTCAGTAGAAAGATGGGGCTTTCTACACCCATAAAGAGTTACAGTCTCAGAAACTCACCAGGGCAGTTCTCCCTGTCTTATAGGCTCACTTTGAATCCGCATCAACTCAGTGGCAGTGAGTGTTTTGGTATTAGGTGCTTGAGAAGAAACCCAAGCACTTTGGTAGGGCAGTTCACATTTTCCATCATTAGTTCCTCTCTCTGAATGCCATCCGTGGTTTCTGAAAATGAAAGTAGGTGACATGGTTGAGAAGCACTGTACTAACAAAACTTTGTTCCTTATTAATGTGACCTGTTTGGACTACTTGTCAAACCGACTTTAAACATCTGGCTTTTTGCAGAGCAATTCATTTAAAAGAAAAAAAATATCCAGACCCAAACTACAGGTTCCGGTCCCTGCCAGAGTGGTCAAGAGCATGGGTAGGTACTGCAATGAGAGATTCATTACTGGTAACCCAGAATCTGATTTAACTGTGTGTGATAACCCCATTCTAGCATTGGAACAGCTCTTTCCTAGGACCTATCAATTAGCATGGCTTAAGAAATATTCCCTGCTTGAGCAATTCAGGCTAAAAATAACTGTCAGGGTTGGTTTTTTTTTCCCTCTACTCATCCAGAGTGCATTTGTATGTCAACAAGATCTTTGCTACTTGAGTGTTTTCACAACTGCTTACTCCTCCCTGAAAATAGAGTTGTTTGACATGATCAGGAAAGTCACGGGATTGGTGTGAGGCATACAGATGCAAAGCTATATTCACCCACTGCCAGGCATCCAGAGAAAACCAAAGTAAGAGAAGCCAGCACTCACAGATGGGGTAATTTCATGATTCTCCCATTCTTTCCTTTTTGTTCATATAACAAGATTCTTTAACCAAATACACCTGATTTATACATGGAATTCAGTTCTGCATTAACAGGGGCGATGGATGAACTGCCGTGGGAGCTTTATATTCCTTGACTCGTTAATTTTCACAACCATATGAATTAGGTACCCTTCTCCCAATTTTACATTTAAGAAAACTGAGGCACAGAGAGATGACGTAACTTGTCCAGCATCGCATAGCTAGTGGCAGGGCTAAGATACAAACCCAGGCCTTCCAGCTCCAAACCTTATGTTCTAACTAACCACTACACACACTGGTTCTAAAACATGAAGGTAAACGTTCTTTGCTAATTCTCTACAAAGCTGTAGCCCCTATTAAGTGCCAGTTTACAGCCTCTATTTTTTTCCCCCTAAGTAGACACAAGGTCCCATGGTTCATTTTAATGTGAAACTAAAGATCAACAGAACAGTTCGTCTCATCTGAAATATGTCAACTCTCTTTAAGGCACCAAATGTTACTCCTTTTCAAATATAAAAATGCCCTTAGATAGCTGTGTGAGCATAATAACTACTTTCTACCATGAAATGTGTATAGAATTAGGGTCCTGGACACCTTCTGCAGTTGAGTCAGTATTTAATGACTAGACTGATCTTTTATGGCTGTAACAGAACTTAGCTAGCTGAATTTCTGGAGGCTGTGTGTGTGTGTGTCCCTGCTGGCATAGTGGGTTTTATGTTGGGCTGACTGCAAGGTCAGCTCTTCAAAACCACTAGGTGCTCCTCAGGAGGAAGATGAGGCTGTATGCTCTCAAAGATTTTACAGTATTAGAAACCCAAAGGAGCAGTTTTGCTCTGTCCTACTGGGCCACCCACCGTTTCAGAATATACTCAGTGGCAATCATGTTTAATTCCAGGATTATATTATGATGATGGACATAAAATATAAGAAGCTATTTTCAATCCTTTATGCTTAAGGAACCACTAACAGATTTTTTTAAAAAATCAAATATTGGCCAACTCAGCTGTGGCAGAACCTCATTGTCAGGTACCTGGCAATGCCCTGGCATTGTTCATGATCCTTTTGCTCAAAGGCTGTGTAACCTTTACTTAAAGCTGTTTTATGTTTTCCCCATTTTCATCTTGTAATTCCAAATTGCTCTACACCAGTATACCATCTTTTAAAGTGCTCCCAAATGGTAATGCACCATTCTGTAATTGGTTTGCTTCTAGAATAATTCAATACCCTTCAAATACTGAATATTTTTCCTAGACAAAAAGCTGTCTTACATGTAATTTAGTAAAATCAGCCAACGACTGGTTATCATCACCTGCTCCAAACACTGATGTCACCAATTGGGTTACAAATGCACTTCAGGAAGTTTTGCTAAGTGAGAACCCAAATTTGCCTAGCCCTCCTTGGTCCACCTTGTTTTGAAACAAGCCCCATTTCCTTTTCAGGGAGGCACATACTTCCTATCTAGAAAGTGGGTGGTTGGCGGCGGGGGTGGGGGACACTTAAACTTTCCATCCTGACGCCCATGCAGAGTCAAGATGGGCCTCATCAGTTGGACAAATCAATCTCATCAGCTTCCTCGCATCAACGCTATTCGATTTCTAGCATAAGCTATTAGCTTAACTACAAGGTTGAAAATTGCCCTGTGTTGTGATTTAATTATGGAGACCAAAAGCAATTTTTAGTCAAAAGCCTTTTAGGTGGATGAGGAGGGCTTTAAAAGTGGATGGTTGTTATTTCCGATCACAAAGTCACACCAGCATTAGATTGGGCTGTTGACTATCTCAACTGGCTTCAAATGGACTTCTCAAGGGCAGTTGTGGTGGCAGGCCGCTGATATTCTAATAGGAAACCTCAGATCTGGAGGGAAAACTTGAAATGTGTCTCTTTTGATATCTGATGAAGTGAGCAAACAATGTCCCCCAGCCTGGGCATGACTGATACTAAGAACCACACCTTCAATTTTCTGCACACTTCAGTTCCCCTCCTCCCACTTCCTTCCCGAGACAGGTGATTACAGACAAGGAGCCAGCAAGGTTGCTTCAAAATATTTAATACGTGTCAGACACGTAAAGTTACATTTTTATACAAAAAATCAATACATCGAAGGAGAAAATACTGTACAAAAAAAAAACCTCATCAGCTCCCCCAACCTTTATACAACAAAGACTGGAGTCACTGTATCTACCAAACCAGAAGGTCTTTTTTCACGTAGGGCTTCGGTCTGTAAACTTTGTTTCATTCAACACTTTTTAAAAGCACTGCTTAGTAGTTCTGACCTAGAGCTTTTAAAAATATATCTTTTCTCTATAAACTCCATATTTCCGAGCTTGAACTCTCCTGGGAAGTTTATCGAGCTTTGTCACACTGTGAGGAAGAGGACGGTGGACACTCCTCCTTCCCAGTGTGATCACAGGGTACAAACGTTTCTTCGGTGAGAGAAAGGTGCGGAGAGAAAATAAGCCAAGTCTCTAGCTCCAGACGAAATCCCTCGAGTCTTGGGAAATCCTGGGAGGAAAGGCCACTCCAGACTCCCGGGGTGGCTCTAGCTTTCATGTGAGGGGCGTGTGTAAAGTCCCTTCCTCCCCCGAGAACGAGTGGGGAACTCCCCAGATCTCTGCGCTTCCTTCTCGGTGCTGTCGGCAGAGGAAAGTCCCTGTCTGCCCCCAATCTCTTAAGCCCAGGGGATGGGATGAGGCATTCAAGGGCAAAATAAGTATTAATTCAACAAGACAAACTTACACACTTACACACACACACACACACAGACAGACAGACATACACAAACACAAAAGTTAACGATCGTTCTCTTTCCCCAAACCCTCGAACTCCCAAGTCTTGGGAGGAGCCCCACAAGACTCGTGGCACAGCCGGCCGCCAAACCCCAGGGCAGTGTCCGCTGCCCGGCAGCAGCAGCCAGTCTCCCCAGCGCGCCCAGCGCCTCCGGCCCGGCCTAGGGGTCGCCCTGGCCGCCTGGAGAGGCCCAGACGGCACTCCGAGGACGCCCGATGCTCAACCTCCGTCCCTCACCGGGACCCGGGGGGCTCAGAAGGCCACGATGGCTGTGCTCCAAGGGTTCATGTCTCTCAGCACGGGTTTATCGCAGCAGATCTGCCCGGGCTCGGCGGCTTCCGGCCCGCTCTCTCCGTCCTCGCCTTCCTCCCGGCCGCCCCCGGCGCTTTTTTTCCGTAGGAGTCCTGAGAAGCTGGAGCCGAAGATGCTGATGAGATTCGCCACGTTCCCGGTGTCCATCTCCTCCTCCTCCGGCTGCTCCTCCAAGTCCCGGCGGGGCTTCTTCAGCGGGGTCGTGCCGGACACCACGCAGCCCACCCCCGCCGCGCCGCGCTTCCTGGGGCCGACCGGGGTCGGCGCGCGGGGCTCGGCCTCGGCGGGTCGGGACGCGCAGGGGCACCCGATCTGCGCGCCCGGCTGGTCCTCTCCGCCAGGGGGTATGCAGCAGTGGCGGCGGGCGGCTGGAGGCCCCTCGGGGAAAACGTCCGAGCCTCCGGCCTCCGCCTCGCCGGCTCCCTCCACGCGGCGCCAGGCAGCTTCCGCCTCGGGGTCCCGAAGAGTGTCCTCGGCTCCCGTTGCAGCGGCCGCCGGCTCCGCGTCACCGGTTCGGGGCTCGCCGGGACCAGCGGGGCGCCCAGGCTGCGGCTCCGAGTCCCTCCAGGCGGTGCGGGAGGCCGGCGGGGGCGGCTCCCCCCAGCCCGCGGGTGGCCTGGCCGCCGGGTCCCCGGGCTGCTGTGGCGGCGCCATCGGGCTTTCGGCGGGACCGGCCAGGTAGAGGCCGGGGCACGGGTCACTCAGGTACACCTGGCGGGCGCTGCGCAGCACCAGCGACACCAGGAGGTTCTTGTGCAGCTTGATGCCGCCGCGCTGGACTCGTGAGTTGTAGATCTTGCCCAGGGAGATGCTGACGATGCGGTGAGCCTCCAGCTTGAACTCCATCCTGTCTCCCCCTTTCCCGGGACTGGCGTGGAGATGAGAGGGGGTGAGCCCTGGCCGCACGCTCGGAAGCTGGGAGGCGAAGGAAGCGTAAACAAGCCCGCCCCGTGGGTGGACCCTCACAATCTGAAGACTTGGAAGAGAAACAGCTCCAGTGACGCGCGCGCCGACCACTAACTTGTACACGCAGGACAACTGCCCGGTTTCAGGTCCTGTCGCTAACTGAGGGCAGACCGGCTACTCCGTGCCTTTTATAGGCTCCTCGTGTGCCAGCCAATCACAAAGCACCGCCAACCGTTCCGGGGCTGGCCGACACGCCCCCGTACGCCAAACCCGACCAATCGCAGGGCGAGAAAGGGCGACTGGGCCGATTCGAACGTTACTCGCGCGGAGCTGGCTCTTAAAGGGGGCGAGGCTTGCGTCTGACCTATCAGTGAGAGTCGGGCCTGAGCTCCGAGGGCTAGTGTTAGGGAGGAGGTGTAGCGCACAGCCGCTAGTGCAGTGGTTCTCAGCCTGTGGGTCGCGACCCCTTAGGGGTCGAATGACTCACAGGGGTCATTTAATGCATCCTGCATATCAGATATTTACATTAAGATTAATAACAGTAGCAAACTTACAGTTATGAAGTAGCAACAAAAATAATGGTTGGGGGGTCACCACCACATCAGGAACCGTATTAAAAGGTCGCAGCATTAGGCAGGTTGAGAACCACAGCGTCTAGTGTTTGGCGTTAAAGATTGGGGCTCGTGCGCTAGCTGGAACGAAACCTTTCGAACTTTCATCAGCTTATCTTGGAGCGGACTCTGCTCAGCAATAAAGTCCTGTTCCTTCCCGGACCAGCTACCCATTTCCAGGTGACACATACACCTGTAAGCGCCCAGTCAACTGGAAACGCAGACTTTTCTTGATGTCACTTTACAAATACATTTACTACAAGATATTTGGCATATGTGTAGTAGTAGTAGTTGTAAGATAACTGTTATCTGGATGTAAATATAGCTCAGTGGCACAGGCACCTTTACCACCTGCCAATTGTAAAAGTTCCCAAGGAGTTTTTGGGGTCATGAAAAGAGCCGAGAGGTTGGAGATTGGTAAAACCCACCCAGAGGCCCTTCAGAAACAGGCTTGTTGATCTGCTTCTGAAAAGTCACAGCTTGACAGTCCTTTGGACACAGTTTGACTGTGACACGCGTGGGTCGCTGTGAGTAGGAACGGGCTCAATAGCAACTAGTCACGAAAGTTCCGCTTCCTAGCAAGGAATCGCACCTAGGTACAGCGTCATTGGTGCTCCAGACGACACCTGTCCCTCCGCTCTCTAGTTTCTGAGGGCACACCCGGTTACAAATGGAAAGCATCACAGATTTTCCACACTGATTTTTCTTCAAAAACTGGTCTGTACACCCTTGGAAAAATCTAGCAAGTTCTAAAAATACAAATAGAGAAGTCCCGTGTTCCCACCATCATGTCAAAATTTCATTTTACCTTAAGGTAAAAATGTGTGTGTGTGTGTGTGTGTGTGTGTGTGTGTGTTCCAGAATTTTCTGGCCAGAGTCACCACAGGGTGGTACAGGATCCTGAACTGGGAACCTGGACCTACCCGATGAATCTGGGCAAATAGCCTCAAAATGAGGTCATTTTTCTTAAAAAAAGAAATGACATACCGCCTATGCCCTGTTTTGTGGAAGATACATAACCATAACCATTCTCACCTGGATTTGGCCAAGGGGACACTGAGGCAGGAGAAACACCTGGGAAAGGTGAGCTTGCTGATGGCCCGTTCACAAACAGCAGCCTTCCAAGGCATGATGGCTCAGTAGCAGTACCTGTGGTCGCCCACACCTTTTTTTATGGAAACTCAGAAGGGGAACCCAGAGTCCCTCCCCTTTGGAGAGAGTAAACCAATAATAATAAATGCATAAATAATGACGAAACTAAGCAGTATGTATTAAGGAGCACCATGAGAAAGTTGTCCTTTCTCGTTCTTTGAGAGCTATTATTAGTCACCATTACAACCGCTTTAGAACACGCGCTCCAGAAACCAACTTCCTTGTTTGCATTGCCAGCTCCTTATCTTACTTGCTGTATGACCTTTGGAAAGTTATTTCATCTCTCTGGGTTTCCATTAGGGTTTTTGGTTGTTGTTTGTTTTTTTTTTAATCGGAAAATGGAGATAATTATCCCTACATTGTAGACAGTTTGTGAGGAGGAAGCAAGTTAATACTCATATAAGTCTTAGCCTCTGTCATGTAGTCAGCTCGTGATTTTAATGTGTGCTGGTACACATTGATGTACAGCCTGTTTCGGGACCCTGCTCCTATTTGAAATACCACTCACATGATTTCCAGCATCTCAGCAACAGGCCAGTCGCCACAGTAGGACAAACAGGCAGACGACCAACTGACAACAAAGGTCATTGCTCCTGTGTAACCATCCTATCGACACACACCCTTGGAGTGAGGGAAGAGTCTGAGGAGAGAAGGAACTTACAAGTGAAAAAGTGTTCACAAAGAAGTTGACTTTGAGAGGGTGATGAAGAACCCCGAGCTAGGGCCCACGAGTTCCCAGCGCAGCACAGGGCAATGCCTAAGTTGGCAGGGGTGCCCAGGCACCTTCCCTGAAGAGGTGGGGAAAGGTGGGAGCAAAGGCTGAGGTTACATGGTGAAGTTCTTAGATGCCTCATGGAGGAGAGAAGGAGGTGGGATCACAGGAAACTACTACAGATTATTGAGCAAGGGAACCGCAGAAGGGCTACAAGGTTGGCACAGGAAGCCCACTTCGTTATAAGCTCCTGGAGTTTGCGCAGAGTTCTGGAGGCTAACAGCTAGTGTGGAGAAAGGAAGAATGGAAAAAGAGGGACCAAAGGAACTTTTGAGATGATAGAGGCTGCTTCCCTGCCTCCAACAGGTCACTTCTTGCCCTTGGGAGATGTGTCTGGCCCAACCAAGCTGGTTTGTTTCCTGGCAACATGTCCCTGCCTCATTTGCATGCGGCAATCTTCCCTGCCAGCCTCAGCAGCCCTCGCTGTCAGCACAAAACCATTTCATCCATCTTTGCAGCCAGGACATAGTCAACATGGTATACACACCTGATGTGACACAGACACTAGCCGTTCTGATAGCACCCTGCAGCTCCTCCTAACGGGCCAGGGAAATGGACGTTTCTTCAGGAGAGGCTGGGTGGCCAGGAAGAGAGGTACGTTTGGGGGCTTGGGACAGAGGTTTTCCTCATTGGCAAGGACGTATTTAAATATTTTAACAGTCGTTGTGGCCATCCCAGTGTATACTGAGTACTATGTGTTGGGATTAATGAGTGTCTAGCGATGATCTTAGGCATTCTGAAGTTCAAATGAGGCATGCATCGGGTAAATCTGCCGCACAAGACCTCTTTAAAGTCCTGAAAAGCAGGGAGGTTACTTTGAGGACTAAGGTGCACTTGACCCAAGCCATATTTTCAATGGTCTCATATGCATGTGAAAATTGGACATTGAATAAGGAAGACCAAAGATGCGCTTGAATGATACTGCTGGTGAAGAATAGTGACAGTACCATGAACTGCTAAAAGAACAAGCTGATCTGTCTTCGAAGACATACAGCCAGAATGTCCCTTAGAGGCAAGGATGGTGAGACTTCGACCCACATACTTTGGACATCTTATCAGGAGAGACCCGTCCCTGGAGAAGGACAAAGTAGAGGGGCAACAAAAAAGGGGATGGCTTTCATCAAAATGGACTGACACAGTGGCTGCATCAGTGGGCTCAACCATGAGAACAATTGTGAAGATGGTGCAGGACTGGGCAGCATTTGGTTCTGAACCCACTCAATGGCACCAAACAATAGTGATATTTCCCTCAGGCACTTAGCCTCTCTATGCATTTCAGATAATTCATATTCTCTTCTTCATTGACAAACGGGGAAACTGGGATTAAGACATTTTACCACCAGGAACAATAATGGGAGTAGGGACACCATGAGGGTAGGGGGGAGGTGAGGGAGGGGGGGAAATGGGGGAACCAATCACAATGATTGACTGTAACACACGTACACACACACACACACACACCCTCCCCAGGGTATTCAACAATAGAAACATGGGTGAAGAGAGACAGTGGATAGTATAAGATATGAAAATAATGATTTATTATTTATCAAGGTTCATGAGGGTAGGAGGGGGGGAGGTTAGAAAAAGAGAGAAGCTGATCCCAAGGGCTCAATTAGAGAGAAAATGTTTTGAAAAGGATGATGGCAACATATGTACAAAGGTGCTTGACACAATGGATGGATGGATTATTATAAGAGCTGTAAGAGCCCCCAATAAAATTATTTTTTTAAAAAAGACATTTTACCAAAGTTCTGCAGCTGTAAGTGGAGGAAGTAGGATTTGATTATGGACTCATTTCAGTTTGAACTTCAGTACGGGTCCGGAGCTGGATTGTCTGTCTCCACCTCTCACTTGGTGTGTGACCTCTATGTAAAATAAGAAGCTCATGGGCTACTTATGTAACATGAGCAAGTAATTCCATCTCCCTGTGCCTCCGGTGTAAAATGAAGCAATAAAATCACCCACTCTGAAGTGCTATGAATAGTCACCAGCACCATCTAAGCAATTACTAAGTCTTAGTTGGGGTGAAAGTGGTTTGAGACCACCTAGAGGAGTCTTGGAAGAGAGGCCTGACAATCTACTTCGGAAAAATCAGCCTTTGACTGCTCAAGGGAGTACACCGTTCTCCTCAGACACCCGTGGGGTCCGCAGGAGTCAGACTGGACAGACGGCAGCCAGTACTCTTCGTTATTGTTACTGTTGCACCGGTCAGTGCTAGCACAGGACCCAGTAGGGAGTAGGGACACCGCTAAGACTTGTTGAATTTTGATATTCTTTGAAAGTTCTTCCTACTGTACCAGATAATAACCCACTATTCACTACACCCTGGGGGCATAGTGTTTGCGCACTGGGCTGCTCACCACAAGGCCAGCAGTTTAGACCCACCCACCCCTCAGGAGAAAGGCCAGGCTGTCTACTCCTGTAGAGAGTTCTAGGAGCCATTCTACCCTTTTCTGCAGGGTTGCCCTATGAGCTGGAATTGACTTGCAGAGAGTCTGGTGTTTGGTTTGGTATTCACTACTGATTGAGTGTTTCAGCTTATAACTACCCAGTGGCATGGAATAGCGTTCTGAAACTCTGCGTTTTTACAGGTGCAGGCAGCACTCCCAAGGAGTAGCTAGTAGGTTTGAATCACACACCTTGCAGTCCAGGGCTTACCCCACTACATCCCTGGGGCTCCTTTCCAACCAGTAGTGGCCAATAAAAGCCTGTTGGCTTGACATCAAGTGCACGTCATTGCTTTTATCAGGGTTTCCTCTCATGTTTACCAACAGCAACTTCTAAATCAGAACCTTTAGGATGAATCTCTGGAGGGCCTGGGCTCTTATAACCAGGGCGGTCTCTGTCTCTAGCCATCAAACAGAGGGATGAGAGAGAGCACCATAGTCGAAGCTTTAGGAAGCCAGGTAACGGAGTTAGACTTTCCCGTCCTGTCACCAGTGTTTGATGTTCTCTCTCTCTCTCTCTAAAGGAAGAAAAGACATGGGTAGTGTGCTCAGCAGTGTCCTGCTGAGGAGGCCACCGCTCCAGAGTAAGATGTGCTCCAATCTTCGGGCCCTCTCTTCTCCGTTGGACCCAGGACCAACCTCCCCACAGGCCTTGTGTTACCTTTGGTAATGTTAGTCATGTTAGTGGGCCTGAGCAGTCTTCTCAGTGCGGTGGCCTGTCTGTCCACTGTGGTTGACTTATTTCCTCCCTTGTTTGAGCAACCAACTGAAAGCTAAGTGTGGGTGTCGGCTGAATCCAGATCCAGACCTAGCCTGCTGCCATGGAGTCTATTCGAATCTACGGCGATCCTGGGAGAAAGACCAGAACTGCTCCACCGGGTCCCCGAGGCAGTCATTTCTATGGGATCAGACAGGCTACAGCTTTTTCCCAGGAAGCAGCTGCTGGTTCCAACTGATCTTCTAGTTGGCATTCGAGCGCTTTAACCACTGTGCTACTAGAAGACTACAGAGCTCCAATTGCCTTAAATTGAGTCTAGTCTGTATAGGTATAGCGCGCATCCACTGTGGATTATGCACACATAGCTGTGTGAGAAGTAGTGGTGAGCGCACAAGGAAGGAGGGTGGAATAAAAATAAGTTACCTGCCCTGCGGCAATGGCAAGACACTGGGGATTTGGTTTGGATGTTATAACCCTTTCCAGGACATGCTGAATTCATGTTGGGGGAAAGCTCTATGAAAATACATGGTTAGCCTTTTGTTACAAGCAATTAGGTCATGGGTGGCACAGCTCATTTGTGTTTGGATGCTAACTGAAAAGTTGGCAGACCAAAACCACCCAGGGGTACCACGGAGGAAAGGCCTGGCAGTAAGCTCTGTAAATATCCAGCCAAGTATAGATGCAGGGCAGCTCTAATCCACCCATCGGGACGGGCGCAGAGGTAGAGGTTTAGTTTGGGTCCTGCCATGCGAGCAATGCTCCAGTCTCTCTTCTGAAAACAGGCAGCTTTCCAATCCACTTTTTCATTCATCCCTTTTCACACACCAATTCTGACATATTTTGTAGCTATTTTTCACTTGGATACTTTTACAGATTAAAAAAAGTTAAAAAAAACAACATTTGACTCAGTCCATTTCCCTCCCTACCCTGCCTGGAACACCCACCTTCCCACCCCTCCAGTGCTTGGTTTTGCCTCTTTCCACAGGGAACCTTAGATGGCTTTTATGATCATTGATTTGATAACTTGTCCCCTTCAATACTCTTAAGGAAAACAAATATCTCAATAAGCAGTTGAACCCAGTAATGAGTATAAGCCTAGTATCTTCTCCAGCGACAAAATGGGAACATGCCACCGGGTGAGCTCCTGCACCGGCTCTGCCCGATACAATGGCTGTGAACCACATGTGCGCCACTTTTTGTTTTCGCAAGATGACGTGTTTGGATGCCCTCTAGCATCCAAACTGATCTGTGCTGGACGTGCAGAACTACACCCCCGGTTTCCCAGACTTAGCAGCAGTAAACACGGAACGCATCTCAGTCACGTCTTTATGTTGATTCCACTTTGAAATCCTAAACTTTGCGGTGTGATGGTCAGATAAAGCATGTTAATTAGAATTAACTTATTTTTCTGATGGTGCAGTGGGTGAAGCATTGGGTTGCTAGTTGCAAGGTCGGCCGTTTGAACCCACCAGCGGCTCCTTGGGAGAAAGATGAGGCTTTCTGCTCCTGTCAAGATTTCTAGCCTCTGAAACCCACAGGGGGCAGCTCTACTCTGTTCACAGGGTCTCTGTGAGTCAGAATGGAGTGGACGAGGGTCTCTGTGAGTCAGAATGGAGTGGACGGCAGTGAATAGGGTTACTTTTCTTAACCTAAGTGGCTCCATTTTTATTTCTATGGGACATCATGATCCTAGAGACAAGAAGAGCTCAGACATAAGAGATATTTGTGAGCTGGTCTCTGGTAGACAATTACCAGAGAAAAGATAAAAGAAAATTAAAAAGAAATGAAACATACACCATCCTTTTAGAGTTAAGGAGAGAATAGAAAACAGAGCAGGAAAGTAGACGAATCCAGAATTAGCCATAAGAGGAGAAATGCACCATTCTACAGTGATGGCGCAGAAATTATGACGTTTGGGGGAAAATTAAATATTCAAACATGCACAATTAAGAGTCATGGCATTAGCCACTGGGATAAGATCACGCTGGCTGATGCTCTGTAACTCATGATCATGGAGTCCATCCCCACTCAGGGGACTCTCTTCTGTGCTCCTTCAGGTTTTTAATGGCTGATCAGTTAGAGGTAGATGGTCAGCATTTTCTCCTGAGGCCCCTCTGGGTGGACTTAAACTTCAACTATCAGCAGCTGAGTGAGTCAATAGTTTGATCCATGGAGGCGCTCCTGGTCTGGGTAATTGCTGCTATTAGGAGCTGTTGCATTGGTTCCAGCTACAGAACCAGACCCATCCTGGGTATACTACAGAACCAGACCCATCCTGGCCATCCTCACAATTGTTTTATGTTCTGTAGTATACAGATGACCTTTAGGGCAAAAGTGCAGGTTTTCTGGCCTGGTCTCCAGAGTATGAGACATGATGAGAAATAAATGAGAAATGGCCTGGAGGGCAAATAGAGCCCAGGACCCAACTGGAACTCTAGGCTTCTTACCAGCTGTGTGTGTGTGTGTGTTGGAGAGGGGTGGGGGGTGATAGAGGTGGGAGAGGAGTAGGGGGTGGTGGCGAATTTGTAGGTGAAAAATTGTAAAACTGTGGAATTGGATGAAATCATTGGTCCTCAGATTTTGGCAGCAAGTTAGAATTGCTGGGGAAATTTTTGAAAAATCCAGCTGCCAGATCATCTAAATGAGAATCGCTGGGGAAAGAAGCTAGACATGAGGGTTTTTGTTTGTTTGTTTTGGACATTAGGATTTTTCTCTTTTTTTTTAATCGTTTTATTAGGGCCACATACAGCTCTTATCACAATTCATACATACTTCAATTGTGTAAAGCACATCTGTACATTCATTGCCCTCATCATTCTGAAAACATTTGCTCTCCACTTAAGCCCCTGGCATCAGGTCATCATTTTTCCCTCTCCCTCCCCACTCCACACTCCCTCGTGAACCCTTGATAATTTATAAATTATTATTTTGTCATATCTTGCCCTGTCTGACGTCTCCCTTCACCCGTCCCCCAGGAGGAGGTCACATATAGATCCTTATAATCGGCTCCCCCTTTCCAACCTACCCTCCCAATTTCGCCACTCACACCACTGGTCCTGAAGGGATCATCCACCCTGGATTCCCTGTGTTTCCAGTTCCTATCTGTACCAGTGTACATCCTCTGGTCTAGCCATACTTGCAAGGTAGAATTCGTATCATGATAGTGTGGGGGGAAGGAAGCATTTAGGAACTAGAGGAAAGTTGTATTTTTCACTGTTGCTATATCGCACCCTGATTGGCTCATCTCCCTCCCAAGACCCCTCTGCAAGGGGATCTCCAGTGGCCTACAAATGGGCTTTGGGTCTCCAATCTGCACTGTCCACCTCATTCACTATGGTTAGATTTTTGTTCTGATGATGCCTGATACCTGATCCCTTCGGCACATTTGTCTTCAGCAGTCGTATCAGGGAGGTGAGCACACAATGATATGATTTTTTTGTTCTTTGATGCCTGATAACTGATCCCTTCAGCACTTCGTGATCACACAGGCTGGTGTGCTTCTTCCATGTGTGATTTGTTGCCTCTGAGCTAGATGGCTGCTTGTTTACCTTCAAGCCTTTAAGATCCCAAATGCTATATCTTTTGATAGCTGGGCACCATCAGCTTTCTTCACCACATTTGCTTTATTCACCCGCTTTGTCTTCAGCAGTTGTGTCAGGAAGGTGAGCATCATACAATGCCAATTTAATAGAACAAAGTATTCTTTCATTGAGGGAATACTTGAGTGGAGGCCCAATATCCTTCTGCTACCTTAATACTAAACCTATAAATATATGCACATAGATCTATCTCCCCATCCTTATATATAAATATATTTGCATGTGTACATGTCTTTATCTAGAACTGTATAAATGTCCTTTGCCTCCCAGCTCTTTCCTCTATTTCCCTGGACTTTTCTCCTGCCCCACTATCATGCTCAGTCCCCACCAGGGTTTCAGCAATTCCTCTTAGTTACATTACCCTTGATCAAGCCCTACCAGGCCTCCCATACCCACCTCACCACCAATTTGGATTGCTTGTTGTTCCCTTGTTCCTGGGTTTGGTAACACCACTTCCTTTCCCCCACCTCCCTCTCTCCCATGTCCCCGCCAGAACTGTCAGTCCCATTGTTTTCTCCTCCAGATTGTTCATCCAGCCTATCTTATTTAGACAGTCCTGCGGAGATAACAGCATGCACAAAAACAAGACAGAGCAAAACCAAGCAACAATATACAACAAAACAACAACAACAAACCAATGACAAACAAAACACAAGAAAGAAAAGCTTGTAGTTAGTTCAAGGATTGTCTGTTAGCCTTTATGAGTGTTTTCCAGTCCAATCTGTTGGGGTACCATGCTCTGGCCCCAAAGTCCACTTTCAGCATTTCCTGGGGACCTCACCACTCCATTGCCTTGCTGTTCTGTTGCACCCCCTTAGTGTTTTGCCTCGGTGTGGTGGGATCAGATCGGGTGCAATTTCCACATTGTGTGTCCAGTGTTGTCCCTTGTATGGCTGTGGGTCAGTGAGGGGCATCATGTCTCATAGTGGGGCTGGCCATGTGGTCCTGTCTGTGGACTGGCTGCTCTAACTGGGATCATCGTCCTCAAGGTCTGGTGGGCCAGGATGTGTTCCACTCTCTCCTCCTCCCCCTTCATCTGCTCCCATGTGCTCCGATCAGATATGGACATTTGGATTTTTCACATCCCCACGTCTGTATAGCCAAGTGGACTAGCTTATAGGCTCAGGGTCATCTTCGACTTCTATTCTCTGATTCTACAGATCCCAACAAAGGACCTTTCTGACCTTCCCATTGCCTTGAAGAGGGTAAAAGTCCTGGCTCGTTCACAGGTAGATAGGTCTAATGGGCAACAGAGAAAGGACAAAACAAAGTGAGGCCTTTGGCTAGAGTGTGTTGCTAGGAAGCAGACAGGGGTTCTGTGCTGAAGGTCAGCTACAGCTGAGCCACCAAACCCATAGCCAGTGAATCCTTTCCAACCCATAGAGACTCGATTGGACAAACTAGAACAGACCCTTTGGGGTTCTGAGACTGTGAAGCTATCTGAGAACAAGCAGTTACTTCTTTCTTGGTGGAAGTAAGCAGCTTCTTCTGTCTCCCTTAGGTTTGAACCACTGACCACACAGTTTACTGTTCGATACTTAACCCACGGTGCCATCAAGATTCCTAACTAAGCCCCCACTATCCCTTAAAGCACAATTCTACTCACTATCTTGTGATAACTTTTATATATTTCTGCTTTGTATATTTAATACTCACAAATTATTTCCTTAACTTTCACGTGACTAGGTTTCTCATTTCCCAACAGCCTGCTAGGAGATGGTGCGCTAACTCTTCCTCACCACCTTCCTCCTCCAACCTAGCATCAGAACAGTGCCTTGTGCATATCGCATGATCAATAGATATTTGATCAGCAAATTCACTAACAACTACCCAGCATCTGGGGCTAAAATATTCGAATGCAGCCAAGGAAGTGACTCCAAATAATTTCTCTAAGAGAAATATAAATTAACCAAATGATCACCACAAATACATTCTCTCTTACCCTAACTCATAATTATAGGTCCCTGGGTGTCCCAAGTGATTTGACGCTGGCTTTTAGAACAAAGACTGGCATTTTGAATTCACCCAGTGGCTCTGTCCTCAAAAGAAAGGCCTGGAGATCTATTTCCAAAAGATTGAAACTCACTGCTGTGAGTTGAGTTGATGCTGACGCATAATGAGCCCATAGGACAAGGTGGAAATACCTCTGTGGGTTTCTAAGACTGCTTCTTTCTTCCTCAGAGCAGCTGAGGGTTTAGAACTACTGACCTTGTGATTAGCAGCCCAACGCATAACCGGTATGCCACCAGGGATCCTAAAGACTATAGGCAGTGAAAACCCATGGAGCACAATTCTACCCAGAAATAGATGCAGCCACCATCACTCAGACTTGAATTGGTAACACTGAGTTAAAGAGTTAGCTCATAAGTTATACCATTTCCCTGTAAAATCGAAAGACTACACAGAATAAACTGATTTTTGCCAAGGACAGTTTTGCTTGCCTCTTCTTTTCTGGTTAATCATTTATTGTGGATAACTGATATCCTGAAAACTTTACTAAGCATATCTCATCTTGAGGCACCCTAGATTGATTTCGTTATCCCTGACTGGCCCAAACAAGTAACATGTTCAGGTGCTAACCAAAAGGTTGGCAATTTGAATCCACCCAGAGGTGTCTCAGAAGAAAGGTCTGGTGATCGATTTCTGAAAAATCAACCCCTGAGAACCCTAGGGGGCATGGATGGGGCTGCCAGGAGTAATGAGCTACACAATGGCCACTGGCAATGGTGGTCGTCCAACCTCTAAGACATTCCCCACACCCTTTCCCCCACTCCTATTCTGATTGCCACAGTCAATGGAACAAATGAACTCATCAGGAGAATCCATTTAGATCAACACCAGAAAAGTACCCAACCTCACTGCTGTGGAGTCCTTTCCGGATCCCACACAGCTGATCGAGGTTCTGACATGAGTGTTCTTTCCGTACAGAAACTCCACCTCACTCACCCGTCTCATGCTCATTTTGACTAAGCAAATTCTGAGTCAGTACTGACTGGGACAGAGACCCCGAATGATGCAGTGGCAGAAACACATGACACATAGCTGACAAGTGGAGAAAGGCGTGACCCTGTGCTTTGTAAAGGTGACAGCCTTAAAGCAGCACGGGCGGCCATCGCGTTGGAATCGACCCGCAGGTGGTGGCAAGTATGGCCTCAGACACATCCTTCAGGGTAAAAGGAAGGTTGAGAAGATCTGCTCTCGATCAGTGAGCAAGTTCGTTGATATGTAAACTCAAGTTTATAAGGCAACTCAAACCAACCTCCCCAAAAAAGGTCCTTTAAAAGTCAGGTGGGACCAGCTAGCCTTTCAGATGAGAAATGGCCAAGGAAGAAAAAGTTTCTAGCTTTGTGTGTGTGTGTGTGGCATTGCTCTTTTAAGAAGTGTGATATTGGGTGAACAAGTAAATGTGGTGAAGAAAGCTGATGGTGCCCGGCTATCAAAAGAGATAGTGACTGGGGTCTTAAAGACTTGAAGATAAACAAGCGGCCATCTAGCTCAGAAGCAACAAAGTCCACATGGAAGAACACACCAGCCTGTGTGATCGAGTGGTCCCAAAGGGATCAGTTACCAGGCATCAAAGAACAAAAAATCATATCATTGACTGCACACCTCCATGATAGGATCGCTGAAGACAAATGGGTGCATAAGCAAATGTGGTGAAGAAAGCTGATGGTGCCCGGCTATCAAAAGAGATAGTGTCTGGGGTCTTAAAGGCTTGAAGGTGAACAAGCGGCCATCTAGCTCAGAAGCAAATAAGCCCACATGGAAGAAGCACACCGGCCAGTGCGATCACGAGGTGCCAAGGGACCAGGTATAAGGCATCATGCAAAAAAAAAAAAACGATATAAGTGTGTGTATATATATATATGTATATATATACCATATTAAATGAAGGGGGAAGTGCAGAGTGGAGACCCAAGGCCCAAGTGTCAGCCAATGGAGATCCCCTCATAGAGGCGTTTAGGGGAGGAGATGGGTTAATTAGGGTGCGAGGTAGTACCGATGAAGAACACAGCTTTCCCCCAGATCCTGGATGCTTCCTCCCCCCCAACTACCATGATCCGAATTCTACCTTGCAGGACTGGATAGGGCAGAGGCTGTACACTGGTACATATGAGGGCTGGAGGTACAGGGAATCCAGGGTGGATGATAACTTCAGGACCAAGGGTGTGAGGGGTGATGCTGGGAGAGTGGAGGGTGAGTGGGTTGGAAGGGGGGAACTGATTACAAGGATCCACATGTGACCTCTTCCCTGGGAGAGGGACAGCAGAGAAGGGGGGAAGGGAGACTCCGGATAGGGCAAGATATGACAAAATAACGAGGTATAAATTACCAAGGGCACATGAGGGAGGGGGGAAAGGGGAGGGAGGGGAAAAAAAAAAGAGGACCTGATGCAAGGGGCTTAAGTGGAGAGCAAATGCCTTGAGAATGATTGGGGCAGGGAATGTATGGATGTGCTTTATACAATTGATGTATGTATATGTATGGATGGTGATAAGAGTTGTATGGGTCCCTAATAAAATGTAAAAAAAGAAAAGAGGAGAAAAAAATGATTAGGGCAGGGACTGTACAGATGTGCTTTATACAATTGATGTATGTATATGTATGAACTGTGATAAGAATTGTATGAGCCCCTAATAAATTGTTAAAATTTAAAAAAAAAGATTAAAAAACAAAAAAAGAAAATGATTAGGGCAAAGAATGTACAGATGTGTTTTATACAATTGATTTATGTATATGTATGGATTGTGATAAGAGTTATATGAGCCCCTAATAAAATGTTTTTTAATAATTAAAAAAAAAAAGAAGTGTGATATTTTGGCGCTCAGCCTTTTTCCTCCTCTTCCTTCTCAGGGTGATGTAATGTGTAGAAAGCTTCAGGGGCACCAGCGGGTGGGAGGTGAAGGGGCGGCCTGAAGTCAGAGTCCTGAGTAGCCTTTTATCAGGCTGAGTCTTTGGCTGGCCGATTTGGAGTCTGTCCTTGCGCTGATGGGGTGAGGGCACCCTGTGAACGTTCTGATTAGTGGGCGTGGGCAGCATTGTTTTCAAGTGTGTCAGTGGGGTGTTGGCGTGTCTTGGGGATTTGCTTAGTCAGTTTGGCCGCAGTGGACTGAGCAAATCTTATGGTCAAATTTAATGGCAGAGACTCTGAAGGGTTTCTGTTATGACGGGGTTTTTTTTGGTTCTTTTTTTCCAGGTTTATAAATGACATTTAAACTACTTTGATTCCTGGGCCAATATTATGTTGGCTTCCAATAGGGTAGAAGAATGCTGCTTCTTCAAAAACACGGTTGTGTGGTTAATTGTGTCTGAAGAGGATGGAAAGCCTCCCCCCACCTTCGTTCTCAGATGGGGTGTTAAGGCAGAAGGAAGGAAAGGGTACGGCTGGCTTTGCCCTCCCCCCAACCCCCCCTTCTGTTTCCGCAAGCTCTAACTAGACTGGAAGGTTTGACAAACAATTAACAATCCTCCCAACTCAGCTGCTGTTTCCCAAAATAGCCTCTCCTGTGCTGCCAGGGTAGATGGGGGCCTTCAGGGGAGGAAGACACAAAGGTGCCCTCTTTCCGAAGCCCGACTCATCTGTGGGATCTTGAAGGCAGAGGGGGGGGGGGAGGACCCAGGGGATTAAATTAGCAGGCAGCCCAGGCCCCACCTGGAAGGGAAATAGATAATAAGCTTTAAAGACAGGAAACAGCTTGTGCTCCAAAATAATAATTTTCAAAAGCAGCCTATGATGGATGTGGGGAGGCTTTCCTTTCTGCCCCCACTTTATGGTTTAGTAGTGAAATCGCCCTTTAAGATGCCGCTCTGGGAATGAGTCATGTCTTGTGGTATTCCTGCAATTCTGCTCCACCTCGCCCCCATATTTGGAAGGACTGCTAAAGCCAGCTTTTTTATAAATCTGCATCCTAGCTGCAGAAATTCCTCTGCACCGGTCTTGAGAGAGCTGATGAGGCCTGCCGTTGCTTTCTTCCCCTCTTCATTCTCCGCCCCATCCTCTTTCTTCCTTAGTCCCTTCCCTGCCTGCCTCGCTGCTTGCCTCTTCTCTCCATTTTCTCTGAAAGGCTGCCTCTTCCGCTCCCGCACAGCTCTCCGGGGTCCTGAAATATCTGTTGCCATGAGTGGGGACGTGGCTGGGAGGCAAAGGCCAGGATGAGCTACACAAAGGGAAAGCCAGCGTCTGCCTCGGACAATGTCAGGAGCCTGAAGATCCAAGGAGGAAGGTGGCAGGACCTGGCAGGACCAAAATATACCACGGGAGGGTTCAAAGATTATCCCTATCGATAAATTGGATTCTGGACTTGGCGGTTTTCAAATTCCTTGAAAATATACTGAAAGGGAATCAAAATGGCCATCAAAAAGAGAGAAAGGAAATCTGTTCTATGAATTAATCTCCAACTCATAATCAACTTGGATGCCAGAAGCCACGAGTCTGATTCCTTTTGCCTCCCTGCTATTCACAGCATTATAGCCAGGGGTTGATCATAGACCATGCCCTCCAAGGAGACAGAGAGTTTCCTTCTGCAGAGAGGTTTCGCCGTCTCCTATGTGTGTCCTTGGTGCCTAGCATAAAACCTGGACCCAAAGAGACAAATTTTGGGTAGGTGAAATGTGAGCGAGTGGATAGGTGGGTGGGTAAGTGGCTGGGTGGGTAGATGGATGGATGGATGGAAGGAGGGTGCATGGATGGATGGAAAGAGGGATGGAGAGGAATAAACAGTAGAGGCAGACACTTGAAATATGAATCATCCATATATTCTAGAAAAGGATAAGTAAAATCACAAGCGTCTTTATGATCAAACCAAAAACCTAATGCTATTGTTTCAATTCCAGCTCAGAGGGAGTATCTGACAGGTTTCGAAGAGAGCCGAGAGCCTTGTTTCTTGGTGGTTAGTAGTCCAATACTTACCTGACAAATGGGTTAAGTAGAGAAAAAAATTTTCATTTATTTAAATCATTTTATTGGGGGCTCGTACAACTCTTATCACAATCCTTACATCCATCCATTGGGTCATGCACATTTGTACATTTGTTGCCATTGTCATTCTCAAAACATTTGCTTTCTACTTGAGCCCTTGGTATCAGCTCCTCATATTTCCCCCTCCCTCCCCGCTCCCTCCTCCCTCATGAACCCTTGATAATTTATAAATTATTATTGTTTTGTCATATCTTACACTGTCTGATGTCTCCCTTCACCCACTTTTTAAAAATCATTTTATTGGGGTTCATACAACTCTTATCACAATTCATACATACGTCAATTGTGTCAAGAACATTTGTACATTCGTTGCCTTCATCATTCTCTAAATTCTTGCTCTCCACTTAAGCCCTTGATATCAGCTCCTCATTTTCCCCCTCCCTCCCCACTCCCCCCTCCTTCATGAACCCTTGATAATTTATAAATTATTATTATTTTGTCATGTTTTACATTGTCTGACGTCTCCCTTCACTCACTTTTCTGTTGTCCGTCCCCCAGGGAGGAGGTTATATGTAGATCCTTGTAATTGGTTCCCCCTTTCCACCTCACCCTCCCTCCACCCTCCTGGTATCGCCACTCTCACCACTGGTCCTTAGGGGATCATCTGTCCTGGATTCCCTGTGCTTCTGGTTCCTATATGTACCAGTGTACATCATCTGATCTAGCCAGATTTGTAAGGTAGAATTGGGATCATGATAGTGGGGGAGGGGAGTATTTAAGAATTAGAGGAAAGTTGTATGTTTCATTGTTGCTACACTGCACGCTGACTGACTCATCTCATCCCGCAACCCCTTTGTAAGGGGGTGTCCCATTACCTACAGATGGGCTTTGGGTCTCCACTCCGCACTCCCCCTTATATACAAGGATATAATTTTTTGTTCTTTGATGCCTGATACTTGTCCCTTCGACACCTCGTGGTCACACAGGCTGATGTGCTTCTTCTATGTGGGCTTTGTTGTTGCTCAGCTAGATGGCTGCTTGCTTATCTTCAAGCCTTTAAGACCCCAGAGCTATAGCTTTTGATAGCCGGGCACCATCAGCTTTCTTCACCATAGACAACAGGGGTTCAGACCAATGGAAAAGAGCTGAAGACCCAGAAAGAAAAACACCAGCATGCAGACAACTGATCTTTGATAAGGGCCCCCCAAAAATATCAAATGGGAAGCAGATGCCCTCATCAATAAATGGTGCTGGAAAACATGGGTATCTTCTTACAGAAAAATGAAACAAGACCCGTATCTCCATGCACAAGAATAAACTTAAAGTGGATCACAGACCTTGAGGTAAAACCCCAAATAATTAGGGCCATTAAGGAGGGCATTGAGACAAACCTGAGAACCTTGGCACAGGGAATACATAGGCTATTGAAAACAGGGAGGAAAAAATAGAGAGGAGTCACAAATAGACAAGTGGGATACACTGAAGATAAGTCACCTGTGTACCTGGAAAGAATTCACCAAGAGTCATAAGAGACCCCACAGACTGGGAAAACACCTTTAGCAATGACACATCAGACAAAGGCCTTATTACTACAATCTACAATACTCTGCAAGCTTCCAATAAGAGAAAAACCTACTGCACACTGAAGAGGTGGGCACAGGACCTGAACAGAAGTTTCACAGAGTCTGAAATTCAAATGGCCAATAAACATAGGAGAAAATGTTCCCGATCATTAGTCACCCACTTTTCTGTTGTCTGTCCCCTATAAGTAGAGAAATTAAATGGTTGTCCTTGATGTTCCAACAAGACTTGCTCCACTTAGATCAGTGGTTCTCAACCAGTGGGTTGGGACCCCTTTGGGGGTCGAACAACCCTTTCATAGGGGTCATCTAAGACCATTGGAAAACACAAATTTTCATTTATTTGTCATTAGAAATAAATATTTCACAATATATAATTACATATTGTTTTTGTGATTAATCACTATGCTTTAATTATGTTCAATTTGTAACAATGAAAATGCATCCTGCATATCAGATATTTACATGATGATTCATGACAGTCGCAAAATTACAGTTATGAAGTAGCAATGAAAATCATGTTATGGTTGGGAGTCATCACCACATAAGGAACTGTATTCAAGGGTCGCGGCATGAGGAAGGTGGAGAACCCCTGGCCTAGATCCTCCCCACGGAGTGCTTGTCATAGCTTCACAGGCGTTCACTCAGCACGATCTGTGAGATGAAGGATGTGAAGGGGAGAGGACCAGCTGTTCTCCCAGAGAAGAGGCTTCCAGGAAAAAGAATGGTGGAGTGGTGCTCGTGTCACGCTGCAAATATCAAGCATTTTATAACATTGTGTTCCCCAACCGTGGTCCTGTGAAAATTCTTATGGAAGAAAAAGCCTCCGAGAGAGGAATGGGTATTTTAGAGACCTTGGTAGAGTTCTTAAGGTAAGAGGAGGGGAGTGAGAGTTTACATGTGATCTAGTGTAGTGCCCTCCTACAAAGGCAGCTAAGCCTGACTCATTGGTTAGATGCTGGGGTCCCCAGAAGCTGACACTCTGCTGCTGGCAAGGACTCTGCATGGTAGAGGCCATGAGCAAGGCCAACACCAGAGCAGGGGGAGGAATAGACTACGTGCAGCCCAGGAAGGATGACCCAAATGGAGGACTCAATCTCTAAAAGATCGGAACGCCAAATACCTGTCGTCATCAAGCCTGTTTCAGGGAGCAGCTGAGCCCGTAACCAGTGCGCCAGCAGGACCCCTTCCGGGATTGGAACGGCACTAAGTAAATCTATAGTTGTGCAGATCTCCAGGGTAGGGCAACAGTATCACGACAAAACCCTAAACACATGAAACAAAAATATCAAAATATGAAGCTCTTGCTTCCAGCCATATTCCCCATCCAGGCCTGCACACTTCTGAAGATGGAGCTTCCAGCTCTCCCACCAGCGCTGGAAGAACGGGCCCTCTTCAGTTTATACCACATCAGGATGGCAGCGCAGACACCCTCCCTCGCATGACTCAAGTCATGTTGCTTTCTAATTCCGCCCCGCAACGCCCCCGGGTTGGGGAATAAGAGGAAGTGTGAAGGGGGCAAGAGCAGGGCTGCAGCGTGGACGGGGTAAGGTTTCCCAACCCAGTGCGACCGCACAGAATGAGCAGGAGCATTATCATGATGGAAAACAGTTCCTCAGTGAACCTTGTCTGGCTTTTGTCTCGCCATCATCCGGCGGTCCTATGAGAAAATATATCAAGCTTAACCCTTTGCGATCCCCCCAAACCAGTTGCTATGACCTTCTGCGCTGAGCCGTCTGCTTTCGGTGAGCTGGCCAGGCAGATCCCCCGAGAAGCCTCTGTTTGGATTGGACCTCGCTCTGAAGGCGCGCTAATGAGCCTCCAACGAGTGTGTAATGGAGCAGTTCCCCGGCCATCCAGGATCCAAGAGGCTTTTTGTTTGTAATTAACCTCTGCATGTCTGAACGGGAACCCCGAGTAGTAATACTTTTTTTGACTGACCCTCGAATCGCCAGCATTTAAGAAACACACAAAACAGCTCACTCTAAGACTTACCCCTCGGCGAATTTCAAGGCCATTCATTTAGCCAACCATCCATTCCCCGCCCCTGCAAACATAACACAAAGCAAATGAGAACTGAGATTGACACGGCCAGGGAGCTTTAGAAAGTTCCGCACACAGAAATATGCCTGGGAGGTATTAGAAAGGGCAGTTAATTGGTTGGCTCCTGAATGTGTTAATCCTAAGCAAAGCTGTGTTAGTACCTCATTAGCACGTTCAGTCTAGGGACTATTCTCTGCAGTCCTGTATTGCTAAATATCCTGAACATTTCACGGAGGTGGTTTTACAAAGCCAGGTTGCGTTGACTAGAATCTCAAACTAAGATTCTGGGCTAGGAGGCCCCAGTTCAGAAACATTTTAGATTAAGAAAAGATAAGACTACAAATGTGGGTCTGAAGCACGGGAGCCTGGTTCTTTCTTGTCGGCTCAGAGGAAACTGCAGTCGGTCTGGCATCTTCATGGTGCCTCGCCTCCCCTGTAAGAAGACACTGAGAGGGAGCCACACTCCAGCCCGCCAGCTGTGCTGGACAGAGTCCCTGGAATCAGTGAAGGGTGGCGCGCTCCCCACCAGCCTGTCTTCTCACACCTGCAGCCTCTCTCCCAGAGGAGTACAGAGGGGCTCACTGTTCTCATCCCACCTTCATTCCAAAGTCTTTCCCAACTTCATGTGGAAGCTCACTGCATTGTGAATTTTTCATGTGTCTACTGGGGCATATATTCTACAATGCTCTGCATTCATGCCTTTCTTCCTCGTTAGATTATAAAATGGTTCAAGTTAGGGACTGTTTTTTTCTAACCTCAATTTCCCCAGTGGAATTTGGCCTCCTGCTTTATAGCTAAGAAAAACCCTAAACCCAGCTCACTACTACTAGAGTTGATTTAGCAACCCTCTAGAAGGTTCTGAGACTGTAAAGCTTTACAGGGCAAACTACCTCATCTTACTCCCTTGGAGCTGCTGGTGAGTTTGAACTCACAACTTTGAGATGAGCAACCCATTGCCTAACCCACAGCGCCACCAGGTGCATCTAATAGGCACTTCATAAGCAGGTGTTGCTTTGAGTTTTTCTAAGGGGTTCAGGAGTATGCCTATGGGGTGCCCATTGGACTGTTAACCACAAGGTCAGCAGTTCAAACCTACCAGCTGCTCGGTGGATGAAAGACTAGACTTTCTGATCCTGCAAAGATTTTTAGCTTTGGAAATCCCCAAAGGCAGTTCTCCTCTGTCCTGTGGGATCCTATGAATCGGGATCGGTTCAGTGGAGGTGAGTTTGCGGTGTTGGTGTTGAGCTTTTTGACTGGGGTAACAGCACAGTCTAAAAGACACCAGATCAGGAATCAGATCAGGCCACCATATGGCCCTGCCACTAGCCAGCGGGGTGACAGTGTACGAGCCATGGCTCTACATGCCCTTGAGGTTCCTTATCTGTGACATGGGAAGGGTCATCTGGGGCTCCTTCCAGTGTCGCCATCCTATGAAAAGAGGAACGATCACAACACCAACAAGGCAACTAGGAGTAGTCCAACTTCGATTTTCCAGATGTCGTGTTCTTATTGGTAGATGCCATCGGGTTGATTCCAATTTGTCACCAGGGAAATGCTGCCCTTCTGGCTTTAAATGGTTGAATATTTTACCATAGGCTTTGGTTCAGTTCCGGTCATGAAGGGAGATTAAGGGCCATTGTGGGATGGGGGAGGGGGGTACGTGTCTCCTTCCAACCAATAAGCTTAGTTTCTTTTATGACTTTGTTTGGCATTTTTTTCCAAGAACATTGTGCTCTTTGAGAACCATCTCTGTGGGATCAAATTGATAACAGCATCTCTCAACATTAGATAGAATACTTAGGGGACAGTGATTTCATGCTTATGACAGAGGAGCAATCTGGTAAGGTCGTTGCACAAGATGAAGAATGCAATTAAGGTCACTGAATTGTCCGGGTGGAATTTATCAAACTGGTTATATGTTTTGTGTTGTGTATGTTTTAAACCACAGGAAAAATAATTATAATTAGGCAACAAAATAACACAGTCTTTGTTTGCCTTGCCCTTGCCTCTTTGACTATGTCGTGACACCACAGAAATCAAGGAAAGAGATGCACAAGGAAGGCGTATCCTGTGTGTCAGTCCATGTCATCGCTGCCCAAAGGACAAATGAAATCAGACTGAGGAATGGATGGGCAGTTGGTGTTTCCTGGTCAGTTCCCTAGGAGGCAAATGAAGAAGTGGTATAGGCAGGAGTCTGACTGCCGAGTGTCAGAGAGCAAGGGGCAAGTGAGGAGGGGGAGACACCAGCGGCAGCTTGGCCCATGAGAACCATCCTGAGAAGACGAGGCTAAGAAGTCATGGGTAGAGAGGGCAACCCAGGAACTTGAGTAGGTGTGCCTGGATGAACCCTGGTGGCATAGAGGTTTTGCGTTGGGCTGCTAACCGAAAATCAGCAGTTGGAACTTCTTACCAAACTCACCGAGCCAAGGGAGGTCAGTTGATGGAGTACAGAGGCGATGGCTAGTAGGGCCATATGAAAGGAGTCACTGCTTGCAGCCACAATGGGAAGCATTAGTCATCAGCGAGACTATAGTCAGACAGCCTCCGAAGCGGGAGCTTTAGCTGTAGGCTCAGGGGACAGCTGGGAACAGCTGGAAAACAGCTGCTGCAAAGAAACCAGATTAGAAAAGAACAATCAAAATAGTTGAAGTGTAATCAATCTTCAGAGGTAGCCCTCCCACCTGTGCAAAGAGAGGCTTCAAGTTCAAGACATCTCCAGCTGCTCGCCATCTAGTGCTGAGAATTCTCAATCACTTCAGTAGATGATGCTCCCTGTGTCGGAGTTCTCCAGAGAAACCGAGCCCCTTGTGTATCCACATGATCCACTTGGTCGATGGAATGATAGACACCTAGACCTTCAGGAACTGGGCTACGTGATTGCAGGGGACTGGAAAGTTCAGCAGCCTGGAAACTCAGACAGAATTTGATGTTAGAGTCTTAGGGCAAAATGACCACTTCAGAAAACCTCAATTCTGCTCTTAAGGCTTGCTGGTTACATTAGGTCTACCCATATTACCAAGGGCAATCTTTACTTAAAGTCAAATGATTACAAATGTCATTGATACCACAAAATATCTTTATAGCATCTTGTGTTTGTTTGGACAACTGGGTACTGGCACATTTCATTGCATTGCACGTAACAGATTCGGTGTCTTCACAAACTGTATGTCTGTGATAACCTGCATGGAGCAAGTCTGTTGGTCTCCATTTTCCCAACCACATGTGCTTGCTTTGTGTCATGGTGTCATGTACTGCTACATCTGACAATGTTTCAAACTTGCTCATCAGGCTATTGAAAACATAATACACTGCAAGATAGTGTAAACATCGCTTTTATATGCACTGGGAAACCGAAAAGCTCGTGGGACTCGCTTTCTTGTGACACCCACTTTATTGCGGGGTATTGAGCCATGCCCCCAAGCTCTCCAAGGGGTGCCTGCACTATAATCTAGCCAAGTTGATGCATACAATGAACCATCTCTTTAGGTAATGGTGGCTTCAAGCAAAGGACACCGGCGAGCGCCAAGCACCAAATAACTTAGCTCCTGCCCACCCCACGACCGCATTTTATGAAGCTTTAAGTCAGGTATTCATTAACTAGATGCTGCTTCTTAATGCTCTAAGACTAGATTGGCAAATTCCAATAACATGGCCCCTTTCAAATTATACATCACTGTTGATGGGTAGTCTTACATAGCTTGATTTGCAATCTGCTGATTGCCAACTGAGAGGGGTTTTTCTCAAAGCGCTATGGGAAAACGTGACGACAGACTCAGATCATCTTGAACAAGCTAGATGGTCAGTGCTCTTGTTTGGCCATTCTCTGTGGCCTGTTCCACACTAGCCAGCTTCATGGACATGCTTAAGCCAGATCACTGCATGCATGGAGCCAGAAAACCACATGAATCTTAACAGAAATGAGTTTTCATGTTGTCCTTCAGTATAAAGAAACTTTTCTATTTTGAAATAATCACCAATTCACAGGAAAGTGCAAAGATCATAGGGAGAAGGCAGAGGAACCTTCACCAAATTGCAACACACACACACACACCATGCTACATCTTACATCGTTATTACCAGTTGCTGTGGAATCTGTGGACTCCAACTACTGGAACGGCCAAGTAGAACTGTGTCCCACAGGGATCTCAGTGGCTGAGGTAGGTAGTTTACTGTGCCAAGCTGGCCGATAAACACATGTGTGGTTAATTGAAGGGTGGAGGGATAAATAGCGCCTTTCTAGTTCTCAGGTCTCTTGCTTTGTGATGGTCGGACCAGGGGGTGCAGCTGCCTTAGCCAGTTCCCTGCTTCAGCTGGCAAGGCTCACTTCCTGCAAGACATCCCCAAGGAGAAGCCACATGGACCTACCCCAACGCAGCCCTGGATGCTGGAGCAGCCGTGTGGAGACCCCTGCCAGTGCTGAGATACTTACACACTCACTGATTCGGCTTTCCTCCTGCAGTCGGCATCATAGTGTGTGTTTTGTGAGAGGGAGGAGGACTTTGTGGATTGGTGTCGGACATATGGTTAATGTTGGACTTGTGGGCTTGGGCAGCACTGGGTTGGGATGTTTTCTTGATGTGCACTTACCCTTTATATAAAACTCTCTGTTATACATATGAGTTTCTGTGGATTTGTTTCTCTAATGTACCCAGGCTAACACAGTGGCTGATTCTTTTGGCAATTGACCTGCCAAGGTACCTCTGGGTTGACTTGAACCACCAAACTTTTGGTTAGCAGTCAAGCACAGTTTGCCCCACTCAGGCACTCAAACTCCCAACTAAACTCTCACTGCCACCGAGTGGATCCTGACTCACAGCGACTCTCTAGGACAGGGTAGAACTGTCCCTGTGGGTTTCTGAGACTGTAACTCTTTACGGGAGTAGAAAGTCTCCTCATTCTCCCTGGGAGCAGACGGTGGTTTCGAACTGCTGATTTTCGGTTAGCAGCCCAACGCATAAGCACTATGCCACCAGAGGTCATCCAGGCACACCTACACAATTATAGCTTTATTCTGGGACAATGCGTGTGTGTGTGGTTCTGTGCCATTTCGTTGTGTGCGCGGATTCATGTCCCCACTGTCGCAATCAAGATTGCAGGTCTGTTCCATTCCAACGAAGACCTCCCTCGTGCTGTCCCTTTATACTCACCCCCCCGCCCCCGCCCTTCACGGCCACTCCCAACCCCTGGCAATCGCTGCTTGTTCTAATCTCTGTCCTTTGGAGAATGTTACCGAGATGGAAGCAGACTTTATGCAACCGTGTCTTCCTTCAGCACAATGCCCTGGAGGCTCACCTCAAAGCTGTGTGTGCCCAGTTACTTCCTGTTTATTGCTGAACGAGCCCAGGTGAAGAAGCGGTGTACATGCTGGGCTACCCATCACAAGGTCAGCAGGAGAAAGAAGAGGCTTTCTGCTCCCATAGAGACTAACAGCCTCCGAAACCCACAGAGCAGTTCCGCTCTGCCCTATAGGGTGCCATGAGTCAGAACTGACTCAATTAATGGTGAGTTTGAGTTTATTGATGACTCATAGTCCATGGTAGACATATAGCCGTTTAGGGATTAACCATTCACCCGTTTAAGGATGTTTTGGGTGTTTTCAGTTTGGGGACAAATGAAGCTATTATGTAAAAATGTGCATTTCAACACATAGTATGTATCTGTTTGTATTATTTACCTGCGATAAATACCCAGGACTGCTGGGCAAGTGTGGTTTATTTTATTTTTTTGAAGAAACTGTGTTAGACCGGGTTAACTAGAGAAACAAATCCAGGGACATTCATATGTGTGTAAGAGAGAGCTTTAGATCAAATAGTAACTATATATTAAGAAAACATCCCAGTGAAGTGCAGATCAAGTCCATAAGTCTGATATTAGCTCATAAGTCTGATGCTAGCTCATGTGGCAGTTATATAATCTCCGGTCCACTTGCAAAGAGGTGTAGTTTAGCCTGTCAATCAGGTTGTAGACAATAATGCTTCTGTGTGGGCCTGGCTTTCTCCTGAGGATTCTGAGAACTGCTGTCTTCCTCCCTGGAGGCAGGACACACAGGCAATCTATGTTGTATTCTTGATGACAAGCCACATGGAACTATGGTAATGGAGCCAGAGGCCTAGAGCTGGAGGAGCCACATGGAGACCCACACCAGCACTGAGATGTTTCCTCCACCACCTGATCCACAAGACTTTCCAACCACTGACCTGTGATCTTCCTGCATTCGGCATCATTGCATGGTTAAATGAGTTTGAAGAGGAATTTATAGATTGGTATTGGACATATGGGCTAATATTGGACTTATGGATTTGGTCTGGACTAGGCTGGGATGTTTTCTAAATATACAATTGCTCTTGGATATAAAGCTCTTTCTTGTACACAGTGAGTGTCCTGAATTTGTTTCTCTAGTCAACCCGGTCTAACACAGTCCACAACTCCCTCTTCAGACTCACACAGCACATACAATGAAGCAAAATGCAGGAAGATCACAGACCAGTGGATGCAAAGTCTTGTGCATTCAGTGGTGGCAGAAGTACTTCAGGTTTGACAAGGGTCTCCATGTGACTTCTCAACAAGAAGGTGGAGGAGAGAGAGAGAGAGGGAAGAGAGGACATCCCCAGAATCCTCATGAGAAGGCCATGCCCACATGAAGGCATCATCAGGTTGTGACCTGATTACAGGCTAGACTCCACCAGGTCACCCTTAATATCCTTGACCTGACATGAGATTATGTAACTAACACAGAAACTATTTCTAAAGTGGCTGTCCTATTTTGCATCCCCACCAACAATGCATGGATAGTGACCAACATTTGGTATTGTCACTATTTTGTTGTTGTTGCCATAGAGTTGATTCTGATTCTACAATCTCATGTGTGCAGGGTAGAACTACTCCATAAGGTGTTTCGGATTGCATAGCCTATCTTGGAGGAGCCCTAGTGGCATAGTGCTTATGTGTTGGGCTGCTAACTGCAAGGTCAACAGTTCAAAACCACCAGCCAGCTCAAAGGGCGAAATACGAGACTTTCTACTCCTTTAAGGAGTCACAGTCTTGGAAACCCACAGGGCAGTTCTACCCAGTCAGAACGGACTCAAAGGCAGTGTTTGTTTGTTGGTTTAAGGGTCTTAGTAGGAGCCCTGGTGGCATAGCAGATTAAAATCTGAGCTGCTAGTCACAAGGTCACCAGTTCGAAACCACCAGCTGCTCCGTGGGAGAAAAACGAGGCTGTCTGTCTACTCCTGTAAAGAGGTACAGTCCTGGAAACCCACAGGGGGCAGTTCTACCCTGTCTTAAATGGTCACTGTGTGTTGAAATCGACTCAATGGCAGGGAGTTTGGTTTGGTTTGAATGCCTATGTTGTACAGGTAGGCTCAGTAACTTCGGTTCACCCTGGTCCTAAGTGAAAAAGACAAACTCCACATAGTTACCATCTAGTCTGCTCCGACTCAAGACAGTCTGAGCGTTAGAGCAGACTTGTGCTCCATATGGTTTGCAACGGCAGAGTTTTCTGGAACCAGATCTCCAGGACGTCCTGCAGCAGCATCTCTGGGAACACGGAAATCACTGGGCTCTCTGCTCGCAACTGAAAGCCTGAACCATGTGCGGCACTCGGCTTCCCGCTCAGCTCGGGGGATGGAATTCAAACCACAACCTTAAGGCTCTACTGAGAGAGAAGCCAAGAGGCACAGCAATACGGATGCTCAGTGGCAGAACCAAGAAGCCATTCCGAGTTCAGAAGGGCGGAGTTGAAGGCCGAGCAGTTGGGCAAGGCAAAAGGAAGTCAGAGGTCAGAACTTATTCTGTCTCCCGAGCATCCCCGAGCTCCTAGGTGTCACCATCACGCCCCTGAAGCCCTGCCAGGCTGCTGCAGGAGGCAGGCTGCACTCTGCCCTCGGTCCCCCTCCCACGCCCCCTTCACGCTGCACAGTGCTCCCGCAACAGTTTCAGGCAGCCGACAGTTTTTAGCATCACCATAAAAGTTCACTGTCAAGAGTTGTGGGAAGATCAAACCCAGGGTCCATTTTCTGAGAAAGGAGGCCCAGTGGTGTAGCAGTTAAGTGCTTGGCTGCCATCCGAGAAGGCAGTGGTTTGAAGCCCCATGCAAAAGAGCTGATGGTCCCTTCCAGTAAAGACCATACATTAGAAGCTGTCTCGAAGGGTTGCGAGGAGTCAGAATTGACTCCGTGGTACCCAACAACGTGGTATGGAAATGCATTCTAGATTAAAAGCCAAAAAAAACCAAGCTGGTGTGGAGTTGCTTTTGACTCAAGATAAGGGCATGTGTGTCAGAACTTGACGGCACTCACGGGGGTTTTGATGGCTAATTTTGGCAAGTAAATGGCTAGGCCTGTTTCCCAAGGTGCCTCTGGGAGGACTCGAACTGCCAACCTATTGGTTAGCAGCTAAGCACATGAACTTTGCACCTCCCGGGACTCCACGTTCTAGATGACCTTTCCTCAACTCCCTTTCTGTGGTCTGAGTTTGTTTGCTCGTTAGCCCACTCTGGGCCAGTTATGCCCTTGCTAATTTTCAAAATGTCTTTGGGCCCAGTTATTGCTCTGGGTCTTGCTGAGCAGCACTTGCTGTGAAGCTCTTGGCTGCGGACTGCAAGGTTGGCCTTTTGAGTTCACCCAGAGGTGCCCAGGCTTTCTGGAGATGGACTTCCAAACACGCAGAGCCATTGGAGACGCTGGGGAGCCCAGTTCTACTCTGACACCCTGGGGCTCCAGCAGGCAGAATCCTTTCCCTGTAACGGGCTTTCTTATGTCTAGAGACTGGCTCACGATAGTCATAACAGTAATTCATTCAGTCAATATGCACATGTACTGAATGTCTACTATGATCCCTGGAGTTTCAGATCACATGTACTGCGAATGGCTGGTTAACTCATAAAGGGCATTAGAACTTAGTTTGAAAATTAATATCTGTGACAGATTATTACTTAAAAACAAATGCCCCAGCTTAGATGGGAACATAGTATGTACAATGGCATGTGGAGAAAGTACTACATCCTTGTGGCAAAAGACATGCCTTGGAAATCTCTTCGTTGCATCTATGAACATACTGTCTTGTAGCTTGGTTTCAAGGCTATGGAGTTAGGCAAGGTTAGAATCTTTGCTCCATTAAAATTGGATCCCAATTTCAGTTGAAAAGGCATAGATTGGGTTAGAGAAGCTGCCTTCCTTCTTCAGTTCTTCCCGATCCTCAAAGATTGGTGACTAAGCAACCATGTCTCTGTCCCCGGGTGTTAAAGCCAGGACTCGACATCAGTCCTGCCCTGTGCAGGCATGGCACTGAGGGGAAACTGGAAGGGACAGGATTTGTAAAATGTCGGTACACAAGCACGTTAACCACCTGCAACCAGGCTTAGTACCATCCATCAGGTTCTGACCTTATTGGACAGAGTGGAACTGCCTCTTGAGTTTCCAAGACTACAGAGCTTTATGGAAGCAGAAAACCTCATTGTTCTCCCTCGGAGGCTAGGTGGCCAAGTTGGCAGTCCTTTGTGAAATCCAGGACGACATGAGGGTTCCTTGAACAATAGCCAGAACAGGAAAACAACCAGACAAAAATGGGACCCTGCTAGGCACTTAATCTCCCTCTTAGAAAACCAGGGCAGCCTGCTCAGTGCCAGCAACCAAATCTCTTGACAGGCAGAGTCAGAGAGGGCTGTGCCCAGCTTCAAGCCAGAGGCCAAGGGAACAGCCTTCAATGGCGTCAGGCCCCGCAATCACCCGGTCTGCTGGCAGGGCTTACGAAGGCCGCCGCCGGAGTCTGCCACTCCAGGCTTCAAGCTGCAATTTCCCCTCCTGGTACACCCACGTTTTACAAACTCAGGTTTGTTCCGATCTTACTGCACCGCCCGGGACCGAACCAGTTCAAACAGTTTGTGGCCCTGGCTATATGTGTTTGGATGCCGTCCTGTTGTGTACAGTGCCCACGATGTGTTGTTGCAGCCATTTTGTGTGTAATATGCAAAGCACAGGGATTTTAAAGAGCACGCGGAGATTGTGCTTCGGCCCCCAGTGAGACCCTAAGTGTTCCGCGTCCTCATTACTCGGGCCCTTCAAATCTCCTTGGGATTGTCGCCTCTCAGAGTTTGTAGCTTATCAGTACGTTCCCAGAGTCCTTTGTTCTGCTGTGTTTCTCAGGAGGCGGGGTGGGGAGAATGAACCTGACTTAGCTCAGGTAGCAGGCTCACCTTAGAGTCCTCACTGACACCCCAACAGGGGAAAGAAAGGAGAGGAGGAAGGAAAGCAAACACGGCTTCAGCTTCGCCGTTGACTGCCTCGTTTCTCCCTTTCTCTTCCTTTCCCATTCCTGTGACTGCAGGTCGCACTCGGTTGCCTCCTATGCCCTGAATTTATCCCGCCTTTAAGCTGTCTCGCTCTTCAGTTGTTCCCATTCTCTGGCTCCTATCTTGCTCTTTCAGAAGCCTGACTGTGACCACCGCTCTTGCCTCGAACTGCGGACTCCGTCTTGACATGCCAGGGCCCCGGGCCAGGCCGGTCTCCAGCTGCCAGGGTGGCAGTACAGCGCCACCGGTCCTGCCGCATCTCGCTCAGACTCTCCTGCGTCCAGACCGACTCTCCTGTGTCCAGACCGACTCTCCCACCCAGCCACCCCACCCCCACCCCCCAAGGGCCAACCACCCAAGCCCCTGCTGGAGTCAGCTAATATCAAGTGGGAAAAGGGGGAAAGGAAAAAAAACACCTCTCACTAATTGTCCTTAGAAGGAGCAGTTTCAGAAAGTTCTTCATTTCTGGTCATTGACAGAATGAATGAAATCCGTATCTTAAGGCATTTCACTAAATGCCCAAAAGGTGACGGAAAGGAAAATTCACACTATCGTACAAATCCACTGGCATGAAGACACAATTTTAAACATGCGTGCGTGTATCTTCAGATGTTGGGGCCCTTGAGGGGTCCTGCTGGTATCGTGGCTATGTGTTGACTTGCTAACTGCAAGATCAGCAGTTCGAAGCCACTGGCCCCTCCACGGGAGTAAAATGGGGCTTTCTGTGCCCAAAAGGAGTTACAGGCAAGAAACTCCCGGGGACAGCTCTCTGTCCCATAGGATCTGCAAGTCAGAATGGACTCAATGGCAGCGAGCAGTCGTTTCAGGGCCCACGAGAGTCTGGAGAACTCACTCTGCAGCCCTTCTCTTCATGGACATCCAGAAAAGAACGGTGCCTGGCATCAAAAACAAAACAGAGCCAAAACCAGTCCACTGAGCTCAAGTCAATTCCAGTTCACAGCAATGCTGCGCAGGGTTTCCAAGATGGCAAATCTTGTATAGGCGCGGGCAGCCTTCTCTTTCTCTCACGGAGCAGCTGGTGGGTTTGAACTGCCAACCTCGTGGCTAGCCACCCAATGCCTGACCCACACCACCACAAGGGGCCCTTGTGTAAGAACCTCTGAATCCTGCCATTGACACTAATCCCTCTGTGGGGGAAGAAGGGTGTGACCCAGGTGTCTGGGATGCCTAATCACATAGACAAGATAACGGTTTAAAAATAAAGAACGCGAATGCCGCCGGAAACCACTGATGAGCTCAGCTGCGTGCTTGGCAGCGCTCGCCAGGGTCTCTGGGACGTTCTGTGATTCCGAGGAAGCTATTTCCCCTCTCTGACTTCAGCTGTACAATGACACTGTCCCTTTGCACCAGCACACGAGGACCAGCCCATTAAAATTCCATCGCGGTTCATTCAAGAAGCAGTTACTGAGTTCCTGCTACCTGCAAGGGACTGTGCGTTAGATAGGCTGTGTGTGTTGTTACATAAAAGACTAAAAATAGATTGCCGTAAATAAACATGATGAGACGCTTATGTAAGACCTTTCGGATAATTTTAACTGTTTGGCTATACTAGACAGGGCTTCGAGTCCTATTGTTTTGAATGAAGTGAATCGGCCTGCTTTCATTCACTTTTTTTTCCATCACACTTCCTCCCAAATCAATTCATTCATTTGCATCTACAGCCCATTTCCTTCTATATACTAAGATTACGAGCAGGTTGTATCCTTCATACGGGTACCTACCAAGGGGCAAACAGGGCTGAAACATACCCTACAGCTACCAGCTAAGTCATGTGACTTGACCTCAGCCAGCGTCTTCCCAGGAAAGTGGCATTAATTCCCATCAAGGCTATGTTTGGGTTCGCTGTGGCCTGGCTTGGTCTTTGGTTCAGTAACTACCTCTTAGCCACCTTCCTCAGCACGGGCTCTTCTTCCCCGGGACCTGCGTGTTTGCAGAAATCTTCCCAGGAGACACCAGGGTCTGAACTCATGTTGAACCTACTGAAATGCACCTACCTTCGGGTGGAACTGTCGGGCCGCAGGAGCCTCGAGCTCCAGACGAAAGGCAGTCGGCAAGTAGGTGGTGGGCAGCTCCATTCACCATCAGGGAGGCAAGTTGAAAGGCAAGACCACCCTGCCCTGTCCTGTTGGCGATAGGATGTGGGCCGAGCCTTATCAAAGGAGGAAAACTGAGACCACTACCAGTTGCTATCTGGTCTTCTGCAGCCCACGGTGACCCCACCCGTGTCCGAGTAGAGCTGTGCTCCGCAGGGCTGTTAAGGACGGATTTTTTCCAGAAGTTGGTCCCAGGCCTTCTTTCCAAGGTCCTCCCTAGGAGGACCAGGCTCTCCATCCTTCCCGTTACCCGCGAGTGCGCGAACTGTCTGACCACCCCGGGCCTCCGGGAAGAAAACGGAGGAGTGCGACTTAAAGGCAGGATTTCTTTCCCCAATCTCCCCAAACCAAACCAAATCACTGCCGCCGAGTCAATGCCGACTCTTAGCGACCATATAGGCCAGGGTCGGACTGTCCCTGGAAGTTTACGGAGTACCATGTCCTGTCTTTGTCCCACGCCAATTTCCTCCGAGCCATCCACACTTCTAGTGGGTCCCTTAGTCTTCACTCCTCGAGGAGCGTTAAGGGGAAGTGGAATATCAGTCGGCCAGCCTACCTGCAGGCGGAGTCAATTTCAGTAGCTTGATTTCCTGACCGGAGGCGTAGTGGGTTACACATTAGGCCGCTAACCACCAGGACAGCAGGTAAAACCCGCCAGTGCCTCTGCCGGGGGAAAACGGGGCTTTCTACTCCATGCCTGTGTGTTTGCGGTGGTCTGAAGGCGCCCTGCTGCGCTGAGGGGCGTTGATCAGAGAGGAATGAGGAGAGGAGGGTGGGGTATGGCAGCCGACAGACTGCACCGTTCCAAATTTGTCACGATATCTTCCATCCATATGTTCTTCTAGCCGATGTGACTTTGACAATCTTCCCATTGAGTTTTGGGATCGATGCCCTCCGCTGGAAACTGAGGAGACGTTCACGACTGCCTCGACCAGTCGAGAATGCAAAATTGACCCAACGTGACTTCTGAGGCAGGTCCTGCCAATGCTACGCACGTCTGCCTGGATCTCTTGGGATGCTCGCTCTGAGGAGGCTAGCTGCCCTGTAAGCATCAGACTGGGCCGAGGCTGCCGTGCCCGGAGGAAGCCCCCATGGAGAGACCCCGAGACTCATGGAGAGAGGGGTCCCAGGCCAGCCCTGTTGCTCAGTGCCGCGGCACTTCCGTTCCAGCCACCATCCGACTTCAGCTTTCTAAGAGATCATAAGATAGACTGCCCCGCTGAGTCCAACCCCAATAAAAGGGGAAGCCTAGTGACCATCCCCAGACTGGGAGGGAGGTCAGCAACATCTCCGAAGACGGGCCATGCGGTCAAGTGGAAAAACACCTGGACTGAGAGACAGACCCGTGCGCCCTTCTGGCTCTGCACCAGGAGGCTGCAGGCAAATGCAGCCTTCGCCCCGAGGAGGCTCTGTGGGTCCATCAAGTGTGCGTGAAAGACGTTTAAAGAGCGTGGCTGGGTCCCTCTGCGGGACTCTGGAGTCACCAAGCTCTCTTCTGCCCGAGCAAGTTGTCCCTCACACAGCAGTTCCCGCTGGAAGCGGAGCTGACCAGCTGAGACAAGTACTGACCCACTTGGCAACCGTGTGCGTGCCAGTAAATTAATACATGGGTACGCCAGCTTATGCATGCATCTGATCGTCGTGGCAGCACTGCACTGCACTTCTGGGAACAAAGACCCCGGGGGGGGGGGGCGGTAATCAAAATAAGACATGTCCACTCTGTGGGGCCCTGCTGGAAAATGGGCACCTGGCCTCCCTCGTGGACGGGACCACAACTGCAAACAAAAACACAACCTTTTCACGGGACAAACTGGAGGAGAAGCCAAGCGATTCCTCAGAAACAGGGAAGGCTCAGAACTTGAAGATGGTGGGAGCCAAGGAAGACAGTGGGTTTCTGTTGATGAAGGACAATTTGGCCGATTGTGGTACATGTGTGTATGACAAATCCACTGCCGATGGGACAGGGTGGAGCTGCTCTTTGGGGTTCCCAAGACTGTAAATTCTTTGGAAGCAGCCAGCCTATTTTCTCCCTAGGAGCGGATGGTGGGTTTGAGCCACTGACCTTGCAGATAGTAGCCCATAGCTAACCCACAGTGCCACCAGGGCGCTCTCTCTCTCTCTCTCTCTCCACACAAACACACCCATGCATGCACAAATATTCACGAATGCATGAATAGAAATATGTGTGTATATATTTATAATAATTAAAAGGGTAAAAATCAAGAGAGAGAAGCAGAAGAGGCTGGCTTCTGATGGGAGGTAAGACTCCAACGACAGTGTCTGGCTCAGGAAACCTTGCCTCTGTTCACACTGCTCTTTAGCTGCTTTCCTTCCCTCCCTGTACTCCTTCATCTCTATGCACCGAAACAAAAGCCTAATGAATGTTAGGGAACTTAAAAAAATTAGCACTATGTGCTCACTTCGGCGACACATATACTAAAAAAATCAGCACTAAGCTGATTTCTCCTCCAGTGCTCGTGACCCCAACTATTCAGTCAAGATGGTTCAAAGCCAGAAGATTGTGGTGATAGTCATTTAACATATACTATTCTATTGTATTTTTTGGTGAAAGCTCACACAGCAAATTCGGTTCCCACGGAATGATTTCCACACAATTTACCCCATGACACTGACTGCACTTTACAGTGTCCCGTCGGCCTTCTCACTGTGTCTGTTTGGTTGTCCCAGTCCCCCTGCCCTCTTGACTTCTCCTTTTTTGCTTCAGAGTAAAGTGTTGACATCTAGTCTCATACACATGATTTTTTTTCTTGACTTTGTTTTATGTGGTTTATGCAGTGTTTGTCCTTTTGTGATTGGTGAATTTCTCTCCATAAAAGGTTCCTTGGGCTCATCCCTGAATGTGTGGCTCATAGAGTCATTACTCTTTAAGGTTGCATAGTATCAAAGTTTATTTATCCATGTATTTATCCAAAGTTTATTTTATTTATTTTTCTAACAGTTTTATTGACACTTCATTCACATGTCATACAATTCAATAGTTCAACCATGTCAAGAAGAGTTGTACAATCTTTACCACAATCAATTATAGAACTTTTTCTTTTCCTTGTACTCATTGTTATTCATGTAATTAAAAAAATTTGGCAAAAATGTACACAAGAAAACATTCTCCAATTCAAGGACTTCTACATGTATAATTCAGTGCCATTGATTATACTCTTCATGTTGTACAACCATGATTGATATCCTTTTCCAAATTGTTCCGCCACCATTAACATGAGCTCAGTGCCCCTTAAGTAACAACTCTTCCTCCTTCACTCATGGTAACCACAGATCAAGTTTGCTTTCTTTATTTTAGTAGCTTTCTTGATATAATATCCACATATAATACACTTTCATAGTTAAATTGCTTTTTAAAAGAGTTGTACATAAACACATCATCAGAATCAGTTCTAATGCTCCCTCTCACATTCACTGATGGCTCCCCAAACCTCCCCTTCTCCCCATCACCGATAAACCATTGCATCAGTTATCTATGCATCCACTCCTTCTGTGCTTCCTAAACTGCGAAACCTAACAGAAACAATACAAAACCAAACCAAAACGAAACAAAGAAAACAACAACAACAATAATAATAGATAGATAGATAAAAATATAGAGTAAGACAGAGAAATCCACTTACAATATTTTAAAAGCCAGAGAAGAAATTTCTATCATGGAACAGTCAAGAAATATTTGAGCCTAGAACAAATTCAGGTTGGATAGAGAGAGGTCAACTGATCACGTATCATATTACACCATGATTTGAACTACCATAATCAAGTTTACAATAATCTGTCTGATAGTAAAGCGTGATTTGAGAATCTCACCTGACTAGATAATCTACAGATGGTGTTTAAGTTCCTACCGTCTTCTATAGCCTTCTATAAATTGGGTGTTTGCAATTTAAGCTCTGCTACTTTTCTCTCCATTGTATTAGATTTTGTTATTATCATTTTTTGCTCACACAGGCTGGTGTGCTTCTGCCATGTGGACTTAGTTGACTGCTAGTTTACATACAAGCCCCCCAGACAGTATTCCAGTTGGTAGCCGGGCACCATCTGCGTTCTTCACCACACTTGTAGCACCCTTATCTTTTCTTGAGGGCAAGTATCAAGAAGGGCCATATGATCAGAAAAACGTTCTTGAATTGGGGATAGCATTAAGTGGAAACCCAGAATCCATCTGCTTGTCCCCAGGTTATGAACAACACTGCTTTACTTTGGCGGTTATAGTATGACAAAACCAAAAATCAAAACCAGAACCAATAAGAACAACAAAACAACCTTCCCTCCCACCGGAAAAACAAGAACACAAAAGAAACAAAAAGGAAAAACATTATCACTATCCCTCTAGGGTATAAAGCAATTGCATCAATAACATCAATACTTCAATAGTTTATTCAAGGACATAGAAATGACACAGACATGCTCCCATTCTGTCAAGATCCATCTATCTGCCCCTGATCGGAATGGTCAGTAGGAGTGACCAGGCTCATCTAGATCTGCTGGTCACTCTTTGTCTTTAATGTTCACATGATGTTGCCAAACATTTCATAGATTCCGATTACTGCGTATCCATAATCAACAAAATGAGTCGATACTTTTAAAATCTGTAATTCTTTAGGAAAATACGACTTTGAACCACCAAAAAAATGAAAGTAACAAAATCTCGGGTATTTTTGAAAAATCAACTGTAACTCTCTTTATAATTATGGAATTCCCCAAGGAAAACCAAACATTCTACAAGCGCATGACAGAACGTCTTTTCATCACATCCTTCTCCTGCCTCCTCCTCTTCCATCTTCTTCCACATTTTGTTATTTCTATTCCATTTTAGCTATGGGGCAAGGCCTTAGGGTGAGCAAAGGGACAGTTGACCGTCCATGTCTTTGATGGGAGTACAATGGAGATACATTTGTACATGTGTATGTATATATGTATATATATGTGTGTGCGTGTGTGTGTGTGTGTGTGTGTGTATCTCCCTCTCGCTCTCCCTGTTAGTGAGTTAGTTGGGATTCACAGGAACCCTATGTATATGTAGGTAAGTATCACCTGCGTGGTTCTAAGTGTCCATCAAAATGATATTAAGTCTTAGCTGTTCTGAAGAAGAAACCATCCCAGAAATAAAGTGCATGTGTTCTCTTTACAACGCAACACCGTATAAAGAGTGGTACAAAACTGACCTGTGGAGACCCTAAAAACAAAAGGAACACAGCTGTGCTTCTAAGCAACCCAGCTGGTGTCAGCGGAGAGAGAGGTGGATTGGGAGCATAATCTATGTGATTAAGTTGGGACAGGGAGCAAGGATCTGGCACAGAAGGGGGCTTCTCCAAGGCCTTGGCCCAAGAATAAAAATGTCTTTACCTGTGTCCAGAGGGCAAACGTCAGGGTCAAAGTTGGGGAGGACAGAGGTCAAGGATGAGATGTGTGTTCAGTTGTTACAGTGGGGCCTCTGAAGTGACTCTCAGGGCTGGATGTGCACAGAGGGTCCGAGAAGAGGGAAGATCACTGCTATGTATTAGGTGTTAGGTGAGGTCGGGCCATGGTTATCTACAATAAGCTGGTGTAGGATGAACAGAAATTAGAATTTAGTCTTGTCCTGAAAAATAACATATTGTTGTTTTGACATTAAAATGTTACCATTGTATTCCCATTGAGGGTGATACTGCATCTTAAAATAAGTATTGTTCTTAATTTCCCACAAAAGACAGAGGGTAAGCCCACCTCCATAGATCCAACCAGGAATAGTTCCAAGACTCCAAGTCACCACATGGACTTGCAACAAAGAACAGGCATTCCCTAAGGTCCAGGACATGTGCAACATGCACTGTGGAGCCTGTAGGCTTCTCTCCGGGAGTGTTCTCCTCCTGCCCAGAGATCATGGTCACAGCAGCCACCCTACTGGACGCTTGTATAAGAAACCCTCTCAAAGAAGAAGGGGAAAGGCCAATGGATGCGGTAGTGAACTGCCCTTTCAGCAGCAGTGTTCAAGTGCAAGTTGGATGCTCAGAGGCACCGTCAAAGACATTTCCTGCCCTGCGTGGCAAGGTTCCTTCCAGCTCTGAGATTCTCCAATCTAGTGGCAAACCATCATGTGTCATGCAAACCACACTAGCGGCTGTCGAGTCACCTCCAACTCCCGGTGGCCCCACCAGTGTGAGAGCAGAGCTGCTCTGTAGAGTTCGGGAAGAAGGTCGCCAGGCCTTTCTTCCAAGGCCACTCGAACCTCCAGTCTTTTGCCTAGCAGGTGAGCTGTACCATGCAGGGACTGGTGTATCCTGAGTTAGGGATGAGGCGGAAGGCTGACAAGTTTGCGGGGAGCAAAAAAAGAAAGAAAATTGTGTGGCCCCTCACTTCTTGCCACAGATTCTCACCCCTGGATCCCCCAAGCCTATTGCAGGCGTGGTCAAGACCTTCAAGCCCTCTTCCTTCCAAATTCATTTCTTCAACAGTTGAAATATTTATGATTCAAGCGCTGGGCCTGAATCCAGGGAAGGTAAAGGAGATCTTGGGCTCCTAGGGGCAGAGAACCGGAAGGGAGGTGTCCGCCATCACTGACTCGGCGTGGGCAGGTAGACAATTCTGCTGTTTTGCTCTGAAAGGAAAAGGAGGTTTTAGTTCCGAGGTGGCAGGTGGGTGTGAGTTTCCCCAGAGCTCCAAAATAGTGTGCGATCGTTGAGCAGATTCTGAGAAGTAGGCTTTGGCATTTTTTGCCTCTTTTGTCAAGACTCTCTTAGTACGGGACAAATTTAGCTGAAATTCACAAGCCCCACAAGATGAAAAAACCAGGTACTCACAGTCCGTGTCACTCTTGAGAGAGGTGTAGCAGTGTCATTTCTCTCGCGCTCGCTCACTCTTTGTTTCAGTAGCAGTTGTTGCTTGGATGGGATTTACTGCTGTACTTTATAAATCAACTAGTAATGACTCACCAGGTGTCTGAGTTGATTCTCTAGTGACTGAGTTGGTTTTGGACTTTGAGCTAATAATGTGCTTTGGTACATTATCCCCGGAATTGGGGTTGGAGTCTGTCGCTATGAAGCAAAGCCTGGTCCACGGTGGGCTCAATCCCACAATTCAGAACTCATTAATAATATGCTGTCATCAACCAGAGAAGTTAGAGGGGACATTACCGTATCAGACTAGATGGTAAACTCTGACAGCAGGGAGCTTGTCTTTCTCATGGCTGTATCTCACTACACTCACCCTCTTCAGTGTCGGGAACATCCCATCGCCTTGCAACACCTCCCACTCCAGGGTCCTCGTGCAGAGTAGACACTTTATATTGTATAAAATACAAATATATGTATAGTCATTGAATGAATTTCTCTTTTTCTCAAGGTATCATGAGTCTATGTGTCTCCCATTTCTCCTTCTCCGTGCTGAAGAAATGAATTTGGAAGGAAAGGTGCTCTTATTATGACCGGGGAGCACAGTGACAAAGGACAGAGTTCCCTCAGAAGTCAGTAGTAATTCTAGATAAACTTATACAGACAGTAGAGGGATTCATGATTCCTTGGGGGTAAGGCAGGGGAGGTTGGGAAGAGGTGGGGAGTTAGTAAAGATGAGTACAAGAATGAAGAAAATGTTCTAAAACTGATTGTGATGATGATTGTAAACTCTTCTTGATAGGAATGAATATTGAGTTGTATGAGATGTGAATTCTATGCCAATTACACTGCTTAAAAAGGTCACTAGTGATCCATAATAAAGATATGGTTTGGGGAGAGAGAAACTAGAGCCACTGTAGCTTCCTGGACCCCGCTTCTGGAGGACAGTCCACTTGGACAGGAGTTGCACTACATCATCCATGTCAGGCATCACTGTGAACACAGACCATTTTCCACAAGCCTTCTCCATGGCCTGGGTTCCCTTTATGGTGGAAAAGGTGACCCTGTCCTTTCTGCCATCCCAAAGTCAGGGCCAACCCTTATCTATGTGAAGTCCAGAGTGGCAGGTGCAGAAAATCCACCCCTCTGGAGCTATATGAAAGAGACATCTCCAGACCCTGAGACTCTTGCCTTCCACATGCTTCTCACCTGTGTGCCTCCTTCTCCAAACTAAGACGCCGGCTCCAGCCAGGACAATGGCAAGGACAATGGCTGCAGAAATGGCTTTCATCACCAGAAAGATCGTTTCTGATCCTAAAAGGAAATAAATGAAGAAAATGGCACAATTCCACCCACTTGTATTTAACTTTCAGAGACTGTGTTCTTGTGAAAACTGGAAACCCAGCCTTGTTTCCCTACAGTGGCCTCACAGTTCTTTGGTAGGGTACTCATCGAAAACAGGGGGCTTCAAAGGGGTCCGATCTCTGAAGCCCTTCCAGGGAAGCCACCAAGTCTGAGTCAGTTTGTCTGCTTAGAAATTTCAGTCTATCACGTGTGCACAGTGGGGTTTTCTAGACAATAGGTTCTGTGAAAACATTCCTGTTCCGATAACATATGAACATATCTCTTGTTTTACACTTTCCTCATTTTTAAATTATATGATAAATTACAACACACATATAAGAGGGGGCTTCAAAAAGTTTGTGTAAAAATGGAATTAAATAATGAAATGTTTCCACAAACTTTTAATAGCCTCCTCATCAATAGAGATATAAAACCCACATACAGCTCTTTGGGGGTTCTCAATCATTTCTTATAACTTTTTATTGTGAATTAGGTGAAGATTACAGAGTAGGTTATAGTTTTACATTCAACAATTCATCCATGTCCAGGTTCAACTCCTCCACTGCGACCCCCTCAGTGTACAATCACATATCTGCTTCCCCGTGATTCCTGCTTCCACTCCTCCTTCTTCCCTGCCCTCCGAACGTTGCCCTTTTTAGCACAAAGAGCTCCTCTTTAATTTTTCAGAGTATGGAGCGGGGGGGTGGGGTGGGGGCAGCAGTACGAGAACCACTGCTTTAAAATACCCATTCTAAAGTCAGCTGTCCCCTTCGTTGGCAGACGGCAGTACCTCTTACTGGCCCATGTTTGGCAGTGTGGCTCCCCTTACAGAGTGCCACACCTCCATTCTTACCTTTGGGGACCTGAAGAACCATGTGGACGTCACAGTGCTCCACACGACAGGAGTAGACCTTGCTGCTCTGAGAATCAATCTCAAGGGCTATCGATGTCTGATAGGTTCCATCTCCACTGGGGAGAATGTCCCCATAATAAATCTCTTGTATAATTTCTTCCCCATTTTCCATCCAGATCATGGAAATCTCTGGAGGGTAAAAGCCATAAGCCCTGCAGAAGAGAGTTGTAATCCCTGGAGAAGTTTCTTTGCGATGTACTCTGACCAGTGGAGGCTCTAAAAAGAAGAAACCTGGGTTAAGTTAAAAATAAAACAAACCGAACCTACTGGCACGGAGTTTATTTCAACTTTCTGAGGCTACACATCTTTCCGAGAGCAGATAGCCTCATCTTTCTCCCATGGAGTGACTGATGGGCTTGAACCAACAACTCTGTAGTTAGCGTCCAATGCTTACCCAGTAGTACCACCCAAACCAAAACCACGTGGACACCCGGAAAGAAAGCTATTAAATGTTGTGTCATGACATAAACAACAACAAACTCACTGCCATCAAGTTAATGCTGACTCATAGCAACTCTATGGGAAAAGGTAGAACTGCCCCCATGGGTCTCCAAGACTGTGACTCTTTACAGGAGTAGAAAGTCATGTCTTTCTCCTTTGGAGTAGCTGGTGGTTTCGAACTGTGCACCTTGCAGATCACAGCCCATTGGTAACCACTATGTGACTAGAACCGGGACTCCTTAAATAGAAGTACCAGTACTTTATTTATTGAGCATATAATATTAGAACTTGGGAACTGTTCTTCCTGTGGGAACACCCGAAATGAAGAAGGGTCTGGAACCCAGGTTCCTGATCCACAACAGAACGACTGACTGCCAGCAAGTCGACCCTGGCTCACAGCTACCCTATGTGGCAGGGCAGGGCTGCCCCTGTGAATCCTTAAAGGAGCTCATCATTCTCTCCGTGAGCAGCTGGTGGCTTCAAACCACTGACCTGATGGCTAGCAGGCCAGCTTCTGACTGGGGCTGTGCCTCAGGAATGTGGAGCTTGTTTATGTCCAAGGGATGGGAAAATCCTAGAGCTCTGAGTCCTTAGAAAGCACAATGGAAGCACTTATAGCTAACCTCTGAAACACCTCTATGAGTCACATGAAAGAGAAACTGAGCACTTGTGGGTGTCTGCTCCTGATAGTTAAGTCAGCAACAGGAGGAAGATTAAAAACGCAGCCCTCCTAGTTCCTAAGTCTGGGCTCAGTGCAAATACATAACACCGCCACCTCAACTCAGTTCTGCCTTCATATCGCATTGTGTACCTGGGCCGACCCTTTGGTGGTCACCATTGGAAACAAACATATGTAATAGATCATGTTGTCCTCATGCCTTGGATGGGACTCCAGGGATTCATTTCCCAGAGGAGCTCCAGCCCTGACAACAAAGGATCATCCATTCATGACCTTGCTTTCTCCTGACTGCTCAATTAATTTCTCAGATGGTGTTGCCCCTAAGGTTTCCCGCTGAAATTGGGTCACATCTAAAGGTCAGCCACCCAGAGAGAAACAGCCCTATCTGGAAGGGCAGCTTCCTGCTCTTTTCCAAGACTCATCTCTCCCTGCCACCTCACTCTGACCACCTCTGACACCGGGAAGAGCCCTCCTCCATCTCTGCACCACCTCCCATGTTGTTGGTTCTCTCCCCATGCCCCAAGCATGCAACTTAGTAATAGAAAAAGCCTTTAGTTTGCACTTGAAAAATAAAACATGAATGTTTCCAGGAGAGGCTCTGCTTTCTGACAGTGCTGGCAGAAAGTGGTCCCACGTCCTTGTCTGAGCGTGGATTTTGATGGAAGGGTTACTGTGACTGATGATTGGGACTGATGGCAGACAGAGAAGCTTGGCCAGGGGAGCAGAGGCAGACTCCCCACACTTCACAGTTGCCCAGGCACCCCCTGCTTCTCTACCGGGCTCTTCCCGCCCAGACAGAACCTACAGGGGTCGTTTTAATCCTCAAATCCCATTTCAGAGCGACTCTGTCCCCATTTCCCTAAATTCTCCCGGTGCTGGGTTCACCAAGAGTGGAAGAGGAGGCAACTGGGGAGTTCCATTTACTTGTAGTCGAAGCTTTGACAACCCATAGTGATCAGGAACAACAGGCTCTGGATCTCTTTTTACATCTGCTTGACATCCGATTATAAGGGTCTACATATAACCTCCTCCCTGGGGGATGGACAACAGAAGGGTGGGTGAGGGGAGACATCGGACAGTGTAAGATATGACAAAATAACAATAATTTATAAATTATCAAGGGTTCATAAAGGAGGGGAGAGCAGGGAAGGAAGGGGCAAAGTGAGGAGCTGATCCCAGGAGCTCAAGCAGAAAGCAAATGTTTGGAGAATGATGATGACAACAAATGTACACATATACTTGGCACAATGGATGGATGTATGGATTGTGATAAGAGTTGCACGAGCCCCCAATAAAATGATTGAATAAATAAATAAAATGTCTCAATGCTTAAGGATTTTGCACAACCCCAAAGCATCCCTGGTGGTGCAGTGGTTACAGCACCCAACCGCCAGCAAAAAAAGTTTCGTCGTTTGAACCCACCAGCTGCTCTGTGGGAGGAAGAGGTGACCATTCACAAAAGTTGCAGCCTTGGAAACCCTGTGGGCAGGTCAGCCCCATCCTTCAGGGTCACGGAAGTCAGAGAGGACTCAGCAGCAGTGGCCGTGGTCTGGGGAAATGGGCGTGGTTTGGGGCCGTGGGCGTGGTTTGGCACAGCGCACAGTTGGCCACAGACTTTCACCAGATCCCCAGCTGTCAGGGACTCGTATTCGGCAGCAGTCATACAGTGCTGTGGGTGACCGAGCTTTAGGGTTTTCCAGGGTGCTTTTATAGACACTCGAGGAGCTCTGGCGGTGTCATCGGTTATGCTTCGGGCCGCTAACCACAAAGCCGACCATGCCAACCCCGCTGCGGCTCTGCAGGAGAAAGAGGAGGCTCTCTGCCCCCGTGGGAGCTGTGGTCTTGGAAACGCACAGGGGCAGTTCCACCCTGCCCCGTAGTAGGCTCGCCCTGCGTGGAATCAACTCCACACAAGTGAGTTTGGGTTTGGGCTTCATGCACGTTCTGTCCCATGGATTTCTGTGAGGTGCCATTGTCAACCAAACCACATATAAAAGGACCAGTACCACTAGGAAGGTATGCACAATACAAACTCATCAACAGTCTGAGATCAAAAGGGCAGTATTAGCCTAAGGACAAGGTTTTGATGGGTTGGGAGAGAAGGGAGAATGGGGCTGAGGTGACTCTATGGCAAGGAGGCAGTGAGACAGGGGGTGGTGCACATGTGGTGGGTACGATGGGGGGCCTGAGGCAAATGTGTGTGCACTGTTGGGTGGAGGGCAGATCTGCTCCACAGATCTTTCCCCACTCACAGGAAAGTTTCTTAAATGTCTGTGAGGTAGGTTTCGGACCTATGGATGTCTCTCAGGACGATGGCTTTGTTAGCCCAGCCTTGGGCAATAGCAATGCCGCCACCACCAGTGCACACACACACACATTTTGGAAAATGACTCTGACTTCATTCCAGCATGTGCTTCTTCTGGGTTGGCAATGCGAAGCCTCGCAGGCAAGTGTGACCTGAACTGGGTGTCCTTGTGAGTCTCTCGCTGCCACTCTCGGGTCTAGTTCCTGCCCACTGTGCCCCGCGAGGGCTATCCTCATCAGACTGCACCTCCAGAGCGCCCTTCCTCTGGCTTCCAGTGGGATATGCATCTGGAAGAGACCAGAGAGCTGGACAGAGGTGGACATTTATTCCCATCCACCACGCCCTAGTCCTGACAGTGGCCATGGTCCGACACAGTCACAGCTCTTGCTGGGAAGTTCTTCTTCCATAGGACTAGCTTGCTTGGGCTCTAGTAACAAGATTCCTCTCCTCACCCCTTCAGGCCTAGGGGGTGTAATGACTTCCCACTCTTGCGAGTCTCCAGGGCGTTTGTTCACCATCCCTTACCAGTTTCCAAAATCTTGAGTATCCCTCCGCAAACAGTCCCTTGCTGAAATGTGCTTCTGTTAAATAACTTTGGGGATACCATTTAGCTTTTGGCAGGACTCTGCCTGCTGCACAGGGTTAATCTAAGAAACTCATGCTGATGGCCACACTCATCGGTCCAAGTGTGAATATGGTGCAACTCAGGCCAGGCAGTGTCTGTCTGGGAGAGGATGGTGATGATTGTACGGCTGGGAAAAGCTAGGAGTGTGAGCTTGGTGGTCACAGCCACATTTCCCCCTCCTGGAGAGTCGATTACATCTTGGTTCTTGATTCTTCAGGTCCCCAGACTTCCCAGATCCCCCAACTTTCAATATCCGCTCTCTGCATTTCATCCGGTTTGAGTAAAATTCTATTACTTACTCCATTCAGATGAAGATGGGTGCTCAGCTAGTGAGTGGGGAAGTCAGAGCTCAGACTCCAATCATCTACTTCCAAAGTCCATGCACTGAGCCAGATACGGCATGTTCAAAACTACGAGCCTGCCTTCCACACCCCTGGAAAGTCCCACCATCCGGGACCACTCATTTGGGAAAAACTACGAGGAGTTGCCTGTTACATGACACAGAGGATCATTCATTTTGAGTAATATTATACCCGAGAAGTTCTGTATTAACTTAAAGTTGTCCAACTGGACCACATGGTAAATGTATAAGAGGAATCTTATTAGAAATTCTTTAGTAAGCTAAGATCTTCGCAGTCTTTGTGAGTTCAGATGGTCGGTCATCCTGGTGCTGTGTGAGCCCTTAGTTCTGAGACGAAGAATTGCTCTACCTCCTAAGGATTTCCCGACTTCTCATGGGTAGGAAATGGAAGGGTCTGCCTCTCTGGATCTCCCCATAAGCAAGCGTCTGTGGAGGTAATCCACTTCTTCAAGTCAAGCAGAATGGCTGAGTCTTGTCACAGTATTGACCCAAAGCGATTAGGGAAACATTTCACAGGGAGTCATAGACCATGTGAGTCTAGTTCAGGGATGGGTGTTAGTACCGGGTGACTATCTGCTAGATTAGAAGAAGTTAGGTATAAAGCCAAGGGTGTTGGGAAATTGGGGGTTGTCAGAGGAGGGGTTCTCTCTTCACTTTACCTGTTCTTTGTAGGGTCTCTCTCCCATATTCGATGAATCTTTTTAACCAGGCAATGCATTCTGATTCCAGCCAGTTCTTTTGATACTGCAGCTCATGCCGGTTGGCCTCCCAGGCCCGCTTGGTGATTAGAGCCACACTGTCTACGGCTGTCCACGATAGAGTGTCTTTCTGGAAGATCATGAAATCCTGGCCGTCGTATGCATATTGAAGAAATCCGGTGGTACTGCCATCCTCCAGCATCTCGCAGCCAATCATTCTCTGATAAGTGTGAAACCCTGCAACACACAGGGGGTGACACCGAAATAGCACAGGTGATGGTGAGACAGAGGCAGGGGGACGCCTCACTATCCAAAGCCTGTCATGGCATCCTGGAGCCACCAGAAGGTACCTGTCCCATCAAGCCCACCCCCAAGTCATCCAGTCAAGTCTGACTCAGCGACATGACAGGACAGGGAAGAACTGCCCCTGTGAGTTTCCCAGACTGTAACTCTTTTCTTTTTCCCCACATAATTTAAATCAGCTTATTGATATAAAATTGCGTCAAGGAGCAACATGCTCCATGTATTATCAAAAATAATTTGAAAAAAATAGGTTAATATGAAAGATCTTATCAATATTTCTAATATTTTCTATTCATTCAAAACATTCAGGCCTAGTATAACTTATATGACATTCCTTCTTCAGTATTTTACTATAGTTCACAAAATATTTTCATGAGGTCAAACTTTTTGGCAGAAAGTTATAAACACATTGCTAATTTTCATCTATTTAGTATCTAAAAACTTACACTTAACTCCTAATATGCTTTAGAGCTCCAATTATTTTCCTTTAAAAAAATCATTTTATTGAGGGCTCTTTCAGCTCTTATCACAATCCATACTTACATCCATTGTGCCAAGCACATATGTTGCCATCATCATTTTCAAAACACTTTCTTCCTGCTTGAGCCCTTGGTATCAGCTCCTCATTTCCCCCCTCCCCCCTTCCTCCCTCAAGAACCCTTGATAATTTATAATTATTATTTTTTATATGTCTTCTACCTACAGCTGTCTCCCTTCACCCACTTTTCTGTAATTCATCCCCTGGGAGGGGGTTATACGTTGATCATTTTGATTGGTTACCCCTTTCTACCCCCACCTTCCCCTTTCCATCCTGGTATTACTACGCTCATTTATCTGCCCTGGATCCCCTGTGTTGTGAGCTCGTATCTGTACCAGTACACATGCTCTGGTCTAGCCGGATTTGTAAGGTAGAATTGTAGTCAAGAAAGTGGGAGGGGGGGAGGGAGAGGAGCATTAAAGAAGTAGATGATAAGAGCTTATATCAAGGGCTTAAACAGAAAATATCTTGGAAATGATGATGGCAATATATGTACAAATATGCTGGATACAATTGATGTATGGAATGCTATAAGCTCTAAAATCCCCCAATAAAATGATGGGGAAAAGAAAGGGGATGTCCAATTGTCTACAGATAGGCTTTGAGTCTCCACTCTGCCCTCCCCCTCAATCACATTGATTTGATTTTTTGATCTGGGTCTTTAATACTTGATACCTGATCCCATCGACACCTCAGGATCACACAGGCTGGTGTGCTTTTTCCATGTGGGCTTTGTTGCTTCTCAGCTAGATGGCCACTTGTTTATTTTCAAGCCTTTAAGACCTCAGATGCTATATCTTTTGATAGGTGGGCACCATCAGCTTTCTTCTCCACATTTGTTTATGTACCTGCTTTGCTTCAGCAATAATGTCAGGAAAGTGAGCATCATGCAATGCCAGGTTATTAGAACAAAGTGTTTTTGCATTGAGGGAATACTTGAGTAGAGGCCCATTGTCCATCTGCTACCTTAATATTTAACATATAAATATATGTACATAGATCTATTTCCTTATCCTTATATATAAATATACTTACATATGTACATGCCTATATTTAGACCTCCATAACTGTCCTTTACCTTCTAGTTCTTTGCTCTATTTCCTTTTACTTTCCTCTTGTCCCACTATAATGTTCAGCCTCCATTTGGGTTTCAGTAATTCCTCTCGGCTACATTGCACTTGATCAAGCCCCACCAGGCATCCTACGCCCTCCTCGCCATTGATTTTAGATCATTTGTTGTTCCCTTGTGCCTGGGTTTGTTGGCATCCTCCTTCCTTTCCCCCTCCTCCCCCTCCCCCAAGTCCCTCTGGAACCATGGGCCCTATTGTTTTCTCCTCTGGATTGTTTATCCTGCCTATCTTATCTAGATAGACATGCAAAGACAATAATAAGCACAAAAAACAAGACAGAGCAGAACAAAACAACAACAATAAGAAAACCAACAACAAAAAAGAAAAGCCTATAAATAGTTCCAGATCTGTTTATTGACCTTTAGGAGTGTTTTCAGGTTGAGTCTGATGGGGTGCCACATTCTGGTCCCAAAGTTATTTTTGGTATTCCTCAGGGACGTCATTGCTCTGCTCCCCTTACTGCTCTGTTGCACTCCCTTAATGTTTTGCCCCAGTGTGGTAGGGTTAGATCAGACACAATTCCTGCACTGTGTCTCCAGTGTTGCCCTCCGTAGCACTATGGGTCAGTGAGAGACAGTCGTGTCTCATGGTGGGGCTGGCCCTATGGTCCTCTCTGTGCACTGGCTGCTCTGAGCAGGAATATTGTCCTCAGGATTTGGTGGACCAGGATGTGTTCCACTCTCTCTCCTTCCCTCTCGTTTTCTCCTATGTGCTCTGATCAGATGTACCTTTCTCCCTGAGCTGTAGCTTCAGTACTGTCCTCTATAGTACATTCTTCTGTGTGTGTTTGGGGGTGGGGGCGGCGGGGTGCACCTAGCTGGGAATGAGGCCAACCCCTCAGATCTCTCTATTGGTTCGCTGCTTCATGCCGGTATGTTGCATTTACACCGAGACTGTAACTCTTTCGGGGTAGAAAGCCTCATCTTTCTCCCAAGGAGCAGCTGGTGGCTTTGCAATGCTGACCTTGCAGCTAACAGCCCAATGTGTAACCACTGTGCCTCCAGGGTTCCTCGAAGCCCCACCTGTGGACAGATGTTCCTAGAGTACATGACAAAAGAACATCATTCCTATCTGGGGGAGTTAGCCTAGAATCGGATTAATTCCTTGATAAACTTTGTTGTCTATCATATATCATATATACTCGAGTATAAGATGATTTTTTTCAGCACATTTTTAATGCAGTTTTTGTGGTAAAATTAGGTGCCTCAGTGGATATTCGGGTTGGCTTATACTCAAGTACATGCGGTTTGTGTGTGTGTGTGTGTAATGCTAAAAATGTAATACCCAAAAGGTTGGTGGTTTGAGCCCACCCAATTGCTCCGATGTGACCATCTGCTGTCATAAAGATCACTGCAAGGTAACCCTATGGTAAGGTGACCAGATTTTAACATTGGTAAAATGGGACACCAGTGGGACACCATTGATAAAACATATCCTGGCAAAATAGCCACACGGCAGTTGAAAACCGTATACCCTAGCTTGTCATGCATTCTTTCCAAAAATCAGGACTTTTTAAAAACACTGCGGGACGCAGGAAAAATCGTTAAAAATCAGGACTGTCCCGCCAAAAGCGGGACGTCTGGTCACCTTACTATGGGGTTAGTTGTACCCTGACCTATGGGGTCACTTTTAGTTAGAATCGACTCAACAGTTGAGCAAGAGCATGGAGGCAGCAGGAGAGGGAGAGCAACAAGGAGCCAGAAGACCCCTGGGAACGTCCACACAGGAAGCCCGGAAGGGATGCGATAGGGACGATAGGGCACCAGGGAGACAGACAAGTCAGATGCTATAAAGGGCAGCTGGCAGGCATGGACACAGCAACCCAGATGTTCCAGGCTTTGCCTAAAGCCACAGTGTAACCCGGTGACTTAGCTCACATTCACTGTTGGTTCTGCCCTCCGAGGAGGCTGGGGGTGGGGGTGCATCGTGAGGGAAAACACTCATCACCTGAGTGATTGTAGTGGCTTTGCAGGTATTTCAGCTCCACCTGGAACGCGTGCTGCCAGCCCCGCAGCAGCTGGGTGTACCTCTCCCAGTGATCAGACGCCAGGTTCTCCGCCATCCACGCGGCCTGGGGCTCCTTCAGCCGGGTGACACTGTCGTATGTGGTGATAGGGTGAGAATCCACATAGCCAACGGAAATGAATTCAGGGATCCCAAAGCCAGGATCTGAAACACCCAGGCGAAAATATCTCAGAGAGTGAGTTCCTGGAAGGGAGGCAAAGGAAAAAGAAGGCAGGTATTTAGGGTCATTGAACTCTGGGTCCGTAACCCAGGGCTCCACGCTAAGTTACATCCATTTCCCCCATCATGCCCCAGTTGCTGTGGTCCTCAGATGGACAGAATTAGAGAACAAAGCTCAAAGCCACTGCTATTGAAGTGATCCCAACATGGGTTGTCCCTCATGCTGAGGCCCTGACAGGTCTTACAGGGGCGGTGGGGGGAGGGAGCATCCCCACTATAGTAATCCTCCTCCCCCACTATGACAGCAATCTTGGCTCCTTTTTCCTTTTCCTGTCTGAATAAAGCTGCTCTCTGTCAACGTTGGGATTTGCTTGTGGTTTGACAAGAGAATAAACCAAAGGAGCCTGTGCAAAGCCAAGCAGCCTTAGTCATTGCCCAGCCATCTTCAGGCTCCTGGGTCCCAGCGCTGTGGTCCAGAGCGGACGCAGGGAACCATGCTTTGGCCTCTCTGTGGGGAGGATGCCGCCAGAGGGCAGCCAGAGGGGTCCTCTGTGGCCCATGACCAGGCTTCTCCTGACTGCATCCAATGGCTCTCTTATGTGCCACATATGTGCCACTTCCCCGAGTTCTTGCCACCTCCACCAACTACTTTCTTATTCTTTTCCTATTGTCTTCTGGCCGCATGTCACTGTAAACATTGTGATAAACGTTCGAGGTTAAAAGTAAGTGAAGGTGCCTGACTACCATTCCTGATTGTTTTGATCAAGGACACAATAGAGGGCTCCTGATCAGAAGAGGGGATATGGGAAACCAAATTTCACATTCTTATGGAATCTGTGTTTCCTAGGCTCATGGAGACACAACGCAATTTAAAGATGTTGAGGCAGTGAGTGCCTTTAAGTTCATGGCAATGGCATGATTTGGAAGCAAAGAGCGCATATGCTGACACCCTGTGAAGGTCGTACCAATGTCACTGTGTGTGCTGGGGGAAGTAAAGTCACCAGGTTGGCCCATCTTCAGAGAACAGAGTCAAGCAGGTACTAAGTAGCTAAGGCACCAGCTGGGAGCAGCTCTGCCAATCACTGGAGCCCAGGCACCTGGGGTGTGGAATGTGGAAACTGGGTGAATTAGGAAAGGGGTGGGGAGAGGGAATCTGTTCCAGAGGGAGAATCATCTTAGGCAATGTATGGGAAAGATCATTCACCTTACAAGACTCAGCCTCTGAGGAATTGGGAGAGGAGGCCTGTACACTGGGGGCTAAAATGCTTGAGAAGGTCTGTGAGGAGCACCCCACCCCCGCACTTTGCCCAATTTGACTCTGGGTTTGGGCACCCAATTTTGCAAAAATCAAACACTAAATGCTTCTCATCAATTTGAGTGCAGACTGGATTTCTTGAGCATTTGTCGGTTAAACTCCTGTTAAGCCCACAGGTAAACTCCAAATAGGATATAATGGTATGCCGTCGTCCCCACCCCCCTCGTTCTCTCTCTCTCTCTCATAGAATAACCCAGATCAGCGGTTTAAACTTTATACTGATCCCCCAGTTGCTAAGAGGACCCAATACTGTGTCCAGGATTTCGACAGCTTTTCTCACCATGTGGAAATTGCTGAGTGGATTTATGTTTTATTGTGTATGCTCTCACCAAATGCTTGACGCTCTCTGCCACTTCCACCTTGAACTCCTCTGTTTGTCTAACTGAGTTCAGGGTCTCAGGAGAGACAGAGGAGACAGCATACTGCAGTGTGGTGAGGGCAATGGGAGGGCTAGTACAGAACTCTGCTGAGAAGGCTGTCTCCAGGAAAGGAAGCAGGTCAGCAGGTGAGAGAGAGAGAGAGAGAGATTGAGAGAGAGAGAACGGTGGGGGTAGGACAGGGGTGGGAAGAATGGGAAATAGTTGGATGCAGATGGTCCAGGGTGTGGAGTTCAGCACCAGAGAGGGGAACCAGAGGAGAGGATGCCTCCCAGGCTGCCCTGCCACAAAGAGTGGGCACATAGTAGGTATACGGGATGTGTGTACATAGTAGGTGTACAGTCTACTTCCCCTCCTCTGCTTGCTCTTGTCTGAGGATCCCCATGGCAGAGCCTTTTTTTTCTTTTTCCTCCCACCACCTCTGCCCAGTTATCAAAACCGATCTTCAAAGGCCTCTCAGGGCCAGCTTGGCACTGGCAGGATAGGGGCACATGGAGGCTCACATAACATAGTTGCTGGCACTTAAAGGAAAACATTAAGCTAGCAAACTGCTCCATGCCTTTTGTTCTGTCTTCCCACCTTGACAAATATCCCGGCATATAACTTCAAAAACAAAAACCAGAAAAACAAAACTCATTGCCATCGAGTTGATGCCGACTCATAGTGACCCTTCAGGGCAAGGTAGAACTTTCCCTGTCAGCTTCTGAGATTATGGCTCTTTAAAGGCTTAGAAAGCCCAGTCTTTCTCCCATAACTTCAAAAGCCAAGTTAAATTTTAGAAATTGTAGAGTTCTTAAAAGGAGCCCTGGTGGAGCAATAGATTAAGCCTTGGGGTGCTAACCAAAAGGTTGGATGATTGAACCCACCATTTCCTCTGACCAGTCTGGGCCAGTCTGCTTCCACAAAGGTGTACAGCCGCAGGACCCCCGAGGGGCAGTTCTACGTGGTCCTCTAGGGGTCACTATGAGACGGAACTGTCTGAACAGTAATGGGTTTTGTCTGCTTGTTTGCAGCCTTCTGTATCGGATCGAGGCAGCACTGGGAAAGCTGGCCCTGCCCTCCAGTCTCTGGCTGCATTTGGCATGAACTAAAGAGGACTGTGACCTCGTGTTAGACACTACTGCTCCCGCTCCAACTGCATGCATTTATCCAACAAGCACCGTCTCCTGGCCATCCCCTGGCCTAGGAGGGCTCTCACCAACAGCTCAGTCCACCCTTATTAATATTAACACTGCATTTACCTGGGATCCTTGGAAATAGCCATGAGGACTGAACCCCTCCCCACCCAGCCCCACTGCCCCTCCATGTCCAGGAAACGGACTTACTGCAAATAATCACCCTCTCTTATGACTTTGAAAAGACTCACTGCTGCCTGGTTTGCCTCGAACCAGACCAAGCGATGTTACTGTTACTCTGACTCGTGGGAACCCCAAACACGGCAGCTTCATCGGCAGTCCTGCGCCATCCCCATGGCCAGTTCTGCATTGGACCATTGAGATCTATGGGATTTTCATTGGCTGATTTTTGGAAGGAGATCACCAGGCCTTTCTTCCTAGTCCATCTTCGTTTGGAACCTCTCCTGAAACCAGTTCAACAAGCAAGCCTCCGCTGACAGATGCTGGCTGGGCCTGGGTGCACTGACTGGAGTCAGATCTGCATCTCCTGTGTTGGAGGCCAAAATACGGTCCCTGAACTGTAAGTAGAGCTTTCTACCACTGCTATCAAGATGATTTGGACTCAGAAAGAAAGATGGACCCTCCCCAATTGCCATTCTCTGCCTCCTAAATGTTGAACTGAACTTTTTGTCCCCATTGAACTACCAGAACCAAGCTGCTTATTAATGACCTTTGTAATGAAGCTTCTCTCCTGCCCCCAAGTCACTGGGAAGACTGCAGAGAAGGTGATGTTTTAGGGCAGGTCTTTGGCCTCAGCCTCAGCCTGAGCCAACAGAGTCCCTTTTGTAAGCATCCCTCACCCCCAAACAGCATAAAACATTCTGATTTAGTACTCAATGCCGCCCACGCATGCTAGTACCCACCCCTGGACTTCTTCCACCCTGCTTTCCTCTCACTGGTTCGAGAGAAAATGCTTTGCCCTTGACTCGGGGGGCATTGGCGGGTCCTATGGGGGAACATTCTGCCTGTTATAGTAGCCCCTCCCCCACTATTACAGCTATCTGGGTTACTTTCCTCTTTTCCTTTCTGAATAATGTTTTCAAAGCCGGGATTTGCTTGTTGTCAGACAGGAGGATGAACCCAAAGAAGGAGCCTGTGCAAACCCAAGCAGCCTGTCTGTCACCGGGCAGCAGTCTCGAAGCCCCCGGGTCGAGTCCCAGGGTTGTGGTCCAGAGTGGACAGGCACAGATGCAGGAAAAACCCTTTGGTCTCATGGGCTCCTTGCTCTGCAGGGAAGGATGGAGATAGAGGAGTAGAAAGCCTCATTGTTCTCACTAGAAGATCCTGGTGGTTTTGAACTGCTGCTGACCTTGAAGTTAGCAGCCCAATTTGTAACCCACGATGTCCTCAGGGCTCCTTCTTGTACAGACTACAACCTTGAAAATCCGATTGTGGGCAGTCCTACCCTCTCCTAGCGGCTTGCTATAAGCCAGCAGCTACTGGAGGGCAGTGGATTGGGGTGTGAAAGGGGGATGGGAGCTGCAGCTGGAAGACAATACAACAGAACTCTCTGAGGCTGGCTGTGGGAGCCACTCTTCATAAAAGCGTTGGTTCTCATAGAAACGAGAGCCAGGGAGGTACAAGCACAGATACTGCCCCCAAAGTGAGAGTTATCCTCTGCCTCCTGGTCTATTCATCTCTGCCCCCAAAGTGAGAGTTATCCTCTGCCTCCTGGTCTATTCATCTTTTCTTTGCTTCTACCCACTTTTCCATTTAAGGTACTGCAGAGCTGAGACTTAGCTTTTGTCCTGTTTTTCTTACACATGCTTGAATCTGCAGCCAATGCTGCGACAGTTGTTTCTCTACCCCTGGAACTGCTTTGTGGTGACTCTGAAGATCTGCATCTTTCATTTTCAGTTTCTCAATACCGAGTCATACATTCAACACATATGTGAGTGACTCCTTCATGCCAGTCAGGGCCTTAGGCCCCCGGCACACAGCAAACAAAACAGATAAAAACATTAGGCAAATAAAAACCAAGGCAAAATAAACAACCCCGAGGAGAAAACAATGGGACCAATCATCCCCCCTCCCCTGTTCTGGGGGACAGGGGAGAGGGGGACATGGGGGCAAGGGAGGGGGAAACCAACAAACCCAGGGAGAAGGAAAAACAAGAGATATAAAATTGATGGTGAGGAGGATATAGAACACCAGGTGGGGTCCGATCAAGTGCAATGTAGCCAAAAGGAGTTACTGAGAGCTGAATGAAGGCCAAACCTGTTAGTGGAATAGGAGGAAAGTAAAAAGAAATAGAGGAAAGGACTAGGAGGCAAAAGACATTACTAGGGGTACAAATATAGGTATGTAAATACATTAATATATAATGATAGAGATGGTATATGTACATATATTTATAAGTTAAGTATCAAGGTAGCAGATGATACTGGGCCCCTACTCACGTCTTCTCTACACACAAGAACTCTTTGTTTTAATAGCCCGGCATTCTGTGATGCTCATCTTCCCAACACCATTGCTGAAGACAAAATGAGTGCATAAGCAAATGTGAAGAAAGCTGATGGTACCCAGCTATTAGAAGATATAACATCTGGGGTTTCAAAGGCTTGAAGTGAAACAAGTGACCGACCATTTGGCAGGGAAGCAACAAGGCCCACATGGAATAAGCACACAGCCTGTGTGATCACAAGGTGTCAACAGGATCAAGTATCAGGCATCAGAAGACCCCAAAAAACAATCATATAAATTAGAACAAGGGAGGTCAGAGTGGAGACCCAAGCCCATCTGTAGACAATTGGACATTCCCTCACAAAAGGGTCACAAGGAAGGGACAAGCCAGGGTCTCGTAAAGCACTGAAGAAAGACACAACATTGCTTTAGTTCTTTAATGCTTCTCCCCTCACCCCCATCAGGACCCCAGTTCTACCTTACAAATCCGGCTAGACCAGAGCATGTACATGGGTACAGATAAGAGCTCTCAATTCACGGAATTCAGGACAGATAAACCCCTCAGAAACAATAATTGGAGTAGTGATACCATGAGGAAAAAGGAAAGGTGGAGGAAAAGGAGAAAGAAAGGAGGAACCGATCACAATGAGCAATGTATAATCCCATCCCCAGGGGATGAACAACAGAAATGTGGGTGAGGGGACAGTGGACAGTGTAAGATATGAAAATAGTAATTTTAATTTATCAAGGGGTCATGAGGGAGGGAGGGGAGGGAGGGAAAACAGAAGAACTGATACCAAGGGCTCAAGTAGAAAGACAATGTTTTGAAAAGGATTATGGCAATATATGCACAAATATGCTTGATAAAATTGATGTATGGATTATGATAAGAGCTGTGAGAGCCCCCAATAAAATGATTTAAAACACATACACATCAGACCTCAGGAAGCTTATATTCTAGTGGGAGAAGGGGCAGACAATAAAAACTAAATGCAATTATTACACACACACGCATGCATGTATGCATGCATATATTGTGTATATACACACATGCACATATATGCCCTTCTGCACACACCTTCTAGGAGGTTTCAGAAGTACATAGAAAGCAGCTGCAAAGACTCAGGTACCAGTGATATCCGTCTGTGCAGTAAAGGCGATGTAACGATCCCAGAGTGTCAGTTGAAACTAAAGAGCGGCAGAGAATGGGATCAAGCAGAGCTTCTGGAAGAAAAGTGGGTGACCCACAAATAAGAGTGCCTTTTCCCAAGAAGAGCACCAGCTATTGAAGAAGTATTGGGCTATTTTTCTTAAAGGCAGGGGCGGACTCAGGGTATTTTTCCCTCTCTGGCAAGGCAGTTGAGATGCGATGGGTTGCAGACTTGGAGCATAGTCATGGGTGTGGCCATCAGTGAGCCTGGGATGCAGGAGTTTTATGGAGCAGAACCTCTGACTCAGCACAGCTGGTCATCGGAATACCTGGAGCCAAAGTATTTCAGAGCAATGTTCTCAGGGCACATTACATCATTCTGCTGCAAAATTGTTGGTCTTCCAAGAGCAAATCCTGCCCAGTTGGGCTGGATTTGGCATAGAGGAGGCTTTAAAAACCAAAACAGAACAACTCCCTGCCATGGAGTTGACGCCAACCCATAGCAACCTGACAGGACAGGGTAGAAAAGGCCCTGTGGGTTTTTCCGAGACTGTAAGTCTTTAGGGGAGTAGAAAATCTCATCTTTCTCCAGAGAGCAGCTGAGGATTTCTGAGCCTTAGTCACTATGAACCCAAGCAAACTTCAATGCTACCCTGAATTAATGTCCCTAATAAGAAATGGGTTTCACTACCTCCTGTCTGTTCCCTTTTGTGATCCAACTCACCATCCCGGCCTACCATGCTTTGCTCCAGAAGCTGAAGTGAAAAGGTTGTTTGATACCTGCAGTGTGAAACCTGCATTGTCTTAAAAACACTGAAGAATTTGATAACACGGATGCATGTAGATTTTTGAAGAATGACTAAAAAGTTGGGGAATTGACTCCATTTTTAAAAAGTTACAAATGATGCAACCAAAAATTGGAAGAAAAAAACTCATAGAAAAATTCTGTTATCTTTTAATTCCATGTTACAACTGATTTTTTGAAACCCATTCATATATAGGTACACGGACAGGGACATAATAAAACCCAGAACCAAACCAGTTGATTGCAGCCCATGATGAACGCCATCTGGATCAGTGGAGACAGAGTCACACTCCATGTAGGACTCCTACATATAACAAAATAGATAAACATCTCACATATGGAGTCCCTGGGTGGTGCAAATAGCGGACATGCTTGGCAGCTAACCATGACGTCGAAGGTTTGAGTCCCCATAGAAGGGCCGTGAAAGGAAGGCCTGGCAATCTCGTGCCAAAAACAAACCAGCCATGAAACCCTTTGGAGTGCAGTTCTCCTTCAACGCACATGGGATTGTCATGAGTCAGAACCAACTTGATAGCAACTGGTTGACTCGACTCTACATTATATATTGTATAGTGTATGTGACAAGTATACAGAGAAATGGATATCATCATATATAATCATTAATAGGAGTACATAAATACCCAGCTGAAAAGAACCTGCCACAAAAGTTTAAAGGAGTGGTTAGCAAAGATCTCCCAAGAGGGTGGATTCTGTGCAACAGAATTCACTCGCAGGCCACTGAGGACATGAGTGCCATAGCAAAGTAGAGTGAGGAAATCAGATGGTACTCGGATATTAGGAAAAACAGTATCTGGGGTATTAAAGGCCTTATTTCAAAGCAATCAGTCATCTGAGTGAGAAGGCAGCTAAGTCCACGTGGAAGAAGCATACCAACCTGTGTGATCCAAAGATTGTAAAGAATAAAATCCAAACTGGAGGAGGGAATGGTACTAGAGTCTAAATTCATCCATTTGCAAGGTCCCTACAGGGATTGAGTCTCTGGTGAATCCCCACTGACCATAGTATAGGAATGTGAATAGGCCTAATAGCAGACAAAGACACTGTACAGTGGATTTTAGTAGCTGTCCTTAGGCTGAAATGTAACAGCCTGTCTTTAGATCTCCCTTTTGACCCGTTTGAATTTTCTCTCTCTTTATTTTTGTTGTTTGGAATTTTCTGCTTTCTTTTGAGTTTCCCCCTTTTACCTGGCCATCGTTGTTGGGTTCTCGTTTGTCTTTGTTTTGCATGTATGTCTGTATATGCAAGTCGATGGGGGGCGCTACAAAGACAGCAACACCTTTAGTAATTACCTGGGGCCTGTGAATAGGGGCTAGCAAACGAGGGGGTCAAAAGTATGGACACATGAAGGCAGAATATGTTCCAAAGTTGATTGTGGAGCTGAACGCAGCACAACCTTTCTTCATCTGATTGAACTATTGAATTGTATGATATGTTCATTTTACCTCAATAAAACTATTAAAAAAGAAGAAAGTAGGTGGCTTCCGAACAGTTCCTCTCACAGTTACTCATAGCTAAGCAAACCTCACGGAGAGCGGATTCCAGACAATGGACACAGAGAGGAGAAAGAAGGGAGAGAAAAACACCCCTAGCTCCTGAGCTAAGCTGGATTGGTAGAGAATGTCCCTGAGATCTAGGCGTCCCTCTTAGGGCCTCTAGGTCCTTATTCTTGGTGAAAACTCAAACTCATTGCCATCAGTAGAGTCGATGCCAACTGATAGCAACCCTATAGGACAGGATGGAACTGCCCCTGTGAGCTTCCAATACTGCAACTGTTTAGGGGAATGGAAACCTCCGTCTTTCTCTGGAGGAGCAGCCGGTGGTTTTGAACTGCTGACCTTATGGTTAGCAGCCCAGTGAGTTACCACTATGGGAGAGGTCAGCACACAAGCAGAAAGCATATTAACAATTCAGGGCATTATTGCCTGATAGGGAGATTATTCTGAGTATCACTGGCGCCCCCTCTAAGCATATTTACAATTCCAGTGAGTTTTCTTGAGAAAACAGAAGGGGGGTGGGAATAGAACTTCCTAAATAACTGCATTCGAGAAATATACTTTGCAGACAAGGCAATCCAAGTGTCATATAATGTCCTTTGCTCCAAGCTCAACCTCAGCCCAGTTCCTGGTCTCAGAGGGGTTGCTCTCCACAGCCAGCCCTGACTGCCAAGGCTGCTCTGCCCCGGAAGGCAGGCCTCTGCCTGCCTGCTCAGGGCTGAATGATGTCCCCCCAAAGATGTTGCTAAGTCCTGACCTCTATGCCTATGGTGGTACCCCATTTGGGAAAAGGTTGCCTTTGTTGTGCTCACGAGGCAGGGTTAGTTTACCATGTACTCTTTCAGCAATCCGACCGAGAGGTAAAGGAGATGAGAGAAAGACCAAAGATGAGAGAAGGAAGACACCAAGCAACGGCGGAGCAGAAGCTCAGAGGAGACGAGAACCTTCCTCAGGACCTACAGAAAGGAAGCCTTTCCCTGGAGTCAGTGCTGTGAATTAGGCTGTCTTCCCTCCTAACAGGAGCGCTAGGGTGTTAAGCATTGGGCTGCAAGGTCAGCAGTTCAAACCCACCAGTAGCTCCAAGAGAACAAGACGGGGCTTCCTGCTCCCATAATGATTTGAGTCTCAGAAACACTGGGTGGGGGTGGGGGGCAGTTCTCGTCTGTCCTGTACAGCCAGGCGGCTTGATGGCAGCAGGCCAGTAGTCTCCCCAACGGTGAGAAAATAAATGTGCTGGTAAAAGCCATCCACCTAGGCAATGTCCTTTAAGCAGCACTAGACAAGTAGGACAGCGCCTGTCTCCTGTCCCGTCACCCTGTGACTCCGCTCCAGCATACAGCACAATCGCCTCCTTCTTCTTGTGCCACACACCCATCTGGCTCCTCCACAGGTACACATTGCATTTGCTCTGTAGTTGCTTCCAAAACGCTCCCTTGGCTGTGACGGTACAGCGATGACAGATGTGAAGTCAGCCGCTCAGAACAGGAGCGATGGCGCGAAGTCCACGGTGCTCTGTCTCCCCCGCAGCACCTGTCGTGGTGCGCCGGCAACATGACTCCGACTCACAGCAGCCCTCTCTGTAAGACGGAGTCGCACTGTCCCACAGCAGACTGGCAGGCCTTTTCTCCCAAGCCCCTCCGGTGGATCTGATCCATCGACCTTTCGGTTACAGTCAAGGACTTTAACTAGGGCCCCTTCACAGCACCTGAGTCCTTGTGATCATCCCTATCCCACTGTGAATGAAGCATTGCCGGTGAGCAGGTCTCCAGCATGATTACTATTTCAGTCGAATCACTTCAAATGGCTGCTAGTTGATCATCTTTGACTTCTTTGAAAACCATGGTAACTTCATATGATGGCTTCAAATCTTCCAGTCTCCCTTCAACAATTAGGATATTGGATCTCTCCCTATCACTTCACTTAATGAGCTGAACTGTACGCTTTACAGCTTGTTCTTCCATGAGGTCAGCCAAAGGCTTCTTTGCTTGTCACCTCTCAGGTCTGATGCAGAGCTCACTATGTTTCTAAATGAGGTCCCTTAGGAGCCCGCTGGCATAGCGGGTTCTGAACTGAGCTGCTACCTGCAAGGTGAGAAATTCAAACCCCCCAGGAGCTACCTATGAAAAAGATGAGGCGTTCTGCTGCTATAAAGATGGACAGTCTTGGAAGGCCGCAGGGGAAGTTCTGCCCTGAATGCAGGGTTACTAGGAGTCAGAATGGACTCAATATCAGTGAAAAGTGAGTGATGCCCCTTTTTAGGCCACAGAGTGTATTTATCAAAGTTTGTGAAAAGCACCGACTTGTAAGATAGTGAAGAACATTCAGTCCCTCATTCGCCCATCGGGGTAGCTTCTATCAGGTGACTACTGAGCCTGTAAGGAACCCAGGCGGGGCTGTTGGGGAAGCGTCGGGCTGCTAACCTCAAGCTTAGCAGTTCCAACCCCCAGCTGCTCCTCAGGAGACAGAGGACGCTGTTGGCTCCTGTAAGGATTTATAGCCCCAGAAATAATAAACTGGGTCACTATGAGTTGGAATCAACTCAATGGCAGTGGGTCTTTTGTTTGTTTGTTTACTATGTATAAGTAATGATGAGGCAATGTCAGGAAGAAAAAAACAAGAGATGCCAATTCTTGTCTCCAGCAGCACGTAGTACTGTTGGGGAACTGCAACACCCACCGTAAGTAAATACATGCACATGGCACTTATACATTTAAAAAAACAAATGCACAAGCAGGAGGTGCTGCAACAAAGGGATGGCGGGGTGCTCAGGCAGCTCAGAGAGAGAGCTTGCTCATGCTCATATGCAAGGACACAGAAACGCCACGCAGGAGGGGACCTATCCCTTGGGCCTTTGAAAGAGCCCCCAGGGCAGCAGAATCTTAACCACAATCATGAGCCATAAAAAGCCAAGCCCACTGCCACTGGATTGATTCTGGCTCACAGGGACGGTAGGAGACCCCGTAGAACTTCTCCCATACAACTTTCAAAGAGGCACATCTTTCCAGAAGCGATGTCCTCATCTTTCCCCGCTGAACCACTGGGGGTCGGCACCACCCACCTTTGGGTTAGCCTGTCACTTACTTTCAGAGCGCTGGAGTTCCCCCGACTCCAACCATTAGAATTGTGTTCATTCTGTGCTCTCCCACAACAAACAAGAGTTTGTAGATGCATCGAACACATTTTTTATGGTTTCATTTTTTTTAGTAATCATTTTATTGGGGGCTCATACAACTCTTATCACACTCCATCCATCCATCCATTGTGTAAAGCACATTTGTACGACATTTGTGTAGGAGAGTGCATCTGTAAACTCACTGAAAAATTTCAATGATTTAGAAAGGTGTCCACTTAAATTTTGTTAAAAATTTGCTTTGAGACCTGAACAATAGTTTTTTTAATGGGGAAAATGTTAACTTTTAAAGCAATCTGAGGATGCTAATACAAATATATTATTGAGAGAAATTGACTTCAGTCACCTACTGATAGCTGAGAGATGATTGAACATAACTGGTTTGGAATAAATCTATCCATCTATGCACTAGAGACAAAGCAGCAGTATTTTTTATTTGCACTTGCAGGACAATATGAACTACTGTCTAGTACTACATCATTCTTATAGCAGTTGCTATGCTTCAGCCAATTGTTACAGTCACTGTGTCACCCCATCTTGTGAATGTGCGCCCTTTTTATTGGCTTTTTGCTGACGCTCTGCCAAATGGGATGCTCCTCCGCGTAGCACAAGTTAGCTCATCTAATCACACTATCATTCTCATGAATAGGTGTTTTCCCTTACTATATGCTTATAGCTGAAATAAATCTCAGTAAATTCAAAAAAAGAATTGCACTTATTTGCTGAGTACTACAATGTGTTATCAGGAGCCCTGGTGGCATAGTGGTTACTCGGTGGACTCCAATCCCCAGCGTTGTTGGTTTGAAACTACCAGCTAATTCGAGGGAGACAGATGGGGCTCTCTACTCCTGTTAAACTCTTGGAAACGCACAGGGGCAGCCCTACCCTGCTGCAGAGTTGGAATAGACTTAATGGCAGTGAGTTTGTTTTTTTTTAACCACATGGGTAAGGAGCCCTGGTGGTGCTGCTAACTACAAGGTTGATGGTTCAAAACCACCAGCCATTCCAAAGGCGACAGATGAGGCTCCCTGCTCCTGTAAAGATTTGCAGCCTTGGAAATCCTAGAAAGGGTTGCTAAAAAGGAGGTTGCCAGGCCTGTCTCCTGAGGCTCCTCTGGGTAGATTGACCCTCTACCCTTTCCATTCGTAGCTGAGTGCATTAACCATTTGGATCACGTCAACATGAATTTCACTTACTCCTCACAACAGCACTTTGATGTGGGTCTCATAATCCAATTTCACAGATAGAATGTCCATGAGATATTGTAATTGCCCCAAAATCATCCTCAGAACTCATCACAAGCATTTCAGTCCGCAAAGTGATAACTTTAATTTTGAATACTTTAAAGCAGCGGTTCTCAACCAGTGGATCACCACCCCTTTGGGGGTCAAACAACCCTTTCACAGGGATCACCCGATTCGTAATAGTCGCAACATTGCAGTTATGAAGTAGCAATGAAAATAGTTTTATGGTTGGGGTACCACCACATGAGGAACTGTATTAAAGGGTCACGGCATTAGGTAGGTTGAGAACCACTGCTTTAAAGAGATGTCTCTCCAGAGATTTGCCCAATGTAATATGTCTACTGCTTTTTTGACTACTGCTTCCATGAGCACTGTAGATCTAACTACAACAGAATATTTTACAATTTCAATCTCTTCTCCATTTTTCATGATATTGTTTATCAGCCCAGTTATGCGGATTTTTGTTTTCTTCATGTTGAGGTATAATCTATGCTGAAGCCTTTATGTAGTCCTTGACCTTTCTCAGTAAAGTGCTTCAAGTCCTCGGTCCTCATTGCTTCCATTAAGTCAGGTGTGTCATCTGCATATTGCCAGTTGCTAATGTTGCTGATGTTAGGTGCCCCGGAGTCCCTTCTGACCCACAAGGACCCTATATACATCAGAAGGAAGCACGCCCGGTCCCGCCATCCTCACAGTGGTTCTCTTTGGTGAGCCCACGCTGCAGCCTGTGTGGCAATCCAGCTTGGGGGGTGGGGTGGGGGTTGTTCCCCTTTTGCACCGCCCCTCTGCTTTGTCAAAGCCCTCCCCCAGGGACTGGTCTCTCCCGATCACATGTCCAAAGTAGGTGAGACGAACGTTGCCTCTCAGGAGCATTCTGGCTCGACCTTTCCTAAGACAGATCTGCTTGTTCTTTGGGCGGACATGGTACTTTCAGCTTTCTTCTCCAGCACCATAGCTCAACTGCAGTGATTTTGTTCCTTTGGTCTTCCTTCTTCAATGTCCACCTTTCACATGCATATGAGGCAACTGAAAATGCCATGGCTTGGGTCAGAGGCACCTTAGTCCTCAAAGTAACATTCTTGCTTTTCCACCCGTTAAAGTGGTCTTATGCCGCAGACTTACCCAATGCGTTGTGTCTTTTGATCTTTTGATTGCTGCTTCCATGAGCATTGACTGTGGATCCAAGGAAGATCAAATCCTTGACAATGTCCATCTTTTTTCCACTCATCACGGTGCTACCCGTTTGTCCAGTCGTGTGGATTTTTGCTTTGTCCACGTTAAGTTGTGACCCATACTGAAGGCTGTAATCCTTGATCCTCATCGGCAAGTCCTCCTCACTTTCAGCAAGCAAGAATGGGTCGTCTGCATATCACAGGTTGTTAATATGCCTTCCCCTCATTCCGAAGCCGCATTGCTCAGATAAGCCAACTCCTCTGATGGCTTGCTCAGCATACCGATTGAATAAGTGCAGTAAGAGGATACAACCCTGACACACAGCTTCCCTGATTTTAAATCATGCAGTATCCCCTTGGACTGTTGCCACAGCTGCCTCTTGATCCGTGTACAGGTTCCACATGAGCAAACAAAATGCTCTGGAGTTCCCATTCTTCTCAAGGCTGGCCATAGTCTGTTATGTCCACACAGTCAAATGCCTTTACATCGTCAATAAAACACTACCTTTGAAAATGTTTTGCTTCTTTTCATTAGGTTTTCGGGATCTGATGGTATTTCAATGCTATTCAGAGAGTTTTCAGTGGCTATTGCCTCAGAAATAGGCAGCCTATTGCTTCTTCATAGTCTGTCCTTGGCCTGGAAGCTCTGCTGAAACCTGTTCACTCTGAGTGAGCCTGCTGGTATTTGAAACACCAGTGACATCGCTTTCAGCACCACAGCAACACACAAGCCACCGCACACAACAAGCACGCAGACAGGTGGTAGGGTTGCCAAAAATTCTCCTCTAATCCTGACGTGGAATTCCTCTGCATATAATTCAGCTCCTAGGATTATGTGTTCAGCGCACTGATTGGATAAGGACTGTGAAAGGATACGAACTTGAAACATAGCCTTCCTGATTTTTTTCCCTTCCTGATTTTATTTTTTTAATGTGTTTGTGTATAGTTTACATTTAATTCAAACTTTTTAGTCGTTAATTTTCTAGGGAAATATGGCAAATGAGAAATAGTAGATAATTCCATGGGGGAAAGTACCTTTAAAGCAGCTCAGGTGACAAACTAACCAGCTGATTTGAATGATCTGATCTTTTTTTTTTTTAATTGTTTTCTTTGGGGCGCATACAACTCTTATCACAATCCATACATACATCAATTGTGTAAAACACATCTGTACATTCATTGCCCTCATCATTTTCAAAATATTTGCTCTCCACTTAAGCCCCTGGCATCAGGTCCTCATTTTTTCCTCTCCCTCTCCGCTGCCCCTCCCTCATGAGCCCTGATAATTTTTAAATTATTATTTTGTCATATCTTGCCCTGTCCAACGTCTCCCTTCACCCCCTTTTCTGTTGTCCATCCCCCAGGAAGGAGGTCACATGTAGATCCTTGTAATCAGTTCCTTCTTTCCAACCCACTCTCCTTCTACCCTCCCAGTATTGCCATTCACAGCACTGGTCCTAAAGGGATCATCACCCTGGATTCCCTGTGTTTCTGGTTCCTACCTGTACCAGTGTACATCCTCTGATCTAGCCAGACTTTTAAGGTAGAATTTGGATCATGATAGTGTGCGTGTGTGTGTGTGTATGTGTGTGTGTGTGTGTGTGTGTGTGTGTGTGTATGGGGGGTGGGTTAGGAAGCATTTAGGAACTAGAGGAAAGTAGTAGTTTTCATCGTTGCTACATGGACACGGCACCTTGACTGGCTTGTCTCCTCCCCCAGACCCTTCTGCAAGGGGATTTCCAGTGGCCCACAAATGGGCTTTGGGTCTCGACTCTGCACTTCCCCGCTCATTCACTTTGGTAAGATTTTTTTGTTCTGATTATGCCTTATATTTGATCCCTTCGACACCTCGTGATCACACAGGCTGTTGTGCTTCTTCCATGTGGGCTTTGTTGCTTCTGAGCTAGATGGCTGTTTGTTTACCCTCAAGCTTTTAAGACCCCAGATGCTATACCTTTTGATAGCCAGGCACCATCAGCTTTCTTCACCACATTTGCTTATTCACCCACTATGTCTTCAGCAGTTGTGTCAGGAAGGTGAGCATCATAGAATGCCAATTTAATAGAACAAACTATTCTTGCATTGAGGGAGGACTTGAGTGGAGGCCCAATGTCCTTCTGCTACCTTAATACTAAACCTATAAATATATGCACATAGATCTATCTCCCCATCCTTATATATAAATATATTTGCATATGTACATGTCTTCATCTAGAACTGTATAAATCTCCTTTGCCTCTCAGATCTTTCCTCTATTTCCCTGGACTTTTCTCCTGTCCCATTATCATGCTCCATCCCCACCTGGGTTTCAGCAATTCCTCTTGGCTACGTTACCCTTGGTCATGCCCTTCCAGGTCTCCCACACCCTCCTCACCACCAATTTGGATCATTTGTTGTTCCCTTATTCCTGGGTTTGTTAACACCACTTCCTTTTCCTCCACCTCCCCCTCTCCCATGTCCCCCCGGGAACTGTTGGTCCCGTTGTTTTCTCCTCCAGATTGTTCATCCAACCTATCTTATTTAGACAGACCTGCAGAAATAATAACATGCACAAAAACAAGACAGAGCAAAACCAAGCAACAATATACAACAAAACAACAACAATAAACCACTGACAAAGAACAAAACACAACAAGAAAGAAAAGCTTGTAGTTAGTTCAAGGACCGTTTGTTGGCCTTTAGGAGTGTTTTCCAGTCCAGTCTGTTGGGGCACCATGCCCTGGCCCCAAAGTCCACCTTCAGCATTCCCTGGGGACCTTGCTGCTCCATTCCCTTGCTGTTCCGCGCATTCCCCAGTGTTTTGCCTCGGTGTGGCGGGACCAGATTGGGCGTAATTCCCACATTGTGTCTCCAGTGCTGACCCCCGCAGGGCCATGGGTCAGTGAGGGACGTTATGTCTCAGAGTGGGGTTGGCCATGTAGTCCTCTCTGTGGACTGGCTGCTCTAATTGGGGTCATCGTCCTCAGGGCCTGGTGGGCCCTTCCTGATTTTAGACCACACAGTACACCCTTATTTAGGACAACTGCTTCTAAGTGTATGTACAAGTTACAAATGAGCATAATTAAGGTTTCTGGAATTACCATTCTTTACAATAGTATCCATAATTAATTATGATCCACATAGTCAAATGCCTTTGCATCCTCCATAAAACACAAGTAAACTTTTTTCTGGTATTCTCTGCTTTCAGCCAGGATGCATCTGACATTAGCAATGATAGTCCTTGTTTTATATTCGCTTCTGAAGTCAACATGAATTTTCAGCCATTTCCTATGAACTTCTGTAACTGTTTTAGAATTATCTTCAGCAAAACTTTACTTGCATATGATATCGTTCAATAATTCCCACAGCCTGATGGGTCACTTGTGTGGGGAATGGACACGAATTTGGAATTCTTCAAGGTGGCTGGCCAGGTAACTGGTGAGTAGCTGCAGCGTTGCATCCAGTGGCTGAAACATCTGTTAGCATCCTTTCAACTCCTGGAGCCTGCATTCCACCAGCGCATTCAGCGCAACTCGAGCCTCCTCCTTCAGTACCATCGGCTCTTCCTGCTATGCTTATGCCACCCCTGAAATGGATGAGCCCATTCCTTTCGGTACAGACTCTGTGTTCCTTCCATTTTTCTTTCATGCTTCCTGTGTCATTCAGTGTCTCGCCCATGTAACCCTGGGCTTGCATCTTGCAGTTCTTCCAGCTTGAGACATGCAGAGCGTGTTCTTTCCTTTGGTCTTCCAACTCCAAGTCTTTGCTTGTCTTCTTGAGCTGCCCTTTGAAACCTTTTGTTCTCTTCTTTTATCTCATCGTTTGCTCTTTCTACTCTACATTCCAGAGCATCCGTTTTTGTCTTTGCTTTCTTTCCTTTTTTAAAACACTGACCTTTTCCTTTCTCCATGTATGATGCCCTTGATGACACCCACAGCTCAGTTGGTCTTTGGTCACTGGTGCTCAAGGCACCAAATATCTTCTTGAGAAGGACTCTACATTGCAGTGGACTGTGTTTTCCTTCAGCTCCCACTTGCACTTGCATGTGAACACTTGGTTTGTTCTGCAGTCGGCCCCTCCTCTTTCTGCCTGATGCTGCTGCTCTTCCCATCATGCTTTTGGCAGATGCTGTCCTTTACAGCCCATCTGGCTCGCTCCAAGTATATAGTCTCCATTTACATGGTTAGAAAAGGGACTGACATTTTGTTTTTGTTTTTCAAATCATTTTATTGGGGGCTCTTACAGCTCTTATCACAATCCATACATTTATCCATTGTGTCAAGCACATTTGTCCATATGTTGCCATTATTTTCAAAACATTTTCTTCCTACTTGAGTCCTTGGTATCAGTTCATTTCCCCCCCTCCCCCACCTTCCCTCTCTCATGAACCTTTGGTAATTTATAAATTTTTTTCATGTCTTCCACCGACTGCTGTCTCCCTTCACCATTTTTCTGTTGTCTGTCCCCTGGGAGGGGGTTTATGTCAGTCATTGTGATGGGTTCCTCCTCTCCTGCCCCCCCTTCCCCTTGTCCTCCTGGTATTGCTACTCTCATATCCTGAGTGGTTTACCTGTCCTGGATTCCCTGTGTTTAGAACTGTTATCTGTACCAGTGTACATGTTTTGGTCTAGCTGGATTTTGTAAGGTAAAATTGGGGTCATGATAGTTGGGTGGGGGTGGAGGAAGCATTAAAGAATGAAAGGAAAGTTGTAAATTTTATTGGAGCTATATTACGCCCTGACTGGCTTGTCTCTTCCTTGTGACCCTTCTGTGAGGGGATGTCCAATTGTCACAGATGGGCTTTGGATCTCTGCTCTATGCTCCCCTTCATTCACATTGATATGATTTTTTGTTCTGGGTCTTTGATGCCTGATACCTGATCCCATTGACACCTCATAATCACACAGACTGGTGTGCTTCTTCCATGTGGGCTGTGTTGCTTCTCAGCTAGATGGCTCCTTGTTTATCTGTAAGCCTTCAAGACTCCAGATGCTGTATCTCTTAATAGCAAGGCACCATCAGCTTTCTTTACCACATTTGCTTATGTATCCATTTTTGTCTTCAGCCATCGTGTCAGGAATGTGAGCATCACAGAATGCCGGATTATTAGAACAAAGTGTTCTTGCATTGAGGGAGTACTTAGGTAGGACCCAATGTTTGTCTGCTACCTTAATACTTAACATATAAATATATGTTCATAAATCGATTTCTCTATCATTATATATAAATATACTTACATGCGTACATGCCTGTATTTAGACCTCTATAAATGCCCTTTGCCTCCTAGTTCTTGCTTTTATTTCAATGAATAACTCATTAGTCTTGCAAGTTTTTATCATGCCACTTCTGGCATCTAAAGCCATGTTTTCCAACTAACTATCCTTCTTTATTTCCAACCTTTACATTCCAATTATCAATAATTACCAATGCATCTTGGTTGTGTGTTTGATCCATTTCAGAGGGTAGAATTTGGTTTTAAAAAATCTTCAGTTTCGGTATTAGTAGTTGGTGCACAATATTCAGTCACAGTCATATTAATGTGTCTTCCTCGTATGCATATGGATATTATCCTATCACTGACCTCCCTGGACTTCGGGAGGGATCCTGAAATACTCTTGTTGACAGTGAACGTGATGCCATTCCTCTTCAACTTGTCCTTCCTGTGGTCAGATGCAGTCCTTTTCAGCTCTATGATGCTTAGGACATCGGTTTTTATGCATTCCATTTCATTTTTGACAATTTCCAAATTTCCAAACTTCATACTCCAGATAGTCAATGCTCTAACTATGAATAGGTGTTTGAAGCTGTTTCCTCTCATTCTGAGTCATATTCTTGAAAAGTGGTCCAGAGTAAATATATATTTGGATGCCCAAAAGAATGTCCTTTGTCATCTGTCTCAATTTGGATTTTCCAAAATCAAAGTATTCAAGCAGTCATGTGTTTGATCCTCTCTCCGATTTTTGGCAATCCTCCAGAGCAAGAGGAGTGCAGTCAATGGAAGTTAAGTGAGAATAGACATTCCAAGTAGTGAGACGAAAAAAAATCTACCAATTAGTGCAGACTCTCAGATTTAAATGCATTCAATGTCAATCAAGAAGGCAGTCTTAAGAGAGTGAAATATTATTTTGGAGAAATTTCTACTATATCTACCATGGCAACATCTCCATGGAAACAGACCAAAGGCATTGCCAGGGCTACTCATTCTACAGCAAATGCCAACATTGCTTGCGTTAACTCTTTGAACTCAAGGTCTCTAATCTGCAAGCCTGTCTTTTAACACTAGCCCAGTTTGCAGGCTAAAGAAGCACTTAGCCATCGTCAGTCCTTGTCTGGGAAGGACTCTACCATTCCTGAAGCAGATTGACATGCAGGCTGATTCGTCCACAAAATCCCAAGGACCAGCAACAGACTGCCCTTCGCTATTTCAAGATGAAACACAAAGCACCTATGGCTGTGTGAGAGAAATCCCATGCATGCCCCCGACTGACTACATTCACCCACATCACCGGTTCAGTTGCACTCGGGCTAAAAAGAACAAGATGAGTTGCACAAACATGCAGCAGGGCCACCGCTCCACCCCAAATAAATTCTCTAACTACAATAAACCACAGAGAACCTTCAATTCCTTATGGACATAATTATAGAAGACACATTCACTCAGTAAGCATTTGTCAGTATCTTAAGGAGCCCTGATAGCATAATGGTCATGCTTGGGCTGCAATTCACAAGGTCAGCAGTTGGAAACCACCAGCCACTCTGCAGGAGAAAGATGGGGCTTTCTAAACGTCTACAGAGTTAAATCTCAGAAACTCACTAGGGCAGGGTAGACCCTGCCCTGTAGGGTTACTATAAATTGGCATCGACTCAAAGGTATTGAGTTCGCTTTTTTTTAAATCAACGTATACAAGGAAGAGTCCTGGTAGAGTAGTGATCTATGAATTGAGCTCCTAACCACAAAGTCAGCAGTTAGAATCCATCAATGGCTCCATAGGAGAAAGATGAGGCTATCTATTTCTGTCAAGATTTAAAGTATTAGAAACTCAAAGGGGCAGTTCTACTGTGTCACTATGTCAGAATTGAGTTAATGGCATTGGGTTAGATTTAGGGTTTTTATTATACACAGGAAATAGTCTTTACCTAAGATGGTCCTCTAAAGAGACCTCAATGAAAGAACTCTTTGAAGAGATATGGTCAAGTTTAAGGAACTAAGAGATAATGAGGCATCGAGACAGCAGCACTTGTGGGAATCTGATACCACCTGTAGGTCTGAAGAGATACGAGTAGCAAACTGGAGTTAGAATGTGAAGGGGACCTTCAGGGAAGCTACACTGTGAAGGGGCCCAGCAACTTCCAGAAACAGTAAAGAGAGGAAAGAGCAAGAAAGTCATGTACCAACCTCCCTTTCCTCCCTGCTCTCTGATCTCCTCTCTCCTATCGGCTGAACCTAAACAGATCAGCCAGCATGAGAAACTTGGTGAAGCATTTTTTAGAGTCAGCCCACCGGGCATAGATCAAGACAGAGAATGGCAGAGGGGTCTGGAGGAGAAGTACTGTTCCTATATGACTTTAACCCGCCCTTTACAACACATGAATCCCATCTCTCATTGCACCAGTCACCTGAGTTCCCATTCAGAGGCACCGTGACATTGTGGAAAAGGTATCGACCAGCGGTTCTCAACCTGTGGGACGTGACCCCTTTGGAGGTCGAACAACCCTTTCACAGGGGTCGCCCGATTCATAACAGTAGCAAAATTACAGTTATGAAGCAGCAACAAAAATAATGTTATGATTCGGTAGTGGGGGGGGGGGTTCACCACAACATGAGGAACTGTATGAAAGGGTTGCAGCATGAGGAAGGTTGAGAACCACTGGCAGAGATGGAAGGCCAGGACACCTGGGTCCTACTTCAGGGTGATGTGGACCCTATCAATCCCTCTAGACCTAGGTTTCCTCATCTGTCAATGAGGATATTTTCCTAACCTATCACAAAAGATTAATGAGACCCTTACATGATAGAATATAATTAAGGACTATTGTTACATTACAGGGTCCTGGTGGCACCATGTGTTACAAGTTGGACTGCTAATTGCAAAAGTTGGGGTTCAAGTCCACAGGCTGCTCCGTGGGAGAAAGATGAGACTATGTGTTTCTGTAAAGAATGACCACATTGGAAAAGTGGTAGAGCAGTTCTACTCTCCCCTCTACGATCACTAGGAGTCAGAATTAACTCCAGGGTAGTGGATTTTTTTGAGGGGGGGGGGCCAGAAGGGGGTAGATTTGGTTGTCATATTTTTATAGGGAATTCCTTGAGAATTATAAACCAAACCAAACCCACTGCCATCAAGTCTATTCCAAGTCATTTCAACCCTACTGGGCAGAGCAGAACGACTCCATAGGGTTTCTAAGACGATAAATCTTTACAAGAGCAGACAGCCTCATCTTTCTCCCACAGAGCAGCTGGTGGGTTTGAACCACCAACCTTGCAGTTAACAACCCAGTGCTTACCTCACTGTACCACCAGGGCACCTCTGAAGATCATTCTGGTGCTGACAGCCTCTGGACCTTCTCAAATATTGGGGCAACAGAAGTATTCATCTCCCCAGAATATGGGCACCTCCGTCAACAATGAAACCTTCCTCTTTCTACTTGATGGATATTTGTTACAGCCAGTAAACTAGTTCCAGGCCATGGCTTTATCTCTCTTGCATCTTGTGTTACAGTTGGGACTTGTGGTGAAGAGGACAAGGATAAATAAGCCTGAACAATGTGAATAATGAATCTCCACCCCCTGCCCCCCAACTCTGCTTCAATGCCCTGGAAACTTTGGCCACAACCTTCTGAGAGCCATGAAGCCAGATGAGAGACGAAAAGAAAGTAAAAGAAAGGCTATGAGCAGACAACCAGCAGAGTGGTGCTCGGAGGGGAAGTGGAGGTTGTGTGGTAGGGTTTTTCCCAGAATGGCTCTCACCGCTCAGAAGGCGAGTTGACATCGAAGTCCTTCAGTCATGAACTAAGACATTGTTCTGCTAGCCCTTCGCTCTGACCAGTCTCTAGCTCAGGAAATACACGTTTCTGGCCCTGGCTGCTTCATTACTTCACCACAAGTTTTAGGAAGGAGCACTGTTCCCGAGGCTGCGTCAGCTTGGAGGGAGGGACAAAGAGAATGGGGGATACTCACGAGCATTGCTGTGCGTCACCATTAACACAGCGACGAGAGATAAGAGGAGCCCCATCAGTCTCTCAAAGCTCCTCTTTCCGGACTCTCTTAACTCAAACACTGACAGGTCTGCGTCCAACCTTTCCAGAGCCTACGCTCCACCCAGCCAGTGACGTAGTAATACCCCGGGCCCTCTTCCAATAAGAACAGGGGGACATAAGTGTCATCAGTTGCTAAGTGAACACAGAGACAAAATGAACATGCTGCTGCCTTCCAGGGTAACTTTCAACCCTTTGTTGGTCTCAAGTACTGTGTGTGTGTGTGTGTGTGTGCGCGCGCACACGCATGTGCGCGCTTACCTGGTCCCTTCTCCCAACTTACAAGTATTTGTGGAGCGCGGTTATATGCAGGGCCCAGGAAACACAAAGATTACTAATACCCAGTCCCTCGGGAGCTAGAGTAGCTGCCCCTGTTTCCTCCTTGGACCTTAGATTTTGCCCACTGGCCAGTGAGAAAGATTCATACCAAGGTCCCAGGACTTACTTCCTGCGGTGCTGTAGTGCCTGCGTGTGCTATGCATGGACACGCAGCCCATCTGTGCAGCAGTCCATACCTCCCACCAGGGGACACACACGTCCTCTGACTGTGCTGCGCTCTTTTAGGTCTGTCTCTCCTGCTGCTCCAGCACTGGAACACACTGAGCTCAACAAAACAAAACAAGATGCAACAGAAAGTTTTTGAACAAGGGAAGGAAGACAAGAAGAAAGCTTAAGAAAAGATTCTGAGAGGTAGCCACTTGGCTAGTGTAATCGTCCGTAGATAAAGCTGCGGCTGTGGCAGTGCTGTCATCAGGAGCCATGACAAGTAGGAAATCGTGCCTAAGCTTGTTCGAGTGGCTGGTGAGCAGACAGGGTCGGGGAAAAAGGAAGAGAGACGAACAAGCTGAGTGGAGGCGAGGCAGGCAAACTTAACTTGGGGGCAGGGACTTAAGCTTGCATTCTAGCCACTTGACCTTGGGCAGAATCCCAAACTATAGAACTCTTGTGCAACAAAGAACTTGGGTTGGCCTTTGTCTCTGGCTTCTGAAAATAACCCTCTGGAAATCTCCAGAAATCAAGGAGCCCTTTTGTTTTCTAGAACAACCAGACAACAGTGAGACATGTGTACATGAGGAGGGGTAGATATGCTCGGGCCTGGCAGCAAACCTCAGAGAGAGGCACGAGAGAGGCCACCAAACATATGTCGAGTCTAACATTATTCTGCTGTGTTGTTTACTGTTGAGAATAGACAAAGCAAAAGTAAACACCATGTAGTTTTCTACAAGTACAATCCGGTGACACTGATTATATTCCTGGAGTGGTCCCGCCAGTCTCACCCTCCTTTTCTGAGTTCTTCCTTCTTGGTAGCTTGAACCCGCTGCCCCTAAGCTTCCTATTGAATACTCGGGGGGTGGGGGGTGCTGTCCCTCTGAGCCCATTTGGATAGCTCTTTTAAAGACTAAAACAAAAAAAAAGAGTATAGTACTCAAGGCAGATATTCTTAACCAGTGCTTTAGGCTAAAAAAATCTTAAATATAATGTAAGGAGAATGTTTATTTCTACAGGACAAATCTTGTATTATTTTTTTCATATTCCTATTTTTTATTTAAATCATTTTATTGGGGGCTCATACAACTCTTATCACAATCCATCCATCCATCCATCCATTGTGTCTTCACATTTGTACATTTGTTGCCCTCATCATTCTCAAAGCATTTGCTTTCCATTTGAGCCCTTGGAATCAGCTCCTCATTTTTCCCCTCCCTCCCTGCTCCCCTCTCCCTCATGAGCCCTTGGCAATTTATAAATTATTATTATTTTATCGTATCTTATACTGACCGACGTCTCCCTTCACCCACTTTACTGTTGCCCATCCTCCAGGGAGGAGATTACATGTAGATCCTTGTAATTGGTCCCCCCTTTCTACCCCACCACTCTCACTACTGGTCCTGGGGGGTTCATCTGTCCTGGATTCCCCGTGTTTCCAGTTCCTGGCTGTACCAGTGTACATCCTCTGGGCTAGCCAGGTTTGTAAGGTAAAATTGGGATCATGATAGTTGGGGGGAAGCATTTATGAACGAGAGGAAAGTTGTGTGTTTCATAGATGCTACACTGCACCCTGAGTGACTCCCCTCCTCCCAGGACAAAGATTTTAAAAAGACACATCTGGAGAGGGGAGCTCAAGGTCAAAATGGCGGCTAAGAAGGAGAGTTAATGGGAAGAGAAAGCAAACTATTACAGAAACATGATTGCTGGCAGACCAATACAGCACAGATGCAGGCAGGACTATAGAAATGGGACTGGCGACCACGTGAGGCTGTGGCCACGCTGGGGAAATGGTGGCTTCTGGGGAGAGCCGGCCTGCGGGCAGCAGGGGCGGCATGGAGGAGGCGTTTATGACCTTTTATAGTGAGGTCAAACAAATAGAGAAGAGAGACTCGGTTTTAACATCCAAAAATCAGGTTGAAAGACTGACCAGTCCTGTCTCCTCCTACTTCAATTTGAACCCATCTGAGGTTCTTCAGACAGATCCTGAAGTGACAGAGGAAGAAATGAAAAAGAAATTTCGGCAGTTGTCGATATCGGTGGCTCCTGACAAAAACCAAGATGATGCTGACAGAGCACAAAAGGCTTCTGAAGCTGTGGACAAAGCTTACAAGTTGCTGCTGGATCAGGAACGAAAGAAGAGGGCCCTGGATGTAATTCAGGCAGGAGAAGAATACGTGGCACACTCTGTGAAAGAGCGAAAAGGGCAACTGCAGAAGGCAGCAAAGCTACAGTGTGGAGGAGGGTGACCGCGAGCTAGACAAGCGGTATATAAGCAGGCCAGGAAACTTTGCTGCACTGGAAATTAAGAGGAAAGAAAGAGGCCGAAGAGAGGCATGAAAGGGAACTCAAGAAAAAGCCAAACGCGAAAGGGAGTGGCAGAAAAACGTTGAGGGAAGCAGAGATGGCCGAGGGGACAGCGGGGAAATTTCCAAGCAAACACAAAGGGGAAGAAAGAGAAGAAAAACTGAACCTTCCTGAGACCACCCAAAGTCAAAATGGAGCAGCGGGAGTGACCACTGTTGGGGTCACGGCCACAGAAGCTTCCACCAGCTGACCCCTCCTGCTTGGAAGAAGGACTCAGTCTCTCTCCTGCCCCCCCCCCACACACACAGAACAGCACTTGTTTTTTAGTCCACTTTGTTTCAGTACACTTCAATATCAATCAGAATGATTCTTTTGTATATTGTCATGAGGGGCTCAGTTAAAAAACAAACAAACAAAAAAGACCTTCCCCACTCCCTGTTCCCTAGCAACCCAGGTAGGAAGATGCCGCCTGCCCTTGGGGCTCCTTCTGTCCCCAAGGCCTGGAACTTCATACTTTGTACTTTAGGGGATGGTGATGGCTAGAGACTTCATGTGGAGCTGATGGAGATCATCCGATTAAAGCTGTTGCAGTCACTCCTGCAGTCAGCGTGGACCACCGCAGGAAGCCCCTGCTCTTCAGGTGCTTGCTTCTGGGCGTGGTGTCCTCTGAAGCCTGAATCAGACAGGGGCAGCGGTGCGGGCAGGCAGACAGGGCAGCCCCCCAGTGCCCTGCCACCCCTGGGTGTTCGACATGTGCCCTCCTAACCTCGCTGACCCATCAGCGTGGCACGAGGCTCTGAGCCATCCAAACCCGTTCACGTTCCGAAGAACTAGCTGTCCTCAACCCAGTACCATCGTGTCCTAGCCCATCTGTGTGCCTTAGTAAACTTCTGGATGTGTAATACATTTTTATACCGCCCCCCACCCCAAAAAAAAAGAAATGGAACTGGCACCATGATGGGACACACATATTATGGTGGGCATAAGAGCTTACAGATGGGTCCAGGGCCTTCTGATGGAGGCAATCAGGGTATGACTCATAACTATGTGTATTAAGCAGTGCTCTCTAGAGAAACAAAAGCAGGACGCTTTATATATATATATATATGAATATGATTAGATAGATAGGTTTACACAGTGAGAAAGAATATAACAGCTAATTAATCCGCACAGTAGTACAGAGGGCTCAGTTCAACTCACTTTCATGGAACCGTTAGTATACAAACAGGAAGTCCTTTAACTCTTGTAGGCTGCCCTGTCCAAGGACAAGGAAGCAGACAGAGCAGTCTGCCCTCAGGCAAGGGAGGCAGAGTCTGCCGGAAGGCAGCAGACAGCAGGGTGGGTCAGCAACAGTCAGTAGCTCTGGAGCTTAGCAAAGCAGGCCTGGATGGAATCTTGAACTCAAGCGCGGTGACAGGATCCACCAGTCTCCAGCTCAAGCAATGTACACACCAGCAGCCTGGCAAAGCAGGTTTCTAAGACGCCTCAAGCTCTAGTGCAGCGGTTCTCAACCTGTGTGTGAGACGACCCTTTGGGGGTTGAACAACCCTTTCACAGGGGTTGCCTGATTCATAACAGTAGCCAAATTACAGTTATGAAGTAGCAACGAAAGTAATTTTATGGTTTAGGAACTGTATTAAAGGGTCGAGGCATTAGGAAGGTTGAGATCCACTGCTCCAGTGGCTTGGCTCAGCTCACAGTGTAGCACAGTTTGAGGCAGAGAACTAGCTAAAGCAGCAGCATGCTAGTCCAATCACCAAGGAGCAAGAGAGAAGGAATGCTGGCTATCTTTACTTCCATAGCCCTCCAAGCAAGCTGCGACCTGATTAAGCTCTGCCCACATGCTCCTATTGGCCCAGTTGACACAATAAACCTCCCTCACAATGAATGTCAGTATGGTAGTCTCCAGTGAGGACGCCCGAGACAAGTTTCCAAAGGAGATCAGCTGTCCTTGGACTGGTCAGGGAATGGACATAATGCCCTTTCTAATACACTCTGCCCGAGGGCAAGACAATGCACAATCCTGGTAAATGGTGAGAAGGACTCCAGTGGAGGCCTAATCAGTGTGGGGCCTCTGCACATGAATTTTGGGCTTTTACTATTGTCCATAGTCTTCTGCAAACCTGATGCTCAGAACTGAAGCCCTACTACTAGTTATGCTACACCAGTGTTTGGTTTTAAGAGGATTAAGGGTTTAAGGGTTATCTTGGAACAATAGTTTCATAGAGCTAGCCAGCCTCCATGGCTACAGAAAGTTTGAGTTTCATGAGAATTTTCCATTTTATTTTGCATTTCACCTGCTTTGGTCAATATTCTTGTAGAGACTTTGAAGAAGCATTCAGTAATGGTAGCCAGGTACCATATAGCTCTTCTGGTTTCATTGCAAGGGAGGCAGCTGTTCATGGAAGTAATTGGTCACGCATTCCATTCGGTCATACTCTCTGGAAGAAGGAGAGTGTCCATGTAAGGGAGACTGTGTGTCTGGGCACAGTGGAAGCCTCATGCTGGGACCTCTCCCAGATCTCATCTGACTCAGCTTTTCCCTTGTATTGTTTCCAATAAATAAATAACTCTAAGTAGAGGTAATAGTCTCCATGCCTTTTAAAAATTCCACACGAGAATCAGATGCATGATGATCCTTAACGATAAAGGTAGGGTGTTCCACATTCTCCTCAGTACTGCAATTAGGAACAGCTCAATCATACTCAACTGCATACTGGTTTCCTTCTGTGATGTGCTGAATAATGGGCCCCAAAAGATGTCCATGCTCTAATCTCCAAAACCTGTGAATACATCACCTTTGGTAAATAGGGTAAAAAATAGGGTGGGGGTGGGGTGTTCAGGTGTGATTATGGATTTTGAGATGGGGCCATTGGTTTATTGGGTTGCGTGTGTGTGTGGTCGTGTACTGTCAAGTTGATTCTGAATCGGAGGCTCCCAAAGGATAGAGTGGAGATGCCTCATTGGGTTTTCTTTTTTTTTTTTTTAATTAGGGACTCACACAACTCTTATCACAGTCCATACATACATCAATTGTGTAAAGCACATTTGTACATTCATTGCCCTCATCATTCTCAAAACATTTGCTCTCCACTTAAGCCCCTGGCATCAGCTCCTCATTTTTTCCCTCCCTCCCCACTTCCCCCTCCCTCATGAGACCTTGATAATTTATAACTTATTATTTTGTCATATCTTGCCCTGTCCGACGTCTCCCTTCACCCACTTTTCTGTTGTCCATCTCCTAGGGAGGAGGTCACTTGCAGATCCTTGTAATCGGTTTCTCCTTTCCAACCCACCCTCCCTCTACCCCCCCCCCCCCCGGTATCGCCACTCACACCACTGGTCCTGAAGGGGCTATCCACCCTGGAGTCCCTGTTTCCAGTTCCTATCTGTACCAATTTACATCCTCTGATCTAGCCATACTTGCAAGGTAGCATTGGGATCATGATAGAGGGGTGGGGGGGGCGGGGGAGAGAGAAGCATTTAGGAACTAGAGGAAAGTTGTATTTTTCATCGTTGCTACATCGCACCCTGATTTGCTCTTCTCCTCTCCAAGACCCTCTGTAAGGGGGTGTTCAGTGGCCTACAAATGGACTCCGCACACCCCCCTTCATTCACTATGGTAAGATTTTTTTGGTCTGATGATGCCTGATACCTGATCCCTTCGACACCTCGTGATCGTACAGGCTGGTGTGCTTCTTCCATGTGGGTTTTGTTGATCTTCAACCTTTAAGATCCCAGACGCTATATCTTTTGAGAGCCAGGCACCATCAGTTTTCTTCGCCACATTTGCTTATGCACCCCTTTGTTTTCAGTGATCATATCATGGATGTGAGCACACAATGATATGATTTACTGTTCTTAGATGCCTGATAACTGATCCCTTCAACACCTCATGATCACACAGGCTGGTGTGCTTCTTCCATGTGGGCTTTGTTTTGCTTCTGAACTAGATGGCCGCTTGTTTACCTTCAAGCCTTTAAGACCCCAGACATTATACCTTTTGATAGCCGGGCACCATCAGCTTTCTTCACCACATTTGTTTATTCACCCACTTTGTCTTTAGCAGTTGTGTCAAGAAGCTGAGCATCATAGAATGCCAATTTAATAGAAGAAAGTATTCTTGCATTGAGGGAGTACTTGAGGGGAGGCCCAATGTCCTTCTGCTACCTTAATACTAAACCTATAAATGTAGGCACATAGATCTATTTCCCCATCCTAATATATAAATATATCTACATATGTGTGTGTTTATCTAGACCTCTATAAATGCCTTTTGCCTCCCAGCTCTTTCCTCTATTTCCTTTGACTTTCCTCCTGTCCCACTATCATGCTCAGACCCCACCTGGGTTTCAGCAATTCCTCTTGGTTACATTACCCTTGATCATGCCCTACCAGGCCTCCCAAATTCTCCTCACCACCGATTTGGGTCACTTGTTTTTCCTGGGTTTGTTAACACCACTACCTTTTCCCCAACTTCCCCCTCTCCCATGTCCCCCGGGACCTGTTGGTCCCATTGTTTTCTCCTCCAGATTGTTCATCCAGCCTATCTTCTTTAGACAGACCTGTGGAGATAATAACATGCACAAAAAACAAGACAGAGCAAAACCAAGCAACAATATACAGCAAAACAACAACAACAAACCAATGACAAAAAACGAAACAAAACAAAAAAGAAAAGCTTGTAGTTAGTTCAAGGATTGTTTGTTGGCCTTTAGGAGTGTTTTCTAGTCCAGTCTGTTGAGGCACCACGCCCTGGCCCCAAAGTCCACCTTCAGCATTCTCTGGGGACCTTGCCGCTTCATTCCCTTGCTGTTCTGTTGCACCCCTTTAGTGTTTTGCCTCGGAGTGGCGGGATCAGATCAGGTGCAATTACCATACTGTCTCCGGTGTTGTCCCCTGTGGGGCTGTGGGTCAGTGTGGGGTGGCATGTCCCCTGGTGCTTCATTGGGTTTTCTAGGTTCGTTGTCTTCACAGCAGTAGCTTGCCAGGTTTTTATCTGGCAGAGGGTTCAAACCAATGTCCTTTGAGTTACCAGCTGAGAGCTCAGCCAGGGCTCCGGGAGTGTCTGTGTAGGCCCTACATAATTAATTACAAGGTGCTCCACAGCGGGAGACAGAAAGGTCAGGCTAAGAGGAGATGTCAGGAAGGAAACAGAGGTCCAAGTGGTGCCATTGAGGAGAGGGGGCACAGACCATGAACAAGCCCAGGAAATGAGGAAACGGAGCCTTCGGCAGGGATGCAGTCCTGCCACTACTTAACGGACTCATTTTTCAATTTCTGATCTCCAGACTCTGGGAGCGAGTTTTGTGTGATTTTAAGCCACTGGGGTTTTGTTCATTTGTTATTGTAATAATAGAAAAGGAATATGCCTTTCACTTCTGAAAAGGAAAAAATGCATATTTATCTTTGCTAACACCCCAGGTACTTTTTTTGTCTCAAATCCTTGTACTTCCCCCCACTTCCTTTCATTTTTCCCTAGTCCCTGTGATTCTTCATTAAACAGATACAAGAGAGGTGCCCATCCACGCCCCTACAGAGAGCCCAATACTTCTTCTAGATGTCTTGCTCTAGCATGGGAGTTCCATGACAGTGTATTTGTCCCTTTGAATTTCTGTTAATATCTTCTTATGAAAATTCCAAAATTGTATATTCTTTGTCACAGTCCAAGGCACCTTGGTGGCATAATGGGTTATGTGTTGGGCTGCTAACCACAAGGTCAGCAGTTTGAAAACACCAGCACCCCTCGATAGAAAGTCAGGGCTTTCTACTCCCATAAGGAATTATCATCTCAGAAACCCACCAGGCAGTTTTAACCTGTCCTAGAAGGGTCATTATAAGTCAGAATCAACTCCATGGCAGTTAGTTTATTTTTTACCACACACAGGTTTGGTGACTGTGTTAGGCCATGTTGTCTAGAGAAACAAATCCAATGATGTGCTTATATGTAGAAGAAAGAGCTTTATATCTACAAGTAATCTTATATTAAAATAAGGCATCCAGTCCAGTCCAACTCCAGCCCGTAAGTCCAATGCTAGTCCATAAGTCCCTCTTGCGACTCATGTAGCTTCATACCAGTGGTGCAGATGGTGGAGCAGAAAGGTCACGGAGAGGTGAGTGCAGAGTGGAGTGAATCCAAGGTCGGTGGAAACGTGTCAGGGCACCAACAGCTCTCAGGGACCGGTGGCCCACATGGGCCACCCCTGGAGGCAGACCCAGACCCCAACGAAGTCCCAGTAAGGAGGGAGTGGCAGAGGAGAGTCTCTGTTCACCTTGCTCTTATACAAAACCCTTTAGGCTGTGACTTGATTTCATTTCTTAATCACTTTATTCTAATTGTAAATTAATAAATTCACTCAAAGAAAATTTGGAAAGCACCCAAACAACTAACAAAACAAAACAAAACCCAACAACCAAGTGAGATTCAAAATCTTATCCCAGAAGAAATATACAGTTGACATTTAAGAATATGTTTTTCAATGTTTTTATGATGGTTATCATTTGGCCAAAAAAAAGTTCACATTTTAATATGATTTTTCCAATGCTTTTCCATTTAATAATACCCCAATATCACATACGATTCAGATGGCAGAGCTTTAAAGAGTCTTACATTTGTACATAATAGCCTCTATGGCGACCAAAACCCTGAAGGACAGGTGAAGACTTCCCAGTCTCCACTCTGCTGGGAAGCATAGACGTGAGTGAGGAGTGTCCAGAACATTCTCTGTGGGAGAGCAAGCGTCCCTCGGAGCTCCAGCTAGTCCTCAATCTCCAATTGCACCTTCCAGAGTGGCTTCTGTTTATTGCGTTCACTTTGAAGCCCTTTAATTATGGCTTTGTTTTTATAATATGCAATTAATACATATATCGCCAAACTTTTCTGCAGCATCGGACCCATGTCCTGAAGATCACAAACCCGCCAGCTGCTCTGCGGGAGAAACAGTCTCAGGAACCCTTTCTGAGGCACAGTCCTACTGGGAGTCAGAGGGTCACTATGAGTCAGTGAGTATTCACCCTCAGAAACCAGTACTCCCTCTGCCATGACCTCTCCGTGCAAAAGTGCAAAGGAACTCAAATGTGTAGATAACAAACTGTGGATTGTCTTGAGAAGAGTGAGATTTCTAGAACACTTCATTGTGCTCGTGTCGAACTTGTTCCTGGATCAAGAGGCAGTAGTGAGAACAGAACGAGGGAATGCTGCAGGGTTGAAAATCGGGAAAGGCATTTTTATGCATCGGGATTATACTCTCATCACACTCAGAAAAGTAGGAGAGAAGCTGTATTATATGAAGAAGAATGTGGCATCAGGCTTGGAGAAAGCCTTTTCACAACCTCCTATATTCAGGCGACACAAACTTGCTGAAAGGGAGGAGGATTTGAAGAACTTCCTGGTGAAAATTGAGGATTGCAGCCTTCGATATAGTTTACAACCGAAATCCTTACAACTGGACCAATAGGTATTATCACGATAAACAGAAAAGACTGAAGTTGTCAAGAATTTCATCTTCTAGGATCCATAATCAATGCCCACGGAAGCAGCAGTGAAGGCATCAAATGATAAACTGCACTGGGTAAATCTGCTGCATAAGACCTCTTTAAAAGGTTGAAAAGAAGAATGTTACTTTCAGGACTAAGGTGTGCCCGACCCAAGCCATAGTAGTTTTGATCACCTCATATGCATGTGAAAGTTGGACACCAAATAAAGAAGACCAAAGAAAGCCTGGCGCATTTGAACTACTGTGTTGCTGAAGAACATTGAAAGTGCCTCAGATTCCATGATGCTTACCTTTCGGACATGATCGCTGAAGACAAAAGTGGGTGCATAAGCAAATGTAGTGAAGAAAGCTGATGGTGCCCAGCTAACAAAAGATACAGCGTCTGGGGTCTTAAAGGCTTGCAGATAAATAAATGGCCATCTAGCTCAGAAGTCAAAGCTCACATGGAAGAAGCACACCAGCCTGTGAAATCACGAGCTGTCGAAGGGATCAGGTATCAGACATCAAACAACAAAAAATCATATCATTGTGAATAAGGGGGAGTGGGGAGTGGGGATTGGGGACCCAAAACCCATCTGTAGGCAACTGGACATCTCCTTACAGAAGGGTCTCGGGGAGGAGATGAGCCAGTCAGGGTGAATATAGCAATGATAAAACATACAATTTTCCTCTAGTTCTTTAATGCTTGCTCCCCACCCCACTATCATGATCCCAATTCTACCTTACAAATCCGGCTAGACTAGCAGATGTACACTGCTACAGATAAGAACTGGAAACACAGGGAATGCAGGACAGATGAACCCCTCAGAACCAATAATGAGAGTAGTGATACCAGGAGGGGAAGAGGAAGGTCGGATAGAAAGGGGGAACTGATCACAAAGATCTACATATACCCCCCTCCCTGGGGGACAGAGAACAGAAAAGTGGGTGACGGGAGATGTCCGACAGTGTAAGACATGACAAAATAATAATAATTTATAAATTATCAAGGGTTCATGAGGAAGAGAAGGTGGGAGAGGGAAGGGAAAAATGAGGAGCTGATACTAAAGGCTCAATACAAAGAAAATGTTTTGAGAATGATGAAGGCAACAAATGTACAAATGTGCTTCACACAATGGATTGTGATAAGAGTTGTACAAGTCCCCAGTAAAATGATTTTAAAAAAGAAAAGAAAGTGTTCTTAAACTGATTGTGAAAATGATTGTACAACCCTTCTTGATATGACTGAACTGTTGACTTGTATGTATGTGGATGAGTGCCAATAAAACTGTTTTTTTAAAAAGTGTCTTGGACTGCTTAAGGAATCAACAAATGTGTCCTGGAAAAAATACAGCCAAGGCTCCTTCAAAGCAAGGATGATGAGACTTGGGCTCACATACTTATTTTTTTCAGTATTAAAAAAAAAACCATTTTATTGGGGGCTCATACAATTATTATCAAAATCCATACGTACATCCATTGTGTCAAGAACATTTGTACATTTGTTGCCATCACCATTCTCAAAACATTTGCCTTCTACTTGAGGCCTTAATCTCTGCTGCTCATTTCCCCCCTCCCTCCCCATTGCCCCTCATGAACCCTTCATCATTCATAAATTATTATTATTTTGTCATATATTACACTGTCCGACGTCTCCCCCACCTTCTTCTCTGCTGTCCCTCCCCCAGGGAGGAGGATATACATAGATTCTTGTAATCAGTTCCCCCTTTCTACCCCACATTCTCCCCACCCTCCAGGCATCACCACTCTCACCATGGTCCTGGAGGGGTCATCTGTCCTGGATTTCCTGTGTTTCCAGTTGCTATCTGTACCTATGTACATCCTCTGGTCTAGCCAGATTTTTAAGGTAGAATTGGGATCATGATAGTGGGGGGAGGAAGCATTTTAGAACTATAGGAAAGTTATATGTTTCATCATTGCTACCCTGCACCCTAACTGGCTCATCTCCTCCTCACAACCCATCAGTAAGGGGTGTCCCGTTGGCTACCAATGGGCTTTGAGTCTCCACTCTGCATTCACCCACATTTTCAATGATATGCTTTTTTGTTCCTTGATGCTTGATACCTGATCCCTTCGACAACTCGTGGTCACACAGGCTGGTGTGTTTCTTCCATGTGGGCTTTGTTGCTTCTGAACTAGATGACCACTTGTTTATCTTCGAGCCTTTAAGACCCCAGATGCTATATCTTTTGATAGCTGGGCACCATCAGCTTTCTTCACCACATTTGCTTATGCACATGTTTGTCTTCATTGATCGCATCAGGGAGGTGGGCACCATCTGATTTTTAGTTCTTTGGTGTCAAATAACTGGTCCCTTCTGCACCTTGTGGTCAGATAGGCTGGTGTGCTTCTTCCACGTGGGCTTTGATGCTTCTCAGCTAGATGGCTGCTTTTTTATCAGGCTCACATACTTTTGACATATCTGGAAAGACCAGTCCCTGGAGGACATCATGCTTAGTAGAGGCAGCAAAAAAGATGACCTTGACACAGTGGCTGGAACAATGGGCTCAAAGATAAAAATTGTGAGGACTATGCAGGACCCAGCCATGCTTTGTTCTGTTGTACCGAAGCTGCACCCGGCCCCTATGAATCAAACAAGATGTGTTGATGAGGCAGAAGTAGGCTCTGTTAGAGAACATTAGGTTATGTTTGCCATGTGAATGAGGCAGAATTAAGGTAGGAGGAGTCACCCCTTTTTAAGCCCACCAACCACAGCCATCAAATCCTTGCAGACTCATCTAATGACCCTATAGGACAGAGGAGTCCCCTTGGGTTTCTGCGACTGTAGCTCTTTACAGAAGTAGAAAGCCCCATCTTTTCCCCAAGAAGAACGTGGTGGTTTTGAAGCTGGTGGTTTCAGACTGTAGACCTTGCAGGTAGGTAGCAGCTGAGTGAGCAACCGCTATGCCACCGGGGCTGCTCTGCCTTAGTTAAGTCACCACCTTTACTTAGGCCACAGCCGAATTCAACCGCAAGGGAGTTTCCTGAGGTATGGCCAGCATCCTGTTTTCCTTTACAAGAGATAAAGAGAGAGAGAGAAGCAGGCAGAGAGGGGAATCTCAGTCCCTCCAGGAAAACAGAGCTGTCGCAGAGCATGTCTCTTGGACCCAGTGCAGGGCCCTGCTCTGAGAACCTCCTAGACCCAAGGGAAGGTTGATGCCAAGACACATGGAGATCTCCAAGGACAGCCCGGCTGCCAGGTGTTGGAGAGACACAGCCTTTCCCCCAGAGCCGAGAGAGAGACCGCCTTCCCCTAGAGCTGGCATCCTAGTTTGGACGTCTAGCCTCCTAAATGTGAGAGAATAAACTTGTTTGTTAAAGCCATCCTCTCGAGGGTGGCTGAATAACTAAAGTGCCTTCTCTGTGTATCAACAAAATCATACTGAAGGAACAAAGGCCAAAGCTACCCTCCCTACGATGACTCAAACTCACTATCTAGCCAAGAAGTTCGCTGCATCCCCATAACATAGTTTAACTTTTTAATATTGAGCAATAGCCATTCATTCCTACATTTCTAATTTGCCAAATTCTAAAAAAGAGTGTAAAGGTGTTAACTATTTATGTGTTTCTGTTTTGTTTTACATGTGCCTACTTGGCTTTTTATACATTTTTTTGTTGTTAATTTTTCTTTCCTTGTTTAACTTTTTATATTTCAAATGATCAAAATAATGTATTTCATTGCAGAAAACTGCCAATCTTGTAATACAGTTCCTTTTTTTGTATAAAAAGTTTCTATGTCTATAAAGGAACAGAGTTGAAGTCATTTCATATATATAATTTTGTATCTCACTCTTTTCACTCATGCCATTATATGCTTTCAAACATTCCAAATGACTATCTAATGTGTATATCATAAATTCTTAATTATTTCCTAGGAGCAGTAGTTAAGAAGAATTTCTCATTTATTTTAAGCCAGGGTGCAGAGAATGAGGGCGGAAGTGTTGGTAGCAGCCAAGGAGAGGAAAGAGAATGTAGGCAGTGTATGGATAGCTCCTATGGTTGGGGTGAGACATGTGGACAGATGTAATGAGATCAATGGGAAGAACACAAGTAAATGCTTTCTGGAATGAAGCAGAATATCTTTGTGTTAGTCTGGGTAAACAAGAGAAACAAATTTATAAACATGCACATGTATAAGAAAGAGTTTTATATACAAGAGCAATTGGACATTGAGAAAACATCCCAGCCCAGTCCAGATCAAGTCCATAAGTCCAATATTAGCCCATATGTCTGATACCAATCTATAAAGTCCTCTTCAGACTCACGAAACACATGCAATGATGCCGAATGTAGAAGATCACAGGCCAGTGGGTAGAAAGTCCTTGGATCGAGTGGCGTTGGAAACATCTCAGTACTGGCAGGGGTCTCTGCATGGCTTTTCCAGCACCCAAGGCTGCATCAGGGTGGGGCCATATGTCTTGCCAGCTGCTATGTCTCCTAGGGTGTGAGCAGAGTCTCCCCCCTCCAAGAAGGAAAAACCAGCAATTTCCAGAATCTTTAGGGAAAGGCCATGCCCACACAGATCTCATTGGCCATATCCTGATTAACAGCCTAGACCCCACCCCTACACTCTTAATCCTCAAATTGACACTCGATTATGTAACTGCCACAATCTTTGTGCATATCTGGGTTTTTTAAAGTTAGGATAATGATGAAGAGTTCAATGCCTCATACGTCTATCATTCATAACACTTCTTCCTCCCTCAGCCTGTCTTCAAAGAGGATTGGGGGTAGCTTATACACATGGCGTCTCCATAAGTTGGAATTGGTCCGACAGCAGGACAATATTGTGAAGCATTCAGTGATAGAATTCCTGCCTCCCTTGCACGAGACCCAGGTCCCACGGCTCATCAGTGTATTTAAGGGTTGTGTGTTGCCATGAAACCCACCATGAACTTCCACACTAAGATGGACTAGACATGAAAGCCTGAGGACCTACTTCTGAAAGCCAGCCAGTGAACCAATCTAGATGATGGTGGTCCAGTCCCTAACCAATCGCAGAACAGGCAGCATTCACTGTGTGCACTGAGTCACCCGGAGTCAGGGGCCGACCTGATGGCGGCGGACAGCAGTAGTATAGTATTTTGTGCTTTGCAAAATGCCACATATCATCCTAGCTGATCCTTTTAACAATTCCATGAGGGAGCAAGTTGGGTCTGGCTGTTCCCATTTGAACAGAGGAGAACCTCTGGTGTGGGGTCTTGTGGAATTCCCATAGCATTTAGGGGGAGGAAGTGTGTATCTGTCAAGATCTCAATCAGGTCTACCCTGAATCATTTGTGATGTGATTTAGCCCTTTCGGATGGTTATCCTCATCAATTGTGGTTGGCTGCCTGTGCCCTTGTCTCTGCATCCTCATGCAATTACTTCAGTACAAGATACCCTACAGGACCCAGTAAGCTCCCTCTATCTCTTGATTTCCTTACTTCGGAGTCTCAGAGACCACATCATCTTCTGGTGCTTTCTTAGGCCACTACTGAAAACTCAAGAGTTGCCATGTCGACGTCCTACAGCAAAATGAACAGAACGTCAGTGTCACAGCTTGACGAGTGCTGACAAGCACATAAACTCGCGTCACCCACCCCCGAGTCCAGCTACAGGACATCTGCATCACCTCAGAGTTTCCCTTCCTAATCAAGTCCCCTTCCTTCCTTCCCGGAAATCACTGTTTTGATTCCTTACCTATGAGAACTTGTAACCCCCACCCTGCTGTTTTTGAGGATGCCTGGTATGGGATGGGGTTATATTTTTTCCTCCCTCTCTGAGTATTCTTTCGAAGCTATTGTTGATACTAGGGCCTTGGATCTGCTAAAGTGAAAAACAAGAAAGAACTTCCTTTGTTTCGCCTTGTATTGGTTATAGCTTCCCTTTCCCTGGGTCAGTGGAGGACAGGCCGAGCCAGCGTACTACATAAGGAGACCCTTCCCTGCAACCCCGAACAGTGGTATACTTTATATCCAAATGCTCGTAGTCTCAACTGTTGGTGGTTTTCCTAGAGCCTTCATTATGCACATTCTCCTTAATAGTCCATTTTTCTGGTCCATTTTTTTCTGGTGTGTTTTCTGACCCATAGCGACCCTATCTATGTACAACAGAACCACACACTATCTAGTCCTGTGCTGTCCTCACAATTGTTTCTATGTGGGAGCCCATTGTTGCAGCCACTGTGTCAGTCCATCGCTGCTCCTCTACTTTATCAGCCATGATGTCCTTCTCCAAGGACTGGTCTCTCCTAACAACATGTCTAAAGCCCCCTTTTCTACTTCAAAACCCCGTCCTCTCATTTGTGGTCCAATGAACAAATTCGTGGAACACATAGTAAGAGTATCCTAGTGTAGAGGTGATAACCGCATTAGCATGGTACCCCTCCCTCCAGGCGTTTGCGGTTTAGTGAGTTAGACCAACATGCTAACAAGACTCTCACTGCCATCCAGTGATTCCAACTCATAGCAACCTGACAGGAGAGAGCAGAGGTGCCCCGTGGGTTGCCGAGATGTAGATCTTCATAGGAGTAGAGGACTTCATCCTTTCCAAGGGCGAGTCTGAACTGACGGCTTCGTGTTTAGCAGTCCAGTTCTACTCGTACCCTACCTCCACAGCACCTAAGTTCTATCCACCTGAAATCTAATCCACCTCCTGTGTTCTTTCTCTTGGTGAGTGGAACTAACAACTCAATCCTGCAAGCCTTCTCCCTTCCTCTTGTTTTTCACCAAGTCCTCCATGGGCTCATCCCCATCAGTCACCAAGACCATGCTTGTCACCTCTACAGTGTTTCTCAAATGTATTTCTCTGCTCCACCCTAGTTGCTGTGAACCTAGCTCAGGACATGACTCATCCCTCCTGTGGATTGTGACCTTTTAACTTACCTGCCTGTCACATTCAAAACTCAGTTGCTAGGAAGTCAATAGCTGATATGTCAGGAATAACCCCCAGGCCTTTCTTCAAAGTAGACTCCAACCTTAGTAGGCAGCCAAGTGCAGCAACAATTTCCCTACACAGGGACTCCACCACAATCAAAGACTTCAAAAATCTCCTGCCTAGCCTGCCTCCCTTCCTGCCACTATCACTCCACCCATTCCATTCCAGCAACATCCCGACCTGTGTCCCCTCAGGCCGCCATGCTGGTCCACATTTGGAATGACTTGCTCTTCTCAGGGTTGCCTGTTGTTTAGGAAGCTCTCCGACCTCCCTCCCTCAATAACCCCTTGGTGTCTGTGTTCCTCTGTCAACCTATGCCCTCTTCTCATTGTATGTAGCTGCCTGTCTCTCTCACTCGAGAAGTTCTTGATTCCGCCTCATCTTTGGCTTCAGTGCCTGGTACACAGTAGGAATTCAGTACATGCCAGGGAAACCAACATATTTCATCCTGTGACACTCTTTGAAAAAAGTTACTATTTCACAATTGAGACAATAAGAGGTTCATCAGCTTCCTCAAAGATAGAACAGTGCTTCTCAACCTGTGGGTTGCGACCCCTTTGGGGGTTGAAAGACCCTTTCACAGGGGTCACCTAAGACCATCAGAAAACACATAAATATTTCATAATATAATTAAATATTGTTTTGTGATTAATCACTGTTTTAATTCTGTTTAATTCTGTTAAACTTGTAACAATGAACATACATCCTGCATATCAGATATTTACATTACAATTCATAAGAGTACCAACAAAAATAATTTTGTGGTTGGGGGGTCACCACAACATGAGAAACTGTATTAGGAAGGTTGAGAACCACTGAGGTAGAAGAATTATGATTTGACCTCAGCAGTCTTGCTATAAAGTATGGGTCTTTTTTTTTAAAACATTTTATTAGGGGCTCATACAACTCTTATCACAATCCATACATATACATACATCAAGTGTATAAAGCACATCCGTACATTCTTTTCCCTAATCATTTTCAAAGCATTTGCTCTCCAAAGTATGGGTCTTAACACATTGTGCCTATCTGTCTCTCTACATGCACATGTTTGTTGAATGAATGAATGAATGATGCTCCGTTTTCACCTCCATCTCAATGTCCGTAACCAAATCAAACCATTCTTTCACAATAGCTTCCTTTTCCCACTTCCTCCCTCAGTGTCGCGGAGAAGTCTAGAGGTGTCTTTGACTCTCAGCACTGTCTTCTCCCCTCCCCTCTCCAGCCCCATTCAATCTCTGTATATGTAGCTATTTGCCCCCTTCCCCTGGAAACGTCCTCTCCATCCATAGTTCAGTCCTCATCTCTTCATGCTCAGATGAGCACAACAGCTTCCTGACTGGTTTCTCTGACTTCAAGATCTCACTTTGGGTGCGGGTGGGATTGTGGCTTGTAAGTATTCTTATTTAATTTGAGCTACAACCTAAGAACTAAATAGTATTAGTCGTATTTTACAAACAAGGAACGGAATGATAGAACTCAATTCAAACACAGGTGTTTGACTCCATACACTGTCATCGCCAAAGAGACTAGGCAAGTCATTAACCTCAGCGTCCCTACTTTCTCATCTGTAAAATGGGACAAGACAGCATTTACCTCTCGGACACGTAAAGGGATATAATAGAGTAGTGCTTGGGTTCATGAGTATCAGGAATCAGAGTCCACCATTCTCATGTACAACTCACATAACATATCTACCATGTGAAGTTGGTAGCTCTGGCCAAAATGCTTCCTGAAAGCTCTTGAACCAAGTTACCCTATACCTGGCTACTTCTTTGTCCTTCAAAGGCGTTTGTTCCTAGGCAGTACCATGTACTGTCTGAAAAATTCCTTTGTGTAGTCGTTTACGGAATGTGCACCAAAAGAAAATTCAACCCAGTCTCAACGCTAGTGCCCGCAATCTGACCACGGTGTGAGGACACAGCAAACCTTGAAACCTCTCTGAACTCCTATCTACAAAATAGGACTCATCATACCTTTGCCACAGTGTGATGACGACAGTGCACATTGCCTGGCACATGATACAACCTACCTTAACAAATCGTGTAGCATTATCATTGCCAGATAATGAATGCTATCGCGCTTTGTGGAGGATGCGATGGCTTTACCTGTCAAAATCAAATATTACAAGTAAAAACGTAGTACAGACCAGTGCACTATTACTGGTCCTGAAAACCTGACTGCCAATCTAGCTGGGAACAAATAGCCCCTCCCCCTCAAGGGGAGCGCTGTAAGCCGCCCCGCCCCCCGCCTCCAACGTCACGTGACACCGGGCCCCGGGCCCTTGGGCGGAGGGCGGGGCTTGTCCCGGTCACGTGGGCACGGGTGCGGAAGTGGTGCTGCGGGCAGCGCTTGTGGTTGGCCGCCACACAAGGTCCCGGGGGCGGGGTCAGGCCTGCTGGACGCGCCGGGAGGAGCCGGGGGCGGGGGCTGCCGCGGGGGCCGGCGCCGGAGCCAGGGGTTTGCCCCGAGTCGCCGACCGAGCGCTGGACCTGCGGCCGTCGCGTGCTCCCGACCCGGGCGCCCGCTCGCTGCTCTCGAGCCTCCCGACCGCGGCGCCGGCGGCTGCAGGAGGCCGGCGGGTGGCGCGAAGGAAGGCCAGCAGCAGGGCTCCCCGTGCTTGGAGCAAGCGGGAAGCGGCCGGGGGCCGGGGCGCCATGTCCATGGAGGACCCCTTCTTTGTGGTGAAAGGGTGAGTGCCGGCGAGGCTCCGCAGGAGACGGGGTGGCCGCGCCTCTCCGCTCCCCACTCTCTGTCGGGAGAGCGAAGCAAGTTGAGGCTGGGAGGGGACGGTGGGGGCGGCTGTGCCTCGAGAGCCGCGACCCGGCGTTCCGAGACCCCCCTGCCCCGTCCTACCTGCGCTGGGAAACCTGCGCTTCCATCCGAGCGGCCGGCGGGGCCTCCTCGGGACTCGGGCGCGCCGGTTCCACTTGTCTGGGGGCTGGGCCGTGGGCCGCGCCGCAGGTGGGAGAAGCACTGACCCCATCCCGAACGGGGGCTCGGAGGAGGGACAACAGCATGTGGGCAGGAAAAGGGAAATGGGCCGCCTGAGCTTGGCGGCCCCATTGTCCACTGAGTCGCCGCGCCGGCCCGCCGCAGACTGGGGACCCCGCCGCGAGCCCGGAGGCGGCCGAGCTCCGGAAGACCGGTCAATTCATTTGGGGGGAGTTTGTACTTGGTAACGTGATGGGAGGAAAACAGCCGGTCAGACCCAGGGATGATGTTGTGGACGGAAAACAAACAAATCAGCCAAGCTCAACTTTCAGCCTCTCTGGGAGCAACTGGGATTTTCCCACCCCGTGCTAAAGGAAATGAGTGGGTTCTTTTAACACCCTGATTTCATCCAGGCTGTTTGACACGTTCCCCGCACGCCTTACTCGCCTTATTCAAATAGGTCTGCTTCACTTTATTTCTCCCTGGTAGCTGTCAGGACTCCATCTTTTAATGTTTGGCAGTAGGCACTTTAATTCCACTTTGTTACATCAACTTTGACTCCATTAAACAAATGGGTGAAAGATCTAGTTCTGTGTTTTTTAATGTCGAATTTAAACAACAAAAATCTAATAACTACAAGGTCCCATGAGATCAGTACTAATAACTGTAAGTACACCCTTGCTTTCAACCAGTTGCTACTGCCTTATTTCTGCAGTGGTTAAACCTGGAGTGTTCAGTGTTTCAAAGGATTCTATTGTCCTTTTCCCCCGTCAGAATGCTTAAGTATTGCTTTAGGTCATTGGTTCTCAACCTTCCTAATCCGCAACCCTTTAATACAGTTCCTCATGTTGTGGTGCGCCCCCCAACCACAAAATTATTTTCGTTGCTAATTCATACCTGTAACTTTGCTGCTGTTATGAATCAGGCAACTCCTGTGAAAGGGTCGTTTGACCCCCCAAAGGGGTCTCTACCCACAGGTTGAGAACCACTGCTTTAGGTCAACTACTTTATTAACCAGGATACAGTACATTTATACTGCTCCTTTCCATGTTTTTAAAAAAAGGGTTTTCTTCACCTTACCATAATTTAGATGGGGGAAACTTTGAAGATTTATTGGTGCTATGTGGCTCTCTATCTGGAGAATATGTTATATATTAGAAAGATTGATTGGGGGATAAATGGTAAAGCCATGTGTTTTTCCTTGAATGCAAGTGTGTAATGCCCAAGTTTAAAAGATTCTATCTCTGGCAGTAGAGATCAAAGGTAATCAGGGTTTTGTTTGTTTGATCTTTGATGGAATTTGCAAAAGCTCTAAATTTCTATGCCATCCTGACACAGCCCTTGATCATATCCAGTACAGTCTACCCAGGCTGGTTCACAGAATAAGATACTTCAGTGGAACATTGACCAAGTGTGCTATAGAAAACGTGTGCCCCCGGAAATAAAGGCAGTTCATCAGGGATGGGTATGTGTGGAAAAGCCTGTTGGAAGAGACTTGGTGGCATAGTAGTTGTAAGCACTTAGATGAGAGCTGGGCAGCCTTACAGAGAGATTGGTAGCTCCATGGGGCAGTTCTGCTGCGATAGGAGCTCTTCATGAGTTGGCATTGACTCATAAAGAACTAGGTTTTGAGGGTGAGTAGCAGCTAGATAATTCAAGTTGTCTCTCATCTGGACGGTTTCCAATGAGTCTCAACCGTGGCCTGGTTCTCTAGAAAGCAAAACCAGTGACACTTATATAGAGAAATTTCTATCAAGAAAATGACGCACTTTGTAGAAGTCAGTAAATTCAGTCCTGTGGGTCAAATGAAGCAGGGAGACAAAACAGGAAGCAGGGAGACCGCAGACTTGTGGCTGCAGTTTATTGAATCCAAGGTTTGCAGGTCAGATGGCAGATTGCTGATGGCTCCCAGCATCACCAGGCAGTATGGCAGGCTGTTGGCACAAGTCCAGAGATCGGGACATCTCTGAGCCAGATGCCAGACATAGCAAGAACCCAGCAAGCTTCCCCACAGACTCTACCTATATAGGAATCAGACCACTCCCACCCTGAGGAAACTTCCTATCAATTGCATGAGGGTGCTGACTTGAGTTAAGGGGGCTTCACCCCATCTTTATACCTCCATAATGGGCTCCCACAACTCCACATGGAGTTGATGACATTGTGTTGTGTCAAATCACGGGTGATTACTAGGCCCTACTGCCAAACCACTGAGAATCCTGACCCGTCCAGTTGACACAAAGCATAATGCTCACACTGGTCTTTCTACTTCTAGTCCTTACCTCTGATCTGCCCAAGGATCAGTCTGGACCAGCATTAGCCAGTAGAAATACAATGCAAGACACACACATGTCATTTTACATTTTCTAATAGTCACATTTAAAAAGTAAAAAGAAACAAGCAAAATTAATTTTAATATTCTGTTTAACCTAAACGTTTGAAATCTAGTGTGCATTGCACACATACAGCCTATCTTGATTTGGATGCTAAATTATCCTCAGAAACATTTAATGTGTGTTTAGGTTTCATTCAATGTATAGTTGAAAAAGCAGATTCACGTGCCCAAATTGTTCCGGGCCTAACTCATTGTTATGACTGAATATCATGTGCTTTAAGCTACGCAATTCAAATAGAATTCTCTCCGTGACATCAGCCACGGTTCAAGAGCTCAATGGTCTGTGGCTTCCGTATTGGACAGCACAGGTGTACCTTTCTAGGATGCAACCAGGAGCATCCTACTTCATAGGTAGTGCAGCCTGTTGCCCACAAAATAATGATCTGATGATCCTTCGTGAGTTCCATGCCCTGACTTCTTCTCTCCCCTCCCCTCCCCTCCACTCTTTCTTGCCTCAACGCCGCTCACTGCTCCCCTCCCCCATGCCAGATTCTGCTCAGTCCCTAGAACTGTAGTCACAGGATGCAATTCTACTTACAGATACACCCACTCAACTTTCAGAGCTCATTTTAAGCATCTTCACTACCTCCCCTCCGCAAAGTGTTTCCCTTCCACCTGAAACACCTGGGAGGGGACCACTGAGACGACTTGTTTTTCCTGTATTCCAGCCCCTTGAATACATATTGTAGACATTGAATGAAAATTGATTGCAGTCCCCACAATAGAATGACACTTTTCCCACTTCTCCCTGTTACCATGTATTTTTCTAGCCTGTCCATTCCTGCAGAAGCCCTGTTGGTGTAGTGGTTACATGTTGGGCTGTGATCTGCATGGTTGGTGGTTCAAAACCACCAGCAGCTCCCAGGGACAAAGACTGGGCTTTCTATAGCTGTAAACAGAGTGACCCCCTGTGGGTTTCCAAGATTATGAGCTTTGACTTAATGGCATTGTTTTTATTTTATTTTTTGTCTTCTATCCCTTTCCTTCTGAGCTGTATGGCTTGTCAACTGCTGCCCTTTGATAGCTTATGTTGATTATTCTAAGGAGTGGTTTTGTTTAATTTTCCTGATAGCCCTGTGGTTTCAGTATGGTAAGCTGGGATCTCTAGAGAAGCCAAGCCAGTGTCACTTGTGAATATAAAAGAGAGAACTCTACATCATGAGAAAGACTCATATAATTGTAGAAGCACATAACTCCAGCCTGGCTCAAGTCTGTAGGTCAGGTGGTAAGCCGGAGACTGTTTCTGACTTGAATAACTGTGGGGGCTGATGAACCAGGAAGAGGAAGACAACCAGGACGCCCCCCGGGTAGTGCATATAGAGGTGGATGTGTCCACGGTCACCAGCTAAGGCTGTGACTATAGAATGCCAGGAATCCAAGTTCACAGGTTAGGTGGCAATCTGCTGATGGTTTCCAGGGTCAGCAGGCAAGGTGGGTTGGTGGCTCCAATCCAAGGATTTAGAGGTTTGAGACAGGTGCAGGATCTTGACCCAGCCAGAAGTAAGCTAGCTTCCCCACAGTGTCCACTGTACAGTAATGAGACCAAATCCCTGAGCGAACTTCCTCTCAGTGAGGACTGTGATCTGAGGAAAGGACTTGCCCTTCATCCTTATCTTCTTTCCACGGACTGGCTGCCCACGGTAGCTCCCGATCTGCGGTTGATACTTTGTGTTGTGTGGCATCACCGGGATTACTGCCAAGCCACTGAGACCCCTGACCCAGCCAAGAGGAGCCAAACCTGTCACAGAGCACGAGCCACATGTTTAAGATGAGGAATATGAGGGAGCGTAGACGGGTTAAGTTACCCGCCGGAGGTCACACAGATATGGTGGGCCCAAGATTCCAATTTGAATAACCTCAATCCACACATACGGTTCACACCTTCCAGGCTATGCTAACCCAAGAGAAATCTCATCTTGAGGACCTTAGAGAGTTTAAAACAGGGGAAAGAGATGAAATTAGGCTTTAGGAATATTGATTTGGTAGCAAGGTGGCGTGTGTTGGAATTAGGAGACATTAGCTGTTGTGATTTAGCCTGCCATGATTACTGCCTGCGAGTTTGAGGCCCCCACCCAGCCCCACACCGGGTAGCTGGGCTCTTTAGGCAGATCTGGCCCTGCCTGCCCCGGCAGTCATAGGATCTGTTGCAGCAGATTTGCCCAGCGCCCTACATGGCTCTAGCCCCGTTCTTTCCTGACTGCCACTCCTGAGTCCCAAGTTCAGTTGCTCACCGTGTTCTTTCTACCAGTGTTAGTCCTTGGAGATCGCTGGAGTCTGGCTTTTCTCTATTTGTAGTTGGGGGAGTGGATTACACATCAGACTGCTAACCAGCAAGGTCAGTAGTTCAATGGCATTAGCCATTCTTCCATCGATAGATGAGGCTTTCTGCTCCCCTAACGATTTACAGCCTTGAATACACACAGGGGCAGTTCTACTCTGCCCTGTGGCGTTGGTATGAGTCAGAATCCAGCTGATGATGGTGGGCTCCGTGTTTGTTTGTTTGTTTGTTTGTTTGTTTGTTTGTTTGTTTAACCGTACATCATGTACTCTACTGGACTCTTGCGAACAGCTTTATCAGCAGGCCGCCTTGCCTCTGCCCACTGGTGCCACTCTCTTCACAATGCGAGCATACGTGCCCACAGGGGCCTGCTCGGAGCATCTCAGCTCTGAAGTATTTACCGAGTGCCTGTCATTTATGTGCAGGGCCTGAGGGTGCAGAACACTGTATAAGAAGCAGACCTGTGCTTTTTGGAGAGGATATTCTAATGGGGGAGGGAGAGATATTAAGCACATTCACACAGTTGTAGAATGTACAAAATAAACAAAACCACCCTCGTTGCCATCAGGTGGATTCTGACGCATTGTGACTCTGTACGGCAGAGTAGAATCACCTCTGTGGGTTCCCCAAACTGTGAATCTTTACTGAACGAGACAGCCTCCTCTTTCCCCCATGGAGGGGCTCATGGGTTTGAATCGCTGACTTTTCAGTTAGCAGCTCAGTGTGTAACCTGCTACTTCACCAAATCTCCCAGTGCAGTGTGTCAGGGGGGACAGGACAGAGCTGCCCCTGTGAGTTTCCGAGACTGTTTACTGGAGTAGAAAGCTCCGTCTCTCTCCCAGAGAACAGTTGGTGGTTTTGAATTGCCAACCTGGCAGATCTCAGCCCAAAGCATAACCACTGCACTGTGGGGTTTCTTGTAAACTTCATAGGAAGGGTAGAGCTGGAAGAAGGAAAAGAGGTACATGCTTTGCATGTAATATTTCTTTTCATGTGACTGTAAGAGTCAGTGAGTCAAGTGTGGTGGAAAGAACTAGACTTGGGAATTGAGAGCAACCTGGGCTTGGAAACTCATGTCAAGTGATTACTTGGTGCAGTTTTTCGCAAGTTACTGAACTTTAAAAACCTATTTCTTTCTGTAAAATGAAGTTTAGCTAACAAACCAATAAACCTGCCACCATTGATTCCTCCTCACAGTTTGATATGTCCTACAGCAGCCCCACAGGAAGAACCTAATGCAGGCGGTTGCTACCCTTTCTCCCAGAGTGTGGCAGGTGGGTTTGAACAGCCCACCTTTTAGTTAGCAGCCTTTGCCAACAGAGCTCTTTCTAGGCTTAACATTGCTTATTGTTTGGGACAGTTTTGAGGCATCTATTGTGGGTCCAATAAATAGTCCATCTTCCCTCTTTAATGTTTACTCATGTTTCTATCCCAAATGATTACCCTTTCTCAGGGTAGAGATCATGTCTTACTGCTTGCTTATTTTTTTTAAAAAATAAGATGAAAAATAATGCTAAACCAATATATCCTTACTTTAGAAAATATTAAAAAGGGAAGTTTATTCAAATGCTACTTTCTGGAAATAATCACAGTATATACTTGTGCATAAGCCGAGTTTTTCAGCATATTTTTAATGCAGTTTTTGTGGTTAAATTAGGTACATCGGCTGATATTTGGGTCAGCCTCTCCTGCTAGTAGTAGTAAAAGGCATGTGTGTTGTGGCTCTTAGGGAATACAGCCCTTGGCATATCTCCCTCAGTGTTAATTTCCCACACTGCCTGAGTAAGGGTAGTTTACCTCCAGGTTCTTGCCTATAGATCAGTGTGAAAATAAGTAAGCAAGCGTGTGAGCCAGGCAGTATATGGTATTCTCTAACTTTCTTTTGTTTGTGGTCCATCCTTCTTAACACTGGATTGTGAAATCCTGGACAGCAAACATCATGCATTTTCTTCATTGAAATTCTTGAAAGATTGTTTCTTGGAGTATGAAACCACTGCCATTGAGTAGATTTTGACTCAAAGCAACCCCTAGGACAGAGTAGAGTTGCCCCTTTGGGTTTCCAAGATTATAAATCCTTATGGGAGCAGCCAACCTCACCTTAGTCCCTCTGAGTGGCTGATGAATGTGAACTTCTGACATAGCCCCCACTACACCCCCGGCGTACCTTCCAATAAAAAAACCAAGCTCACTGCCATTGAGTTGATTCGGACTCTGGTATAGAGGATTGCTTGCAGGGCTGCTAATCATAAGGTTGCCACTTCAAATCCACCAGCCACTCCATGGGAGAGAGGTGAGGTTCACTGCTCACATAAAGATTTACAGTCCTGGAAAGCCACAGGGGCAGTTTCACTGTCTTTGAGGGTGGCGGTGGAGTGAGGGATGAGTTTATTGGTGTAGTCACTGTAGGGGAAAAAAACAAAATAAACTAACCCTCTTTGTAGAAGGGTCTTAGCCTAATGAAATTGAATATGCAGCAGGTCTGATTTACTAATTAAAAACAATCGGAGCAAGGAGGGAGGGGAAAAAAAAGAGGACCTGATGCAGAGGGCTTAAGTGGAGAGCAAATGCTTTGAGAGTGATTAGGGTAAAGAATGTACTGATGTGCTTTATACAATTGATGTATGTATATGCATGGATTGTGATAAGTTGTATGAGCCCCTAATAAAATGTTTAAAAACAATCGGAATCAGTTTCATTGTAAAAACAATTGTAGAAAGCATTTGTTATAAATGTACTGACTGCCTAGTGCTGTTCGGCTCTCTGGAACTGTAATTATGTAATTATTGAAAGAGGGTACGTAGGAGAGTATAGATCATGCGTTAGATGTTTGAAGGATTGAGATGCTACAGAGGGTGAAGGCCGGGCAGTACGCAGAGGGAATGTGGCTCAAGGGCTGGCATGAAGCAGTGGGGTGCCCTTAGTCTGGGCCCTGAGCAACGAGGAAGATGAGGATGGGTAGAAAGAAGTCTGCCAGTTGATACAGAGTTTGTTTTAATAAGAAATCAGGCGGGGTTGTAAAGTTGGCCAGTTTTGAGGTGTAGGAAGGGGTTGTGAATACCTGCCTGAGGCGTGCACACCTCTGAGACCGTTTGTGCATGCTTAGTGAGGCATTCTTAACTAGCGTTACTATCTGCTTGCCTAGAGTTAAACAACTTCCAAGGAGAAAAGCCAGGGCTTAAACCCAGGTCTTCAGATCCTACGAAGAAAATAGTTTTTCCTGGAGGTGTTGCAAAGATGGGTTAAATAGTTCTTGGCAGTGGGAAGAGCCTAGCACTGAGCAGCAGACACACTGAGGCAAGCAAGTCCCCTTCCTGAGTCCCAGCTCGACTGGGGCTGACTGCTCCTGAGATGATCTCAAAGTCTCCTCCCTGATTTGAAAATCCTGCAATTGGACATAATCAAGCTTGTGTAAGGTCACAAGATCAGAAGTAGGAAGAGGAGTCACCGATGAAGTTTCAAAGTTTCAAAACTTGAAAAAATAATGGCTCTATGGACTAAAACAAGGAGGTTAAGGAAGCAGGTTTTTTCTTGTTATAAAATCTTTTTTGCTTGTATCCTTGTTTTTGTTTTTTTAAATATGATTATTTTGTTGTGTGTTTCTTTTGCCAATGGAATGATCTTAAAGGCAGCTAAAAGGTAGTAGTGAGTGGGTCGTGGGTGATTGGAATATTAGGGTTGAAAATAGAGTGGGAAAGTCATCCGCTTAGCAGGCGGGTTGTTTGGGTGTGTGAATGCTGACGACGGCGAGCAGCTGAAGAACAAACAGTGGTCATCCAGTGAAGGTCTGGCTCACGGCTACTCCAGGCGTGTCAGAGTAGAATGATTCATAGGGTTCCCAAGGGCTGACTTCTCAGACGTAGGACACGAGACCTTTCTTTGAGGTGCCTCTGAATTGACCTAGGGCAGCCGCTCAGTACATTACTTGTTGGTGCCACCTGAGGCCTGCAATGAGCATCTAGAAGTCATCTCTAAAGGGGGTTCTCCGAAACAACGGGCTGAAGTAAAGAAAAGGGAGACCACCGGTAGGAAACTACAGCAGCACAGTGTTGCAGACACACGGGAACTGAGTTGGCTGGAGCAAATTGAGTCCGTGTCTAGTGCACTGGAAATGAGTTGAATTCACTGACTTGGATCAGCACTGTCGTGGCGGAGCGCATGAAGGCTGGGCTCACAGTGTGTCGACTGTAATGAAGACAAGGAGCCCTGGTGGCGCAGTGCCTTGGCCCTTGGTTGCTGACTGAAAGGTTAGCAGTTTTAACCCACCAGCCACCAAGTACCGTGGACTGCCACAAGATCAAACAGATAGGTCTTGGAAGAAGTACAGCCAGAATGCTTTTCAGAAGCTGGATGGCCAGACTTCTCGCATACTTTGGACATGGTATCAGGAGAGACCAGTCCCTGGGCAAAGACAGCATGTTTAGTAGAGGATCAGTGAAAAAGGAAGATTCTCACCAATATGGACAGGCACAGTGGCTGCAGCATTAGGCTCAAACAACTGCGAGGAGGGCACAGGAGCGGGCTGTACCCTGTCCTGTAGAGTCGTCTGAGTCAGAATCAGTTCTACAACCACAAGTAGTAAAGACAATTTTTTTCACAAGTGTAATTACAAAAAGATATTATAGTGAGGTTAAATTTAGAAATACCAGGATCAATGGTAAATCAATTAAAGTATCTGACCATGGACTTCAAGACGCCAAGGAAGAGTTCTTTCCTTACCTAGCCCCCGGGCTTGGAAGTGGCACAAAGGAACAGTAGGGTAAGGGGCAGGAACCAGTTCTGGGACTGTGACGAATAACAGGTGATGTGATTACAGGCTTGCACAACCTAGGTTTGTAAATTGTGTTAATAGAATGAAACATATCTGCCTTTATTCACCTTTCTGTGTGTGATGAAACTGGGATCTCTCTCGGGTTCAGATGTTGTGGCAGATTAGATATTCCCAACATTGGCTGTATGTATACGTGTATGTGCGCACACACAAACACATATACCCACATATAATATACGTATGTATGTCCAATTTCTTTTCGTAAATTGTGAAGCTGGCCTTCTCTGAAGAGGTGGGATCTGTGCTTTCTTTGCTTGACCCTGGATAGAGCCTCGGCCAACAAATTGAAGCAGAAGGAGCACCGCTTGATTTCTGAGGGCTTCATAAAAGACTAGCAATTCAACTTCCCCCTGACTCTTCCTGTCTTTTTAAAATTAAATGATCATTTTATTGTGGGCTCTTACAGCTCATAACAATCTATATGTCACTTGTATCAAGCATATTTGTACATATTGCCATCATTCTTTTGTAGACATTTATTGTCTGTTGAGCTTTATATACAAGAGCAGTTGAATATTGGGAAAGCATCCCACCCCAGTCCATATCAAGTCCATAAGTCCAATATTAGCCCATATGTCCAATACCAGTCTGTAAAGTCCTCTTCAGGCTCACGAAACACATGCAGTGATGCCAAATGCAGGAAGATCACAGGCCAGTGGGTGGGAAGTCTTGTGGATCCAGTAGCTTTGTAAACATCTTAGCCCTGACAGAGGTCTCCCCGTGGCTCTTCCAGCTCGGCACTACTGTTGTTTCATGTGTCTCTCGGCGTGAACAGAGAGAGTGTATCTCTCGCCTCCAGGGAGGAAAACCCAGGAGTTCCCAGAATCCTCAGGAGAAGGCCATGCCCACACAGAGGCCTCATTGGCTATCATCTGATTGACAGGATAAATAAACTCCACCCCTTCACTCTTAATCCTCAGATTGACACCAGATTATGTAACTACCCCAAGGTTGTAGCTCCAGTTATCTCAGATTGGCAGTTCAACTGCATGGTACATAGGAGGAAGCAAAAGCTCCCTAGTGACTGCGATGCTCCCATTTTACTTGGTAAGTAGCTTAGAGTCAAGTAAGAAAACTGGCATGTGGCTATCAGGATGCGCCTCCAGCAGTTCTAGAGGCTGTGTGGGAAGGTGAACTCTTCACAGTGGTGGAACAGGTAGGGAGTTGAAGGGAAAGGATCAACGGCTCTCAGTGACAAGGAGTCAGTGTTGGATTGTGCAGGAAAGGCAAGGGGGCCCTACATGACTTCCTGTGGCTTCCCTATTGCCACCAGGCTGAAGCCATACAGAACTCACAGACAAGACTCACAATTAGGGAGTTTATTAGGGAAGTTAATAGATCACCCACCACAAACCAGGATCCAGAAACATTAAGGATACAATACTTTCCCCCTGAACCAGCAGCTCGGTGTCTATTCTTTAGCCTCTCAGCCTTATGGTCCCTTGTTTTCCACCTCTGTGGGCCAGCAGGCCAGCTGGGTGCCTGCCGTGCCTCACAGTCACCTAGTCTTGGTGCTGCCGCCCCTCCCTTGTTTTCCAGTCTCCATTCCGGCTCTGAGGCCTGAGCGCTCTAGCGTGCACCACGAGCAGCTCTTCCACGGTCCTGGGATTCCTGTCTCTGCCGCGATGGCTCTTCATGTAGCCCGGGACGTGGCTAATCCCCTCTATAAGTGTGACACAGGCCACCAATCATTTGGTGGGAGTTACGGAGACATGGATTCCAAGAACAAAGCAAAATTTAAAATCCCAAACTCAAGTCAAGTCCAACTCATAGAAGAGCCATATTAAGAAATCTCACTCTACCACAGGCTGGCTCCAAAAACAAACTAGGTCGGTCCTGGCAGCTGCTAACTGCAAGGTCAGCAGTTCAAAACTACTAACTACTCCTCGGGAGAAAGATAGGGCTTTCTGCTCTCGTAAAGAGCTACCATCTTGGAAACTCAAAGGAACAGCTTTCCCTGTCCTATAGGGTCACTGAGTCAGCATCAACTCCGTGACACTCAATGGCTTTGAGTGAGTGCCAGGCCCAGCTTTTTATTTAGAAAATATGAGAGAATCTGGTTTTCGAAGCTTAAACGTTTTCACCCAAAAGATACATTCTTGAGGGGTGCGCATTGTTGTTTGACAGCCGCTGAGGAGGAAAGAAGTCCTGTTGTGTCACAAGTGATCTCAGGCACAGTCTTGGGAGGGGTTTCAGTGAGGGACCTTTTCATGCTGCTGTTGGTACGTAGTTTAACCCAGGGCATGGCAGGCCTCGTTCTTTTGATGTGCTGTTTGGTGTAAAGCAAAGGGGGAACGCTGTGTGCCTGGCATTACCAGCATTGTGGCTCAGTGGCTTTGGAAGCATATTGCAACAGATGTGAGGGCAGAAAACCTGCTTGGCTCATGTGCCATCTCCTTTCAGGAATTGGAAGCGCTGTCTCTGGGTCAGGCACTAACCTGCACCGCCCAGCAAAGTAATTAGCAAGTGTTCAGTGAAGTGGTGTCAGATGTGACTCCCAGAGCTGTCGGTGAGCAAGATGTTATTTACCAAGAAGTTTGCCAAGATGAAGAACTCCAGAAATTGTACCTCCAAAAGGTGTACCTGTTCCCTCATGAGCACCTGTGCATCAGACTTTAATCATCCTCATTCCCATGTAGAAGAAAGACCCTGAGAATACATCAACCAGACTTTGTAGGGGGTGGGAACTGCTGGAGGGGTGAAGTGTCTTGTGAGTTTGGCCTAGGGGACACCTCTGACAAAAGATGCCTGGCGCTGTTGCCTGAGGGGACAGCAGTTGCAGTAACTGTGGGATGAACCACAGCACTGGGCGTACATTTGTGTGATGTGCCCCAAAAGTCAGCGGATGCAGGAAGAACTGTCTTACCTTTCCTGAGAAAGATAGCATGGAGCAAATTAGAAGAGCACCTCGTTTTCTTTTTGGGAGCGCTCACAGATCTCAAGCAGATTGCATGACTCAATGAGGGAGATTCAGAAAGTTCATGGGAAATTTTCACTTTCTTTAAATCCCATTTTACCATGAACTTTTGGATCCACTGCCATGGAGGTGATTCTGACTCATAGTGCTACCCTGTGTAGGATTTTCAAGGCTGTTACTCTTTCTAGGAGCAGACAGCCTCATCTTTCTCCCTGGAGGGGCAGGTGGGCTTCAACTGCCACCCTTGTGGTTAATAGTCCATGATGGTGCTACTAGGAGTGTGAACTTTTTGAAGTTTCCCTGTGGTAGCTACATAATCTGTTGTCAACGTGAGAGGATTAAGAGTGAAGGGGTGGAGTTTAGCCTGTCAGTCAGGTGGTAGCTTGATGACCTCAGTTAGAGGCGGTAAGGAGATAAAGAGCTCGTTGGAGGCAGGAAGCAGACTCACTTCCTGAGAAATACTGTAGCTGACAAGACACATAGAGCTATGCTAGTGCCCTGAGCTGGAGGAGTACATGGAGACCCCTGCCAACGCTGAGATGCTTACAATGCCACTGGATCCACAAGACTTCCCACCCACTGGCCTGTCATTGCATGTGTTTCGTGAGTCTGTAGAGAACTTTATAGATTGGTATTGGACATATGGGCTAATGTCGGACTTAAGCACTTGATCTGGACTGGACTGGCATGTTTCTCAGTATTCAATTGCACTTGCATATAGAGCGCTTTCTTATACAACACATATGAGTGTCTATAAATTTTGTTTCTCTAGTCTACCCAGACGAACACACTCCCCTATGGTGGTGTAATAGTGCCCACAGTAGGCTGCTAACTGCAAGGTCAGCAGTTCAGAACCACCAGCCAACTGTTGTAAAGTGTTGCAGTCTAGGAAGCTCACAAGGGCAGTTCTGCCCTGTCCTGGAGGGTCGCTATGCTATCAGTCGGCATTGATTCCGTGGCAGTGAGTTTGGTATGAACCAGGATAACAATACTTTTGACATACCCTTGTGTGTCAGAAAGTTGCCTATAGTAGCAGCTATGAAAACCCAGCTGTTCTCTATGAAACCAAATATTGAAGAGATTTTTTTAAATGTTAAACCATGCTGCTACTCTTCTTGCTAGATTTTTGGAAAGAAACGGTTTCATTCTAAAACCAGGATGCTAGCGTGTATGTTAGGAGCTTAAATCCTGAGCATCCAGCTTGCGCAAGGCTGTGGATCACAGTGAAAGCCCAAACTCCACTTGCAGTGTTCCCATGGGGATGGACCCTCCCTTGATTCCTCCTGACCACTCACCAGGGTTGTGAACAGTCCTGCCCTCAGGCAGAATGCTTTGGAAAGTGGATTGCTTCCACCCTCGTGACCAGCCCAGGGCCGGCAGTCAGTCTCCTTTAGGGGCTTGCCGTGGGACAGCATAGTCATGAGTCATGCCCTGACTGCCTTGGTTGGAGGTCCCTGGGCCCATCTGAGGAGCTCTTCTGTCCAACGTCATGTACTTGTTCCAGTCCTGGCCCCCTACTCACTTCTGTACCCCCACCTGTAACTGTGACACATTGATCTGCCGACAGGAATGCTTAGGACAGTTTCCTTTGCCTTTCCGTGCCCTTTTCACATCCGATTCTCTGGGATACTGTTATGACTCATGCCCTCTCGTCCAGATTATGCATCTTTGTCCTGTCTGGGACTTAACATTCTGCTTAAGTTATATTTGAGGTTTGGTGATCTTTTGTACCCTACAACATATGCACTAAATTTATTGCTATTTATATATTAATTGACATTTTAAAATAATCAATTGCACTTCTAATATGATAAATATGATCATTATCGATCAAAGTACCTTGAGGGCCCCAATAATTTTATAAGAGTACAAAAAAAATTCTAAGACTAAAAAAGTTTGAGGACTGCAACTTGCGAGAATTTAATTCTAGAATCCAATTTGTGTACCTGTACTGGAAATACATGTGCCCCACCTAGCCCAAGGCTCCTTAACTTTGAGGCTTTCAAGAAGGGCTAGAAAAATCTGGGGGTGGAGTGGGGTGGGGTGGATCTAGGAGACCCTAGCCAAAATCTGTGGCTGTGCAAGTTTCTTACAGAAAGGGATGCAGTATTTGCATATGAAGTACACATTTAAATCCTGTCCACCTTAAATCATCTCAAATTGCATATAATATTTACTGCGCTGTAAACAGCTTCTGAGGGGCAGCTTGGAGCACTTACTTGCTCCCTGTGGTTGAGGTATGACACCAAACCCACGTAGGGATCGACGGCTCTGTGTGCTTTCTGGAATTAACAATCATCTTGTTCTTTATAATGAAATGTCATTGCAGACACTTCTTCAGCTGTGTCTTCTGTTATCATCGGTGACATTCAGCATTTACAAATAAATCAGGTGCATCACATGGGAAGACGTGTACCTCTTTCTCCACCAAAATTGCCAGAAAGCTCAGTAAAGTGTAAAGATAGCAGGTCGACATTTCGTTCCTTAGTCCCTACCCTTCTCCGGACAAATAGGGTGTGCTTTTAAAAAAAATCATTTTACTGGGGGCCCATACAGCTCTTTTCACAACCCATACATAAGTCTATCTTGTCAAGCACATTTGTACATTGTTGCCATCATCATTTTCAAAGCATTTTCTACTTGAGCCCTTGGTGTTCCTTGTATTCTTTGTTTGTTTGAAATTCTTTTTTGTTTTCCTTTTTTTCTCTCACATAAATCATCTTTATTTGATGCATTTCTGTGTGTGTGTGTGTTTTAATAATTTTATTAGGGTCTCATAAAACTCATCGCAATCCATGTATCAATTGTGTAAAGCACATCTGTACATTTGTTACCTCATCATTCTCAAAACATTTGCTCTCCACTTAAAGCCCCTGTCATCAGCTCCTCATTTTCCCCTCCCTCCCCGCTCCCCCCTCCCTCATGAGCCCTGGATAATTTATAAGTTACTATTTTGTCATATCTTGCCCTGTCTGACGTCTCCCTTCTCCCCCTTTTCCATTGTCCGTCCCCCAGGGAAGAGGCCATATGTAGATCCTTGTAATCGGTTTAGGGTGTGCTTGTTAGTACTAGAAATGTAGTCCGACCTGAGAGGAGCAGTGCGAGGTCTGTCCTAACCCAGCAACCAGATGCGAATGCACCTTACAGGTGCGTGGTTGGCCTTACAACTCACTGATTTGCTCGGCCTGCCGTGCAGCGATGGCAGCCTCCATGCAGCACTCAACTCCTTGGCCCTCAGCGGTGTGCCAGGAAGGAAGCCGGCCATCAGAGGGCACTGTGCCTCATTCCTGTTAGTGCTTTCTCTCTGGGACTTGAAGAGGGACCAGGGGGATGGGGTGCAGGCAGATTCTGGCCAAAAACCTGGGACAACAAGCATTCTGAGCTACTGGAGCTCAGTTGTGTGCTATTGGTTCCAGCGAATTTGAAACTTTAGGAGGATCAAGGTAGATCTCTTAGTTTGAGAACAGCGGGGCTTTCTTTGGGCAGGAGAAATATATATATTTTGGGGGTGGTGGCAAGGGAGGCCTCAGCTTGGCAACGTCAGATCAGACCCCAGCACGCCATGCCTCCAGGTCCCTTGGTCATGCAGCTGTTGGGCACCAACCACAGTGGGTCCTAGGCTCGTCAGGAACACAGGTGGAGGCACCACAAGGTGTCAGCTGCCCTGTGCCCAGAATGGCATGGCTGGAGCCTGACAGGGGAGGGGCAGCTGACAGAGAATATATTATTTTAAAAAAATAAGACTCCTCCTTTTAGCTTTTAAATGTGGTAGAATTGGATGGTAACATTTAAATGGTGGCTGTTGACCCAGTGCCCAGGGGAGAGAGAGAGAGAGAGAGAGAGAGAGAGAGTGTGTGTGTGTGTGTGTGTGTGTGTGTGTGTGTGTGTGTGTGTGTGTGTAACCTTATGTACAGATAGCACAGTGCCAGATCCGCTCTAACTTCCAGGGGCGGGGAAAGGATCAGCTCACAGCTGATGCCTCGGAGGTGGAGCTCAACCATCCCTCCACTCGCCATTCTTTTCACGAATTCCGACGCCAGATAGTCCCGCCTCTGCGCCCTCTGGTTTTCTGATGTGTTCTCTAAGCTTTGCCGCTCGAGACCACGCAGAGCTCACAGACCATATTGACGATGCTCAGGTTGCTTAGGGAAGTAGCAGGCTACATACACTTCAGAATCAGGATCAACTGGGAGGTGACCGGAACAACCTGAGATACAGTTCTTTCATCGAGATGGCTTCTTTTGACCCGTGCCTCTGGCAGGCCTCTGTTACTGGGCCTCACTGTTGGTCTCCCTCCTGCTCGGCAAAAGTTTAAAAGCTCTTTCGTTCCACCAGTAAGTGCCAAAGGGACCCCACTTTGCCAGCAGCCTTCTGCCTGAAGGCATTCAGCTCACTCATCCTTGAGCTAGTAAGCTCACTGTAATGTAGCTACCTCCCTCTTTGGCCCAAGGAGTCTACCATGTGCTCTCTGACCCACCCTGGGTCTGCTGCTGGACCCTGCCAGGCTGGCTGCTGCCAGTCCATCTCTCACTGTCTTTTTTCAGTGTTCCCACCACTCTGCAGCCCTCTGGGACTAGTCGGGTCTTACCAGGGCCCTTTCTCCAAAGGACACATTCCACTCTCCGTTCTTGTGATTAGCAGCTCACCCATCCACCACGCCACCTGTTCTTGATGGTAGTGGAGCACTTCCCTCCAACCTCGGCACTGGCTTCCTTTGAGACCATTCCCCTTGAGTCCAGTCCCCCTGCATGTGTTCCATGCCCATTCACAGACTGTCCAGTCCCCCTGCATGTGTTCCATGCCCATTCACAGACTGTCCAGTCCCCCTGCATGTGTTCCATGCCCATTCACAGACTGTCCAGTCCCCCTGCATGTGTTCCATGCCCATTCACAGACTGTCCAGTCCCCCTGCATGTGTTCCATGCCCATTCACAGACTGTCCAGTCCCCCTGTGGCCCTGAAGCACCTTCTTTTCATAGTCCACCCAACCTTATCGTGAGAGTTCACAAGACTGGCTAGAAGGGCCATATAATAGTAACTCACTGCACCACATTTTGTGACTCTATCTAATCTAAAAGCATGTGAGATCATAGCATTTAGTGGCCTGTATCTCTAAACAAGAAAAACAGTCATTCATACAATGCTGCTTAACACAAGGGAGTAGAGATATTTGAAGGTAACACTGTTTGAAAATCTTTTTTTGGGGGGGGTAAATTGTAATTTTTTAATTGGAAAACAAATATACAACTTGGAATGGATTTGAGGCAAATTGTGCCATAAGCAGATTTTCTTTAAGTGGCTAAACAAAGTTTAAAAAGCAAGTAACCATAAAAGAAAAGGTTTCTGGTACAGGACCAGCAGTACAAAAAAATAGTGTACGAGTACCTGGTTAATACACCCGTTTTGCAATAGTGCAACTTTAAGTACATATTGTTGACTGTCCTTAGTCCACGCAGAGTTACAGCTCCACACTTCAACAACCACATGCTGACGGTTCCTAAAGAAAACTACTGAAAAAAAGGCTTAACCAGATGTTCCCTCGTTTGACCAACTCCATCTAAGTTTAGATGTGCAGAAGGGCTTAGATATATCCAGAGTAAGCCACATGCAACATGTTACTTGATCAATTTTCTAAAATAAGGTTTCAGGACAATGACAGTAAGATAAGGGAAGAGAACATGGAGGAATGAAGTCCTAATTACTATACATGCATATTCTTTTGACAGTTGGGGGAAACCTTTTACAGATAAGTTACAAACAAAGAAAAGGCAAATAAACAATTTTGTACAAGAAATTTAACACATTCTGTACAATGTCTTCACTTTGCTGTCATCATTTGTACAAACTCTTCATAGTTTACTTGACCATCCCCATCAATATCTGCTTCCCTGATCATTTCATCAACCTCTTCGTCTGTTAACTTCTCTCCAAGGTTTGTCATCATGTGACGAAGTTCTGCTGCACTAATGTAGCCATTGCCATCCTTATCGAACACATGGGATGCTTCTCTGATTTCTTCCTCACTGTCTGTGTCCTTTATTTTTCTTGCCATCATTGTCAGAAATTCCGGGAAGTCAATTGTGCCATTACCATCAGCATCTGCTGCATTAATCATGTCTTGTAATTCTGCTTCTGTGGGATTCTGCCCAAGAGACCTCATGACAGTCCCCAATTCCTTTGTGGTTATAGTTCCGTCACCATCCTTGTCAAATAGTGGAAAAGCTTCCTGGAATTCTGCAATTTGCTCTTCAGTCAGTTGGTCAGCCATGCTGCAAGTGCTACCGGTCTCGGAGACGCGTTCACACAACCACTCGGCTCACTAGCTCCACTCGGACTCTGTTTGAAAATCTTTAATGAGACTTTGGCTTAATAAATATGCCCGATTAAAACACATACTCTCTCACACAGCTGCCTTTTATAACTGATGTATTTTCATTTATAAGAGACTACCTGTAGAAGAGATCCCCCTTCCACCTTGCCCACTTACCTACCCCATCAAGGGAAGCCGCGTTAGGCCTTTCATATTGGCATATTGATATATTGGAATGCAAAAGGTCCTTTAGTTAAATACCAACCTTATTATTAGGCTATTGGTGTTTGATATTTGCACATAAAAAGCCTTCTATGGCGATGGCTGAGGATGGTGTGTGATCATATCCGTTATGTCATGCGGTAATTTATTCATGGAGTGTGCTTTCTCTCCACCCATTACAGAGAGGTACAGAAAGCAGTCAACACTGCCCAGGGCTTGTTTCAGAGATGGACAGAGCTCCTCCAGGACCCCTCCACAGCCACCAGGGAGGAAATCGACTGGACCACCAACGAGCTGAGAAACAACCTCCGGAGCATAGAGTGGGATCTAGAGGACCTTGATGAAACGATCAATATCCTTTTCTGTGGGGTTGTGCCTTGGGGTACACAGACAGGTGGATATGCCGTTAACAAATTGTTTCACATGCACCATTCATGCATTTAAAAAACTGATTCATGTTTCTCTTGTTTTGCCACACCTAAAACAGTTGCCCTATAAGCTAAGACAGGGTAACCAAATTCTTCTACAGCACAATGACCAATCCTGGGACTACAGAGGTAGCACAGTGTAATGGTCATGGTCCTGACCCTAGAGTCCCACTGCTGGCATTCAAGTTCCATTGCCACCAATTACTGTGTGGCTTTAGGCGCATTTTTTAAACTTCTCAGACTTCAGTAGGGTAGAAAGAGTAATACTGTATCTCATTCCTAGGGTTATTATGAGAATTAAACCTGTAAAAAAACAAAACCAAATGCACTGCCATTGAGTCAATGCTGACTCAGAGCAACCCCCTGTGGGCTTCCAAAATGGTAACTGGTTCTGAAAGTGGAAACCACAGGCTTACTTCTGAGAAGCCGCTAGTGGTTTCGAACTGCCGCCCGTGCGTATTGAAGGTCAGCAGGGCATGTAACCAGTACACCACCAGAGCCCCTACATGTGAAGGACATAGAGACTGCCTGGCTCGCAGTACGCACCTACAAAAGTAATAGCTGTCAGTTCTTAAAGCGGTATGCACGTATAAGATACGAGACCTAAAGGAATCTTCTGATTTCCTGTTTGGAAAATGGTTTCACCATGCCAACTTCCATTGTAAAAGTACCTCGTACTGTGAAACTGCCTTTAGGAAAAGCAGATCTAATGTGCTAAGGCGGTGGTTTTCAGCCTTCCAAATGCCACGACCCTGTCATACAGCTCCTCATGGTGGTGACCCCCAACCATAACATTATTTTTGTTGCTACTTCCTAACTGTAATTTTGCTACTGCTATAAATTGGCGACCCCGTGAAAGGGTCATTCGACCCCCAAAGGGGTCTCAAACCACAGGTCCAGAACCGCTGCGCAAATGAATTCATGTTCAGTAGATCCACTGATCTGACTAACTAATCAGAGAACTGTAAAAGCCAGATCTTAAGTCCTAGAAATCTCATCACAACTGTGTTCAGATGGAAAATATGCATATTTTGGGTTCTGCTTTGTTTTTTAAACTTCTTTTTTCCCCTGTAAGTGGGATAAAACATCAAGGAAACTGGCTTTTGTCAGGCTCATTCTGTAGTGAGTGCAGGTATGTCCATATGTAGCTGATATGTTAAATACACAGTTTTAATCGGTCATGATTTGTAAAAGACAAGCTAGCTGTGTACGAGAGGTCCTTCTTCCACCGTCCCTCTCTGCCTCCCCAGTAAAGAAAGCTGTCTTAGGACTTTTATATCAGTAGATTACTAAGTTGGAATGCAACGAGCCCTTTAGTGCATTTGTAGGCTTGCTTTTTTTTTACTACTACTTTTAACTATCATCTGTCCAGAGAAGCAGTCAGTGTCCTCAAACAAACGTGCCTCAGCAGGGCGGGTCGACACAGCAGTCACAACAGTGGGTTCATGCATAACCGTGGTGAGGCTGGAGCGGGACAGATAGTACTTCATTGTGTTGTACACAGGTGGCTCTGAATCAGACCCAGGTATCCTCTAAGTTATTAAAAGACAAATGCAGTCCTTAATGTTTGTGGGACAAGACATGGGAAGAGAAGGTATGAAAAGGCACAGGTACAGAGAAAGTTATCTTCCCTGGAGGCAAGAGGCAAGAGGAAAAGATTGGAGGGGAGGGAAAAATTGCAAAGTAAAGAAGAAAAAATTTCAACAGATATTCATCCCTCAACAGATATTTACTGAGTGTACTGTGCGCCCAGCGTTTTGTTAGTGAGTGAGATTAGATTGTTAAGCAAAGCAGCACTTTGGGATTTTGGGCCTAGTTGGGGAGACCGGCATTAATCAGGGTAACACAAATATGTGTGTCCGACTGAGAAAACTAGAGACTGCTCGGGGAGTATGTGAGGGACATTGGGGCCAGACTAGGGGTGAAGGAGGGCCGTGGAAGGCTTCCCCGACCTTGATCGTTGTAGAGTTAGTACAGTAGGGTTAACTTTTTGGCATCAGAGGAAATGGCTTGGGATGATGAGCGTAAAAGGTCTGTACTCGCTCTGATGGGAAAAGGGAAGCCAGAGTCTCCCAGGGGTAGCTTGACCAGGCACGAGGCTGGGCCAGCTCTCAGCTATGGTCAGGAAACATAGGTCTGTAGTCGACCCCATCTTCAGGGCCTGTGGTTCTTAGGCTGGCAGCTCGGCTTTGCCACAGCACGTCAGAGTTCCCCCACATGACTTGTGGGCAGAGGAAGTATGAGAACGACTAAACGTTCAGTTGACTTTCCAGAAAGTTTGGGCCAAATTTTATTGCTTACTAAGAAAATGTTATTATTGTTTGCTAGACTTATACTGATGAAATTGCTTTGCCTTAACTGTTTGACCCACGCATCGTTGAAGCAAATCCTAGAAAATTCAACCTCGATGCAACTGAGCTGAGTATAAGAAAAGCCTTCATCACCAGTACCCGGCAAGTTGTCAGGGTAAGGGATAAGGTGCTGTTTATTATTGGTGCACGAAGCAGCCAAACTTACTCTCTCTTCATTTGTGAGCTGACAGGCTGACACTGGCGACACTTTTTGGCATGAACTAAATGCTACTTTCCCACATCCACATTCCTGGATTGAAACAAAGGAATCTGCCCTTAGCATTGTCAAAGCGCACAGTCGAGCATGTTTGTAGTGAAAGTATTTTCCCAAACCTCTTTGAAAGTTTGTCTAGCTTTTGCTGGTACTTTTTATGGAAGGAAGCAATGTTCTTGTTTTGACTAAAAATAGCATTGATATTTTCTAGGTAATTTTTTTCCTTTCAACCTTGGTGGAGTCACTGCTGCTGCTTAGAAGATGCAACAGTAAACAAGGAAGGTTACCTTAACGGGCCACCTGCCTGGTCCTCCAAACCAGTTTTCTTTTACCCTTCATTTCTCAGTGTGTCCTGTTGCTGGGCAAAAAGGAAGACTTACTGTTGTAGACACCATTTGGTGTAGTGATTGGTGGGTAAAGCAGAGTGACCCTTCACTCGGGTTGGATGGCTGCCTCTTCCACCATCTGAATTGTTTCTGCAATCCTTGCTTGCAGCTGGCGTTCCTGACATTTCCGTAGACGACTGCTTGACAGTTTTGCAGAAGGCTTCTAGAGCAAGCAAACTCTACCAGATATTAAAGACCAAGTGAACAAATCTGTAGTCTCAAATTATTTTAGCTCATAGTAAAGAACCTAAGAGAAAATCCCGTATAGCTAACTTTTTGTCTCAATAAAATAGAGTCAGGCCTCAGGTTACGAATATCAAATTCTTGTACTTGTCCCTTAATGTCCTGTCAATCACCCACTTTGAAGCAGCCGTCTACCCTGACTTCACTGTAACTGAAAAGGCTTAGAGCAGGCTCAATAACAGTATGTACCTGCTCAGCCTTAACTACAAATTCAATTTAAAGATTAACTTAGGAACGGATGTAGTTCATAACCCGGGGCCTGCCTGTATGTTTTGTATTTCGAGGCCATATAGCTAAGCCATTTGATTAGCATAACTGGGTGTAAGCGAGCCAGCTGTCTTCACATATGTACTAGAAGGCATCTTCCTTGATAAGAAGACTTGGTACCGTACCAGTGCTAGCATATGGCTCTTCAAGAGTCATCTTAGGCAGGAACCTCAGTGTAGGTTTGGCAAAGATTTAATGCTATGTGATTTCCATTTGAAATATTCCAAGTAGTAGTCATTATCATTGAACTTTAAACATTCCTGTGCCTTGTTTCACTCAGTAGATGCCTTTCTGTATGCATGTGACTAAATGGTTGGTTAATCGGCTTGTATTTTCATGGGGCTAGATGTCAGGTGTCCAGCGGTACAAAGAGAACCTGTTGGGCACTCCTAATTTCTGTTTCCAACCAGTTCAGAATGTGACTCTGATACAGAAGCCCCAGGAGAGAGGGGCATTTTTTGAGAAGATAAGTTATTCCCCAGTTACATATTTTGTAAATGTGATGTCCTTCTGTAATAGAGTCTGAGAAGGACACTTCTAAGGATGTTAGTGCTTAACTAGTACCTCAAAGTGAAGCAAGGGGTCCTGGTGGGACAGTGGGTTAAGCGTCGGGCTGTTTACCACAGGTTGGTGGTTCAAACCACCAGTGGTTCCACGGGCAAAAGATGAGTCTGCTCCTGCCAAGATGGACTGTCTTAAAAACCCTCTGAGTAGCAATGGGGCTCACTTTGTGATTCCAAAGTAGCCCGGTAGTGCTGTTGGCTGTTGGTCCCCAGTTCAGGGGTACCAGCCCCTCGCAGGAGGAGGAAGATGAGGCTGTCTGATCCTGTAAAGATTGAGTCTCGGAAATGCTACATAAAGACACCATGAGTGGGAACTGACTTGGAAGCAGTGGGTCTGGTTCAGTTTGTGGGATACCATCTTAACTTTGATCCGCCCAGTGCTGTTGCTCTACTGGAGTGCGAGGACCTGGGTGGAAGAGATGAGCAGAAAGGAATCGGGAGTTCGCGGCTCTGGGAAATGATCAAGCTCAGATCAGGCATTTGTACATCAAGAGTTAATGTTAACTAACTCCTCCGTTACCATTAGCCGTTGGCTTTCGTTTAGTGTTGGTCTAAAGGAATGCATGTTGACCCACTTTGTTTTTAACACAATGAGTGTCAAATTGTGTGTTGGGGGGGGTATGTGTTTGGGGACAGTGTGAAGGGAGGGTTAATGATACTCCACGGGTTTTGGGGGGTCTACTTGAAGAAATAAATCTCTTTCTCCACTATTAATATCCATTGGTTTATTATGCCTTTAGTAAACCTCACTTGTTTAAGGAAGTCTTGCTGTAAATGTTTACAAGTATCTTTTACGTTTATCTTGTTTTTCTTGGCATTTTTTTTTACTCACAAAAGTAATATTCTTGTTTGTATATAAACAGCACTGATATTTTTGTGGTAATTTTTTTGTTCCCTCGTTTGTTTTTGAAGTCGCTTACCCATCAGATTTCACACTTGAAAATTTCCTGCTGTGGAAATACATTACAGAACTGACTTGGATATATTTTTGGCATGAAAGTTGTTACCGTGTATGGCGGAAGAACAGTGGACAAGGGAGTCAGGAACCCTGAGTTCTAGGCCAGGTGGTGACTTTAACACATATTGTGGCAAATTTTGCAGCCCCTAATGATTTGTTTTTATTTTTTAATCCCAGAAATGACCTTTGCTTACATTCTCTGGCTTTATTTTAACTTACAAAAGTGATCAGAAAGAAGTATGCCCGCCCCCCCTAAAAAAAAAGAAGAAACAAAAATAGCTCACCCTGTTCCAATGCAAGAATTCCACAAGGTTCGTTCTAAGTCCAGTTAGAAAGGGCTGTAGTTAATCAAAAGGGGAAAGGTATCAAGTGTTGCCCCAGAGGACGTTGGGAAATGAGACCTGCGAGTGGGAAGCCGTGGGATTTACGGAATCTCATTCATTCTGCTAGCAGACAGTGCGGAATTCCAGTGTGGTAGGGAAGCAGGAGCATAAATCACCAGGACATGGGTTGTTCTTTTGGCAGATGAACCACATTTTATTGGGACTAACTGCTGCTTGACTGCGGATTTTAAATGTCCTGTGTTAGAAGATGAGGACTTATGTTTTGACTTGACAGGTTGTTGCAGAATAGTTTAAAACTGTTCAGTAACATAGCTCCACATTCCACATCCTAATAGAAGGTGAACTCTTGTGCGGTGGTATCTGGAGACTTTTAACCTCCGTGGATAGAAAGTCACTCCAGACGATAAGATTCCGTCTCCATACCAAAGGCTTTGACCACATTCTTGATGGCCACCACACAGCTGCCAAAGAACTCTCTAACCATCAAGTGTGACATACACACCCCATACGTTTTTTATCAAGCAGAGAATTTTAAAACTGGAGCTTTATAAAGCAGGTTTCATTATATAAGTATAGCTTTGAAAAATTATATAGTATATTAGGGTGGGGGTTTACATTTCAGATCATCAATTTTGTATCCCATTGTGTAAACTACTTGGTTCCCCAACCCCCTTTGCCCCCCCCCCCCACTTGTCAGCCTCTCTTCTGCATGTGGACTGCTATCCTCTGTGTTTCACCCGTGTTAACACCGCCAGCACCGGAGCCCAGCGCTTCCTCTTCCTTCCCTTGCTCTCCTCCTCTTGAAAAACCCCAAGGTCTGTTCCTGTTGGTAAGAAAGTCCGTTTCCTGTTTTGTGTATTTGTTTGTGAGAAATAACAGTGGTCTTTCTGTGATTGGCTAATTGCACTCAGCAGACTGGAGGTTGATACACGTCCTGAGATCCTGCTTGGTTTTGTCATGGTTTTTAGCACTGTGTGTGCGTGCCAGAGTTGCTTTAGCCATTCTTCCACGATGGACATCGAGGTTTTCCACCAGCGATGAACATGGATATGCACGTCTCTGTCGGTGTCACAGGTCTGACTTCTTCAGGTACAAATTCCCAGCCGTGCGGTTGCTGGATCACACGGGGGTTCTATGCGCAGCTGTCTGAGAGCCCCTGTCACTGTCCACAGTGGTTGCCCATAACTGCAGTCCTACCAGTCTAGTTATTTAAAAACACATTCCACATACAGTTTGTCGATGCCTTAAACGTCATTTTTCTTTTCTAGAGTAGTGTGCTGTCATTTTTATTATGCAAATAATGTGTTTGTGGTTAAAGAAAAGGTTATAAAATACATTGAGTGCATTTTCAAGAGTCTGCTATCCCACCAGCCAGCATGGCGGGTCTTTGCTCTGCGTGGCCCAAACCCAGCGCCCACAGGTCGATTCCAACTGACAGTGACAGTAGAGGACAGGGCCGGACTGTTCTCGGGTTCCCAAGACTGCTGCTTGCAGGAGCAGCTATAGCTTCATCGTCCTGCCGCAGACTGGCTGGCGAGTCTGCGCCACCAGGGCTCTGCTCGGCAGTGTCTTTTTAAAGATGTGTTAAGTACTTGGCCCTGCGCTGTTCCTTTTGGTAGACTGGATATCCGGATGTCATGTTTAATGGTTAATTAGGGAAGGGATGTTGCCGTCTGGGGGGATGTGGCATACCTCTCACTTTGAGTTATTAGAACATGTCTGTGTGGACCAGAGCTTCTCAAATGTCCGTGCGCTCAGAATTAGCTGGGGGACTGGTTAAAAATGCAGAGCTGTAGGCCCACCGTCAAAGTTCCGACTTGTTAGGGCCTGACTGACTGGAGTATGCGTCTTCATTTTTCTCTTAAGTTTAGAGCAGTTTAAAGTCTTCAGAACTATTTTGCATTTTACTTATTAATGCTTTGCATTCCTCTAGTGCATTTGTTATAATTGAATAGGCAGTATCAATATGTTATTTGATTAAAGTCCATAGCTTCCATTATGGTGTGCAGTTCTCTGGGTTTAGATGACTGCTTCATGTCATGTGTCCATCATCTTGCTGTCATGCAGAATTGTTTTCTACCCTAACAATGCCACTGCTTTTTTTCAGTTACTGCCTTTATAGTTTAGCTTTTCTAGAAAGTCATATAATCGGAATCATAGCGTATGTAGCTTTTTTGAACTAGCTTCTTTCACTTGGTAGTGTACGTAGGAGGGTCCTCCCTGTCTTTTGTGGCTTTGATAGTTTGTTTCTTTTTGTCTCTGAGTGCTCCTCTATTGTATGGGTGTGCCACAGATTATCCACTCACCTGTTGAAGGGTGCCGTGGTTGCTTCTCGTGTTTGTCAGGTTATGGATAAAGCTGCTGTCAACCTTAATGTGCAGGGTGTTCTGTGGACACGTTGCCATCGTATGTGGGTAAATGCCAGTGCTCCAGTTGCTGAGTCAGATGGTAAGCCCATGTTTAGCTTTGTTAGAAACTGGCATACTGTTTCTATCCGCGTTCTGCCATTTTGCATTCCCACCAGCCATCAGTGAGCGCTCCTGTTGCTCCACATCCTGTGCAACATTTGATGCTGTCTGTGTTAGCCATTCTAATAGGTGTGCAGTGGCATTTCTTTGTTGTTTGATTCGTAATTCCTTAATAGCATACTGTGGAGCCCTGGTGGCCTAGTGGGTTAAGCCTTGGTCTGCTAGCCCCCGGCACAGCAGTTTGAACCCAACAGCCATCAGCGGGGAAAAGATGGTTTTCTACTGTCCTAAAGATTTAAAGTCCATCCTGCCCCCCCCCCCCAAAAAAACAACATTTAAAGTCTTGGAAACCCTAGATCAGGTCACTGTGAGTCTAAATTGCCTCGGTGGGAATGACTTTGGCTTTGGTTTTTTAGATAACATCATAGCGAGCTTGCTTTCACATGTTTGTTGCCATGTGTATGCCTTTTATGGTGAATTTCTTAAGATTGTTTGCCTGTTTTGTTATTGGGTTGTTTTCTTATTGTTGAGGCTTGTGCGTCGTTTGTATTTCCGGGTTACAGCTCCTTTATCAAACAGGTGTTTTTCCAGTACTTTCTCTCCCCATGTGCCTTCTCTTTTCACTAAGCAGGCATTATAACTTTTATTAAGTCCTCTTTGCTTGATGAGTGCTCAGTCCCTGGTGTCCGTTGCCGGCCCCCTCTCCGCCTGGTGCGGAGTACCTCAGCTCAGACGCATGGCTTTTTAGAGATTGGTTCAGTGGGGCGGATTTTCAGTGGCAGAGTTTTCAGGATTAGTTCTTTGTGGAACCTCCAACCTTCCAGGTAGCAGCTGAGGGCATTAAGTATTTGCAGCCAGAAGTATTTGATGAATGAATGAGTGGCGCATCTCAAGTTGTTGGACCATGGTGGCGCCTGTGCAGACTCCTCACCATGGCAGGGGTCAGGCGGAACGGGTTCTGTGCAGTCCACCACTCACTCAGAAGAAGTCTTGGGAGGGATTCACTAAAGTCGTCTAATACCTCATCGGGGGCCTCTGGCAAATAACCTACCTGTCGATTGGCAGTTGCAAAATATTTCTACAACTTTTCTGGCAGATTTAAGGGAAAATGTTACTGCAGTCATCAGGTACTCGGGAACTCGAGTTCTTTTAAGTATCTTGGGGTGTGGTTATATATGATAAGCCAACAGACAGAAAAAAAATGGCTTCTGTTTAATAGAGCATTTTGCTTAAGAGCTTAAGATGAAGTAATAGGTCCATTAAGTTTTCTTTCCATGTAAAATTATTTTTGATGCTACTCTGAAAATTCTTTCTGGTGCTAGAAATCGCCTGTTCCCCTTTGGTGTTGAGGCGATCCTGACTGGTTATGATCCCGTAGGACAGTGTAGAACTCTTCCGTACGATTTCTGAAGCAAATGGGCCCCTCTCTCTGCCTGGAGCCGTTGGCTACTTAGGGTTATGTTGGAGTTATTGCTGCTTCCTCCGACGCAGGAAGAAGTTAAGTGACATGTCGTGCCACTATTCAGAAACCATCTCTAGTGGACCTGCTGCCTACGCCAGCGGCACGGTGTCTCACACAGAGCTTGAAATGTGAAGGCGCTAACCCTTGAGCATGCCAGGGTTGCCGTCTACTGGCTCTGGGGCCTGGAGACAGTATCTTAGCCTTTCTGGAGCCACGTCAACTGCGCAGGCCCCTCTGAACAGTCAGGGGTTAGAAGTCAGGGTTTAGCACTGTTTCAGGCCTGCGATAGGTCCCTTCCTGTGCCCTCCTGTTTCAATGTAGTATCCAGCTTACCTCTTTGTAAAGAGAAGTCTTCTAAGTATTTTTTAAAAGGTTATGTTTTGAAAAGGATGATGGCTGCATATGTGCAAATGTGCTTGACACAGTGGATGTATGGGTTGTTAAAAGAGCTGTAAGAGCCCCCAGTAAAGTGACTTAAAAAAAAGGTAATGAAGCGTGTTTGGCAAGTGTATGAACTACTCACCATGATTTATGTTATCTAAGGATTTTGTCTTATTTTGTTTTCCTTTGCTTTGCTTGCTGGTCTTCTGCTTGTCTCTTTAGGACATGAAGGATCAGATGTCCACTTCATCTGTGCAGGCATTAGCTGAAAGGAAAAACAGACAGGTAAGAAAAAAATACCAGCTTACCCAGTATCAATTCAAGGGAACATGGGGCTAGAGATTGGACATTAAAGTGCTGTCCCTCCACATATTGTGCTATTAAGCAGAAGGCCTGTGCTCGCTGACCCTGCAGAGGCAGGGATTAAACTTTATGAGAGTCCTGTCCACCTACGCTGCCCACCCTTCTCCCCTCCAAGAGGAGCCCTGGTGGCATAGTGGTTACACGTTGGGCTGCTAACCTCGAGGTCAGCAGTTTGAAGCCACCAGCCGCTCCTTGGGAGAAATATGAGGCTTTCTACTCCCATAAAGACTTTCAGTCCCAGAAACCCTTGGGGGAAGTGCTGCCCTCACCTATGTGGGTCTCCTCTCCAATTCCCCATCTGTCCTCTGCCCGCTGGACTCCCACCACGGCCTCCACCCAGCCTTCTCTTATTGCTTCCCATCCAGCCCTTTGCCATGGGTTTGCCCTGTGCCTCTTGGGCACAGCCTGAGGGAGAGCCAGGCCCTCTGCTAAGGGCTCTGGTTGGCAACTGACCCTGCTAGCTCCCGAGCACCTTGAGCATTCTTGGTGCTTTTCCTAGTAGATGCTTTTGTGACAGATTTGAATGTTGTTAATTCTGCAGCTGCCCATTTTACTTAGGAACACAAACCATCACAGCGATCTGGGGTTAAATGACTTTATTTACTTATGTGACTTAAAAATTACATTTTCTCACAAGCTGCCTGAAGCTCCCCCTCTCCTTGGGGCATTCTCCTTCTCTCTTCCCACCTGCCTCCCTTGCGCCTCTTTTGCACAGCTCGGCAGCAAGCGCCCAATAAGAGCCATCGGGCTCCGGCTCTGGAGGGCACCCGCCAACAGCCAGAGCTGGCTCCTTGGGGAGTTCCTTTTGTTTCCACTTAGCTTAGGGCAGTTGAGGGCACCTGAAGCCGCAGTGACCACAAGGCAGGTAGCACAGATCTTCCTCTGTGGTTCTTTCATTTGGATGTTTTATTCTTTGGATTGTACAGTTGACCTCAAGTAAATAAAATGGGTGTTTATATATTGTCCTTTGAAGGACGGCTTAGAATTTCATTTCAGGCCATGAGGGAAGTGTAATAGAGTCAGATTTTCCAGGACTAGAGAGGTCAGGGTTTTCCAAACACTCACGCAGTGTCGGCCCTGCTGCCTTTTCCCTGCTTGGCACTGACCACTGTCCTGTGTGGGCGGGGGGCCTCCAGCGTCCCCACAGATGCTCAGGATCTTCTCTCAGTCCTCTTTCCCAGTTAAGCATGCTGTTGGGTTCACTGTTGAAGTCGCAGCTAACTCACAGTACACTGTAGTATATACCCGACCCACAGATCTGTAGGCCGCGGAGACCCCAGAGAAACAGGCTTCACTGTGGCGCCCCACACGGGCCCCAGCTCTGACCATAGCCATGAGAGGCGCTGTCTTGGGGATCTAGTGCTGCGGCCGCAGGTGGAAGAAGTTGGAATTCAGAGCGCAGCTCTAGGGACAGGCTCTGGAGGAAAGAAGGCCTCTGTTCCCCCCCCTCCCCCCCCCCCGAGCTTCTGCTCCGTGCAGTCTTCATTGGCATCTTTCTTACCCCATCTTTGTTCCTTATTTAATCTATCATATTTCCAAAAGAGATCGACTCAAAATATACCCTGTGCTAACTGGCCCGCACATTTCCCAACAGGGATTATAATCACAAGCGTAGAGTTTAGGATGTAGAGCACATATTTTTCAAGAACACAATTCAACCCTGTTTGGATTTTCAAAACATATCACTGGGCCACAGTGTTCTACATAGAATTAGATCCAAAAGAGCAGAATTACTCATATCTAAAGAGCCCCAAACCAGATATGGACAGAGATGCTCCCTGTCCAGCCCCTCGACTGGATTCCAGCCCCCCCCCAACTGGAAGCTTCCAGGTTCCTGGCCCTCCTTCAGATAACTGCCTCAGTTGTCCTTCCAATAACTGCATTTGTACCTCGGGCATCCCGGATGGTAGCCCTGACCTTTGGCCATGTGACGGGGTTGACCTCCTAGTGTCAGTTGAAGAGATCAGTGTAGGTATCGAGGACTTGGAGGGAGGTGCGGGGTGGGGAGTAGTTAGTGGTAAGAGAGGATTTTGGACGGTCCCCAAGATAAAATTCAGGTCGGAGACTTTGGCGCCATGGAGTGTAACACCCCGCCCCCCCAACTGCGGCCCTGAGATCCTCTTTATCCCTTCAGCTCCAAGTGTCCCCTCAAGTCTTCTGAAACCAAATGAGAATTCAGCCGAATTAGTCAAGAATGTCCTCCTGGACGTTGGTTCTCTTTCAAGGAGCTTTGCATACAGGTCCAAGCTGAAGGCACAGTAGGAATCTTGGAGGGTGTGAGTTTAGGTGACTGGGCGAAGACTACTTCAGAGAAGGTGGGCGGGAGTGCCGCACAACTTGACTATTGGCATCGGTGTCACTGAATTGCACGTGCGGAAATGGTTGAACTGGTACGGGTTTTGCTGTGCATGTTTTCAACAACTACTGAAAATAAGTTATTTTTTAAAAGAGTGTGTGGATTGCGGGGGAAGCAGCAGGTAAAACAATGTGCCACTCTCCAGGGAAAACTCCCACTGTTGGCTCCCAGGTTGTGGGTCTTTGTGCCCCAGGGGTGGTGTGTGTTTGCACTGCACAAGCTTGACACCCAGAAAGGCTTGTGGGGATCGTGGTCAGAAGCAGCTACCTGAACTGAGCTCTGAGCATCCCTGGCTGGCCTCTCCTGTCAGACAGACATCTCCAAAGGGGCCCGTCCCAGGGCCAGCACTCGTTTGGGTTGTCGTGCGTGGTCAGGGCACCCAGCGTCACACTTGTCTAGAGAAGCAATCCCCAGTTTCCTAGGTGGAGGGTTTGGGCTCAGCCTGGGGCCATGGACTTAATTCATCGGTTCAGTTCTGCAGGCATGGGCAGTTCTTGCACTTTCTGCATGCAAGTGGGTATGGCGGCCCTTCTTGCCATCCTAGGGTCTCTCCGTCCCAGCCCCTTCCCCCAAAAGAACAGACTCCCTGAGTTATGTATAAAAAGACTCGGTCTTGGAACCAGTTTGCCCAGAACCTGCCGATCTCCAGTGAACTTCCAAAAGTACTAGGAAGAGCTGATTTTCTAAGAGACCATGTGCTTTCAAATGACAGAACAATCTACAATTGGGTGTGTGTGTTGTTTTTAAAGTAGACGTTTACTTGCATTTTAATGGGACAAGGCCCGTTTGATTGGCCTGTTGGGAGAACTTGGTGGCGATGGCCCTCCCCGGCATTCACTAAACTCTGCCACACTTGTACCAATCCACCCTGCTAGGTAAAGACTTGCCCCAGGGGGAGGGTGGACGGGGGGAGTAGAACTCTTTACACTGCTCGGTGATGCTGTGCGTGTTCATGGACAGTAACTGCTTCTTCCTCCTGACCCCGGCGCCTGCTCACTCAGGCCCTGCTAGGAGAAAGTGGTGGCCAGAGCTGGCGCACAGGGACCGGCAGTAAGTACAGACGCCTGGACCAGGAGCTGCAGTTGGCCAATTCCCACTTCATCGAGGAGCAGCAGGCCCAGCAGCAGGTACCCTCAGAGTCAGCCTCGGACGGGGAGCCAGCACGGACCCACCCTGCCAACCCCGGTGTTTTGTTGCTAATGACCAGGGTGCTGGCCCAGGGCTCTTGCTTGGGAAGACTGTGCCCAGTGGTGGAGTGAGTACACACAGAAAGGCTTTTCAGACCGTTCGAGTGCCAACCAGTTTCCAGAGAATCGAGTTTGATTACGCCTCCGAAAATGGCACTCAAGGCCACTGGCTTAAAAAGTAAGCCCTCTTTTTCAGCCTGGATCCACTTCTGTATTTTGTTTTGGAATTGTTTTTGTTTTCTTCCACAAAGGTATGTACACACACACACACACACACACACACACACACACACACACACACACACACACCCTACCCCCAAATCGAGTCCTCGTTTAGCCACTGGAAAATGTTTGGTGGCACCATTGTATTGAAAGCGGTTGCCTCGGGGGTGTTGAGGAGAGAGGAAAGTGAGGGTGGTGAGATCTGCGCTGCCTTTGATGTGTGGGGAGGTCAGTAGAAGGAAGCCGGTCCCCAGAACTCTGGAGACTGCAGCCCCTCCTGCTTGAGACTCGTGGGTCTTGGCCGTCGTTGGCTATGTACAGGCAGGCCTCAGGAGCAGCACTGCAGGGCCAGGCCACCGCCATTAAGCAGGCCTCACAGTAAAGCGAGTTGCACGCACTTTGTGTTTTCCCAGTGCGTGTAAGAGTGTCTGCCCCACAGTGCAGTATGTCGAGCACGCAGCGGCTTCATGGAAGCGTTTGGAATACCCTGAAAAGTACCATTGTGCGGCCAGACAGACACAGGAAGTGAGCACCTGCTGTTGGGAAAGTGCCTGATGGGCCTGGCACAGGGGTGTCGGAAACCTTCCAGGTGTAACAGAGGGACTGCCCATGCAACGCAGTGAGGGACTCTGCCCTGCGTGTGTAGGCTGGAGTCCCGAATTCTTTTCCCATGGGTTTGCTTAGCCCGTTGTCTATTTCAATTGTTAGTGACCAGCCAGTCAGATTTTAAAAAGTGCAGCGAGGAGTAACTTCCTGCTCCAAGGCCTGCCCTAGTTTGTCCTGGAGAAGGGGAGGAAGCATTCTGCCCCTGAGGTTTTCCCACATCCAAGACGTGTGTGGATTGAGACCTTGTTCTTCCGAAGACCCGTGTCTCAGTGGTCTGCACGTGTGCCTTGAGCCTTTGTCTGGCTTTAATCGGGCTTTGGGCAGCGGAGTCTCTCCCTGTGGGTGTTTCAAGCCCCGCTGAGCGGTCACACACTGCACCCGTGGGAGGGAGCGGTAGCTCGACAATGCCACCTTTTGAGCAGCATGCTCTCGGAGGCGACGGTCTGGGCCTTTGGTTTCTAGGCCGTGCCTCTGAATGAGAATTGTCCCGAGTTGGCAAAGAAGCTGGCAGCTGCCAGAGTGCTGGGCTCGGAACCAGGTAAGATGGATTTTCATGGCTTCTCTCCCGTTTCTCTGGCACCAGCTGATTGTGGAGCAGCAGGATGAGCAGTTGGAGCTGGTCTCTGGCAGCATCGGGGTGCTGAAGAACATGTCCCAGCGCATTGGAGGGGAGCTGGAGGAGCAGGCGGTGTGAGTATGCAGGGACATCGAGGGGAGCAAACGCTGTCGCTGAGTCGGGGGAAAAGGTAACAGTGACATTGTTAGTAAAACCAAAAGGTATCGTGCTCACCAACCAGAAATCCAGACCAAGCCTACTGCCACCTCGTCGACACTGACTCAGCCAGCAAGCAGCCCAGTAGGAAACAGTAGAGCTACTACAGGGAGTTTCCAAGGCTGAAATCCTCCCAGAAGCAGACTTACACATCCTTCCCCCATGGGACGGCTGGTAGGTTCTATTAATTCTGCCTTAGGTAGAGGAGGCCCTGGAGGTATCGGAACAGACAGAATCGGCCCTGCTTGTGCCACACAGAGCAGTTTTGCTGGGTAAAATGGACATTGCGTAAATGCATACTGGTCATTGCCTGGGCCGCGACAGCACCGCGATGGAGGAAGTACGCGATGCCTTGAGAGCCCAGCTTAGCCTAAGATCCCTGAGAGCGGAAAGGGTAGGATGAGCGGGTGGAAGTCAGGCGGAGGTGTGGGCTGTGGGGCAGTGAGGTGGGAGGAGGCAACCAGGGTCCAGTAAAACACCGATGAAACACACTACTCCTCTGGTTCTTTGAGGCTTCCTCACCCCCCACTGTCAGCCCTGCCTTTCACTGCAGGCTGAACTGGAGCATGTGAACAGCTACAGCTGAGAGATCAGAGCTCGTGACACACGGAATCCAGGAACAGGAATGGGAGTGGCAACACCAGACAGGCAGGGGGAAGGTGGTGAGAGGAGGGGAGGAAGGGGGAACCAATTGCAATGATCGACACATAACCACGCACACCCCTTCCAGGGGGGCGACCAACAGAAACCGTGGGGGAAGGGTGACAGCGAGAGGTTGGTGTAAGATATGAAAATAATAATTTATAATTTATCAAGCGGTCTGGAGGGTTGGGCGAGGGAGGGGAAAAAGCTGATACTAAGGGCTCAATAGAAAGTAAATGTCTAGAAAAGAATGATGGCAGCATATGTACAAATCTGCCTGATTCAATTGATGTATGGATTGTTATAAGAGCTTTATAAGCCCCAAATAAAATGATTTAAAAAAAATTAAAAGTGCCCGGCCCCACTATGAGACACAACATCCCTCACTGACCCATAGCCCTTCAGGGGACAACACTGGAGACAGTGTGGGAATTGTGCCCCATCTCACCCCTCCACACCGAGGCAAAACACTAAGGACATGCAACAGAGCAGCAAGGGGAGCAGAGCAGGGAAGTCCCAAGGGAGTACCAAAAATAGACTTTGGGGAGGGACGTGACACCCCATCAGACTTGATTGGAAAACACTCCTAAAGGTCAACAAACACACCTTGAACTATTTACAGGCTTTTTTCTTTTTTGTCATTGCTTTTTGTTGTTATTTTCTTTTGTTGCTTTGTTTGCTCTGTCTTGCTTTTGTGCATATTATTATCTCTGCAGGTCTATCTAGATAAGATAGGCTGGATAAACAATCTGGAGGAGAAAACAACTGGACTGATGGTTCCAGGGGGACATGGGAAAGTGGGAGGCAGAGGAAAGGAATTGGTGTTAACAAACCCAGGGACAAAGGAACAAGTGATCCAAAATCACTGGCGAGGAGGGTGTAAGAGGCCTGGTAGGGCTTGATCAAGGGCAGTGTAACCAAGAATTACTGAAATGAAGGCTGAGCCTGATAATGGGACAAGAGGAAAGTAAAAGGAAATAGAGGAAATAACTGGGAGGCAAAGAGCATTTATAGAGGTCTAAATACAGGCATGTACATATGTAAATATATTTATGATGATTGGGAAATAGATCTATGTGTATATGTATAGGATTAGTATTAAAGTAGCAGATGGACATTGGCATCCACTCAAGTACTCCCTCAATGCAAGAACACTTTGTTCTATTAAACTGGCATTCCATGTTGCTCACCTTCCTGACGATTGCTGAAGACAAAGTGGGTACATAAGCAAATGTGGTGAAGAAAGCTGATGGTGCCTTCCTATCAAAAGATACAACATCTGGGGTCTTAAAGGCTTGAAGGTAAACAAGCGTCCATCTAGCCAAAAGCAACAAAGCCCACATGGAAAAGCACACCAGCCTGTGTGACCATGAGGTGTCGAAGGGATCAGGTATAAGGCATTAAAGAACAAAAAATCATATCATTGTGAATGACAGGGAGTGCAGAGTGGAGACCCAGAGCCCATCTGTAGGCAACTGGACATCCCCTTACAGAAAGGTTGTGGGGAGGAGACGAGGCAGTAGCAACGATGAAACATACAACTTTCCTCTAGTTCTTTAATGCTTCTACTTCCCCCCCCCCGCACCCCCCCATACACTATCATGATCCCAATTCTACCTTACAAATCTGGCTAGATCGGAGCATGTACACTGGTACAGATAGGAAATGGAAACACAGGGAATTCAGGACAGATGAACCCTTCAGGACCAGTGGTTAGATTAGCAATACTGGGGGGGGGTGGGGAGGGAAGGTGGGGTAGAAAAGGGGAACCGATTACAAGGATCTACATATAACCTTCTCCCTGGGGGATGGATAACAGAAAAGTGGGTCAAGGGAGACGTCAGACAGTATAAGACATGACAAGATAGTAATAATTTATAAATTATCAAGGGTTCATGAGGGAGGGGGAAAATGAGCTGATAGCAAGGGCTCAAGTAGAAAGCAAATGTTTTGAGAATGATGAGGGCAATGTACAAATGTGCTTGACCAAACATAAAAGAAAAGGATGATGGCAACACATGTACAAATGTCCTTGACACAATGGATGTGTGGACTATTTTAAGAGCTGTAAGAGCCCCCCGTAAAATGACTTATTTAAAAAAAAGTGAAAATCCGAGTGTGTGATGATTTGGGAAATAAGTGCGCTGGGACTGGACTGGTTGCCATGTTCTTTCCCAGCTACGTGTTGGCCAGCCAGTCTGTGCATGCTGGGACTTAGGTGTGTCTCGGTGGGTGACACTGCCTTCTCCAGGCGTGCGGACCAAAAAGGAGCACAGACATTGGGTTAGTCCCAGGCTCCTCCAGCTCGATGGCAAAAACCGTTGTGCTTTACAGGGAAATAGTATGTGGTGAAAGACTATTTCTAAATTTATGAAATTGATTTTGTAGCCCTTTGGGAAGACCCTGCACACAGTCTTATCAAGCACTCAGTGTTAAAATGATTGCCGCGCGTGTGTGTGTGTGTGTGTGTGTGTGTGTGTGTAAGGAAATAGTCCCAAGCACGTCGGGTGCCTGTCCGAGGAGCGTGAAAAGTCCGTGGCAGAGCGCAGCTGTCTCTCTAGCTCTGCCCTGCTGTGGAAGTGTATTCTTGCCCGGTCGGGTTCCTGCCTCTGCGTCTGCAGCTTTAGCAAGCTTTTAGCAAGCTTACGTTCCAGAAAAGACCAACAGTAACTCTTGATTCCTGGTTATTTTTTTCAGAAGCAATATAATGTGTTGTATTAAAGAGGCGCCCCCAGCCTTGCTGGTGTTTTGGATAAAGCACAGTATGTGTAACCTTTCTTTTAGAAATTCTCCAAATTCTGAAATTAATAACCTACCTGGCCCCAGGGGGTGTGGTCTGCATCCCAGTGCCGCCCATGCTGGAGCCAGGGTCTGCGTCCTCTGTGCGGCTGGGGCTCCATGCTCACCTCCTGCCTGCTCTCCTCTCTGCTTCTCCGTAGTATGCTGGATGATTTCTCTCACGAGTTGGAGAGCACACAGTCTCGTCTGGACAATGTGATGAAGAAACTTGCAAAAGTGTCTCACATGACCAGTGGTATGTACATTCGGGGTGTAGCGTGCAGAGTGCAGTCCTGTGTGCTCATTCCAATGTCTCTCCTGTGGAGCATCGTCGGGAAGACGGTGCACAGGCCTTCCCTTTCCAGGCTGCTCGGGGGAAAGGTCTCTGCAGAGCGGGCCACTCTCCTGCACACGGTTGCCTTCCAGGCGGTTCCTGAGTGGAGCAACAGCTTCCTCTGCAATTACAGAATCTTTCACTGTTTTTCCCCTTGAGTATTTTTCCTTGCCAATAAGGGGCATTTAAAACCATAATTAAGAAGCCGGGCGTTGTTTCTCCCAAACTGACTGTATTTTGTGGCAGACCCACTTTAAACGGTAGTCCTGAAATGCAGCCTGACCTGCTGCAGCGGCCTTGCTCTCCAGGTGGGCCACAAGGAAGCCCCCCATCCCATGAGTACAGGAGGAGGGGTCCCCGTGGGTCTTCACGCTGGAGGATCAAGGCAGCCTCTCTTCCATTCTCTGGGAACGCTGGCCGTGCTGTGGGTTAGGCGGTGGACTGCTAACTGCAGGGTCTGCTCTTGAACAGGCTCGGTGGCCGTGGGTGGGTGGGGGTGTTTCTGGCGTCCTCGCTACACCTGGTGTGGGGTGAGTGGGGGAAGGAGGAGCTGGAGTGCTCCTCCGGGTTCTAGCACCACAGCGGTCCTTCTCCCACCTCAGTCCAGTCTGTACAACTGCGCAGGGGCGGTGCCACTCGGCCTGTAGGGCCCTCCCTGTGTGGGCTGGCGGTAGTTTCGGTTTGGTGTTCACCCCATATTAGGACTCAGTCAGTGTTTGTTTGGAAACCAGTAAGACAGGTGGCACTGCGGGGCAAAGGGGTCTGTGCTCTCCAAAATAAAGCCCACGGCTGTTGAATCCTATGACTGTGACCCACAGTGCTTCCAAGCCTGTAATCCAAGCTTAACCTGCTGTGCCACCACAGGCCCTTATCCAAACTAAAGGGCTGCTCCGAGCTGGCGTTGGCTCCTCCCATCCCACAAGCAAGTGTCTCTGCTTCCAGTCAGGCTCTCCATTGCCTGGATCCGGGCTTCCAGGAGAAGCAGGTAGCAGCTAAGTCCGTCTTTGATGCAGAGAGAGGTTTGCAAAGGCTTCCTTCTGATTCCCCTGTTCTTTCCTCTGCAACCCCCACCCCTCTGCTTCTAAGAAAGGCTTTGCTAGAGTATTCTGGACGTGGCCAGTGGGGCCGCTCGCTGGTGTGGGCACCAGCCACGAAGTGGAGCAGTGCCTCGAGCAGCAGTGTGTCGGGAAGAGCACAGGCACAAAGATGCACTGTCTGTCTCCCTGCAGTCTCGGCAGGAGCCATTTAGAAGAGGACTTGCATTGTGATGAGCAGTTCAGGGTGTATCAGTAGCACGGGCGTAGTCTACTCTCTCCCAGAAGAAAAATTTGGCGAGCAAAGCAAGAACTTTGTATAAGAAAGAGAGCCAGAAAATAAGAGAATTTGGCCAGAAAGGCCCTACTCTTTTGACAGTGAAAAATGGGAGTGTCTGACCGCCTAAGGTCCCCTCGAGGAGAGAAACTCAGCCTTCCCTTAAGGCTGGCTGCTGTGAGCCAGAGGTCAGGCACGCCTCCGCTCTCTGACCTCTTCGCCGAGTCAGACCGCAACAGGCCCTCCTCCCGCAGCACTCTCGGCTCCTTCCATCGTCTGTGACGTGGCCACACAGGATTTATTCAGGAAGAAGCCGTACAGTTCGAGAGCAGGAACAACTCAGGATAGCTCCTGGTGCTTCGGTCAGGACAGCTTCTCAGCTTTGCCTGCAGGCAGGCCTCTGCCTTTCTCTGCTCTCAGCCCGACCCTGCTCAGACCAGTGTTACAAAGTTCTTCGGCTCTCCCAGTGAGTGCCCAAAGCACCCCGCTCAGAGAGAAGGTGCTCAGCCTCCCCCCACCCCCACCCCCCTCTGTGGCCGGGACGCCGACTGTACTGTATAGTGCTGTCTCCTGGTTCTGCTGCCCCGCACTGCATCTTGTCAGTGTTCTTTCTGTCTCCTTGTCGAGGAGGGTCTCAGCACGGGAACCTGGGGTCCAGAGGACGTGCTCTGCTCTTGTTGGTAGTGGTCCCCACTTTCTGTCTCTGGGATGACACAACTGACCACCCGTTGTTTGCACTTGAGAGACCTTGTTTGTCTGGCCCCACCCAGTAAGTCGGTGGGAGTTACAAGACAGGGCTAGAAAGCCCATACGAAAGCAGTCCCCCACACCAGGAGCAGTTCGCCTGTGGATCTCTTCATCTTTGGCTGCTGTCGAAGCAGCATTGCTTACCGATCTCTGGCTCAGTGGTGTCTGTTTCAGTTTAACAACCAGGACATTTTTGTATCTGCCTGCCGCTGTTCTTGTTCAGTACGTTTGAACAAGTTCGCCGCTTCTTAACCTAATCCGTCCATCAGGACAATGTACCGAAGACCCCCTGATGTTTGCTGAAGCGGACGTGGGGCCCGGGTGTCTCCCCTCCCAGTGGCCGGGCGGGAGATCAGCCAACATCTCTCTCCAAACTCACTTTTCCCGGTCACTCAAGAGAAAATAAAGTGACCTCTCTTCCTTCTGCCCAGAGAAAATGGATTCTCTTTAGCAGATATTGATTCATAGCCCCTCCCTTTCCCACATTCTGCTTCACATCATTTTAGGGCAAAGAAGTACATCGACGGGAAGGGGGCTGCGCAGAACTAGCACCAAAGTGCATTTGCTTCCCCCTGAGTTTGTGAGACAGCATCTGAGCTTGCCGAGCTGGTTAACGCTTTCACTGGAGGTGCTAAATGCTCTGAAGGTTAATGCCGCTCCGTAAGAAATGCAGGGAGCAGTTTGCCAGCAAAACAAATCCCCGGGGCACTCTGGTTCATGCTTCTAGAAGCAACTTCCCACTTCAAAGGAGAGTGGCCCTAAAAGCGCATTCTTGGGTTGTGTCTGCTTGTGTGAGGCTTTTCTCCCCCATGAAAACCCCCTGTCATGCAGCTGGGAAGCCAGAGGCGGGAGGGGGGGGGGCAGGCTGGTTCTGTGGTGACGTGTGGGAGGGCAGCCTCCTCACCTGCTCTCCTTAAGCTCCTCATGGGGCTGTGAGTGTGGTCGACCTCACAGAAGGGACCGACCCGTCTGGGGCCTTTGCCCTGTTCACACCGAGCTTCTCACATGCCTGACGTGGCAAGCAAGGTGGTCACTCCTGAGAAGAGTGCACACTATAATTTAGGCTCCATTCTCATGTCATCGGTAAGACTTGGATGTCCATGATATTTATACCTGCTTTTCAAAGTGCACGTTTATCTAGTTAGCATTGCTTTGTGGAAATGTTGAAGACCTTCGATTCATGGGGCTATGTTGTCCTGAAATCCGTGGGTTTCTGCTGGGTCAGCATGTCCGTTTCTGCAGGCCTCATTCCTGGTGGGTGATGGCCACGTTCATAGACGACAGAAAGTCGCCCGGCCACCCCAGGACCCATCTGTGGGAAGCTGCCTGTTCTGCTGTTCTGTCAAGCCCCGGACGAGGGCGCTGTGCACCACGTGGCCTGTGTGCCTGTCTGACTCTCCCATCAGCTCACAGGCAGCTGCTGTCGAGCTGGAGCGCCGGGTTGGAAGTCCACCCAGGCACCCCCTCCGACCTCCCCACCCTGCCTGCTTGGGCATGAGCCTCTGAGGTGCCGGAGGGGCGTGTCCCACGCAGCTTGAGCGCATCTCTTCCTCCAGTGTGGCTCCTGGCTAAGTACGCTCGCTTCTCCAGTCTCAGTGCAGAGACACTCTGAGCGTGCTGACGTCCAGCTGTGGGGTTTCAGAGTGACCTCCAGCACATTCCATCCTGGGGTAGAACGACGACCGTTGAATTGGATGGTTTGACCTCGGAGGCGGGGAGGAAACAGGCCGGCTTTGATCTGTAGTATCCATGCCAGCCATTTTTCCAGGGATATAGAACCACCCTGAGAAGGCCAAGATGCACAGAGCGTAATTAAAGGCCTGTGACACGGCACATACTTATTAAGGGGCGTATGTTCCGGGGCTGGCAGGCATACCTGAAGTGCAGCCGGGATGGGAGCTAAAGAGCCCAACCCCCACTCCCAACCCCAACCCCTGTCCATCATGTCCCGTCATTCATAGCGATCAGGGGTGCAGGGTCCCTGGGTATGGTGCTAACCCCTGTCCTGCCTTACAGACCGGCGCCAGTGGTGTGCCATAGCC